>NC_082660.1:75252684-76502684 GCF_028023285.1 Balaenoptera ricei
AAAAGAGAACACTCTTGCACTGTTGGTGGGAATGTAAATTGATACAGCCACTATGGAGAACTGTATGGAGGTTCCTTAAAACCTAAAAATAGAACTACCATATGACCCAGCAATCCCACTACTGGGCATATACCCTGAGAAAACCATAATTCAAAAAGAGTCATGTACCAAAATGTTCATTGAAGCTCTGTTTACAGTAGCCAGGACATGGAAACAACCTAAGTGTCCATCATCGGATGAATGGATAAAGAAAATGTGGCACATATATACAATGGAATATTACTGAGCCATAAAAAGAAACGAAATTCAGTTATTTTTACTTAGGTGGATGGAGTTAGAGTCTGTCATACAGAGTGAAGTAAGTCAGAAAGAGAAAAATAAATACAGTATGCCAACACATATATATGGAATCTAAGGGAAAAAAAAAAGGTTATGAAGAACCTAGTGGCAAGACGGGAATAAAGACACAGACCTACTAGAGAATGGACTTGAGGATATGGGGAGGGGGAGGGGTGGACTGTGACAAGGTGAGAGAGTGGCATGGACATATATACACTACCAAACGTAAAATGGATGGCTGTTGGGAGGCGGCCGCATGGCACGGGGAGATCAGCTCGGTGCTTTGTGACCACCTAGAGGGGTGGAATGGGGAGGGTGGGAGGGTGGAGATGCAGGAGGGAGGAGATATGGGAACATATATGTATGTATAACTGATTCACTTTGTTATAAAGCGGAAACTAGCACACCATTGTGGGGCAATTATACTCCAATAAAAATGTTTAAAAAAAAAATTAGGGCAGAAAGCAGGAGACCACAAAGCTCAGAGGCACTATGCTCAATGAACTTAGTAGAGAAATAAGCAAACTGCAAACTACACTTGTCTTTGTGAATTTAGGGGGATTCTTAATGACACAATATTCACTATTAAATATCAATTATTATTTAAAAACAGGAAAATAAAAAAATAAATAAATAAAATAAAATGATATTTTGCCTTACAAAATATGAGAGGATTATTTCTTCTACATCCTTGACAACATTGTTTATAACTAATCTTTCTAATTTTTGCCTATCTAATAAACATAAAGTGACATCTCAAAAAAAAAAAAAAAAAGAAGATGTACTACATATATACAAGGGAATATTTTTCAGCCATAGAAAAGAATGAAATAATGCCATTTGCAGCAACATGAATGGACCTAGAGATTGTCATACTGAGTGAAGTAAGTCAAACAGAGAAAGACAAATATCATGTGATATCGCTTATATGCAGAATCTGAAAAAAAAAAATACAAATGAACTTATTTACAAAACAGAAACAGACTCACATACTTAGAGAATGAACTTATGGCTACCGGTGGGGAAGGGTGATGGGAGGGATAGATTGGGTGTTTGAGATTGATATGTACTCACTGCTATATTTAAAATAGATAACCAACACCTACCTACTGTATAGCACAGGGAATTCTGCCCAATACTCTGTAGTAATCTAAATTGGAAAAGAATTTGAAAAAGAATAGATACATGTATATGTATAACTGAATCACTCTACTGTACACCAGAAACTAACACATTGTTAATCAACTATACTCCACTATAAAGTAAATATTTAAAAAAATAATTATAGATAAAAAGAAATGATAATAAATAACCAGATTTTTCAGCACACTTTTTATTACAATTTTGTAGGACTCAAATATGGTTTATATATGTTTGGAAAGTGAGAAATCAGGTTTAGAGATATAATTTTGAAAGCTAACACCATATCAGCTGATAGCAGAAACCCTGGGAATTGTTGCTGAAGAAGATCAGAAAGCTCAATTTGGAGATTTTGAGATAATAATCTTGATAATACTATTTGACTTTATGTAGCAAGGAATCATTTATAAACTACTATCCCATATTCTAGTCTGATTTTAACAACTTTGAGAGATAAGAAAAGAATGCTAGACATTCTATATTACACACAAAATTAAAAAATTTTTTTAAATGATGTGGTGAAAAAAAAAAGGAACATCAGGGATAGATGCTATCATACCCATTTTATAGTTGAAAAAACTAAGGATCATAGAGTTTAATTGTCTTGCTCCATGATTGCTCGATGAATAAACCATGAATATGGATCTAGAATTCAGGTCTTCTGGCTCAATATTCTTACCACCTTATCGAAGCAGGAAGCAAAGAAAGGACTAAGAGGGGTGAAGGAGGGAATGAATGAGAGGGATCTAGAGGCTCTCAGAAGAACCAGGAAATCACTAGAAGTTAAGGAAGATATATCTGAGGAGGGCATTGTCATCAGAGTCAAATGTTAACAGAGAGGTAAAAGAAATTTTTATCACAAATTTCTGGGCAGTAAAGTTTGAGGCAAAATAGTTTACGACATTAAAAATGAAGTATACCATGTGTAAAATAGATAGCTAGTGGGAACCTGAGGTATAGGACAGGGAGCTCAGCTCGGTGCTCTGTGATGACCTAGATGGGCAGGATGGGAGGCGGGACTGGGAGGGAAGTCCAAGAGGGAGGGCATATATGTATACATATAGCTGATTCACTTTGTTGTAAAGCAGAAACTAATGCAACATTGTAAAGCAATTATACTCCAATAAAATATGTTTGACAGGGAGATATAGGTCAACCAAATATAACAAACTTGTTTGTGTTACTTCTGTTTGGGCCTTTTAAAATATATCATTTGCTTCATGGGCTATTGTTATTATTAGGTTTGCATATTTTAAATCAGCTAAACAAAAGAATTATTGAATTTTCATACTTACCCATATTCATCTTTTCTTGGTTAAGAAAATAGTACCATGTATTACTAAAAACCTCAGTAGGACTTTTATGTCCCTGGTGGAAGGTCCTTCCTTCCTAGAAAGACAAAGAAGCATTTACTGTCAGATGCTGATGTATAATCACATTTTTTATTTTTTACTGTATAGCCCCATGCAGTCAGAAAATATTTAATGGATTTGTCATCAAAGCATGAAGTTGCAAAACTTTCTTTAGTGGATTTACCATTTTTGCTATTGGGTTTTCTCTTCTCTTTAATTACAAAGAACAGTACTAGGCAAGAACAGTATCGAAGGAAACAGGAGATTTTTGATGTTATGTATGTTTACAGATATGTTCATACTCATTTAGCAGTGTGGACACAGTAAATTAATTTGGATATACATCAAAAGGTAACCACTGAGGTTTTATACCAGTTAATAAAATAAATGAAAATTGGGTTTCATATAATTAAAGTTTAAGTTATGCGAAGATACTTACTGACAAGTACGATAAGGTTATATAAGTAGAAATTCAGCTCTGGGACAGCAAGGACTATGTCTCTCAGAGGAGTAGGGATGTTTCTTTTTCTGGAATGAAATAATAGGAATTAATTGAACTACAACTCTCCAATATGTCCCCTTAAGATAACAGATCACCATATTTAACTATCAGTGCCATTTAGAGAGACTGGAGAACTTTTCGAGGATTTACAATTAATCTTCTACTCTAGTAAAAATAGCAATTGGTAAATATTCAGTAGAATATAATTTTTGCAAAAATAAAAAATAGAAGGAATGGTGACAGTCATATTTCACAAAGTCCATATTGTAATCCATTTTTTTTTTCTTTTTGGCCACATCGTGTGGCATGCGGGATCTTAGTTCCCTGACCAGAGATTTAACCCGTGCCCCTTGCATTGGGAGTGTGGAGTTTTAACCACTGGACCACCAGGAAAGTCCCTGTAATCCACTTTATTACATGAAAAATTAATTTATTTCTGTGTTGTTTTTTGAATCTGTCCTCAAGCCTAGTTCATGCTTAAATCTGAGACAGAATGCATCACTCTATAATAAGAAACCTAAGTTTTGACTTCCTGTCTCCAGCTTTTCAGTACAGAAAATGCTATCAAGTGTGGGTTAATAGTTTATTTTATGGGTTATTTTCTTGTATCTGGGAAATTCTGAAAAAAGATAAAGAAAAGCACTCTCTTTTCTTTTTGCCACCATTGCTCACTTTTATGTATAATCTCATGTACTTTGAAGTTTGGAATAGAACACTACACATTCTGAAAGTTATTCATATATGACTCTTCCTGAAATATTGAGTAAAGGGATATAAAAAATGCCTGCCTTTACTTCCATGGTAGAACTAATTCTTAAAGTACACTTTAAAAATTCCAGTGAAATCAGACTACCAAGCAGTGTTTTCATATACTCAGGCTATTGTTACCTCTTTCAACCCTGTGAAATATCGAGGCTACTGTACAGCTTCCTTTTAAACATATCCCGTTGCCTCTTAGTCCCACGTTGCTATGGCAAATAGTTGTAAGTTATAACTATGTTAGAAGAATGGAATGTGATTTAAATAATGACAAAGCAGATGGTTTCCTGCTCAGCAGTTAGAAGGAAAGATCAGTAACTGACTTCTTGGCTTCAAGACTTAACTCATTCATGTTAATTTTACCTGCAATGACCTTCTTTGAAGCTTATCTAAAAACAAAATCTAAAAACCTTTGTTTCCCATCTCAAAACATAAACCTTTCTGGCATGCACAAATTTTTCATTAAAATGCCCTTTATTCCTTCTTCTTTTCAAGTACAATGAAGTTAGATTTCAATAGCTTTAAACAGATTAAATAGGAAAGAAAAAAACCATCAGTTAATTTATTTACCAAGTAACCCAGAGCAATGTGTGTTAATGAATAGCAACGTTTGAAGAACTTACATTATTAATGAAAGATCCTTAAGTGTACTGGTAAAGAAAATACCTAGATGTGAAAATAATTGGGACTGCTTATGAATGTAAACTAGACATAGTTTTACTCTGCTTTCTGTGATACCACTGTTATGGATAAGTAATTGTATGTTCTAAAACATTATCACTTTTTCTATTTTCTTTTCATTCACTATGTTATAATTATATTGAAGTTGATCTAAACTCAGTACTCAAATACTTAAGCCTTTTCACCCAGAGATAAATGGATGGCTCTCTGTTCTGTGAAGGGAGACTATGCAACTAATTTTCATATCTGTTAACTTCTACAGTTCTTGCTTTGCCTTACCATCAGTATATGTTTAAAATTGAAGCTCATCTTCCTGTCTTTCTATTCTTCAGCATTCCAAGGGGGGGGGGAACCTTAAATAATTATAAAGCTATGCAATTCAAATAACCTTCTCTTTTTGGTCTTTCTTCTACAATCTCATTTTTCTAACCCTATCAATAGAAGTTAAAGTTAAATATAAGGACTAAAGACGTGTAATTTAAAAACTAGTTCCTGGCCAACTGTTTGACTAGATGTCTGGCTCCATAGCAGCAGATTGCATGGTAAGCTGAAAGTTAGGGAAATTATGTTAACTCTCTCACTAGGTAATTTATCACTTACATAGCCTATAGAGCAGGAAGTTCCTCAAGTTCACTCATAGTTAAATTCCAGAATTCGTAGCTGGTTGACTTTTATATTGACTCTGAGGTAAGTTACAGTTGTGATGGGGTACTTGAATTATTTGGACAGCTGCTGGAAATGTCATTCTATTAATAGCAAGACATGTGTCTGACTATGCCTACCATTCCCTTCCTTCATCACTACTTACTAACTATAAGATAACATGGTCACTCTCTCCCAAGGCTTCTGTAACTTCTAAATATTTCTTCTTTCATAGTCAGAATTTGGATCAAAGAAATAGTTTTTATCATGGTTTTCTTTTCTGAGAAATGAAATTGACAAGAGTGCAAGTCTCCAGACTCAGGTGAATTTTATCTCAGGCTATGGGGATGGGAACTAAATACATATACATGTTATTTCAGAAGACAAATCAGTAATCTTGAATGGGAGAGGTGCCAGAAGCTTGAGAGATGACATTTTTGATCTTAAAGATCTTAGTTTCAAAGTTTCTCCAAACATAAATATTTTATAAGATGTAGAAATGTTGCTTGGTTATAAATAGAGTCAGATCAATTTGTAGATGATTAAATAACTGCAGTAAGATAATATCATTTAATGCATTTAAACAATTCCCACAGAAATAGAATTAAAATCCAATGTGCAGTAATTACCCACATAATCCATCTTATCTTTGCTTTTTTAACAGCTTAACTTCTTTTTGAAAGTTTTGATTTTCTTTTCCTTTGCTGTATTTTCTTCATGAATTATTATTATTTTTCCCTTTAGAACAAAGTTGAAGAGCAAGCTATGCAAGGAGAAGATCAGGTAAGAAAACAATTGTAACAACAACAACAAAATCTATTGAGGAGGATTACATCAAAAAATAATTTGTTGAAACACTAACGACCTAAATATGATGAGATGGATATACACAGCTTTATAATTTCATGGTTCAAAGTATAGTTACTAAATTGCTTTGGAATTGCTGCTATTAACAGCTGCCTATAATGTGGAAAAAAAGTGAGTCAAATGGGATCTTTTCATTTCCGTACACTAAATATCCAGCTGGAAACATCTGGATGACTAACTGGTTCACTTTGCATGGGGACTATTTAATTCTGTTACTGTAAAAGTTTTAGCACCTGATCGCTTTTGGCTCTGGGCTTTTGGATGTCCTCGTCGTTGTATACATTGTCCTTTCCCTTCTCTTCTGCACTGTTTAAGCTGTGTGCTTGTGTGTGTGTGTGTGTGTGTGTGTGTAAGATATGGTGTATAATGTCCAAGTTATTGCTGGACAATTATGTTATTTTGTGTTTTTACTAGTGTGTAAGAGTTATTAAGCAGTGGGAATTTTCTTTTTTCTTTTTTCCATTTTCTTGTAGGGGGTATATCTGTTTACCAGAGAGTTTCTTATGATTGATTTACCATTGTACTAAAGATGTGTTTTGCAAATGAGAAAAGTTTGCAAGTGAATATATAGAGGGACTATTAAAACATGGATATATTTCGTCAGGGAGACACTGATTTATCCATTTTCAGTCACAAAATTTAACAGAAAAGAATCATTAAATATGGTTAGCCATGGCAAGTATGGAAAGTACACTTACTCATTTGTAAATTTCCTTGTATGTAATAAGCTTAGTTTAGGTTGTTTATGTACGATTGTTTATGGATGCTTAAACATATGTCATTATCATCCTTGGTGGGATATGTAAACACTCAATTAGAAAATTTGATGATCCCTTATTAACAGTGAATAAGACTGATATCTAGAACCTAACCTTGATTGTAAAGAGTTTCTGTTTAGCTACTTTTGAGGATTGATATAAACTCTCTCCTGAGTTCTGAGATTCTTGGGGATTTCCATATTTTCTGGTTTTAATCCCTTTCAACCTACTGTTATAGTACATAGTTTTAGTGTCTATTGTAGTGCCCAATAGGAACATACAAATATATTTGCAACTGTAAACTAAGTGTTGTTGAATTTAGAGTCCTAAAGTGAAATTTTATCAAAATACTGTTTGAGTTCATCTCATCTTGGGCCATTGTGAGTGTATAGGAGCCTCAAAGAAATCACATCTCTAAATTATTCAACAGAGTGTGTCTTGGAATTTAGGCTCTAGAATCAAGCTGCCCGGATTTATATTTCAGATAAAACTTATCAGCTGTGCCCTTGTGCACACTACTCAGTGCCTCAGAGCTTCTGTTGCTTTATCTGCAAAATGGAGATAATGCTAATGCTGAAAATTGTAAATGTTGCCAGAGATAATTATTTTTAGTATTTTTGTATATAATGTTTGGTAAATATTAACTACAGATGCTATTTATCTCCCTCCTCTTTCACTCCTCTGCCAACTCCTCCACCTCCTCTGCCAACCACTGAGAATGATGCTTGCTGTGGGTTTGTGGAAATCATCTTTAACTTTAAAAATTCTACTACTTGAAAACTCCATATGCAATTAGTTACAAAGCCCTGCTGGTTTTTCCTTTGTTGCTCTCTTTGAATCTGTCTCTTCTTTTCCATTCTTACTGATGAGGTACAAAATGTGTCTGTGAAAGCTAAAGGCTCATGAACAGAGATGGGAGTCATAATCAGGAAGGCTGAGGAGTAATAAGATCCTGTGCATCAGGTGATGAGGTCCAGGAAGTGAGATGTATATCCAAGGAGACGAATAGTGAACATAATGGTGTTTTTTAAAAGCATGGTATTTGTTGGATAGATTGTGTTTCTGGTGACAAGGAACAGGAAGTTAAGTGTTTGAAATTTGTTTGCCAGGATCTAGGATTAAGGAAAATGCTCACCACGTATGCCTCTGTTCTTTGAGACTTATTCCAGCCTTAGAGCTTTGGGAAATAAGATAGTTATAAGGAAAGTAAATATACAGGATGTGAGACTGCATTCCTCTATAACTCTGCTTAGCTCTTCTAAAGATGTATGAAAATTTCCTTTGCTTTATTAAAAGAAATATTACTTTTGCCCTTTAATGATACTGACATTTGAACATATATGAAGTATAGTAACATTTCTATGTAAAATATTTAGCTATTGCTAGGCAGTTCATCCTCATAGACCTGGATATTTTAGGCCATTCTACCTCTCACATGTTATCTTTTGGCAACCATTTAATGGCACAACTACACTTTTGGAGCATAACTGATCCTTTAGAAGTAATATATTTTCTGAAGTACAGTGTAATGATTAAGTGTACAGTGTCCAGAATCAGACAATCTGGATTTGAATATTTCTAATAGCTTATTTTTGTGAGCTTGGGAAGCATTAATTATTATTTTAATCTAATATTTGTTGACTAATTTTTATGTGTCAGGCACTGTGCTAAATAACATGAGTTATTTTATTTAATTCCATTTGCTTTTTTTGCCTCAGTTTCCTGCTTTGTAAAATGAAGTTACTCATAGTTTGTATTTCATTGAATTATAATGAGGATTATATGTGTTAATGTAATGCAGAGTGCCTGACTCAAAAATAGCACAATATTAGCTGTTATTATTATGATGATTATTATTAGTCAATTCCAGTCTTCTTTCATTTTTCAAATTTGGTAGCAGCTAAAAATCCTTTTTGAATGTTCTGGTGCCTACAAAATTCAGCAGGTGCTGACCACATGTTGTTAACTGATCCTGATAAACAGAATAAAGCATGCTACTTTTTATATACATAAGGTCGCAACCTCCCTCTTACCTAATGGTCTGTCTGAGTTCGTAGGAACTTATTTTTATATTACTCTACTTTCAGATTGTTCTAAAAACCTTGGTAGCTACTCCAATGGCTCTAACTTTTTTCCAGATAAGGTAAAATGAGAAGGTGTGACCTATGAAATTTGCTTTGTTTAAAAAATTAGATCACATTAGGTTCATTTGTTTCTTATTCGGCCTCCGTGTTTATGAACCCATAAGTATTTATTTTCATTGTTTAATTAAAAACTGTAAGATTTTCCCTACTGTAAAGTGGCAACTGACATTTCATGAATTACAGCTGATACAGGTCTTCCTTAGGTAGGCTTTAACTATATCTTAGACTTCTTAAACATTTCATTAAATTTTTAAAACTTGCATATTAATGTAATGGTAGTTCTATTTTTACCATTCAAAGAAAATAACCAGTTTTACATCAGAAGCTCTCTAGGGTGTCCTTTTTTTCCAGTATTATTGGACTTTTCCCTATTAAGTCCAAATCCATCCAAATATTAATGATTTTTGTGCTCTCATTTCCTATTTCCATCCCCATTCACCTATACTGCAAGCCCCACCATCCCAATACTTCTAGTTTGGATAGTGGGGTGGCAGCTATTAAAAAGAAAATAGCCTTTCCATGAGTTTCCTGTCAAGAAAGCACACATTAGAATAGATACATGGATTCACCCAGCTTCTAATGCCACTTATCCACATATGACACCTCAAGAGGAAGACAATAGGAGGTGAGTAGTTCATGTCCCTTAACACATGCTGCCAAACCCAGAATTTGAACACTTATCACTCAGTAGTATAAGTCATTCATAATCACAAACTACCTGAAATCAAAAGATCCACACTATATTATGTGTGTCACTGAGATGTTACTGGAAGCCAACTGTGATCATATGAAATCTTCCATCCCCAAATAACTTCCAAAGCACTCCATCATGAGTAGACTTGAAATATTGCAAGGCTCAGCTTTTACTTTTTATATATGAAGTTTGTTCTCTTTACCTTAGTTCAGTTGGTTGTGGCTCAACTTCTTCTGTACAGTTATACCCTTACTTGCTGTTCTTTAAATGCACGTTGTGACAAAGATTATTGAAATGTGTGAGATCGTGTCATCAGAGTTCATTGCTTGATTAATTTGTTTCCTATGTGGATAAAAAAACTCTTAGTTTTCCTATCTCCATACAGAAGTGAAAGGGCTTTTTCAGTATGCTTTCTCAACCACATACTCTATTATTATTAAATAGTTACTTTTAAAAATCTCTATTTTATTTGAAAATAGAAATGTGTCATTGCACCTAAAATCATCTAGTACCTGGCAGTTCAGTCTTATGACGTGATAGTTTGAGTGCCTTCCAGCTTCTGTTTTTATTAAGTTCATAATGTATCTTTGGAGGTACAATTAGTATAGACATTTTGTAATTAGTTTTATCACTTTCTCTGAACAATGTGGAATCTTACTCTGACATATGGAAAAATATAGCATGGATGATAAATTATTAAAAATACAATTTAAGAAAAATACAGTGGAGCGTGCTATTCTGAAGTCCTGTTACTTGATTTGAAGTATTTTATTTTAAATACAATTGACTATTCATGCATGTATTTCTATCTGTACTACATTTGTGGGAATAGCATCCCCAATCATAACTATAGAATTAGGGAACTAAATACATAAATGCAATAATAAAATCAATCCTTGTCCTGAAAGGCTGATCTGTGTTGAATATCATCTTATTATTTATAAAGTTAGTGTTGTTCAGAAGGACTTAGCCATTTCTCACTGTTAGTCTTTGTACACACTGTTACCGTGGTTTTCAATAATCTGCCTTAAGGGACTGATGCCATCAAGATGGTTGAGTAGGAGACCCCCGCCTCCATCCTTCTACAAAGACTAACAATTAGACACATCCACAAACATAAACATCTCTGGGAGAGCTCTGGAATCCAATTAAGAAATTTCAGCAACACACTAGAACAAAAAATTTGAGAATAATTACACAAAAAGGTAAGGAAAACTGCTTCATTTTGCCTGTATCATCTGATTACCAATCTGCCATTACTCAGCACCAAGAAGGAACTCCCCAGCTAGAAAGAGTTCCCCTTGCATGGAAAGGAAGAGTGGGGTGAGACAACTACTTCCTCAGTCTTTCAAGAATGCTCAGTGGGGAAAGGTAGTCTCTTCAATAAATGGTATTGGTAAAACTGGATATTCGAATAAAAAGAATGAATTGTGGCCTCTATCTTATACCATTCACAAAACTTAACTCGAAATGGATTAAAGACTTAAATTTAAGACTTTCCTAGAAGAAAACATAGGAAAAATGCTCCTTGACATCAGTCTTGACAACAAGTTTTTAGATATGACACCAAAAACACAAGCAACAAAAGCAAAATAAACAAGTAGAACTACATCAAACTAAAAAGCTTTTGCACAGCAAACTGAATAATCAACAAAATGAGAAGGCAACCTACAGAAAGGGAGAAATATTTACCAACCATTATCAGATAAGAGGTCAATGTCCAAAATATATGAAGAACTCAGATAACTCAATTGCAGGAAAACAAATAACCCCACTAAAAAATAGCAGAAGACCTGATAGATATTTTTCTAAAGACTACATACAAATGGCCAACATGTACACGAAAAGATGCTCAACATCACTGATTATCAAGTAAATGCAAATTGAAACCACAATGAGATATCACTTCACACATGTTAGAATGGCCATTATCAAATAGAAAAGAAATAACAAGTGTTGACAAGGGTGTGAAGAAAAGGGAACCCTTGTGTGCTGTTGGTGGGAATGTAAATTGGTACAGCCACTATGGAGAACAGTATGGAAGTTCTTCAAAAAATTAAACATGAAACTACCATATGATCCAGGAATCCCACTTCTGGGTATATATCCAAAGAAAATGAAATCACTACCTTGAAGATATATCTGCACCCCCAGGTTTATTTCAGCATTATTCACAGTACTCAAGACATGTAAACAACCTAAATGTCCATTGACAGATGAATGGATAATGAAAACGTCACACACACACACACACACACACAGTAGTATTATTCACACA
Source organism: Balaenoptera ricei (assembly GCF_028023285.1). NCBI lineage: Eukaryota > Metazoa > Chordata > Mammalia > Artiodactyla > Balaenopteridae > Balaenoptera > Balaenoptera ricei. The sequence goes on from NC_082660.1 coordinate 75,264,841, forward strand.
TGTAAAAGGAGGAAATCTTGCTATTTGGAACAACGTGGGTGGAACTTGAGGACATTATGCCATGTGAAATAAGTCAGACGTAGAAAGATAAATACTGTGAGATCTTACTTACATGGTGAATCTAAAAGAAGCCAAACTCACAGAGTAGAATGGTGGTTAAAAGGGGCTTGGAGGTAGAGAAAAGGAGATGTTGGTCAATTAGTACAATGCTGATTAAGTTCTGGGGATCTAGTACACAGCATGGAAACTATATTTAACAATACTGTGTCCTATACTTGAAAGTTGCTAAAAGAATAGATCTTAAATGTTCACAGGACACACAAAAATGTAATTATGTGAGGTGATGAATGTGTTAAGTAACTTTAGGGTGTTAATTGTTTCACAATATATACATGTATCAAATCATCATTTTGTATACCTTAAACTTGCACAATGTTACATGCCAATTATATCTCAATAAAGCTGGGGGGAAAAAGAGAAGGAGAGTTGATGGTAAGAATGTCTGTTTAACATAAATAGCCTTAGAGTGACTTTGTCATGTGCACTGTATATAACAAATCTCTTCAATTATGCATAGAAATGCTTTCTTTTAGGAGTAAATTATTAGGATGATAACACTATTGAATAAATGATATTAGCAAGTAGAAGCTCTGCATTTAAAATAACTGCAGGCAAAGAGGTAGAGACCTAGGTGAAATAAGTGTAAATAAATTCATTTGTATTATTTTTTATACTCTACATATTAGTGGTATCATGTAATATTTGTATTTCTCTGTCTGACTTACTTCACTCAGTATGCTAATTTCTAGGTCCATTCATGTTGCTGCAAATGGCAGTATTTCATTCTTCTTAAGGTTGAGTAATATTCTATTTTATATGTATACCACATCTTTATCCATTCGTCGATAGACACTTAGGTTACTTCCATATTTTGGCTACTGTAAATAGTGGGGCTATGAATATTAGGGTGTGTATATCTTTTCGAATTAGAGTTTTTATCATTTCCAGTTATATGTCCAGCAGTGGGATTACAGGATCATATGGTAGCTCTAGTTTTAGTTTTTTAAGGAACCTCCATACTGTTCTCCATAGTGGCTGAACCAATTTACATTCCTACCAACAATGTAGGAGGGTTCCCTTTTCTCCACACCCTCTCCAGCATTTATTGTTTGTAGACTTTCTGATCATGACCATTCAGACCAGTGTGAGGTGATACCTCATTGTAGCTTTGATTTGCATTTCTCAATTAGTGATGTTGAGCATCTTTTCATGTGCCTCTTAGCCATCTGTATGTCCTGTTTGGAGAAATGTCTATTCAAGTTGTCTGACCATTTTTTGATTGGGCTGTTCATTCTTTTGGTATTGAGTTGTACGAGCTGTTTGTGTATTTTAGAAATTATCCCCTTGTCAGTTGCATCATTTGCATGTGTTTTCTCCCATTCTGTGTGTTGCCTTTTTGTTTGGTTTATGGTTTCATTTGCTGTGCAAAAGCTTATAAGTTTGATTAGGTCCCATTTGCTTACTTTTGCTTTTCTTTCTTTTGCCTTGGGAGACTAAGAAAATATTAGTACTATTTATGTCAGAGTATGTTTTGCCCATGTTCTCTGCTAGGTGTTTTATGGTGTCATGTCTTATATCTAGGTCTTTAAACCATTTTGAGTTTACTTTTGTATATAGTGTGAGGGAGTGTTTTAATTTCACTGATTTACATGAGGCTGTCCAGATTTCGCAACACCACTTGCTAAAGAGACTGTCTTTTCTCCATTGTATATTCTTGCCCCCTTTTGTCAAAGATTAATTGACTGTAGGTGTGTGGATTTATTTCTAGGCTCTCTATTCTGTTCCATTGATCTATATGTCTGTTTTTGTGCCAATACCACCCTGCTTTGATTACTGTAGTTCTGTAGCATTGTCTGAAATGTTGGAGGGCTATTTTTTCCTCCAGGTTTGTTCTTTTTCCTCAGGATTACTTTGACAATTCTGGATCTTTTGTGGTTCCATACAACTTTTAGGATTATTTGTCCTAGTTCTGTGAAAAATATCATGGGTAATTTCATAGGGATCACATGCAATCTGTAGATTGCTTTTGGTGGTATGGCCATTTTAACAATATTAATTCTTCCAATCCAAGAGCATGGGATAACTTTCCATTTCTTTGAATCATCTTCAATTTCCTTTATCACTGTTTTATAGTTCTCAGCATATAGGTCTTTCACCTCCTTATTTAGATTTATTCCTAGGTATTTTTGTTTGACTTGATTTTTACAGGGATTGGTTTTTTACTTTCACTTTTTTCGTTAGGATAAATTCTTTCTCTTTCTTAGTGTAAATTGTTAGTGTAAATTTCATTGTTAGTGTAAAAATTACAACGGATTTCTGTATATTAATTTTGTATGCTGCTAACTTGCTTAATTCATTTATTAGTTCTAATATTTTTGTATGGAGTCTCTAAGGTTTTCTATAGCCTATCATGTCATTTACATATAATGACAATTTTACCTCTTCCTTTCCAATTTGGATACCTTTTATTTCTTTTTCTTGTCTGATTTCTGTAGCTAGGACTTCCAGTGCTATATTCAAAAGAAGTGGTAAGTGGGCATCCTTGTCTTGTTTCTGAATTTGGTTGGAAGGCTTTCAGCTTTTTACTGTTAGGTATTATATTTTCTGTAGGTTTGGAGAAAACGGCATTTGTTATGTTGAGGTATGTTCCCTCTATGCCCACTTTTTGGAGAGTTTTTATCATAAATGGATGTTGAATTTTGTCAAAAGCTTTTTCTCAGTCTCCTGAGATGATCATGTGCTTTTTATTCTTCAGTTGATTAATGTGGTCTATCACATTGTTTGATTCGCAGATATTGAAAACTCCTTTCATTCCTGGGGTAAATCGCACTTGACCATGTTGTATGATCTTTGCAATGTATTGTTGGGTTTGACTTGCTAATATTTTGTTGAGGATTTTTGCATCTATGTTCATCAATGATATTGGCCTGTAATTTTCTTTTTTTTCGTGATATCTTTCTCTGGTTTTGGTGTCAGGGTGCTGCTGGCCTCATGGAATGAGTTTGGGAGTTCCTTCCTCTGCAGTTTTTGATAATAGTTTGAGAAGGATAGGTGTTAACTCTTCTTTAAATGTTTGGTAGAATTCACCTGTGATGCCATCTGGTCCTGGACATTTTTTTGCTGAGAGTTTTTTATTTTATTTTTTAACATCTTTATTGGAGTATAATTGCTTTACAATGGTGTTAGTTTCTGCTTTATAATAAAGTGAATCAGCTATACATATACATATATCCCCATATCTCTTCCCTCTTGCTTCTCCCTCCCTCCCACCCTCCCTATCCCACCACTCTAGGTGGTCACAAAGCACCGAGCTGATCTCCCTGTGCTATGCAGTTGCTTCCCACTAGCTATCTATTTTACATTTGGTAGTGTATATATGTCCATGCCACTCTCTCACTTTGTCCCAGCTTACCCTTCCCCCTCCCTGTGTCCTCAAGTCCATTCTCTAGTAGGTCTGCATCTTTATTCCCATCTTGCCCCTAGGTTCTTCATGACCTTTTTTTTTTTAGATTCCATATATGTGTGTTAGCATACGGTATTTGTTTCTCTCTTTCTGACTTACTTCACTCTGTATGACAGACTCTAGGCCCATCCATCTCACTACAAATAAATCAATTTCGTCTCTTTTTATGGCTGAGTAATATTCCATTGTATATATTTGCCACATCTTCTTTATCCATTCATCTGTTGATGGACACTTAGGTTGCTTCCATGTCCTGGCTATTGTAAATAGAGCTGCAATAAACATCGTGGTACATGACTCTTTTTTGAATTATGGTTTTCTCAGGGTACATGCCCAGTAGTGGGATTACTGGGTCGCATGGTAGTTCTATTTTTAGTTTTTTAAGGAACCTCCATACTGTTCTCCATAGTGGCTGTATCAATTTACATTATTTGCTGGGAGTTTTTTAAATTACTGATTCAATTTTGTTACTGGTAATTGGTCTGTTCATACTTCCTACTTCTTCCTGGTTGAGTCTTGGGAAATTGTGCACTTCTAGGAATTTGTCCATTTCTTCTAGGTTTTCCATTTTGTTGGCATATAGTTGCCTGTAGTAGTCTCTTATGGTCCTATGTATTTTTGTGGCATCGGTTGTGACTTCTCCTTTTTCATTTCTGATTTTATTGATTTGGGCCCTCTCCCCTTTTTCCTTGATTAGTCTGGCTAAAAGTTTATCAATTTTGTTTATTTTTAAAGAACCAGCTTGTAGTTTTATTGATATTTTCTTTTGCTTTTTAGTCTCTATTTTATTAATTTTTGCTCTGATTTTTATGATTTTGTTTCCTGCTACCTTTGGGTTTTGTTAGTTCTTCTTTCTCTAGGTCCTTTATATGTAAGGTTAGGTTGTTTATTTGAAATTTTTCTTGTTTCCTGAGGTAAGCTTGATTGCTATAAAATTCTCTCTTAGAACTGCTTTTGCTGAGTCCCATAGGTTTTGGATTATTGTTTTTTTCATTTTCATTTGTCTCTAGGTAATTTGTCATTTCCTCTTTGACTTTTTCAGTGATCCATTTTTTGTTTAGTAGCATACTGTTTAGCTTCCTTGTGTTTGTGTTTTTTGCAGCTTTTTTCTTGTAGTTGATTTCTAGTTTCATATCATTGTCATCAGAAAAGAAAATGCTTGCTATAATTTCTATTCTCTTAAATTTGTTGAGGCTTGTTTTTTGGCCTAGCATGTGATCTCTCCTGGAGAATGTTCCATGTGCACTTGAAAAGAATGTGTATTCTGCTGCTTTTGGATGGAATGCTCTCTATATATCAATTAAGCGCATTTGATCTAATGTGTCACTTAAGGCCAGTGTTTCCTTACAGATTTTCTGTCTGGATGTTCTGTCCATTGATGTAACTGGAGTGTTAATGTCCCCTACTATTATTATATTACTGTCAATTTCTTGCTTTATATCCGTTAACATTTGCTTTATGTATTTAAGTGTTCCTATGTGGGGTGCATATGTATTTAGAATTGTTATATCTTCTTGGATTGATCCGTTGATCATGATGTTGTGTCCTTTGTCTCTTGTAACATTCTTTATTTTAAAGTCGATTTTGTGTGATATAAATATTGCTACCCCTGTTTTCTTTTGACTTCCATTTGCATGGAATACTTTTTTCGTCCACTCACTTTCATTCTGAATTTGCTTTTAGATCTGATTTGAGTATCTTGTAGGAAGCATATATATGGGTCTTGTTTTTGTATCCACTCAGCCACTCTATGTCTTTTGATTGAAGCATTTAATCCTTTTACATTTAAAGTAAATATTGATATGTATGTTCTTATTGCCATTTTGTTAATTGTTTTGGTTTTGTTTTTATAGTTTTTTTTTCATTTCTTCTTGTATTCTCTTCTCTTTTGATTTGATTACTGTCTTTAGTGTTATTTTTTGATTCCTTTTCTTTTTGTGTGTGTGTGTGTATGTATATATGCATGCATGTGTATGTATGTGTGTGTGTGTGTGTGTGTATATATATATATATATATATATATATATATATATAGTAGATTTTTGGTTAGTATTTACCATGTTGTTTCAATATAGCCATATTAAATCACATACACACACACAGACTAATGCATTTTAAAAACCCTGCATTTGTATTCTCCTCCCCTCATGATTACTATTTTTGACATCATATTTTACATCTAATTGTTCTGTGTATTCCTTAATTGCTTATTGTGGATATAGATGACTTAATAATTTTTTCTTTCAACCTTCCTAATAGCTTTCTGTGGGGATGATTTCCTACCTTACTGTATGTTTGCCTTTACTGATGAGCTTTTTCATTTTGTAATTTTCATGTTTCTAGTTGTTGCCTTTTGTTTCTTGCTAGGACATGTTCCTTTAACATTTCGTGTAAACCTGGTTTGGTGGTGCTGAACTCTTTTAACTTTTGATTGTCTGTAAACTTTTGATCTCTCCATCAAATATGAGTGAGAACCTTGCTTGCTAGAGTATTCTTGGTTATAGGTTTTTCCCTTGAATCATTTTAAATATATTGTGCCACTCCTTTCTGGCTCATAGGGTTTCTGCTGAAGAGTCAGCTGATATAGCCTATGGGTATTCCTTTGTAGGTTATTTGTTGCTTTTACATTGTTGCTTTTAATATTCTCTCTTTATCTTTAATTTTTGTCATTTTAATTACAACATGTCTTGGTGTGTTCCTCATTGGGTTAATCCTGTGTGGGACTCTCTGCACCTCCTAGACTTGGATATCTGTTTCTTTACCCAGGTTAGGGAAGTTTTCAGCTATTATGTCTTAAAATATGTTCTCTGAACCTCTCTCTTCTCTTTCTGGGACCCCTGTAATGTAAGTATTAGTGCACTTGATGTTGTCCCAGAAGTCTCTTAAACTGCCTTAATTTCTTTTCATTCTTTTTTCTTTTTTTCTTTTTTCTTTTTTTTTGGTTCAACTTCAGTGATTTCAACTTCTCTGTCTTCTAGCTTGATGGTCCATTCCTCTGTATCATTTAGTCTACTGTTGATTTCTTCTAGTGTAGTTTTCATTTCAGTTGTTGTATTCTTCATCTCTGTTTGGATGTTCTTTATATTTTGTAACCCTTTGTTAAAAACTTCTAACTTCTCACTGTGTATGTCCATGCTTCTCCTGAGTTTTTGGTCACCTTTATAATCACTACTCTGAACTCCTTCTCAGGTAGGTTTCCTATCTCCACTTCACTTAATTCTTCTGGGGTTTTATCTTGTTTCTTCATCTAGAACATGTTTTTCTGCTGCCTTATTTTGTCTAATTTTCTGTTTTTATTTTTATGCGTGTGGTAGGTTAGTTACATTTCTTGACCTTGGAGAAGTAGCCTTCTCTAGGAGATGTCCTATGCATTCCAGAAGCACACTCCCCTGCTAGTGGACAGGGCTGGGACCCAGCTGGTCCCAGGGTAAGGTCTAGCCTACTCTGAGCATACTGGATCTGTAGGCTGTGGCACTGTGGTTTTCTTGCATCTGGTGTCTGTCCCCTGGTGGGTGAGGTTGGTCCAGAGGCTAGAGCAGGCTTCCTGGAGGCAGGGTGGGTGCCCAGGTTATTCTGAAGCTTGTGCCTGCCCACTAGTGAGTGAAGCTGGGTCCTGGCCCCTCTGCTGGGCAGAGTCATGCCTAGAGGCATGTCTAGAGGCAGCTGTGAGTTCAGGAGGTCTTTAGGTAGCCTCTCTACTGATGGGTGTGGCTCTGTCCCCACCCAGTTAGTTCCTTGGCCTGAGGCATCCCAGCAGTGGCACCTACAGGCTGTTGGTTAGGGCCAGGTCTTGGCACTAGTGAGCTAGAGGGAGGATTCCACAATGGTGTCTGCCAGCACCAGTGTCCATGTGGTAGAAGGTGCTCCCAAGAATGGCTTGCATAAGTGTCTATTTCCCCAGGGTGAGCTGCAGTTGCCTCCTGCCTCTCCAGGAGACTCTCCAAGGCCAGCAGATAGATCTCACCCAGGTTTAAAGCAAATTACTGCCTTTGCCCTGGATCCTGTTGTGTGTATTTTGTGTGCACCCTTTAAGAGTGAAGTCTCTATTTTCACCATTCCTGTGGGACTCCTAAAATTAAGCCCCACTGACCTTCAAAGCCGAATGCTCTGTAGGCTCATCTTCCTGGTGCAAGACCCCTAGGCTGGGGAGCCCAATGTGAGGCTCAGAGTTCTCACTCCTGTGAGAGAATCTGTGTAATTATTCTCCAGTTTTTGGGTTGCCCACCCAGGGGTATGTGACTTGACTATATCATGAGTCTGCCCCTCCTACCCATCTTGTTGTGGTTCTTTCTTTATGTCTTTAGTTGTAGAAAATCTTTTCTGGTAGGTTCTGGTCTTTTTCATCAATGGTTGTTTTGCATATAGTTGTGATTTTGGTGTGCTTGTGAGAGGAAGTGAACTCAGGATCTTTTGCAATCAACTTGGCCGATCTCCTCCTCTGTCAGCTTTGATGGGATAAAATGTGTTTCTCAGAGCTAAAGGATGTGCACGTGGCATTTCTTTCTACTATTATTATTGTCATCAATTCTTGAAAGCTCTATACTCTCTAACTACTGAAGATCATATACTAACAAAAAGTAATTAACTATCAACTAGACAAAAGAATTGACTTATTTCATTTCATGAGTGATAATAGCATCTGAAAAGTCTGTAGTTCAAACTTTAATAGAAACATGAGGGGCTGTGTTTTTTGGTTCTCAGCATGCTTATAAGATCACAAAGAGTTGAAGTAAATAAATATTTCTTGTGGCACACTATGACCTTCATAGTTTCAAAGGAAATTCAATATCGTAGGGCAAGCTAACACTTGAGAAACCCTTTTGTCAGACACCTTTATTACTTTTTTCATATGTTTAATTAATAAAGAAAATTTCCCATTAGTGTGCTATTATATATGCCTTTAAAATTTTGAAACAAGAGCCTCTCTTTCACAACTTAAATGGCATTATTTGCTATTACTCTGCATGCTAAAATAATCACCAGTTTGGCAATCCTGGTGTTTCATTTATCAATTCTAGACATTCCCAAAGTATAAGTTACTTGACCTAGTTGTATTGGACTTACTGAAAAAAAGGTTTGCTCTCTGTAAAATAATTTTTAAACCAAAAAAAAAAAAAAAAGAAAACATATATCTGATATGATTTTCACTCTTTAAAGGAGGTCTAGTGTAGGATCATACAAAAAAAGAATACTATTTATCAATTGTTTAATCTTAACAGAATTTTCAAAAACTACATTTGAAAAGTCAATTCAAATTTACTTAGAATATCAGAGGGGCTAGCTGTTTGATTTCTTTGAAGTTTCCTTAGGACTGCAATTAGATAAGCCACCATTTAGAATTTGGTGGTTAATTCCTAAAATATTGTGATTCTTTTTGGCATATACTAATTGTATATAAACAATAGTTCTTTTATGCATAATATTTGATATCTTTAACAATACTATACATGGATAAAGCAGGTGTTATTATTATCCACATTTTAGAGAGAAACAAAAAAGAAACCAAGGCTCTGAGACATTTAAGTGATTTGTACAAACTCAGACCTCACACCAGACCTAGATGTCTTTCCATTTCACCACACCAACAAATGGCATGCATCAAAAAATTCCCATCTTTCCCTGTCCCTCCAGGACCAAATACATTTAATAATGTAGTAGAAGGGGAGCACTGAGCATCAGGAGACCTCTGTTTCCAGGATAAGTTCTTCTAATAATTAGCCATGTAATTTTGGGAAACCATTTATGTATGTTGGCAAATTAAAATATTCTTAACACATTTTTTACTGGAGATGTATTACAGCCACAGGCGTTAGTTTCTGCAGAAATCCCCCAGTCAATAATGTGTTACGACTACAAAGTCAGGAAATAAATCCCATTAATTCTTTAAAATTACTGGAAGATGTGTTTCAGCTGACCAAAGATGAATAAAAATAAATAATTCAAGAACAGAGAGGCTGTGGTATAAAAGAACTGACAATGAGGAATGAAACTAGTAAAGTGTAGTTTGTCAAAATAATCTTCATTAATATGGTTATAAACTTAACAGAAAATTTTGAAAAAAATCTTGAAAGATAAAGTATACACCTCAAATAACATTAATTTATTTTAACATTAATGATAATAGTTTGTATTTAAAATTCAAGATTGTAGCAATAGAAGATGAAGAATGTTGGGAAGCAGAAGATGAAAGTAAAAGCATACTTATGTTTATATGTTAAATGTTGGCATTGATACTTTCAATCTGACATCCATAAATAAGAAAACCAGTAGCCATAATTTTCTGTTACTTTCTTCTTCATATGCTAAAACCATTTGAAAAAAGGAAAAATGCCCAAATACACATATTACTTTGCCAATCAACAAATGTAAAGTAAGCTTATGTGCAGGCAGTGGATACTACCAAAACAAAGCTATTCATCAGAAATCTGGAAGATGACCTATGATTAGGTTGGTTCGCAATATTTAGAGTGAAACACTAAGGTTGAACATCTGAACATATTACATGACAAACTTTACATTAGAATGAGAAGTTATATTAATATGATATTTTCACATAATATCTTATTGGACCCAGGCCAGAAATACTTATAAACTTATCTCTTCCATAATTGAATAAAATTTCCCTGAACCTCAGAATTTCAAAGACTAAAAGGGTAAATCCTTTTTGCTAGGTGTCCTCACTACTTAGTAAATCACAAATTATTTCCTGACCATTAAATATGGAAGCTAGAGTAACTTCTTCCAAAGAAGAGGCTACATGGGGCTATTATTGCAATTCTGTGGTTATTTCTGATAGCCATTTGATGAGACTCTGGACAAAGTGTGATGAAGGGGAGTGTATGTATACACGTTCGTGCAAAGATGAAATAGGTAAATGAGACAAGTGTCTAATCACTTGAAGTGGTACATTTAATACCCAATTAATAATCTTACAGCTTCTGTATGTTTAAATTAGATAGGACTACACACATTTTACAGGGCTCTGAGATAAATGAAAAGTAAGGATTCCCTTTCCTATCTCTTAGATCTATACACAATCCTGTCCAGAATACAAAGTAGTGTGGGTTTTCCCCTTACAAGATTATACTCTAAAAAGAAAATGAGGTAGGTGTACTAATAAGGCAGTACCAGAATTAACATGTCCTAATTATGGACAGGTAATTTTTGCCACATTCTAAAATTACATACCTCAGTATTTCCATGGATGAATCTTACTGTTTTCATACACTTTAGATAATTACTACCATGAGTGATATAAGTATTACCAGAAACAATATGTAAATAATGAACAGTGTCTGATGGTAATTTTGCATCCCTCTTACATGACTTTGGCTAAATGGTGTTGCTGTTGAACCTATTCCATATTTATAGTGTGTTAGATAAGTGCTGCCTTATATCTTTCCCCCAAACTCCCACTTTAATTTCAGAATGACAAAAAGATGCCTACCAGATTCAGAAAACAAAGTGAACATCTTGAGCATGCTATGGACCGTGTTCTTTTCATGATATCGGAAAGAAGAAGGGCACGTACTCTACATGGCACTTATGAACAACCGCCTTATAACATTCTTACTGCTGCTCTTGAACTGATTAATATGGTCAAGATGATACTAAACATTCTGGAAAGGTAATTCCTAATATGTGATCTATAAAGCTTTAAGATAGTTGCATTTTCCGCTCTTTTTCCCCTCTTAAGAAAACTTCTGAATGAATTGGATTTTATTTCCACAGTATCTTTCAAAGACAGTTATAGATTTTTATTGATGCTCTGAATATTTCCCTAGAATGAAGAACACTGTTATATAAGTCCCTTTAAATGATCCAATATTTGATCATCTGACTTTTTATAGAAAAAAATCATTTTACAGAAAAGTTATTTATTTTACAAAGGATTCACTTTTCTACTGCTTCATTAGAAAGAGAACTTGTTTCTCTACAGTCTTTCAGGGATGCATGAAAGTTACAACAGTTTTAAATTACCACATCTGGGCAAAATAGTTTTTTTTTTCATATATATATAAATTACATTAGGGATATTTTATAAACGAGTCAATCCTATTTTTAAAACTCTGTATTACTAAGAGAAGGCTACAGAAATCAAAAGCTAATGATTTCTAATCTTGTTTTGATAATAATCTGCAGGTAGTCTATTAATATTTCAATTTTGAAATTGTCGTTTTTCTCAAAGACTATAGTCAACTCTATATCCTACACACAAATGAAGCATTATATGTATATTTATTTCTAGGCTTTTTGCTTCCCCTATTGGAAAGTATTACATCCCAAAGATAGAGAAATTAGATAGTAAAAGAGGGAAGCATGCTTTTATGATCAAGCAGAGAGGTATAAGAGGGAGAAGTAATGACACTTTTCTCCTCCCTCTTTGTTACTTGCTCTCTTACTGATTATCATTTCTTTTCATTGCAATTCATACTTGATTGACAAACCCATTTTGTTCACATAAAGAAGGGATGAAGTGACTGACCCACTTGTTCAAAAAATTTCAAATTGAATGTTAGAAGAAATTTAGGACATTCATCAGTTCCTCTACTTCCTCTCTTCTGAGAGCCTTACAAATATCTATCTGGTAACAAGCTTAGACAAAGGAAATAATGGAATCCTTGGAATAAATTCAACATAAAGAGAATAGGGAAAAGGATAATGGGCAGACAGCAAAGATAGCTGCAGGACTGGGTAGTGACAACAAAAAGACCCCCAAAATGAATATAATCTGCTTCACTGATGTTTGATAATTCACAGTATTAAATTTTCTCATTTAATTAAAGTAGTCTCATTACAAAATTCACATCATGGTCTCAGTATTAAGAAGCACTCTTTGGTACAATTTCACTACATCACCAATTTGAGAGCTTTTTTACTTTCATCACTGGAACCAGGGAAGACTAAACGGGGCTTATATTGCTCCTGCAGTATTTTGTATTGAGTAGTCCTTCAGACAATTAGTCAGATTCCTCTTTCATAAATTATATAATCTATACAAAGTGACCTCATATAACAGCTTTTGAATATGGCAGATTTATGGATCATCTTAGCATCTTCTTTTTCCAACTGCTTGAAGATTTTAAACTTCAATTTACAACATAACAGATTCTCATGGTTCTTGCTTAAGAACTAGTGACTATTAATAAGAGTTATTCAAACTGAATAACCATTTTACTAAGCTGAGCACTTATTGAACATTCTATATATTATCTTTGAACACATAAAATATTATGAATGAAATACATTAAAAAAACCAATGATGTGTTTTGCACTGGTCGTGGTTGCTATGAAACACCTTAGTACTTTTAAATTTCTTAGCTTTAATTGCTTTTGATTTTCCAAAGCCCTCCTAGGAAAGTCCAAATACCTTGAAAATTGTGTCAGGGACTCATCTGGCTCATTTCTGATCAGAGAGTCACATGGATTTTAAGAATTGTTGGGGCTCAGCCTAATTGCATTTCCTATAGATTAATTAAATTTCCCTTATCTGTGTGTCAAGTGGAGGAATTGGAGTATCAGTTGGAGGAATTATTCCTTCTTTTCTCTCAAGTAATCAAGTAATTGTGTCAGTGGGAAAAATTATCTCTATGGTTTACCCTAAAATTGGCCTAATCTCTGTGTTTCTAAAAGAAAACATGGGAAAGATTCTGTTAAAATGTAAATTTTCCATTATTAGCATTAATTTTTTTTTTCAAATTGTAATCCAAAATAGTAATTTATTTGATTTAATCAAATATATGATTTCAGGCCTAAAATTTATTTCAACTTTATTAGAAAGAAGGATATAAATCTGGTGAGTCACCTTGGTGATAGAGATAATAAGTATTTTTCAGAATTGAAATGAATTCAGGAGTTTAATCAAGATGTCATCATGGTAAAAGAGGGAAATGTACTTATATGACCTCTTTCCAGGAACAGTTTCCTCTTCGTTGAGTTTTCCTAAAAGATATTATCCTTTTTTGTGAATTACTAGAACTTTTCAACTGAACTACAGTGTACAAAAAATTGACTTTACCAGCATTATAAGCTTAGATACAGATGAGAGAGCTACATTTAAGTTCTGCTTTATTAGTAATAGAATAAACATTTTAAGATTTATTAGAGAAGTTATGGGTATTAAAACGTTCTTAATTATGGTACTACATAGAAATCTTAATCTGTTCACAAGCATTTCTCTCATTATGTTATATTTCCATTAGTCATTAAAATTTTAAGTGGCTTACTTATTTGAGGTAAACAGATTTGTGACAAAATTTATTGAGGAGGGTAACGTAGTAACTCAAGACCACTTATCAAAGCATAACTACCCAAGATTCTACTTCTAAGGAAATATAAATTGAGCATGTTTCACGTTAAGAATTAAGGGATAGTGTGGGGTGAGGTGGTAGGTGGGTGACCCAATATTTTCTTGCCTATTTGCTCATTTTTTTGGTCCAGAAATAAATAAGATGGAAAAAACTGCCTAGGGAATTTTGCTCACATGTTTCATATCCTGGACATAGTTACAGGAGATTATCCTATGGATCTGGCAGATACTTTTGCCACATAAATTTATAAACTTATTATAAGAACAGATTTGAATCATTGCCCATGCTCTTATGTGTTTTATAGATAGACCTCCAGAAAATGGCACTTTCATGTAAAAACCAGGGATTGTAATCTCCTAGGAATTTGGGGAAGGAGTTATAAATTACTTTTTCTTGCTAATTCTTAAAACTAAAATTTCACTTCCCATGTGAGAGTAAATACGATTTCAGCATTTTAATGCTTGTTAATTTATTTTACAAATGACATTCTGAAAATTGTTCTCCATTTTTAGATTATAATGCTGATTATTTTCCAAAAAAGTTATGTAGGTTTTATCACCTAATTCAAATTATTACTTGTGATTACATGTCCTCCAAATCACAGAAGTCTAAGAGTTATGCTAGACAAAAGTAATAAACCCAAAAGTTTTCAATTGATTATAGTGCCCTAAGTAAAATATATCTTTTTTTTTATTTGTGGGAAATAAAATGAATTGCCAGATACAGCCAATCTATTTTTCAAGGGGTAGATAATCTACTTGTGGATTACATACTTAATTAATATTTGATACTTTTCCTTCTTCCTTTTGTTCTTTTCATGTAATCCTTTGTATAGTAAGCTAGCCAAGGAAAGTAAAAAATTAAAAAGTTACCTACTCTGCCTTCCACCTATTGATAGCAACTTGAAAACAGGAATAACTGCTGTAAATTGTGCACCTATCATCCTACCACTTTATCGAGGCCATAGATATATTACATTGATCATCTTCCGTGTAAGCTTTCTGTTATTTTTTGATGTAACTTTGTGATGTTTAGAATTTAGATGACCCTTGGCACTTTTACAAAGTGATCTAAAGCTCTACATATTGTGGATTATAATTTTCACTTTCCTAAGGTATAAAGCTGTGGTACTCAGTGAAACTGAGATTGATGGAATCTCTTGTCATCTTTCCCTGGCAGCCCTCCATTTGATTGCATGTCAGAATTTTCCAGTCTGAAAAACCACCTCATTAAACGTATTACATTACTGAAACATTTCTCTGAACAGGTAAGACATAGATTTGTTGTACTGTTCTCCATATACCCCCATATACATTTATTCACCAAATCTTGTAATTTTATAGTTATATAAAATATAGATATACAGTTATGTAAAATTATAGATATACTATCTCCAATAGTACCTATATAACTTTTCTTTTCTTTAACATTTCCAGTGCCAACACTGAAATTCAGATCCATATTTTTTTTTAAAGCACTTTTCTTTTTTATAGCTACTTTATTTATTTATTTTTATTTTATTTTTGGCTGTGTTGGGTCTTCGGTTCATGCGAGGGCTTTCTCTAGTTGAGGCAAGTGGGGGCCACTCTTCATCGCGGTGCGGGGACCGCTCTTCATCGCGGTGCGCGGGCCTTTCACTATCGCGGCCCCTCCCGTCGCGGGGCACAGGCTCCAGACGCGCAGGCTCAGTAGTTGTGGCTCACGGGCCCAGCTGCTCCGTGGCATGTGGGATCTTCCCAGACCAGGGCTCGAACCCGTGTCCCCTGCATTAGCAGGCAGACTCTCAACCACTGCGCCACCAGGGAAGCCTCCATATTTTTTTTATATAGAGGTAGAATATTAGTATAGCTACTAATGGATTTGTCAACTCAAATCTCTTTTCTATTCAACTCAAATTTACCACTATTGCTTCATTATTCTAAAATAACTATTAAACTGATCAGAAACCTTCAAACTTTCACCATTGTCCAGGGAGTGTAGGCTAAACTTGTTAAACTACCATTCACAACACTCCTTAGTCCATACTCATCTATTGTCTTATCCTTCTCTTTTATGTGATCCCTGTACTACCAGTAGGATCTTTTACTCATTCATCCTTAAATGTTTCATGTATGATTCCATCTTTATTCTTTTTATCATAATATTTTCTCCACCTCAAATTTACTACCATGACTTCTTATCAAAGTAACACACTTCTTTTAAAGAGTGGTTAGTTCATTCATTTATTTGTTCATACTTCCATTCATCCATTCATCAATCAAACAAGATGACTCCATTCTTTTGTAGTTACTATTTTCTAGAATTTAACATTGTAAGCTTGATTTAATTCCATAATCATTTGAGGGTTGGCTATATGCAGATACATGTTCTAGGCTTCATTGAGGAGTCATGAGTGAATAAAATAGAATTCTTTCCCTCAAAATTTAGTAGAACAATGAGATATTTAAACAAGTAATGTTTATTTTTTAATAAATATATTGTATCTTAACAATTAGATTTTAATTCTTTTGAGATCAGGGATTATCCTACATTATTTTACATTGATTGTTCAACACAACCTTTTGTACATAGTGTCTAATAAATATTTCATGATGATTAAACATACCAAGGAATCCTGAAGCAGTATTCATTAACACAGGTATTGTGTCCACGTGAATTGAATTTCCTTTATCAGAAATGACTTCAAAGACTGGTTATGTGTGGGAATTTTTAATAATAATAACTAATACTTACATAGCAATTATTACTTGTCAGGCACTTTTCTAAGCATTAGATATAATGACTTTTTAAAATCTTCAAATCTTCATTTCAAGCCTGTTGACTGGCTGAAATTTCTTCAGGTCACGGTGAATATAATGAGAAGACTAAGAAGAATGCAGGTCACAGAGGTCCAACTATTTTCTGCATTAATCTGCAGATGGGTTTTTTGGTTCAAGGGGCCTTTTCTCAGATCAGTGTCTACCATTTCTTGTTTTACTAAGGGAGAAAGAACCATGGGGACTTTTATATCTTACGAGAAGCCACAAAATTAGACTGATGCTTTCAGCAGTCGCTCCAGATTCTTTTTTTTTTTTTTTTCAGGCCAACCATCCCACTGAGAAAAATTAGAAAATATGGACAAAATAAACTCTTCTCTTTGAGGGCATCAAAGAGTTTAAGGCAAAGTGCACACATAAATACAAGGCTATGGCAACAGTGAAAACAAAGGGATGGAAAAAGATATGCCATAAAAACAGATTAAAAAAAAAAAACAAACCTGGCCTAGTTCCTAGTTATACTAATATATATATATATACACACACACACACACACACACATATACAAAGTACTTACATGTATGTATGTACTTGATACATACACATATACATATATATGTGTATATATATATACATACATATATGAAGTAAATTTTAGAGCAAGAAACATTGTAAACTAATACTGTATTGCATAATTAAAATTTGCTAAGAGAGCAGAACTTAAGCGTTTTCAACAACAAAAAAGTAATTATATGAAATGATGGATGTGTTAAATTACTTGATTGTGGGAATGCTTTCACAATGTATATGTATACAAATCATTATGTGTATGCTTTGAATATATTACACTTATTTATCAATTAGACCTCAGTAAAGCTGGGGAAAAGGAAGGCAAGAGAAATCACAGTGAGAATTTTAAAATATTTTGAACTGAATCATAATGAAGACATGGCATGGCAAACTTTTGACATGAAGTTTAACTTGTATTTAAGGAGGATTCATACCTTTCAATGTATTTAATAGAAAAGAAAAAGAGCTAAAAATCTATAATCTAAATATTCATCTCACAAAGCTACTACAAGAACAGCAAATTAAATCCAAAATAAATATAGAAAGAATAAAACATACCTAAAATAAATGCAGAAGGTAATGAAATAGAAAGTAAACAGTAAGCTAAACCCCTCAAATTTTATTATTTGAAAGTGAAAAACTCTGACCAAATTTTTAAAAACCCACAAATAAAATATTAGGAATGAAAAGGGGATACCACTAGAGATTCTACCTACATAAAGTAGTACATAATACTCTTTTTATATCTTGTATGTGGAAAATTTGACAATGTGCATGAAATAGAAAAATTCCTAGAAAAACATAATGGAAAATTGACATAAAAAGAAACAGAAAATCTGAATTGTCATATACAATAAAATCTTACTAATTAATTGTCATCCCTGCACCAGCAACATTACATCACTGGGATCTTGTTAAGACGGCTGACCCAGGTCTCACACCAACCTACTGAATCAGTATCTAAATTTTAACAAGATCCTCACGTAATTCATATATACATGTATATATATAAATGTTTGGGAAGCATTGTATTAAATACATTGAATCCATAGTTATAAACCTTCACAGAAAGAATGCTCTTGCCTAGATAACTTCATCTATGAATTCTTCAAAACATTTAAGAGTGAAATAGCACTAAACCTATTCAAACTCTGCCAGATAACAAAAAGAGTGAGAGCACTTTCCAACTAATGTTATGAAGCCATTGTAACGTTATTACCAAATTTTATAAGGACATTACAAGAAAGGAAATTTATAGATCAATCTCTCCCATAAACAAAGAAACAGCAATCTCAAAAAATAACAAATTGAGTCCAGTGATACATAAAGATTATAATATATCACAGACACATTAGCATTATTCCAGGAATGCAAGGTCAGTTGAACATTTGAAAACCAATTAATGGAATTAACCAGAGTAAAAGAATAACAGTGAAATATTATATAGCCATCTGAAAAGATGTAGAGAAAGCATTGAGTAAAATTCATCATCTATTCATGATAAAAACTCTCAGCAAGCTTAGAATAAATGGGAATTTCCTTTATTTGATAAACGTTATCTACAAATAAAGTATAGCAAATATCATACTTAATGGTAAAATATTGTAAACCTTCTTCCATGAAATTAGTGATGGTATAAATATGTCCACCATTATTATTTTTATTCCACATTGTATTCCAGGGCCAAGAATATGCAATAGGACCAGAAAAGGAAAGGAAATGTTTAAGTGTGGGAAAGGAAGAAATGAACCTATCATTGTTCTTACATGACAGAACTGTGTACTTGGAAAATTCAAATTATTCTGAAGGTTAAATATTAGAATTGATCAGTGAATTCAGCAAGATTGCTGAAAGTCAAAATACTAAAATCAGTTTCACTTCTATATACTAACTTCAAATAGTTAGAGATGAAATAAAAATCACAATATGCCATTTTCAATAGCATACAAAACATCAAATACCTAGGAAAAATATGCAAAATATATGGAAGATCTCCTTATTGAAACATATAAAATATTATGAGAGAAAGTAGAGAAGGCCTTAATGAATGAAGGAATGTCTCATGTTCATGGATTGGAAGATTCAGTATTTTAAATATATTGGTTCTCTTCAGAATGATCTATAGATTAAATGCAATTCAAATCAAAATGCCAACAGGATTTTTCTGTGTAGATTGACAAACTGATTCTAAAATGTGTATATGAATTCAAGAAATCAAGATATAGCTAAGTTAATGTAGAAGAATTAGAAGTTGGTGGACTTATACTACTGCATATCAAGACTTATTATATATCTACATTAAGACAGTTCCATATTGGCAAAAGACAAGCACATAGACCAATGAAGCTGAATAGAGTATAAAGAAACATCTGACACTTATATGGATACTTGATTTATTATTACATGCACTTAGGAGCAGTGGGGCGAGAATGGTCTCTTGATTTCTACCTCACACCATAGTAAAAAATCAGTATTAGGTGGATTGTAAATCTAAATGTCAATGATAACATATTATGGTAGTTTAACAACTCAAACAATACACAAAAAAGTATCAATACTAACCATAAAAGAAAAGATTGATAAATTGGACTTCTGTTCTGTTAATAAAAAGAACTTCTGTCCGTAAATGATATTGAGAGAGTAAAAACACTGGCTACAAAATGTGAGATGGTACTTGCAATCAATATAACCAAGAAAAGATTTAAAACTTGAATTTACAAAGAGCTTTTACAAAGCAATAAGAAAAAAAACAACTTACTGAGAAAATGAGAAAAGACCTGAATGAACACTTCAGAAAAGGATATACTGAAATAACAAAAAAAATATGTGGAAAGGTCTTCAATCTTAATCAGGGAAAATGAAAATCAAAACAATGTAGGTAGCACCACACACAAGAAAGACTAAAGTTACAAAGACTGACAATACTAAGTGTTATGGAGGATGTGGAGTAAAAAGTTCTCATACACCGTTTGAGGGAGTATAATTTGGCATAACCACATAGGAAAACAGTTTCAGAGTATCTATTAAATGTGAACATACACATTATATCATACAGCATTTCTTTCCTACGTATATACCCAACATAAACATATACATTTGTGCACCAAAATTTACATTCAAAGCAGGATTATTCATTATAGTCCCAAACTGGAAACAACCCAAAAGTACCTCAACAGTAGCATGGATAAATAAATTATAGTATATTCATACAATAGACTACTAGATGCAATGAAAAAGAGCAAATTATAAATCTTAAAAATGTATTCAATGACAGAAGCTAGACACAGATGAACATATACTGTATTATTTCAATTATATGAAGTTCAATACAACAAATCTAAACCATAGTGTTGGAAGTCAGAGTAGTGGTTACCTTTGGGAAAGGGAGGGTGGTAGTGACTGGAAAGGGCATGAGAAGGGTTTTTACAGTGCAAATTATTTTCTATTTCATGATCCAAGTGATGGTTTTACGTGTGTTCTCACTTTGTGATAATTCATTTATCCATACAATTAGGATTTGTATACTTTTCTGCATATAGCCTGTATTTTAATAAAACTCTGTATTAAAAGATTTTGCATGTGTATTCCTCAAAATAGTCCATGTCTCCTTTTGGATGTAACTTATCCTTATGTTATTCTTGAGAAGGACACCCCTATAAAGAGGTTTATTACATGCTAGCTTGCCAGAATACATGAAATCCCAATATCAGTAATCATTTTGGGGGGACTCTGGTCCCTGATTTTGCCTAGATTTCATGGTATGCAAATTAGAAGATTTACTTAAACATTATTTTTTGGTCTTGATTTTGAATGGAAATTTTTCCTTAAATATTCATGAAAATATTTGATTATGTTGTCTAAAGCTTTCCCATAATCTCATAATCATGTTATTTAAAAAAATATAATTTGTAGGAACCTTTCACCTAGGAGATATAACAGAAGGCATTTCTTTTGCATAGATAGGAGTCTAATTTTTCAAAGACCAGTCGTGTTCACAAAAATAAAAGTACTGATTTTTTTCCTAAAATTTCTAAATTTATTTTTGTATTTTCCTTCTGAATACTGATGAATGGCATTGAATACTTAATTGAGGTGGTGATAGTTTTCCAGACAGCTTTGTCTCTTTATTCTTCAAGGAATGTTACAGGGAATATTATTCTATATGTCATAACTACTGTCATAAAAATAGCTAAGTACACCTGGCTATTGTTATACTTGTGCATTCTGATTTATTGTGCTTTCAAGTCACTTTTCATTGATGAAGGGAGGGAAGAAGCAGAAGAGAATAAATTAATTAAATAACTTTTGTTAGGATCATCATTTTAATCTGTGTGGCGAATATTTTATCATCCTTAATGAATCACATTATATTCCAGTGTTAAATTTACATCGTATTCTTCAATTAAAATAAGCAATTTTCTTTTCATTGTATTGAAAGGCAAGAAAGAACTTTACAAATTTTCAGGTGTTTCAAAAGTAATTGTTATCACATAGTAGCAGTGTTCAGAGTTGCCTAGTTGGTGAAGAATCAGGTTCTCTCACTAAAAATACTTTAAACTATTTCCTGATATAGTTTTTAATATGGAACATTCTTTTTAAAACACAGCTTCATTGAGATAAAATTTATATACCGTACAATTTACCAATTTAAATAGAACAATTATATGCCTTTCAGTAGATTCAAAGTTCTGTAACCATCACTATACATTTTAGAACATTTTTACCATTCTTCAAAATACCCAATCCACATTATCAGTCACTCCCCATCTCCCCATACACTACCACCATCATGACCAACCCAGCCCTAGGCAACCACTAAGCTACTTTTTAATCTCTATAAATGTTCCTGTCATGCACTTTTCACATAAATGAAATTTTATGTTTGTTTTTTTGTGACTGGCTATTTTCAATTAGGATAATGCTTTCAAGTTTCATACATGTTCTATCATGCATCAATACTTCGTGCCTTTCATTAAAAACTAAATTTTATTTATTCATTCATCAGTTGATAGACATATGGGTTGTTTCTACTTTGTGGCTTCTATGAGTAATGCTGCTGTGAACTTCATATACAGGTTGTTAGGTCATGTGTTTTTATGCCTTTTGGACATATACCTAGGAGAAAAATTGCTAGGTCAAATGGTAACTCTGTGTTTGACTTTTCGAGAAAGTGTTAAATTGTTTTCTAACGTGTCTACACCATTTTACATTCCCACCAACAGTGTATCAGGTTCCAATTTCTCCATATCCTGGTCAACATTCATTGTTGTTGTTGTTTTTTAAATTAGTTATCTATTTTATACATATTAGGGTATATATGTCAATCCCAATCTCCCAATTCATCCCACCACCACACCACACTCCCTCTTTCCCCCTTTGGTGTCCATACGTTTGTTCTCTACATCTGTGTCCCTATTTCTGCCTTGCAAACACTCATTGTAATATGACATTTTTATTATAGCCATCTCACTGAAGGTGTGAAGTGCTATGCCATTGTGGTTTTGATTTATTTCCCTGTTGGCTAATGATAAGGGCACTTTTAGCAATTTTTATATTTTCATTGGAGAAATGTCTGATCACATATTTTGCCCATTTTATAATTGGCTTGTCTTTTCATTACTGACTTGTAAGGGTTCTTTATATATTCTGGATACAGATCCCTTATCAGATATATGATTTGCAAAATTTTTCTGACATTCTATAGGGTTTCTTTCACTCTTGATGGTGTTCTTTGAAGCACAGAGGTTTTTAATTTTTAATGTTCAATTTCTTTGCTTTTTTCCTTTGCTGCTTGTGTTTTTGGTTTTTCATATTAGAAACTATTTTCTAAACTAAGGTCATAAAGATTTATGCTTATATTTTCTACTAACAGTTTTACAGGTGTAGCTCTTATATTTAAATTTATGATCAATTTTGTGTTTATTTTTTGTATGGTGTGAGGTAGGAGTCCAGCTTCATTCATTTGCATGTAGAACCCAGTTCTCCTAGCACCATTCGTTGAAAAGACTATTATTTCTTCATTGAACTGTCTTGGTACTATTGTTGAACATCTATTAACTGCAAATGTAAGGATGTACTTCTGAACTCTCATTTCTGGGCTATTAATCCATGTGTATACCTGCATGCCAGTACCACACTATCTTGGCTACTGTAGCTTTGTAGTAAATTTTAAAATTGATTAATTATGAGTCCACCAACTTTGTTTTTCTTTTTAAGGATTGTTTTCACTATTCTATATATTTTGCATTTCCACATGAATTTTGTGACTAGCTCACCAATTTCTGCCCCCCCCCAAAAAAAGAAGTAGCTAGGATTTTGGAAGAGATTGCATTGAATCTGCAAGTCAATTTGAGCAGTATTGCCATCTTACCAATATTAACCCTTTCATTCCATGGACAAGAAATATCTTTCCATTTATTTAGGTCTTATATAATTTCTTTTAACAATTTTTGTATTTATTGGTATACAAGTCTTGTACTTGCTTGCTAAATTTATTCCTAAGTATTTTGTTCTTTTTGGTGTTATATTAAATGGAATTTTCTTCTTAATTTCATTTTCATATAGTTTATTGCTAGTGTATGAAAATAAAATAGATTTTTATATATTGATCTCGTATCTTGCAACATTGCTGAACTCCTGTACTAGTTCTTATACTTTTTTAGCAGATTCCTTAGGATTCTCTATATACAAGATCATGTCCTTATTCATGGTTTATAATCTGTTTAATTATTGTGGGAATTGGTTTGCTAGTATTTTATTGAAGAATTTTATGTCTATATTCATAAGGGATACTAGTCCATAGTTTTCTTATTATATCTATGTCTGATATTACTATCAAGATATTTCCAGCCTCATAGAATGATTTGAGGAGTGGGTTTTTTTTCTCTTATATTTTTTGGGACAGTTTGTAAAGGAGTGGTATTAATTCTTTTTTAAACATTTAGTACAGTGTACTAGTGAGCCATCTGGTGCAGGATTTTTCTTTCAGTGACTCAATCTCTTTAGTTGTTATAGATTGTTCATATTTTCTCTTTCTTCTTGAGACAGATTCTATAGTTTGTATCTTTCTCAAATTTGTCCATTTTATTTTATTTACCTAATTTGTTGGCATACAGTTCTTAATATTTCCTTATAATGCCATTTACTTCTGTAAGGTCAGTAGAAATAGCCTCTTTTTATTTCCAATTTAGTAATTTCAGTTCTCTATCATTTTTTATTGATCAGTCTAGCTAAAGTCTTGTAAATTCTGATGATCTTTTCAAATACTCAAATTTTAGTTTGTTGATTATCTGTATTGTTCTTCTCTTCTCTCATTCATTAATTTCTTTATTTTCCTTTCTTTTTATTGAAATATAGTTGATGTACAATATTATGTTAGTTTCAGGTGTAGTGCATAGTGATTTACCTTTTTCATACATTATGAAATTGATCACCATGATAAGTCTAGTAACCATCTGTCTCCATACAAAGTTATTACAATATTATTGACTATATTCTTTATTCTGTGTATTACATCCCCATAATTTTATAACTGGAGGTCAGTATCTCTTAATCCCCATCTCCTATTTCACCTCTGCCATCAGCCTCCCCTCTGGAAATCACTAGTTTGTTCTCTGTATCTATCAATGAGTCTGTTTTCATTTTGTTTTGTTTGTTTGGTTATTTTGTTTTTTAGATGCCACATATAAGAGAGATCATGAGGTATTTTTCTGTTTCTGTCTGGCTTATTTCATTTAGCATAATACCCTCTAGATGCATCCATGTTGTTGCAAATGGCAAAATTTAATTCTTTTTCATGGCTGAGTAATATTCCATTATATAGATATAGATAGATAGATAGGGAGTAATATCTCATTTTATAAAGATATAGATACACCTCTCTCTCTCTCTTTCTCTCTCCATATATATATATATTTATATATATATCACACTTAGGTTTCTTGTTTCCATATCTTGGCTACTGTAAATAATGCTGCAATGAACATACGGATGCATATTATCTTTTCAAATTAGTGTTTTTGTTTTCTTTGGATCAGAAGTGAAATTGCTGGATCACATGTCTGTTCTAGCTTTAATTTTTTGAGGAAACCCCATACTGTTTTCCATAGTGTCTGCATCAAGTTACATTCCCACATACAGGGCACAAGGGTTCCTTTTTATCTACATCCTCACCAGCACTTGTAATTTGTTGTCATTTTGATAATAGCCATTCTGACACGTGTGAGGTGGTATCTCCTTGAGGTTTTGATTTGCATTTTTCTGATGTTAGCAATGTTGAGCATCTTTTCATGTGTCTGTTGGTGATCTGTATGGCTTCTGTGGAAAGATGTCTATTCAGGTCCTGTGCCCATTTTTAAAATTAGATTGTTTATTTTTTGATGTTGAGTTGTATAAGTTCTTTGTATATTTTGGATATTAAACAATTATTGGATATATCATTTGCAAATGTTCTCCCATTCATTAGGTTGCCTTTTCATTTTGTTGATAGTTCCATTCAGTGTGCAAAGGCTTTTTAGTTGGATGTAGTCCCATTTGTTTATTTTTTCTTTTGTTACTCTTACCTGAGGAGACATATCCAAAGAAGTATTACTAAGACTGATGTCAAAGAACATACTTCTTATGTTTTCTTCTAGGAGTTATATGGATTCAGGTCTTACATTTAAATCTGTAATCCATTTTGAGTTTATTTGTATATGGTGTGAGAAAGTAGTCCACTTTGATTCTTTTGCATGTAGCTGTCCAGTTTTCCCAACACCATTTATTGAAGAGACTGTCTTTCCACAATTATAATATCTTGCCAGTTTTGCTGTAGATTAATTGGCCATCAAAGCATGGGCTTATTTATGTACTGTCTATTCATTCCATTGATCTATGTATCTGTTTTTGTACCAGTACAATACTGTTTTCATTATTGTAAATTTGCAGTATAGTTCGAAATCAGGGAGCTTGATAACTCCAGTTTTCTTCTTTGTCAAGATTGCTTTGGTTATTCAGGGTCTTTTGTGTTTCCAAACAAATTTTAGAATTATATGTTCCAGTTCTGTGAAAAATGCCATTGGTATTTTGATAAGGATTGCATTGAATTGACAGATCACCTTGGGTAGTATGGTCATTTAAACAATATTAAACCTTCTAGTCCATGAGGACAGTATATTTTTTCATTTGTTTGTCTTTTCTTCAGTTTCTTTTATCAGTATTTTATAGATTTCAGAGAACAAGTCTTTTACTTCTTTCATTAGATTTTTTTCCTATGTATTTTATTTGATGCAATTGTAGATGTGATTGTCTTCCCAGTTTCTCTGTCTGAAAATTCATTATAAGTGTATAGAAAAACAGATTTCTGTATATTTATTTTGTATCCTGAAACTTTATGGATTTTATTTATTAGTTCTAATAGTTTTTGATAGCTTCTTTGGAGTTTTCTATATAGAACCATGTCATCTACAAACAGTGACTATTTTACTTCTTCCTTTCCAATTTGGATTCCTTTTATTTCTTTTTCTTTTCTGATTGCTGTGACTAGGAAATCCAATACTTTGTTGAATAAAAGTGGGCAGTATAGGCATCCTGATGTTAGATGAAATGCTTTCAGCTTTTCACCATTGAGTACAATGTTGTTGGTGGGTTTGACATATATGGCCTTTATTATGTTGAGGTATGTTCCCTCTATAACCACTTTGTTGAGGGTTTTTATCATGAGTGGCTGTTGAATTTTGTCAAAAGTTTTTTCTGCATCTATTGAGATGATCATGATTCTTATGCTACAGTTTGTTAATGTGTTGTATCATGTTGATTCCTTTGTGGCTATTGAACCTTCCTTGAATCCCTGTGATAAATCTTACTTGATCTGTAGTATCCTTTTAATGTATAGTTGAAATCAGATGGCTAACATCTCTTTGAGGATTTTTACATCTATGTTATCAGTGATATAGTCCTCTAATTTTTGTGTGGTGTCCTTGTATTGTTATGGTATCAAGGTGATATTGGCCTCATAGAATGAGTTTGGAAGAGTTCCTTCCCCTTCAATTTTTGGAATAGTTTGAGAGGGATAGGTGTTAACTCTTCTTTAAATGTTTGGTAGAATTCATCCATGAAGCTGTCTAATCCTATATTTTTGTTGCTGTTGTTGGGTGATTTTTTTTTATTGCTTATTCAATTTCATTACTGGTAATCAGTCTTTTCATATTTTCTATTTCTTCCTGATTCAGTAATGGGAGATTCTATATTTCTAGGAATTTATCCATTTCTTTTTGGCTATCTATTTTATGGGTATATGATTGCTTCTTGTAGTCTTTTATGAGCTTTTGTATTTTTGTGGTGTCAGTTGTAAATTCTCTTTCATTTCTGATTTTATTTATGTGGGCCCTCTCTTTTACTCGATGAGTCAGGCTAAAAGTTTCTCAATTTTGTTTATTTTTTCAAAGAACCAGCTATTAGTTTCTTTCTTCTTTTCTATTGTTTTTCTTAGTCTCTATTTCATTTATTTCTGTTCTGATATTTATGATTTCATTCTTTCTACTAACTTTGAGTTTTGTTTGTTCTTTTTCTGATTCCTTTAGGTATAAGGTTGATTATTTATTTGAATTTTTTTAAATTTCTGAGCTAGGCTTATATTATTATAACCTCAAGTCTTGGAACTGCTTTTGCTGTGTCCCATAGATTTTGGATCGTTGTGTTTCCCTTTTCATTTGTCTCCAAGTAAATTTTTTATTCCCTCTTTGATTTCTCCAGTGACACATTGGTTGGTTAGCCTCCATTTGTTTGTGTTTTTTGCAGTTTTTTTCTTGTAGTTGATGTCTAGTCTCATAGTGTTGTGATCAGAAAAGATGCTTGATATGATTTCAGTCTTCTTAAATTTACTGAGATTTGTTTTGTTGCCTAGAATGTGATCTATACTGGAGAATGTTCCAAGTGCAGGTGAAAAGAATATGTATTTTGCCACGTTTGGATGCAATGTTCTGTACATATCAATTCGTTTCATCTGAACTAATGTGTCATTTATGCCACTGTTTCCTTATTGATTTTCTGTCTGAATGATGTGTCCATTGATGTAAGTGAAGTGTTAACATCACCTATTATTATTGTGTTACTCTCAATTCCTTCCTTCATATTTGTTAATGCTTGCTTTATATATTTAGGTGCTCCTATGTTGTGTGTGTATATGTTTACAATTGTTATATCTTCCTGTTTGATTGATGCCTTTATCATTATGTCTCTTGTTACAGTCTTTGTTTTAAAGTCTGTTGTGTCTGGTATAAGTATTGCTACCCCAGCTTTCTTTTCATTTCCATTTGCATGGAATACCTTTTCCTTACCCTCACTTTCAGTTTGTGTGTGTCTTAAGATCTAAATTGAGTCTCTTGTACGTAGTATGTAGGTGAGTCTTGTTTTTGTTTTTTGTTTTTTAAAATTCATTTAGCCACATTATGTCTTTTGACTTGAGCATTTAGTCCATTTACATTTAAAGTAACTACTGATGGGTAGGGTATAGACTTTCTGCCATTTAAAAATTATTTTCTGGTTATTTTTGTAGTTCTTTTTATTTCTTTATTCTTTTGCTCTCTTCCCTATGTTTCTCTTTAGTGCTATTTTTGGATTCTTTTCTCTTTTTTGTGTGTATCTATTTTATAGTTTTGGTTTGTGGTTAACATGAGTTTCATATATAACTATATATATGAAATAATCATATAATCATATAATATACATATGATTAAGTTGATGATATCTTAAGTTTGAACACATTCTAACAACCTTGCATTTTTATCCCCTCCCTCATTTGACATCATATTTTACATCCTTTTGGCTTTTGTTTCACTTAAGTACATATTATTTATATTGATGATATTACCACTTTTGTCTTTTAACCTTCCTACTAGCTTTATAAGTGGTTGAACTGCTACCTTTACTGTATGCTTGCTTTTTCAGTGGGAATTTTCTTACATAATTTTCATATTTTCCAGTTGTGGCTTTTTTTTTTTTTTTTTTTTTGCTTAAGTAAGTCCCTTTATCCCTTCTTATAGAGCTGGTTTAATGGTACTGAACTCTTTCACCTTTTGCTTGTCTGTAAAACATTTTATCTTTCTTTCGAATCTGAATGGTAGCCTTGCCAGGTAGAGCATTCTTGGTTTTAACTTTTTTCCTTTCATCACTTTTAATATATAGTGCCACTCCCTTCTGTCATGCAAAGTTTTTGCTTTAGAACCAGCTGTTTTTATTATGGAAGTTCCCTTGTTTGTAACTATCTGTTTCTCTCTTGATGATTTTAAGAGTCTGTCTTTATCTTTCATTTTTGCCATTTCAATTATAATGTGTCTTGGTGTGGACCTCTTTGGATTTATCTTGTTTGGGACAGTCTGTGCTTCCTGGACTTGGAAGTCTGTTTCCTTCCCAAAGTTAAGGAAGTTTTCAGCTATTATTTCTTCAAGTGGATCCCTTTCTCTCTCTCTTTTCCTTCTGAGACCCCTATAATGTGAATGTTAGTGTGCTTGATGTTGTCCCAGAAGTCACTTAAACAGTTCTCATTTTTTAATTTTTTTTTTTTTATAACTACTTTTTTTATTTTTATTTATTTATTTTATTTTTTTGGCTGTGCTGGGTCTTCGGTTCGTGCGAGGGCTTTCTCTAGTTGCGGCAAGTGGGGGCCACTCTTCATCGCGGTGTGGGGACCGCTCTTCATCGCGGTGCGCGGGCCTTTCACTATCGCGGCCCCTCCCGTTGCGGGGCACAGGCTCCAGACGCGCAGGCTCAGCAGTTGTGGCTCACGGGCCCAGCTGCTCCGTGGCATGTGGGATCCTCCCAGACCAGGGCTCGAACCCGTGTCCCCTGCATTAGCAGGCAGATTCTCAACCACGGCGCCACCAGGGAAGCCCCAGTTCTCATTTTTTGAAATTCTTTTTCTCTGTTCAGCTTAGGTGATTTCCACTACTCCGTCCTCCAGTTTGCTGATCTATTCCTCTATATCATCTAATCTACTGTATATCCCTTTTAGTGTATTTTTTAAAATTTCAGTTATTTTATTTTTCATGTCTATTTGGTTCTTCTTTATATTTTCTAACTCTGTTAGCTTCTCAGTGTGTTCATCTATTCTTCACCCTTGCTTATTTGCATCTTTATGATTATTACCTTGAACTCTTTCTTAGGTAGAGTGTTTATCTCTCCTTCATTTAGTTCTTTTTCTTAGGTTTTTTCTTGTTCCATAGTTTGGAACATATTCCTCTTTCTTTTCATTTTGCCCAGTTCTCTATTTTGATTTCTATGTGTTAGGTAGGTCAGTTATGTCCCTGATCATGGAGAACTGGCCTTATATAGTTGATATTCTATGGGACCCAGGAGTATGCTCCTTTCTCATCATCAGATTAATATATTCTAGGGGTATTCCCTACAATATGTAGGGGTGCATGTGCCCTTTTGTTGTGGTGGAGCTCCCTACTGGGGGCACACTGGTAAGTGGGGCTGACCTCCAACCTTGTTGGCTGTGAGGTTGTGCCTTGTGAAGTGGATGTGTGCCAGCTGGAGGGTGGGACCAAGTCCCTGCATGACTTGTGTGCAGTCTGTTGGGGCATGGAGCTGGTGTTGTCCCTGCTGGTAGGAGGGGCCAGGTTACTTTGCTACTGTTTGTGTCACCTGGAGGGGCACAGGGCTGGTGCTAGCCCCCTAGAGGGCAGGGTTTTGTCCACACACAGCTCTCACATATGGTCTGGGTAGTGGGGGAGGCTCAGGGCCTGGTCCCTGGCACTAATAGCCTAGAGGGAGGATTCCAGATTGGAGATTTCTAGTGCTGGTGCTATCACGGTAGAATGAGCTTCCCAAAATGGCTGTTAGCAGTGTCTCAGTCTCTGGGGGCACTGCCATTTGCCTCCTGTGCCTCCAAGAGGCTCTCCAAGATCAGCAAGTGGGCCTGACTGAGGCTTTTTTCAAACTATGCCTCTGAAATGGGACCTGGAGTGTGTGAGACTTTGCACATGCACTTTAAGAGTGGAATCTCTGTTTCCTATAGCCCTTTGATCTCCCAAACTTAAGCCCCACTGGTTTTCAAAGTCAGGTGTTCTGGGGGCTTGTTTTCCTGGTGCAGGACTCCTGGGCTGGGGTGCCAATGTGGGGCTCAGAACCCTATCTCCTTGGGGAGGACCTCTTCTATTGGGCTATTCCTCTCATTTGTAGATCAGCAACCCAAGGGTGTGAGTCCTAACTATACAGCATCTCTGCCTCTCCTGTCTCCTTGTAGTTCCTTCTTTATGTGTTCCACTGTATATAACTTTTTTTACTAGTCTTCATGTAATTCTTATAGATAGTTGCTCTGTAAGTATTTGTAACTTTGGTTTGTCCAGGGAAGGAGGTAAGTTCAGGTACTTCCTACTCTGCTATCTTGACCATCTTCCATTATTTCATTAATTTTTGCTCTAAACACTATTAATTATGAGACATTCTTAACTGCTTAAGTCAATCAGTCAATCAATACATGTGCTTCTTGAATGCAACATGCATGTATATTCCCATTTTAAGTATTATGAATATAGATTCATCATGACTCTTGATTTCAGGAATTTTGAAGCATGAAAGATGTATTCAAAGGAATTTGCTTATATTATAGGCATTTGCAGGAATAAAGGGTAAGGGCTCACAGTTATGAGACTTCTATAAGACTGTACATTGGGTAGTAATTGTACCAATTCCTCAGGATGTTTGTATTTATGTATTAATTTAGGTACATCACATGTTCTATGCTATTTACTTGAGGGTGTCAGTGGACAGACATTGAGTGCCACGTGGCACAACCACAGTCTGTAGGTGGATTATTTTTTTTTTTAATTTTCCACATGCTGAAAACATTTGGAATGAAAATCAGAATGCCTTCAGCTGAACTTGAGTAATTTTATAAAGCTGTTGGTGCTTGTAAGTACAGGAAGAACAGAAATTTAAGCATGTGCTTAAATATTAATAAAATAATGTTTGTACTGTGCTCATAGTATGATGGAAAAAAGATGCCATATATGTGATATATAGTCTACTATAAGAACTGTGAAATGGTAAAAGGAGGAGGGACATAAGAAGAGACTGTGTTTTATTCTGGATCCTATGAGTAGCAGAGAAAGGGAGGGAAGAAGGAAGGAAGGAAGGAAGGAAGGAAGGGAGGAAGGAAAGGAGGGAGGGTGGGAGGGAGGAAGAAAAGTAGGTTGGAAGTTCTAAAACTGAAGTACAGTTCTCAAAAAATTTTGTCAATGCCAATGGGGAGTCTACAATCTAGTCACCTGTCAGAGATGTCCTGCATCTTCTATGAATGGAACTGTGTTAGTATCCCTGTAATGCTCAGACATTGCCTGGGGGAAGCCTATAAGAATAATGACCTCAACTTTAACTGGATGATGGATTTCAGAGTGTAGCAGCTGAGGCTATTTGTCAGTTATGCTCCTTGAAGTAGGAGCTCTGAGAATCATGTTTTCATAGCCACCATACAGTGGCTACTGGCAAAGACATTATTGTTCTCAGGGACTAATGACTTTACTTAGTATCTACCAAAGTGAGCCAACCATGGTAAAACTTTTATGTAAAGTCTGAATATGAATTGTATTTCGTGAGAGCAGATATGGCCTCTGAAACAGGCCATTAAACCTTCTCTAGAGCCCTAATTCCTCAGAAATCCTTGACTTTAGCAATTCCATTTAACTGATAGGATCATGATCTAGAAATCAGTGTCATTATACCTCACACACATATGCTAGCATGATCCTGTTGAATCAGCCTTTTCTCAGAAAAGGGGAGGGGAAGCAGAATTAAACCCCTTGTGGAAATAAAGTACAATATTCCCCAGGTTCATTTGTATGATTGTCTGTCAAAGAGAGAGGGACCCAGAATGAAAACGACCTAGGATATAGTTACTTCTTCCTGCCATATTTTTGTTCTTTTCTGCTCATGCCTTGGAGGATTTGTGTTCAGTTTAAGTACAGGTGCTTTCTTTTCATATTCTAAACCTGGATTTACCTTGCATTCGTTTTTTGGACAGTGTCCCAATTTAAGCCAAGGAGACATTCTCAAGGGCCCATAGGAGCATGCAGTAGTTTATCTTTTATCTTGGACAAAAAATACTAGAAGGAGAGGCCAAATGACTGGAACCAGTTCTAGATGATCCCATGGTAAAATCTCTGTTTTACTTGTGTATTCATGATTCTTCTCTCTATATATGGTATACCTGTGTAAGTAAGCACTGACACTAAAAATATACCTGACAAATCAGAAAAAAAATAGAATTGTAGAAATACCTGATAAGTGCAGAAACTGAAAGGTGACCTTCATTTTGAGAGGAACATCTGATATCTGCCAATAGCATCTGAAAGTTTTGAACTGGTCTTTACATCATTTTTTCTTTTTTTTAACATCTTTATTGGAGTATAATTGCTTTACAATGGTGTGTTACTTTCTGCTTTATAACAAAGTGAATCAGTTATACATATACCTATGTTCCCATATCTCTTCCCTCTTACGTCTCCCTCCCTCCCACCCTCCCTATCCCACCCCTCTAGGTGGTCACAAACCACCGAGCTGATCTCCCTGTGCCATGTGGCTGCTTCCCACTAGCTATCTATTTTACATTTGGTAGTGTGTATATATATATCCATGCCACTCTCTCACTTCATCCAAACTTACCCTTTCCACTCCACGTGTCCTCAAGTCCATTCTCTACGTCTGTGTCTATATTCCTGTCCTGCCCCTAGGTTCCTCACAACCATTTTTTTTTTTTTGGATTCCATACATATGTATTAGCATGCGGTATTTGTTTTTCTCTTTCTGACTTAATTCACTCTGTATGACAGACTCTAGGTCCATGCACCTCACTACAAATAACTCAATTTCGTTTCCCTTTATGGATGAGTAATTATCTATTGTATATATGTGCCACATCTTCTTTATCTATTCATCTGTCGATGGACACTTAGGTTGCTTCCATGTCCTGGCTATTGTAAATAGAGCTGCAATGAACATTGTGGTACATGATGCTTTTTGAATTATGGTTTTCTCAGGGTATATGCCCAGTAGTGGGATTGCTGGCTCATATGGTAGTTTATTTTTAGTTTATTAAGGAACCTCCATACTGTTCTCCATAGTGGCTGTATCAATTTACATTCCCACCAACAGTGCAAGAGGGTTCCCTTTTCTCCACACCCTCTCCAGAATTTATTGTTTGTTGATTTTTTGATGATGGCCATTCTGATGGGTGTGAGGTGATAACTCATTGTAGTTTTGATTTGCATTTCTCTAATGATTAGTGATGTTGAGAATCCTTTCATGTGTTTGTTAGCAATCTGTCTATCTTCTTTGGAGAAATACCTGTTTACGTCTTCTGCCCATTTTTGGATTGGGTTGATTGTTTTCTTGATACTGAGCTGCATGAACTGCTTGTAAATTTTGGAGATTAATCCTTTGTCAGTTGCTTCATTAGCAAATATTTTCTCCCTTTCTGAGGGTTGTCTTTTCATCTTGTTTATGGTTTCCTTTACTGTGCAAAAGCTTTTAAGTTTCATTAGGTCCCATTTGTTTATTTTTGTTTTTATTTCCAATTCTATAGGAGGTGGGTCAAAAAGGATCTTGCTGTGATGTATGTCATAGAGTGTTCTGCTTATGTTTTCCTCTAAGAGTTTTATAGTCTCTGGCCTTACATTTAGGTCTTATTCTAGTTTGAGTTTATTTTTGTGTACGGTGTTAGGGAGTGTTCTAATTTCATTCTTTTACATGTAGCTGTCCAGATTTCCCAGCACCACTTATTGAAGAGACTGTCTTTTCTCCATTGGATATTCTTGCCTCCCTTATCAAAACTAACGTGACCATAGGTGCATGGGTTTATCTCTGGGTTTTCTAACCTGTTCCATTGATCTATATTTCTGTTTGGGGGCCAGTACCATACTGTCTTGATTACTGTAGGTTTGTAGTATAGTCTGAAGTCAGGGAGCCTGATTCCTCCAGCTCCATTTTTCTTTCTCAAGATTGCTTTGGCTATTCGGGGTCTTTTGTGTTTCTATAGAAATTGTGAAATTTTTTGTTCTAGTTCTGTGAAAAATGCCAGTGGTAGTTTGATAAGGATTGCATTCAATCTGTAGATTGCTTTGGGTAGTAGAGTCATTTTCACATTGTTGATTCTTCCAATCCAAGAACATGGTATATCTCTCCATCTTTTTGTATCATCTTTAATTTATTTCATCAGTGTCTTTTAGTTTTCTGCATACAGGTGTTTTGTCTCTTCAGGTAGGTTTATTCTAGGTATTTTATTCTTTTTTTTGCAATGTTAAGTGGAAGTGTTTCCTTAATTTCTCTTTTAGATTTTTCATCATTAGTGTATAGGAATGCAAGAGATTTCTGTGCATTAATTTTATATCCTGCTACTTTACCAAATTCATTGATTAGCACTAGTAGTTTTCTAGTAGCATCTTTAGGATTCTCTATGTATAGGATCATGTCATCTGCAAACAGTGACAGCTTTACTTCTTTTCCGATTTGGATTCCTTTTATTTCTTTTTCTTCTCTGACTGCTTTGGCTAAAACTTCCAAAATGATGTTGAATAATAGTGGTGAGAGTGGACAAGCTTGTCCTGTTCCTGATCTTAGAAGATATGGTTTCAGTTTTCCACCATTGAGAATGATGTTGGCAGTGCGTTTGTCATATATGGCCTTTACTAGGTTGAGGTAGGTTTCCTCTTTGCCTACTTTCTGGAGGTTTTTTATCATAAATGGGTGTTGAATTTGTCAAAAGCTTTTTCTACATCTATTGAGATGACGATATGGTTTTTCTCCTTCGGTTTGTTAATATGGTTTATCACATTGATTGATTTGTATATTTTGAAGAATCCTTGCATTCTGGGGATAAAACCCACATGATCATGGTGTATGATCCTTTCAATGTGCTGTTGGATTCTTTCTGCTAGTATTTTGTTGAGGATTTTTGCATCCATGTTCATCAGTGATATTGGCCTGTAGTTTTCTTTCATTGTGACATCTTTGTCTGGTTTTGTTATCAGGGTGATGGTGGCCGCATAGAATGAGTTTGGGAGTTTTCCTCTCTCTGCTATATTTTGGAAGAGTTTGAGAGAGTAGGTCTTCACTCTTCTCTAAATGTTTGATAGAATTTGCCTTTTAAACCATCTGGTTATGGGCTTTTGTTTGTTGGAAGATTTTTAATCACAGTCTCAATTTCAGTGCTTGTGATTGGTCTGTTTATATTTTCTAATTCTTCCTGGTTCAGTCTTGGAAGGTTGTGCTTTTCTAAGAATTTGTCCATTTCTTCCAGGTTGTCCAATTTAATGGCCTGTAGTTGCTTGTAGTAATCTCTGATGATCCTTTGTATTTCTGCATGTCAGTTGTTACTTCTCCTTTTTCATTTCTAATTCTATTTATTTGGGTCTTCTCCCTTTTTTTCTTGATGAGTCTGGGTAATGGTTTATCAATTTTGTTTATCTTCTCAAAGAACCTGCTTTTAGTTTTATTGATCTTTGGTCTTGTTTCCTTCATTTCTTTTTCGTTTATTTCTGATCTGATCTTTATGATTTCTTTCCTTCTGCTAACTTTGGGGTATTTTTTGGTTATTCTTTCTCTAATTGCTTAAGGTGTAAGGTTAGGTTGTTTATTTGAGATATTTCTTGTTTCTTAAGGTAGGATTTTATCGCTATAAACTTCCCTCTTAGAAATGCTTTTGCTGCATCCCATAGATTTTGGGTTGTTGTGTTTTCATTGTCATTTGTTTCTAGGTATTTTTTTATTTCCTCTTTGATTTCTGCAGTGATCTCTTGGTTATTAAGTAGTGTATTGTTTAGCTTCCATGTGTTTGTATTTTTTACAGATTTTTTCCTGTAATTGATATCTAGTCTCATAGAGCTGTGGTCAGAAAACATACTTGATAGGTTTTCAATTTTCTTAAATTTACCAAGGCTTGAGTTGTGGCCCAAGATATGATCTATCCTGGAGAATGTTCCATGAGCACTTGAGAAGGGAGTGTATTCTGTTGTTTTTGGATGGAATATCCTATAAATATCAGTTAAGTCCATCTTGTTTAATGTATCATTGAAAGCTTGTGTCTCCTTATTTATTTTCATTTTGGATGATCTGTCCATTGATGAAAGTGGGATGTTGAAGTCCCCAACTATGATCGTGTTACTGTTGATTTCCCCTTTTATGGCTGATAGTATTTGCTGTATGTATTGAGGTGCTCCTATGTTGGGTGCAAAAATATTTATAATTGCTATATCTTCTTCTTGGATTGATCCTTTGATCATTATGTAGTGTCTTTCTTTGTCTCTTGTAATAGTCTTTGTTTTAATGTCTATTTTGTCTGATATGAGAATTGCTACTCCAGCTTTCTTTTGATTTCCATTTGCATGGAATGCCTTTTCCCATCCCCTCACTTTC
The DNA here is from genome assembly GCF_028023285.1 of Balaenoptera ricei. NCBI lineage: Eukaryota > Metazoa > Chordata > Mammalia > Artiodactyla > Balaenopteridae > Balaenoptera > Balaenoptera ricei. Next base: position 75,302,388 of record NC_082660.1, read on the forward strand.
AGTCTGTATGTATCCCTAGGTCTGAAGTGGGTCTCTTGTAGACAGCATATATACGGGTCATGTTTTTGTATCCATTCAGCCAGTCTATGTCTTTTGGTTGGAGAATTTAATCCATTTACATTTAAGGTAGTTGTTGATATGTATGTTCCTATTACCATTTTCTTAATTGTTTTGGATTTGTTATTGTAGGTATTTTCCTTCTCTTGTGTTTCCTGCCTAGGGATGTTTCTTTAGCATTTGTTGTAAAGCTGGTTTGGTGGTGCTGAGTTTTCTTAGTTTTTGCTTGTCTGTAAAGATTTTGATTTCTCTGCCAAATCTGAATGAGATCCTTGCTGGGTAGAGTAATTGCTTGTAGTTTTTTCCCTTTCATCACTTTAAATACGTCCTGCCACTCCCTTCTGTCTTGCAGAGTTTCTGCTGATAGATCAACTGTTAACCTTATTGAGATTCCCTTGTATGTTATCTGTTGTTTACCCCTTGCTGCTTGTAATATTTTTCCTTTGTATTTAATTTTTGATAGTTTGATTAATATGTGTCTTGGCGTTTTTCTCCTTGGATTTATCCTGTGTGGGACTCTTTGCCCTTCTTGGACTTGATTATCTATTTCCCTTCCCATATTAGGGAAGTTTTCAACTATAATCCCTTCAAATATTTTCTCAGTCCCTTTCTTTTTCTCTTCTTCTTCTGGGAACCCTATAATTCGAATGTTCATGTGTTTAATGTTCTCCCAGATGTCTCTGAGACTGTCCTCAATTCTTTTCATTCTTTTTTCTTTATTCTGCTCTGTGATAGTTATTTCCAGTATTTTATCTTCCAGGTCACTTATCCATTCTTCTGCCTCAGTTATTCTGCTATTGTTTCCTTCTAGAGAATTTTAAATTTCATTTGTTGTGTTGTTCATCATTGTTTGTTTGCTCTTTAGTTCTTCTCAGTCCTTGTTAAACGTTTCTTGTATTTTCTGTATTCTATTTTCAGGATTTTGGATCATTTTGACTATCATTACTCTGAATTCTCTTTCAGGTACACTACCTATTTCCTCTTTATTTGTTTGGTCTGGTGGGTTTTTACCTTGCTCCTTCATCTGCTGTGTGTTTCTCTGTCTTCTCATTTTGCTTAACCTACTGTGTTTGGAGTCTCCTTTTCACAGGCTGCAGGTTTGCAGTTCCCGTTGTTTTTGGTGTCTGCCCCCACTTGCTAAGGTTGGTTCAGTGGGTTATGTAGACTTCCTGGTGGAGGGGAATGATGCCTGTGTTCTGGTGGATATGGGTGGATCTTGTCTTTCTGTTTGGCAGGCCTGCATCTGGTGGTGTGTTTTGGGCTTTTGGTGACCTTATTATGATTTTAGGCAGCCTCTCTTCTAATGGGTTGTGTTGTGTTCCTGTCTTTCTAGTTGTTTGGCATAGGGTGTCCAACACTGTAGTGTGGTGGTTGTTGAGTGGAGTTAGGTCTTAGCATTGAGAGGGAGATCTGTGGGACAGCTTTCACCATTTGATATTACATGGAGCCGGGAGGTCCCTGTTGGACCAATGTCCTGAAGTTGGCTCTCCCACCTCAGAGGCACAGGCTTGACACACAGCTGGAGCACCAAAACCCTATCAGCCACATGGCTTTTGGGAAGTCTGAGGTCTTCTGCCAGCATTCAGTTGGTGTTCTGTAGGAGTTGTTCCACATGTAGATGTATTTCTGATGTATTTTTGTGGAGGAAGGTGATCTCCACGTCTTACTCCTCCACCATCTTGAACATCTCTGGAACTCTTTCTAATTTTCTTTCATGATTAATTCTGGATCATCCCTTACTATTATGCCTCTCAGTTTGCTTACTTGGAAACTAACATGTCACTCTCAACAGTGAAAGCTTGAGGGAAGATTGTGAAGTAAAAGTACATACTGCTGCCTAGAAAGGCCTAAGAAGTTTGTCATTTCTCAGATGAAATTGCATTTCAGCAAGGTGAAGTTATTATTTTTTTTTAATTTTGAAAGTGTTAAGTCACAGAATGAGTAGCAGAAACTAGGTCTTTTAACTACAACTCACCATCTAGTGCTCTTTCCTACCACCAGGTAGGAGGTTTTTCATCAGTGTCTTCCGTTTGAAACCCTCCACATGACTGGAAGACTTTTCACATGACTACTTCCCTGAGGTGCTGTCCTGCCTACAAGAGTTTCCCAAGGAAGCACATCACCTAAGCTTGTTCTTTTTAGAAGGCAAGACCCATACTTATTTTTCTACAATCCGCCCCTTTACATATCTCCTCCCACCGCAATTTAAAATGTTTTGTGCCCCATTAACTTGGGGCTCTGTATTTGAATTCCAAAAATGATAAGGGCTAATCTGAAATAATGTATTAGTTTCCTATAAAAGGAATCTAACACAAAGGAATTATTCTAAAGAAAGAAGTTCTCAGGTAAGCCTCTAGATGAGATATTTTAGAGGGTGGATTTTGTGAAATTCCATTTACCATTTTATGTAATATAGCCCTTAATATATTTGATCCATGTTTTCCTGCCTAGCTCAATGAAAATATTATATTTTTACAATTCCTCATCCTTAATCCTTTTCTCTAAAAGGCTTGTCTTGCAAGGAATAAATTGTTTATATAACAGTTATGTGTGGCCTGTCTAAAATACTCTTATATCTGGATTTCTAAGTTCTTGAAGTTCATTAATTTAAGTTTGGAGGAGTAAACTTATTAGTTGCCTTTATTTATTCATTCATTCAACAAATACTGGTTGCATACTGTGAACAAGGATTGTGGAGGATATAATGTAAGTTGAATTTGGATTCTTCCTTCAAGGAACTTATTGTGTAGTAGAGGCTATTTTAGATAACATTCACACAAGATTTTTGTAGATATTATTGTAATCCTTTGCCTAAACTATTTTTCTGTCTTGTTTCTCTAATTTACTTTCAGACCAGCTGCTTCACATAAAAATGTTTCTGCAACTCCTCAAAATTGTACTTTTTACTCTAAATCTAATTTATCTTTAAGATATAAAAGTGGTAGCATTGTTTGCAATTAAAAAAATTCTCATTAAACATACTTCCAGTAATTATTGTATGTGTGACAGCCTTTCATATGGTTACCCTATCAACACCTTAATATTAACATTTCCAAAATTAAATGGAAAATGTTCCACCAAACTTTGATATTCCTTTGCATGCTATCAACCTCCTCCTATTCATCACTTAGACTGTAACATTTGAATTACTCTTTTCTTATACCCTATATATTTGATGAGATTTTAATTCATATGTGTTTTTCCTCTGCATCATGTCTCATGTCTTCTTTATCTCTTTTGTACTCTAGTCAGGATGTAACTAGATTATCCTGCAGTAATAAAGGAACACCAAAATCTCAGTGGCTTAAAGCAAGTGTCAGCATACTTTTTCTGTAAATGGCCAGATAGTAAGTATTTTAGGATTTATGAACCAATTGGCAAAATTGAGGATATTATGTAAGTACTTATATAAGAAGAGAGAAAAATTTTCACAACTTTTATTGAAAAAATTCAATATACAATTATTATTGAGTACAATGTTTTATAATACAGGTCTACCAATAAGAAGAATGTAATTCTTTTTACACAGATAACATTTCACTTAATAGGGATTCAAAGTTGGTGTTCTTTACCATCAACATTTATTGCAAATGTTCACTGTTAGTGCTGATGTGTGATGAGATTTTACATATTTCATCTAGAAAATGTGTTTTCACAGAGATAGGTATTACCTAATATTGATATTAATCCAAAAGCATATGATTTTAATTGAGCATACTAATTACTGGGAAGATATTTATAGAATTCCATTAGATTTTTCTCTCAATGTTTATTATGGCATAAAATTACATTGCAGACTAATCACTTCCAATTAAAGGTTAGATGGAAGCTCATTAATTGCACAGTTAAATGGCTTTTGAAATGCTGAAATTTCCTTTGCACTTACATCAAGATCCAAAAATGTTGCTGGGACTGCAGTTTGGATGCATAAAATACATCTACTGCAAATTTGCATGAGAATAAACATTTCATTTTTGTTTTAAAAATTAACAATACTGGAAGCATATGAAGTGACTTGATATTACTTGTGATTCAAACAATATTAATTGGCAGTAAGTGACTTTAATGTTTCTCATGTAAGTGCTCTTTTGGCTTGCACTTTTAAGTTGAGTTTACTAAGAAATATTATGAAGTCTACAGCAAAAGCTAATTTCCAAAGTCATTTAGTGTTTGATAATAGTAGTTGGGTGCAGTTCTCCTCACTCAGAAAAATCTCAATCTTGGTCCAGAGTTTTAAAAATCACAATAAAACTTTACTACTGCTAATCCATCAAACTTCTGTGTAGTAGCACAAGTCCGGATATTCAGCTCATATTTCTAACAAAAATTCACAAACCTGATGATGGTGAAGTCCATGAGAGTTAATGAAATTCACTCTTGACACTATTGGTTCAGTAACACACAGTATTTTTAATTATTTTCTGTAAAGTGTCATCTAATGGGTAATGTGATAAATAACTGTAGGTTTTAAACATTTTATTTACATTTTCACAAGCTTTGTAAGTTTACCCAACTAGTCTTTTTTTTCCCCCACACATTTTTATCACCATCACATCTTACCAGATTCCACTTCAGGTTTTACTGAATTAGTGTTTTCTTAACTTGTTTGAAAATATTCTTGCCTATGGTAGTTCTATGCAGACTATTCATAGAGACTAATTATTCATTAGTCTCAAATTTGACTCCTTAAGTCAACAGCAACAACTGAGCAGTATCACTAACATTTGTCAATACATCAAGAGCCAAGGAAATGTACTTTAACCATTGTTGCTGTCAATGATTTTCTTTCTTTTTTGTGTGAATAAATTCTGTTGTGATAAAATAGTCTGTTTTAAATTTTCTAATTTCTTGACCATTGCTTTCCTGTGCATTGAGAATACTGTTGTAAGTACTAAGTCTGGTAATATCAAAATACATTTTATTGTTTTAGCACCACTATAGTGTCATTGCCTAATAAACAAAATGCCTTGCCATATAATTTGATAACAGAATAATTCATACTCCAAAAGCATGACTTTCAAAGACTACTTTTCACTTTGTTGCTTGTTTTAACATGATGGGTATCCACTAGTAATAAAAATGAAATGAAATGAAATGCCATAGTACAATAATACACACTGCACTTGAAACATGGTCAATTTATAACTGCATCACTGTGATTTGTAATATGCCAAGCAGCAGTGCAAAACAATGATAATGCTACATATGGTCTCTATTGCAGCTATTCACTTGTTTAGAGTGTGAAAACAACCATAAGTAATACATGAACAAATGCACATGGCTCTGTTTCAATAAAATTTTATTTATGGACATTGAAATTTGAATTTCATATAATTTTCACTTGCCATGAAATATTACTTTTCTTAATTTTCGAACATGTACAAATTTGAAAAACATACTTAGCTCATGGGCTGTACAAAAACAGGCATTGTGCTAGATTTGGTTCACAGAATTTAGTTTGCTGATCCCTGGCTTCAAGTATCACTGGTTTATTTCTTCCTCTTGCTCTACAAATAAAACACTGGTTGGCAGAGGGTTTCTACTCACTGTAGTTACTTAGAGGTCCATGCTTGTGGAAGCTCCTTCTCAGCACATGCTTACGCAATCACGAAGGCAAGAAAAGGGAATATGTTGAATTGTACACTAAAGCTTTCAACCAGAAAGGATACTCACTGCGTTTGTTCACATTTTATTAGTCATAGCATGTCATATAGGCTCTCTTACCTTCAAATGGAGCAAGTAAGTGTGGAAGTGCAGCCCTATCATTTGCCTAGATGGAGGAGAAACTATCATAATAGGTCATGCCTTTGCTTGTTTGTTTTTTCAGTTTTAAGCCACTGAAATATCAATAGCATGTTTTTTTTTTTAACATCTGTATTGGAGTATAATTGCTTTACAATGCTGTGTTAGTTTCTGCTTTATAACAAAGTGGATCAGTTATACATATACATATGTCACCATATCTCTTCCCTCTTGCATCTCCCTCCCTCCCACCCTCCCTATCCCACCCCTCTAGGTGGTCACAAAGCACCGAGCTGATCTCCCTGTGCTATGCGGCTGCTTCCCACTAGATATCTATTTTATGTTTGGTAGTGTATATATGTCCATGCCACTCTCTCACTTTGTCCCAGCTTACCCTTTCCCCTCCCCATATCCTCAAGTCCATTCTCTAGTAGGTCTGCCTCTTTATTCCCGTCCTGCCCCTAGGTTCTTCATGACCTTTTTTTTTTTTTTTTTTAGATACCATATATATGTGTTAGCATGCGGTATTTGTTTTTCTCTTTCTGACTTACTTCCCTCTGTATGACAGTCTCTAGGTCCATCCACCTCACTACGCATGTTATCTAATCTACCATCCCTGCTTCCTATCTTACTCTATTCTAACTTAATCTTCACACTGGCACATCGATTTTCTTAAAGCACAGCTTTAATTATATCATTGGCTTCATAGTGCCTTCAGATAAAAAAGTTCTGATTATATCATTTAGGGTCTTCCATAAATTGGGTCTAAGGAGCATTTCAAGTTATATTACACATTTACTGCTTAAAAAATACTCTTTAAGTAAAATTCCATTTTATCTAGAATGGTGCCCATTACTCAAACATACCCCCCTTGTAATTCATTATACTACATTCTTTACCTGGAATTTCTAATGGAAGTGGGTACCCTGACCAAAAATGGGAAACCTACCATCTGTAAGTCCATTGAAATTTAAGAACCCTGAAAAAAAGTAAAATGAAGTATTACTCATACTCTGGCCTAAAGTGAACAATGGAGAACTCAGTGAGAAATGAGCAACTAAGATTTAAATAAGTAACTGTTGCCAAATAAGCATCCCCTACCACTGCTCCACCACCTTCCTCCAGCACTTATCAAAAATATTACTTAAGACATTGCTTACAGTACATGGTTCTCAGTAGCTACAACCTCACATATCACTCTCTTGTGCTTATAGAAGGAAACAAAGACTTATAAACACTCAGTATATGCTAGGCACTGTATTAGCCATTAAGGATGCTGAGATGAAACAGTCCTTATCCTAAAATAGGGGTAGGTAATCTGTGCAGCATGAGAACATCAACTTTGGGGACAGGAGGTATAGAAGTAGGAACTTGGGACTATTGAAGACAAGATTTGTGTATCCAATCCCATGAACTCAGACCTGAAAAAGTCCCTAATGAATGCCTGTCTAGTTTGTCTGCCTCACTTTACGTGTGGAAAAGAGAGACCTGGATAAGGGAAGTTACTTTCCCAATATTACTAATCCACGATAATTACTGAAAAAGTATAGGGCACCTAATTCTCAGAACAATGCTCATAAATAGCTATATGATTCTCAGGTAACATTAATGACTTCCAGCTCCATTTCACCAGTGGTATATTCATCAGCATATTGGTACTCTCAATGAGATTACATACACACTACTTGCAAGGTCAAATCCCACTCCAAATATATTGGCAAAGTAGAGATGCAGATAAATCATGAGAGTTGCTTGGAGTCTTCTTTAAGTCCTTTCCATGTACTGACTAGTCAACCAGTGGCAGTCATGCTTTAGCTCTCTTACCAACTGGCTGCTACATAAACACTTTATACTACATGACAAGCACTGTGTGTATGTTAATTTATTTAATCTCCATGATAGCTCTATGAGATAGGTATATTATCCTAATTTTACAAATTGTGAAACTAAGGCATGAGGAGTTAAGTAATTTGCCTAAGGTCACACAACTGTTACATAGTGGGACAAAGATTTTGAACCCAGGTGGTCTTGCTTTAGGTCAGGGATTTTCAAACTTGGCACTAATGATATTTTGGGCCAGATAGTTCTTTGGTGTTGGGGAGACTGTCTTGTGCATTGTGGGATGTTCAAAATGTCTCCAAACATTACCAAAATTTCCCTATGGAACAAAATTACCTCTGACTGAGAATCATTCTACTAGAGTCTGAACTCTCAACCATCATTGCCTTTAGACAGTATTTCAAAATCCTTTACTTTGACGGATATTTACTCAATGAAATACTGCTAAAGCTGTGAACATATATTTATAAAATACAAATATTTAAGTTGATATTTTTTGTATTCATTGTTAACTGTTGTTTTCTATTATTCTGAGTTCCTTCTAGAGATTGAATAACTAACTTTGCATAGTCTTCATTTAACCTGTTCAGTTTGGTTTATGTGAGAGTGAAATAATCTCTATGAACATCTAGGAGTAGTTTTATTCTTTTCTCAATTCATAAAATTACTTAGCTTTAACTCAAACTTTGTTTATCATGTATATAAGAATATTTTAATTTGTCTCTTTCATTCCATCTTACCTCCATTTCAAACATAGTAATGGAATAGCAGCAAGACTTATGTGATTTTGCCTACTGATTTCTTTTTCTCTATCAAGATTAATTTTTTTTTAAAGGTGGGAAAAGGATAAAGTACAAAGGCTTTATCTCACTCAAAGCTTAACAACAAAAAAAGGGGGAATAAGAAAAACCTACCCTTTCTGTGTTGTTTACGTTACTTCCCACTTTTTTCCTTCCCCTCTCTCAGTCTTGCTTCCTTTCCCTCCTTTCTCATTTCACCAATATTAGGGCAATAGTTCTGAAAATATTTACAGACATTAATTTGATGCTTAGATCCCCAGTCTTCAAACACAGTTTCAGAGCAGACCTAAAATAAGAACAATAAAATCTGGTAAATTATTTGAAGATCACATAGCTTCATTTATCTTTGAGTAGGACTATGCTAGTATGAAGTCTTCAAATAGCTCTAATTTAGGGTTCAAAATAATGGAAATATGGAGAGTTTAGGAGTGAATTACAAAAAATCTAATTATTTTTATCTCATTTTCAACTTCTATAAATCTTAGAAAATAACTTGTTCAGATCTGCTCTTGACAAGGACTCTGCACTGTCTGGAAAGTGTTCATACCTTACCTTCTCCTTCTGCTCCTAATTTCCTCTTTCCATAATCATCCCTTTATTTCTCTTACACATGAGTTTTAAAATTTTAAGTCAGTCAGGAATGTCATCAGAGACCAGTTTCTCTTAAGTATCAATTTATCTGTTATTGTAATCTCTACAGAGATTAGATTAAAATGACTTTAAAAACCTAGCACACAGGGGAAACAATGGTTAAGTTCTAAACAATTCTGTAGTCTGCCAGGTGGAAAAAAAGAGTAGAGATAAATTCATTTATCAAAGCAAAATGGAGAGCTAGGTCAATGAGGTTTGGTGACAGCCATTTCAAAAATAACAACAGAACCAAGTTTTTGGCTGTATGAATAAGCACAATCCACAACAAGCCTAGAAGAGGAGATTCTAAGTCTCTGTAATGAGAGTGTAAGCGGTGAATAAACATGATCGAAGCCACAGTTCTTGATTAATCAATATTGACTTTGAAGAAAAACCAAGACAACTTGATTGAAAAATGATCTCTCATGTGATTTCCAGAAAGATGTATCTGCAACTAAAAGATCATGAACTTTTCAGCATCTCTGTTGAGCAATAAAAATTAAAAGTAGGGTAATATTTGGATCAATCAATCATCTGTGAAGGACAAAGCCTTTTTCACAGAAAGAGTCAGGACCTTCTACATCAACTGTCCTCAAACCATAAAGTGGGAAAGTATCACCTAGGGAGCTAATACAGCCTACTTCCTAGGTCTCACCCCACAGGTTCTGATTCACTGTCAGTGGTTTTCAACTTTACCTCATGTTATAATTACCTGAGGATCTTTTAAAAAATGCTGATGTTCATCCCCAGCCCCAGATATTTAAGATTTAGTTGGTATGAGATGGAGCCTGGCTTTCGTTATTTTCTAAAAGCTCCTCAAAATTATAATGTGCAGCCAGGGATGGGCACCAGGCTTTTAGTTGAGGCCTACAAATCTACTTTTAAAATAACATCCACTAATTGAGTCTGATGCATTGACTATACTTTGTATACTGCTAGGCAATTTTGTGTACCCACCATATCACGAACCTGCTATTCTAAGCAGCACATTTACTAGGTGCTGTGTGGTTTGTGGCCTCCAAACAAGCCTTTACTATTCATCATAATTCCTAGTTGTCATAATGATGAAAAGCAGCACATATGATCCAAAGCAGTCATCAATCCAGAACTATTTTAATTTTAGGTGTCATACTTCCCCTTCTATCTCACATTATTATACAGATATATATATATATATATATTTTAACATCTTTATTGGAGAATAACTGATCTACAATGGTGTGTTAGTTTCTGCTTTATAACAAAGTGAATCAGTTATACATACACATATGTCACCATATCTCTTCCCTCTTGCATCTCCCTCCCTCCCACCCTCCCTATCCCACCCCTCTAGGTGGTCACAAAGCACCGAGCTGGTCTCCCTGTGCTATGCGGCTGCTTCCCACTAGCTATCTATTTTACATTTGGTAGTGTATATATGTCCATGCCACTCTCTCACTTTGTCCCAGCTTACCCTCCCCCCTCCCCGTATCTTCAAGTCCATTCTCTAGTAGGTCTGCGTCTTTATTCCCGTCTTGCCCCTACGTTCTTCATGACCATTTTTTTGGTTTGTTTCTTAGATTCCATATATATGTGTTAGCATACGGTATTTGTTTTTCTCTTTCTGACTCACTTCACTCTGTATGACAGACTCTAGGTCCATGCACCTCACTACAAATAACTCAATTTCGTTTCTTTATATGGCTGAGTAATATTCCACTGTATATATGTGCCACATCTTCTTTATCCATTCATCTGTCGATGGACACTTAGGTTGCTTACATATCCTGGCTATTGTAAATAGAGCTGCAATGAACATTGTGGTACATGACTCTTTTTGAATTATGGTTTTCTCAGGGTATATGCCCAGTAGTGGGATTACTGGGTCACATGGTAGTTCTATTTTTAGTTTTTTAAGGAACCTCTATACTGTTCTCCATAGTGGCTGTATCAATTTACATTCCCACCAACAGTGCAAGAGGGTTCTCTTTTCTCCACACCCTCTCCAGCATATATTGTTTGTAGATTTTTGATGATGGCCATTCTGACCGGTGTGAGATGATATCTCATTGTAGTTTTGATTTGCATTTCTCTAATGACTAATGATGTTGAGCATTCTTTCATGTGTTTGTTGGCAATCTGTAGATCTTCTTTGGAGAAATGTCTATTTACGTCTTCTGTCCATTTTTGGATTGGGTTCTTTGTTTTTTTGATATTGAGCTTTGTGAGCTGCTTGTAAATTTTGGAGATTAATCCTTTGTCAGTTGCTTCATTTGCAAATATGTTTTCCCTTTCTGAGGGTTGTCTTTTCGTCTTGTTTATGGTTTCCTTTGCTGTGCAAAAGCTTTTAAGTTTCATTAGGTCCCATTTGTTTATTTTTGGTTTTATTTCCATTTCTCTAGAAGGTGGGTCAAAAAGGATCTTGCTGTGGTTTATGTCATAGGGTGTTCTGCCTACGTATTCCTCTAAGAGTTTGATGGTGTCTGGCCTTACATTTAGGTTTTTAATCCATTTTGAGTTTATTTTTGTGTATGGTGTTAGGGAGTGTTCTAATTTCATTCTTTTACATGTAGCTGTCCAGTTTTCCCAGCACCACTTATTGAAGAGGCTGTCTTTTCTCCACTGTATAATCTTGCCTCCTTTATCAAAGATAAGGTGACCATATGTGCATGGGTTTATCTCTGTGCTTTCTATCCTGTTCCATTGATCTATATTTCTGTTTTTGTGCCAGTACCATACTGTCTTGATTACTGTAGCTTTGTAGTATACAGATATAATTTATATGACATACTTTGAAGTACAAATAACTATACAAACTAAAGACACTTTAGTATTTAATATTAATAATTGTGACTTAATACCTGCTTTGCAGGTGGAAGCAGTTCGGTGTTGATGGACACGGAAAACATACCAATAAACTTCAAGATGTATTCTGAAGTGGTGTGTTTTATTTGCTCATCATTAATTTTGCAAACTACCATGGCAGCAGAAATGTTTTTTCCAGAAAGAAGAGTTCTACTCATAACATAGAATGTATAACTGTCTCCTTTGTGTCTTGCTTTCCTGAATATACATATGTTTGATTCAGGGATTCTTTTTAACTTCTCCATAGAATGATTGTTTCCTTCAAAATTAAAGCTGTATAAAAGAGAAGCCCCAAAATGATACTTTAATTAGTTAATCTTCATCGAAATCTGAAATTTGTCTTGACATAAAACCAAATGATACTAGCCTTTTGCAGGTTTCCATCTGATGTTAGGGTAGAATTTGGTTCTCTTTCATTTTTTGCTTGTATATTCTTACCTTTATACCCATAATAAATATTCCATAGTGATGAAACTTGAATTTGTGACTATGAGATCTGTTTTATGAGTGTTCTGTACTATTTACATGTTTGTTTTAGGACTCAAATTCTTGTCTTCACTCTTTTACCTTTTCGATTCTAAGGTCTTGGCAGTCAGCTTTCAACCTGAAAATGCCATTCATCATCTAATAGCATAAAAGGGTTAATACACAGAAATGTTGCAGTGGGAATTCCAACTCAAATATACATGCCAGTCAACTCTGCTTCAGGAGAAAGTTACTATAGAAATTCATTTAATATATATCATTTGCATAATACCTAGACAATTAGATATTCCTAAGTCTCAGAAATGTGGAGTAACAAAATGTAAGGTTGAAAAAATAGCTTTTTCATAAAATATAGAAAGCTAACACATTTTTATATTAGTTAAAAGAGCATTAGGGGCTTCCCTGGTGGCGCAGTGGTTGAGAATCTGCCTGCCAATGCAGGCAACACGGGTTCGAGCCCTGGTCTGGGAAAATCCCACATGCCGCGGAGCAACTAGGCCCGTGAGCCACAACTACTGAGCCTGCGCGTCTGGAGCTTGTGCTCCGCAACAAGAGAGGCCGCGACAGTGAGAGGCCTGCGCACCGCAATGAAGAGTGGCCCCCGCTCGCTGCAACTAGAGAAAGCTCTCGCACAGAAACGAAGTCCCAACACAGCCAAAAATAAATAAATAAATAAATAAAGAAGCTTTCATTTAAAAAAAAAAAAAGAGCATTAGTAAATGTCATTTAAAACATGGAAGAGACTGCTTTCCTGAAAGAAAATTGCTTGTTTGATTATGGTATACATATAGTATATAGAAGAAATATTGATCCTTCTTCCAAAAATACGTTTTTTTACATTTTAAGCCGTCACCAAAAAGCTATCAAAGGGAAATTTAATGCTTGAGGTGACTGACTTAGAATGGAAGATTATTTAGACTAATGTTTTAGGGGAGAAGTACATTTTTGAGTAACAACTTCAGTGAATTGGTTTATTAAATATCAAAGTAGTTAAGATAGCAGCTCTAGCAAATGTATGAGTGCAATAAATTCAGTGGACCAAATCTTCTCATTAACAATGTGTGGAAAAAGTATTCAGAGTAGTTATAATTTCATCATAAATGATATGCTTGTTTTCATGAATATGGTCTCAAATTTGAAATTTTAACAATGATGCTCTAAGGTAGTAGTTCTCATCAGCATTACCTGGCAACTGGCAAGTTGTGTGGCCTTGCCAGAAACTAAATGAAACTCTGAGGATAGAGCCCAGAAACCCTCCAGATGATTCTGATGCAGACTAAAGTTTGAGAGCCACTGCATTATGGTCTTTTCTTTTTTTCTTTTCATCTAATTTAATGTTGTTTGAGAGAAAGTTAAATAAGTTTAAAATGGCAGCAATTGGTCAAGATTCCTTCATTCATTTCTAAAGCTAATTTGGCACAAGATTTATATTTGTTATTATTTGTTGATGAATAAACTACTCTCTATTGAAAAATTTTACAAACATTTTTGCTCATTTAAAGAATATACAGTCAATAACAAAATTTGTATCTTGCATTTTATGCATTGGAAGATAGAGGTCATTAAACAATATATTACTTCATCCAACAGAATTAGAAAATTGGTTTAACAAAACAATAATGATGTGCCATGCACTGTGCTAATTATTTTTCATGCTTAATTCTTACTTTCACAATAACCTTGCAAAGCAGATATTATTATCTCCCTTTAATAGATTATTAAATTGGAGTTCAAGCAACATAACATAGTTAGTCACCAGATTTGTCTGAGCCTACTGGTTTTTCTCATAAAAGGATGATTTTTCAGATTTCAGCAGCTTGCTGCTTTGAATTTCAACACATTTGAGATGATGTAAACATACTGCCCATCATATAGTTTATGGAAACTTGCTTTTAAACAGGCCAGTTGAAGATACCTCATCTAAAGGAAGAATCCTTATTTTCCTTTTTATTTATTAATTGAGATAAAATTCACATAATATAAAATCAATCATTTTTAAAGTGTATAATTTAATTGCATGTAGTATATTCACAATGTTGTGCAAACATCACTTCTATCTAATTCCAAAACATTTTCATCACCCCAAAAGGAAACCCTGTACCCTTTTCCCCTCTCCCCAGCCCCTGGCAACCCACTAACCTACTTTCTATCTCTATGGACTTTCTTATATTCTGGATATTTCATATAAATAAATTTATGCAATATATGATCTCTTGTGTCTGGCTTCTCTCACTTAGCATAATATCTTCAGGCTTATTCATGTTGTAGCATATATTCATTCCTTTTTATGTCTGAATAATATTCCATTGTATATATATGCCACATTTTGTTTATCCATTCATTTGTTTATGGATATTTGATTTGTTTCTACATTTTAGCTATTGTGAATAGAGCTACTGTGAACATTAGTGTACAAGGTTTTGTTTGGATATCTGTTTTCAATTCTTTGGTGTATATACCTAGAAGTAGAGTTGCTGGGTCATATGGTAATACTATGTGTAGATTTTTGAGTAACTGACAAAGTGTTTTCCACAATGGCTGTACCATTTTTTTCTTCTTTTTATTAGTAGACTTTATTACTTAGAGCAGTGTTAGGTTTATAGAAAAATCTAACAGAAAGTAAAGGGAGATCCTATGTACTCCCTCCCCTCCAAAATTTCCCTGATTATTAACAACTTGCATTGTTGTGGTATATTTGTTACAGTTGATGAATTAATATAGAAAACAGTATTATTAACTAAAGTCCATATATTAAGGTTCACTCTTTGTGTTGTACATTTCTGTGGGTTTCACCAAATGCATATATCAGGTATCCACTGTTACAGATTCATATAGAACAGTTTCACACCCCTAAAAATCCCCTCTACTCCACCTATTCATCATTCCCTCCTATCCTCTCCATGGCAATGTCTAAAACATTTTACTGTTTCTATTGTTTTGCCTTTTCCAGAATGTCATATAGTGGAATCATACTGCGTGTACATTTTCAGGCTGGCTTCTTTTACTTAGCTCTATGCATTTAAGGTTCTTCCATGTCAATTTAGGGTTTGATCAATTTTTTTTTTTTACTACTGAATAATATTTCATTGTATGTATGTACCACAGTTTTTTTTAAAACCATTCACCTAAACAAGGTCATTTTTGTTGCTTCTAATTTTGGGCAATTATGAATGAAGCTGCTATTAAACATCTGTTTAAACATTTTGTGTGAATAAAAGTCCTCAGCTTATTTGGGTAAATACCAAGGACTATGATTGCTAGATCGTATGGCAAGATTATGTCTAGTTTGTTTTTTTTTAAGAAACTTCAAACTGTCTTCCAAAGTAACTACATCATTTTGCATTCCTACCAGCAATGAATCAGAGTCTCCATTGCTGCACATACTCACCAGCATTTGGTAGTGTGTTTTTTTGAATTTAAGCCATCCTAAGAGGTATTTAGTGGTATCTCCTTGTTGTTTTAATGTTCAATTCCTTAATGATGTATCATTTTGAACATTTTTACAGATGCTTATTTTCCATCTGTAAGTTTTTTAGGTGGGGTGTCTGTTCAGATCTTCTGTCCACTTTTGATTGAGTTCCTTGTTTTCTTATTGTAGTTTTGAGTTCTTTGGATCATATATGTGTTTTGTATATACTTTCTCCAAGTCTATGGCTTCTCTTTTCATTCTTTTAACAGTGTCTTTTCCACAGCAGATGTTTTAAATTTTAATGAAGTCTAATTTTTAACTTTTTCCTTTCACTGATCATGCATCTGGCGTTGTATCTATGAACTCATTGCCAAACACAAGGTGACCTAGATCTTCTCCTATGTTATCTTCTAAAAGTTTTATAGTTTTGGGTTTTACATTTGTATCTGTGATCTATTTTGAGGTAGTTTTTGTCAATCTCTGGATTCATTTTTTAATTTTTTTGTAGGTGGATGTCCAGTTGCTTTAGCTTGTTGAAAAGACTACCCTTTCTCCATCGGATTATCTCATTCTTTGTCAAAGATCAGTTGACTGTATTTGTGTGGGCCTATTTCTTGGCTCTCTATTCTGTTCCACTTATCTATTTGCTTATTATTTTACCTTTTCCACACTGTCTTGATTACTGTAGCTTTATTGTAAGCCTTGAAGTTGGATAGTGTCAGTCCTTTGACTTTGTTCTTCAGTATTGTATTGGCTACTCTGGACCTTTTTTGCCTTTCCATATGAGCTTTAGAGTCTGTTTTTATCCACAAAGTACCTTGCTGGGATTTTTTATTGGATTGTGTTGAATCTATAGATCAAGTTGGGAAAAACTAACATGTTTACAATACTGTGTCTTCTTATTCGTGAACATGGAATATCTCTCCAGCTATTTAGGTTTTCTTTGATTTCTTTAATTAGCATTTTGTAGTTTTCCTCATATAGATCTTGTATATATTCTGTTAGATTTATGCCTAAATACTCACTTCTTTAGTGCTAATGTAAATGGTTCTCCCTTTTAAATTTCAAGCTGCAATTGCTCATTTTTGGCATATAGGAAAGCAATTGACTTTTGTGTATTAACCTTGTATCCTGTAACATTGCTATAATTGCTTATTAATTCAAATAATTTTCTGTCATTTTTTTCTACACAATCATGTCATCTGTGAACAAAGAGTTCTATTTCTTCATCTCAAACTGTATACCTTTTATTTCCTTTTTCTTCTTTTATTGCCTTGACTAAGACTTCCAGTACAACGTTGAAGTGGAGTGGTGAGAGAGGACATCTTCACCTTATTCCTGATCTTAAAGGGAAAGCATCTACTTTCTTGCCATTAATATGATGTTAGCTGTATGTTTTTGTAGATTTTCTTTATGAGGTAGAAATAGAAAAGTATCCCTCGTTTCCTGAGAGTTTTTATCATGAATGGATGGGTGTTGAATCTTTTCAAGTGCTTTTTCTGCATCTATTAATATGATCATATTATTTTTCTTCTTTAGCCTATTGATGTGATGGATTACAATAATTGATTTTCAAATGATGAACAGTCTTGCCTACCTGGAATAAATTCCACTTGGTCATGGCATATAATATTTTAGTACATTTTAAATTCAATTTGCTAATATTTTGTTGAAAATGTTTACATCTATATTCATAAGAAGTATTGGTCTGTGGTTTGTTTTATTTTTTTTCTTGCAATCCATCTGTCTGGTTTTAGCACTAGGGTAATGCTGGCCTCATAGAATGAGAAGGGAAGTATTTCCTATGTTTCTGTATTCCAGAAGAGATTGTAGAGAACTGGCATATTTTCTTTCTTAAAAGTTTGGTAGAATTCACCAGTGAAACTATCTGAGCCAAGTGCTTTGAGTCATTAATTACTGATTCAATTTATTTAATAGACATACCTCTACTCAGATTATCTATTTTTCCTTATGTGAGTTTTGGTAGACGGTATCATTCAAGGAATTGGTCCATTTCATCTCATTTATCAAATTTTTGGGCATAGAATTATTCATACTATTCCTTTATTATTCTTTTCATGCCCATCGGATCTGTAGTAATGTACCCTATTTCATTTCTGATATTAAATTTGTGTATTTTTTTCTTAGCATGGCTAGAAGTTCACCAATTTTATTGATTTTTTTCAAAAAACCAGAGTTTGGCTTTATTGATTTTCTCTAATGACTTCTTGTTTACAATTTCATTTATTTCTTCTCTGATTTTTATTAGAGAGCAATGTACATATTTCAAAATGGTTACTTTTCTTTTCTCCTCCCTGAAATTCAAGGGGAATTTTCTCAGATCATCACAGTGAGAACCTGGTGGGGCTCCTGGAGGTAAATTCACAAAAGTGGGTTTCCCTTAAGACTGGGCCCCATCAGAAGTTTAAACTCTCAAGCTAGCCTACACTAAGCCCCTAGC
Source organism: Balaenoptera ricei (assembly GCF_028023285.1). Taxonomy (NCBI): domain Eukaryota; kingdom Metazoa; phylum Chordata; class Mammalia; order Artiodactyla; family Balaenopteridae; genus Balaenoptera; species Balaenoptera ricei. The sequence continues at coordinate 75,320,656 of NC_082660.1, forward strand.
ATTTTGTCAATTACAGTTTAAAATGTTTCTACTGATACTGACTCCAGTTGAGGTTCTGCTCTCAGTAAGCTGTGAGTCTCTGTACCTACTTGTCTGTCTCTCCAGTTTGAGGGGAAGCATTTGCTATGTGACCTCTATTCTTTGATCAATGTAAGAAAAGTTGTTGATTTTCAGTTTGTTCAGCTGTTATGCTTGTTGTGAGGATGGGAATAATGACTTTGTAGCTCTTTACATGTTAGACCAAAAAACAAAGATGTCCCTGCTGCACTATTTTACATTCCCACCAACAAGGTATGAGGGTACCAGTTTCTCTAAATTTTCACCAATACTTTCTAATTTCCATGTTTTTGATTACAGTCATCCTAATGAGTGTGAAGCAGTATCTCACTGTGGTTTTAATTTTTATTCCCTAATGAATAATCATGTTTAGGATTTTTTCATGTGCTTCTGGGCCCTTTCTATATCTTTTTAAGGGAAATTTCTATTTAAGTCCTTTGCCTCTTTTTTAATAAGGCTGTTCCTCTTTTATGTTTTTGTTGTTGAATATTATATATTTTTTTTATACTGAGCCCTTTAGAATGGGATTAACAACTTGATCATTTAGATTGAACAGTCCCAATGACTCACCACTATTCCATGAATAGAGACCCTTTTTTGATGTAATGATGATAGTTCAGTTTTTTCTGCCATTCAGTACCCTGAGATGGGAAACATATGAGTATTAATGCTATTTTTATTATCTTATCATTATATTATCTTTGGCTACTGACCATCTGGGGTGATCTGAGGTGCTCTTAGGTAACAATGCAATCTAAGCAAAGTTTTAATTATCTTTACCTTTAAACCTGCACCATCTGTATAATCATTATGGAAATAAGCTGTAGCACACTACCATATTTCACTTTAACTTCCATTTCACTGCTATCTAGCAAACGTTCACTATTAACAGCAAATATATTTCTTGATAACTATTATGGATGCACATTAGCAGTCTATAAGTTCTTTTACAGCATTAGCTATGATTTATTGTAGCAATCCTTTCCCTACCAACACGTACAGATTTCTCATTTGTCCCATTCATCTGCTAAGCAGTTTTGTGTTTGCCTATTCTTATATTCTCAGATAATTTCAATATTACTTTCTCAAAAATCTAGATGTTCTTAAACATATAACCTTCTGTCTGAGTTCCTTTATACTTTCCACCACATATTCTAGTATTCGTCAGGGACTTGTTGTTTGGTCAACTCATGCAAATGAATACCTTCTACAAGGCCTCCCTCACGACATATGTTTTTGCTTTATCACTCAGGTGACCATTATAAACACAAGTTATTGTGCTATACTACTGAGATAATATCAAGATCTTTAACTTTATTCTAAATGGCCCAACATTGCTCTTATTTTATATTTTCTTTCTGTGGTCACCTATCATATATCATTGACTATTTATTGTGGCTTTTATTCTGCTGCCATGTTTTATACATAGTAGTATGGCTTGAGTGCTTAAGTGTGGCTCCGTTTCTAAAATTGGGTGTGAATTTATGATTACTTTCACATTACAAGAACGTTCTATAGAAACTACTGGTGCCTCTAGCTTTAATTTAGCTAGCTGCCAATGACCTCCTTCCCAGGACTTCCAATTTTCTAGCAAGCATAGATGGTTGGAAACAATTTGGTGGTTACAGAAACCAGAGAGAGGGGCTGAATAGTACTCCTAGAATGGTTTGTTCCTAGTGTATATCTACAAGGAAATATGAATTTTCTGAAATATTTTCTGAGATGATGAAAGAGAGTGCATGACTTTCACTATCCATATCTAACAAAGAATAAGGAAATTGAGGTTCAATCCAGTAGAGAAGTGAAAAAAAACTTTTTTTTGTTCTAATTTTATATGTGATGATCAAGAATTACATAAAACAAAAGTTACTATGTATTCAGTAGTGCTATTAAATTAATCTTTATTAATTATAAGAGCATCTACATATATTTGGTAAGGGTAACATGAAGGAAGAGTAGCAGACATACGTTGAACCAGCACACAATAAATAGAGAATACAATTTTTTTTCCAAGCACAACTAAGACATTTTATAAAAGCTGACTGACCATGTACTAGACCACAAAGGAAGTTTCTACAAATTTCAAAGTATGTGTATCATACAAATCACAAGGCAATAATATATAAATCAATATGAAGATAATAGAAAATAAAAACAAAATAATCCACTTGATTTTTGGAAATTTTAAAAAACACAATAAGAGAACTTCTAAATAATTGATGACTAAAAGAAATTAAGAAACAGAGACAAAAAGCAGTTAAAACTCTATATTTTAAAGCATTAAGATGAACTAAAGTGATTCTTAGAAGAAAATTTCTCCTGTGAGAAACTCATATTCAAAAGCAAGAAATATGGACAATAGTGAGCATTCAATGAAAGAAGTTACAAAAAGAATAAAGTAAATCCCAAAAGGAGAAAACCAAAGATAAAAACAGTAATTAATGAAATAGTAAACAAGTTATAGAGCTGATAAACCAAAAAATCCCAATGAAATAGAGAAATCTCTGGAAAAATATTTTTGTAAAATGCACAATATAATCTATGTGAAAAGCTCATACACTCAGATTATGTAAGAACTAGAAATGTTTTTGGAAAACATCTATTTCCTATCCTACTATTTTTCTTATGAAAAAACTGTTGCTCAATATAGCAAATAGAAGTGCACAAAGCGAGATGTCTATCTGATGACTGAACCAGCAGCAAAACTTAGGTCCAGTAAATCCTAGTACAGCACTTTAAAAAAATTACACTACAGTTTATCTTATGCCCTTTGAGTAAAGTAGTGTAAGGTCTTATACAAATGTTAGCTTTAACTTGAGTCAAACAAGTAAATTGGACAGATAAATTGAGTCCAATTTATATGTCAAATGAGGATATCAATACATACTTTCATACATATTAGGTTGGTTGTAAAAATAAGATGTGAAATTATATTATTTTAGTATTATTTTTATGGCTCAGATAAATTTGATATCTGCTTATATCAGGATCATTTATTAGTTATTTTCATAACAATTCCTATCTCTGGGACTTTACAGGGTTCTAGAAATGATGAAATGATACCTTCTTAATGGATGCCATTGCACTGTGTTATTTCAAAATTTCTATGCATTCTCCCTTGCCAATGTCATCTTAGCACTTACCACTAACTTAGGTCGGCCTTGATTCGTCCCCCCGAAAGAGTCAGAGAATTTTTGGCATCACTAAAGGTAGTACAGAAAGCCATAAAATATATATTGGGAGGCAATGGGAAATTTTAAATATAGATTGAATATTAGATATTAGTTGAAATTACTATTGTTATATGTGATAATGGTATTGTGGTTAGTAGGAGAATGTTTTTCTTCTTAGGAGATGCATGCCAAGCTACTTAATAGTGAAGTATCATGACGTCTGCAACTTAATTTGAAATGACTCAGCAAACACACATGCACGTACAAGCATATTAACATACATATAGAGATAATGCAATTATCACAAAACATTAATAATTGGTAAATCTATATGAAGAGTCTCCAAATACCCTTCACCCAGCCTTTACTAATGTTAACATCTTACATAGTCTAGTATAATTGTTAAAACCAAGAAATTAACATTGGTACAAACTATGAAACAAACTATAGGCCTAATTTGGATTCTACCAGTTCTTCAACTAAAGTCCTTTTCCTTTCCAGGATGCAATTCAGTATACCACATTGTATTTACTGTTTATTCCTCTTTAGTCTCTTCCCATATGTGATAGTTTCTCAGTCTTTCTTAGAATTTCATAATCATTGACAATTTGAAGAATACTGGATATATATTTTATGGAACATCATCAATTTGGATCTGCTTGATGTTTCCTCATGATTGGATTGAGGTTATACATTTTATGTGAGCTTTTAATTTATTTTATTTTAAATTTACATGCACTAAAATAGATTCTTGTGTAATTATATGAATTTTAATACATATATAGATTTATGTAACCGTCAGACCTCAAGATACAGAACAATTCCATCACCCCCCAAAATTCCTACATACTATACTTTGTAGTCACAACCTATCTAACCCTAACCCTTGACAACCACCGAATTGTTCTCTATTAGTTTTTTTTTTCCTTTTAAAAAGTCAAAATAATGGAATCATAAAGCTTTTACTCTTTTAAGACTGACTTCTTTCACTGATCATAATGCCTCTGAGATTCATGCATGCTATTGCATGCATCAACAATTCATTCATTTTTATTGCTGAATAGTTTTCCATTGTGGGAATATACCAGAGTTTGTTTATCCAGTCACTTGTTGAAGGACATTTGTGTTGTTTCCATTTCTCAACATTATAAAAAGAGCTGCTATAAACATATGTGTACAGGATTTTGTGTAACATGAGTTTTTGTTTCTCTCAGATAAATACCTAAGTATGGGATTGGTAGGTTATAAGGTAAGAGCTTGCTTAACTTCATAAGAAACCACCAAACTATTTATCAGAGAGACTGTACCATTTTTCACTCCCACCAGCAATGTATGAGAATTCTGGCTGCTTCCCATACCTTTCCAGGACTTGGTAACATCATAATTTTAAATTTTATCCATTCTAATAGGTGTATAGTAATATCTCATCATTAATTTACATTTTCCTAATGGCTAATATGTTGAAAATCTTTTTATCTGCTTATCTCAAACCATATATCCTCTTTCATGAATTGTTTTCTTAGGCCTTTGGCCTTTATTTCAATTGGGTTTGTTTTCTTACTCTTGAGTTTTGAGAGTTCTTCATATATTCTGAATACAAGTCCTGTTTTTGAATTTGGATTTTCAGTAGGTAGCTTGTCTTTTTATTTTCTTAACATGTGTCTTTCATAGAGCAAAAGTTTTACTTTTTATGGAGTCTAATTTATCATCTTTTTTCATGTATCTTGTTTTCTATGTTTTCTTTCAAACGTTTTATACTTTTATGTCTTACATTTATATTTATGAACTATTTTGAATTAATTTTATGTGAGGTCTGAGCTTTAAATTGAAGTTCATATTTTTGCATATACATGCTCAATTTTTATAAAATGATTTTTTGAATATATTACCTTTCTCTTTCTCTGTCTGACTTACTTAATTTAGTATGATATTCTCTAGGTCCACTCAAGTTGCTGCAAATGGCAACATTTCATTCTTTTTCACAGCTGAGTAACATTCCATTGTATATATGTTCCACATCTTAAGTCAATCACCTATTGATAGGCACTTGGGTGTTTCCATGTCTTGGCTATTGTAAATAGTGCTGCTATGACTATTGGGTTCATGTATCTTTTCGAATTAGAGTTTTCATCTTTTCGAGATATATGCTCAGGAGTGGGATTATTGGATCATATAGTAGTTCTATTTTTAGTTTTTTTAAGCACCGTATGTTTTAACCTCTGTACTGTTTTCCATAGTGGCTGAATCAATTTACATTTTCACCAACGGTTTAGGAGGGTTCCCTTTTCTTCATACGCTCTCCAGCATTTATTATTTGTAGACTTTTTGGTGACAGCCATTCTGACAAGTGTGAGGTGCCACCTCATTGTGGTTTTAATTTGCATTTCTCTAATGATTGGTGATGTTGAGCATCATTTCATGTGTCTGTTGGCCATCTGTATGTATTCTTTGGAGAAATGTTTATTTAGATCATCTGCCCATTTTTGGATATCACATATGTCAAATCTAAAAAATAATAAAAATGAATTTATACAAAACAGAAACAGACTCACAGACATAGAAGACAAACTTATGGTTACCAAGAGGAAAGGGAGGTGGGGGAGGGATAATTTAGGAGTATGGGATTAAGAGATACAAACTACTCTATGTAAAATAGACAAGCAACGAGGATTTCCTGTATCACACAGGGAACTATATTCAATGTCTTGTAATAACCTATAATGGAAAATAATCTGAAATATATATATATAACTGAATCACTTTGCTGTATAACCTGAAACAGAGTATTGTAAATCAACTATATTTCAATAAAAAATATTGTCTTTCTCCATTGATTTGCCTCTGCGCCTTATGAAAAATCAGTTCACTGTATTTGTGTGTGTCTATATCTGTAGTGTCTATTCTATTACATTGAACTTTGTACTTAACCTTCACCATTACTACACTGCCTTGACTATACTACCTTTGGAATAAGTGTTAAAATCATGTAGTGTGGTTCTTTCAACTGAATGCTTTCTCAAAATTTTTCGGTTCTTTTAATTAATTTTTCTTTTCCTATAAATTTTAGAATCAAATTGTCTATATTTACAAAAGTTATGCTGGATATTGATTGAAATTGCATGCAAACTTTAGGTAAATTTGAGGAAAATAGACATCATTACTACAATTGGGTCTTTCAATCTATGAACATAGATATTTCTCCATTTATTTAGGTTTTGTATAAAATGTGATAAATTTTTTGCATGTGTTTACTTGTGTCTTACAACCTTGATAAACTCATTTATTAATTCTAGGAGTCTTTGTGTGGATTCCTTGATGTATTGTATGTACACAATCATGTCATCTGTGTACAGGGATTTATCTGAAAAGGTGTTGTGAGAGTGTGAATCCTTGCCTGGCTCCCCATCTGAAGGGGAAATCTTTCAATCTTTCACTCACTATTAAGTATGGCATAAGTCATAGGTTTCTGGTAAATGTTCTTTATCAGATTGATGAATTTCCCTTCCAGTCCTAGTTTTCTAAGAGAGATACTACCATAAAAAGGAGTTGTATTTTGTTAGGTATTTTGTGCATCAACTGATATGATCGTATAGATTTGTTTCTTTAGCCTGTTAATATAGTGGATTACATTGATTAATTTTTGAATATTGAATCATACCTCAATTCCTGGAATAAAAACAGCTTGGTCATATAGTATTATTCTAGATTATTGCTGAAATCTATATATTAATATTTTATTGAGGATTTTTCATTTATTTTCATGAGGGCTATTGGTCTATAGTTTTTTCTTTTCTTGATTGTTTTCATTTGGTTTTGGTATCAGAAAATGCAGATGTGAAATGCTGACTTCATCAAAGGAGTAATGAACTATTCCTCTGCTTTATGTTCTGGAAGAGATTATATAGAATTGGAGTTATTTATTTTTAAACTTTTGGCACAATTTACCAGTGAAAGCATATTGGCTTGAAATATCTTGGGGGAGATTTTTAACCAAGAATTTGCTTAATATTATCCAATTATTTAGATCATCTATTTCAATTTGAGTACGTGTGTGTTTTCAAGGAATTTCTCCATTTCCTATAAGTTGCTATACTTATGTGTATTTGATTGTATGCCAAATTTCCTTAGTCCTTTTAATGTATGCATAATATGTAGTGATATTGAAAGTCTCATTGTTAATACTGATCATCTTCTCTCTTTTAACCAATCTTTGATCTTTTCAAAGATCCAGCTTTTGCTTTTATTGACTTTATTTTTATTTTTCTGTTCTCATTTTTTTAAAATAAATTTATTTATTTATTTATTTATTTTTGGCTGTGTTGGGTCTTCGTTTCTGTGCGAGGGCTTTCTCTAGTTGCGGCGAGTGGGGGCCACTCTTCATCGCGGTGCGCGGGCCTCTCACTGTCGCAGCCTCTCTTGTTGAGGAGCACAGGCTCCAGACGCGCAGGCTTGGTAGTTGTGGCTCACAGGCCTAGTTGCTCTGCGGCATGTGGGATCTTCCCAGACCAGGGCTCGAACCCATGTCGCCTGCATTGGCAGGCAGATTCTCAACGACTGCGCCACCAGGGAAGCCCTGTTCTCAATTTTAATTATTTTTTGTTCTTATCCTCAGTTATTTCTTCCTGCTTGTTGTGAATTTTATTTTGTTCTTATTTTCTAGTTTTTTTTTAGTTGTAAGTTCAATTTATTGATTGGAAATATTTTTTCTTTTTTGAAGTAGTAAGACCTATGTGTGTTTCTATGATGCATAATAAAGTCATTAAGATGCTGTTTTTTAATTCAGTTTTTTGAGATATAAGTAACAGATTAAACTGTAAAGTGCTTAAAGTGTGCAATGAGATGATTTGATATATGTATACATTGCAAAAGGATTCCCACAATCGAGTTAATTAACACATACATCTACTCACATATTAACCTTTTTGTTTTATGAGAGCATTTAATTTCTACTCTCATAGCAAATTTCAATTATGCAATACAGTGTTATCAACTATATTAACCATGTTATACACTAGATCCTCAGACCTTATTCATCTTATAACTGAAATATTTTACCTTTTTGCCAACACCTCCCTATTTCCTCCAACCTGCAGCCCCTGGTAACCACTTTTCTACTCTCTGTTTCTGAGTTCAAAATGTTTTCCTTTTTTTAGATTCCACATATAAATAATACCATGCAATATTTGTCTTTCTGTCTGACTTATTTCACTTAGCATAACACCTTCCAGGTTGATCCATATTGTCAAAAATGACAGGATTTCCTTGGTTTTTAAGGCTGAATGATATTCCTGTGTGTGTGTGTGTGTGTGTGTGTGTGTGTGTGTGTGTGAGTGTGTGATAATATTCTTAATCTGTTCACTGTTGACAGACACAGGTTGTTTCTATACCTTGACTATTGTGAACAATGATGCAATGCATGGGAACACAGATATCTCTTTGAGATACTGATTTCATTTCCTTTGGATATATACCCCAAATTGGGATTGCTGGATCACATGGAAGTTCTATTTTTATTTTGTGAGGAAACTCCATACAGTTTTTCATACTGGCTGTACCAGTTTACATTCCCACCAGTAGTGTACAAGGGTTCCCATTTCTCCACATCCTCACCAACACTTGTTATCTCTTGTCTTTTTGATAATAGCCATCCTAACAGGAGTGAGATAATATTTCATTGAGGTTTTAATTTGTGCTTCCCTGATGATTATGATGGTGATCACCTTTTCATTGTCTTCTTTGGAAAAAATGTCTATTCAGGTCTTTTGCCCATTTCTTAAATGGGATATATATATATATATATATATATATATATATATATATATATATATATATATATATTCTATAGAGTTTTATGAGTTTGTTGTATACTTTGGATATTAAACCCTTATGGGATATGTGGTTTGCAAATATTTTCTCCCATTCCATAGGTTACATTTTCAGTTTATTAATGATTTCCTTTGCTGGAGATTTTTAACTTGATGTAATCTAACTTGTTGATTTTTGGTTTTGTTGCCTTTGCTTTTTGGAGACAAATCCAAAAAATCATTGCCAAGACCAATGTCAAGGAGCTTATCCCCTATGTTTTCTTCTAGGAATTTTACAATTTCACATCTTACATTCAAGTATTTATTCCCTTCTGAGTTGATTTTTGTGTATGATGTAAGAAAAGGTTTCAGCTTTATTCCTTTGCATTTTGCTACTCAGTTTTCCCAGAGCCATTTACTGAAGAGACTAACCTTTCCCCATTACATATTCTTGGCACCCTTGTCAAAGTTCAAATATGTGTGGGTTTATTTCTGGGCTCTTGATTCTGTTCCATTGGTCTATGTTTCTGTTTTCATGCCAGTATTAATACAATGCTGTTTTGATTACTATAGTTTTGTAATATAGTTTGAAATCAAGAAGTGTGATATCTCCAGTTTTGTTATTCTTTCTCAGGATTGCTTTGATTATTTGGGATCTTTGTGTTTCCATACAACTTTTAGGATTGTTCTATTTTTTTGAAAAAAATGGCATTGGAATTTTAATAGGGATTGCATTGAATCCATAGATCATTTGAGTAGTATGGACATTTTTAACAATAGTTATACTTCCAATTCAAGAACATGAGATATCTTTTCATTTATTTGTGTCTGCTTCAATTTCTTTCATTGATGCCTTATAGTTTTCAGTGTAGAGATCTTTCACTTCCTTGGTTAAATATATTACTAAGTATTTTATTGGTTTTAATAATATTGTAAATTGAATTGTTTTCTTAATTATTTTTCAGATAGTTCATTGTTAGCGTATAGAAATGTACCTTATTTTTGTGTATTGATTTAGTATCCTACAAATTTACTGACTTATTAGTTTTAACAAATTCTTAGTGGAACCTTCCATATATAAGATTATGTCATCTTCATAGACAATTTTTACTTTTTCCTTTGCAATTTAAATGCTTTTTATATCTTTTTGCTTGGTTAATTACTCTGGTTAGGACTTCCAGTACTATGTTAATTAGAAGTGCTGGTAGTGGGCACCCCAGTCTTATTCTCAATTTAGAGGAAAAGCTTTCAACTTTTCACTATTGAGTATGATATTAGCGGTGGGATTAATATTTATGGCCTTTATTATGTTGAGGTACATTCCTTCTATATCAAATTAGTTGAGAATTTCTATCATGAAGCAATATTGACTCTTTCAAATGATTTCTCTGCATCTTTTGAGGTTATTTTATGATTTTTATCCTTCATTTTGTTAATGTGGTACATCACAATTATTATTGTGTAGATGTTGAACCATCCTTGCATCCCTGAAATAAATCCCACTTAATCATGGTGTATGATCCTTTAAACTTATTGTTGAATCCAGTTTGCTAATATTTTGTTGAGGATATTTGCACCTACATTAAACACTGATAATTGACCTATAATTTTATTTTCTTGTAGTGTCTTGTCTGGCATTGGTATCAGGGTAGTGCTGGCCTTGTAAAATTAGTTTGGAAGTGTTCCCTCTCTTTCCTATTTGTTAAAAACTTGAGAAGAATTTGTATTAGTTTTTCTTTAAATGTTAGGCAGAGTTCACTAGTGTATCCATCTGATCTTAGAATTTTCTGATTAGAGGTTTCTGATTACTGATTTAATCTCCTTACTAGTGCTTTTTCTGTTCAGATTAGTTCATGATTCAGTCTTGGTAGGTTGCATGTTTCTAGGAAATTATCAATTCTTATTAGGTTGTCTAATTTGTGGCCTTATAATTGTTCATAGTAGTCTTTTATGATCCTTAGTATTTCTGTGGTATCAGTTGTAATTTCCCTCTTTTGTTTATATTTCTTATTATTTGAGTACTACTTAATCTTTTTATTGCTTAATAATATTCCACTGTATGGATATATTATGTTTTATCAATACTTATCCATTCATTTGTTGTTTAGACATTTGTATTGTTCCTTCTGTTCAGGTATTATAAACATGCTGTAATGAATTTCGAGATACAAGTTTTTTCATGGACATGTTTTCATTTCTGTTGGGCATATAAGTGGAAGTAGAATTGCTAGGTCATATGAGAACTCAATGTTTAACTGTTTATGTAACTGCCATAAACTTTTTCAAACTGGCTGTGTTTTAATTTCTCCACATCCTTACCAACACTTTTTCTTTCTTTCTTTTTTATTATACCAATGCTAGTATGTGTAACATGCTATCTCATAGGTTTTTTTTTCCCTGAGGCCTAATGATGTTGCGGATCTTTTCATGTGCATATTGTGTATTTGTATATATTCATTGAAGGACTATCTGTTCACCTCCTACCCATTTTTAACTGAGTTGTCTTTTTATTATTGCATTGTAATGGTTCTTTATGTAATCTAGGAACAAGTCATTCATCATATATATGATGTGCAAAATTTTCTGCCTTTCTGTGTGCTTTCTCTTCCCTTCACATTTTTTAGTACAATTTTTTAAAAAATTATTTTTATTTTGATGTTGTCTAGGCTACCTATTTTTTTTCTTTTGTTACTCGTACTTTTGTTATCATATCTAAAAAACCATTACCTAATCCAAAGTCACAAAGATTTACACCAAAGATTTCTTCTAAGCATTTTATACTTTTAGCTCTTAAATTTAGATTATATATCCATTTTGAGTTAATATGTGTATATGGTATAAGGGTAGGGGCCCAAACTCATTTTTTTTTGCATGGGGAAATTCAATTTAACCAGCATCATTTTTTGAAAAGAGTTATTATATCCACATTGAATTACCTTGGTACCCTTGTTGAAGAACAGTTTACCATAAATGTGAAGATTTATTTCTGATTTCTCAATTCTATTTCATTGATTTTTATGTCTGTCTGTAAGCCAGTGCCATGCCATCTTGATTATTGTAGTTCTGTAGTAAGTTTTGAAATTAGGAAGTGTGAATCTTTTAACTTTGTTTTTCTTACTGAAGATTATTTTGGCTATTCTGGGTCTCTGAATTTCTATATGAATTTTACAATCAGCTTGTCAATTTCTTCCAAGAAGTCAGCTGGGATTTAACAAGCTTTGTGTTGAACTTATAGATCAGTTTGGGAAGTATTGCTGTCTTCTAATAATATTAAGCCTTCTGAACCATGAACATGAGATACCTTTACATTTATTTTAGGTGTCTTTTAACATCTTTCAACATATTTTGTAGCTTTCAGATTATAAGTATTTCACTCCTTGTGTTAAATTTATTCCTAATTATTTTATTATTTTCAGTGGCATTATTAGTGGAATTACTTTCTTGATTTTATTTTTGGTTTGCTTATTGCTCCTGTATAGAAATATACTTGATTTTTTAATAATGATATTGTATTCTCCAAACTTGCTTAAATTGTTTATTAGTTCTAATAATGAAATTTTACTTTTTTCTTTACAATCTCAATGCATTTCATACCATCTTCTTGCCTAGCTCCTCTAGCTAGAACCCTCAGTAAGAAGTTGTAAGAAAGCACATCCTTATGTTTTTCCTTATCTTAGGGTAAAAGCATTCAGTTTTTCACCATCAAGTATGATGTTAGCTGTGGGATTATTGTAGATGCCACTTATCAGATTGAGGAAGCACCTTTCTATTCCTAATTTTTTTAAATTGAGGTATAGTATATTTACAATATTATATTAGTTACAGATGTGCAATATAGTGATTCAAAATTTTTACAGATTATACTCCATTTAGTTATTACAAAATATTGGTTATATACCCTGTACTATACAATATACCCTTGTAGCTTATTTATTTTATACATAGTAGTTTGTACCTCTTAATCTTCTATCCCTATTTTGCCGCTCCCACTTTTCCTCTCCTCTCCCCATTGGTAACCAGTAGTCTGTTCTCTGTATCTGTGAGTCTGTTTCTGTTTTGTTATATTCATTCCTTTATTTTTTAGATTCCACATATAAGTGATAACATATTTGTCTTTCTCTGTCTGACTTATTTCACTAAGCATAATATCCTCCAGGTCCATCCATGTTGTTGCAAACAGCAAAATTTCCTTCCCTATTCCTAATTTCTTGAGTGTTTTGTTTTTTACTAAAATGAAGGAATGTTGAATTTTGTCTAATTCTTTTCCTGTATCTTTTCAGATGTTCTGTGGTTTTTTTTGTGTGTGTGTTTTCTTTTTGTACTTTATTATTTTGATGTGGTTCATTACAGTAATTGACTTCTGTATTTTTTTTTTTTACAGACTGTCAACCCCCTGTCAGACACTACTATATTTTTATTTTTTATTAGCTACTGAGTTAACTTTTTAAATTCCTGATGTGTATTTTTCAAAATTCCATACATAGTCAAAGCCTGCAGTGACCACTTGGGGTACATACATCTGTGGGGGTTTGATTTTTTTTTTTAAACATCTTTATTGAAGTATAATTGCCTTACAATGGTGTGCCAGTTTCTGCTTTATAACAAAGTGAATCAGTTATACATATACATATGTTCCCATATCTCTTCCCTCTTGCATCTCCCTCCCTCCCACCCTCCCCATCCCACCCCTCTAGGTGGTCACAAAGCACCGAGCTGATCTCCCTGTGCTATGCGGCTGCTTCCCAATAGCTGTCTATTTTACATTTGGTAGTGTATATATGTCCATGACACTCTCTCAACCTGTCACATCTCACCCCACCCCCTCCCCATATCCTCAAGTCCATTCTCTACTAGGTCTGTGTCTTTATTCCCGTCTTGCCACTAGGTTCTTCATGGCCTTTTTTTTTTTTCCCTTAGATTCCGTATATATGTGTTAGCATACTGTATTTGTTTTTCTCTTTCTGACTTACTTCATTCTGTATGACAGACTCTAACTCCATCCACCTCATTACAAATAACTCCATTTCATTTCTTTTTATGGCTGAGTAATATTCCATTGTATATATGTGCCACATCTTATTTATCCATTCATCTGTCGATGGACATTTAGGTTGCTTCCATGTCCTGGCTATTGTAAATAGAGCTGCAATGAACATTTTGGTACATGACTCTTTTTGAACTATGGTTTTCTCAGGGTATATGCCCAGTAGTGGGATTGCTGGGTCGTATGGTAGTTCTATTTGTAGTTTTTTAAGGAACCTCCATACTGTTCTCCATAGTGGCTGTATCAATTTACATTCCCACCAACAGTGCAAGAAAGTTCCCTTTCCTCCACACCCTCTCCAGCATTTATTGTTTCTAGATTTTTTGATGATGGCCATTCTGACTGGTGTGAGATGATATCTCATTGTAGTTTTGATTTGCATTTCTCTAATGATTAATGATGTTGAGCATTCATTCATGTGTCTGTTGGCAATCTGTATATCTTCTTTGGAGAAATGTCTATTTAGGTCTTCTGCCCATTTTTGGATTGGGTTGTTCGTTTTTTTGTGATTGAGCTGCATGAGCTGCTTGTAAATCTTGGAGATTAATCCTTTGTCAGTTACTTCATTTGCAAATATTTTCTCCCATTCTGATGGTTGTCTTTTGGTCTTGTTTATGGTTTCCTTTGCTGTGCAAAAGCTTTTAAGTTTCATTAGATCCCATTTGTTTATTTGTGTTCTTATTTCCTTTTCTCTAGGAGCTGGGTCAAAAAGAATCTTGCTGTGATTTATGTCATAGAGTGTTCTGCCTATGTTTTCCTCTAACAGTTTGATAGTGTCTGCCCTTATACTTAGGTCTTTAATCCATTTTGAGTTTATTTTTGTGCATGGTGTCAGGGATTGTTCTAATTTCATACTTTTACATGTATCTGTCCAATTTTTCCAGCACCACTTATTGAAGAGGCTGTCTTTTCTCCACTGTATATGCTTGCCTCCTTTATCAAAGATGAGGTGACCATATGTGCATGGGTTTATCTCTGGGCTTTCTATCCTGTTCCATTGATCTATATTTCTGTTTTTGTGCCAGTACCAAACTGTCTTGATTACTGTAGCTTTGTAATATAGTCTGAAGTCAGGGAGCCTGATTCCCCCAGCTCCATTTTTCATTCTCAAGATTGCTTTGGCTATTCGGGGTCTTTTGTGTTTCCATACAAATTGTGAAATTTTTTGTTCTAGTTCTGTGAAAAATGCCAGTGGTAGTTTGATAGGGATTGCATTGAATCTGTAGATTGCTTTGGGTAGTAGAGTCATTTTCACAATGTTGATTCTTCCAATCCAGGAACATGGTATATCTCTCCATCTATTTGTATCATCTTTAATTTCTTTCATCAGTGTCTTATAATTTTCTGCATACAGGTCTTTTGTCTCCTTAGGTAGGTTTATTCCTAGATATTTTATTCTTTTTGTTGCAATGGTAAACGGGAGTGTTTTCTTAATTTCACTTTCAGATTTTTCATCATTAGTGTATAGGAATGAAAGAGATTTCTGTGCATTAATTTTGTATCCTGCTACTTTACCAAATTCATTGATTAGTTCTAGGAGTTTTCTGGTAGCATCTTTAGGATTCTCTATGTATAGTATCATGTCATCTGCAAACAGTGACAGCTTTACTACTACTTTTCCGATTTGGATTCCTTTTATTTCTTTGTCTTCTCTGATTGCTGTGGCTAACACTTCCAAAACTATGTTGAATAATAGTGGTGAGAGTGGGCAACCTTGTCTTGTTCCTTATCTTAGTGGAAATGGTTTCAGTTTTTCACCATTGAGGACAATGTTGGCTGTGGGTTTGTCATATATGGCCTTTATTATGTTGAGGAAAGTTCCCTCTATGCCTACTTTCTGCAGGGCTTTTATCATAAATTGGTGTTGAATTTTGTCGAAAGGTTTCTCCGCATCTATTGAGATGATCATATGGTTTTTCTCCTTCAATTTGTTAATATGGTGTATCACATTGATTGATTTGCATATATTGAAGAATCCTTGCATTCCTGGGATAAACCCCACTTGATCATGGTGTATGATCCTTTTAATGTGCTGTTGGATTCTGTTTGCTAGTATTTTGTTGAGGATTTTTGCATCTATGTTCATCAGCGATATTGGCCTGTAGTTTTCTTTCTTTGTGACATCTTTGTCTGGTTTTGGTATCAGGGTGATGGTGGCCTCGTAGAATGAGTTTGGGAGTGTTCCTCCCTCTGCAATATTTTGGAAGAGTTTGAGAAGGAGAGGTGTTAGCTCTTCTCTAAATGTTTGATAGAATTCACCTGTGAAGCCATCTGGTCCTGGGCTTTTGTTTGTTGGAAAGTTTTTAATCACAGTTTTAATTTCAGTGCTTGTGATTGGTCTGTTCATATTTTCTATTTCTTCCTGGTTCAGTTTCGGCAGGTTGTGCATTTCTAAGGATCTGTCCATTTCTTCCAGGTTGTCCATTTTATTGGCATAGAGTTGCTTGTAGTAATCTCTCATGATCTTTTGTATTTCTGCAGTGTCAGTGGTTACTTCTCCTTTTTCATTTCTAATTCTATTGATTGGAGTCTTCTCCCTTTTTCTCTTGATGAGTCTGGCTAATGGTTTATCGATTTTGTTTATCTTCTCAAAGAACCAGCTTTTAGTTTCATTGATTTTTGCTATTGTTTCCTTCATTTCTTTTTCATTTATTTCTGACCTGATCTATATGATTTCTTTCCTTCTTCTAGCTTTGGAGTTTTTTTGTTCTTCTTTCTCTAATTGTTTAAGGTGCAAGGTTAGGTTGTTTATTCGAGATGTTTCCTGTTTCTTGAGGTAGGCTTGTATTGCTATAAACTTCCCTTTTAGCACTGCTTTTGCTGCATCCCATCGGTTTGGGGTCATCATGTCTCCATTGTCATTTGTTTCTAGGTATTTTTTGATTTCCCCTTTGATTTCTTCAGTGATCACTTCGTTATTAAGTAGTGTATTGTGTAGCCTCCATGTGTTTGTATTTTTTACAGATCTTTTCCTGTAATTGATATCTAGTCTCATAGTGCTGTGGTCGGAAAAGATACTTGATACGATTTCAATTTTCTTAAATTTACCAAGGCTTGATTTGTGACCCAAGATATGACCTATCCTGGAGAATGTTCCATGAGCACTTGAGAAAAATGTGTATTCTGTTGTTTTTGGGTGGAATGTCCTATAAATATCAATTAAGTCCATCTTGTTTAATGTATCATTTAAAGCTTGTGTTTCCTTATTTATTTTCATTTTGGATGACCTATTGGTGAAAGTGGGGTGTTAAAGTCCCCTACTATGATTGTGTTGCTGTAGATTTCCCCATTTATGGCTGTTAGTATTTACCTTATGTATTGAGGTGCTCCTATGTTGGGTGCATAAATATTTACAATTGTTATACCTTCCTCTTGGATCGATCCCTTGATCATTATATAGTGTCCTTCTTTGTCTCTTGTAATAGTCTTTATTTTAAAGTCTATTTTGTCTGAGATGAGAATTGCTACTCCAGCTTTCTTTTGATTTCCATTTGCATGGAATATCTTTTTCCATCCCCTCACTTTCAGTCTGTATGTGTCTCTAGGTCTGAAGTGGGTCTCTTGTAGACAGCATATATATGGGTCTTGTTTTTGTATCCATTCAGCCAGTCTGTGTCTTTTGGTGGGAGCATTAATCCAATTATATTTAAGGTAATTATCGATATGTATGTTCCTATTCCCATTTTCTTAAATGTTTTGGGTTTGTTATTGTAGGTGTTTTCCTTCTCTTGTGTTTCTTGCCTAGAGAAGTTCCTTTAGCATTTGTTGTAAAGCTGGTTTGGTGGTGCTGAACTCTCTCAGCTTTTGCTTGTCTGTAAAAGTTTTAATTTCTCCATCAAATCTGAATGAGATCCTTGCTGGGTAGAGTAACCTTGGTTGTAGGTTTTTCTCCTTCATCAGTTTAAGTATATCCTGCCACTCCCTTCTGGCTTGCAGAGTTTCTGCTGAAAGATCAGCTGTTACCCTTATGGGGATTCCCTTATGTGTTATTTGTTGTTTTTCCCTTGCTGCTTTTAATATGTTTTCTTTGTATGTAAATTTTGACAATTTGATTAATATGTGTCTTGGCGTGTTTCTCCTTGGGTTTATCCTGTATGGGACTCTCTGTGCTTCCTGGACTTGATTAACTATTTCCTTTCCCATATTAGGGAAGTTTTCAACTATAATCTCTTCAAATATTTTCTCAGTCCCTTTCTTTTTCTCTTCTTCTTCTGGGACCCCTATAATTCGAATGTTGGTGTGTTTAATGTTGTCCCAGAGGTCTCTGAGACTGTCCTCAGTTCTTTTCATTCTTTTTTCTTTATCCTGCTCTGCAGTAGTTATTTCCACCATTTTATCTTCCAGGTCACTTATCCTTTCTTCTGCCTCAGTTATTCTGCTATTGATCCCATCTAGAGTATTTTTAATTTCATTAATTGTGGTTTTCATTGTTGCTTGGTTCCTCTTTAGTTCTTCTACGTCCTTGTTAAATGTTTCTTGCATTTTGTCTATTCTATTTCCAAGATTTTGGATCATCCTTACTATCATTATTCTGAATTCTTTTTCAGGTAGACTACCTATTTCCTCTTCATTTGTTAGGTCTGGTGTGTTTTGACCCTGCTCCTTCATCTGCTGTGTGTTTTCCTGTCATCTCATTTTGCTTATCTTACTGTGTTTGGGGTCTCCTTTTCACAGGCTGCAGGTTCGTAGTTCCCGTTGTTTTTGGTATCTGTCCCCAGTGGGTAAGGTTGGTTCAGTGGGTTGTGTAGGCTTCCTGGTGGAGGGAACTAGTGCCTGTGTTCTGTTGGATGAGGTTGGATCTTGTCTTTCTGGTGGGCACGTCCACGTCTGGTGGTGTGTTTTGGTGTGTCTGTGGCCTTATTATGATTTTAGGCAGCCTCTCTGCTAATGGATGGGGCTGTGTTCCTGTCTTTCTAATTGTTTGGCATAGGGTGTCCAGCACTGTAGCTTGCTGGTCGTTGAGTGAAGCTGGGTCTTGATGTTGAGATGGAGATCTCTGAGAGATTTTCGCTGTTTGGTATTACGTGTAGCTGGGAGGTCTCTTGTGGACCAGTGTCCTGAAGTTGGCTCTCCCACCTAAGAGGCACAGCCCTGATGCCTGGCTGGAGCACCAAGAGCCTTTCATCCACACAGCTCAGAGTAAAAGGGGAGAAAAAATAGAAAGAAAGAAAGAAAGAGGATATAATAAAGTGAAGTAAAGTAAAGCTATTATAAAGCAAAGCTATACAGACAAAATCTCACCCAGAAGCATATACATATACACTCACAAAAAAAGGAAAAGGGGAAAAATTAATATATCCTGCTCCCAAAGTCCACCTCCTGAATTTGGGATGATTAGTTGTCTATTCAGGTATTCAACAGATGCAGGCACATCAAGTTGTTTGTGGAGTTTTAATCTTCTGCTTCTGAGGCTGCTGGGAGAGATTTCTCTTTCTCTTCTTTGTTTGCACAGCTCCTGGGGTTCAGCTTTGGATTTGGACCCGCCTCTGCGTGTAGGTCGCCTGAGGGCGTCTGTTCCCCGCCCAGACAGGACGGGGTTAAAGGAGCCGCTGCTTCAGGGGCTCTGGCTCACTCAGGCCGGGGGGAGGAAGGGGTACGGAGGAGGCGGGGTGAGCCTTCGATGGCAGAGGCGTCGTGACGTTGCAGCAGTCTGAGGTGCGCCGTGCGTTCTGGGGAAGTTGTCCCCGGATCCCAGGACCCTGGCAGTGGCAGGCTGCACCGGCTACCGGGAGGGGCGGTGTGGAGAGTGACCTGTGCTCACACACAGGATTTTTGTTGGCGGCTGCAGCAGCCTTAGAGTCTCACGCCCTTCTCTGGGGTCCGCGCTGCCAGCCACGGCTCGCGCCCGTCTCTGGAGCTCGTTTATGTGGCGCTTTGAATCCCCTCTCCTCCCACACCAGGAAACAAAGAGGGAAGAAAAAGTCTCTTGCCTCTTCGGCAGCTGCAGACTTTTTCCGGACTCCCTCCCGGCTAGCTGTGGTGCGCTAACCCCTTCAGGCTGTGTTCACGCCGCCAACCCCAGTCCTCTCCCTGCGACCAAAGCCCGAGCCTCAGCTCCCAGCCCCCGCCCGCCCCAGCGGGTGAGCAGACAAGCCTCTCTGGCTGGTGAGTGCTGCTCGGCGCTGATCCTCTGTGCGGGAATCTCTCCGCTTTGCCCTCCGCACCCCTGTGGCTGCGCTCTCCTCCGTGGCTCCGAAGCTTCCCCCCTCTGCTACCCGCAGTCTCCGCCCGCGAAGGGGCTTCCTAGTGCGTGGAAACCTTTCCTCCTTCACGGCTCCCTCCCACTGGTGCAGGTCCCGTCCCTATTCTTTTGTCTCTGTTATTTCTTTTTTCTTTTGCCCTACCCAAGTACGGGGGGAGTTTCTTGCCTTTTGGGAGGTCTGACGTGTTCTGCCAGCGTTCAGTGGGTGTTCTGTGGGAGGAGTTCCATGTGTAGATGTATTTCTAATGTATCTGTGGGAAGGAAGTTGATCTCCGCGTCTTACTCTTCCGCCATCTTCTCTGGGGGGGGCTTGACTTCTGTATATTAAACCACCCTTGGACATGGTGGGCAATCTTGTTATATTTTGCTGGATTCAGTTTGCTAGTATTTTTCTCAGGGTTTTTGCATTGATGTTTATAAGTTTTTATTCATTAGTTTTCTATTCTACTTGCTATTTTATGGTTTTGACATAAAATAAATTGTGATTGGGAAATATTCCCTGTTCTGTTTCTTAGAAGAGTTTATGTATAATTAGTGTTAATTATTTCTTAAATATTTAATAGAATTCACAAGTGAAGCCATCTCATCCATTTTTTTGTTCAGAGATATTTGGTCACTAATTCAATCCCCTCATTCATTATTGGTTTCTCATTATTGATTACTCATTCAAACTCCATATTCGTTATGTATATCTATCTATATCTATGTATCTATCTATTTATTTATCTCTCTGATACAACTGTTATATCCTCTTGATGACTTGACCTCTTTATCATTATATAATGACTTTTCTTCTCTTATTACAGTTTTTTACTAAAAGGCTATTTTGTTTGATATAAGTATAGCCACTCTTGCTCTATTTTGGCTTCCATTTGCATGGAATATCTTTCTATCCCTTCAATTTCAGCCTATGTGTATCCTTTAAACTCCAGTGTATCCCTTGTAGGTAGCATACTTAGATCTCATTTTTTTAATCCATTCAGTTACTCTATGACTTTTGATGGGATAATTTGTTCCATTTCTGTTTAAAGTAATTTTTGATAGTAAGTACTTACTATTGCCATTTGTTAATTGCTTTCTGAATGTTTTATAGTACTTTTGTTTCTTCCTCTTATACTGTCTTCCTCTATTATTTGATGATTTTCTGTAATAGTATGCTTTAATTTATTTCTTTTGTATTTTTTTCTTATATAGATTTTTGCTTTTTTGTTACCATAAGGCTTACATAAAACATCTTGTAGTTATAACTGTTGTTTAAGCTGATAACCTTAATTTCATACGAAAGCTCTACCCTTTTATTCCCTCACACATATTTTATGTTTTTGATGTCAACTTTTATATTTTAATTATTAGCAAATTACTGTAGCTATAGTTATTTTTAATACTTTTGTCTTTTACATTAAATCTACAGTTTAATTTTATTCACACACTACTCTTTCCAGTGTTACTCTGAATCAGACTGCATACTTGCCTTTATTAGTGAGTTTTATACTTTCATCTTTCATATGTTTTCATGTTATTGATTAGTATCCTTTCATTTCCTTGAAGAAATCCCTTTAACATTTCTTGTAAGGCAGGTCTAGTGGTGATGAACCTCATTAGATTTTACTTGTCCAGGAAAATATCTCTTCATTTCTGAAGGACATCTTTGCCAGGTAAAGAATTCTTGGTTGCCAGGTTTTTTTGTTTGTTTGTTTTCTTTTAGCACTTTGATAATATCATTCCAGTGTCTCCTGGCCTGCCAGATTTCTGATAAGAAATCCGCTCATAGACTTATTGGTTTTCTCTTGTATGTGATAAGTCTCTTTTCTCTTTTTACTTTCAAAATTCACTCTTTTTTTTAATTTTTTTACAGCTTAATTATAATGTGTCTTGGTGAAGTCTTCTTTGGGTGGCACCTGGCTGGGGATTTTTGAGCTTCATGAACTTGTATGTCCATATCCCTCCCCAGATTTAGAAATTTTACAGCCATCATTTCTTTAAATAATCTTTCTGCCCCTTTCTTTATTCTCCTTCTGGAACTCCAGTTACATGTATATTAGGTCTCTTGATGGTGTCCCATAAATCTTTTAGGCTTTTTCCATTTCTTTTCATTTTTTCTTTTTTTCTTCTAACTATATAATTTCAAGTGATCTGTCTTCAAGTTCACAGATTCTTTCTTCTGCTTGGTCAAGTCTGATGTTTATACTCCCTATTTCTTTATTCATTCATTGTGTTCTTCAGCTCCATAATTTCTGTTTGTTCTTTGCTATGATTTCTATCTCTTTGTTAAACTTTTTGTTTTGTTCATGTATGGTAATCCTGATTTTGTTGTCTATATGTATTCTTTTATAACTCACTTATATTCCTTACAATACTTATTTTGAGCTCTTTGTTAGGCAATTCATAGATTTCCATTTTTTTAGAGCCAGTTATTGGAAAATTATTGTGTTCCTTTGCTGATGTCATGTTTCCTTGATTTTTCATGTTCCTTGAAGGCTTGTGTTACTGTGTTTGTATTTGAAAAAGCAGCCACCTCTTCCAGTCTTTACTGACTGGCTTTGGGAGAGAAATACCTTCAGCAGTCAGCCTTGCTGGGGATTCTGAAGCTCTCTCAGACCTTTTCTGTGGAAGTTCCTGCTCACACCTCTTATTCACACTTGGTGAGGAATTCTTAAGATTGTGTGTTCTTTCTTGGGCCCACACAACCAGGTCATGTGTTGAGAGCCTTCTATTTGTTTTCCCTAGGATGGTGCCCTGAAATGCTCAGATTGTTGTGTTTTTTTCTAATACTGCAGAGTTGAGCCAGGTTTCTGTGCATTCTTGTGAGCCACTTACAAAGGCTCACACTTAAACACCATGGTGGCACAGCAGGACGTCCATGGGGGAGGAGAATGGGGATAAGGTGCAGAGGAAAGGCATCCCAATGAGCTCATGGGCAGGCTTCCTGTAGACCATGAAGTGTTTAGTAAGATCTGCAGCCTTTTGATGAATTCTGAACCCTGGTTGTTGTGTTTCCAGTCTTTCCCAACCCTTCAGCTGTACTTATTACTTCAGTGTCCTGGGTGGGCTGAGAAAAATATGGGCCTCTTAGACAGTGTCCCACACAACTGGGGAAGCTGGGAGCTCACTCACTATACTGTCACTTTCCTCCGTGGTAGAAATCACAGTCCAAGGGAGTCTCTCTTGGCACTGAGCTATGTCACCTTGAGGGAGGTGTGGGTAATGTGAAACTATTCTTTTTTACCTTCTTTAATGCATGTAGTGCTGGATTCTTTTGCTCCAGCAGTGTGCTTGAACTTCTCCTCTGGACTTCTAGACTTCCACAAAGGTGCTCTTGTCCATGAATGATTGTCAAAATTTATTTTCTGTGGGGAGATGATGGTTGAAAACTTTTATTCCATCACCTTTCTAGTGTCATTCCTTTTTTTCCATTTTAATATAGCCATATACAGCTGTAAATATCCCTGTAATCACTGCATTAGCTACATCTCATAAGTTTTGGTATGTTGTGTCTTTATTTTTATTCACCTTAAAGTATTGTTAATTTGTTCTGTGATTTCTTCATTTGTTATTTAGTGATGTATTGTTTAATTTCCAAATATTTGTGAATTTTACAAATTCTCTTTTTACATTTAGCTCTAATTTATATCTATTGTGGCTAGAGAATATATTTCCCTGATTTTAATTCTTTCAAATTTAGTCAGACTTTTTATGGTCTAGCATATGTTCTATCATGGAGAATATTTCAAGTGCATATGAGACAAATGTATATTCCCCTCTTTTTTGGTGGAATGTTCTACACATATCTGTTAGATCTACTTTTAGTATAGTGTTGTCCAATTCTCCCATTTCCTTTTTGTTCTTCTATCTAGCTATTCTGTCCAATATAAAAAGAGGATTATTGAAGTCTCCAAATAATTGTTGAATTGTCTATTGCACTTCCCCATTGTGTCAGCCTTTGTGTTGAGTATTTTAGTTTCTGTTCTAAGGTCATATATGTTTATAATTTTATAACTATCTGACAAATTTACCCTTTTATCATTATACAATATTCCTCTTTATTTCCAGTAATGGTTTTTGTTCCAAAGTCTATCTGATGCATTAATTCATTCCTCTCTGCAGGGATAGTTTTTGTTTTTGTTTTTAATATTTATTTATTTGGCTGTGCTGGGTCTTCACTGCAGCTTGCAGGAACTTCATTGCTGCATGTGGGATCTTCATTGCAGCATGCGAGATTTTTTTTAGTTGTGGCATATGGGCTCTTTAGTTTCAGCATGTGGGCTCTTTTTTTAGTTGCAGCATGTGGGCTCTTTTAGTTGTGGCATGTGGGCTCTTAGTTGCAGCATGCAGGATCTAGTTCCCTGACCAGGGATCAAACCCAGGCCCCCTGCATTGGGAGCATGGAGTCTTAACCACTGGACCACCAGGGAAGTCCCTCTGCAGGTATAGTTTTTTAAGGCCAGTTTTTGAAGTTTGTTCTGACCACAGGAGAGGTCTTCTTTGCTATTGTTTCCCTGGGTACTCTCTGAAACTAGAGTTGACCGCCTCCTTTTATTTACTTACCACTAAAATCTTGATTGTTTTTGAGAGTGCCCTTAGGCTCAAACTTCCCCATAGTCTGTTCTAAGTAAATTCAATCCCTTTAGAGGGAGCTTTGGAGCTGTCTGTTCTTACATCGTGTCTCTCTCTTTGAGCAAAATATCTGAGGCACAGCTCTGGATCTAGGGACAGGGACCATGGCTTATTTCTCATGGAGTAATAGTCCTATTTTATGAGCAAGTTACTGAATGGGAAGTATAGCCTCTGTCTTCTTGGTTTGCATCTCCCAGGATGGAGCTCCTACCCTAGGAATGAGCTATGGTGAAGGATGACTTGGTCCCCAGTATTCTCTGCCTGCCACATATGAGGTATTGCTTACACTCTATAAATGGAGGCTGGGTAGAGAAAGGGAATATTAGCTTCTTTGGTACAGTCACTTGGAATTTAGCCTTTGCCATATGGAGCTGGGGAGGATGAGAATTGCTGGTGGCCAGTTCCTCCAATGGGAAATACTGTAGCCCTTGATTAAGAGCTGGTGGTGAGGGAGCCTAATTTTCATGATAATACTCACCTGGATTGGAACTTCCATCACACTAAGCTGGGAGGTGGGTGGAGGAGGGAACATACCATAGCTCAAGTGCCACTGACTATCCTCTTTCTTACCAAGATTTGGTAGATTTTCTAAAATAAATAAATAACTACATTTATTTATTTTTTTACTTACTTACTTACTTACTTACTGAGTTGGCCAGAAAGTTCATTTGGGTTTTTCCATAACATCTTATGGAAAAAACAGAATGAACTTTTTGGCCAACCCAATACTTAATTACTGTATGCCCTTAGGACAATTTCCAGAAATTTAAATTGTTGGTTTGTTAAAAAATAATTTTCAATAGGTGTATATGTTTCACTGTGGGCCTAGTCCATGGAGCTCCTCACACTGCCATTTCAGAAATAGATTTCTATTTTGGGATTTTTGAACATTATATTGTGTGACTCTTGGTCTTTTTGAAATTATATGGCATTTTTGTGTTAGTATACAATTATTCATGTTGTACTCAAGTGACACATTTTGAACAGCTTTATGTAGGTAGTGGCTCCAATATAAGTTCAACTTTAAAAAGTTTTGCAGTGTTGCCCTATCTGTTTCATGTTTGCACTGCACAGTAGCCATTATGGGTATAGGGCAGTGGTCTCTCCCATAGTCCAGTACCCACAATCTGTGCATGCTCTTTAGGGTTATATCTATAAATATGCAGTTCAAAGATCAGCTCCAGAGTTTATAAACAACTTTAATAGGTAAGTTCCCTAAGCCCTTCTCTCTATGATCTTCCCAGAACTTTTTGGTTCCCTGAGGTTCTCCTTTTCTGATTCTCTGGCCAGAGAGCTGAGACTTTATTTACCTTCCTCTACTGCACATTTTCCGAAAGTATGTCCTCATCAGGGGCAGCATGATGAGAAGAAATAAAACAACATGTGTTCACACCTCACTCTAGGGACCAAAAACCTCTGATGAAGAGCAAAATGCCCTCTGTTAGAGCTTTAGGTTCTTGCTGGCCCTTGTCGCTGCTGCCACTGCCACTACAGGATTTGCTTGCATGCTAGAGTGTAAGAGAATGAAGAAAAGGAAAAAAGAGAGAAAAATATCCTTGTTATTTCCATATACTCTCTGAGAGCTAGAAGATTCCATTTCCCACTCCTCTAGCCTTCCTGGAGCTTCCTTTGTCCACAGTAATTCACACTTCTCAGTTTAAGTCTGCATTGAGTTCAGACCAGTTATTGCTAGAGGAAAAACATACTAAATTTGTCAATGGTTCTGTGGTACATTAAAATATAGCCTTCTTTTCCAATCCACCTGTTACTATTTTTTTTCAGAGTCATCAAATAGCTGATCCAAGCATTCTGTCCTAAGTTAATTATTTCATAGTGGGATAGACAGAAAGGAGTCCACTTACTCCATATTATCTAGACCAGAACCTCATAGATTTTCAAAAAATTCATTGTTATAATCCCTTACTACATCATTGCTTTATTTGTCCAAAATTTCGTCAGTGGGAACCCATTCAAGCCAGTTCCTTTGTCTTTCTGACATGATCATATTAGTTTCTGATCATTTCCTTGATTTCTGGAATAAAAATACTTTCCAGGCTTATTTTTCCCCAGACTTGAAATAAAACATTTGTTCAAAGATCTCTGGTTCACTTTAGTTGGGAATGGTATTAGTGGCAAAAACCTGGGCATGAAGTTTGCTTTTTGATACAGAGGTATCATCGTTTATAGGCCTTTTCAGTAGATAGATTTAGCATGGAGAGAGAAGGAAGAAGAGGGGGAGGGGTAGGAGGGAGAAGAAGGAGGGGAGAGGAGGAGAGGGGAAGTAAGGGAGTATTAGACATATTTCTAATCACATCTTCATACTGATCCTTCCAACTAAAACCAAACTCAATAGGGCTCTTTCTTACCTTCCTTTATTTTATATTTCATGTCATTTTACTCATAGCTAGGAGCCTAGCACCCACAACCTTAATATATTTGCTCATTTGCTCTATTCTATTGTACAAGCCACTAAAATAATTTAGAATTACGACCCCAATGCCACCATGAACAACAAACTTAAGTTCAAGATTTCTTTGAAGTTCTTTATGAACTTGGAATATATGCTACTAACTGTGTTTTCTCAGTGTACTTGGAATATATTCTACTAAGTGTGAATTAATTAGCAAGCAATAAACCTGGTTAGGCTCAGACCACAATTTCTCTCATGCTTAGCTCAGGGGCAAGCCTGAAATTTTTGAGTATTCATACACAGACTAGAGAACCTTTCTCCAACTTTCTCTAAACAAAGATTATTTCCTCAATCTTCAGCTCCCAGGGCTTTCTATTACTGCTTCCTCTGAACAAGAAGACTAGGTATCTAACAATTTTAGCTTCCAGAACTGCCTCAACTGCTTTGCTTCTCAGCAACTGAATCTTACCCTCAGGGCAAAGTCATGAGCGATAAAACCAAAAAACTAGGAAACTCAACTGTATGGAGTCATATATCAAAATATTGACTCCTATACACATTTTACTTGCTTTTGCTTACTATTCAGAATCCTTATGTAGTTTTTAATTTTTTTTTTATTGTGGTAAAAGTCACATAATATAAAACATACGTTTTTAACCATATTTAACTGTACAGTTTAGTGCTACTAAGTACATTCTCATTGTTGTGCAGTTCTCACCATCATCCATCTCCCGAATTTTTCACCTCCCTAAACTGAAACTCTGTCTTCATTAAACACTAACTCCCCATTCCCCTTCCCTACCCAACCCCAGCCCCTGGCCCCTGGCATCTACCAATGTACTTTATGACTCTATGAATTTGATTATTCTAGGTACCTTGTATAAGTGGAATGAAACAGTATTTGTCTGCACCTAATGTATATTGGAATGCATTTTTAAGGTTAACAATATATGTCCTGCAAACAGATTGTACTGTCTTTTTTCCCCCTGTGCTATACAATAGGCCATCATCAGCCATCTACTTCATACATAGTAGTGTACATATGTCAATCCCAATCTCCCAATCCATCCCACCCCTCCTCCCCCTTGGTGTCCATACGTTTGTTCTCTACTTCTGTGTCTCTATTTGTGCTTTGCAAATAGGTTCACCTGTACCATTTTTCTAAATTCCACATATATGCAGTAATGTAAAATATTTGTTTTTCTCTTTCTGACTTACTTCAGTCTGTATGACAGTCTCTAGGTCCACCCATGTCTCTGTAAAAGGCACAATTTTGTTCCTTTTTATGGCTGAGTAATATTCCATTGTGTATATATACTACATCTTCTTTATCCATTCCTCTGTTGATGGGTATTTAGTTTGCTTCCATGTCTGGGCTATTGTAAATAGTGCTACAATGAACATTGGGGTGCATGTATCTTTTGGAATTATGGTTTTCTCCGAGTATATGCCCAGGAGTGGGATTGCTGGGTCATATGGTAGTTCTATTTTTAGTTTTTTAAGGAACCTCCATACTGTTCTCCATAGTGGCCATATCAATTTACATTCCCACCAAAAGTGTAGGAGAGTTCTCTTTTCACCACACCCACCCCAGCATTTATTGTTTGTAGATTTTTTGATGATGGCCATTCTGACCAGTGTGAGGTGGTACATCATTGTAGTTTTGGTTTGCATTTCTCTAATAATTAGCTATGTTGAGCATCTTTTCATGTGCCTCTTGGCTATCTGTATGTCTTCTTTTGAGAAAAGTCTACTTAAGTCATCTGCCCATTTTTTGATTGGGTTGTTTGTTTCTTTGATATTTAGCTGCATGAGCTGTTTGTTTATTTTGGAGATTAATCACTTGTCAGTTGCTTCATTTGCAGATATTTTCTCCAATTCAAAGGGTTGTCTTTTGGTCTTGTTTATGGTTCCCTTTGCTGTGCAAAAGCTTTTAAGTTTAATTAGGTCCCATTTGTTTATTTTTGTTTTTATTTTCTTACTCTAGGAGGTGGGTCAAAAAATATCTTGCTCTGATTCATGTGAGAGAGTGCTCTGCCTATGTTTTTCTCTAAGAGTTTTATAGTGTCCAACCTTACATTTAGGTCTTTAATCCATTTTGAGTTTATTTTTGTGCATGGTGTTAGGGAGTGTTCTAATTTCATTCTTTTACATGTAGCTGTCCAGTTTTCCCAGCACAAATTATTGAAGACACTGTCTTTTCTCCATTGTGTATCCTTGCCTCCTTTGTCATAGATTAGTGCCCACAAGTGCATGGGTTTATGTCTGGACTTTGTATCCTGTTCCACTGATCTATATTTCTGTTTTTGTGCCAGTACCATACTGTCTTGATTACTGTAGCTTTGTAGGATAGTCTGAAGTCAGGGAACCTAATTCTTCCAGCTCCATTTTTCCTTCTCGAGATTGCTTTGGCTATTCATGGTCATTTGTGTTACCATACAAATTGTAAATTTTTTTGTTCTAATTCTGTGAAAAACACCATTGGTAATTTGAGAGGGATTGCATTGAATCTGTAGGCTGCTTTGGGTAGTATAGTCATTTTCACAATATTGATTCTTCCAAACCAAGAACATGTCTATCCCTCCATCTGTTTGTGTCGTCTTTTATTTCTTTCATCAGTATCTTATAGTTTTCTGGGTACAGGTCCTTTGCCTCCCTAGGTATGTTTATTCCTAGGTATCTTATTCTTTTTGTTGCAATGGTAAATGGGATTGTTTCCTCAATTTCTCTTTCTGATCTTTCACTGCTAATGTATAGGAGTGAAAGAGATTTCTGTGCATCAGTTTTGTATTCTGCAAATTTACCAAATTCATTGATGAACTGTAGTAGTTTTCTGGTGACATCTTCAGGGTTTTATATGTATAGTGTCATGTCATCTGCAAACCGTGAGAATTTTACTTCTTCTTTTCCAATTTGGATGTCTTTTATTTCTTTTTCTTCTCTGATTGCTGTGGCTAGGACTTCCAAAACTATGTTGAATCATAGTGGTGATAGTGGACCTCCTTGTCTTGTTCCTGATCATAGAGGAAAAGCTTTCAGGTTTTCACCATTGAGAATGATGTTAGCTGTGGGTTTGTCATATATGACCTTTATTATGTTGAGGTGGATTCCCTCTATTACCACTTTCTGGAGAGTTTTTAATCATATATGAGTGTTGAATTTTGTCAAAAGCTTTTTCTGCATCTATTGAGATGATCATATGGTTCCTATTCTTCAATTTGTTAATATGGAGTATCACATTGATTGATTTGTGTATATTGAAGGACACTTGCAGCCCTGGGATAAATTCCACTTGATCATGGTGTATGATCCTTTTAATGTGTTGTTGGATTCTGTTTGCTAGCATTTTGTTAAGGACTTTTGCATCTAATTTCATCAGTGATATTGGCCTGTAATTTTCTTTTTTTGTGGTATCTTTGTCTGGTTTTGTTATCAGGGTGATGGTGGCCTCATAAAATGAGCTTCAAAGTGTTCCTTCGGCTGCAATTTTTTGGAAGTGTTTGAGAAGGATGGGTGTTAGCTCTTCCTTAATTGTTTGGTAGAATTCACCTGTGAAGCCATCTGGTCCTGGACTTTCATTTGTTGGAAGATTTTTAATAACAGTTTCATTACTTGTGACTAGTCTGTTCATATTTTCTATTTCTTCATGGTTCAGTCTTGGGAGTTTGTACCTTTCTAAGAATTTGTCCATTTCCTCCAGGTTATCCATTTTATTGGCATATAGTTGCTTGTAGTAGTCTCTTATGATCCTTTGTATTTCTGCAGTGTCAGTTGTAATTTCTTCTGTTTCATTTCTAATTTTAATGATTTGAGTCCTCTCAGTTTTTTGATTGATGAGTCTGGCTAATGGTTTGTCAATTTTGTTTATCTTCTCAAAGACCCAAAAGAACTTTGATTTAATGTTTGTATATTGTGTGAGGTAGGGATACAACTTAATTCTTTTCCATATGGCATTCCAGTTGTTCAAGAACCATTTGTTGAAAAGACTATTCTTTCCTGATGGATTTGGCCCCCTTGTTGGAATCCAATTAGACAGAGATTTATGGGTTTACTTCTAGACTCTCTCAACTCTATTCCATTGACCTATGTCTATCTATATGCCAGTACCACACTGTCTTGATTACCACAGTAGTTTAAGTTTTGAAACCAAGAAATGTGAGGTTTTCAGATTTATTCTTCTTTTTCAATATTATTTTGGTTATTCTTGAGCCCTTGCAATTTCATATAGCTCTAAGGATCTGTTTTTCCATTTATTTGAAAAGGGTAGTTGGAATTTTGATAGAGTTTACATTTAATATGTAGATCACTTTGTGTAGTATTGACATCTTAATTGTATTTCTTCCAATCTGTGAACATGAATAAAAGACAAAGAAGGACATTACAAAATGATAAAGGGGTCAGCCAACCAAGAAGATATAACAATTGTATTTATATATATGCCACCCCAATATAGAAGCACTAAAATATATAAAGCAAATATTAACAGATCTAAAGGGATAAATTGACAGCAACACAATAGTTGTAGGAGACGTTAACATCCCACTTACATCAATGCATACATCATCTGGATGGAAATCAATAAGGAAACATAGACCTTAAAAAACACATTAGAGCAGATGGAGTTGATGGATATATACAAAACATTCCATCCCAAAGCATCAGAATACACATTCTCCTCAAGTGCACATGGAACATTCTCCAGGATATGTAACATGTTAGGCTACAAAACAAATCTCAGTAAATTCAAGAAGATTGAAATCATATTAGGCATCTTTTCTGATCATGGTGCTATGAAACTAAAAATAAATTACAAGAGGAAACAGGGAAAACCACAAAAAAGTGGAGATAAAACAACATGCTATTGAACAACCAATGAATCATTGAAGAAATTTAAAAAGAGATTCAAAAATTTGTAGAAACAAATGAAAGCAGAAATATGACATACAAAAATCTATGGTATGCAGCAAAAGCAGGTCTAAGAAGGAAGTTCATAGCAATACAGGCCTACCTCAAGGAACTAGAAAAATCTCAAATAAACAATGTAACCTTACACCTAAAGAAACTTGAAAAAGAAAAGCTAATGGAGCCTTAAGTTAGTAGAAGGAAGGGAATAATAAAGATCAAAGAGGCAACCTGTGAACATGGATGTTTTTCCATTTACTTAGGTCTTTAATTTTTTTCAGCCATATTTTGTACTTTTCAGTATAAAAATCTTTCACCTCTTTGGTTAAATTTGTTCCTCAGCATTTGATTCTTTTGGATGCTATTGCAAGTGGAATTGCTCACTTAATTTCCTTTTTGAATAGTTCATTGCTGGCAAAATAAAACTGATTTTTTATGTTGATCTTAAACCCTGTAACTTTCCTGAATTTTTAAAGTTATCTGATATAGTTTTCCTCTGGGTTCTTTAGATTTTTTATATGTAAGATCATATCATCTGAGAAGAGATACTGTCTTTCTTCTTTCCAATGTGGATGACTTTTATTTCTTATTTAAGTCTAACTGCTGTGGCTAAAACTTCCAGCAATTGTTAAATAGAACATTCAACATAGGTGAAACAGGTAAAGAAGGTGAATGTGGTCATCTTTGTTTTATTCTTGATTCTAAGACAAAAACCTTCAGTCTTTCACCGTTAAGTATAATGTCAGCTGTGGGTTATTCATAAATGGCATTTATCATTTTGAAGGTGTTCTCTTCTATTCCTAGTTTTCTGAGTGTTTTTGTCATGAAAATGTGTAGGATTTAATCAAATGCTCTTCCTACATCAATTGTTATGATCTGTGGTTTTCCCTTGCATTATGTTAATGTGGTATATTATGTTGATTGGTTTTCTTATGTCGAATCCCACTTATTCATGACATATCCTTTTAACATGCTGTCAGATTCAGTTTGCTAGCATTTTGTTAAGGATTTTTCCATCTATATTTATAACAGGTATATTTTTGGCAACTTTATTTTCTTTGATGTGTTTATCTGGCTCTGATATAAGGGTAATACTGACTTCATAGAATAAGTTAGGAAGTGTTCCCTCCTCTTCAACTTTTCAGAAGAGTTTGAGAAGGATTGGTGCTAATTCTTGAATTTTAATAGAATTAACCAGAGGAGCTATCTGAACCTTAGACTTTCCTTTGTCCAGAGGTTTTTGATTACTGGTTCAAACTCTTCTCTACTTAACATTCTTTTGATATTTCTATTTCTTTTTTAGTCAGTTTAGATAATTTGTGTGTTTC
Organism: Balaenoptera ricei; assembly: GCF_028023285.1. Lineage (NCBI taxonomy): Eukaryota > Metazoa > Chordata > Mammalia > Artiodactyla > Balaenopteridae > Balaenoptera > Balaenoptera ricei. Next base: position 75,354,190 of record NC_082660.1, read on the forward strand.
TAGGAATTACTTTATCTTATATAGGTTATCTAATATTTTTGTACAGTTGACCCTTGAATAACACAGGTTTGAATTGTGAGGGCCCACTAATATGCAGATTTTTTTTCAAAAAATAAATACTACAGTACTATACAATCCACAGTTGGTTTGGATCTTGGATGTGGAACTGCAGATATGGAAGGTCATCTGTAAAGTTATATGTGGATTTTTGACTGTATGGAGGGTCAGCAGCCCTAACCCCTGACTTGTTCAAAGATCAATTATATACAATTGTTCTTATTATACATTATTTTTTTTCCAGTAAGGTTGGTAGTGTTGTCCTCACTTTTGTTTCTGATTTAGCTATTTGTGTCTTTCTTCTTATATTCTTTATCAGCTTAACTAACAGTTTGTCAACTTTATTGCTCCTTTCAAAGAATCAACTTTTGGTTTCATTAGTTCTCTATTGTTTTTCGATTCTCCATGTCCACTCTAATCCTAATTATTTTCTTCCTCTGCTAGCTTTATGTTTAGTTTGTTCTTCTTTTCCTAGTTCTTAAAGATGTTGATTCAGATTATTGATTTGAGACCTGTCTTCTTTTTTAATATAGGTATTTATAGACATATCTATTACCTTGATCATTGCTTTCACTGAATCACATAAATTTTCATATGTTGTGTTTTTATTTGCATTTGTCTCTAAGTATTTTGTGATTTCCCTTATGAGTCTTACTTGGAACTATTTGTTCTTTAAGAGTGTGTGGTTTAATTTCCATATATTTGTGAATTTTCTGGTTTTCTTTCTGTTATTGATTTCTAATTTATCCCATTGCAGTTGTGAGATCTTTTGTATAATTTTACTCTTTAAAAATGTATTTAGACTTGTTTTGTGGTCTAACATATGATCTTCCTGGAGAACTTTCCCTGTGCACCTGAGAAGACTGTGTATTCTGCTGTTGAGGGGTAGCATGCTTTTTATATGTCTGTTAGGTCTAATTAGTTTATATTTATCTTCAAGTGTTCTATTTCTTTATATACCTTGTGTCTAGATGTTTCATCCATTATTAAAAGTAGAACATTGAAGTATCCAGCTATGATTGTTGAACTATCTCACCCTTCAATTCTGTCAATGTTTTTTTTTATTCTTCATATATTTTGGAGGTCTGTTGTTCAGTACATACATGTTTATCATAGTTATATTTTCTTGGTGAATTCAACATTTTAACAATATATTATATAATATCCTTCTTTGTCTTTTATAACAGCTTCCGACTTAAAGTTTATTTTCAATGATATTAGTATAGCCACCCCAGTTCTCGTCTGCTTATTATTTACATACAATGCATTTTTCCATCCCTTCACTTTAAACCTATGTGTCTTTGGATCTAATGTAAGTCTTTTTTAAGCAACATATAGTTGAATTTTTCCTTCATTCTACAATCTCTGCCTTTTGACTGTAATGTTTAATCTATTTATATTTAAATTAATTAAAGATAAATTAGGACTTACTTCTGTCATTTTGCTATTTACTCTGTATGTCCTATAGACTTTTGTCCCTCATTTCCTCCATTACTAACTTCTGTTGTGTTCATTTTTGCAGTGATATATTTTAATTTCTTTCTCATTTCCTTTTATGTATACTCTATAGATATTTACTTTGTGGTTATCTTGTGGATTGTATATAATATCGTAAAGTTGAAACAATCTAATTTGAATAAATACCAACTTAAGTGCAATTGCATATAAGCATCCCACTCCTAAACAGCTCAGTCTCCCCTTTCTGTTATCAAAGTAACAAACTAAATCTTTATACATTTTGTGCCCAGTAACATAGGATTTAGATAGATTTTAATTATTTTATTCATTTGTTTATTTAATCCTGTGGGAAATGTAGAGATATGAACCAAAATAACACTAATACTGCATTTTCTCTTTGCCCATGTATTTACCTTTATTGGAGAGCTTTATTTCTTTATATGGATTCTATCTCTGTCTAGCATACTTTTGGTTCTTTTTTTTTAACATCTTGATTAGAGTATAATTGCTTTACAATGGTGTGTTCGTTTCTGCTTCATAACGAAGTGAATCAGTTATACATATACATATGTCCCCATATCTCTTCCCTCTTGCAACTCCCTCCCTCCAACCCACCCTATCCCACCCCTCTAGGTGGTCACAAAGCACCGAGCTGATCTGCCTGTGCGATGCAGCTGCTTCCCACTACCTATCTATTTTACGTTTGGGAGTGTATATATGTCCAAGCCACTCTCTCACTTTGTCCCAGCATACCCTTCCCGCTCCCCGTATCCTTAAGTCCATTCTCTAGTAGGTGTGCATCTTTATTCCCGTCTTGCCCCTAGGTTTTTCTGACCTTTTTTTTTTTTCTTTCTTTCCTTTTTTAGATTCCATATATATGTGTTAGCTTACGGTATTTGTTTTTCTCTTTCTGACTTACTTCACTCTGTATGACGGTCTCTAGGTCCATCCACCTCACTACAAATAACTCAGTTTCGTTCCTTTTTATGGCTGAGTAATATTCCATTGTGTATATGTGGCACATCTTCTTTATCCATTCATCTGTTGATGGACACTTAGGTTGCTTCCATGTCCTGGCTATTGTAAATAGAGCTGTAATGAACATTTTGGTGCATGACTTTTTGAATTATGGATTTCTCAGGGTATATGCCTAGTAGTGGGATTGCTGGGTCGTATGGTAGTTCTATTTTTAGTTTTTTAAGGAACTTCCATACTGTTCTCCATAGTGGCTGTATCAATTTACATTCCCACCAACAGTGCAAGAGTGTTCCCTTTTCTCCACACCCTCTCCAGCATTTACTGTTTGTAGATTTTTTGATGATGGCCATTCTGACCAGTGTGAGATGAAATCTTATTGTAGTTTTTATTTACATTTCTCTAATGATTAATGATGTTGAGCATTCTTTCATGTGTTTGCTGGCAATCTGTATATCTTCTTTGGAGAAATGTCTATTTACATCTTCTGCCCATTTTTGGATTGGGTTGTTTGTTTTTTTGATATTAAACTGCATGAGTTGCTTGTATGTTTTGGAGATTAATCCTTTGTCAGTTCCTTCATTTGCAAGTATTTCCCCCCATTCTGAGGGTTGTCTTTTATCTTGTTTATGGTTTCCTTTGCTGTGCAAAAGCTTTTAAGTTTCATTAGGTCCCATTTGTTTATTTTTGTTTTTATTTCCATTTCTCTAGGAGGTGGGACAAAAAGGATCTTGCTGTGATTTATATCATAGAGTGTTCTGCCTATGTATTTCTCTAAGAGTTTGATGGTGTCTGGCCTTACATTTAGGTGTTTAATCCATTTTGAGTTTATTTTTGTGTATGTTGTTAGGGAACGTTCTAATTTCGTTCTTTTACATGTAGCTGTCCAGTTTTCCCAGCACCACTTATTGAAGAGGCTGTCTTTTCTCCACTGTATATGCTTGCCTCCTTTATCAAAGATAAGGTGACCATATGTGTGTAGTTTTATCTCTGGGCTTTCTGTCCTCTTCCATTGATCTATATTTCTGTTTCTGTGCCAGTACCATACTGTCTTGATTACGGTACCCTGTAGTATAGTCTGAAGTCAGGGAGCCTGATTCCTCAAGCTCCGTTTTTCTTTCTCAAGATTGCTTTGGCTATTCTGGGTCTTTAGTGTTTCCACACAAATTGTAAATTTTTTTGTTCTAGTTCTGTGAAAAATGCCAGTGGTAGTTTGATAGGGATTGCATTGAATCTGTAGATTCCTTTGGGTAATAGAGTCATTTTCACAATGTTGATTCTTCCAATCCAAGAACATGTTCTATCTCTCCAAATATTTGTATCATCTTTAATTTCTTTCATCAGTGTCTTATAATTTTCTGCATACAGGTGTTTTGTCTCCTTAGGTAGGTTTATTCCTAGGTATTTTTGTCACTTTGTTGCAATGGTAAACGGGAGTGTTTTCTTAATTTCACTTTCAGATTTTCACCATTAATGTATGGAAATGCAAGAGGTTTCTGTGCATTAATTTTGTATCCTGCTACTTTACCAAATTCATTGATTAGCTCTAGTAATTTTCTGGTAGCATCTTTAGGATTCTCTATGTATAGTATCATGTCATCTGCCAACAGTGACAGCTTTATTTCTCATTTTCCAATTTGGATTCCTTTTATTTCTTTTTCTTCTCTGATTGCTGTGGCTAAAACTTTCAAAACTATGTTGAATAATAGTGGTAAGAGTGTGCAGCCTTGTCTTGTTCCTGATCTTAGTGGAAATGGTTTCAGTTTTTCACCACTGAGGACGATGTTGACTGTGGGTTTGTCATATAAGGCCTTTATTATGTTGAGGAAAGTTCCCTCTATGCCTACTTCTGGAGGATTTTTATCATAAATTGGTGTTAAATTTTGTCAAAAGCTTTCTCTGCGTCGATTGAGATGATCATATGGTTTTTCTCCTTCAATTTGTTAATATGCTGTATCATGTTGAATGATTTTCATATATTGAAGAATCCTTGCATTCCTGGGATAAACCCCACTTGATCATAGTGTATGACCCTTTTAAAGAGCTGTTGGATTCTGTTTGCTAGTATCACGTTGAGGACTTTTGCATCTATGTTCATCAGTGATATTGGCCTGTAGTTTTCTTTCTTTGTGACATCTTTGTCTGGTTTTGGTATCAGGGTGATGGTGGCCTCGTAGAATGAGTTTGGGAGTGTTCCTCCCACTGCTATATTTTGGAAGAGTTTGAGAAGGATAGGTGTTAGTTCTTCTCTAAATGTTTGTTAGAATTCCCCTGTGAAGCCATCTGGTCCTGGGCTTTTGTTTGTTGGAAGATTTTTAATCACAGTTTCAATTTCAGTGCTTGTGATTGGTCTGTTCATATTTCCTATTTCTTCCTGGTTCAGTCTCAGCAGGTTGTGCATTTCTAAGGATCTGTCCATTTCTTCCAGGTTGTCCATTTTATTGGCATAGAGTTGCTTGTAGTAATCTCTCATGATACTTTGTATTTCTGCAGTGTCCGTTGTTACTATTCCTTTTTCATTTCTAATTCTATTGATTTGAGTCTTCTCCCTTTTTTTCTTGATGACCCTGGCTAATGGTTTATCAGTTTTGTTTATCTTATCAAAGAACCAGCTGTTAGTTTTATTGATCTTTGCTATCGTTTCCTTCATTTCTTTTTCATTTATTTCTGATCTGATCTTTATGATTTCTTTCCTCTGCTAACTTTGGGAATTTTTTGTTCTTCTTTCTCTAATTGCTTTAGGTGTAAGGTTAGGCTGTTTATTTGAGGTGTTTCTTGTTTCTTAAGGTAGGCTTGTATAGCTATAAACTTCCCTCAGAACTGCTTTTGCTGCATCCCATAGGTTTTGGGTCATTGTGTTTTCATTGTCATTTGTTTCTAGGTATTTTTTTATTTCCTCCTTGATTTCTTCAGTGGTCTCTTGGTTATTAAGTAGTGTGATGTTTAGCCGCCATGTGTTTGTATTTCTTACAGACTTTTTCCTGTTATTAATATCTAGTCTCATAGTGTTGTGGTCGGAAAAGATACTTGATATTATTTCAATTTTCTTAAATTTACCAAGGCTTGATTTGTGACCCAAGATATGATCTATCCTGGAGAACGTTCCATGAGCCCTTGAGAAGAATGTGTATTCTGTTGTTTTTGGATGGAACGTCCTATAAATATCAATTAAGTCCATCTTGTTTAATGTATCATTTAAAGCTTGTGTTTCCTTATTTATTTTCATTTTGGATGATCTGTCCATTGTTGAAATTGGGGTGTTAAAGACACCTACTATGATTGTTTTACTGTCCATTCAGCCAGTCTATGTCTTTTGGTTGGAGCAATTAATCCATTTACATTTAAGGTAATTATCAATATGTATGTTCCTATTACCAGTTTCTTAATTGTTTTTGGTTTGTTATTGTAGGTCTTTTCCTTCTCTTGTGTTTCCTGCCTAGAGAAGTTCCTTTAGCATTTGTTGTAAAGCTGGTTTGGTGGTCCTGAACTCTCTCAGCTTTTGCTTGTCTGTAAAGGTTTTAATTTCTCCATCAAATCTGAATGAGATCCTTGGTGGATAGAGTAATCTTGGTTGTAGGTTTTTCTCCTTCATCACTTTAAATATGTCCTGCCACTCCCTTCTGTATTGCAGAGTTTCTTCTGAAAGATCAGCTGTTAACCTTATGGGTATTCCCTTGTGTGTTATTGGTTGCTTTTCCCTTGCTGCTTTTAATATTTTTTCTTTGTATTTAATTTTTGATGGTTTGATTAATATGTGTCTTGGCATAGTTCTCCTTGGATTTATCCTGTATGAGACTCTCTGTGCTTCCTGGACTTGATTAACTATTTCCTTTCCCATATTAGGGAAGTTTTCAACTATAATCTCTTCAAATATTTTCTCAGTCCCTTTCTTTTTCTCTTCTTCTTCTGGGATCCCTACAGTTTGAATGATGGTGCATTTAATGTTGTCTCAGAAATCTGTGAGACTGTCCTCTATTCTTTTCATTCTTTTTCTTTATTCTGCTCTGCTGTAGTTATTTCCACTATTTTATCTTCCAGGTCACTTATCCGTTCTTCTGTCTCAGTTATTCTGCTATTGATCCCTTCTAGAGAATTTTTAATTTCATTTATTGTGTTGTTCATGATTGTTTGCTCTTTAGTTCTTATAGGTCCTTGTTAAATGTTTCTTGCATTTTGTCTATTCTATTACCAAGATTTTGGATCATCTTTACTATCATTATTCTGAATTCTTTTTCAGGTATTCTGCCTATTTCCTCTTCATTTGTTACGTCTCGTGGGTTTTTGTCTTGGTCCTTCATCTGCTGTGTGTTTCTCTGTGTTCTCATTTTGCTTAACTTACTGTGTTTGGGGTCTCCTTTTTGCAGGCTGCAGGTTCGTAGTTTCCATTGTTTTTGGTGTCTGTCCCCAGTGGCTAAGGTTGGTTCTGTGTGTTGTGTAATGTCTAGCATACTTTTGTTTCATCCTGAAGGATTTCCTTTAAGGTTTTTTTTATATAGTAGGTCTACTTGCTTTTCTGGGAACTTCCTGTTTTCTACTTCTTTTTTTTTTTTTTCTACTTCATTTTTGAAGAACTGTTTTACCAGATATAGAATTTTGGCTAACAGATTTTACTTTTTTCTTTCAGCAGGTTAAATATATCATCCCATTACCTTCAGACCTCCATGGTTCTGATGAGAAATAAACTATTAATCTTATTGAGAATTCCTTTTACTCATGATTTGCTTGCTGCTTTCACAATTCTCTATTTGCCCTTGGTTTTTGACATTTTGTTTACATCTCTTTTGGATCTCTTTGGGTTTATCCTACTCAGAATTTATTGAGTTTATTGAATGTGTATATTCATATCTTTCATCAAACTTGGGAAGTTTTTGTAACTTATTTCTCATATATTCTTTACATCATTCTATTTTTCTCTCTAGTCTCCTTCTTGGACTCACCTATGTTGGTTTGCTTGCTGGTATCCCACAGGTCTCTAGTTCTGTTCACTGTTCTTCATTCTTTTTTTCTTTCTGATCTCAGACATGATAATTTCAATTGTCCTACCTTGAAGTTTACTGATTATTTCTTCTACCTGATCAATTCTGTTGTTAAACCACTCTGGTGAATTCTTCACTCATTTATTTTACTTTTCAGCTCCAGAATTTGTTTGTTCCCTTCTATAATTTCTATTTTTTTATTGATATTCTTATTTTCTTCATATATCATTTTTCTGATTTCCTTTAGTTTTTTGTCAATGTTTTCTTTAAACTCTTTGCACATATTTAAGGAGGTTGTTTTAAAGTTTTTGGTTAGTAAGTCGAAAGTCTGCTTCCTCAGGGATGGTTCTTTCCAACTTATTTTATTCCTTTGAATGTGTCATACTTACCTGTTTCTTTGTATGCTTTATGATTTGTTTTGCAGGAAAATGGACATTTGAGTGTCCTAATGTAGGTAATTCTGGAATCAGACTCTTCTTTACCAGGGTTTGCTGTTTTTATTTTATTGCCTAAGCCTGTTGTGGTCTGTTTGTATTTGAATTTTTCAAATTATTTTTACCAATACTATATTCCTCTTCCTGTGTTGCCATTAAAGTCTTTATTCATTTAGCTTGTGTTCAGCTAGTGTTTTGACAGATTTCCTGAATACCACGAGATAAAAATAGAACAAAAAATTTCACCTCTACAAGTCTTTACAGATAACTGTGCTAGGACTCTTCAACACACAGCTAGGTTTGTACTAAAACTAGAGTACAACTCAAGGTGAAAGCTTAAAGTGTTCTCAGGATTTTTTCTAAGCATTTATCTTGCCCTGGGCATGCATGTCACTTTCTAACTTCCCTGTATACGTGGGTGATTTGAATGTGCTAATTCCTAAAGAAACTTTCCTCAGATTTTCCTACCAGACTCTAGGTGGTCTATTGTATGCCTCAAATGTAATCTTTTCCCCCAGGCATCTGCAGTATTTTTTTCATCTTTAAAATATTTTTGAGCAATGCCTGCCACTTTTTCAGCCTGAGTCTGTTCTAAGTTTGCAAAATGGAGATAAGTACCTTCCATTAGTTCTTCAGGTAGACTCCAGACATGTTAGAGGAGATATACACAATAGTTTCTGATTAGAGTCTGTTCTGTTCCCTCTGAAACCAGGGACCAGGGTCTCATATTGGGAACAGAGATTGCTCTCTTCAAGACTGCCACTAAACTAAAGAAGGTGTGGGGCAAATGTATTAAAATTGCCACAACACTTTCTTACCATTTGAAAGTTGCCTTTATATTGATTCAGCATTTGTCTGGTTACTTTAAATATTTAATTGTTTTCATAGTTCTGAAAAAGTTGGTTTTCACAATTTCTGCATGTTTTAAATGTTTCTTTGGGGAGACAGAATCTTGGACCTACCTACTCTGCCATTTTGCTTACCTACACATTAATATTTAAATATTCCATTAAAAATATTTTCTGTTATTTGATACTTTTTGGATCAGCTTTTCTGAATTGAAATGTCCAGAGTTTAATAAAGCATTTAACATGACAAATAGTGTAAGCCAAATTACTTCTTGATAATAAATATTGTGTTCAATGTTTAATAACACACATAGGGACTTCTGGTTAATGTGGTAGCCTGAGCTAGTGCTGAAGATATTCCCATCCTATCCATACACATAGAAATTCCAGATAAAATATATCAAAAATTTATATATATATATATATATATATATATATATATATATATATATATGAGCTCAAAATGAGGAAAGAAATCCATAGGTGCCATATAAAAATAGTGAATTCAAAATGAGAATAGTAGAGTTTGTTTAAATGTGCAGTGGCTAAGTGTATCACATATAGATCTTAGGCAGTTAGGGCAGGGTTTTAACCCATAAATATAGAAGATTATAGAACATATGAAGCCTTAATTGGGGATCTAGAAAAGAAATCTCTACATAAGTTGACAGACCTCAAGGTACTTCCATGTTCATGTAATTAGCCTGAAAAATATTTTGCCCATCATCCCTGGAAAGCAGCAGAGAAGCTTTTTATTTGGCTGCACAGCATGGCTTATGGGATCTTTGTTCCCCAACCAGGGATTGAACCTGGGCCCTCGGGCCTGAAAGCACAGAGTCTTAACCACTGGACCACCAGGGAATTCCCAGCAGAGAATTTTGATCCCCTTTGAGATATTAGTGGAAAAATATTCATAAGAAGTTACAAATCCAAGCCTGTACCTTTTTCATATGTACTATCTGAACTATACGACTAGTGTGGTGAGAGAACAGAAAGCTGAGAAATTAACACAAAACACATCCATAACCAGCAAAACCTGTTGGACCCTTGCAGAGATAAAAATGAAACCAGTCTTTAAGGAAACCCTCAAAATGTAAGACATATCAGTTAGATTGAAGGGTGCTTGAAAGTTTGGGAGAACCACACTGGGGTGTTTTCCTTTGTGAGGAAGGTACCAGGTGTGATCATGAAAGAAAAAGATTATTGACATCTCTTCCTCTCCTGTGCCTGCTGGTGTCTGAGGTACTTCCTCCCTGAGTTAAAAGTTGTTGCTCTCCTTCCACTGCTACAAAACTGGTGTTTCATATTCCAATAGTTATAACGTCACTTTTTTCCCCAGAAATGAAGAAACATTTATTGCCTATTTGACTATGAAACTTAGTTAATAAGTTTGCAACCTATTCTCATGGACTTCCCTCAAGTACCACTAATTGATTTGCATTCTTACTGTCCCAGAAAACCGTGTCTCTATTAGTGACCCAACCTTGTCATCAAAACTGTGAAGAAACCGTCAGATTTTAACCTACAACAGCTGCAAACTAACAGTTTAACCTGCCACCATTTTATAGATCCCAGAAAATATAAGACTCCTTGTCAGAGACAATGGACTTCATTACTCACAGCAGTAACAGTAGCCAGAGCATCATTATTGTCTTAGGCAAGTTCCCTGAGCCCCAATTATCACAAGATGATGTGAAAAGAAGTAGGTGACACCTGCACACAAAGTGGGTTGTGTTACAGAAAAAAATAACCTGAATTTAGAGAACCAGAATCTTTTTTGATGGGAAGTAAGCAGGCTTGCCCTTCGTGCCAGAGTTATAGACTATCTGTATCATGAAAAGTTATTTGCTATACTAGCATCCTTGAGAAGATCATTCAGAGTAAAGGCAGTCAGAGCCCCTCCTCACAAAAAATAGACACATGAGAAACACATGGAGAATTGTCTCACAAAAATTGACATCCCAACAAATAAAAATAATATAACATGAAAGTCATTATAAATAAAATATCCTTGAAATTATTAAAAAGAAGAAATAATTTGTTTTAAAAACCATAATATAAGTAAGTAGAAGGAAATATGGAAAAATAAAAAGGGGATCTTAAAAATAACCAAAATAGAATTTTGAGAAAAGAAAACTTTAGTAATTGAAATTTAAACACAGGATGATTTAAACACATACTAAAAGCATCTAAAGAGGGAAATAATCAAGAATGTATAATATTATATAGAAATAGATAAAATAGGAAAAAGAAGTTAAAATGTGTATGGTTTAATAAGAAAATTCAACATATACCTAAATTAGAATTCCCAAAGGAGAAAAGGGAGATAATGGAATTGAAGCAATATTTGAAGATAGACTCATTAAAAATTATCCAGAACTGATGAAAGGTATGAATCGTTGCATTCAGGAAATTCAGCATATCCCCAACAGAGTAAAGCAAAACAAAATAAAGAACTACATACATACCAATATATATAATAGTGAAGTTGATTACCATCAAAGATAAAGGAACAATCTTAATATCTATCTCAGAAAAAAGACAGATCAACTATAATAGTCTTCTCATCACCAAAACTAAATGCCAGAAGATAATCAAATACCTTCAATTCTGAAGAAAATATCCTTTAAGTTGGAATTCTTTAACTAAAGAGAGAGGGCAAAATAAAGATATTTTAAGAAAAAGATTGCAGAAGTTTACTATTCACATGCCCTTACTGAAAAAATAATTAAAGGAATCTTGAGGGAAGGAATGAGAAGTAAGAAGCTATGGTAAGGTAACAAGCTATGGTGAGTGATAGCCAGTATCAGAATTATCCTTCTGCCATAAAAAATCTATAAAACCTGGATACAATATATAAAATAACTGTTTGTAAGCATTGGAAAACAAGCAAGGTTAAAACATTGAGAGAAGGAAAATATGTGGAGTGAGTCCAAAAATTAGCCTGGGTTTCCCCCCAAGGGTGGTTTTCAAAACCAGTGTGGAGAAACAGATCACAAGGATAAAATAGCAGCCCCACTGGGAAGATGATCCGGGGCCACCATGGTAGTTGGGCCCTAGGGAAGGGATGATTCCCAGAGAGGAGAAAACCACAGAGAAAGAGTTATAAATATCTGAATAAAATTTCCATTGGTTATTTAACCTATTTCTAGGCATTGCATTTTCAGAGTAAGACTCTGGTAGGTGTATCAGAAAATAGCTGTGGGGAAGCTAGAATGCTAGGTAAATATTTCAGAGGCTGCACAGTTCTTGGGATATGGAGGTTTGAGTTTAGACAAAACCAGGGTGAAAAGATGTGTTTGAACACTCAGAGCCTTCAGTTGAGACCTCAGAAAGGCCTTATCCTATGGTTAAAGACCATGCTCCAGAACAACTATCTTAATAAAGTCTAAAACCAAGTCTCAGCAGGATCAAGGTGATTCAATTTAACTGTCTGCCACGATATTATTTAATATACTTTAGAGGAAAATAGCATAATCCAGAGCCTCTGCAGTGTATTATCCACAATATCTAAAATATAATACAAATCACTAGATTTGCAAAGAGAAAATTATTAATAAGAAAGTAAAACAATAGTTAGTAGCAGTACACCAGAAATTATCCAGATATTGGTGTTAGCAGAGAAGAGTTTCAAAATAATTGTGATTATTATATGTTAAAGTACCATGGACTGAATTTTTGTGTCCCCCAAAATCCATATCTTGAAGCCCTAACCCCTAATATGGTGGTGTTTGGAGATGAGATCTTTGGGAAGTAATTTGGTTTACATGAGTTCATGAGAGTGGAGGCCCCATGATGGGATTTGTGCCATTTTACGGGGGTGAAGAGACCAAAGTGCTCTCTCACTCACTCTCTCTCTGTCTTCCATGTGACGATACAAAAAGAAAATGCCATTGTCACACTAGGAAGAGGGCCCTTACCAGGAATGAAGTCAGTTAGTACCTTGATCTTAAACTTCCCAGCCTCCAGAACTATGAAAAATAAATGCTTGTTTTTTGAGCCACCCAGTCTAAAGAATGTGTTATTGTGGCCCTAGATGATGAATATATAAATAAAATAGAGGGAAAACAATGATAAAATGGATGAAAAGATGGATAATTCCAAAAGTAATTAACATGTATAAAAATAATTGTACACTCTAGAACCACAAAATATAATATCTGAAATTAAGAACTATTTGGATAGATGGGTTCAACTGCAGGCAGTATATGTGCATTTGAAGATAAGTCATTTGCAAATATCCAAACTAAAGCACTGGGAGAAAAAAAGAATGGAAAAATGAGAACAGAGCATGTATGACTTACTTAAATGTTCCAACATATATAGAATTAGTAATCCAAAAGGAAAAGATAGAGAGAATGGGACAGGAGCAATATTTAAAGCAATAATGGCCAAGAATATTTTTTCAAATGTGATGAAATGCATAAATCCACACATTAAAGAAGTTCAGCAAGGATATAAACAAACAAAACTTCATCTACACACATCACAGTAAAATCATTTCAGTTATTAAAAAAATCAAAGACAGAAAAAATAGCAGTCAGAGAAAACAAAACATTCTTCAGTGGAGTCACAATAAAAGTGATAGCTGACTTTTCAGCAGAAGCAGTGGAACCCAGCAGTAGGATAACAAACCATTTCTTCTGGACTGAGATTTTCCAGGAAGCCAGACTTTCAATGATAAAATTGAAACAGTTCTAGGCAAACCAGTATGGTTGGTCACCCTATCCAGAAGATAATTTTGTGATATCTTTAAAGTAGTGAAAGGGGAAAATCCCTGTCGATGTGTTTTATTCTTCATAATTGAAAGCAAAAATGAATATATGTAAATATCCTTCAAAAATGAAGGCAAAATTAAGAGGTTTTAACTAAAATAAATGCTAAAAAGATTTGTCAAGGTGACCTGCACTACAATAAAGGGAGTTCTTCTGCCTGAAAGAAAATTATCTCAGAAGGAAGTATGAAACTGAAGAAAGGAATGAAGCATCCCAGAAATGGTAAATTTGTGGGTGAAATATAAATGAATATTGCCCATTTATCACAAGAGCAATATTAATGTCATAAAATGTATGACATTCATAAAAATAAAAAAAATGACAACAATATTCCAGCCCTTTTGTAAAATTCTAGGCTTTAAGAAGTGGTGAAATTACTAATTTAATGTGGATTGAAATAAATCAGACACATAATCTGTAGTGCAGCAGCAGTTATAGAAGTTTTTGATCTCAGGAACAATTTACACTCTTAATTATTTTTGTACTCCAAAGAACCTTTGTTTTTGTGATTTAAATCTATTAATAGCTACCATATTAAAAATTCAAACTGATAAATTGTGAAAATATTTATTAATTCATATAAATGTTGCAATAATGAACCTACAACTTGGTAAAATAAATAGCATACTTTTATAAGAATAACTCTTTTTTTAAACAAAAAAATAAGAATAGTTACATCTTTTATTTTTCCAAATCCCTTTTATTATAGTTTAACAGAAGATAGCTGGATATTCATATTGCTTCAGCATTTAATATATTGTGATATCAAATGGCATGACCCTCTGGAATACTCCACTCTATACGAATGAAAAAGGGAATAAAATAGGCAAATACTCTCAATATTATTATGAAAGTAATTTTGACCTTATAAATACCCCTGAAAGATCTTGGGGACACACAGATTTTCCCAAACCACATTTTAAAAACCTGCTTTACAGTAACCATGGAAAGAATACTAAGATAGCATAAGCCAAAACCTAATAGATGAGGAAAAGTGGAATAATGCAAATATTTAATCCAAAAAAACCCCCCAAGAAATTGGAATAAAGAAGCAAAGAATAGATGAAACAAAAGGCAAACAAATGCTATACAATTATAGATATAAATGCAACTATATCAACAATCACCTTAAATATAAATAGCTTAACCTTCCAATTAAAAGATGAAGATTTTAAAACTGTATTAAAAATAGATCTAAATGGTTTTTGTGAGTTACACATTACATATGAGGACACAGAGATTAAAACTAAAATGATGGAAAAGATACATCATGTAAAACTGACAGTAAGTGGTGTTCAGCAACCTGGATGACTCTTACAGATAGTATGGTTACTGAAAAAAAAGCCTGAGACAAAAGACTATGTTCTGTATGTTTTCACTCACATGAAGTTCAAAGCAGACAAAAAATTGATTTTGAGATAGAATATTGGTTACCACTTGGGGTATAGACTGGGAAGGAGCATAAGAGAACCTTATGGGGTGCTGGAAAGTTTCTATATTCTTACTCGTGTTGTGATTATGCAGGTATATACATATGTAAAAACATCACCAAGCTATATATTTATGATATTCATGCACTTGTGTATCATTTGTTATAAAATAAATAAATTTCTTAAAATGAAGCTGTGGTGGTCAGGAAAATCATTAAACATGTCATTTATCTATAAAAGCTTTGGCAGTTAAGAAAAACTAATTTTGTCATCTGAAGAAAAAAGGGAAGTAAAATCTTGGACAATGATAACAAAAAAAATTGAAGAGAGGAGATTGGAGTACAAGTGTTTAAGGTGATTGTATGGATCCAAGGAGGATATAAGTTTTGATTGTCTGCTATGCATATTAAAGATTTTAGGTTAAAGGAATATATAAAATGTGTAATGTCTTGACCAGTAGAGTAGGAAACAAAGAAAATTAAGAAAATTGGTTTTAATAGAGTGCAGGGAAAATGAAGGAAAGGAGCCAAGAGAAAAACATAGCACATAGAAGATAAAATAAAATGGTAGAATAAGTCCGAATGTATCACAATCACAATAAATATAGATGGATAAAATCCATCTGTTACAAGACAGAGACCTCTCAGATTGGTGCTAGTCCCTCAGATTCTGGAGGATGCCTTTTTATAACTTGGAAATGAATAGATTATTTGAAACACACTAGTATTATTATTTAATACTTATTCCATGCCCTTAAAAAAGAAATAAATAACAAATTTTATACCAACAATTATACACTAACTTCTGTATTCCTTTTTCTTGTAGTCTGATCTCAGCCATGAAATGGAATCTGATATGATAGATGTGGTAAGTTGCCTCCCAAGATTTTGTTTTATAAAATAAAATATTTAAAATATACTATAGTCTTTTTAATACTAGAGTACCCAATAATTATATTTCCTTTAGTACACTGTAGAAAAGTATAGACACACACACACTGTATATAGTGAATGTTTAAAGCATATTTGTTTTATATTTTGTGTTACACAAATTAAATTGGATGAAACAATAAAAAATTAAATATTTCTTATAGAAGATAGTATTCTAAATTGTGAGACAGAAAAAAACTATAAAAGGTATAACTATAATTGGCAAGTATAAGCAGTATCTTTTCAGCATATTCTGAAACAAAAACAAAACATAGTTCCTTTATTCACATTTCCGATTTGGAATATTCTTCCTCTGATAAATAATTTGTTTGTGTGCAGTTTTCTTTTGGCAGAGACTATAACTGTTCTTTGGTGTTTATAAGAGAACAGGCCTTAATATACTTAATAAGTCAAAGTTATATGAAATTATTCATGTCAAATATTAGCATAGATAAATTCACCTTCATAAAACTCCACTGTTGGGGAAATATTTTTTCTTCAATAAGTCCCAGTGAAAGAAACCTTTCACCTACACCTACTGCCTTGGGTACCTATGTTTGTTCTTTATTTAGAAAAAAACTATGATACTAGTCTCTAGAATTATGGATTGCCTGAAGTATTTCAGATATGGCTGAAACAATTAGAATTAATTAATTATATTTCTTCTTTTCTAGATCAATTTAATATTCATTTGAAGCAAGTTTAATAGGTTCACTCATAAAACTGTAAATATTTAAGAGTAGTTTTTTAGCTTTTGTGTTTTGTTTTGTTCGTTGCTTAGCAGTTGTTTCATACCAAAAGAAAGCATTGAATAGTAATTCCCGTTTTTAACATAATATATGGCACAAAGGAAAGACCCTTCTGCCTTAAAAACTACCTCCTTTTATAGTTTGCTGATGTTTGAATGTAATTTATTTGGCTTTACGACTTGCTCCTTGTCAGAATGAAAAATTCCCTGTCGTATATACAATGTTAAGCAAGTTCACGTTTTCCTTTTAAGTGCAAGAATGTTTTGGGTGTCCTTTCTGAAAAACGGGTTTTTGGTGAAGTCAAGTCGAAATAAAGCATGAGGACATTGAGTCCATAGAGGGGAAAACTAGAGAAGAAGAGGAGGAAAACAGGCTACTTGACACTTTTTTCCTAGGGACAAGAGACTTTGCTCTTGAAGCATTTTTTTTTTTTTTTAGTTGAGTATAAACTGAATTCATCTTCAGTAACAAACTAGTAATCACCAAAGATATTGTTGAAAATGAAATGGCTCAGTATTCTGTATCTGCCATAAAGCATAATTACATCTTTCTCATTATCAGCTCAGACTGAAAGTCTGTAGGAACAATATTTTGCACAGATGAAAGAAATTTTGAGATTTATAATAGATATTACTTCTTAAATGTAGAGAAATAGATTTAAATGTTTTTTTTATAATATTTTAATAAACATGCAATATGGTACCTAATGTTTTCTTTATTTTTCACCCTGTTTTCTATAAGCATTTACCTTGCTCTCCTCTTCCGTTATATTTTCTGTTATCATTCAGATTTTCTCTTGCTAACCATTTTTATTTTCTCTTGCTCTGTTTTTCTCTCTCACTGCTCCATATGGGACCTGAAAGTAAAGTATTTATGTGAAATACAGGAGATGTTCATAGACTTGAATAAAGCACATGATATTAAAACATGTCAGCTTTTGGAGACTAATAAAAAACACTTAAAATCTAAAGGATATTTTGGGCCACACTGCTCAGGCATAATAATTATAGCAATGTCTTCTCTCTGAGACATGCTTCTTCATCAAAAATCGTACTGACATTACAGTGATGGATGGACATGCAGGAGAAAGGAAAATTTTATCCTTGTCTTTCTCTTTGGCATAATCTGTTTTAAGACTTCCTAAGTGCCTAATATCTGATACTAATATTTGGTTCTTTGTAAAAAAGCATAACTTGATTACATATTGTCTCAGATGTCATCTTTGGGATCTAATTTTCATATACTTCAAGTAAAATTAAAAATATCATGGAATTCATATATTGTTAGACTTGGAAAACACTTTAGTTTTGGTCCAACCATCCATTCTAGTATATGAATCAATTCTCATATATGAAAGATGGCCAGATATATGCCAAATACTGTGTTCATTGCTTAACATTTATTTTATTTTATTTTATTCTCATAATCCCTTTCATGTGAAGTACATTTTACAGATAAGGAAACTGAGGCTGATGGAGTTTAAGTTACTTGTTCAAGGTCACACAACTAATAAGTTGCACAGATGGAATGTGGACTCAGGTTATTGTAACACCAAAACCCATGCTCTTTTCTTTATACCACATATCTATATAGCCTAGGCTCATATACCTTCAGCTAGGAATCCTATATACCTGGGAAGTTCATTATAGACCTCACTGTTGGAAAATTCTCTCTTACAATTATATAAAATCGTCTATTCTGTGGGTGTCCGCCCATTGTTCTTACTTCAGCTCACAGAAATTGATAGAACTAATTTAATTATTCTTCTATTCTATTTTTTTTGTACTTTTAAATTTAATTTTTAAGGGTACATTTAGAAAGGTAGTGATAAGGGTATAATAAAAGTAACAAAATATAAATCTGAATCCCCCTGTTCGAATTTCAAACACATATATAATTTCCCCAAGTCTCCAAATATTATTTTTGTTAGTTTCTGCTTTATAATAAAGTGAATCACCTATACATATACATATATCCCCATATGTCCTCCCTCTTGCATCTCCCTCCCACTCTCCATATCCCACCACTATAGGTGGTCAAAAAGCACCAAGCTGATCTCCATGTGCTATGTGGCTGCTTCCCACTAGCTATCTATTTTACATTTGGTAGTGTATATATGTCCAGGCACTCTCTCACTTCGTCCCAGCTTACCCTTCCCAATCCCCGTGTCCTCAAGTCCATTCTCTATGGCTGTGTCTTTATTCCTGTCCTACCTCTAGGTTCTTCAGAACCATTTTTATTTTTTAATTTTTTTTTAGATTCCATACATATACATTAGCATATGGTATGTGTTTTTCTCTTTCTGGATTAGTTCACTCTGTATGACGGACTCTAGGTCCATCCACCCCATTACAAATAACTCAATTTCTTTTATTTTTATGGCTGAGTAATATTCCACTCTATATATGTGCCACATGTGATTTATCCATTCATTGATCGATGGACACTTAGGTTGCTTCCATGCCCTGTCTATTTTAAATAGTGCTGCAATGAACATTGTGGTACATGACTCTTTCTGAATTATGGTTTTCTCAGGATATATGCCCAGTAGTGGGTTTGCTGGGTCCTGTGGTAGCTCTGTTTTTAGTTTTTTAAGGAACCTCCATACTGTTCTCCATAGTGGCTGTATCAGTTTGCATTCCCACCAACAGTGCAAGAGGGTTGCCTTTTTTCCACACCCTCTCCAGCATTTAATGTTTGCAGAATTTTTGATGATGGCCATGGTGACCAGTGTAAGGTGCAACCTCATTGTAGTTTTGATTTGATTTCTCTAATGATTAGTGATGTTTAGCATCCTTTCACGTATTTGTTGGCAATCGGTATATCTTCTTTGGAGAAATGTCTATTTGGGTCTTCTGCCCATTTTTGGATTGAGTTGTTTGATTTTTTTGATATTGAGCTGCATGAGCTGCTTGTAAATTTTGGAGATTATTCCTTTGTCAGTTGATTCATTTGAAAATATTTTCTCCCATTCGGAGGGTTGTCTTTTTGTCTTATTTATGGTTTCCTTTGCTGTGCAAAAGATTTTAAGTTTCACTAGGACCCATTTGTTGATTTTTGTTTTTATTTCCATTTCTCTAGGAGGTGGGTCAAAAAGGATCTTGCTGTGATTTAAGTCATAGAGAGTTCTGCCTATGTTTTCCTCCAAGAGTTTTATAGTGTCTGGCCTTAAATTTAGGTCTTTAATCCATTTTGAGTTTATTTTTGTGTATGGTGTTAGGGAGTATTATAATTTCATTCTTTTACATGTAACTGTCCAGTTTTCCCAGCACCACTTATTGAAGAGGCTGTCTTTTCTCCATTGTATATTCTTGCCTCCTTTAGCAAAGATAAGTTGACCATAAGTGCGTGGGTTTACCTCTGGGCTTTCTACCCTGTTCCATTGAGCTGTATTTCTGTTTTTGTGCCAGTACCATACTATCTTGATTACTATAGCTTTGGAGTATAGTCTGAAGTCTAGGAGCCTGATTCCTCCTGCTCCGTTTTTCTTTCTCAAGATTGCTCTGGGTATTCGGGGTCTTTTGTGTTTCCATACAAATTGTGAACTTTTTGTTCTAGTTCTGTGAAAAATGTCATGGGTAGTTTGATAGGGATTGCATTGAATCTGTAGATTGCTTTAGGTAGTAGAGTCATTTTCACAATGTTGATTCTTCCAATCCAGGAACATGGTATATCTCTCCATCTGTTTGTATCATCTTTAATTTCTTTCATCACTCTCTTATAATTTTCTGCATACAGGTCTTTTGTCTCCTTAAGTAGGTGTATTCCTAGGTATCTTATTCTTTTTGTTGCAATGGTAAATGGGAGTGTTTCCTTAATTTCTCCTTCAGATTTTTCATTATTATTGTACAGAAATACAGAGGATTTCCATGCATTAACTTTGTATCCTGATACTTTACCAAATTCATTGATTAGCTCTAGTAGTTTTCTGGTAGCATCTTTAAGACTCTCTATGTATAGTATCATGTCATCTGCAAACAGTGACGGCTTTATTTCTTCTTTTCCAATTTGGATTCCTTTTATTTCTTTATCATCTCTGGTTGCTGTGGCTAAAACTTCCAAAACTGTGTTGAATAATAGTGGTGAGAGTGGACAGCCTTGTCTTGTTCCTGGTCTTAGAGGAAATGCTTTCAGTCATTCACCATTTAGAACGATGTTGGCTGTGTGTTTGTCATATATGGCCTTCGTTATGTTGAGGCAAGTTCCCTCTATGCCTACTTTCTGGAGGGTTTTTATCATAAATGGGTGTTGAATTTTGTCGAAAGATTTTCTGCATCTATTGAGATGATCATATGATTTTTCTCCTTCAATTTTTCAATATGGTTTATCACATTGATTGATTTTCATATACTGAAGAATCCTTGCATTCCTGGGATAAACCCCACTTGATCATAGTGTATGATCCTTTTAAAGAGCTGTTGGATTCTGTTTGCTAGTATCATGTTGAGGACTTTTGCATCTATGTTCATCAGTGATATTGGCCTGTAGTTTTCTTTCTTTGTGACATCTTTGTCTGGTTTTGGTATCAGGGTGATGGTGACCTCATAGAATGAGTTTGGGAATTTTCCTCCCACTGCTATATTTTGGAAGATTTTGAGATGGATCTGTATTAGGTCTTCTCTAAATGTTTGATAGAATTCGCCTGTGAAGCCATCTGGTCCTGGGCTTTTGTTTGTTGGAAGATTTTTAATCACAGTTTCAATTTCAGTGCTTGTGATTGGTCTGTTTCTATTTTCTATTTCTCCCTGGCTCAGTCTCAGAAGGTTGTGCTTTTCTAAGAATTTGTCCATTTCTTCCAGGTTGTCCATTTTATTGGCATATATTTGATTGTAGTAATGTCTCATGATTCTTTGTATTTCTACAGTGTCAGTTGTTACTTCTCCTCTTCCATTTCTAATTTTATTAATTTGAGTCTTTTCCCTTTTTTTCTTGATGAGTCTCTCTAATGGTTTATCAATTTTTTGTATGTTCTCAAAGAACCAGCTTTTAGTTTCATTTATCTTTGCTATTGTTTCTCTAATGTCTTTTTCATTTACTTCTAATCTGATCTTTATTAATTCCTTTCCTTCTGCTAACTTTGGGTTGTTTTTTTGTTCTTCTTTCTCTAATTGCTTTAGGTGTAAAGTTAGGTTGTTTATTTGATACGTTTCTGGTTTATTGAGTTAGGATTGTTTTGCTATAAACTTCCGTCTCAGAACTGCTTTTGCTGCATCCCATAAGTTTTGGGCCATCGTGTTTTCATTGTCATTTGTTTCTAGGTATTTTTTTTTTATTTCCTCCTTGATTTCTTCAGTGATCTCTTGGTTATTTATTAGTGTATTGTTTAGCCTCCATGTGCTTGTATTTTTTACAGATTTTTTCCGGTAATTGATATCTAATCCCATAACATTGTGGTCAGGAAAGATACTTGATACAATTTCAGTTATCTTAACCTTACCAAGGCTTGAGTAGTGACCCAAGATATGATCTATCCTAGAGAATGTTCCATGAGCACTTGAGAAGACAGTGTATTCTTTTGTTCTTGGATGGAATGTCCAATAAAGAAAGTCTGTATGGGTTCCTAGGTCTGAAGTGGGTCTCTTGTAGACAGCATATATATGGGTCTTGTTTTTATATCCGTTCACCAGTCTATGTCTTTTGGTTGGAGCATTTAATCCATTTACATTTAAAGTAGTTATCAATATGTATGTTCCTATTACCATTTTCTTTATTGTTTTGGACTTGTTATTGTAGGTCTTTTCCTTCTCTTATGTTTCCTGCCTAGAGACGTTCCTTTAGCATTTGTTGTAGGGCTGGTTTGGTAGTGCTGAGTTTTCTTAGCTTTTGCTTGTCTGTAAAGGTTTTGATTTCTCCGTCAAATCGGAATGAGATCCTTGCTGGGTAGAGTAATCTTGGGGTTGTAGGTTTTTCCCTTTCATCACTTTAAATATGTCTTGCTACTCCCTTCTCGCTTGCAGAGTTTATTCTGAAAGATCAGCTGTTAACCTTATGGAGATTCCCTTGTACGTTTTTTGTTGTTGTTCCCTTGCTGCTTTTAATATTTTTTCTTTGTATTTAAGTTTTGATAGTTTGCTTAATATGTGTCTTGGCGTGTTTCTCCTTGGATTTATCTTGTATGGGGCTCTCTGTGCTTCCTGGACCTTATTGACTATTTCCTTTCCCATATTAAGTAATATTTCAACTATAATCTCTTCAAATATTTTCTCAGTCCCTTTCTTTTTCTCTTCTTCTTCTGGGACGCATATAATCTGAATGTTGTTCAGTTTAATATTTTCCCGGAGGTCTCTGAGACTGTCCTCAATTCTTCTCATTCTTTTTTCTTTTTTCTGCTCTGTGGTAGTTGTTTCCACTATTTTATCTTCCAGGTCAACGATCCATTCTTCTGCCTCAGTTATTCTGCTATTTATTCCTTGTAGAGGATTTTTAATTTCATTTATTGTGTTTTTTTGTCATTGTTTGTTTGCTCTTTAGTTCTTCTGTGTCCTTGTTAAATGTTTCTTTTATTTTCTCCATTCTCTTTCGAAGATTTTGATCATCTTTGCTATCATTACTCTGAATTATTTTTTCAGGTAGACTGCCTATTTCCTCTTCATTGGTTTGGTCTGGTGGGTTTTTACTTTGCTACTTCATCTCCTGTGTGTTTTTTTGTCTTCTCAGTTTGCTTAACTTACTGGATTTGGGTTCTCCTTTTTGCAGGCTGCAGGTTCGTAGTTCCTGTTGTTTTTGGTGTCTGCCCCCAGTGGCTAAGGTTGGTTCAGTTGGTTGTGTAGGCTTCCTGGTGAAAGCGACTGGTGCCTATGTTCTAGTGGATGAGGCTGGATCTTATTTTCTGGTGGGCAGGACTGCATCTGGTGGTGTGTTTTGGGGTGTCTGTGACCTTATTATGATTTTAGGCAGTGTCTCTGCTAGCAGTAGTGATTGTGTTCCTGTCTTGGTAGTTGTTTGGTGTAAGGTGTCCAGCACTGTAGCTTGGTGGTTGTTGAGTGGAGCTGGGTCTTAGTGCTGAGATGGATATCTCTGGGAGAGCTTATGCTGTTTGATATTACATGGAGCCGGGAGGTCTCTTGTTGACCAATGTCCTGAATTCGGCTCTCCCACCTCAGAGGCACAGGCCTGACACCCAGCCGGAGCACCAAGATCCTGTCAGCCACACAGCTCAGAAGAAAAGGTAGGAAAAAAAAAAAGAAAGAAAGAAAAAAAGAAAATCAATTTAAGTTATTAAGATAAAAATCTTTAAAAAACTATTAAAAATTAAAAGAATTAAAAAATAATTTAAAAAAAGAAAGGAAGAAAGAAGAGAGCATCCAAACCAAAAAACAAATCCACCAATGATAACAAGCACTAAAAAAGTATACTAAAAAACAAAAAGAAAACAAAAAACCGACAGACAGAACCCTAGGACAAATGGTAAAATCAAATCTGTACAGACAAAATCACACAAAGTCCACCACCTCAATTTTGTGATGATTTGATGTTGATTCATGTATTCCACAGACGCAGGGTATATCAAGTTGATTGTGCAGAATTAATCTGCTGCTCCTGAGGCTGCTGGGAGAAATTTCCCTTTTTCTTCTTTGTTTTCACAGCTCCTGGGGTTCAGCTGTGGATTGGCCCTGCCTCTACATGTAGGTCACCTGAGGGCATCTGTTCTTTGCTCAGACAGGACAGGGTTAAAGGAGCAGCTGATTAGTGTGCTCTGACTCACTCAGGCCGGGGCCAAGGAGGGGTATGGAATGAGGGGCGAGCCTGCAGCACAGAACCTGGTGTGATGTTGCAACTGCCTGAGGTGAACTGTGTGTTCTCCTGGGGAAGTTGTCCCTGTATCCTGGGACCCTGGCAGTGGCGGGCTGCACAGCCTCCTGGGAGGGGAAGTGTGAATAGTGACCTGTCCTTACACACAGGCTTCTTGGTGGCTGCAGTGGTAGCCTTAGCATTTCATGCCCATCTCTGGTGTCTGCACTGATAGGTGTGGCTGGTGCCTGTCTCTGGAGCTCGTTTAGGCAGTGCTCTGAATCACCTATCCTCACGCACCCCAGAACAATGGTCTCTTGCCTCTTAGGCAGTTCCAGATTTTTTCCAGGGCTCCCTCCTGACTAGCTGTGGTGCACTGGCACCCTTCAGGCTGTGCTCACACAGCCAGCCCCGGTCCTCTCCCTGGGATCTGAACTCCGAAGCCAGAGCCTCAGCTCCCAGCCCCCACCTGCCCCAGTGGGTGAGCAGACAAGCCTCTCAGGCTGGTGAATGCTGGTTGGCACCGATCCTCTGTGCGGGAATCTCTCTTCTTTGCCCTCTTCACCCCTGTTGCTGTGCTCTCTTTGGCTCCAAAACTTCCCCCCACCCTTCGCCCTGTCTCAGCCAGTGAAGGGGCTTCCTAGTGTGTGGAAACTTTTCCTCCTTCACAGCTCCCTCCCAGAGGTGCTGGTCCCCTCCTTATTCTATTGTCTCTGTTTTTTTTCTGTTTTCTTTTGCCTTACCCAGGTACGTGGGGAGTTTCTTGCCTTTTGGGAAGTCTGAGGTCTTCTGCCAGCATTCAGTAGGTGTTCTGTAGGAGTTGTTCCACATGTAGATATATTTCGCATGTATTTGTGGGGAGGAAGGTGATCTCCACGTCTTACTCCTCTGCCATCTTGAAGGTCTCGCCCCCCCAGAATTTTATGAATAAAGTGTTTTGAATTGTATTTCTTATGTGAGGATTGTGATTCTTTCATTGTTTCATTGTGTTTATAGATATGAAATACAAAGCCATGGTTTCACTGATGCCTTACATTTAATAAGAATAGATTTTTAGTAGTAATGCAGGAGGCATTGTGAAATTTGGCCTTTGATTTTCATTGGTCATTTGGTGCTTCCATAACATGAATTTCTTACATGGCAAGCTGGATTTTAGAGTGTACTTCTTTATATTCGTATGCATTTATATTTTGAGCTGTGGTGTGTTTAGGGGTGCATGGTATGTACTGGCAAGAAATCCTTTAGTTTAATCATGACTTTTAAAGGGGTTTTAAAATGACACTATTATTTCGTAGCAAGAAAAATGTTACTTATAAATATCTACCTCACTTCTTCATATTTCATTTCTAAAGATTTTATAATTTAAAATTCATATAGTACAGAGGTGTAAAATATGAAAGTCCCCATTGCCTCTGTTCCTCCAAGAAAATCACACCCTCCCCCAGAAGTAATTATTATTAACTGTTTGGTGTTTTTCTTGAAGCTTTTTCTTCCTATGCTAATTAAATATAATATAAACACACATAAGATATCATATTGTGATTTTTAAAAGCAAAAATGGGATTTCATTATACCATTTTCTTTGCAAATTGCTGCTTAAATATTTTAACATATGGAATATACTTTCTTTAAATTTTACTTTAGATTTTAAAAGTAGGTTTATAATTAATAAACTAATGAATACCCATAAACCCCCAAATCTCCCCTATTTCATCCCATATGCCTCTCCCCTAACTGAATATTTCTGTCTTTTTAAAAATAATTTTAAGGAGTTCCCTGGCTGCCTAGTGGTTAGGATTCCAAGCTTTCACTGCCGTGGCTTGGGTTCAATCCTTGGTCGGGAAACTGAGATCCCACAAGGCGTGCAGTGCAGCCAAAAAAAAAAAATAATAATGATTCAGTGATTTAAAAAAATTAACAATTTTATCATATAAGTATGTATAGCTAAATAATATAATGTTTAGCTTTGATTATGCTGTAGCAATTTTTAAAAAGGTACTAAAATGTGTGTAGCTTTCTGGTACTTGCTTTATCCTCACAATATTATTATTCTAAGATCCATTCATCTTATTTTATGTGACTAAAGTGCCTTCATTTTCGCTGCTTTATAATATTCCACTGTGAGTATGCCATAGTTATTTTTATAATTCTCTTATCAATGGATTCTTAGGTGACTTGTAGTTTTTCTTTTTTTCTTTTTTTGGTATGTGCTAAATCGACAGTGCTGATTATGGGTATTTTACTATATATTTTCTGTTATACTGCACAAGTATCTTTAGGAGGAAGATTAATAAATTGCTGGATTGTAGGGTATACAGATGTTCAACTTTCAAAATGATGTTTAGTTATTTTCCAAATCAGGTGTACCAATTCATATGCTCCCCCAGCAATGTAAGAGATCCTATTGATCTACTTTCTTCAATATTTTGCATTGTCTGACATTACAATTTTTGCCAGTTGAGTGATGTAAAATGGTATATTATTGTGTACTTAACTTGCATTTCCCTGATTATTTTTGAGGTATAATTGACAATATTATATTAGTTTCAGGTGTACAACATAATGATTTGATATTTGCATACATTGTGAAATGATCACCACAATAAGTCTAATTATCATCCATCACCTTACATAGTTACAATTATTTTTTATGATGAAAACATTTACGGTATGCTCTTTTAGCAACTTTCAAAATGTAATACAGTATTATTAACTATGGTCAACATGCTATACATTACATCCCCATGACATTTATTTTATAATAGGAAGTGTGTACCTTTTGACTCCCTTCACTCATTTTACCCCCATCCCCCCTTCCCTCTGATAACCACCAATCTGCTCTCTATACTTCTTAGTGAGATCATATGGTATCTGTTTTTCTTTATTCTGACTTATGTCACTTAGCATAATGACCTCAAACTCCATCCATGTTGTCACAAATGGTAAGATTTCATTCTTCTTTATGACTAAATAGTATTTATATATATATATATATATATATATATATATAGAGAGAGAGAGAGAGAGAGAGAGTATACTATATATCAGTACTATATACTATATATATATATATATATATCACCTATTTGTAATTCATTCATCCTTTGAGGGAAACTTAGGTTGTTTCCATATTTTGGCTAATGTAAATAATGCTGCAGTGAACATGGAAGTGCATATATCTTTTCAAATTAATGTTTTTGTTTTCTTCAATTAAATCCCCAGAAGTGGAATTGCTGGGTCACATGGTACATCTATTTTTAATTTTTTGAGAAACCTCTATAATGTTTTCCATAATAATAATGCACAAGGATTCCCTTTACTTCACATCCTCACCAACACTTGTTATTTCCTGTATTTTAGATAATAGCCATTCTAATGGGTATGAGGTCATATATCACTGTGGTTTTGATTTGCCTTTCCCTGATGATTAGTGATGTTGAGCATCTTTTCATGTGCCTGTTGTCCACCTGAATGTCTTCTTTGGAAGAATGCCTATTCAGGTCTTCTGCCCATTTTTAATTGGATTATTGGTTTGTTTTTGCTGTTGAATTTTATGAGTTCTTTATATATTTTGGATATTAACATCTTATCAGATATATGATTTGCAAATACTTTCTCCCATTCAGTAGATTGCCTTTTCATTGTGTTGATGATTTCCTTTGTGGTGCAGAAGCTTTTTAGTTTGATGTAGCCCCACTTATTTATTTTTGCTTTTGTTGCCTTTGGAGTCAGATCCAAAAAATCATTTCTAAGAGTGAAGTCAAGTAGCTTACCACCTAGACGTTTTATGATTTCAGGTCTTACATTCAAGTATTTAATCCATTTTAAGCTAAATTTTGTGTATGGTGTAAGATAATGGTCAGTTTTATTCTTTTTTGTGTGGTTGTCAGGTTTACCCAAACACATGTATTAAAGAGATAGTTCTGTCCCCATTATGTATTTTTGCCTCCTTTGTCAAAATTTAATTGACTATATATGCATGGGTATATTTCTGGGCTCTCTATTCTGTTTCTTTGAGCTATATGACTGTTTTTATGCCAATTCCAATTTTGATTAGCATAGCTTTGTAATGTAATTTGAAATCAGGGAGCATGGTGCCTCTAACTATGTTCTTCTTTCTCAAGCTTGCTTTGACTATTCAGGGTCTTTTGTGGTTCCATACAAATTTTAGAATTGTTTGCTCTATTTCTGTGAAAAATGCCATTGGAATATTGATAGGGATTGCACTGACTCTGTGGATTGCTTTGGGTAGTATGGCCATTTTCATAATATTAATCTTCCAACATATATGCATGGAATATCTTTCCATTTATTTGTGTCTCCTTTAATTTATTTCAACAGTGTCTTAGAGTTTTAAGTGTATGTCTTTCACCTCCTTGATTAAATTTATCACTAAGTATTTTATTATTTTTGATTTAATTGTAAATGGTATTTTATTCTTCATTTCTTTTCTGATAGTTCATTGTCGGTCTATAGAAACACATAGACTTTTTCAAATTGATTTTGTATCCTGCAGCTTTACTGAATTTGGTTATAAGTTCTAACACTTATTTGGTGGAATTTTTAGGGTATTCCATATATAAAATCTTGTCATCTGTCAATAGTGACAGTTTTACTTCTTTCTTTCCAATTTAGATGCCTTTTATTTCTTTTTCTTGCCTAAATGCTCTGCCTAGGACTTCCAGTACTATTTTGAATAAAGGGAACTAGAGCGAGCATTCTTGTCTTGTTCCTGACCTTAGAGGAAAACTTTCAGCTCTTCACTATTGAGTACCATGTTAGCTGTGGGCTTGTCTTATATAGCTTTTATTTTGTTGACGTAGTTCCCTCTATACCCAGTTTGTTCAGTTTTTATCATAAATGGATGTTGAATTTCTTCAGATGCTTTTCCTGTATCTATTGAGACGATCATATATTTTTTGTTCTTCATTTTGTTAATATGGTGTATCACGTTGATTGATTTCCAGATGGTGAACCATCCTTTCATCCCTGGAATAAATTCTACTTGATCATGGTTTATTATACTTTTAATGTATTGTTGAATTTAGCTTGCTAATATTTTTTGAGCATTTTTGCATCTGTGTTCCTTGGATATTGGCCTGTAATTTTATTTTCTTGTGGTGTCCTTTTCTGGTTTTGGTATCAGGGTAATCCTGGCCTTGTAAAATTAGTTTAGAAGCATTTCCTCCTCTTCAATTTTTTGGAAAAGATTGAGAGATGTTGTTATTAATTCTTTTTTGAATGTTTGGTAGAAGTCATCAGTAAAGCCATCTGGTCTGGTCCTGAAATTTTAACATTGAATTTTTTTTTTTGATTACTGTTTCAATCTCCTTACTAGTAATAAGTCTATTCAGGTTTTCAATTTCTTCATGATTCAGCTTTGTAGGCTGTATGATTTAGCTTTGTAGGCTGTATGATTTTAGGAACTTATCCATTTTTCTAGGTTGTTCAATTTTATGGCATGTAATTGTTCAGAATCTCTTATTATCCTTTGTATTTTTTGGAAACAGTTGTAATATATCCTCTTTCATTTCTGATTTTATTTTTTGGAGCCCTCTATTTTTCTTGGTGAGTCTAACTAAGAGTTTATCAAATTTGTTTATCTTTTCAAAAAACAAGCTGCTAGTTTTCTTGATCTTTTTAATTGTCTTTTTAGTCTCTATTTGATTTATTTTCACTCTCATCTTTGTTATTTCTTTCTTCTAACTTTGGGCTTCATTTTTTCCCCTAGTTCCTTGAGATGTAAAGTCCGACTGTTTATTTGCTATTTTTCTTGTTTCTTGAGGTAGGAATATATTGCTATGAACTTACCTCTTGGAACTGCTCTTGCTGTATCCCATACACTTTGGTATGTTATATTTCCATTTTCATTTTTGTCAAGGCTATTCTTGGTTTCTCCTTTGAATTCTTCATTGACCCATTGGTTGTTCAATAGTATGCTGCTTAATTTCTACATATTTGTAAAATTTTCAATTTTCTTATCATATTTGATTTCTAGTTTCATAAGATTGTGGTCAAGAAAGATGCTTGATGTGATTTGAATCTTCTTAAATTATTAAGATTTCTTTGGTGGATATGTTAGGCCACATATGATCTATCCTGGAGAATATTTCATGTGCACATCAGAAGAATGTGTATTCTGCTGCTTTTGGATGAAATATTCTGTGTATATCTGTTAATTTCATCTGGTCTAATGTGTTGTTTAAGGTCAGTGTTTCCTTATAGATTTTGTTGTCTGGATGATCTATCCATTGATTTAAGTGTGGTATTAAAGTCCTCTACTATTATTGTATTGCTCTCTATCCCTTTATGTCTGTTACTTTTTGCTTATATATTTATGTGTTCCTATGTTGGGTGCATAAATACTTACCAGTGTTATATACTCTTGGTGGATTCACCCCTTTATCATTGTGTAATGCCCTTCTTTGCCTTTTATTACAGTCTTTGTTTTAAGGTCTATTTTGTCTGAGATAAGCATAGCTACCTCACCTTTCTTTTGGTCCCCATTTGTATGGAACATCTCTTTCCATCCCTTCACTTTTAGTCTGTGTGTGTTCTAAAACCTTAAGTGAGTCTCTTGTAGGCAGCATATAGATGTGTCTTGTTCTTTTATCCATTCAACCACAAAGTCTTTTGATTGGAGCATTTAGTCAATTTACATTTACAGTAATTATTGATAGCTATATACTTATTGTCATTTTGTTAATTGTTTTCTGGCTGTTTTGTAGTTCCTCTCTGTTCCTTTCTTCTTCTCTTGTTCTCTTCCTTTGTGGTTTGATGACTTTTTGTGACATATACTGAGATTACTTTCTCATTATCTTTTGTGTGTCTACTATTGGTTTTTGCTTGTAGCTACCATGGAGCTCACATAAAATAACCTACATTTATTAAGTCTACTAACAACTTAAGTTTGAATGCATTCTAAAACAATACATTTTCCTCCCCCCCTACCTTTTATGTTTTGATGTCATATTTTACCTCTTTTTATCTTGTGTATCCCTAATGATTGTAATTATAGTTATTTTTACTACTTTTGTCTTTTAACTTTCACACTATCTTTATAGGTGATTAATCTACTACCTTTACTATATATTTACCTTTACCAGTGAGATCTATACTTTCATGAGTTTCTTCATTACTAAGTAATGCCTTTTCTTTTTCAGGTTAACAAATTCCCTTTAACATTTCTTGTAAGACTGGTTTTATGGTGATGAACTCCTTTAGCTTTGCTTGTCTGGAAAACTCTTTATCTCTACTTCAATTACGAATGATTATTTTCCCAGGTAGAGTAGTCTTGGTTGGAAGATTTTTCGTTTCAGCACTTTGAATATATTGTGCCACTCTCTTTTGCCTTGCAAAATTTCTGATGGAAAAATCTGCTCATAGTCTTATGGAAGTTTCTTTGTACATAAAAGTAGTTTTATCTTTCTGCTTTTAAGATTATATCTTTATCTTTAGCTTCTGCCATTTTAATTATAATATGTCTTGGTGTGAATCTCTTTGGGTTCTGTTTATTTGGAACTCTCCTGGCTCCTGGGATCTGATGTCTGATTCCTTCTTTGTGTTAGAGAAATTTTCAACCATTATTGCTTCAAATAATTTTTCTTCCCCTTTCTCTCTCTATTCTTCTGGACCCCCTACAATGTGAATATTGTTATGCTTGATGTTGTCTCATAAGCCTCTTAAGTATCTTCACTTTTGAGTTTTGTTTTCTTTTTGCTATTCTGATTGGGTGAGCTCCACTGCCTTATCTTCAACATCAGTGATCCTTTCTACTGTTTTATCTAGTCTGCTGTTGAACCCATCTAGTGTATTTTTCAATTGAGTTATTGTATTATTCATTTCTGATTGGTTCTTTTCTATATTTTCTATCACTTAAAAAAATTCTCGTTATATTCATCCATTCTTCTCCTAAATTCAGTGAGCATCTTTATGACCATTTCCTTGAATTCTTTATCAGGTAAATGAATGATCTCCACTTCATTAATGCTTTTTTCTGAGGTTTAACCTTGTTCTTTTGCTTAGAACATATTCCTTTGTTCCCTCATTCTGCTTGCCTCTCTGTGTTTGTTTCTATGTATTCTATGAACCAGCTAGCTAGCTCTCCCAGTCTTGAAGAACTGGCCTCATGTAGGAGATAAACTTTATCATTCAGCCTTGCCTTAGCCCTTGATAGTCTCATGAACTTTTGTGATTGTCCAAGCAGCCTATTTTATTTTATTTTAAATTGCTTTTAGTTTTTGAGGGTGTGCCAAGACCTGTCAGTGTCCCAAAGGGAAGTTTCTTCGTCAGTACCTATTTTCAGCCTGATTGGTAGCCCAATTCTCAGGCAGCAGCTTTTGAAGTATGCAAGTATATATAGACATGTGGGACCACACTTGTAAACCCTGCTGGCCTCCATACCAGGTGGGCTGTTAAAGTCACCTACTATTACTGTGTTACTGTTGATTTCCCCTTTTATGGGTGTTAGCATTTGCCTTATGTATTGAGGTGCTCCTATATTGGGTGCATAGATATTTACAATTGTTATATCTTCTTCTTGGATTGATCCCTTGATCGTTATATAGTGTCCTTCCTTGTCTCTTATAATAGTCTTTATTTTAAAGTCTATTTTGTCTGATATAAGTATTGCTACTCCAGCTTTCTTTTGTTTTCCTTTTGCATGGAATATCTTTTTCCATCCCCTCACTTTCAGTCTGTATGTGTTCTTATGCCTGAAATGGGTCTCTTGTAGACAGCATATATATGGGTCTTGCTTTTGTATCCATTCTGCCAATCTGTGTCTTTTGGTTGGGGTATTTAATCCATTTACATTTAAGGTAATTGTCAATATGTCTGTCCCTATTACCATTTTCTTAATTGTTTTGGGTTTGTTTTTGTAAGTCTTTTCCTTCTCTTGTGTTTCCTGCCTAGAGAAATTCCTTTAGCATTTGTTGTAAAGCTGGTTTCATGGTGCTGAATTCTTAAATTTTGCATGTCTGTAAAGCTTTTGATCTCTCTGTTGAAGCTGAATGAGATCCACGCTGGGTAGAGTAATCCTGTTTGTAGATTTTTCCCGTTCATCATTTTACATATATCTTGCCACTCCCTTCTGGCCTGTAGAATTTCTAGTGAAAGATCAGGTGTTAACTTTATGGAGATTCCCTTGTATGTTTTTGTTGCTTTGCCCTTGCTGCTTTTAATATTTTTTCTTTGTGTTTAATTTTTGTTAGTTTGATTAACATGTGTCTCGGCATTTTTTCTCCTTGGATTTATCCTGTATGGGACTCTCTGTGCTTCATGGACTTGACTGACTATTTCCTTTCCCATGTTGGGGAAGTTTTCAACTGTAATCTCTTCAAATATTTTCTGAGACCCTTTCTTCTTTTCTTCTTCCTCTGGGATGCCTATAATTCGAATATTGGTTCATTTAATGTTGTCCCAGAGGTCTCTGAGACTCTCCTACATTCTTTTCATTGTTTTTTCTTTATTCTGCTCTGGGGCAGTTATTTCCGCCATTCTATCTTCCAGCTCACTTATCTCTTCTTCTTCTTCAGTTATTCTGTTATTGATTCCTTCTAGAGTATTTTTAATTTCAGTTATTTTGTTGTTCATTACTGTTTGTTTGCTCTTTAGTTCTTCTAGGTCCTTGTTAAATGCTTCTTGTATTTTCTCTATACTATTTCCAAGATTTTGTATCATCTTTACTCTCATTACTCTGAATTTTTTTTCAGGTGCATTGCCTATTTCCTCTTCATTTATTTGGCCTTGTGTGTTTTTATCTTGCTCCTTTACCTGTAAGATTTTTCTCTGTCTTCTCATTTTGTCTATTTTACAGTATTTGAGGTCTCCTTTCCCTAGGTTGAAGGGTCATAGTTCCTCTTGCTTCTGTTTTCTGCCCCTGGTGATGGGGTTGGTCCAGTGTCTTGTGTAGGCTTCTTGATGGGAGGGATTGGTGCCTGCGTTCTGCTGGGTGGAGCTGAGTCTTTTCCTTCTGATGAGCAGGGCCTTGTCAGGTGGTGTGTTTTGGGGTGTCTGTGAGCTTAGTATGACTTTAGGTTGTCTGTGTGCTGATGGGTGGGTTTGTGTTCCTGTCTTGGTTGTTGTTTGGTGTAAGGCATCCAGTGCTGGGAGCTGCTGCCAGTTGGGTCTTGGATTCAGATAGAGGCCTATGTTAGAGCTCTCAGTGACTAATCTTCCATGAGGCCGAGAATTCTCAAGTGGTCCAGCATCCTGGACTTGGTGCTCCCATTCCAGAGCCTCAGGCCCAACTTCTTGTCGAGGGACCAAGACCCCAAAAGTCACTCATCCTGGCAATAAAGGGGATTAAAAAAAAAGAAGACTAACAAAACCCCAGACAAGTGGTAAAAAGTAAAATCAAACAAACAGAAACAAGGAAACACACACAAAAGAAACAAAAACAGAACCAAATAAATGAAATAGCAAGAGAACAACCAGACAAAAAAAAGAACCCAAGAACGAAATCAAACAATTAAGAAGAAAGTTGACAAAAAACGCAAAACCAAAAAACAAAACCAAAGCAGAGTGCCAACTGAAGAATGAAGCAAAGAAACAAAACAAACTGACAAAAATGATATAAAAAAAAGAAAAAAGTAAAAGAGAAACGTGATAGAAGACTGAACAACACAAAAGCAATGTAGAAACAGAAATATTAAAAAAAATAAAATAAGAAACATATTAAAGAAAAAAAAAAGACAAACAAAACCCTGCAGAAATGGTAAAAACAAAATCAAACAAGCAAAACCAGAAACTAGGAAACACACACACACATGTAAAAGAAACAAAAACAGAACCAAATAAAACAAAAAGCAAGAGGACAACCAGACCAATAGAAGAACTCAATAGTGAAATCAAACAATTAGGATTAAAAATAACAAAAACACATAACCTAAAAACAAAACCAAAGCAGTGTGCCAACTGAAGAATGAAGCAAGGAAGCAGAACAAAAAATAAGAATGATTAAAAAATAATAATAATAAAATAAAATAAAAAGGGAAGAAAACACAGGACAACAGAAAAGCAAAGTAGAATGGGAATATTAGAAAAAGAAAAATATATTAAAGAAAAAGAGGAAGAAAAAATAAGGGAAAAGAACCCAGAAGAACAGAAAAGCAAAGTAAAAATAGAAATATATATAAAAAAAATAGAAATATGTTATAAAACATGGAGATCCCAAAAGACTAAATTTTAAAAAACCTAAAACAACAACAAGAAACAAACAAAAAATAGAAAAAAAAGAAACCACAAAAAAAAGCTAGAACCAACAACAGAATGAATCAAAACATAATAAAATTAATAGTAATAATTATGTTTCCCTGGGGTCTCTGCTGTAAGTGTCCTTGCACACACCGTGAGCCACAGTCCACCTCTGCCTCCCCAAGAGGTCATCCTCTGCCTCTGGGCTGGTCTCTAGACCTGCTGTGGTCCTTCTGGGCACCACTCAGACTCTGATCTGGCCAAATTCCTATGTGTGCTTGCCCCCAAAGTCCACAGCTGCCAGAGCTAGACCGTTTTTATTTGTGGGAGCACTTATTGTCTACTCAGATATTACATAGACACAGGGTCTACCTAGCTGATCACGGGGATTTAATCTGCAGCTTTTAAAGCTGATGGAAAGATTTTCAATCTTCTTCCTTAGTCATCCCGTCCCTGGGGCTCAGCTCTGGTTTTATCCCCACCTCTGCGTGTGGTCCACCCACAGGAGTCTGGTCCTGACGCCGTCTTGGAGCTCTTGGGTCTGTCTCTGTGAGAACTGGGCACAGAAGTGGTATGACTGTTTAGATTGTAGGAGCCTAGGCGGCTCCAAATGCTCAGGGAATCTGGCAGCAATGGCACAAGAGATATGGCCCTAGTGAGGTCCTTTTCTGGCACCCAGCATAAGGCACGTGAGGGCCAGCCCTGGGTGGGGTTTTTCTGGCACCCAGCAGCAGGCATGTGAGGGCCAGCCCTGAGAGGGCTTTCTTTTTTTTTTAAAAGTGCCCTGCAGCCAGTGCATGAGGCCCAGATCTGAGGGGGCTTTTTTTATTGCTCAGCAACCCATGCACAAGAGCCAGCCCTGAACAGGCTTCTTTTATTGTTGTCAGCAGGCACCGGCATGTGGGGAGAGAGAGGTTACAATAGTGGCTCCTCCCCCTGCGTGTGACTCAGCAGTAGCACCCTGCTTCCACGGCAGTCCAGTCTTCCTCCATAGGCATTCCCTGCTGCTGATTTCCTCCCTCCTGTCCCCTCAGTCCTTCTCCCCACAGCCCACAGCAGTTCTTGCTCTGGACTTGTTCTCCAATCCCCACGTACCAGCTCCCAGCCCCTTGCACACCTGTGAACACATGTCCCAGTCCAGGGCATGTAGGGCCATGGTATGGACAGTCTGTGTATTTCTCACTCTGTCCTGTCTGCCACAGATCGGCCACTTCACCTTCTTCCGACGGCTTCAAATGCTTCCCTTCTGTCCCAATTGATTTCCCCGTTGGAGAGGGTGTTTCCCCGTCAGAGAGGGTGTTTCCCTGAATTCAGGAATCTCTCCTCTGCTTTAGCTTCCCCGCCCCGGGGTGCACGTCCCATCCTGCTTCCTCTCCTCCTCCTTCTCCCTTTTTTTTTTTCTGTCCTACCCAGTTATGCAGGGATCTTTATAGTCCTTTCCATGTCCAAGGTCTTCTGCTAGTTTTCAGCCAGTGTTCTGTGAGAATTGTTGCATCTATAGATGTACTCCTGATGCATCCGTGGAGAGAGATAAACTCCACGTCCACCTACTCCTCCACCTTCTTGAATCTCCCTCAGCTATTATTTCTTTAAATAAGCTTTCCACCTGTTTATTCTCCTTCTGGTACTCGCATGATGTAAATGTCCACTCATTTGATGTTGTCCCATAAAGCACATAAGCTTTCTTCACTCTTTTTCATTCATTCATTTATTTATTTATTTATATATATATATATATATATATATATATATATATTTATTTATTTATTTATTTCCTCCAACTGGCTAATTCCAATGACCTATCTTTAGGTTCACTGATTTCTTTTTCTGTATGATCAAGTCTAATATTGAAGCTCTCTATTGAATTTCTCAGTTCTGTCACTGTATTCTTCAGCTCCAAGATTTCCATTTAGTTCTTTTTTTATTATTTATCTTTTTAAATTAAATTTCTCATTATATCCATGCATTGTTCTCCTGATTATGTTTAATTGTCTATTTGTGTTCTCTTGCATTTCACTGAGTTTCTTTAAGATGATTAGTTTAAATTCTTTGTCATACAAGTTGTGGATCTCCTTTGGTTGGGGGAGGCTGTTACTGGAGCTTCATTAGTTTCCTCTGGTGGTGTCATTTTGCCTGATTCTTCATTGCACATGTAGCCTTGTGTTGTTGTCTGTGCATTTGAAGGAGCAAACATCTCTTCCAGTCTTCAGAGACTTGTTTCAACAGGTGAAGATCTTCTCTTGTTGATTAGCTGGACTGTTGAGATTACCTCCAAAATCTCAGTCATGCTGGGTTGTAGCCAGGTAATGAAGCTCTTGCTGGATCTGCCTTTGGGTACACATGTGGGAGGCTTGGATCCTGTCTGGTCCCCAGGTGGACAGGACAACATCCAGGACCTTGTTCAGTAGAGTGGTGCTCCATGGACTTGGATCAGCATGTCTCTTGGTGGATCTCTCAGTGAGAAAACT
This sequence comes from Balaenoptera ricei, assembly GCF_028023285.1. Classification (NCBI taxonomy): domain Eukaryota; kingdom Metazoa; phylum Chordata; class Mammalia; order Artiodactyla; family Balaenopteridae; genus Balaenoptera; species Balaenoptera ricei. Next base: position 75,392,216 of record NC_082660.1, read on the forward strand.
GTTCATGGACCATGGCTGTGAGGGTTTGGAGCCAAATCACAGATTCATATCAGGATTGCTGTCAGACTGAGGCTGGCTGACCTACCACCTGGGGTATTGACAGGGGCATGTTTTACATGGGGCCCTGGAGTACCAGGAATGCTGAGGACTGTGGCTGAGAAGATTCACAGACACAGTGTCTCCATTGGGTCCCTGGGCCAGCAGGACTTGTTGCAGACTGCAGGTTGTAGGGCCTGCAGCCCAGTTATAAAGCTGTTTCAGATTCTACAATCAGACCATGTTTGGTGGACTTACCTCTTGTGGCTCCCACACCATGTCTGAGAAGGTCTGGAGCTGGATAATGGGTCACTGCAAGGCCTACAGCTGGGACCAACGTATGCAAGCCTATAACCCAAGGCACAGTTGGGCTCTACTCCTCTTGAATCCCTTGGTGTATGGTGCTGTTAGCAAGACCATGGCCAAACAGGACTATAGCTGAGTCCATACAGGGGTGCGGAACTGTTTCTGGGTCAGCAGCTGGGACCATGGTCAACAGATTGGCCACCTCGGTGCATGTAAGCCTGCCTTCTCAAAATAGCTCTCTGCAGTCTTGGACTCCAAGACTCCAAGTCCAATCCTTGGACTTGGGATTTCACAATTTCCCACCTTTACCGCAAAGATATCCTAAAGGCACTTTTGTCTATGGATGACTGCCAAATTTTTCTTGCAGAGAGGAGATATAAGTGAGGGACCACTTATTCTACCATTTTTCTGATGTCCTGCAATTCACCATATTTTCATGTTTATTGGCTATGTATGTTTACTCTCTTGTGAAATATCCAATCAAATCTTTTGCACATTTTTTTCTTTTTTTCTGTTGGTTTGTACTTGTTCTTTGTGTTAATATATTCTAGGTACTATACCTTTGAGGTTACACATGTTTCAAATATCTTCTCCCAGTTTATGGCTTGTCTTTTTACTTTCTTCATGGTTATCTTTATTTTGACATAGAATTTATCAATCTTTTCCTTTCTGGCTAGTGCTTTTAGTGTATTGTTTAAGAGATCCTTCATTATCCCAAGGTCAGAAAATTGTTCTCCAGTGTTTTATTCAATTTTTTTTTTAAATTTTGCATTTCATATTTGTTATTAATCCATTTGATTGTTTTTCATAAAATAGGGCAGATATCTAATTTTACTTTTCTCCAAAAGGATAATCAATTCTTCCAGCACCATTTATTGAGTAGTTGCTGTTTCTCCACCTTTTTGCAATGCCACTTCTATCATATATCAAAGTTCCATGTATGCATGTATCAGTTTTTGGATGCCCTATTTTGTTGATTAATTTGTCTATCATTGTACCTGTTTAAGAAAACAGGCACTTTGAAATGCCTGAGCCTAATAGAACACTTTAACTGTACTAAGAAATAAGATTAAATTTCTACAGATGTTGTTAACTGTAAATAAAATCATCCTCCAGCATAGAGGTTTGATTTCTGTCCTAAATGCTACTACCTACTCCATGCCTCTCATTAGCCATTCAGGTGCTGTAAGTAAGATACATATTTTTGTAAGGTATTTTGCGGGTACATTTAAATTTGCTTCCACTTAATGCTTAGAAGGGAGATCCATTTGAGCAGTGATGACATGAAAAAAAGCTAACTCAGCAGAGTTGAGACTGCTATTCTTAGAAAAACCTTCTTGCAAGGTTGGGGCTTGGCTGAAATCTGGGAACTTGACTTACCTCTGTTCACTAAGTGATCGTGAGTGGCTCATTGTACTTATAGTGTTTATACAAACGGTGTGGTTTATACCAAACACCTGATTTCCTTCTGGAAATCTGGAATTTTGATATGGGCTAGGCAGAGAATGGCTACATAACCAATCCCCAATAAAAACCCTAGTAGGCTGAGTCTCTAAAGGGCCTCTTTGGACAGAAACATCATATACATGTTGCTGCATTTCTGTTGCTGGTGGAGGAGTGTGCTCTGTGTGATCCCTCACAGGAAGAACATAAGAGCATAAGGAAGCCTGCACATGGATTCCTCCAGAATCTGCTTGTGTCATTTTATTTAATAATTCTGCTGTGTATTCTTACTACTTTAATAAATCTTAGCCATGAGTACAACTATATGCTGAGCCCCATGAATCCTAGCAGGACCCACAACCCCAACACAGGTGGTATCACTCCTGCTTCTTATGCTGCTGCTTGGATCAATATGATGCTTTGCTTCTTTTCCTGAGAGCCACATTATAGCACAAGGTGCCAGAGTTTCTCTGGTTGTACTGAATAAGCTACACAAAATGTTGATTTTGTCATTTTCAACTAAATTTTTTTGAAAAATATAACTGAATTATTTTCTATTTAATTTTGGAATACAAATATCTACATAATGTGGGAGGATAGATTTGATGATTTCTCAATTCTTTATTGTCCTAAGATTTTGAAATTCTACAATTATAGTGAGTCAATGTTGACTCCTCTGGGGTTTGGCCCAGATAGTATTAGAAGACACATGCTTTGTGTCATAAATGAGATCAAACAGTAAAGAATATGGACTTTGCCCTCATTCCTTGATCAAAAAACAAAGAGATAGATGGCTTACAGAAATAATTATTTCTATATTATAATAATAAGATCACATAGAAAAACAGATAATTATACATATCAAGCTAGAGACTTACAGAGCTTAAAAGAGTCATATCATATCATATGATATCACTTACATGTGGAATCTAAAAAAAGGTACAAATGAACTTATTAACAAAACAGAAATAGTCACAGATGTAGAAAACAAACTTATGGTTACTAAGGGAGGGGGAGAAGGGGTAGGACAAATTGGGAGATTGGGATTGACATATACACACTATTATATATAAAATAGATAACTAATAAGGACCTACTGTATAGCACAGGGAACTCTTCTCAATACTCTGTAATGACTTATATGAGAAAAGAATTGTAAAAAGAGTGGGTATATGTATATGTATAACTGATTCACTTTGCTGTACAGCAGAAACTAACACAACATTTGAAGTCAACTATACTCCAATAAAATTTTTTTTTTTAATTTTTAAAAAAGAGTCATATCATCCAGTCCAGTGATCCTGCCTAATTATCTCCACTGACTAGACAAACTGCATTTTTATTTATCTGAGGTTTAAATATAATAATGATGATACCACCTTATATTGTTGTGTTATTATAGTTTTAAAGGCACTTTGTTGTACACCAAAAGAAACAGTATTGTATGGTAATCAAGGTATAATCTTTGAAGTCCAGCAGATACAGGGTCAAACCCTGCCTCTACCTCTTATCACATATATGACTTGGATGAATAATTTGATATCACTTGATTTCCCCATCTGCTAACTGGGGGCTAATAATACCAAACTCGTAAAGTTATTGTGAATTTAAATTAGAACATTCACACAATCACACACACACACATACTCATTGCTTCTCATAAAGCAGACTCTCAATGAATAGTCTTTGATGTAGGATAGGCAGCTATTATCTTTCCTGTTTTACAGATTAGTAAACCAGAAAGATTAAGTTATTTGCCTAAGATTAGGTAATAAAGTTGAATTTACTATGCTGCTACTGGATTGCAAATTTTCCATCTTTTCATAAAAGTTTCTATTAAATCAATGATAAGCGGATATTTGAATTATTTTGTGTGGGGTGTTTTATTCTTATAATTTTTTTTTAACAGATGTGTTAAGTGGTCATTTCAGTACCAACATCCATGACTCACCTAGCTCCTGAGTGGTCCATAATGAGCATTCTTCAGTATAATCAAGTCTTCATTCCTTTTAAGTTGTGACAGAGAATAATCATTTTGGTTTAGAGATTTTTTGGTGCCTCTAGATATGTACCTCTAAGCTGATAATTGCATTTGAAATTTTTAATTGAAGCAGATCTTTCATGTCCCATGATGAGTGCTTGGGAGATCTGATCCATTCTCCATAGTGGATATGTTCATAGGCCTGTGGTAAATGGTAGTTTCACCTTTGAAACTCTGATATGGGAAGGATAAACAGAGAAAAGAATATAAAGATGAATGAAAAGTTGTTTCAGATCAGATTTTGCCTTTTCAATATTGATCCATATTACTGGTCTTAGACTTGGGAAATATATTTTGTTTTGGTTTCAATTAGATGAAGAAACTGTTTGATGTAAGAAAATGTGTCTCAACCTTAGAATTTGTTTTAAAAGTCTAACATTTGGTTTCAGCTCAGGATTCATCAAATGAACTTTGTACATTTTTGTCCTTGGCTCTTGGTTCAGTTATGTTCATATCCTTGAGGTAATAAAACTTTCCTGTACTTTGAAAGCTTACAAAATACTAGTATTTTATTGGATCCTAAAGTGGTACATTCCTTTGATCATAAAGCTACCTACCCATATCAGCACCCATAGAGTAACCACCATTGCTTTTAAGATTAACGTAATCTAAATATCTTGGAAAAATAACGTTTCCTTGAATTTAGTTAATTAATAGTCAGAAAGGTAGAAAATTACTCATTCAACCGTAAAATAAACAGTCTAAAATCAACTGACAACATGTTTCTTCTCTTCCTTTCACTATAATTCCTCTAAAATGATAGTGACTTAATGCATAGTGAGCCACATGTATCATAGCCACAACTCATTTGCGAAAAGGAACATTATTGATATAATAAATTTTGTCCTCATACTACAGGATGCTTGTGTTAATATTCTCATTTTGTTTCTCAGGTCTGACCTTAGGGTATAGTCTTAGGTATAGGAAATATCTTGTGTGCTTCTTGCCACATATTCTTCTCAGAATTCCTTATCTTTGTCTCTTCTACCATTCTGTCCTTATCCTTATATTTGCTATATTAGTCAGGCCTTGAAGGTTATATTTTTCATTATCAATGAATTTTAACACTTCACCTAGCCAACATAGTAGCACAGACTCCTCTTAGTTGTGCCAAAAGGAAATGTGATTTACATGTTAATAAATAATTTTTCTTGGGTTTTTATTGGTCCCTTCCTTTAAAGTGTTGGTAGATATAGGCTACGGGAATTAAGGTGTGACTGATTTGATACTCCTTAGCTGCAAGGAGTTGATGAACTCTTCATATGCCTGATATTTCTTCCTAAATGGAATAATTTATATGGCCCACAGAGAAAGATTACAGGCCCACAGGAGCTGGAGTGGGGGCCCTTGACATTGTGGATGTGTTATGAAAGTACTGTACCTCAGTGTATACAGGGAGGAGTAAAATAGTTTAAGACATTACCTTCTGTTTAACAATTTTTTCTGAAGCTTGCATTCCATCACTCTAGAATCACAATTTCCCTAAGGCATTGACATATATTTTTAAATGAAATAAAGCCTCATTTTCAGTGTCGTTGGGAAAGTAAGTTAAATAAATCACCTTATTAATTAAAATAATGATACTTAAAATTTTGTGGCATATTTATTCCAAGAGGTTCAAATTGTTTCATATACCTTTAAACATTTATTTATTTATTATTATTATTTTAATGTGTTATTATTTTATTTTATTTTTATTTATTTTATTTATTTTTAAAATTTTTTAACATCTTTATTGGAGTACAATTGCTTTACAATGGTGTGTTAGTTTCTGCTTTATAACAAAGTGAATCAGTTATACATATACATATGTTCCCATATCTCTTCCCTCTTGCATCTCCCTCCCTCACACCCCTCCCTATCCCACCCCTCTAGGTGGTCACAAACCACGGAGCTGATCTCCCTGTGCTATGCGGCTGCTTCCCACTAGCTATCTATCTTACGTTTGGTAGTGTATATATGTCCATGCCACTCTCTCACTTTGTCCCAGCTTACCCTTCCCCCTCCCCGTATTAAACATTTATTTTTATACTTTCTCCTTGCAAAGTAAATAATAGGCTTGCTTTAAAACATAGATGATATGAGATAAGTTTTATTACTAATCTTTTACTACCTTAGGTATATATTCTAGATTGTGATTTACAAAGTGCAGTTCATATATAAATATAGTCTCATTTAATCATGACAACAACCCAGGTCAATATTATTATCCTCATCTAATAATAAAGGTCATAGAGATTGAGTGATTTTACTAAGATTGCAACTTTTAAAAGGGGCAAACTGACCCTCAAATCTATGACTTCTGAAACAAATTTCAGTTCCCTTTAGTAAACAACATTTACATCCTGCCATCCCTGCTTAAGAAATAAGAAAGTTGTCACAGAGAAGTAGATTAATACAAGAGGACCACTCAGGGGGCTTCCCTGGTGGCGCATTGGTTGAGAATCTGCCTGCTAATTCAGGAGACACGGGTTCGAGCCCTGGTCTGGGAGGATCCCACATGCCGCGGAGCAACTAGGCCCATGAGCCACAATTACTTAGCCTGCGCGTCTGGAGCCTGTGCTCCGCAACAAGAGAGGCCGCGATAATGAGAGGCCCGCACACCGCGATGAAGAGTGGCCCCCACTTGCCGCAGCTGGAGAGAGCCCTCGCACAGAGGCGAAGACCCAACACAGCCATAAATAAATAAATAAATAAATAAATATTAAAAAAAAAAAAAGAGGACCACTCAGAACATAAATTTTGGAACTCAGCCCAGGTTCTAAAATGGTCTTGCTTGAAATCTGCAATCTGCTTGTGCTTAAAATTCACATGTTCTATAATCTAAGAAGCTAGTGGGGCAAGTAGGAGGGGGTCACTCTCAATGAAAGTATTTATTTTGTTAACAATAGAAGATGAACTTTTGAAATGGTTAGATTAATGGATATAAAGAAAACTCTGTGAGTTGCTGAAGGGAGCTGTTAGATTGTGTTCTAGGTAAATCCAGGTCTACCATCATAGCTGTCTCATTGGCATAAGCCATTGTAGAGAGGCAAACTAATTTTTATCATTGTTCATCCAAATAATATATGTAGAATGATTATCTTGTTAGCAGTTGTCAGCTTCTCAAGTAAGAAGGAAGAGTGACATTTTCTAAATAATAAATAATAGAAGATCCAGAGTAAGTTGGATCAAAGTTTTTTATTGACTGTTTTTCTTCCTTACAGAGTATCCAAAATCATCAATTAGTTTTCAACTTCCTTTCACTGACCTGAGTGAGATAGTGGAAAGGTATAAATTTGAAATTTCAGTTCAGCTCAGTATTGAGTAAATGAACTCTGTCCATTCATTCCTGTATCTCATCTCCCGATTAAATTAAAGGGAGATGAGAATGGCATATCAAAGCCAGCCTTAGTGCTTTTCTAATCCCATTACCCACATTGCTATCAGGAGCACAACAAAGGCCATACTGTAAAACAAATGTTGGTGATTACTGAACTAATTTAATAGCATAAATTATGTCTTGACTAAAAAACATTAAAGAAAATACAGACCACATTCTGACTAGTATTTGTGTTATTATAATTGATTTATCTGGAGCATGGCTCAATCTGTTTAGTTTAGTGTTTCAGGACAAAGAGAGGACCATTTAGCCATGACAAATGCCAGGAAAAAGAGTCCATTGTTTTGTTCCTTATTGTTATCCAAAAAGTGCTACCATTGAGAGAAAACCAATCTGACAGAGTTCTAATAAAGATTGTCCTAGGCAGAACAGCTTTCTATACTCTCCCCCTCTGATGTATCTTTAGAGGTCAACCTGACTACTGTCTATGGGACTTTTAAGGGATCATGCTACTTATCACTTCGATTCTTTACTGTGTTACTTTTTATTACCCTTTACAGTAAGCCATTGATTTTCAATTAAAGGTTTTTTCTTCTTTATTTACCGAGAAGAAAATAGAGCTGTGGGGAGAAAAAGACATTAATTAAAATTAGTACGCTGTAAACTTGAAACTAGTTTTAATACACTTTTATGCAGGACAAGAAACATATTAAGTATTTATGTATGTTTGTGGCTTTATTTGCAATTAGCCAGTGTTCATAATGCTATCTTGCATTGTCATGGTAAACTAAGAATGGAGGCTAGTGTTTCCAGTAAGATGGAAAGAGTGATGGAGACGGCTCATGCCTTGATTATTTTTACTTATCTCTAGGTCATTGTTCTCTAGCGAGTTGCAAAATGTACAGTAACCCTTATGTTGGCAAAAAGAGTGTTGAAGCAGGGGGAGAAGAAGGGTGAGAGTGAGATAAAAGTACACCATTTCAAAACTCACCAGAAGGAAGTTAGAACATAAAACATGTGCCACAAAATCCTGCACACACAGCAGAAGAAAGCCCAAATTTTGATTCTCAGCTTCTTAGTTGCCAAAGTGGAGACCATCAGTTACTTGATTCATAGGCCCAGATGAAAAATTCTTGAATTGCCTGGAGTTGGAGATTTTTTTTTCATGATTCTTAGTGAAGAGGATACTTCATGATGTAATAAAAATATATCCTCAACACACTCCTTAAAATAAACATGGTGATAAGTTTCATATAACTGTTTCACATAATTAACCTTTCAAAAAATGACAGATAATTATAAATATTTTAATAAATATAAAAGAAGGAAGATAAAAGGAAAAGCTGCAAGAGCAAATCTTGGTATAGATATAAATGTAAATATATACACCATATATATATATATATATATATATATATATATATATATATATACACACACACACACAAAATAATACACATAGATATAACATTTTACCAAACCTCCACTTTTGTACACAACACTTTCACTGTCTTTATAATTCATTATCTTTGCATTATACTAAATACTCTTCTAAGCAATAAATAAAGTTTCTGAATAATATTTAAACAAACAAAAAAACCCACAAAATTCACCAGAAGGTAAGTGAGGAAATATGTTTTAACATTTATTCTAACAATAGCAGCAATACCCATGCCATATTTTTTCAGGATGAATTTATCCCATTCCCCAAGCCCAGCCACCACGTAGTCATTTTTCTTAGAGGCAAATAAACATAGTCCTACAATAATTCTAGCTGTAATTACTAGCTGTAATTAGGATGCTGTACAAACACGATTTTTGGAATATCATTAAAACATTTTTATTTCCTACTATTTCTTTAACCTTCAATAAGATGAAAAATTGGGTACTTCCAAGACTTTTCTGCCCTCTCTTAACTGGTATAAATCCTTGAAGTTACTTAGAATGTCTAATTCTATGTAGAAGTCAGAGCTTCAACTTCATTCAGTGTTGCACTTAATCCCCTCTAATAGCTAAGGCCTCTGGAAGCGACAACTTGCAGTTTGGTAAGGGAGATTTGTTTCTTCTTTCTTTCCCCACTCCTCACATCTCAGTTTGCTAACTGGTTTCTGATCTCTCCAGAATCAAAGTGGAGGTAGGAGAGTGAGGGGCTAGAGCTGGGAAGGAAAAGGAGCCAGGAAAGCTCCTACTTAATTAGTACTGTCAGTTGTCTTTATGCTTTCTGGGCCTGCCTGATGTTTATTAAAGTTATTCTGTATACACTGTTAGAGGGATTTGCGAATTGCAAAAAATGTTCCTATACCCTTAGAGAGTTTATAACTTAATTTAGAAAAGAAGGCCTGATAGCCTAATTGGGAAAATAAGACATCCAAAGAAATGAATCAGATGAGGCTGTGTTTTGTTTTATCTACCAACACTGCCCAAACATAGGTTTATAAAATGATGAAGCAACTTAACACTATCTCACTACTGTTCCTTGCCTCATTCTTAATACAATCATGAAAGTTCTGCTTTGTTCTTTTCCTCCAATTTTCTCTCCTCACCCATGTGGTCCAAGTTAAGGATTTAGATGGTACATTGCTCTGCAAAATAATTTGAGTGGGAAGATAGTCATAGTGTGTAAAGAAGGCTAAAATTACCTATAAGATTTCACAGATGAAATTAAAATTGGAATGCAGTTGAGTTCTAAAAACTGGAAACAATTTAGTTAGACAGAGGCAAAGGTAGGGACACTACAATCAAAAGGAAAAATATGGAAACAAGAATGAGCATGGTGCATTGGTATAACAATTAAGAAACTGGCTGGCTGAAGCATGAAGTTCTGGTTGGGAATAAATTTAATTGATTTAGAAAAAATTTAATGAACATCTACTATGTTCCAGACACAAGATTTAGGTGAAAGAGATACAAAGAGCATAAAGACATAGTCCTTGCCCCTTGGACCTCAACTCTTATGTTATAACAGCCTCAGTTTCCCCATCTCAAAATGAAGGGACTGGACTATAGATGTTGTTTAAGGTAATATCCAACCTATATATTCTCTGATTCAGCTTTAAAAAATCAACCTAGGCAAATGTGTATAACTTATGCCACATTTATAACTTTACACTTTAAAGGTACATATCAAATTGAAATATTTACCAGGAATAAAATACACATTTGGTACCAGCATGGATATGGATTTTTATCTATAGGTCTTCTCAAGTCATTAAGATTGTAAGAGATTTTGCTCTTTAACCATTTAAATCACTGTATTTTTCCATGACCCTTTGACTTCAAAACAAAGTTAGACTTAATCATTTTACATATTCTTTGGAAAAGTTTGAGAATTTAGTTTATGTCCCCATACTCATCAGCAATAAATATCTATGTAGCTCTACTATATACTTAGAATTGTGCTAAATGATGGGGATTCTGATAGGTAAGTAGGTGGCTTATCAGCTCTTATTTTAATTTTTTTTTTTTTACTTAAAGTTTTCATTTCCTTTCTTAACTCTTACTGACATTTTAGAATCAAATTCTATGTTAATTTCTAATTTTACCTGTTAAAAGATAAAATTCAACAGAGTAAATTGTAAAGATTTTATTGGCTTTATTCTTTGTGAGACATTAGACAAAGTCATCCTAAGAATTTTTTTTTCACTGACAAATTTTATAACGTAGATAACATGAACTTATTTGACTAATAAACCTAGGAAGAATAAAAGTTGTATGTATGAATTATTTTTAATGTTGACAACTCTAAAGACATGTCTATTTTAATTACATTAACAAACCTAAGCTACTTTTAATACTGAATATTTTCCCAGGCCACATGAACTCGAAAAGCACTTGGGTTACTTTCTATTATATTTCCGAGAATTTTAGGACTACTTAATTCATATAAGCTCTTAATTTTCTTTGAGCCAATTTAAACAGAGCTCTCTTATAAATTACTTTGGCAATACCATCTAGAGGCAGAAAAATACTGCACATTTACAACATGCATATGCAGACACACAAAAACAAACAAACACAAGTGAAGATCTTATAGCTTTTATTTTAATGTTTTCAGCAATGATAGGGGTATCTGCTCAAATGGCTAAAGCTTTTTTTTAAACTATTATCTGTGAGAAGACACTTAAGATTTGTATGAAACCTTGACAAGTAATCTTATGGAAGCTGTGGACTAGATTTGAGGCAAGGGAACTTCTCTAGCAGTTTATATTTTTAAAAATCCTCCCCTCTTTTAGTATTAAGAATCGAGGATGGTAAAGATAGGTGGATTTTGAATTGTTTCTAGAGCAGCATTTCTGGTTTTGTAAAGATTTATAAGATAAGGGCATTTGCTTTTAATTCCTCAAAGAGTTGATTTGCAGCCTAAATGTTATCAAGGGTCTGGTCCATTCATCCCACCACATCTCTTCAATTTGCTTTTTTTACAACAGTAGGACGATTTACAACTAAGATGGAAATCAAAAGATTTCTATGCTCTGGACATAAAGCTGTTTGTCTTTAGAATGTTTTAGTAAATCCTTTCACAAAGGCTTCAGAAGATTTTTCTTTCCCTCTGGATGCATAGTTTTATTTTAGCTTGAGAGAGAAAGCCTAAAAATAAATCCTATAAGGCTTTGAATATCAACTTCCAATCTGGCCAACTTCTGCCCACAGAGCTACTTAAAAAAAAAATCCTTTCAAATATCTTGTCAGGTTTCAGCCAGGACAAACAGCAAATACTCCTGGCAGTATTGAACAACCCCTTGGACTCAAGAGGTGTTCCCAAAGTGGGTGCAAATTATATATTATTTTCCTCTCTCTACTGGGTACTAAAAGAGATCTGGGATAGCTGAATCTGGTAAGAATTCTCACACTTAGCCAGCTTTTGCCAGTTTTCCCAGGATTCCATCTGCAGGCTCTGAGTGAGGTTTATAGCAGACAGTGTGGTTCCATTATATACCAGAATTTGGCAAAATTTTCCATTAATTTTAATTTCAGTTCCCCCTAGCTGATTAAGTTAATATTGTAGCAGTTTACCAGAAAATCCCTGAGTCCCATAATATGGGGGCCCTCCTTCAAAGGTAGATATGGAGGTTTCTGTAAGGTTACTAACTTGGTGGACTTTTGCTTATGGTCATGTAATCTCTTCATAGTGGAAAGATAATTCAGGCAGAGGATTACTAGAATGAGTACTCAAGTAAAGGATGATAAGGAGTAGTAGTGTTATGTCAGTCATTTTTTTTTTTTTTAGGTACTTCTTTTGTCTTTAAGTTTTTATTAGATTTTTCAAATGATTCTTTCAATGAAACCATTCTGGAATTTTGAAGCCTTTTGGAATACTTATTAAAATAAATATGCCATTCTGTTTGTTTCATTTTGGAGCCCTTGCTTTCAAGTGCACTTCTTAAATGATCTTATCTAATTGCAATGTTCCTCATAATGGCCGTTGTAATCCTCTTGAGGACTGGCAGAAGTTTGGTAGGACCCTAGCTGTGAGTGTATTTCAGTGCACATTCCTGTCCAGCCATATCTAACTGCAAACAGGGTGTAACCCACATTTGTGTCTGGCCATAATTTGGAGCACCCAACTTGGCAGTTACAAGACCAAGTTCTCAGGACACAAATCAAACTTAGTAAGATTTTGCCATTTTCATAAATTCTTATAGCTTCCAAGATCACAGTTTTTAAATATAAAAGAATCAGGTGTGCTGAAAAGTGGCGTGCTGAACTCTGGAATTTAAGGATCCCTTTTTTGGCTAAGCCTTTGGGTCTCTTAGAGCCAAAGCAATGACTAAGAGGGATATGCTGCTGGGTTAGGATGGTGTGATGTTTTACAATGTACCTAGTTGCATGGAAATTTTCTCGAGGTTGGTGGGTGACCTAGTGTCACTGTAACCTATTCCATGACCAACTTATTCTAACAAGGGATTCTTAGAGTTAGGTGCTGTACTCTCTAACAGCTCTTAAGTACTCAATCTATGCCCGCCAATGTTGTGGCTTTTAGCTTCTGAGATTCCCATTAGCAATAGCCTTTACCTACACAAAACAGGACAAATAAGCATGTGCATATTAACATACTGGCAGTAACCAAAGAGATGCTACTGTGGACTGGCCAATAGAAGGCCTTCTGTGAACTACCAATAATTCCTAAGGTAGAACTGGGGACTGGGGAAGGGACTGAATCAGCAGACCACAACAAATGGGGAATGTGGACTGGAATAAACTGCTTGTTCAGCTTTAAAACAAAATTTTATTCACCCAATGCCTCACACTGGACCTGGTCCAGCTTAAGCCATACCCATTCCGACTTCGGCTAGTAACCACCAGCAGTTCCCAACGTGGAATATGAGTAGGGATTCTAAACAAATGGGAACTATGGCCTAAACCTAGGGCTACGGACTCAGACTCTGGGTGGAACTGTCTACAAGCTACAAGTTGACTTGCTAACCCCTGAACTGGAAAGGCAATTATATCGGAAGCTATAAACAAAGAGAGCAAAGCTCAGACCGAGAGGAAATTACCCATGGTCCTTGGAAATGGTGAGAAAGACAGAGAACTCAAAGGGCTTTTGGGTACCATGACTGTGTTTCTCTTGTTCCCAAAGTTCTTGGAAGTCTCCTTCAGATTCTGATACTGTCACGAAATCTGTTAAAAAACAAAATTCAACTGAGTAAATTTGAAAGATTATATTGGCTTTATTCAATGATTCATGAATAGGACAGTATCCCATCTAGCTAATAGAAAAGAGCACCAAAGAACTGTACAAAATGAAAGACATTTATAGACAGAAGGGGGTGGGACACGGAAGCTACTAGCAAAGAGTGGATTGTTTCAGGCAAGATATTCTTCCTTTGGAGGATGGCAGGGTTCTATAAGGCAGATTACCTCACTAGTGCTGACCAAGTAACTCTAGATTAACTGGTTTAACATTCCACTCCTGGGAGAGATTAAAACCATAATTAAGTTAGGTATTAATTCTCAGTTTGGTGATGTGGGCCTAGCACGAGTGACTTCATTTTAAGCCTATTGTAGCTTTCTTAACATATCAAAATATTAAAATTTACACAGTTCAAATTTTCTTTAGAGAGTTTGCCATATTTAAAGGAAATGACAATATGGTCTCTGAAAACGTATATACAGAAATATAAAAAATCCCTGCCAAATGTGCATTTGAAATAAATCCATAGTAAATAGATATTTATGGAGATCAGGATAAGTAAATTTAATATTTATCCTGTTTCTATGTGGGTGGGATTCCGGGTGATAGTTAATATCTTCTTAGGCTCCTCTGCTTTTTCTAAAATTTCCATGAATATATATATATATATTTTTTCAAAAATAAATTAACATTTAAAATCTGTTTTTACTTCTCACTCATCTGCACTTTGCCTATAACACAACTGAGAGGACCTAAAAGATTAAGTCCAGTTTTATGCTTTGATAATGCACAGTTGACTCACTCTGGAAACATATAAATATATTTTTCAACTTGTTGGTGAGTCATGTAGTATCTCCCCCTGAATATAAATAGGAATATATATATATATATATATATATATATATATATATATATATGTATATTCATTTTTTGAAAACTGAGGATTATGGCAATTACACATTAGAACTGAGATAATGATGCTGATATGAGTTTCATACATTTTTTTTCTTTGTTTCTTCTTTTCTAGTGCAAGGGTGTGACTAAAATCTGTCATTACATAATTGCTCTGCCACCTGATCTTACAGAACCAGAAACACAAATTCCAGAATTTATTACCTCTGAAGAGAAGTCACCTAATGTGCAAGTGGTAAGCAATTTTTTAAAAAGATTTATCTTTAATAGAAAGCATTTAGTAAAGATTTGTAAATATCAATCAAATCCTCTCTGATTTAACACAGAAATCATTTATCGGTTTTTTGGTTTCCTTCCAATGTTTCTCAATGTACAGTTGACGCTTGAACAACACCAGAATTGGGGTACCAACCCTCCACACAGTAGAAAACCCACATATAGCTTTACAGTCTGTCCTCTATATGTTCAATTCCACATTCACAGATTCAACCAACCATGGATAGTGTAGTACTTATTTACACAAAAACATTTGCATATAAGTGGACCTGTGCAGTTCAAACCCATGTTCAAGGGTCAACTGTATACAGTATATAAGATGATGTGATCACATCTTGCTTTTCCATATAGTCATTATATTAATTTTAAGTGACTGCATTATATACCATTGAATTTATATACCATGACTTATTTAATCATTCAATTATAGTTGGATTATTTAGATTGCCACCAGTTTCCAGGTGTTAAAAGTAAAACTGACATAATGATCTTTTTAAGTATAATGTATTTTTAACCATTCAAATAATTTCTTTGAATATATTTCTATGATTCTGATTATGGTAACAGAATATACAGTTGTTTTAGGATTAATCATAATATGAAATTACCTACCAGAAGAATTCTACCAAATTAAACCCTGTATTTTCACAGTATTGGATTTTATCTCTTTTCCTTACCCTTCCTAGAAGTGTAAAATCAAACCTCACTTTTGTTTTAGTATGGTTTTAATTGCTTGGGCATTTTTCTTATATGCTATATGTTTCTCCTACTTTCTCCATTTCTTTATTATTTAAATTAATTTTTCTAACTTGAAAGTACCTGTTCATTATTATAAAATATAAAAAAATAGAAAAACATTTAATTGTTTTAACCATTAATAATATATGTATATTTTCTTCCAGTGTTTCTTCTACTCATATTTTACTTATATAATTTGACATATACACATATAAAACTTGATCATATGAGCATATCATAATTTACTTGATATCTTTTTCATTGCTGGCATTAAAATTACTTATATTTCTTGCTATGTTACTATTACATATACTGCTTTGACATACATAATTGTGCATCTTTGTGCATAAAGCTCTTCTTCACGCTTAGTTGCTGAGGCATGCAATTACTGGTCCAAGGGTTATGAACAGTTTTAAGTTTCTAATATGTATTGAAAATTTGCCTCTCTAAAGGATTGTGTCAGTTTACACTTCTATCAGCAACATACATGCATAACCATTTCATTATGCTTTTACTATTTAAACAAATAGAATTATCCAGGTAAGAAATAGTCATAATCATAATCCTAGTCATATCTTGTTTCTTTTACAATTAATGAGGTTAAATGCTTTCCATTATATTTATTAGCCATTTTTATTTCCTTTTAGCTGAATTGCCTGTTCATAACCCTTATCTACTTAACCACTGGGATCTTAGTGGTAATTTATGTGCATTTTATATTACTTATATGCGTATGTCCCAAATTTATTGTAAAGATTTGCATGATGAATTGAGATATGGAATTTTTAAGTTCAGAAATAAGAAGCTTAGTAAAGTTAGTGTGCATATTTTAAGTGCATTATCTTGGCCCACTTACAATATGATTGCATCTGTCATAGTATTTAGTGAGTTTCCAGTACTTTTAAAAAGTGATTAGTTATGACTTAAATCTCCTTAAACCAAAGGCAAAATAACTTCAGATTTGCTCCAACAGAAGAAATGATTTAGTATGAATTTTTTAAAGCTATCATTTGAAGTGATACTTCAAATGTCATGCTTGTATTTTCAGAATCATTTTTATCTATTGTCTTACTTTATTGTTATCCATGTAAACAAAACAAAATCATTATTATGGGTGCATGGAAAACCTTATCATAGCATAACAATTTAATGAAAGAAAGAGAGTAGAGATTTTTAATACAGAATTGTTTGGCTTGAAATAGCTAATTACCTGAAAAAAAAGGAATAGGCCTTTGGAATGGAAGCTGTTATCTTATTGTTCAGTTGGATCAAGGATGTCATTAAACTGTAAACTGCATGCAAAAAGAATATGACATTATATGCTGATGGTGAGGTACACAAAGTAATGATCTAGAATATTAAATAATAATTTGGCTCTCAGTTGTAGAATCAGATAGAATTTTAACTTTATTATGCAAACTATACAAATCCAAAACATGTTAGGAAATAAATTTCATAAACGAAGAAGTAAATAAATTGGAACAACAGTAGAAATTAGTATAAGGGTTAAATAGCTTTTTTTGAAATCCCTGCTTTACCACTAATGGCCTAGATATGAACTTGAACAAGTCATATTTCCTTTGTAAACCTCACTTTCTGCTCTGTAAATTGCAGGGTTTGGGTGAATGATGACTGAGGTCACATATAGCTATGTGAATCTAATATAGTTCCACAGGCCCACAATTTTATATTTCCCATAGTGGCCTTGTAAAAAAATCATTAACTAGTACACATATTCTGTCTAATGATTAATTAATTCCTAACATGGAAATGGATTAAATATTATTGACTTTTATCAAAAAAATTTTGGGAACTATAAACTATACATTCTGATGTATTGGGGACAGAGGGAGGATATTAGGAGTTTGAAGGATATGTAGTCAAGTTCTTCCAGCTGACTATTGGTGAGGCACACTTAGCAGGGTAAGAACCAGGTTTTGAAGAGCCTGAACCTTATACAGTTTGAGGGTGCCTCTTTAAAAATAAACGCAAAATAAAATACAAATAGAAATTTGGAATGAGAAAAATCACAACAAATTATAAATTTTAAAATCTGATAAATATTACAAATGTAAAATACTCTCAGTGCCTTGGAAGGGGCCTGTACAAGTGAGGGGTCCTACAACTTAAGCTTCATTGGCTTCACGGTAAATCTGTCTCTGGGATTAGGCATGTTTTTTCTTCTGCATACTTTTCTCTGGCTCCACTCCTTATCTTTAGCAGTTCTAACTCCATGGACACAAGTAACGTGAAAGAAGAAAACAGCATTGGAGGTCAAACAATAAATACTATATAGATATGGCTTTTGTGTCAGCAAGGAATGTACAAAGCCAGTATGCTTCCCTCCGTGTCAACTGCCTGAAATATTCTTGTCATATTGCTTTCATTTAGATGGCTAAAAAACCTACCCACAAAAGTGGGCCTCTACCAACCACAAATAGAATAACCAATAATTTTCCTATCCAGGACCATTATTTCATGCCCAGGGAAGTGTACTGGCACATTGGCATCATCTTTACCAACATCTCATCACACTCATCTTTCATCTAAGATGCCTGGCTCCCTATGCTTTTCGTGCACTTGGCGTGTGGATAATTATGATCATTGATTTGATTAAGGATTGTGACGACCCAAATGTTTTCATTGTCATAGCCCATAAATTCTTGTACAATCTGAGATTTGTATTATATGCTATGGTTTTTCAATCACAGTTTCCTCTGTTTTTGGCAACCATTTAAAATATAGTCTTTGAAATATTGCAATGCTGTGAGTAGTCAATGATACCATAATCAATTCTGAGATTTATCATGTTTCAGGAAATTGTGACATCTATGTCAACTCTTGGTTATTAGCATCAGCAATCCGAAACAAAAATTAAAAACATAAAATTTCACTGTACCTTTGGAATATAATATACTACATTCTAATTAATAGATGTGGGTATAAAACGATATGCCTTAATGAGGAAACTGACTAACAGTAGAAGAAAGCTATGCAGAATGATGAAATGACAGGAAAAATCAGCTTTAATGCTCTACAAAGGGAGAAAACCAAGAAGTGACTGTAGTTATCTAATTCAATGGAAAATTTATGAAACTTTTTTTAACATTTAAAAATCCAATAGACTACTCTATGGGCTTTCTGTTTTAAAATAAATCAATAGTGGAATCATTTCCAAGTGTAAGAAAAGTCAGAACAGAATCACAAAATACATGTTTGTATGTTGAAATACTGCATGGCTACAAGATATTTTCATTGTAAACATGCATCATCTAAGAGTAGTGTTTTGTGTTCCCAAAATGTATCATTACAAAGCATTCTGAAAATCTTCATTTAGCTCAAAAAAGTGGCTCTGCCCTGTACCCTCAGAAACGAAGTTTCAGATTCTATCCATTCAAAGAACTATGCTACAAAATTGTCCAGCTAAAATGGTTCACCTCTGCTCAGGAGGAGAAGCCTAGAACTATTTGGCTGACTTCTTGTTCCATTCAAGTGGCAAAATCCAGGAGATAAAAACCAAGAGCTTACAACCATACACTAGGCTTGCTGTGTGTTCTTGACAGACATTTCTGCAGTAACCCTTTGACCAATGACCCTAATAGGCTTCCAGCAGTAGCTAGTCTGTGTGAGATAGCTGTGCTAAATTACAGTCACCATGAAGAGGCTTTACAATATTTCAGATTTAAAGAAGGAAGTATAGATTTGGAACTCACAAAGTACCTGCCTGTCTTTTTGCTTCCCTTCTTTCTTCCATTCCATCTCACTTTCCCTCCACCCTCTTTCTCATTTGCTTCAAGTGTGATATGATCAGTTACTTGTCTACTCACAGCCTTCCTCCATGAATATTTCCCTCAGTGCTATGGGAATGCGTCAGTAAATGCCAGTTCTATGAATGAAAATTTAAAGGTTGTCCATCATCCTAAACATAAACCTTGGAAGACACGATATCATACATTTTGTTCTTTTGAATAAGAAAAGATTATTTCAAATTTAGTATGTTTTATTCAATTTTTAAATATCTGCCTGTGTATAAATAGCCAATATTTGTACCACCTCATAGTTTACTTTCACATTTATCATTTATTTTGAAATGCATACCATCATCTCATTTGGTGCTCAAAATGACTGTGTGATAGGGCAGGAACTATTTTCATACTCATTTTAAAAAATAAGAAATTGAGGCTCAGGTAACTTTATACCACTCTCTATCCCTGCTTGTCACTGCTATCTATCAAGTTCACTTGGATTGTCAATATCATTTATTTAATCATCTGTGGTCGGCTGTCGTCTCAAAAACTAAACCAAAATATCACCACTGCCAAAAAAGTTTCCCTATCCAACCCCAGCCTTACCTTCAATCTCAGCTTATGGCCTCACCACCCCCTTCAGCAAAAATATTGGGCCAATCAGTTATGAACTTCCTGGGAATACCTTCGATAATGGTGGACTTTGTATTTTGTGTCAAACTTTTGGCTGAAAACAAACAGAAAAGCTTGACAATGTTTTTAAAAATTTAAAGTCTTTAGAGAACTAAAAATCAGTGGAAAATTAAAAAGATGAGACCAAGATCTGGAAGAAGAAAACCTAGACTGTAAAGCAATGAAAGTCAGAAGAAAATGGATTTCTGTTTTCAAAAGGTGAACTGAAAGTGCTGAAAAATAATTGACAACTTAGAATTCAATTTTCCATAAAAGTATTCTTCAAAAATGAAAGTGAAATTAAGACTTTTTGGACAAACAGAACTGAGAATTTGTTACCATCAAATTTGTTACTCCCAGCTAAATGTTGTTCTGTGGTGGAAGAAAATGATCCCAGATGGAAGCTCAAGGATGCAGGAAAGAATGAAGAGCAACAAAAATGGTAAATATGTATGTAAATATGAATGATTATTGACTGGGTAAAATAATAATAGTTGCAATAATATGGAGTTTTAAATATCTAAAATTTAAACTTGCTACAATAGTAGCAAAAAAGGAGGGAGGAGGGTAAATAAAGTATTGTAAGGTCCCTGCACTATCCAAGAAGTGAAAATTTACTTTGATAAGGCATGGATGCTTGTAGTAACCACCAAAAGAATAATAAAATAATGTATAACTATCAGCAATAGAGGGGAAAATGGGGAGTAATAGTCCAAAAGAAAGCAAGAAAGGAGAAGCAAAGGGAACAAAATATAGGCAGGAAAAATGGAAATCAACTAGTAACGTGGTAGGTTTAAACCCAAATATATCAGTGATAATATTCAATGTAAACAAACTAAATCTCAAGTATAGGCTGCTTACAAAGGCATGCCTAAAATATAAAAATATGGATTGTTTCAAAGTAAAATGATGGAAAAATATATAACATGCAAACAATTACCAAAACAAATTTGGAATATTAGCGTAAGTAGATTTTAAGGTTAAAAAGCATTACTAGAGATAAAAATGAATATTTCACAAGATAAAACGTTATTTTTCTCAGAAAGGTAAAACAGTTTTAAATTTGTATGCATATAATTATAACATAGCCTCAAAATAAACAAAGCAGAAGGTGTGAAACTCTTCACCTTCCAGCACTCCCACCTTCAAAATGATTCTTATCCACAGGCAAACTTATTTCCTCCCCTCCAGGTGCAGAGAAGGACATGTTTCTCCTTATTCTAAATATGGCCCCTTATATTTTCATGTCCTTCTGCACCTTGTTTCCTTTCATTTTCACTTACCTCTTAACTTTCCTCCTCATCTGCTCTTTCACTCAATCTACAGTCACACACAAATCTCGCCTATCCCCTCTCCCCACAAAATAGTCCTTGATTCTGCATCTTCCTTTAGCTATTTCATTTCCTTTCTCCTTCACTGATAAACCAAGATTCCTAAAAGGACAATAAATTTTATGAATCCCTTACCCCCTCTTCACTACTCAATTTGTAGAAACCAACCTTCTGCCCCCATTCCTCTAATGAAACTTCAATCCTCATCTTACTTTATTTATCTGCAACATTTCACAAAATCGAGTGCTGCTTCTTTGAAACTCTTTCTTTCACTATCTCTTTTTTTCTTTTTGGACCAGAGGGTGCTTTTTAATGATAAAATCATTCTATCTTTTTCTTGTTATTTACAGAACTGAATAAAAAAGCCTACCTAATTTCCCAAGGTATTATATCACAATATCTGAATTTATGCCTATGTTCAAAATGGCTTCACAAGCTTTTAGAGAAAGACATCAATGTCAGTGGGGGGTATGATTCACTACTTTAATATGTTCTCTTTATGGATTTCAAGACAAACAAAACATATATGATTTCCAGTAAGCAACTGGGTAAATAACAGTTGAAATAAAGTGGCTAAGAGAGAATTTCACCCTACTCTCCATGACTCTGATAAACTCATTGCTGGAAACGATGTTCATTCTGAGGAAAATAAGAAACAAATGAGGAAAAATTTGAGAGATAAGCACAAATAATACTTAAGGATTTCTCTGAGGAAAAAAAAAGAGAAAAAAACATAGATGAAGTAAAACTAAAACACTTGACCAAACAATAACCAAGCAAATGTGTACATTAAAGACTATGATTTCTTGATAGGCACAAACACCAAAGGGGCAAACAAAGTATTTAGCAGACTGCATGGAATCTTAAAAGGAAATAGCTGAATACCAAATGGTTTTCTAAACAAATGTTTTTTAACATCTTTATTGGAGTAAAATTGCTTTACAGTGTTGTGTTAGTTTCTGCTGTATAACAAAGTGAATCAGTTATATGTATACATATATTCCCATATTCCCTCCTTCTTGTGTCTCCCCCCACCCTCCCTACCCCACCCCACTAGGTGGTCACAAAGCACTGAGCTGATCTCCCTGTGCTATGCAGCTGCTTCCCACTAGCTATCTACTTTATATTTGGTAGTGTATATACGTAAATGCTACTCTTTCACTTTGTCGCAGCTTATACTTCCCCCTCCCATGTCCTCAAGTCCATTCTCAATGTCTGCGTCTTTATTCCTATCCTGTTCCTAGGTTCAACAGAACCTTTTTTGTGTGTGTAGATTCCATATATATGTATTAGCATATGGTATTTGTTTTTCTCTTTCTGACTTACTTCACTCTGTATGACAAACTCTGGGTCCATCCACCTCACTACAAATAACTCAATTTTGTTTCTTTATATGGCTGACTAATATTCCATTGTATATATGTGCCACATCTTCTTTATCCATTCATCTGTGTTGGACACCTAGGTTGCTTCCATGTCCTGGCTATTGTAAGTAGTGCTGCAATGAACATTGTAGTACATGACTCTTTTTGATTTATGGTTTTCTCAGGGTATATGCCCAGTAAGTGGGATTACTGGGTCGGTCATATGATAGTTCTATTTTTAGTTTCTGAAGTAACCTCCATAATGTTCTCCATAGTGGCTGTATCAATTTACATTCCCACCAACAGTGCAAAAGGGTTCCCTGTTCTCCACACCTTCTCCAGCATTTATTGTTTGTAGATTTTTTGGTGATGGCCATTCTGACAGGTGTAAGGTGATAATTCACTGTAGTTTTGACTTGCATTTCTCTAATGATTAGTGATGTTGAGCATCCTTTCATGTGTTTGTTGGCAATCTGTACATCTTCTTCAGAGAAATGTCTATTTAGTTCTTCTGCCCATTTTTGGATTGGGTTGTTTGTTTTTTTGATATTGAGCTGCATGAACTGCTTGTATATTTTGGAGATTAATTTTTTGTCAGTTGCTTTGTTTGTAAATATTTTCTCCCATTCTGAGGGTTGTCTTTTGGTCCTGTTTATGGTTTCCTTTGCTGTGCAAAAGCTTTTAAGTTTAATTAGGTCCCATTTGTTTACTTTTGTTTTTATTTCCTTTTCTCTAGGAGGTGTGTCAAAAAGGATCTTGCTGTGATTTATGTCATAGAGCGTTCTGCCTATGTTTTCCCCTAAGAGTTTTATAGTGTCTGGCCTTACAGTTAGGTCTTTAATCCATTTTCAGTTTACTTTTGTCTACGGTGTTATGTAGTGTTCTAATTTCGTTCTTTTACATGTAGCTCTCCAGTTTTCCCACCACTACTTATTGAACACACTGTCTTTTGTCCATTGTATATTCTTGCCTCCTTTGTCAAAGATAAAATGACCATACATGCGTGGGTTTAATCTCTGGGCTTTCTATCCTGTTTCCATTGATCTGTATCTCTTCTTTTGTGCCAGTACAATACTCTCTTCATTACTGTAGCTTTGTAGTATTGTCTGAAGTCAGGAAGCCTGATTCCTCCAGCTCCGATTTTCTTTCTCAAGATTGTTTTGGCTATTCGGGCTCTTTTGTGTTTCCATGCAAATTGTAAAATTTTGTGTTCTAGTTCTGAGAAAAATGCCATTGGTACCTTGATAGGGATTACACTGAATCTGTAGATTTCTTTGGGTAGTATAGTCATTTTCACAATGTTGAGTCATCCAATCCAAGAACATGGTATATCTCTCCATCTGTTTGTATTGTCTTTGATTTATTTCATCAGTGTCTTATAGTTTTCTGCATACAGGTGTTTTGTCTCCTTAGGAAGATTTATTCCTAGGTATTTTATTCTTTTTGTTGCAGTGGTAAATGGGAGTGTTTCCTTAATTTCTCTTTCAGATTTTTCATCATTACTGTATAGGAATGCAAGAGATTTCTGTGCATTCATTTTGTATCCTGCTACTTTATCAAATTAATTGATTACCTATAGTAGTTTTCTGGTAGCATCTTTAGGATTCTCTCTATATAGTATCATGTCATCTGCAAACAAAGACAACTTTACTTCTTTTCCAATTTGGATACCTTTTATTTCTTCTTCTTCTCTGACTTCTGTTGCTAAAACTTCCAAAATCATGTTGAATATTAGTGATGAAAGTGGGCAATCTTGTATTGTCCCTGATCTTAGAGGAAATGGTTTCAGTTTTTCACCATTGAGAACGATGTTGGCTGTGGGTTTGTCATATATGGCCTTTATTATGTTGAGTTAGTTTCCCACTAACTCATGCCCACTTTCTATGCCCACTTTCTGGAGAGTTTTTATCATAAATGGGTGTTGAGTTTTGTCAAATGCTTTCTCTACATCTATTGAGATTATCATATGGTTTTTACGCTACAAATTTTTAATATGGTATATCACATTGATTTGCATATATAGAAGAATCCTTGCATTCCTGGGATAAACCCCATTTGATCAAAGTGTATGATCCTTTTAATGTGCTATTGGATTCTGTTTGTTAGTATTTTGTTGAGGACTTTTGCATCTATGTTCATCACTGATATCGGTCTGTAATTTTCTTTTTTTGTGACATTTTTGTCTGGTTTTGGTATTAGGGTGATGATGGCCTTGTAGAATGAGATTGGGAGTGTTCCTCCCTCTGTTATATTTTGGAAGAGTTTGAGAAGGATAAGAGTTAGCTGTTCTCTAAATGTTTCATAGAATTCACCTGTGAAGCCATATCATCCTGGGCTTTTGTTTTTTGGAAGATTTCTAATCACAGTTTCAATTTCAGTGCTTGTGATTGGTCTGTTCATAGCTTCTATTTCTTCCTGGTTCAGTCTTGGAGGGTTGTATTTTTCTAAGAATTTGTCCATTCCTTCCAGGTTATCTATTTTATTGGCATATAGTTGCTTGGAGTAGTCTCTCATGATCATTTGTATTTCTGCAGTGCCAGTTGTTACTTCTTTTTCATTTCCATTTCTGTTGATTTGAGTCTTCTCCCTTTTTTTCTGGACGAGCCTGGCTAATGGCTTATCAATTTTGTTTATCTTCTTAAAGAAACAGCTTTTAGTTTTTTTGATCTTGGCTATCATTTCCTTCATTTCTTTTTCATTTATTTCTGATCTGATCTTTATGATTTCTTTCCTTCTGATAACTTTGGAGTTTCTTTTGTTCTTTCTTTAATTGCTTTAGGGGTAAAGTTAGGTTGTTTATTTGAGATATTTCTTGTTTCTTGAGGTAGGATTGTGCTGCTATAAACTTCCCTCTTAGAACTGCTTTTGCTGCATCCCATAAGTTTTGCCCATCATGTGTTTGTTGTCATTTGTTTCTAGGTATTTTTGGATTTCCTCTTTGATTTCTTCAGTGATCTCTTGGTTATTAAGTAGTGTATTGTTTAGCCTCCATGTGTTTGTATTTTTTACAGATTTTTTCCTGTAATTGATATCTAGTCTCATAGTGTTGTGGTCGGAAAAGATACTTGATATGATATCAATTTTATTAAATTTACCGAGGCTTGATTTGTGACTGAAGATGTGATCTATCCTGGAGAATATTCCTTGAGCACTTGAGAATAAGTTGTATTCTGTTGTTTTTGGATGGAATGTCCTATTAATATCAATTAAGTCTATCTGGTCGAATATGTGTTTTAAATCTCGTGTTTCCTTTTTTATTTTCATTTTGGATGATCTGTCCATTGGTGAAAATATGGTGTTAAAGTCCCCTACTATTATTGTGTTACTGTCGATTTCCCCTTTTAGGGCTGTTAGCATTTGCCTTATGTATTGAGCTGCTCCTATGTTGGGTGCATAAATATTTATAATTGTTATATCTTCTTGTATTGATCTCTTGATCATTATGTAGTGTCCTTTTTTTCTCTTGTAATAATCATTATTTTAAAGTCTATTTTGTCTGATATGAGAATTGCTACTCCAGCTTTCTTTTGATTTCCATTTGCATGGAATATCTTTTTCCATCCCCTCACTTTCAGTCTGTATATGTCCCTAGGTCTGAAGTGGGTCTCTTATAGACAGCATGTGTATGTTTCTTGTTTTGGTATCCATTCAGCCAGTCTCTGTGTTTTGGTTGGAGCATTTAATCCATTTAAATTTAAGGTTATTATCGATATGTATGTTCCTATTACCGTTTTCTTAATTGTTTTGAGTTAGTTATTGTAAGTCTTTTCCTCCTCTTGTGTTTCCTGCCTAGAGAAGTTCCTTTAGCATTTGTTGTAATGCTGGATTGGTGGTGCTGAATTCTGTTAGCTTTTGCTTGACCGTAAAGCTTTTAATTTCTCCAACAAATCTGAATGACATCCTTGCTGGGTAGAGTAATCTTGGTTGTAGGTTTTTCTCTCTCATCACTTTAAATATGTCCTGCCACTCCCTTCTGGCTTGCATAGTTTCTGCTGAAAGATCAGCTGTTAACCTTATGAGGATTCCCTTGTATGTTATTTGTTGGTTTTCCCTTGCTGCTTTTAATAGTTTTTCTTTGATTTTAATTTTTGATAGTGTAATTAATATGTGTCCTGCCATATTTCTCCTTGGATTTGTGCTCTATGGGACTCTCTGCACTCCCTGGACTTGATTGACTATATCCTTTCCCATATTAGGGAAGTTTTCAATTATAATCTCTTCAAATATTTTCTCAGTCTCTTTCTTTTTCTCTTCTTCTTCTGGGACCACTATAATTCGAATGTTGGTGCATTTAATATTGTCCCAGAGGTCTCTGAGACTGTCCTCAATTCTTTTCATTCTTTTTTCTTTACTCTGCTCTGTGGCAGTTATTTCTAGTATTTTATCTTCCAGGTCACTTGTCTGTTGTTCTGCCTCAGATATTCTGCTAGTGATTCCTTCTAGAGAATTTTTAATATCATTTATTTTCTTGTTCATCATTGTTTGTTTGCTCTTTCATTCTTCTAGGTCCTTGTTAAACGTTTCTTGTATTTTCTCCGTTCTATTTCCAAGATTTTGAATCATCTTTACTATCATTACTCTGAACTCTTTGTCAGGTAAACTGCCTATTATCTCTTCATTTGTTTGGTCTGTTGGGTTTTTACCTTTCTCCTTCATCTGCTGCATATTTCCTCTGTTTTCTCATTTTGTTTAACTTACTGTTTTGGCATCTCAATTTTGCAGGCTGCACGTTTGTAGTTTCCATTTTTTTGGTGTCTGCTCCAGTGGGTGAGGTTGGTTCAGTGGCTTGTGTAGGCTTCTTGGTGGAGGAAACTGGTGCCTATGTTCTGGTAGTTGGGGCTGTATCTTATCCTTCTGGTGGGCAGGGCCATGTCCGGTGGTGTGTTTTGGAGTGTCTGTGAACTTAGTATGACTTTAGGCAGCCTTTATGTAATGGGTGGGGTTGTGTTCCTGTCTTGCTAGTTGTTTGGCATGGAGCATCCAGCACTGGAGCTTGCTGGCCATTGGGTGAAGCTGGGTCTTAGTGTTGAGACGAATATCTCTGGGAGATCTCTCACTGATTGATATTACATGGGGCCAGGAGTTTTCTCATGGTCCAATGTCCTGGACTCGCCCACCCCCTCGGAGGCTCAGGCATGACACTTGGCCAGAGCACCAAGACCCTGACAGCCACACTGCTCAGAAAAAAAGGAAGAAAGAAAACAAAACAAAACAAAACAAAAACCCCCCAAAAAAACAAAAACAGAAAAACGGACATGCAGGACCCTAGGAAAAATGGTAAAAGCAAACCTATATAGACAACATCACACAAAGAAGCATATACATACACACTCACAAGAAGAGAAAAATGAGAAAAAAAAATATATATATATATATATATAAAGGAAGAGAGCAACCAAACCAATAAACAAATCCACCAATGGTAATAAGCACCAAATACTAAACTAAGACAAGCATAAAACCAGAAACAAATTAGACACAGACAGCAACCCCAAGTCCCCAGTTGCTCCCAAAGTCCACTGCCTCAATTTTGGGAACATTTATTGTCTATTCAGGTATTCTTCAGATGCAGGGTTTATCAAAGTAATTGTGGGGATTTGATCTGCTGCTCCTGTGACTGCACAGAGAAATTTCCCTTTCTCTTCTTTGTTCACACAGCTCCTCAGGTTCAGCTTCAGTTTTCGCTCCACCTCTGCATGTAGTCCTCCCTCAGGTATCTGTTACCTGCCCAGACAGGAGGATGTTAAAGCAGCAGCTGATTAGTTCTCTCTTGCTCACTCAGGCCAGGGGAAGGGAGGGGTATGGTAGTCATAACTGGAACGTGTGGCGAGCCTGAAGCAGCAGAGGCTGGTGTGACGCTGCAACATCCTGAGGCACACCGTGTCTTTTCCCGGGGAAGCTGTCCCTGGATCACGGGTCTCTGGCAGTGACGTGCTGCACAGGCTCCCGGGGTGGTGTGCATAGTGACCTGCACTTGCACACAGGATTTTTGGTGGCAGCAGCAGCAGCATTAGCAGTTCCTGCCCTTCTCTGGGGTCTGAGCTGATAGCCGTGGCTCACACCCATCTCTGGAGCTCATTTAGGGGGTGCTCTGCCTTATGTGGGCACACTGGGAAGGAATCCCCTCTCCTCGTGCACCCCAAAACAAAGGTATCTTGCCTCTCTGGCAGGTCCAGACTTTTTCCTGGACTCCCTCCCATCTAGCTGTGGCGCACTATCCCCCTTCAGGCTGTCTTCATGCAGCCAACCCCAGTCCTCTCCCTGGGGTCTGACCTCCAAAGCCTGAGCCTCAGCTCCCAGCCCCCACCTGCCCTGGCAGGTGAGCAGACAAGCCTCTCAGTGTGGTCAGTGCTGGTTGGCACCAATCCTCTGTGTGGGAATCTCTCCGCTTTGCCCTCTGCACCCCTTTTGCTGCACTCTCCTTCTTGACTGTGAAGCTTCCCCCCTGCCCACCCCCTGTTCCTGCCAGTGAAGGGGCTCCATAGTGTGTGGAAACTTTTCCTCTTTCACAGCTCCCTCCCAGAGGTGTGGGTCCCATCCCTATTCTTTTGTCTCTGTTTTTTCTGTTTTCTTTTGCCCTACCCAGGTACTTGCCTTTTGGGAAGTCTGAGGTCTTCTGTCAGCATTCAGTATGTGTTCTGTAGGAGTTGTTCCACATGTAGATGCATTTTTGGTGTATTTATGGGGAGGAAGGTGATCTCCATGTCTTACCCCTCTGCCATCTTGAAGGTCTCTCTTTCACTATCTTTTGTGACACCATACTCTCTGTATTCTTCTCCCAATTATATGGCCAATTTTCTCAGTCTCAGTCTTTGATTGCATTCAGTTTTTTTATTCCATAAATGTTACTTTTTTCCCATACTATGTCCGAGAATTTTTGTTTTTCTTGGCTCCCTCTGCCTCACTGTTACCCAAGGTACTTTTTTACTACATACATCAGAATTACTTAGAGGTACTTGTTAAAAATGCAGATTCCTGAACTGCATCTCCACACCTTCTGTATCAGAATTCACAGGGATGGGGCTCAAGAATGTTCAATTTTTAACAAACTGTCAGTAATTTTGATGCAGGCCAATGTTTGAGAATCACTGTCTTTCCCTTTACCTAAGGAAATTCCCCATGGTTTTTAACTATTATTCATATGCTGATAACTTACAATCTATATCTCCACCTGGACTTCTCCCCCAAGTCAAAGCTCAGTTATGATTAAACCTGTCTAGAGAAAGAAGGAGGAGGGGATTTATCTAAAATATGCAAAGTTCTAAAATAGAGGAATAATGTGAAATGTGATTATTCAAATTGCAAAGAGTACTTCACTAGGAATAATGAAACTTATGTTGTACTCTTGGTTCTATCAGTTACTAGCTTTGTGACCTTTATCAGTTAAACTGAAACCCACACAACTTCAAATCCTCATTTGTAAAAATAGAGGGGTTGTGACAGATAAACTTTAAGCCATGTAACGTCAGAAAAGTTATTTAACTGTTCTTAGTTTCCTTAGATGTATAATGGAGTTAATGATACCCAATAAGGTTTTTGTGAGGATAAATTGATTTATGTTTAGCATATAGGAAGTGCTCAGTAAAAACAAGAGATAGAACTATTAGTTGCTATAAAAAGATTCCTAGTAAAAATTCTAATGTTTTACCTCTTAATAGGCTATTATAGTACATTCCAACAAATTATTTATATTCTTACTTTCCCATATTAAACTAGGAATACAAATGAAATTACACAAGATCTTATTTGCAAAAATGATTTTTAAATGAGCAAATACTGTAGAGAAATAATTATGCTTTCTGAAGAATAATGTAGTTAAGTGTGACTTAAATGTCTTTGAAATAGAAATTTACTGTAAATCTATAAATATTTAGATTAGATAAACAAGCATGATGAGCTTGTACAGAAGTAAAAATAAAATTGTGAGGTGGAATTAAAAAGAAAGAAATATTTTGCCTCAAATTAGTGTACTCCAGAGAATGAATAGAGCAACTTTTTTGCTCATTGACTGATTCATTGATTTATTCAGTAATTCCGTTTTGAGTATCTACTATGTGTCAGGCACTCCACTTTGTAATAGCAATGTGTCCCATCTCTCAAGGAGACATAGTCTAACAAAGGACTGTGAAATTAAAAAGTTGTTACTTTAGCCAGGAGAGAAAAAAAAAAGTCAGACTTTGATGCCTTGATCATGGGGTTATTCTAAATGAATCTCTCATGGACTACTTTAGATGGTAAAAATCATAACAGACAATGAAAGAATTATTTTGAGGGTAGATGACCCAAATGAGTACCCAATAATTAATCTCAAAAAGTGGGCAATTAGTAGTAGTTTGCAGAAGACAACATTCTATGTAGTTATTATAGTTTATCTGACCTTTGATGCTGTGGTAGCTCCACTCTTTCTCCAGCATTAATAAATGTTTACCAACAACAACCAAGAAACTTCAGTAGATCTCAATAATGAAGTTATATTTCTGTACCCTATAATAATTTTTTAACAAATGCTTCAAGTTCTAAGTAAACATACTTATGTAGCTGATTCTGAAACAGTTATTTTTTGTCAGATAATTTTATTTTAAATAAAATGAACAGATGCCTTAATAATCCTGAACCATCTTAAACTGGGGGCTGTGAACAGGAACTGTCTTCCTGGTGCAAAAGAGAAAACTGATTTTACTTATTGTGGACAATAATGAACTAGAAGAAAGCATATTGTTGTCTCAGAGGATTTTATTTGGTTGACTTCCCAGTCACCTCTAGATTTTAGAAAAAGAAACAAAACATACACATGGATAAATGCAATATTGCTCTTTCTTCATGAATCTAAAACAAAGATTGAGAGAGTTTTATTTTCTTTTTTCTTTTTCTGCATATGTGGAAATCTAGAAAATAGTTTTTAAAAATATCATCCACTCATCCACTGCTAATTTTTCCCTAAAACCTACGTTTCCCTAGGGTTTTGGTTGAGATGAAAATGGGAGAAAGGATGAATAACCCATGCTATCAAGAAGTTTCTTTACAAATTGTATAATGGCCAGCCACTTCAGATGGCATTTCAAAGTAAATGAGCTTTTAGTTTTAATTTTAGTCATATACTAGTTTTATAATTAATTATACATTCTCAGCACACTATGTTGTTCTGGAGCCCATCATGCCAGTCAACATTTATTTTCTTAAAATATATTATCTTAGAATTTACCAACATATGAAGTGTTCTTATAATTTTGAGGCAACCTGCATATATCAATTTTCAGCTATTAAATGCTTTGAACCAACAGAAGTGATTCATGTAATACTATGGAGGATGCTAATGGACTGAGTTAGGTTACTATAGGTAATTATCAGACAAGATAAAGCACAAGATGTATTGTTGGCAACATAGTCTATGTTTAAATTATGTTGGGCTTCACTTTTGCTGTGTATACTTGAAATTTTCAGAACAAATCTTTGTCAGTGCAAGGGTTTTAACTTAAGTCAATATTTACTAGCAGTGCTAGTGATTCCAAAGATAATGATAATATAAATGTTTTCTTGAAATACTGTTCAAAATAGAAAATTTGGAAATTATTTCCTGAGCTACCATGTTCCAAGAAAATAGTTATAGTGTCGAAGATAAACAAAGCCAGGCAGTTGTTAAAGGTGGTAAAGGCAGATTTTATTCGGTAATAACTATCACAGTAGGGGAGAGACCTCAGTGTAAACTGAGCTCAACTCTGCCAAAACAAGAAGCAAGAGATTTTTAAAATGCTGATGATGTGCTAATGGAAAGACACTGAAGGGCATTAAGAAGGGTTTGGTCCAGATGACTAGGCCATCTGGGTTTGCTAATCGGCACTTATCCAAAGGAGAAACAAGCTTCTCATATCTTTATGACAGAAGTAGTGGCACAAGTTGGAGAAAGAGTCTCACTGAAGTTAGGCCCTTTCCCTCCCACGGGGACTGGAAGTAAGAGCTATCTCCTTGAATATTTGCACTTCAAGGGTATGGCTCCCAGGTCCTTTGGAAAAGAGTTCTGGGTGTTAGAATATTTACATTTCAAAGGACAGAGAAAGGATTTATAATTGCAACCTTCTTAAAGTAACTGCTCTAGTAGGGGGTTCAGGGGCCTACCAGCCTAACACCAAGTTTTTGCTGGAACAAACCATAAAGATTCTCCTGGCAGTGTTGAGCTTTCTCAGGCAGGCATTTTGAGGGATGCTGGGGTCACACTAGGGACATGGGCTTAAGCTGTTAGAAGCCATGCTAGAGTTTGTTCAAGTCTCTTAGAAGAGGGGTTGGGTGGAGTTGTTTTGTGCCCAGTGTTTTTTGCATTTCTCAGTGGTAACTTTCCACTTATTGAAGATGCTACAATTTAGAGCTCTAATGACAGAAGTTTTCTATTATTTTTCAGTAGCATTCACTTCTGCAATTTATACAGGAAACTTACTATTAATGAATTAAAACTTCTTAGAATGTTTTGTTTGACAACTTAAAAATACACAAACCAATCTTCTTGTAGTGGACATCCACAATCAACAGGACGCACATATGTACTGTCCATTATTGATTAGTTGAGCATGAAGGTGGAGAATAACAACAAAGATTTAAGCTGTGTTCATGTGGCACAAAATAACTACTTTGGCAGAGTTTAGGTTTAAATTGATAGGTTGTTTTTGTATTATATAGGAGCAATAGCTCAATCATAAAATTTCAGGAGATATCTCATAGAATTCAAATATTTGTGTGGACCTGACTTAGGAAAAATGTCATGAAATGGTAAAGCAAGAAAATGGATCCAGAGTCTTTGATCTTCCAAGCAGAAAACTGCATTTCATATCTTTATAAATCCTCTTTTTAAATGAAAAGTCATCTTACCTTGGTCCTATTCACAGATAATATGATAATGAATTCTAAATCTTTGACTAAATATTTGTATTTTTTAAATATAAAGTGTTTCAGATATGTTGTTTTATTCTAAAGAAGTACGTATGGTTTGGAATTTTATTCTCTGTACTAGCCAAAAGGAAAGAGTTTTGATGATCAATAAAAGGACTTTACATCATACCATAAAAGTAGTAGATTGTCTTGCTTATATTCAGAGCTATGAAAAAAGAGTAATGGAAGAAAAATGAAAGCTTTCAATACTGTCTATATTGGCAATAGCAGATTAGATAAGGTTTGAAAAATCTAGCCAATCTCCTTGATGAGCCCATGTGAACTTCTGGACAAGCTATTTGCAAATTTTTCTAACTCATTTTTTAAATATTATTATGATCTTCAAGGTTGATCAGTGTCCTAAATGGGAAAACTCAGTTCTCAAATGTCAGGTTAAATAACCTACATGTATATTGTTCAATAACTTTAAATTTTTTCACAATTCTTATGAGAACATTAATGTGGATGTTTGAATTTCATTTTTTACTGCTATTTAACCTCAGAATCCAATTAAATTACTTAGATTGTCTTTCATTCTGACAATGATAGTCTTAAGAGAGACCAAATTTGTATTTTTCTTTGGGATCAAACAAGAAGAAAGCATATTAGAATATTATTTTGGAGTTTATACATGAATGGTCATTGGAGGTGATCTTTAAA
Organism: Balaenoptera ricei; assembly: GCF_028023285.1. Classification (NCBI taxonomy): domain Eukaryota; kingdom Metazoa; phylum Chordata; class Mammalia; order Artiodactyla; family Balaenopteridae; genus Balaenoptera; species Balaenoptera ricei. Next base: position 75,426,614 of record NC_082660.1, read on the forward strand.
ACACTTTTGACCCTGTGGAGTTGTAGTTGTGATTGCACCAACAACAGATAAATAAAGGAAGTAAAAAAAGCCCACTGTGTCTATTTATATGCAATAGCCATTTTGTCATACAAAAGCTGTTTCTCCTTGGTACAAATAACAGATCTATCGTTTATTCATTTAGTTTGAGAAAAAGGATTAGTCCTAACTCAGAGTGAATTTGGAGGTGATGGGAGGCTCCTAATTTATTTTTTCTTTTTATTTATTTTTATAGAAGTATAATTAATTTACAATGTTGTGTTAGCTTCAAGTGTACAACAAACTGATTCAGTTGTATATATATATATATATATATATATATATATATATATATATATATATACATATATACATATATACATATATATTCTTTTTCAGATTCTTTTCTGAGGCCGTTAACTTATTAATATAGAAAATACAATTCAGTAATTAACAGGCCTAGAATGGGAGTGGATTGTAATAAAAAGCCTGTAGTATTTTTACTGGTTTAAATGTTAACTAATCCCTTTATCATGTACATTATATATAACATTCATTTCCCTGTTATAAGCTCTTTTTCTAGCTCCACCACCAATTTTATTTGTTTCAATTATTTCCCAACATAACTTGGACCTTCTAAAATAAATATTCTGATTTTGCCTGTTACACAGAAAAGATATAACTAATTTTCTTTAGTGAAAGACAAAAATAATGAAAATCTTTAACAAAAGCTATGTGTCTTTAATGTTTCATAGTTGATTAGAATATCTTGGAATCTGTATAAAAACACCATAATCCACCAATTAGCAGTGGTGTTCTATCTTATTAGCCTCTGAGACCTGTATGATATTAAGTATCCATTAAATAAACAGTTGTTACATACACTTGGTTTAGATATTACCAAAACTGTGAGATTAGTTTCCAAATGTACGTATTTACCCTGTTTTCACCTACACAAACTATTCTATTGTTTTGCATATAAGATGAATATTTAATATGTTGCAATATTTTTTACACTAAGTTCCATTATAATTTCAAACACTGAGTCCTACAATGTATCGATATTTCATTGAAATGAATCTTGCTAGTTACTACAAGTAGCAGTATGTCAATGCATAATCTATTGTATTTAATTTCATACATAATACCTAGTAGAGGTTAGCCAAAATGATTGCTAATCCGGATGACTTAGTACACTAAGTTTAAATCACTTATATATTATACTCTAGTACATAGTTAACTTCTATCATATTGAAGGTTGCAAGTTACTCTCTGGAATTTAAATATTTAAATAGCCCCACTCCAATAATGTAGTGGAACATCCCAGCTGGAAGAATCACTTGATGATACTTTTGTATATGCTTTGATTCAATAAAAGCCAATAATTATTTTTTTGCTTTAATAATAAAACTGTTTTAAATAGTATTTAGCATGTTCATAGAAGTTTATTCTCATCACTTATTCTCAGATACTGGTTAATCAAATATTTTAACTTGATTGTAGATTTATTGGGAGTAAAACTCAAATGTGTTACTGAATCAAATTTCTCAAATCATAGTAGATGCTCAATACATTCTTTGACATCTAATAAATCCTATGGTTCAATAAGGTGAAGTAACTTATGACATAGAATTTGTTCCTGACTGCAAACAGATGTTTGCTCCTCATTAAAAACAAGATAAATTTTAAAGATGACAAAATTACTTTGTGAGACTTTCTTAGGAATGGATACTAGTAGGTAGTGTCAATGAATCTGAATAATTCATCAGTATGAAGATAAAATCACAGTAAAGACTTTATCCAATGTGTAAATACCTAACCAGATTACCTCCTCCCCAAAATATTTACTTCTATTTATAAAAGTACATTTCCTGAATGTTTTCCTGCTATTTTTTATCCTCAAATTATTTTGACAAAATATCACCTTTTGTTGTCTGCCACTTGTGTTTCTCCAATCAATTCAGATATAATTAATATTTTATTTGTTAAATCTGTGCCCCTGGTTAAATTTTCCTTAGGCTCCATTGGAAGTACCAATAATCCAGTATGGATTAAGAGGGCATATGCCCCATCTGCTTTGACCCTAATGTATCAGTATTCCAAATGCCCTCTGCTTTCCTTTCCAATTTTTCAACTCATGGGACATTTACAAGTCTTTCTTTCTCCATGCTGCCACTGAGGAAGGAGAACATGGAGGCAGAGCAGAGATGGTAAATAGGGGTCCATGTCTGTGTGAGAAGGAAATTTTAACTCTCTTTTGTGAAGAGAGATATTGACTCCTGTCAGTAAACTGCTGTCTGTAGATACGAAGGTCAAAAGTTAGTCAAGACTTCCATGTAATGCCATACAAATGGTGCTCCACCAGTGTACTGATCCTCAACTACTCAAGTAGATTATATTTATTACATACCTATTTGTGCTCAGGCAAATAAAGCCTTGGATAACAAAGCAGCTATTTGTAATGCCACTTCCAGAAGAACCCTCAGTAATATACCTTCTCTGACTGACTCCTCTGGAAAATTCAAGTAAGCTTTAAAAGTTCCAGACATTCACAAGGGGAAATTAGTCCCATATTTGAGTCCCTTTATTTTCCAAATACGGTGTTTATTGCAAAAGCTCCACTGGAGATAAGAAGTGTCTGTGTGTGTGTATGCGTGTGTGTGTGTGTAATGAAAAACATAAGTAAAATGATAATTAGAATAACATTAATGTTCAGATTTTTTCCCATTGAAACTACTTTTTTTAGAACCTTTCCTGATTAATATATTTACTAGTAAATAGGCTTGATTTCTCCATCCTTGCATCTTCCAGAAAAATATCCAAGTCCTGGATTTTCATAAAGAGCACTCTTCAATTAAAATGTTTGGTTTAATGGGTGATGTCCTCTGGTGGTTATGGTATCTATGGCCCAACATAACTGTAGAAGGACTACCTTATCATTCTGTATTCTTTATTTATTTATTTATTTATCATTAACTGAGTACCTACAATATGTTAGGAACTGTTCTACGTGAAGCAGTGAACAGAAATGGACACCCTCTCTAAAAAAAACTTATGGAGTTCACATCTTAACAATTCATAATGTTTATTCATAGAAAGGAAGCATTTCTCTCTTCCTTCTCCCTATTTCCCTTGCTGTTGCCCTCAATATATTTTCTTACTTCAAAGAAAAGCCCAAAAGTGAATGATGAGTGTATTCCTGCTCAAAATAAGTAGTGTTTATCAATATTTCCTCTAAACTCATGAAACTCATTCTCTAGATGCTTATGAATAACATCATGATTTGGTGGAAGAATTTTCTTTTCAAAGCCAGCAATATTTATAGCAGTACTTAATGTTAGGTAGATTGGGTTTCCACATTTTCATACTCAGAGAATCACAAAATACATTACTAAGACATGATTTATATGTCAATAGCACAATGAATTATATAGATAATTAAAATAGATATTGGGGCATTGTTGACTCTACAGTATATCAATACAACCAAGAGCTGGGGAGACCATGGGATCTAAAATTTCATTTCAAGTTTTTGCATTCAGTTTTTAAAGTATCTTAGTTCCAACAAGAAATTGAAATGATAGTAACAATCATAATAATAATTCTAACACTCATATATTCCATAATAAGTTCCTAGCACCATTCTAAGTGCAGTGCATATATTAGCATCTTTAAATATATGCAAAGGCTCTATGAAATAGGGACTGTTATTATCCTAATTTTACTTATTAGGAAACTGAAGAAAGTTTAAATAACTTGCCCCCAAAAGCAATTTGGTATCAAATTTAAAATCACCTTTTAAGATAAAACAATGCCATTACATTGTACTATTTACCAAGATCTTTCCATCCAAGGTATGACATATTCATCTTCCAACTTTCCTGCCCAAAATAAAAACCTTTACAATAAATTCTGATTAAGAGGGCTCAGAGAATCGATTGTTGTGTTCTTTATAGTTGAATAGAGCTAGTTAATATTTAAATATGGGCCACTATTTTTTTGCAAAAGAGTAAGTACCCTTGGTCCCAAAGTGCAGCTTTCTTTATCACAATTTCAGTGCTTTGCAAAAATCTATACCAAATCAAATTAATTGGGTGTTTCTAATGAAAAACTGCATAAAACAGTTTCATTATTACTTTCATTCTTAAGAAATCTCCAGGATAAGATTTGTGTTTTCTTGTATGTATTCAAAGAAAATGATAAAAGGAAACATGTCATTTACTGGCTCTGAATAAGTTTTACTTTTTATTTCATTTTAATATGCATATTATATTCAATCATGAACTCTTACAACCTGCTGAAATTCCAAAGAGCTTAATCCAGAGTAAGTGTTCTTTGAGCCCTATTGTACAGACATATTTTACTTATTTATACATTGCAATATTTTTTAAATTAATTTATTTATTTTTGGCTGCATTGGGTCTTTGTTGCTGTGCGCGGGCTTTCTCTAGTTGTGGCGAGTGGGGACCACTCTTCATTGCGGTGCGCGGGCTTCTCACTGTGGTGGCTTCTCTTGTTGTGGAGCACAGGCTCTAGGCGCACGGGCTTCAATAGTTGTGGCATACAGGCTCAGTAGTTGTGGCTCACGGGCTCTAGAGTGCAGGCTCACCAGTTGTGGCACATGGGCCTAGTTGCTCCACGGCACGTGGGATCCTCCCAGACCAGGGCTCGAACCCGTGTCCCCTGCATTGGCAGGCAGATTCCCAACAACTGTGCCACCAAGGAAGCTCCTACATTGTTATATTGAAAGGAGCTTTTTGTGTAAAATTAACCACCCATATATACTAAATTTCCTGCTCTTTCTTCAAGGGATTGCTAAAGAAACAACTATTCATGACACTTGTTAAAATGGTAAGGCAGACTTTATTCAGGACTATTGCAATTGGTGTAGTGACTACTGCAATGGAGTTTCAACTCCAAATACAAGGAAAAGTGGGAATTTATAGTCCAGGAACAGAGTGGGAGGGGTTGGTGGATGGAAAATTAAGGAGGAGGTAATTCTTGCTAAATTGACCTAACAGGATTCTTACTGTAGGCAGGTTGAAGTGGTCAGACATTACCCAGGGACTGTGAGGGTTGAGACGGGTGATTAAATATCAAAAGTGATCAAATATCAACAGTAGGGGTTTTCTAGCTAAACTGGCTTAGCTGGGTTCTTGCTAAAATTGGGCTCTTGTGCCCAAGGATGGGACCTAATCTAAATATAGATTCAGAGGAAGCTGATTAGAGTTTGGTCAAAGAGAGAGTCTTTGTCAGGATATATTAAATCAGCATGTGACAGGCTGCATACAATCATTCAGAGTGTAGTTTTCCTAGGGTATGTTTTCATGTGCAATTGACTATTCTACTACATTGCATATATTGCCTTTACAGATTTAATGTAGGGATTCTGCTTTTCCCTTTTTTATCTTCTCTTAAATTAACTCTATTATATTTGTTTAAGGAAACTAAGGATAAGAAACAGACGAGAATTAATAATTTTTAAAAACGTTTATCAGCAATAATTTTCAAATAAATATTTCTCAAAAACCATGTTTTCTAATTTGAATACAAAACCTGTTTTGTGTGTGTGTGTGTCGTAAAATTAATTTAAATTAATCAATATCAACTTCCCTTTAATGATGTTTATGATTCCACCAAATAATTGAATTGAATCCTGATCTTATGTGGCACAATTCTGAGGAGTGGCATTAGAAACGTGTTCAGAATTTATAAGTTAGGTGTCTGTCTTATCGCTACTGCCATCATCAGCCTTCATGCATTTTAGTATTTTATGTCCACAAAATGTCTTGACATTTATTAGTTTATGTAATTAACTCTACATCAACTCTGTAAAGGAGGTAGAGGAGGTATTTTGGGTTTTATTTTGCAGATGAAGAAGTAGAGGCTCAGGTTTGTTCAAGGTAAATCAGCCAGTAAATATATACATATATAATTTATATATATTCATATACATATATTAATATATAAACATTTATAATATGTATTAATATTTACATAAATATATATGTTTATTTTATTTATAATATATACTTATTTGTTTATAATTATTTAAACAATTATTTTGTGATTATAATTATATTACACTTAATATAAATTATATAATATAATTATATAACAAAATATTTTATATACTTGTATATAAATATGATTTTATATATATATATATATATATATATATATATATATATATATATAAAATATCCTTTACTGGCTTAGTCACATTGGAAAGACCTGAGCCTCAAATTCTTATATTTATATAAAATAATATTTTCTGATAAAATAAGCTATTAAATATATTTTACAGTGCTAGGGCAGAGTTTCTCAGGCTTGGCACAATTGATATTTGTGGCCAGATAATGCTTTGTTTGTGGAGGGCGATATTCTCTCTGTGATTTTAGGATGTTTAGCAGCATTTCTGGTCTCTACCTATTAGATGCTAGTAGCATCTCCCCAGTTATGACAACCATAAATTCTCCATACATTACCAAATGTCCCCTGTGGTGAGGGGGTGGGGTCAAAATCACAGCAGGTTGACATAAACATAATCATTGTCAAAGGATGGAAAGATCATTAATTTACCCAGGAAATTACCTTTGATGATAAAATGCTCAATTGAAACCCCAGCTGTGGTGTAAACAGCATATTGAAGTGCTAATGGGAGTAATCCTTTAACTAGGCAGAATGGATTTTTTTATTATTTGAGACCAATATGTATTCCCCCTTTGCACCACAAAGAATAAGACAAAGGTCCGACTTTGAAACTATTTCATAGAGATACCTGAAACCAAATCAAAATTAATTTTAAGTGGACATTAGATGAGAGCTAAACATTTCAACCTTTTCATCTACATTTAGAGAAAACCTTGGTATTAAATCATCAAATTTGAAATGTGTTACTATAACCCATTAATATATTTACTAAATATCTAACTTGGCCCTTTGAAAATTAAGCATAAAACTTTCATGTACTAAACATTAGTTAATTCAGAAAAAGTTTGTTTGCAAAACTCTAAATGGATCATATTAGAGTTTAGATTGCATGTGCATACTTTATACTCTGGCATTGTTTTTTTATATTTTCCTGGACCCAGCATTTTGTGTGTTTTCATCTTCATTTTGTAGTGAACAGAAGATAAAGGAGAAGAAAGTGAGTTGAGTACATCCCCAACTAACAGTAGAGACCTAGATAACTTTTCCAGTATTAATGTTCTGTTCAAACAGTCTTCTTAGTTTCTTGACATTGAACAAAGGACACGTTCCATAGTAATGAATTAGAAAACTTGTTTGGTTTGATTCCTGGTAAAAAAGAGTAGAAGAATTTCATAATAGAATAAGATTGAAAATTCAGGTTTTTTTCTGAATATATTTTCCTTTAGAACATTTTTATCATTGACTTTATATTCAAATTTTTCTCATGGCAAAGCCATATGCTAATCTATCTACTTAAAACAACATAGAGCTCAAATTGAAAAAAGGAGTTAGTGATCCGAACAGACAGTTTTGTAAAAGTAAGATATCTACTGCACTTCCCATAGTGATTGTCAAACATTTATTATATAGAGAATTATAAAAACAACTTTGGAAAAAGAAATGAATTACCAAAAAAGTCTATGGATCTTTCCAACTTTTGTACAATCAATAATTTCTTGAAATTAGTTGATCTATTGATGGGGTACTTGGTTAAATATTTTTAGTTTATAGCATTTCCTGTTATGGGAATTGATGTGCTCTTTATTTAACAAAGCCATTTAAACACTTTTTTCATTTTTGTTACCTTGACTAACTTTCAAAATAAGTAATTATAATTTAAACACTAAATTTACTAAATAAATATAATAACTAAATACATTTTATATTTAGTGAATTCGGATCTCTCACATTTGAAAGGGTTGATATGGTATAAGGGTGGCAAAAGTAAGGAAGAAATGGTGATTTTAATTTTTTGCACATTTCCCTGATTACACACCACCTCAAATTAAGAATATGCAAGTTTCAGAATTGAAAACACAAATTAATCTATCATTCAGGACTTTAATCAAATTGACTTATTTGCTTGGTATTTTATGTAAAAATATTGAGAAGAAGTACTGAACTTCAAGCCCTATCCCTTTCTTTGGCAGCTAATTTACTTTATGGGTGTTTGAAACTTAGTTTGCTTAATTTATATTCCTTTCCCAAGATTGGAGTAAGGGGTGAATAAAGCTGTTTGATATCTGCATACTCTTTGGTAAATACTGAGAAAATATTTTCCAGATATACTATAACAAAGCAAAGGTGATAGTCCTTTTTGGCTTTGGTGGAATTGATTTCTAACTTTTTTCTAGGATTGAAATCTAATTATATCTCCAAGGTACATACAGAGAATTATATAAAATTAGAAATCTCTTAGAATGTATTACCACTCCAGTATTTTCCCATCTAGTCTCTCATTTGATCATCACTACAACAGGATGTAATAATCTGAGTCAGAAGTATTATTTCATTTACAAATATGCCAACTAGGAATAATTAGAGCTAATGTTTGATGAACACTATACACACTTCATATGCATTATGCCATTTAATCCTCACAATGACTGAGTGAGATGTTAATACCATTACAGATAAGGGAACTGAGCTTTATAAAATGTTGTATTTGCTTCCTAGCGCTGCCATAACAAATTGCCACAAATTGAAATATTTAAAACAATAGAAATTTATTCTCTCACAGTTTGAGGGGCTAGTAATCCAAAATCAAGGTGTTGGCAAGGCTATGCTCCTTCTGAAGGCTCTAAGGAAGAATCATTCCTTGCCTCTTCTAGCTTCTGGTGTTTGAAACCAATCTTTACCATTCCTTGACTGTAGTGGCATCACTCTAGTCTCTGCCTCTGTCATCACATGGCCTTTTCCCTGTATGTCTGTCTGTCTCTAAATGTTTCTCTTCTTGTAAAGACACAGTCATTGAAAATTTAGGGCCCACCCTAATTCAGTATGACCTCATCTTAATTTGATTACATTGCAAGGACCCTCTTTCCGAATAAAGTCACATTTACAGGTATGAAGGATGAGGACCTTAACATGCCTTTCGGGGGGAAAAATTCAACCCACAACAGATGCTAATGAAATTACCCAAGGTCACGGAGCTGGTAAATAGCAAAGTAAAGAACTGAACTTAATCTGACCACAGAGCCCATGTTCTTAAATACTATGCCCCAATGTCTCTAAACATCAAACTGATTAGAAAGCTTACCCTATGTTGCAGAGCAACTTACATGACAAGGCTGAGACTAAAGTCAGTTTTCCTGACTTCTAACCTAGATTATTAGGTTCCATGCATAGTGCCCTTTCCATTGCAAGATGCTACCTTGAAAAACTCTTGAAAGTCCTCTTAGGTAAGGTTTTATTGTTAAGATATTTTCAATAAATTTATTTGCATATTGGAAAATCAGACAATGAACTTAGTACAGTGTTTTTGCTTATTTACAAAGACAGAGGGAACTTCTCATGATTCAGTGCTTCTCACATTTTCCCCCAAAAATGCCCTTAGGTAGATGGAAGTAAATATATCTCCTCCACCCCAAGTCTTGGGGTATCATGAAAGGTTTCCAGGAATCATATCAAAATTTCTTTACTATAATGTTATTATTAATTAATGCCAATTATATGTCCAAATAATATACATCATATAAAAATAATATTGTGACTTACATGAAATAAAAATGACTCTCCAGGAGGAAGGAAAATTTTTTCCCTGTGTCTTCAAGTACCCCCAGGCACACCACCATCTACAATAGGTATCAATAAAGAGTCTGGAAGTTTCCTGGTTTAAACAAATTCAACGAATGGTAGTATTTAAATTCTAGGCCCAGAGATCACCGAAAATATGTAACAGTTCTTTCAGTATGTCTGATACTTTCCTCTACTCTTGGCAAATTTTTCCCCTATTTAAGGCAAAATAGGGAGGAAACTAACCACATAGCTAGATGAGACTGAAAATAATACAACTACTTTTACTAAATCTTTCAGTCATCCTGATATTATGAGAACTCACACTTCCAGATGGAGGGCCTGGTTTGAATTTTTAAGTGTTTGAACCAGTTTTTTAGAACAGATAGCATGATATCACCTGATGAATGCAGTGTCAGCTTAATATCCTGAGTGTTGCTTTAGTATTTTTCTGCTACTGAATTCTATTTTGAAGCCTATTTTGATGTATATCATCCCAGCATCAACTTCCATCAGAAAATTTTGATGACCTACAAATTCTACACAATTCATACAAATCTATCTAGAATATTATATTCATAGTTTCAATGACTATTTAAAAATGATTATGACGTGTTAAAAATTAGCTCCACTAGAAAATGTGAACAAGTTGATGATGCCTTAAAATATATTATAAAAGGAATTGCATTGTTTAACTTTCTTTTAGTTTGGTAAACAGGAGACCACATATTTACATAATGGGAATTACTGAAATAGCTCTGATTTAATACAGTACATATATTTTAACAATGTAAAATGTAACAAAGAATCTCTTTCGTGAGGCTGTTATGTCCACTTAAATATCAAACTGCTTAAAAACAATATAAAATATTAAAATAGAGATAGTACACGCATCCAAGGCAGGATGAAGATACTGAAGATTATAAGGGGTAATTAAAAAGCTGGCATAAATTTACTCTGTTTAAAAAGAGTTTACTCATGACTCTACTATATCTATAATCTCTCCGTTTATTTATTCACTGCATGTTAGAGTTTTCCTATATTTACTGCATGCTTAGTGGGAATTACATTCTGTGAGAAATCGTTTGTTTTTTATTCCTCCTTTTTTACTGAGATGTGTCATTTTGTTTGAGAGCAACTATTTATTATTATTTTTTAACATCTTTATTGGAACATAATTGCTTTACAATGGTCTGTTAGTTTCTGCTTTATAACAAAGTGAATCAGCTATACATATACATATCTCCTCCCTCTTGAATCTCTCTCCCACCCTCCCAATCCCACCCCTCTAGGTGGTCACAAAGCACCGAGCTGATCTCCCTGTGCTATGTGGCTGATTCTCACTGGCTATCTATTTTACATTTGGTAGTGTATATATGTCGGTGCCACTCTCTCACTTCGTCCCAGCTTACCCTTCCCTCTCCACGTGTCCTCAAGTCCATTCTCTACGTCTGCGTCCTTACTCCTGTCCTGCCCTTAGGTTCTTCAGAATCATATATTTTTTTGTAGATTCCATATATATGTGTTAGAATAGGGTATTGGTTTTTCTCTTTCTGACTTACTTCACTCTATGACAGACTTAGGTCCATCCACCTCACTACAAATAACTCAATTTCATTTCTTTTTCTGGCTGAGTAACATTCCATTGTATATATGTGCCATATCATCTTTATCCATTCATCTGTCAAAGGACACTTAGGTTGCTTTCATGTCTTCATTATTGTAAATGGAGCTGCATTGAACATTGGGGTACATGACTCTTTTTGAATTATAGCTTTCTCAGGGTATATGCCCAGTAGTGGGATTGCTGGGTCGTATGGTAGTTCTATTTTTAGTTTTTTAAGGAACTTCCATACTGTTCTTCAGAGTGGCTGTATCAATTTACATTCCCACCAACAGTGCAAAAGGGTTCCTTTTCTCCACATCCTTTCCAGCATTTATTGTTTGTAGATTATTTGATGATGGCCATTCTAACAGATGTGAGGTGATACCTCATTGTAGTTTTGACTTGCAATTCTCTAATGATTAGTGATATTGAACATCCTTTCATGTATTTGTTGGCAATCTGTATATCTTCTTTGGAGAAATGTCTATTTAGGTCTTCTACCCATTTCTGGATTGGGTTGTTTTTTTTTTTTTGATATTGAGCTACATGAGCTGCTTGTAAATTTTGTAGATTAACCCTTTGTCAGTTGCTTCATTGGTAAATATTTTCTCCCATTCTGAGGGTTGTCTTTTTCTCTTGTTTATGGTTTCCTTTGCTGTGCAGAAGGTTTTAAGTTTCATTAGGTCCAATTGTTTATTTTTCTTTTTATTTCCATTTCTCTAGGAGGTGGGTCAAAAAGGATCTTGCTGTTATTTATGTAACAGAGTGTTCTGCCTATGTTTTCCTCTAACAGTTTTATAGAGTCTGGCATTACATTTAAGTCTTTAATCCATTTTCAGTTTTTTTTTGTGTATGGCGTTAGGGAGTGTTCATTCTTTTACATGTAGCAGTCCAGTTTTCCCAACACCACTTATTGAAGAGGCTGTATTTTCTCCATTGTATATTCTTGCCTCCTTTATAAAAAATAAGGTGACTATATTTGTGTGGGTTTATCTCTGGGCTTTCTATCCTGTTCCATTAATCTATATTTCTGTTTTTGTGCCAGTACCATACTGTCTGATTACTGTAACTTTATAGTATAGTCTCAAGTCTGGGAGCCTGATTCCTCCAGCTCCGTTTTTCTTTCTGAAGATTGCTTTGGCTATTCGGGGTCTTTTGTGTTTCCATACAAACTGTGAATTTTTTTGATCTAGTTCTGTGAAAAATTCCATTGGTAGTTTAACAGGGATTGCATTGAATCTGTAGATTGCTTTGGGTAGTATAGTCATTTTCACAATGTTGATTCTTCCAATCCAAGAACATGGTATATCTCTCAATCTGTTTGTATCATCTTTAATTTCTTTCATCCATGTCTTTTAGTTTTCTGCATACAGGTCTTTTGTCTCCTTAGGTAGGTTTATTCCTAGGTATTTTATTCTATTTTTTGCAATGGTAAATAGGAGTGTTTCCTTAATTTCTCTTTCAGATTTTTCATCATTAGTGTACAGGAATGTAAGAGATTTCTGTGCCTTAATTTTGTATCCTGCTACATTTCCAAATTCATTGATTAGCACTAGTAGTTTTCTAGTAGCATCTTTAAGATTCTCGATGTATAGGATCATGTCATCTGCAAACAGTGACAGCTTTACTTCTTCTTTTCTGATTTGGATTCATTTTGTTTCTTTTTCTTCTCTGATTGATGTGCCTAAAACTTCCAAAACTGTGTTGAATAATAGTGATGAGAGAGGACAACCTTGTCTTGTTCCTGATCTAGAGGAAATGGTTTCAGTTTTTTCACAATTGATAATGATGTTGGCTGTGGGTTTGTCATATATGGCCTCGACTATGTTGAGGTAAGTTCCCTCTATGCCTACTTTCTGGAGGGTTTTTATCATAAATATGTGTTGAATTTTGTCGAAAGCTTTCTCTGCATCTATTGAGATTATCATATGGTTTTTAACTTTCGGTTTTTAATATGGTTTATCACTTTGATTTATTTGCATATATTGAAGAATGCTTGCATCCCTGGATAAACCTCACTTGAGCATGGAGTATGATGCTTTTAATGTGCTGTTGGATTCTGTTTGCTAGTATTTTGTTGAGGATATTTACATCAATGTTCATCAGTGATAGTGGCCTGTAGTATTCTTTCTTTGTGACATCTTTATCTGGTTTTGGTAGCAGGGTGATGGTGGCCTTGTAGAATGAGTATGGGAGTTTTCCTCCCTCTGCCATATTTTGGAAGACTTTGAGAAAGATAGGTGTTAGCTCTTCTCTAAGTGTTTGATAGAATTCGTCTGTGAAGCCATCCGGTCCTGGGCTTCTGTTGGAAGATTTTTAATCACGGTGCCAATTTCAGTGCTTGTGCTTGGTCCATTTATATTTTCTATTTCTTCCTGGCTCAGTCTCAGAAGGTTGTTCTTTTCTAAGAATTTGTCCATTTCTTCCAGGTTGTCCATGGTATTGGCATATAGTTGCTTGGAGTAATGTCTCATGATCCTTTGTATTTCTGCAGTGTCAGTTGTTACCTTTCCTTTTTCATTTCTAATTCTATTGATTTGAGTCTTCTCCCTTTTTTTCTTGATCACTCTGGCTAATGGTTTATCAATTTTGTTTATCTTCTCAAAGAACTAGCTTTTAGTTTTATTGATCTTTGCTATCATTTCTTTCATTTCTTTTTCATTTATTTCTGATCTGATCTTTATGATTTCTTTCCTTCTGCTAACTTTGGGGATGTTTTCTTCTTCTTTCTCTAATTGCTTTAGGTGTAAATTTAGGTTGTTTATTTGAGGTGTTTCTTGTTACTTAAGGTAGGATTGTATTGCTATAAACTTCCCTCTTAAAACTGCTTTTGCAAAACAAAAATAAACAAATGGCACCTAATGAAACTTAAAAGCTTTTGCACAGCAAAGAAAACCATAAACGACACCAAAGGACAACCCTCAGAATGGGAGAAAATATTTGCAAATGAAGCAACTGACAAAGGATTAATCTCCAAGATTTACAAGCAGGTCATGCAGCTCAATAACAAAAAAACAAACAACCCAATCCAAAAATGGGCAGAAGACCTAAATAGACATTTCTCCAAAGAAGATATACAGATTGCCAACAAACACATGGAAGAATGCTCAACATCATTAACCATTAGAGAAATGCAAATCAAAACTACAATGAGATGTCATCTCACACCGGTCAGAATGGCCATCATCAAAAATCTACAAACAATAAATGCTGGAGAGGGTGTGGAGAAAAGAGATCCCTCTTGCACTGTTGGTGGGAATGTAAATTGATACAGCCACTATGGAGAACAGTATGGAGGTTCCTTTAAAAACTAAAAATAGAACTACCATACGACCCAGCAATCCCACTACTGGGCATATACCCTGAGAAAACCATAATTCAAAAAGAGTCATGTACCAAAATGTTCATTGCAGCTCTATTTACAATAGCCAGGACATAGAAGCAACCTAAATGTCCATCATCGGATGAATGGATAAAGAAGATGTGGCACATATATACAATGGAATATTACTCAGCCATAAAAAGAAATGAAATGGAGTTATTTGTATTGAGGTGGATGGAGTTAGAGTCTGTCATAGAGAGTGAAGTAAGTCAGAAAGAGAAAAACAAATACAGTATGCTAACACATATATATGGAATCTCTGGGATTAAAAAAAAGTTCATGAAGAACCTAGTGGCAGGACAGGAATAAAGACACAGACCTACTAGAGAATAGACTTGAGGATATGGGGAGGGGGAAGGGTAAGATGTGACAAAGTGAAAGAGTGGCATGGACATATATACACTACCAAACGTAAAATAGATAGCTATTGGGAAGCAACCGCATAGCGCAGGGAGATCAGCTCTGTGCTTTGTGACCGCCTTGGGGGGGTGGGTTGGGGAGGGTGGGAGGGAGGGAGATGCAGGAGGGAAGAGATGTGGGAACATATGTATATGTATGACTGATTCACTTTGTTATAGAGCAGAAACTAACACACCATTGTAAAGCAATTATACCCAATAAAGATGTTTAAAAAAAAAAAAAAACTGCTTTTGCTGCATCCCAAAGGTTTTGGGTCATCGTGTTTTCATTGTCATTTCTTTCTACGTATTTGTTCATTTACTCTTTGATTTCTTCAGTGATCTCTCGTTTATTAAGTAGTGTATTGTTTAGCCTCCATGTGTTTGGATTTCTTACAGATATTTTCCTGTAATTGATATCTAGTCTCATAGCGTTGTGGTCGGAAAAGATACTTTATATGATTTCAATTTTCTTAAATTTACCAAGGCTTGATTTGTGACCCAAGATATGATCTACCCTGGAGAATGTTCCATGAGCACTTGAGAAGAATGTCTATTCTGTTGTTTTTGGATGGAAAGTCCTATAAATATCAATTAGGTCCATCTTCTTCTTGGATTAATCCCTTAATCATTGTGTAATGTCCTTCCTTGTCTCTTGTAATAGTCTTTGGTTTAAAGTCTATTTTGTCTGATATGAGAATTGCTACACCAGCTTTCTTTTGCTTTCCATTTGCATGGAATATCTTTTTCCATCCCCTCACTTTCAGTTTGTATGTGTCCCTATGTCTGAAGTGGGTCTCTTGTAGACAGCATATATACGGGTCTTTTTTTTCTATCCATTCAGCCAGTCTATGTCTTTTGGTTGGAGCAATTAATCCATTTACATTTAAGGTAATTATCAATATGTATGTTCCTATTACCAGTTTCTTAATTGTTTTTGGTTTGTTATTGTAGGTCTTTTCCTTCTCTTGTGTTTCCTGCCTATAGAAATTCCTTTAGCATTTGTTGTAAAACTGGTTTGGTGGTGCTGAATTCTCTTGGCTTTTGCTTGTCTGTAAAGGTTTTAATTTCTCCATCAAATCTGAATGAGATCCTTGGTGGATAGAGTAATCTTGGTTGTAGGTTTTTCTCCTTCATCACTTTAAACATGTCCTGCCACTCCCTTCTGTCTTGCAGATTTTCTTCTGAAAGTTCAGCTGTTAACCTTTTGGGTATTCCCTTGTGTGTTATTGGTTGTTTTTCCCTTGCTGCTTTTAATATTTTTTCTTTGTATTTAATTTTTGATGGTTTGATTAATATGTGTCTTGGCATATTTCTCCTTGGATTTATCCTGTATGAGACTCTCTGTGCTTCCAGGACTTGATTAACTATTTCCTTTCCCATATTAGGGAAGTTTTCAACAATAATCTGTTCACATATTTTCTCAGTCCCTTTCTTTTTCTCTTTTTCTTCTGGGACCCCTATAATTCAAATGTTGGTGCATTTAATGTTGTACCAGAAGTCTCTGAGACTGTCCTCAATTCTTTTCATTCTTTTTTCTTTATTCTGCTCTTCAGTATTTATTTCCACTCTTCTATTTTCATGATCACTTATCCGTTTTTCTGCCTCAGTTATTCTGCTATTGATCGCTTCTAGATAATTTTTAATTTCATTTATTGTGTTGTTCATCACTGTTTGTTTGCTCTTTAGTTCTTCTACATCCTTGTTAAATGTTTCTTGTATTTTCTCCATTCTATTTACAAGATTTTGGATAATCATTACTATCATTATTTTGAATTCTTTTTCAGGTAGACTGCCTATTTCCTCTTCATTTATTAGGTCTGGTGGGTTTTTGCCTTGCTCCTTCATCTGCTGTGTGTTTCTCTTTCTTCTCATTTTTCTTAACTTACTGTGCTTGGGGTCTCCTTTTCACATGCTGTAGGTTCGTATTTCCTGTTGTTTTTGGTGTCTGCCCCCAGTGGCCAGGGTTGGTTCTGTGGGTTGTGTATGCTTCCTGGTACTGGGGACCAGTGCTGTGTTCTGGTGGATGAGACTGGATCTTGTCTTTCTGGTGGGCAGGTCCACGTCTCGTGGTGTGTTTTGGGGTGTCTGTGATCTTATTATTATTTTAGGCAGCCTCTCTGCTAATGGATGGGGTTGTGCTCCTCTTTTACTAGTTTTTTGCCATATGGTGTCCAGCACTGTAGCTTGCTGGTCATTGAGTGGAGCTGGGTCTTGGCATTGAGATGGAGATCACTGGGAGATTTTTGCCATTTGATATTACTTGGACCTGGGAGGTCTGTTGTGGACCAGTGTCCTGAACTTGGCTCTTCCACCTCAGAGGCATAGCCCTGATGCCTGGCTGGAGCACCAAGAGCATCTCATCCACACGGCTCAGAATAAAAGGCAGAAAAAAAAAAGAAAGAAAGAATAAAGATGATAAAATAAAATAAAGTAAAAAAATAGTTATTAAAATAAAAAATAGAAAATAATTATTTAAAAAAATTTTTAAGTAATAAAAAAAAAAAGAAAGAAGAAAGCAACCAAACCAAAAAACCAATCCACCAATGATAGCAAGTGCTAAAAAGTATAGTAAAAAAAAAAAAAAAAGAAAAAAGAAAATGGACCGACAGAACTCCAGGACAAAAGGTAAAAGCAAAGCTATACAGACAAAATCACACACAGAAGCATACACATACACACTCACAAAAAGAGAAAATGGGAGAAATATATATACATCATTGCTCTCAAAGTCCACCTCTTCAGTTTGGGATGATTCGTTGTCTATTCAGGTATTCCACTGATGCAGGGTACATCAAGTTGATTGTGGAGATTTAATCCGCTGCTACTGAGGCTGCTGATAGAAATTTCCCTTTCTCTTCTGTGTTCGCACAGCTCCTGGGGCTCAGCTTTGTATTTGGACCCGCTTCTGCATGTAGGTTGCCTGAGGGCATCTGTTCTTCGCTCAGACAGGGTGGGGTTAAAGGAGCAGATCATTTGGGGGCTCTACATCACTCAGCCTGGGGGAGGGAGGGGTACGGAATACGGGTCGAGCCTGCGGCGACAGAGGCTGGCATGACATTGCACCAGCCTGAGGCGTGCCGTGCATTCTCCCGGGGAAGTTGTCCCTGGATCATGGGACCGTGGCAGTGGCGGCTGCACAGGTTCCCAGCAGGAGAGGTGTGGATAGTGATCTGTGCTTGCTCACAGGCTTCTTGGTGGCTGCAGCAGCAGCCTTAGCATCTCATGCTTGTCTCCGGGTTCCACGCAGATAGCCGTGGCTCACGCCCTTCTCTGGAGCTCCTTTAAGCTGCGCTCTTAATCCCCTCTCCTCACGCACCAGGAAACAAAGAGGCAAGAAAATATCTCTTGCCTCTTCAGCAGATCCAGACTTTTCCCTGGACTCCCTCCCTGCTAGCTGTGGTACAGTTGCTCCTTCAGGCTGTGTTCACACAGTCAATCCCAGTCCTCTCCCTGGTATCGTACCGAAGACCGAGCCTCAGCTCCCAGTCCTTACCCGTCCCAGCGGGTGAGCCAACAAGCCTCTCTGGCTGGTGATTGCTGATCAGCACCGATCCTCTGTGTGGGAATCTCTCCTCTTTGCCCTCTGCACCCCTGTTGCTGTGCTCTCCTCCATGGCTCCGAAACTCCCCTCCCTCCGCCATCAGCAGTCTCCGCCCGTGAAGGGGTTTCCTAGTGTTTGCAAACCTTTCCTCCTTCACAGCTCCCTCCCACTGGTGCAGGTCCCGTCCCTATTCTTTTGTCTCTGTTTTTTCTTTTGCCCTACCAAGGTACGTGAGGAGTTTCTTGCCTTTTGGGAGGTCTGATGTCTTCTGCCAGTGTTCAGTAAGTGTTCTGTAGGAGTTGTTCCACATGTAGATGTATTTCTGATGTATTTGTGGGGAGGAAGGTGATCTCCAAGTCTTACTCTTCTGCCATCTTGAAGCTAACTCCTATACAGTTGTCTTAAATCAGAAAGAGAGAAAATTTACACACAAAAAATACATTAACGGCATCTTTTATGTTTACCTGTTGCCATTAAATGTTCTCTTTTTTATTTTTATACAATTTTTAAAGGTTACTTTCCATTTACAATTATTACAAAATATTGGCTATATTCCCCATGTTGTACAATATATCCTTGAGCCTATCTTACATCCAGTAGTTTGTACCTCCCACTCCCCTGCCTCTATATTGCCCTTTCCCCTTCCCTCTCCCCACTGGTAACCACTAGTTTGTTCTCTATAACTGTGAGTCTACCTCTCATTACAGATGTTCTTTACTTCTTTGTGTAAATTTTAGTTATTGTTCAGTGTCCTTTCATTCCCGCCTGAAGGATTTTCATTAGTATTTAATAAAGGATAGATGATTCTCCCACTTTTTGTTTATCTTGGAAATCTTAATTTCTTCTTCATCTTTAAAGGAAAGCTCTGTAATATACAATACTTGACTATAGTCTACTTCATTCAGCACTTTAAATATGTTATCCCATGGTCTTCTGGCCTCCATAGTTTCTGATGAGAAATAAGATGTTAATCTTATTGAGAATCCCTTGTACTTATGAGTCTCTCTTGTTGCTTTTCTACATTCTCTCTTTCTCTTTGGTTTTGACAGTTTAATTATGATATGTTTTTGTGGGAGTCTCTTTTGTCCTCCTTAGAGTTTATTGAGCTTCTTGGATGTGTATATTAATATTTTTCATTGAACTTTGGAAGTTTTCAGTATTATTTCTTCAAATATACTTTCTTCCCTTTTCTTTCTTCTAATTCCAGGACTCCTATTATGTGTATATTATACACTTAGCATTGTCCCACCAGTATCCAGGGCTTTGTTAATTTTTAAAAATACTTTAAAATTTTTCTTTCTCAGAATTGATAATATCAATTGACTATCTTGAAATGCACTGATTCTTTACTCTGACTATTCAAATTTGTTATTGAGCCACTCTAATAAATTTTTCATCTCAGTTGCACTTTTCCACACCACAGTTTCTATTTGGTTCTTTTAAAATAATTTTAATATCTGTATAGATAGTCTCTATTTGGTGGGAAATCATTTTCTTTCTTTCCTGTAGTTCTTTAGAAATAGTTTATTTTAGTTTATTGAACATATTTAAAACATCTGATTTAAAATCTTTGTCAAGTAAGTCCTGGGCTTCCCCAGGAAGAGTTTTTATTAACCACAATTTTCCCCTGTGTGTGGGCCATATGCTTTTGTTCTTTCCATTTCTCATAATCTTTTTAGAAACTGGATATTTTTAAAATAATATAATGTAACTACTCTGGAAATAAGATTCTCCTCCCTCCCTAGGGTTTGCTATTTTTACTGTTTGTTGTTTGTTTGTAGTGACTATTCTGAAATATTCTTTAAATCTATATCTTTTTCATATGTCATCAGTCAAGTTTCTGCTTATTTCGTTTAGTGGTCAGCTAATGATTGCACAGAAACTTCCTTAAAGTCTTGGAACCAATTCTTCTCTCAGTCTTTTCTGAGAGCCTCTGTGTGTGCTGGGCATGCCTTTAACACACAGCTAAGCAGTTGACAACTCTGCCTTAACCTTCATTTCATGTTTTCCCAGAGCCTTAATGTCAGCCAGAAGTGAGAGCTTAGGGGCTTCTCAGATATTTCCTGAGCATGTTCACAGTCATGGGCATGCACACAACTATATGCATACCCATGGCCTTTTAGATTCCTCATGAATATGTTGAGGTTTATCAAAGCCCCTATGAACATATAATTCCTTAGCTTTTCCTTTAAAGCTCTTTGGTTAGTTTATCATTTGCCACAACTCTCATCTACCACCTTCAGCAGTCAAAATATTAAATATTGCTTCTAATTGTTTTCAACAAATACCCCACAGAAACAGTTTCACACTGACTGAACTCCTAGTCAGGTTGAATGAAGATAGTCTTGTGAGTGAGATCTTGCATAGAACAATCAGACAGGTCAATTAGTGACAGTTCTTTGGGAATGGGGCTTTGAAGGAGCTCCATCCTTGTTTTGCCTCCTCTAGACGGTACTAGGATATTGGTTTCACCACGATTTCAGGCTGTTAGTTTACCATAGACAGATGAAATGAGACTAGGACAAGTGAAAATGCCACAGAGCTTGCTGTTCTTAGTGAGATTCCACTGTTTTTCTTGAATAAATTCTTTGTGATTGCTGCAAACCTTTGGTTATTTTCCAGAGTTTGGAAAAAAAAAAAAAGGATTCTGATAATTTTTCTAGTTTTCTCATTGCTTTTTTGGAGGCAGGAATTTTTGTCGATCCCTACTCTGACAGATTCACTGATGTCAGTCCCAACCATATTAACTGAAGAAGAGCAGCATTCCAAATCAAAGTTATTAACGAAGTCACTTAGAAGAAGTTCAGACACAAAGCAACCTGCACAGCCAAATTTGAAAGATTTTTTAATAATCTATTGCTTAGTTTGAGATTTTGAAATAACATTAAACCCATGGTATCTAATATTCTACTTATTTAAAGTGAAATAGTTCTTTATTGTAAATATAGATTTTTGGACAAAGTAGGGTGCTGACATTTGAGAAATTTTTAAAAATTATATCAGATTCATTAGCAGAAATTGGGTCAACCAGGTGCCTTCTTTTCATTGTATATGAATGATTTCAGTTGCAGTTGTAAAGCTGTTAGAAATGTTAGATTTTAAAATGAGATAAAATTGTGAAGGAAATTAGAGAAATTTCTTTTTTCAATACTACGGGAACCATACAATCCAATTAACAAAAGTAGATGTGGGATATTTAAAGTCCTGAGAAGGAAAGAAAATAGCCACATATGGCTCAAGAATTTTCATGTTTGTTTACAATGTAGGTCTATTACCTTTTGACTTAATCTTTGCATAATGCGATAGCAACCCAAACAGGCTTCCCCATTAGTATTTTTACCAAATACGGGTCATTAAACAAAATATGGGTGTTTATTCATTCATATTCTTCACATAGTAAGACATACTATTGAATCAGCAAAGATTATGTTAGTATATCTTCGCAAAGCATGGCCATGTTCTAAAAGTGAGTGGTGGGAGTTGTTTGGGTGGCTTGAAAAGAGGAGTAAAGGATTGGAATGGCTTTTGAGGGGCTGGGAATAAGGCATAAAAAAGACTGGCTGTAAATGTAAAATCGATAGCTAGTGGGAAGCAGCTGCATAGCACAGGGAGATCCGCTCGGTGCTTTTTGACCACCTAGAGGGGTGGGATAGGAAGGGTAGGAGGGAGGGACATGCAAGAGGGAAGAGATATGGGGATATATGTATATGTATAGCTGATTCACTTTGTTATAAAGCAGAAACTAAAACACACCATTGTAAAGCAATTATACTCCAATAAAGATGTTAAAAAAAAACAACAACCAAGTATTGCAGAGATTGTAGAGCAATAGGCTCTTATACATTGTTAATGAAAAAAAAAAAAAAGGAAAGACTGGCTGCACTGAAAGTCCAATTGAAATTGCAAGAGGAAAAATCAGTAATTAAAAGTTGGATAAGGAGCTAGAAATCTGGGAGGTATGTAGTGGAGAAGGAACATATTGGGTATTTGAATTCTTCTGTGATTAGAATTGGAGGGATGGAAACTTGTTGATTTGTTTTTTACTTTGTTTATTCAAGTTTGTTTTATGTATCTAAATATCTGATATTTCTGTCTCTGGATCCCACTTAAGTTATGCATTTTAGATTTAGCTAAATTGGCAAAAGTTTAATGATTTGCAAATTTGCAGAAAGATTTAAAGTAAATAGCTCATTTTGACAATCTTGAAGTCAAAGAAAGTCCTGATATAGCACATGAAATAGTATCAGTACTAACAGAACAGTAATATTACCTGGGTCTACAGTAAGCCAATAAAATACCTTGAAAAATGAAAAAGTCAAATATTTTATCTTTTTTCAGAGACTAAAAGAAGTTTTGTTAATTTCCATCATACAGTTCAGGACTGACTTACATTCCTAATATCATACCCCATAGATTTTTTTCCCCAGCTGGGAAATAAAATAAACTCACCATCCTTAGTATACTACTGCATTTTCCATCTATGCTGTTGTTCATGCTGCCTCCTCCTGAAACCATTCTCAGCAATTTCTACTTCTTTAATTTCTTACCATCCTTTTAAGTCCAGTTAATAATATCTTTCATGAAACATTTCCTAATCATCCCTTGTCAAGAATAATAATTACTAACACTTACTGAATAACTGCATTTTTGCTATACCATATATGTGTTGATTTTACAAAAATAAAAGAAACCCCTCATATTCTACATAATTTCTCATAAAAATAATAGAATTATAGGAAAAATAAGGTTGGGGTAGACCATACAAAACCTATGGAACTTTATAACCATAATCCCAACAGTAACAACAATATTCCTAATAAAAATATTAACATCATCTTTAACAATTTTATACCTTGGGTCTCATACTTTCTCTTTCAAAATATTGGGTAATTGAAGAAATTGGCTTTTAAATACTGGTTTTGTCTACATTAAAAATATGATCCAAGAGGAACCTGCTACAAAAAAAATTAGGTTTCTTTTTTCTTAACACAAGGGAAAGTGTTGCTTCCAAATTCCTCGATACCTTAACATAGAGGAAAATGTATTGGTTTTTGAAGACCCTACTGGCAATAAAGGAAGGTAATTCTGTGGTACTTCTAGCACTTTCATAATGTCTTCATATAATGCTAAAACTTTCTCTTTAATTGTGATAAAGTTTGTTCCTGATAACTTCAAAAACTTAACATACTGAAGAAAATTGTGTATCACAATTTCAAATTTATTCTGATACCATTCCCCTTTTACCAGTTGCATATGAGCTAATTTTCAGTAAAGAAACATAACTTGTATCAGAACAAGCTATATTTACCATAGACCAAGAACTATTCTAAATTCTATACATATATTAACTAATTTAATTTACATCAATATGTGCTATTATTATCCCTATTTTATAGACAAGAAACTTGATACACAGACATTGAATAACTTGCTCAAGTTTACACAGCAAAATGTATCTGAGTGGGATTTGAACTTCAGGGTAATGGTTCTAGGTTCCTTATTCTTAACTACACTATATCACTTCTCTGAAAAGAATTTGCTTTTGGTTTGAGCCTTGTAACATTGTATTAGTTCCTTTTTTGGTACTTATCACATCCTGTCTTTTGTGTAGTATACATTTATCCTTTGTCAAACCATGTGTCATATTTGGTTCAGAAAATGTAGTAACTAAAGGTTTGATCTTTGTAATATCTTTTGTTATGTGACCTTGAATGATTTTCATATTATCTCTGTGTCTCCTTAACTGCAAAGAGAAAAATTTAGGTTGTTATCTCGTGTCAACTCTTACATTTTATTTGGATATCATACTCATATTCACATATATTAACATTTGGCACTTTCTATGGGCCCATGTGGCATTAGGGCCCTCTTCCAGATTTCAATGAAAGATTATTTTTTTATGTTTCCATTATTATAAGTTCTTGTAGTATTCCTGACTCTTATGATTCATTTCTTTTACACCAGTGCATCTTCAGTTCTTTGACTTTATTATTCAGTTTAGTTCAACAAACATATATGGAGCTCCTACTATGTGCTAGGAATAAGGTACAAAAGTAAATACCACATGGTTTTCTGTCCTTGAGATAACTGGCAATCTAATTAGTGGTTGCTTTGTGAAAACTTGGCTAGTGCCTAGACTCAAGAAATGGCTTGTTCTTTTAAAAACATTTTCTGTGTCTTTTCACTTAACATAAATATCATCAATACTAATTTCCAAAGTGTCTCTTAAAGTACGTTTTTGTTAACTGATTATATCTCACGTCTGTTAAGATTCAGAAACTAACCTTGGAACAAGCTATTAAGAAAAAAAATGTCTGAATTCTGTTGACTGTTTTGTTAGTACTATGATGTATATATTAGTTAACATAATAGATTTAAAGCAAAGAGGAAACAACCAGCTTTTTTAAAAAAGGAAATATTTGTCAGCTAACCAAATGAAAGCCACAAACTTTTAAGCACTCATTTGTAGTCTTAAAATTACGCTGCTAATATAAAGGAAAAAAACATATCTGCTTATTTTTGTAGTTATAAACAAATTGTATATATTATATGATTGTATATACTATTGTATTATATGATATAGTATATGGAATAAATATATAATAGCTAATATACTACAATATGCAACTATATTGTAAAATATATGTTTAAAGTATAATATGCAATATTGTATATTATATAATATATAATAGTATGTAGTTACATATGGTGCACTAAACAGGATTTAAAGTGCTTTGTTTCTAGACTGGATATGAATTCTTTTTTTCCTTATCAAATAAAATTAGACTTCAGGATTTATTTTCAAATGATTTATTGACTGACTTGGTTTACCACAACTTTTTTTTTAAGTTGTGTGAAGTAAAAAAATGTAAGTCCCTCCCCCGGAGGTAGTCACTGTTAACCATATAATACATAACTTTCCTGACTTTTTCCAATTCGTACACAGACCTGAAACTTAATTTTAAAACCATATTATTTATTTCAACATAAAGTAAACTAGAAGAAAAATGAAGAGCAGAAAGACCCTTTTGTACTGAGCCGAAATAAGATAAAATGTAGCCCACTCCAATATTTAAAGGTATTATTCCTTTCTTGCATCCACCTGCATTTTACTGTATTATTTTCAGTACTCAGCCTTGGAGTAGTAAAGACTGTGAATTGCTGTTTTCAATTCTCCCACTATATTTTAGTGAATTAATTAGTACATGGCTTCAATTTATTAAACGTGATAAAATAATAGTTGAAATCCTTACTTTCTCTTTCTGAGATTTCTTTGTCAAAGCTATAACCCATAAATTTTAATTTCAGCTGATTAAAGGGTATTCAACCTATAAAATTATCTCTAATCAATCCACACTTGGACTTTCTCTTGAGAAACCCTGCTAAGAATGTAAAAGGGGATATTAGATCACTATAACTATTAAAGTCAACAAGTGTGATAGAATTAAAGTCATTATGCTAAATGGGTGAGGATACTTTTAATAACTAAGCTGAAAGCACAATACTAGCTAATGTGCATACTAGGAAAGAATCAACAAATTTTAAAATTATTTTTTACACATACATTATGGTTGTGTTAGTCTTAAATGAAATACTCTAATTAATGCCATGGGTACCCACCCATCAAGGAAAATGGACTTGAATTCCCAAAAGCATGTTTAAATTTTACCCCTCAGTTTTTACAGTAGGGAACTCCACCAACATTTTTATTACTTGACATGTGATACATGGTGGTATTTTTCATATTCTAAAGACAAATACTGATAAGCATTAGTTTGTGGCGCCTACATGCAAAACACTTTATTTGCATTATCTCATTCACTCTACACAACAGCCATGTGAGGAAGGTATTAATAGTATTCCTATTTTACAAATGAAGAAACAGACTTAAAGAGTTTAACTTGACCAAATGTACACCGCTTACAAATGTCAGAGACAGGACTCAAAACCACTGGCTCCAAATGCTGTGCATCAAACAAGGCTAAAAGACATAGGAAATTAATATTGGAGAAAGTGAAAAGAAAAAGTAATTGGAAATTACCTGAGACAAACATTATCTGCTTCATAATATTATCATTGACTTGTTTTAGTGCTGTTAATTCTGATATGAACTGATATAGTCAGACTGTGTTAAGGTCAAGGCTTTTCATATAATCTTAGATGCTAATATCTTAAACTCAGCTTTGAAGTGGTAATAGATATAATCTAATCTAACACTATACCCTCTAGTTGATTTTTCACACATACAAATGCCCCGTTTTTGACAAGTTCTTCTTTCCACTTGTATCCACTTTTTGAAGTGTACTAATTTTGCATTTTTCCCCCAGGAATATAATGGAATTTAAGATTATCCAACATATTTATACATAGTATATTTCTCCAAATGTCCATATTAAGTGAGGCAATATTATTATGACACTAAGCCATACTAAGTGAGTTAATATTTATAAAGAACTAAAAACAGAGCCTAGCATGTAGTGTTACATAAGGATTGTTAAATAAATCCATTTATATCTTTATAATACAAATTTAGACTTCTATATTTATTAGTCTGGTTTAGTGATGAAAAGTGTGGACTCCAGAACCAGACTACTTGAATTCAAATCCCAACTCCATTACTTACTAGCTATGTGACTTTGGGCAAGTTAATTAGTTCCCTGGCCTTGGTCTCCTCATCTGTTAAATGTGCATAGGAATAGTACCTAACTCAAAGTTGTTGTGACAATTAAAGGAGTTAACGTAGAATAATGCCAGACATATAGGAAGTACTCAATAAATGTTAACTGTTTATGTAATCATCATTGTACATGTGCACGGTTTATAATCTGATGTTTTTTTTATAAATATATTAAAAGGCTAATAAGGATGTCTGAGCCTTTTTATAATAACCATGGTTTCATTTTTGTAGCACATTAGGCCTTATATTTAATGGGCTTTTCACTTTTGCTTTTAGCCAATTGCCATTGAACACGAAGCAATGAGTTTCTCAATGGAACAGGCACCTGGCTATGTGTCTCCAACTCAACATCTATCAGTGGTGAGTGGGTTGAATTCTCCATTGTGAACATTGAGAAGTTAACTATTGGGGGAAGAGATACAGAAACTTCACCACTTAAATAATATTCCATATGTAGTTTGAATTCAAGGATCTAGATAGAATTTGTTTTATTACAGTATTATTTGAACTCAAATATAATCATGCTACCATGGACTATAGTTAAGATTCCCTTTCAGTAATCTTACAAGAACAATTCAATATTTATTTATTCATTCATTCAATAATTTATTGAACAAATAGCCTAAATCTTATTGATGACTATCTGTGCTCTTTACTTCCTTCCCACATAAACATGGGCTAATATTCAACATTTGACTCTGTTGACTCTTCATTCCTAGAAAATTCATGTAACAATTATTTTTTCTGTAACATTCTTATTTTTTCTAACTTCTCTGATTCTCAGTTCGTTTTTCCAGCTCTTACTCCTTAGCATGGTATATACAGTCCTTAAGAATATGATATCAACCAAATTTCCCACATGGACTCCTGCAACTCCTTGTCCTAGACTCTACTAGCCATATCAGACTACATCTACATCCTTAAATATTTCATATGCTCTCACTCTGTGCTTTTTGTTCATATTTTTCTCAGTGCTCAGATACCCTTCTCTCCCTTCTCTGAGTAATTTATTTTATTGAAGTATAGTTGATTTACAATATTATATTAGTTTCATGTGTATAGCACAGTAATTCAGTACTTTGACAGATTATACTCCACTAAAAGATATTAAAAGACAATTGCTATAATTCCTTGCACTATACAATATATCCTTGTTGCATGTCTATTATATATATAGTGGTTTGTATCTCTTAATCCCATACTCCTAATGTACCCCTACCCCTTTCCCTCTCCCCACTGATAACCACTTAGGTTGTTTTCTATATCTGTGCGTCTGTTTCTGTTTTGCTATATACATTCATTTGTATTATTTTTAAGATTGCACATATAAGAGATATCATACAGTATTTGTCTTTCTCTGCTGGGCTTATTTCACTAAACATAATATACTCTAGATCCATCCACCAAAAAACTCCTAGAAAGGCAGAACACTCTCTGACATAAATCATAGCAATATTTTGAGGATCAGAGGACCTTCAAGATGGCAGAGGGGTAAGACGTGGAGATCATCTTCTTCCCCACAAATACATCAAATATACATTGACATGTGGAACAACTCCTACAGAACACCTACTGAATGCTGGCAGAAGACCTCATATTTCCCAAAAGGCAAGAAACTACTCACATACCTGGCCATGTGGCTGACAGAGTCTTTGTGCTCTGGCCGGGTGTCGGGCCTGAGCCTCTGAGATGGAAGAGCCAAGTTCAGGACGTTGGACCACCAGAGACCTACTGGCCCCACATAAAATAAATCAGTGAGAGCTCCCCTAGAGATCTCCATCTCACTGCTAAGACCCAGCTCCATTCAACGACCAGAAAGCTCCAGGGGTGGACAACACATGCCAAACAACTAGCAAAACAGGAACACAACCCCACCCATTAGCAGAGAGGCTGCCTAAAATCATAATAAGTTCGAAGACACCCCAAAACAAACCACGGGACATGATCCTGCCCACCAGAAAGACAATATCCAGCCCCATCCACCAGAACACAGGCACCAGTCCCCTCTATCAGGAAGCCTACACAACCCACTGAACAAACCTTACCCACTGGGGGCAGACACCAAAAACAACAGGAACTATGAACCTGCAGGCTGCAAAAAGGAGACCCAAACACAGTAAGTTAAACAAAAGGAGAAGACAAAGAAACACACAGCAGATGAAGGAGAAAGGTAAAAACCCACCAGACCAAACAAATGAAGAGGAATCGGCAGTCTACCTGAAAACGAATCCAGAGTAATGATAGTAAAGATGATCCAAAATCTTGGAAATAGAATGGAGAAGATACAAGAAATTTTTAACAAGAACCTAGAAGAATTAAAGAGCAAACAAACAATGGTAAACAACACAATAAATGAAAATAAAAATTCTCTAGAAGGAATCAATAGCAGAATAACTGAGGCAGAAGAACAGATAAGTGATGTGGAAGATAAAATAGTGGAAATAACTACCACAGAACGGAATAAAGAAAAAAGAATGAAAGAATTGAGGACAGTCTCAGAGACTTCTGGGATGACATTAAATGCAACAACAATTGAAATATAGGGGCCAAAGAAGAAGAAGGAAAAAGAAAGGGACTGAGAAAATATTTAAAGAAGTTATAGTTGAAAACTTCCTAATATGGGAAAGGAAATAGTCAATCAAGTTGAGAAAGCACAGCGAGTCCCATACTGGACAAATCCAAGGAGAAACATGCCAAGACACATATGAATCAAACTATCAAAAACTAAATGCACAGAAAAAATATTGAAAGCAGCAAGGGAAAAGCAACATATAACATACAAGGGAATGCCCATAAGCTTAACAGCTGATCTTTCAGCAGTAACTCTGCAAGCCAGAAGGGAGGGGCAGGACATATTTAAAGTGATGAAAGTAGACTGGCTGAATGGATACAAAAACAAGACCTGTATATATGCTGTCTACAAGAGACCCACTTCAGACCTAGGGACACATACAGACTGAAAGTGAGGGAATGGAAAAAGATATTCCATGCAAATGGAAACGAAAAGAAAGCTGGAGTAGCAATTCTCATATCAGACAAAATAGATTTTAAAATAAAGATTATTACAAGAGACAAAGAAGGACACTATATAAGGATCAAGGGATCAATCCAAGAAGATATAACTATTGTAAATATTTATACACCCAACATAGGAGCACCTCAATACACAAGGCAAATGCTAACAGCCATAAAAGGGGAAATCAACAGTAACACAAAAATAGTAGGGGACTTTAACTCCCCACATTCACCAGTGGACAGATTAAACAAAATGAAAATAAATAAGGAAACACAAGCTTTAAATGACACATTAAACAAGATCGACTTAATTGATATTTATAGGACTTTCCATCCAAAAACAACAGAATACACTTTCTTCTCAAGTGCTCATGGAAAATTCTCCCGGATATTTCATACCATGGGTCACACATCAAGCCTTGGTAAATTTAGGAAAACTGAAATCGTATCAAGTAATGTTTCCAACCACAATGCTATGAGACTACATATCAATTACAAGAAAAAAAACTTCAAAAAAATACAAACACATGGAGGCTAAACAATACACTACTAAATAACCAAGAGATCACTGAAGAAACCAAAGTGGAAATCAAAAAATACCTGGAAAGAAATGATAATGAAAACATGGCAAACGAAAACCTATGAGAAGCAGCAAAAGCATTTCTAAGAGGGAAGTTTATAGCAATACAATCCTACCACAAGAAACAAGAAAAATCTCAAATAAACAACCTAAATTTACACCTAAAGCAATTAGAGAAAGAACAACAACAACAACAAAAAAAACCCAAAGTTAGCAGAAGGAAAGAAATCATAAATATCAGATCATAAATAAATTTAAAAAATGATGGAAATGATAGGAAAGGTCAATAAAACTAAATCTGGTTCTTTGAGAACATAGACAAAATTGATAAACCATTAGCCAGACTCATCAAGAAAAACAGGGAGAAGACTCAAATCAATAGAAGTAGAAATGAAAAAGGAGAAGTAACAACTGACTGCAGAAATACAAAGGATCATGACACATTACTACAAGCAACTATATGCCAATAATATCGACAACCTGGAAGAAACGGACAAATTCTTAGAAAAGCACAACCTTCAGAGACTGAACAAGCAAGAAATAGAAAATATAAACAGAACAATCACAAGCACTGAAATTGAAACTGTGATTAAAAATTTTCCAACAAACAAAAGCCGAGGACCAGGTGGCTTCACAAGCGAATTCTATCAAACATATACAGAAGATCTAATACTTATCCTTCTCAAGCTCTTCCAAAATATAGCAGAGGGAGGAACACTCCTAATTTCATTCTACATGGCCACCATCACCCTGTCACCAAAACCAGACAAAGATGTCACAATAAAAAGGAAACTGCAGGCCAATATCGCTGATGAACATAGATGCAAAACTCCTCAACAAAATACTAGCAAACAAAATCCAACAGCACATTAAAAGGATCATACACCATGATCAAGTGGGGTTTACCCCAGTAATGCAAGGATCCTTCAATATACGCAAATCAATCAATGTGAAACACCATATTAACATATTGAAGGATAAAAACCATATGAGCATCTCAATAGACGCAGAAAAAGCTTTCAACAAAATTCAACACCCATTTATGATAAAAACACTCCAGAAAGTAGGCATAGAGGAACTTACCTCAACATAATAAAGGCTATATATGACAAACCCACAGCCAACATCGTTCTCAATGGTGAAAAACTGAAACCATTTCCACTAAGATCAGCAAAAACACAAAGTTGTCCACTCTCACCACTATTATTCAATATAGATTTGGAAGTTTTAGGCACAGCAATCAGAGAAGAAAAAGAAATAAAAGGAATCCAAATTGGAAAAAAGAAGTAAAACGGTCACTGTTTGCAGATGACATGATACTATACATAGAGAATCCTAAAGATGCCACCAGAGAACTACTAGAGCTAATCTATGAATTTGGTAAAGCAGCAGGATTCAAAATGAATGCAGAGAACTCTCTTGATTTCCTATACACTAATGATGAAAAATCTGAAAGAGAAATTAAGGAACCATTTCCATTTACCATTGCAACAAAAAGAATAAAATGCCTAGGTATAAACCTACCTAAGGAGACAAAAGACCTCTATGCAGAAACTTATAAGACACTGATGAAAGAAATTAAAGGTGATACAAACAGATGGCAAGATATACCATGTTCTTAGATTGGAAGAATCAACATTGGGCAAATGACTATACTACCCAAAGCAATCTACAGTTTCAGCACAATACCTGTCAAACTACCAGTGGCATTTTTCACAGAACTAGAACAAAAAATTTCACAAATTGCATGGAAACACAAAAGACCCTGAATATCTAAAACACTCTTGAGAAAGAAAAATGGAGGTGGAGGAATCAGGCTCCTGGACTTCAGACTATACTACAAAGCCACAGTAATCAAGACAGTATGGTACTGGCACAAAAACAGAAATATAGATCAATGGAACAGGATAGAAAGCCCAGAGATAAACCCACACACATATGGTCACTTTATCCTTGATAAAGTAGGCAAGCATATACAATGGAGAAAAAACCTCTTCAATTAGTGTTGCTGGGAAAACTGGACAGCTACATGTAAAAGAATGAAATTAGAACAGTTCCTAACACCATACACAAAAATAAACTGAAAATGGATTAAAGACCTAAATGTAAGGCTAGACAATATAAAACTCTTAGAGGAAAACATAGGCAGAACATTATGCCATGAATCACAGCAAGATCCTTTTTGACCCACCTCCTAGAGAAATGGAAGTAAAAACAAAAGTAAACAAATGGGACCTAATGAAACTTAAAAGCTTTTGCACAGTAAAGGAAACCAGGAACAAGACAAAAAGACAACCCTCAGAATGGGAGAAAATATTTGCAAAGGAAGCAAGTGACAAAGGATTAATCTCCAAATTTTACAAGCAGCTCATGCAGCTCAATATGCAAAAACAAACAACCCAATCCAAAAATGGGCAGAAGACCTAAATAGACATTTCCCCGAAGAAGATATACAGACTGCCAACAAACACATTAAAGATGCTCAACATCACTGATCATTAGAGAAATGCAAATCAAAACTACAATGAGATATCATCTCACGCCAGTCAGAATTGCCATCATCAAAAAATCTACAAACAATAAATGTTGGATAGGGTGTGGAGAAATGGGAACCCTCTTGCACTGTTGGTGGGTATGTAAGTTGATACAGCCACTATGGAGAACAGTATGGAGGTTCCTTAGAAAACAAAAATGGAACTACCATATGACCCAGCAATCCCACTACTGGGCATATACCCTGAGAAAACCATAATTCAAAAAGAGTCATGTACCACAATATTCATTGCAGCTCTCTTTACAATAGCCAGGACATGGAAGCAACCTAAGTGTCCATCCACAGATGAATGGATAGAGAAGATTTGGCACATATATACAATAGAATATTACTCAGCCATCAAAAGAAACGAAATTGAGTTATTTGTAGTGAGGTGGATGGACCTAGAGTCTGTCATACAGAGTGAAGTACGTCAGAAAGAGAAAAAGAAACACCATATGCTAACACATATATATGGAATCTAAAAAAAAAATTGTTTTGAAGAACCTAGGGGCAGGACAAGAATAAAGATTCAGATGTAGAGAATGGACTTGAGGAAAGGGGGAATGGGAATGGTAAGTTGGGACGAAGTGAGAGAGTGGCATGGACATATATACCCTACCAAATGTAAAATAGATAGCTAGTGGGAAGCAGCTACATAGCACAGGGGTATCTGCTCGGTGCCTTGTGACCACCTCGAGGGGTGGGCTTGGGAGGGTTGGAGGGAGACACAAGAGGGAGGGGATATGGACATAAAAGTATACGTATAGCGGATTCACTTTGTTATACAGCAGAAACTAACATAGCAATATAAAGCAATTATACTCCAATAAAGTTATTTTAAAAAAATTGAGATTAAGATTTGCCTTAGTTAATTCCCCATCTAGAGCATCCTCCCAGGAATATTTATGAGTTACCTAAAATTTATATTGATGTAAAGAATTAGTAAAATTGCAAGAGAATAAATCAGAATTTTAAAATTTTCTTTTAATTTGTATTTTATACTTTTTCTAACAGTTACACTGGTTTTTTATTTAATAATCTGATTTTCCTTGTAAGAATGTAAACAAAAACTAAAAATAAATGTAAAAATTTTGAAAAATATATTTTGAGGATCTGTCTCCTAAAGCAAAGGAAATAAAAGCAAAAGTAAACAAATGGGACCTAATTAAGCTTAAATGCTTTTGCACATCAAAGGAAATCCTTGAGAAAATGAAAAGGCAACCCAAGGAATGGGAGAAAATATTTGCAAATGATGCAATTAATGAGGGGTTAATATCTAAGATATGTAAACAGCTCATACTACTCAATACCAAGAAACCAAACAACACAATCAAAAATGGGCAGAAGACATGAATAGACATTTTTCCAAAGAGGAGATACATATGGACAAAAGGCACATGAAAGGATGCTCAGCATCACTAATTATTAGAGAAATGCAAATCAAAACCACAATGAGGTGTCACCTCACACCTGTCAGAATAGCTATCATCAAGACATCTACAAATAACAAATGATGGCCAGGATATGGAGAAAAGGCAACCCTGTATACTCTTGGTGGAAGTGTAAATTGGTGCAGCCACTATGGAAAAGAGTATGGAGGTTCCTCAAAACACTAAAAATAGAACCACCTTGTAAGCCAGCAATTCCACTCCTGGGCCTATATCTGGAAAAAAAAATGAAAACACTAATTTGAAAAGATGCATGCATCTCACCTTTCATAGCAGCACTATTTACAATAGCCAAGACATGGAAGCAACCTAAGTGCCCATCAACAGGCAAATGGATGAAGATATGGTGTATATATATATATGAAGTAATATTCCATTATATATAATAGAATATTACTTAGCCATTAAAAATTAAATTCTGCTATTTGCAGCAATGTGGGTGGACCTAGGGAGTATTATGCTTAGTGAAATAAGTCAGATGGATTAATTCTTATTTAATCTTCAACATTCAGTTCAAATGTCCTATCTCTTGTGATATCTTGCCTGACACCTGGGGTTAGAATTAGTTTCTTCTTTTTGGTCATGTGGCACTTTGTAAATAATACTTTCAAATAACTCATCACACTGTATTGTAGTCAGTCTGTGCCATGTTTTGTTATTGATTTTTGTAATTACAGCAAATACCATAGTACTTTTCACAACGTAGGTATTTAATGTTTGTTGACTGGATGAATATGTGATTGAATGTATGTAGGTACAGATGCATGGATGGATGTATGGGTAGATGAATGGATGAATGGATGGATGGCCAGGGTCCTAGAGTAAGGCCAAGCCAGAAAACCATGAACAAGTGTGAGTAAGCCAAAGGTACTATATCATCCACTAGGTTTAGAGAATAGAAAAACAGTAGTGCAATCAAATTCTGATAAACACAGTGGGTTCTGATGTTTTTATTCTGCTAAACCCACTCCTTCTGCCCAAGGAAAGGAGACCTCAGAATCCAGTCCTAATTATATGGAATCATTTACTCTTCCAGGACACAAATACACAAGGACAACATCCTATAATGTTTCTGGCCCCTCTCACAAGATTATAAAGTAATTAAATTATTCCAACCCCTAATCTCACATTCCCAAAATCAGTTTATCACATTGACATACTTATTCTCTTACCAGAATCCTGTTATTTAATTATTTTGGAAACATGTTTATCAAATAATATATAAGAACAAGAAAAATAAAATTGTTTAGCTAATTTAATAGCAGCAACTGTGTAGATGATATCCAGAAATTTCTCACTTCCATTCCCATAAAACATGAACTGAAATATAACATATTAAGGAATAATAAATTATTCTGTCTAACCATCTCAGTCTTCAATTGAGACACATAATCACATATTGGCAATTTTCTCATTATATAAATTATAACATTGATTTATTAGATAACAAAAACACAGTTGATTATAGTTACATAGGAACCTCATATTATCAGTGTTATAATAAAATATTTGAAAGATAGAAATAAATCCTAAATTCTTCTTGCAAAATGAGAGCTATGCAATGCCAAGTAGCCACCTTTAAAGGGAAAATATGGATAAAGAAGTCCTAATTTGTTTTATTAATCTTTAAAAGCTAAGTTATGAAGACCAAAAGGGGCACTAATTAACATCAAATTCAGAAAACATTACCATCAGTCATTTTCTGGTCATTTCAAGTCCTGGATATTCCACACGTTTTAGAAGTGCTTTTTGCTTGGAAGCTGATAACTGTATGTGTCTAAATGAGTATGAAAGTAAAAGCCCATACACACGTGATAATGACACCTTTGTTGTCTGCCTCCTTACAGTCGCTTCACAAGAGATGTGAAATAATTGATCTAACCACTAAATCTGTCACTAGAACAATGAGAAAAAAATTTACTTTTCAGGAGGCCACAGCCGCCGTCTGCCGCGGTGGTTCCCAAGGCTGGGGTGCTGGCGGGGTCGCTAGCGATGCTGGCCGCTTCCTTTCTCGCTCTGCGCGGAGTGTGGCCGAGGCAATTCGCTCCTCCCCGGCGGCAGAGAGACCTGGTCCTTCGCCCGAGCGTCGGGCTCGGGGGTCCCAGCCTGGGGTCGGGGGGGCGGGTGGCCGTTTGGGTCGGCTTCGGGAGAGCCCCCCGACGCGTCCCCGGATCCCGCTGTTGGATTTGGGTGTTCCAAAATCCCGCGTGGTGGTAAAGGCGCTGGGGCTTGGGTAGGACAGGCCTGGAATCTCATCTTGGCGGGGACCCTCCGTGGAATCGCACCACCTCTATGAACCTTTCGGGAAGAGGGTTTGGTAATCCAGGGCCGTGGATCGTTCATATTTATGCAGTAGAGTATTTAGCACTTAATGAAGGGGAGGTATCTCCGTTATTCGGAGGTAAAGGGGTGAGGGAGACAAAAGACCTCACTGAGGTGCTCCATCACCTGGCGGGCGGCGGCGGCGGCCTGGGCGGTCCTTAAAATCTCGGCTCTTCTGCCAAGAGGCAGGGCAGGTACCCGGAGAGAAGCGAAAGGATTTAGAACGTGAGAGAGAAATGATTTTTCGTCCTGGACCAGCATGTGGTTCACGGAACAAAGCAGCCGCATGACGGTCTGGAGGGAGCTTAGTTGAGGGTCTTGGGCCCTGCTGTGAACTCTCTCCCCCGCCCCCGCTGGGTAATGCCATCCCTTCCCAGGGTTTTAACTGCCCTCTATGCTACTAGGTTGTCTTCACAGCGTCCTTTTCCATCCCAGCTGTCTGACCCATTCTCGACACTACAGCCAAGGTCACTGTAGATCCGCTTGCCTGATAACCCCCTCCTTTGCGCGAAACTCTTGGAGGCTTTTACATTGGGGATCAGGGCCTGTCTAACATGGCAGGCCTACTTTTCCCACCTCTTCTTTCCCTGTCCTCCACCTTCAGCACCAGTCTCCAGCCGCACTGACCTGTCTGTTCCTTGAACTAGGTGGGCTCCTTCACTTTGGGCCTGCCTGCAAGATGTTTCCTCTGCTGGGATCGCCCTTCCACCAACTCTGCCAGGTTAGCGTCTCCTCAGGTCTTTCAGGCTGAGATGATCTGACAGGGTTCCTTGACGACCTGCCCCCAATGAACTCCAAATTTCTGCCCACCTATTATTTGCTTTCACAGCATCATGGTCTACACATGTGTCCAATCACATATTAAACCAGAGACTGTGGTATCTGTACCACATTTTGTAGGGCCTACAAGGGCTTTGTGTCTTTTCCTTTAGATCCTTGTCTTCCAGGTGCGTTGTGCAGCGTTTTGCACATAGCAGGTAATCATTAATTCATCAAATATGCCCTATCATTTTTTAGGTGTAATTGTGGGCACTGGGGAAAAGCAGTGAGCAATCCTGACAAAAATCACTGTTTTTGTGGTGCTCATTTTAGTGAGAGAGACAAACTAAAAAAAGCTTGCATAGTGTATCTGCAGTAGAGAAAAATAAAGCAGAGCATTGGGCAAGCGGGGTAGTGTTGCATTTTCAGTAGGGGTCCAGATCAGACACAGTGAGAAGCTAATATTTGAGAAAAAACCTGAGGAAGTGAAGGAGTGAGATTCATGGAAATCCTAGGGAAGAACCTTGCTGTCAGAGGGAACAGCAGATGCAAAGGCCTTGGGGTGACCAGAATGGCAGGGGCAGGGAGGGAGTGGGAGGTGGGGCTAGAGGAAGCAGGAGCAGATCCTGCAGAATGGGAGGCCATTGTGTTCACTTGGGGACATGCAGAAAAGTGATGTGATCTGACAGTTTTATCAGGATCCCTCTGATTGCTGTATCAATGAAGAGGACGAAAGCAGAGGAACCTCTTAGGAAGCTGTTGCAGGATTCTAGGAGAGCGGTGATGGCATGGGCCAGGGTGGGAGCAGAGGATGGGTGAGAAAATTTGGATTCAGAATGCATTTTGGAAGAGCTGACAGGATCTGTTGATGTATTGGATGCAGAGCGTGAAGGAAGGAGGTGACGCCAAGGTGTTTGGCCTCTTACTCGTCTGCTAAGTTATATCTGTCAACGAGACCTTTCCTTTCTTCTTGGCACCGTCCCCAGACCACCGCACTCCTGCCAATCCCACTGCTGCCCCCCAGCCCAGCTCTTTCTCCACCTCTGGAGGCCTTTTGAGGCCTTATATTGTCTCCTCAACAGCCTCTCTCCAGGCTTCTTTGCCATCCCTCCCTCTCTGTAACCTGGTCTCTGCTGTCATACATCTTTTTTATATTTCTGTGTGTGGCACAGTACTCTGGGTACAGGGGCTCAACAGTGAACAAGGCAGCCCGCAGATGCAGCTTCTGCACACATGGACCTTCTCTTGTAGTGGGAGAGACAGATGGTACTTAAACTCAACAGCTCTGTGACTTCTAGCAACCTGCTTAACCTCTCTGTGCTTCAGTTGCTTTCATTTTAAAATGTGGATGAAAAAGTTTCAGTGTCAGAGTAGTTGTGACGATTGAATGATTGGATATTTACAAAGCACTGAGAACAGTGCCTGACAACAGAATAAGTACCATATACATTTGTGAAATAAAAATAAAGTTACAAATAAAGATAATTCTAAAGAGTGGTGTGTGCTATAAAGAAAACAAAAAGTAAGGATAAAGAGTTAGCAGGGAGGCAGGGAAGGAGTGCCTAGAGGTGGGGGGTTAGTGAAGGCCCCTTAGACAAAAAAAAAAAAAAAAAAAAAAATTTACTTTTCAGAGGCACTTAAAGTCCCTATTCCATATACTTTGTGAGTGTAGTTACATGAGCTGTCATCTGTTGCCAAAGAAACACTCAATGAAATGTAGGTCTAAGTGTTTACTATGTACTGTACACTATTATAATCACTTTATAAGTGATGATTTGTTTAATCTTTTTGCTAAAATAATGGATTACATATTATTTTTCTCCATTTTATACATGAAGAAACTGAACCACATAGAGTCTAAACAACGTGCTGGAAGTCACACAGCTATTAAATGGCAGGCACCCTGACTCCAGAGCTCATGCTCTTATTCAATATGCTATACTATTTCCATATTGCCTAGCATTTGCCTACAGAATTGCTACAATGAGCTCACTACAAAACGAAGTTCCACTTGGTTTCCCTGTTCTCTTGACAGAAAGGCTTGTAGGGATTGGCATATTTTATATCAAGACAAGGCTATGGGATTACTGGCAATGTTAGACTTATCTAGGTTTCTGAATGGCCAAAGTACAGTTGTAAATATTAAACACATCCTTTTCAGAGGCCCTTTTCAATGAGAAAGTTTGTATAGTCTCTTCACTGAAAAATAACAACCTTTAAAATTCTACCTTTACATTTTGTGATTCTTCCCGATGAAAACAATTTTCGTCATTTCTCATTGCATTATATTGTTATTAGTCTCTGTAGTGCCAATTGAAAAGCTGTTGTTACCTGGTTTTGCCTTATAATATGCATAACTTTTCAATTAAATATAAAAATGATAAGTAACAACACATTACTAGTGATGAGAATCAGCTTGTGAGATGTCAGAAGGCATCTGTCAAATTCAATCAGTGCATTCTCAAGGGTTTTGTTCTTATTTAAAATATAAACCATACTTTGACAGTTTACTTCTGTCCATATGTTGGTTGTATGCCTGTATACTCTTTCTATGTGTGTCCTTTTTCCTCCCAAGACAGGCTTACATAATCTATTATGGCTTATTTGAGTTTTCAAACTATACTTCCCCTTGAGTGTGAACCATCCTTTGTTAGGAAACCAAGTTTTGTTGTTGCCATCGTTGTTATTGTTGTTGTTGTATTACACAAAACATTGACCACACCCAATTAATTTTATAAGTTATTGGGAAAAGAAGTACTCTGACAAGGTCATGGGGTGGGTTTATAAATTTAAAGCTCCATAGTCATTGTTCACAGATTTTTTTTAACATCTTTATTAGAGTATAATTTCTTTACAATGGTGTGTCAGTTTCTGCTTTATAACAAAGTGAATCAGTTATACATATACATATGTCCCCATATCTCTTCCCTCTTGCATCTCCCTCCCTCAGATTTTTATACTATTCTTTTTATCAATATTGATGATTTTTAAGTCCATTTAACTTCTAAACTGATGATCCATTTTATGCACTGCAAAGAGATTATTCTTTCTATAAACACTGCTTCATGATACAGTGTCATTCCCCTACTCAAAACCTTTCATGACTCTCCATTACCTGCAAATTAACTCCAAATGCCTTTGCTAGTACATCCAAACCATCTACTAAAATGATCACAATGTTCTTTCAGTATCCTATTACTGATTTTTGGTTTTTTGTTTGCTTTGCTTTCTTTTGTTTTCTGCTCCTACCATAATGGGTTTCTTACTTTCCTTGGAAGTCACAATATGTATTCTTAGCTTTTTGCCTATGCTCAAATCACTTAATCTCTCTGAAAAAGTCAAACTCTGTTATCTCTGATTATCTGAATGTTCTTTCTCAAAAACAGATCTTTACCTTTTCCATGAGGTTTTTTCTGACCTTTCCACCTCTTATACATTGTCACAAAACTTTATATTCATACATTACTTTGTATTATTTCTCTTTGTTAACCAAATTTAACCTCCTTCAGGGAAAATACTTTGTTTATCTTACCAATGTAAGAGAATGCCTAGAGCATACTAAAGATAAATATTTGCCAATTTATTCACTACTCTAGTAGATTATTTTTTTGAATTTTATTTTATTTTATCTTTATACAGCAGGTTCTTATTAGTTATGTATTTTATACATATCAGTGCATATATGTCAATCCCAATCTCCCAGTTCAAACCACCACCACCACCACCCCCTGATTTCCCCCCTTGGTGTCCATACGTTTGTTCTCTATATCTGCATCTCTATTTCTGCCTTGCAAACTGGTTCATCTGTACCATTTTTCTAGATTTCACATATATGCGTTAATATAGGGTATTTGTTTTTCTCTTTCTGATTTACTTCACTCTGTATGACAGTCTCTAGGTCCATCCACATCTCTACAAATTATTCTAGTAGAGTCTTATCAACCACTTTAGGCATTACAGTGGAAAGAATAGCCAATTAGGAGTTAAGATATCAGGATCATGGTCCTGACTTGGTCACAAATTAACACATCTTACATAAAACAGATATCATTCAGCTAAATCTTATTTTTCCCTCTCAAGCACCTCATCAGTGAATGGTGGTAATGATTGCTATTCTACTTCATAGTTTTGAGGTTAGGCTTGAATGTAGTTATTTATGTGAAAACATTTTGAAAAAATATAAAGTATTATACAAATACAAGAGATAGTTATACATAAGATGTATTTGCTGAAAATCATCTTATTGACCAAAGTATTTGAAGAAAACTTGTACTTATTGTAAGTATTTTCTGTTATATAACTTTTCTCAGAGTAGCAATACTGAAGTGGAACTACCAGGACTTTGGAAAGCCTCAATGCAAGGCATTTTCTTACCTACTAGTTTACCAGAAAGCAAAGTAGGCATGTGCATTTACCAGATTTCCATGTTGAGATCCACAACGTTTTACCTCTAATACAATTCAACCATAACTTACTGTAAATTGAGAACTAGTCTTGAGTGAACTGAGTCTATAAGAGTTAGTAATGTTGTAAGAACAGGGCTTGGCAGAATCTGTATTAAGAAAATTTCCTTATAAGGCATATCAAATATCAATATTTTGTTTTCTTTGTCTTGCAATTGAATTAAGGAACATTCTGGAAGTCTATAGTAAATAAAGGAATCAGTATCCAATGAAAGGACCAGAAAAGTTTAGTGAAATTATATGTAGAAGAAGCACAAAGTAAAGCATATTAAACAAATATATATCAGAAAAACTTGGTAATAATTCAAGTGTCATAGTTATTATCAGTGAATTTACCACTTCATACACACTCGCTTTAGCTATATAGTAGTATAATTAGAGATAATTATTTTACAATGTCTCCATATCACTTTAGACCCCAGACTATTCCTGAATTAGTCTATTGTCAATACGGAACACACCAGAGTGTGAAGAGCAAGAATGATTTAATAATCTGGCAGTTGTACTTACTTGAAGTGTTTATCAAAGAAGAAAAAAGAGAAGTAAAATGTTTAGGGGTCTTTATTAATGAAAATCTGTATATAAATGAGGCTTTAGTAGAAAATATGAGATAGGTCAAAGATGCTAACCGCAGTTTGTTTTCAAATGGGTTTGGAATATTTTGGCCAGTCACAGTGAATTTGTGTTGAATGCCTACATCAAAATTTGTAGTTTGGCAATCTGCTGGCCACATTCATCTATAATTTTTTTCCATTTGAATCAGTTGTCAACATTTTTATGAGGAAAACTTTCATTAATTCTGGATGCCTAACTCCCTTGAAAAGTCAGAACACCTGGCAACACTAGGCTCTTGTTTCTGCATGATAGCAATCCATTGGAATACTGCCTGCCGCCTTAAGAATGGAGGATGCATTCTTTAGTTTTCCACAGCCCCTACTTGTTCCCTGTTACATTATACCAAGTTTGTATTCCTTATATAGGTTATTTATTTGGGCCCTATAGCCTTGAATTTGTAACCCATGGCCTACTTGTGGCAATACTGTGGTGACCACTTTACATATCTTATCTCAATCCTCATAATAACACTAAATAGTACATATTAAAAACAGGCAGAGGCATAGAGCTGGAATACAAAGGCATGCTTGTGGGTCAATGGGTGGATCCATACTGCAAGAAAGTATTCATAAGGCAGTGGAGTAGTAGATAGGAAATTTTGTGTAAATTGTATTTTGGTATTTGTTTTAGTGAGTATTTCTGCATTTTGGTTTTGATATGTAGAACTTAAGCCAACGACTCTAAATTTATTCCTTCAGAATACTGAACATGCTCTATTTTTTTTTTCTTCATTCAATATACATCTCCCCATCCTTCTGTGAAATGTTATTGCATAGTTTCTGTGGAAGCTAGCTGGATTACCACAACTTTTCAGCTGTATGCATCTAAACAAAGTTACACTATTTTAATAATTTTTATCAGCTTTATTGAAATATAAATCACATACCATAGAATTCACCAACTGAATGTATACAAGAAAATGGTTTTAGTATACTAGGAGAGTTCTGC
Source organism: Balaenoptera ricei (assembly GCF_028023285.1). Lineage (NCBI taxonomy): Eukaryota > Metazoa > Chordata > Mammalia > Artiodactyla > Balaenopteridae > Balaenoptera > Balaenoptera ricei. The sequence goes on from NC_082660.1 coordinate 75,470,612, forward strand.
AACCATCACCACAATTTTAGAAAAATTTCATCACCCCAAAAAGAGATCACATACCAATTATGTTATTCCCCATTCTACCCTCTCTTTAGCCCCTAGGAAACAGTAATCTACTTCCTGTCTCTACAGATGTGCATATTCTGGACATTTCATATAAATAGAATAATACAATATATAGTCTTTTGTATTTGGCTTCTTTCACTTTACACAATGTTTTCAAGATTCATCCAAGTTGTAGAATTTATCTCTACTTCTTTCCTTTTTATTGTTAATTAATTTTCTATTATATGGATATATCCATTCATCAGTTGATGGGCATTCGGGTTGTTTCCACTTTTTGGCTATCATGCTAAACATGTGTAGACATAAGTTTTCATTTGTCTTGGGCATATACCTAGAAGAGGAAATTCTGAGTGATATGGTAACTCCATGTTTGACCATTTGAGGAACTGCCAGACTGTTTTCTAAATTGGCTGCACCATTTTAAATTCCCAACAGAAATGTATGGGGGTTCCAATTCCTCCACATCCTTACCAACACTTCTTATTATTGGTCTTTTGGATTATAGTCATTCTAGTGTGTGTGAAGTACTATCACATGTGGTTTTGATTTTCATTTCACTGATGTATAATAATATTGAACATCATTTCATATGCTTATTGATCACTTTTATTTCTTCTTTGAAGAAATGTCCATTCATATTTTTTGCCCATTTAAAAACTGGGTTGTCTTTTTTATTACTGAGTTGTAATAGTCCTTTATATATTCTAAATACAAATACTTTGTAAGATATATGACATGCAAATATTTTATCCTATTCTATGGATTGCCTTTTTGCTTTCTTTATGGTGTCTTTTGAAGTGAAATATTTAAAAATTTGCTCAAGTCCAATTTATCTATGTTTTGTTGCCATTTGTGCTTTTGTTGCACGTCTTAGAAGGCTTTGCCTAACCCAGGGTAACAAATATTTGCTCCTACATATTCTTCTAAGAGTTTTATAGTCTTAAAACTATAGTATGGATGTTTTTATTTCAATTTTTTCCTAATTTCCCTGGCTCTTACACTTAGCTCTATTTTAAGTTAATTTTGTGTATGGAGTGAGGAAGAGGTCCAATTGCATGTGGATATCCAATTGTCTCAGGACCATTTGTTGAAGACTATTCTTTTTCCCACTGAACTGTCCCAGTATGCTTTCAAAATGAATTGACTCTAACTGTAAGAGTTTACTTCTGGACTCAATTCTATTTCACTAGTTCTTATATATATCTTTATTCCAGTAAAATACTGTCTTGTCTTGATAACTGTAGCTTTGTAGTAAGTTTCAAAATTAAGACGTACTAGACCTTCAACTTTGTTCTTCTTTCTCAAGATTTTACTTATGCTATTCTGGGTCCCTTGCGTTTACATATGAATTTTAGGATCACCCTACCAATTTCTAAAACAAAAAAGCCGCCTGGAATTTGGATAGGGATTGCATTGACTCTATAGACCAGTTTTAGACATATTAACATCTTAAAATAGTAAGATCTATGAACAGTAGATGTCTTTTCATTTAATTAGACTTAATTTAGTTTCTTATAACTATATTCTATGGTTTTCAGAGTACAAGTTTTGGGCCATTTTGTTGAATTCATTTCTAAGTGTTGCATTATTATTGCTGCTATTATTAATCGATTGTTTCTTATTTTACTTATCAGACTATTCATGGTCAAAGTATATAAATAAAGTTGATTTTGTATATTGATCTTGTAACCTTTACCTCTCTGAGCTTATTTACTAGCTTTAATAGATTTTTTAGTGGATTCCATTGGAATTTCTGTATACAAGGTCATGTCCTTTACAAATAGAGATAGTTTTATTATTTTTAAGTATGGATTTTTTATTTCAATTTTTTCCTAATTTCCCTGGCTAAAATCTTCAGTACAATGTTCAAGAGAATGGCAAAATCCGATGTAATTCTCTTGTTCCTGATCATAGAGAGAAAGGATCCAGCTTTCAACATTAAAAGTGAAGTTAGCAGTTGTATTAGAGTTCTCAAAAGGAACTGAATCAATAGAAAGCATATATATATATATGGAGAGAGAGAGAAATAGATTTTTTTCTTCCAGTTTTATTGAGATATAATTGACATACAGCACTGCATAAGTTTAAGGTGTGAAGCATAATGATTTGATTTATATACAACATGAAATGATTACCACAATAAGTTCAGTGAACATCCATCATTTCATATACATATAAAATTGAAGAAACAGAAAAAAATATTTTTCCTTGTGAGGGAAACTTTAAGATTTACTCTGTTAACAATTTTCATATATAATGTATAGTAGCGTTGATTATAGTTATCATTTTGTACAATACATACCTAGCATTATTTATCTTATAACTGGAAGTTTGTACCTTTTGACTACCTTCATCCAATTCCATCTTCCCCACCCAGCTGCTCTGTTAACCACAAATCTGATCTTGTTTTCTATCCATTTGTTTGTTTGCTTGTTTTTGAGGTATAATTGACCTACAATCTATGTTAGTTCCTTGGTATTCAACTTAGTGATTCTATATTTCTATACATTTCAAAATGATCATCATAAGTCTAGTTAGCATCTGTCATAATACAAAGATATTAAACAATTATTGACTGTATTCTCCACACTGTACATTTCGTACCAGTAACTCATTTATTTTGAAACTGAAAGTTTGTGCCTCTTAATTTCCCTGACCTATTTTTCTCCCCTCACCAAACCCCTCCTCCTTGGCAACCATCTGTTTATTCTCTGTATCTATAATTCTATTTCTGTTTAGTTATGTTTGTTCATTTGTTTTGTTTATTAGATTCCACATATAAGTGAAATCATACAGTAGTTGTCTTTCTCTGTCTGACTCATTTCACATAGTATAATTTCCTCTAGGTCCATAGGTCCATCCATGTTGTCACAAATGGAAAAATTTCATTCATTATTATGTCTGAGTAATACTCCATGATATATATACACACTACATCTTTTTATCCATTCATCTATTCATGAGCATTTGGATTGCTTCCCTATCTTGGCTATTATAAAGAGTGCTGCTATGAACAATGGGGTGCATGTATCTTTTTGAATTGCTATTTTCATTCTCTTTTTACAAATAGCCAGGAATGGAACTGTTGGATGGTATGGTAGTGTTATTTTTGATTTTTTGAGGAATCTCTATACTGTTATCCATATGGCTGCACCAATTTACATTCCCACCAACAGTGCACAAAAGTTCCCTATTCTCCACATCCTTGCCAACACTTGTTATTTGTTGTCTTTTTGATAATGCCATTTTGACAAGTTTGAGGTGATATCTCACTGTGGCTTTGATTTGCATTTCCCTGGTGATTAGTAATGTTGACCATCTATGCATGTTCCTGTTGGCCATTTGTATGTCTTCTTTGGAAAAATGTCTATTAGGGTCCTTAACTCATTTTTAAATTGGCTTTTTTGATATTTTTTCCTTCAAGAGTATAAAATTAATTTTATTTTATTTTATTTATTTTTATTGAAGTATAGTTGCTGTACAATATTATATAAATGACAGGTATAAAATATAGTGATTCAAACATTTTAAAGGTTACTGTCCATTTATAATTATAAAATATTAGCTATATTCCCCATGTTGTACAATGTACCCTTGTAGCTTATTTTATACCTAACAGTTTGTACCTCTAAATCCCCTACCCCTATATTGCCCCACCCCCATTCCCTCTCCCCACTGATAATCACTAGTTTGTTCTTTATGTCTGTGAGACTGCTTCTTTTTTGTTATACTCACTAATTTGTTGTATTTTTTAGATTTCACATATAACTGATATCATACATTATTTGTCTTTCTTTGGCTAACTTATTTCACTTAGCATAATGCCCTCCAAGGCCATCCATGTTGCTGCAAATGGCAAAATTTAGTTCTTTTTAGTGACTGAGTAGTTTTCCATTTTATATATATATATATATATATATATATATATATCTCACATCTTTTTTATTCATTTGTCTGTTGATGGACACTTAGGTTGCTTCCATATCTTGGAAATTGTAAATAATGCTGCTATGAACATTGGAATGATGTATCTTTTCAAATTAGTGTTTTTGTTTTTTCAGATATACCCAGGAGTGGAATTGCTGAGTCATATGGTAGTTTTATTTTTAGTTTTTTGAGAAACCTCCATACTGTTTGCCACAGTGGCTGCAGCATTTTACATTCCCACCAATAGTGTATGAGTGTTCCCTTTTCTCCATATTCTCACCAACATTTGTTACTTGTGTACATTTTGATGATAGCCATTCTGAAAGGTATGAGGTGATACCTCATTGTGATTTTAATTTACATTTCTCTGATGATTAATGATGTTGACCATCTTTCCATGTGCCTGTTGTTCACCTGCATGTCTTCCTTGGAAAAATGTCTATTCAGGTTGCCCACTTTTTAAATTGGGTTTTCATTTTGTTTTTAATGTTGAGTTGTATGAGCCATTTATATATTTAGGATATTAACCCTTTATCGGTCACATTATTTGCAAATATTTTCTTCCACTCAATAGGTTATCTTTTCATTTTGTCGATGGTTTCCTTGTTGTGCAAAAGCTTTTAAGTTTAATTAGGTTCCATTTATTTATTTTTGCTTTTGTTTCCTTTGCTTTAGGAGACCAACCCAAAAATTATTACTATGATTTGTGTCAAAGAGTGATCTGTCTACGTTTACTTCTAGGGATTTTATGGTTTTCAACCTTACATTTAGGTCTTTGATCAATTTTGAGTTTATTTTTGTATATGGTGTTAGAGAATGTTCTAATTTCATTCTTTTACATGTAGCCGTCCAGTTTTCCCACTACCACCTATTGGAGAGACTGTCTTTTCTCCCCTGTGTATTCTTGCCTCCTTTGTCATAGATTAATTGACCTTAAGTGCATGGGTTATTTTCTGGGCCATTTACTCTGTTCCATTGATCTGTGTGTCTGCTTTTGTGCCAGTACCACATTGTTTTGACTACGGTAGCTTTATAATATAGTCTGAAGTCAGGTAGTGTGATTTCTCCAGTTCTGTTCTTCTTTCTTAAGGTTGTTTTTCCCACCTTCTTTTGATTATCATTAACATGATATATCTTTCTCTACCATTTACTTTATTTTTAAATCTTTTTCAGTTTTATTGATGTATAATTAACAAAAATTGTGTATATTTAATGTGTACAGCTTGATGGTTTTTATATAAATATACATTGTAAATAGATCACCACAATCAAGCTAAGTAGCATTCACTACTTCACATAGTTACCACTTCTTTTTCTTTTCACCCACTTACCTATTTTTTGATGTTGAATTCTATGAGTACTTTGTATATTTTGGATATGTTATCAGTTAAATAGTTTGCAAATTTTTTTTACCATTCAGTAGACAGTTTTTTGTTTTGTTGATAGCTTTCTACACTGTGCAAAAGCTTTTTAGTTTGATGTAGTTCCTTTTTTTTTTTGCTTTTGTTTCTCTTACCTGAGGAGATATATCTAAAAACATATTGCTAAGACCATTATCAAAGAGCATACATTCTAGGTTTTCTTCTAGAACTTTTATGGTTTCAGGTAATATATTTTAGTCTTGGATCTATTTTTAGTTTATTTTTGTAAAATGATGTGAGAAATAGTCCAGTTTTTTTTTTTCTGCATGTAGCTGTCCAGATTTCCCAACACTATTTATTGAAGAGGCTGCCTTTTCTCCATGGTATATTCTTGCCTCATTTGTCTTACATTAATTGGCCATACAGGTGTGGGTTAATTTCTGGGTTCTGCCTTCTGTTCCATTGATTTGTGTGTCTGTTTTTGTGCCAGTGTATTGATTGCTGTAGCTTTGTAGTAAAGTTTGAAATCAGGGAGTGTGATAACTCCATCTTTGTTCTTTCTTAAGATTGTTTTGGCTATTCAGGGTCTTTTGTGTTTCCATACATATTTTAGAATTATATGTTTTAATTCTGTGAAAAATTGCATTGGTATTTTGGTAGAGATTACATTGAATCTATAGATTGCCTTGGGTAATATGGTCATTTTGACAATACTAATTCTTCCATTCAGTATCTTTCAACCTGTTTGTTTGGTTTTTGTATTTTGTTCATTTAAATGGACCACATTTTCCTGTTTCTTTGTATGCCTTGTACTTTTGTTGTTGAAAATTGGTCATTTGATTATTATAATGTGTTATTTTGGGGTATCTGATTGTCCTTCCCCAGATTTTGCTGTTTTTCTTTTTTAATTTCTGAAGACTATAATTGCCTATTTTAAACTTTTTCAAACTTTTTGCAAAGACTATTCTTTGTCATGTGTGATCCCTGAAGTTTCTGTTCCTTTAGACTGGATTCATCTGATAGTTTGACAGAGATTTCCTTGAATACCAGGGTCTGAAACATACAAACAAAAAAGCACACACACACATACCAAAAAGTAAGAGAAAAGCAGAAAAAAACAGCAAAACAAAATGAAAAAACCCACCTCTCCCAATTTTTGTAGATTGGCTCTATGTTGGGGCTGCCCTTCAATACTTGGTCAGTATAGCTTGCTCTGAGCCTAAGGATTAGTCTAAAGTGAAAGTTAAGGTCTTCTCAGATCTTTTCTGAGCATGCATCTTCCCTGGCTCCATGAGTGCCTTTCTAAATTTCTCCATTACACCTGACTGCTTTTAAATGTCCTAATTTCCCTAAGAATCTCACCCAGCTTCTCTGTGCCTCAAATGGCCTATTGTATGTCTCTACCAATGATCATTTACCCCATGCACTTGTGGACCTGTAGTACATCTTTCAGCTTTCATGAGCCATACCCACTGCTTTTCCCTCCTGAGATCTAAGTTAGGCACAACAGATGTGAGCACCTTGTGTCAGTCCTTCAGGTAGCCCCCAGATATATTATAACAGACATAAACAATAATTCTCAAATAAGATTTTCTTGTACTTAACTAGTTTGATGGAGGAAACTGGCAAGTGGACATTTTTGATGATGTGTGATTTTAAGGAATTTTTTCATTTCATCAAATTAACAAATTTTTTGGCACAAAATTGTTCATAATTCTTTTATTATATTATTCCTTATTACTCCTTATGCTAATAATTAGTTTTTCACTTTTTTATTATTCTTACAGTGGAGCTGTCAATTTTATTAATCTTTTCAAAGAACCAGGTTTTGCTGCATTTATTTTTTTCTATGTTTAAGTTCTGATTATCTCATTGATTTGTGCTTTTTTCTCTTTCATTTTTTCTCCTTAAGTATAGTTTGCTCTTTTTTCCTAGTTTACAAAGATAAAAACTTAATTAATTTTTGTAAACTTTCTCCTTTTCTACTATAGGTGTTTACAGCTATAAATTTCCCTTTAAGCACTGATTTAACTGTATCACACAAATGCTGATATATTGTGTTTTAATTATCATTCAGTTCAAAATATTTTATAAATTCTCTAATGACTTCTCTGACCTATGGGTTTATTAAATGGGTTATATACTTTGCAAATATTTAGTGATTTTCTGCCTACCTTGTTGATTTCTAATTTAATTCCATTGTGGCCAGACATTCAAATATTTTGTAATTTATCAAAACTTATTTTGTGGCCCAGCATATGATCTACCATGATGAAAGTTTAATGTGTACTTGAGAAGAGTGCATACTCTGTAGTTGTGTATAGTGTTCTGTAAATGTCTTTCATGTTTTTAATTCTTTGAACATATTTCTTATAGCTGTGTTGAAGACTTGGACTATAATATAAGGCTTTGATTCCTTCTTGACTGTTCGTCAGAGATTTCCCTCAGTTCTTTGCCATGATTACTTCTCCATAGGACTTACAAAATGGTAGCTAGCTTCCCTCAGAGTGATCAAGCAAGAAAGGGAAAGCAAGATGGAATCCACAGTCTTTCTGGAACTTTATCTGAGAAGTGATATTTCATAATTTTGTCATATTCCTTTCATTAGAAGTAAATCATGATGTGGTAATTGCACAAGGACATGAATAGCAGGAGATGAGGACCATTGGTAGCCATCTTAGAGGTTGCATACTACAATGACTATCCTATCTGGGAATTTTTGAAGATCATTCCCTTCCCATATGAAAACTGTGACTTTTGTTCATTTATTGTAAATTAGATAGTATAAAGTAGTAAATCACATTCATTTTCATAATTATTTAAAATGTATTAACAGCTAGCTGTCTCTTTGATGTTTACTATTCATACAGGCTATACCTTACCCAAATGCCTACATAGACTCTCACTCAGTATTTTCTCTGGACCTTATTCCCTCCTTGCAGCACAGCAAGTTCTTTGTTTTTTCTTTCTTATATTTCTCTGACATACTTTCCCAATTTGCTCATGGCATTTTTTTTAACACTTTTTACTTCTCAGCTCCTCTGCCATCTCATTAGTTTATAACAGTCTACATCTTAAATCCTTAAAGAATGGACAGGAAGGGAAAAGTAGAAGAGGAGTGGAAATACTGATTATTTCTCCAATGCTTCTCCATTGTCCTTTAATAGTCTTTCAGTGGTCTTTCCTCTTATATGACAAAATCAATCAATGGATATTTATTGCTATGGAAAGTGAGGATATTCTCCAGAATTCCTTCCATTCTAAAAGTCTAGAGTTCTGTGAGTGGTACACTGTGTTAACTGTTGTGGGAAATGCAAAGAAATACAATTAACTGGCAATTTTAATATTTTTCTTATTTTAGAGTACCCTGAGTTCTATAGTTTAGTAGAATTTCAGCATAGTTTAATATTTTCATTTAGAGTATATAAATGCCCACAGTGGATTTCAAACTTACAAAATTTACACTCACATCTGTGACAACAAATAGTATTTTCTGAAGTTATTTTTATATTTTTATTTTTAATAATAATCTTTCTATTTTAGCATTGTTTAAGATTTACAGAAAAATTTGGAGACAGTACAGAGTCCCCATTTACCCTACACCTAACTTCCCCTATTGTCTTTTTGTTTTATTTTGTCTTAAAACCACATTATTAAGGTGTAGTTTACATGTCAAAAGCCATACATGTTTAATGTATACAAGTCGATGACTTTGTGGATACATTTTCACTCTTACAATCATCACCACCATCAAGGCTTTAGCCTATCCATCACCTCCCAAAGTATCCTCCTGCCCCCTTTATTATTATTGTGTGTTTCTGTTAAGAACACTTAACATAAGATCTAACGTTTTAGGAAATCTTAAATGTAAAATACAGTACTGTAAGCTATAGGCACTATACTGTATAGTAGATCATCAGAACTTACGCATTTATCTTGCATAATTTAAATTTTGTCCCCTTTGACCATCACCTCTCCATTTCCCACTCCCCCTAGATCCTGGAAATCATCATTCTACTTTGTGCTTCTATGAGTTTGACTATTTAGATTCCACATTAAGTGAAATCATACATACGTAAGTGAAATACTGTCTTTCTTTGACTTGTTTCACTTAGCATTGTGTCCTCCATGTCCAACCATGTTGTAACAAATGGCAGGATTTCCTTCTTTTTTAAGGCTGAATAATATTCCATTGTGTGCACACACCAAATTTTGCTTATCCTTTCATCCGTCAATGGACATTTAGGCTGTTTCTGTGTCTTGCCTATTGGGAATAATGTTGCAATGAACATGGGAGTGCAGATATCTCTTGAAGATTCTTATTTCAATTTCCTTGGATAAATACTCAAAAGTGGGGTTGAAGGATCTATTTTTAATTTTTTGAGGAACCTCCGTACTGTTTTCCAAAATAGCTGTAACAATTTATATTCTCATCACCAGTGATTAAGGGTTTCTTTTTCTCCACATCCTCACCAACACTTGTTATCTTTTGACTTTTTTATAAAAGTCATTGTAACAGGTGTGAGATGATATCTCACTGTCGTTTTAATTTTCATTTCCCTGATGATTAGTGACATTGAGGGTCTTTTCAGACAGCTGTTGGTCATATGTCTTCTTGGGAAAAATATCTATCCAGATCCTTTACCCATTTTTAAGTTGTGTTATTTAGGTTTTTGTTCTTGAGTTGTATGAATTGCTTATATTTCTGTAAATTAACCCCTTATCAGGTATATGGTTTGTAAATAATTTCTATTTCCTATGTGAAATTTTGTATTATTGATTGTTATTTTCTTGTGCTGACACTTTTCAGTTTTATGTAATTCCTCTTGTTTATTTTTGCTTTTCTTTCCTGTGATGTTGTGTTGTATCCAAAATATTATGGCAAGACCAATTTCAAGAAGCTTTCTCCCTATGTTTCTTCTAGGTGTTTTAGAGTTTCATGTCTTATGTTTAAGTCTTTAATCCATTTTGAGTTGATGTTCCTGTATAGTGTAAGATAGTCATCCAATTTCATTCTTCTGTATGTGGATATAAAGTTTTCCTAATACCATTTTTTGAAGAGACCCTCCTTACCTTATTTTGTAGTCTTGGAGCCCTAGTAGAAAATATTTGACCAAATATGCATAGATTTCATTCTGAGCTCTCTATTCTATTCTCTTTGTCTATATATCCTTATTATGCCAGTACTATACTGTTTGATTACTATAGCTTTGTAGTTTAGTTTGAAATCAGGAAGTGTCATAACTCCCACTTTGTTCATCTTGCTCAAGATTGCTTTGGCTATTCAGGGTCTTTTGTGGTTCTATATGAATATATTTTTTTAAGTTTTCAGTAAAGTAATGCTGTTCAAAATAGCTTTTGTTTTTTTAACATTTTTATGGGAGTATAATTGTTTTACAATGGTGTGTTAGTTTTGGCTTTGGAACAAAGTGAATCACTTATACATATACATATATCCCTATAGCTATTCCTTCTTGCACCTCCCTCCCTTCTACCCTCCCTATCCAACCCCTCTAGGTGGTCACAAAGCACCGAGCTGACCTCCCTGTGCCATGCGGCTGCTTCCCACTAGCTATCTATTTTACATTTGGTAGTGTATAAATATTCATGCCACTCTCTCACTTTGTCCAAGCTTAGGCTTCCCCCTCCCCACATCCTCAAGTCCATTCTCTAGAAGGTCTGCATCTTTATTCCCATCTTGCCCCTAGGTTCTTCATGACCATTTTTCTGTCTTCTTTTTTGATTCCATACATACGTGTTAACATATGGTATTTCTTTTTCCCTTTCTGACTTACTTCACTCTGTAGGACAGACTCAATGTCCATCCACCTCACTACAGATAACTAAATTTCGTTTCTTTTTATAGCTGAGTAATATTCCATTGTATATATGTGCCACATCTTTATCCATTCATCTGTCGATGGACACTTAGGTTGCTTCCATTGTCCTGGCTATTGTAAATAGAGCTGCATTGAACATTGTGGTACATGACTCTTTTTGAATTACGGCTTTCTCAGGGTATATGCCCAGTAGTGGGATTGCTGGGTCGTATGGTAGTTCTATATTTAGTATTTTAAGGAACCTCCATACTGTGCTCCATTGTGGCTGTATCAATTTACACTCCCACCAACAGTGCAAAAGGGTGCCCTTTTATCCACACCCTCTCCAGCATTTATTCTTTGTAGAATTTTTGATGATGGACATTCTGACCGGTGTGAGATGATATCTCATTGTAGTTTTGATTTGCATTTCTCTAATGATTAGTGATGTTTAGCATTCTTTCATGTGTTTGTTGGCAATCTGTACATCATCTCTGGAGAAATGTCTATTCAGGTCTTCTGCCCATTTTTTCATTCGGTTGTTTGTTTTCTTGATATTGAGTTGCATGTGTTGCTTGGAAATTTTGGAGATTAATCCCTTTTCAGTTGCTTCATTTGCAAATATTTTCTCCCATTCTGAGGGTTGTCTTTTGGTCTTGTTTATGGTTTCCTTTGCTGTGCAAAAGCTTTTAAGTTTCATTAGGTCCCATTTGTTTATTTTTGTTTTTATTTCCATTTCTCTAGGAGGTGGGTCAAAAAGGATCTTGCTGTGATTTATGTCATAGACTGTCCTGCCTATGTTTTCCTCTATGAGTTCAATAGTGTCTGGCCTTACATTGAGGCATTCAATCCATTTTGAGTTTATTTTTGTGTATGGTGTTAGGGAGTGTTCTAATTTCATTCTTTTACATGTAGCTGTCCAGTTTTCCCAGCACCACTTATTGAAGAGGCTCTCTTTTCTCCATTGTATATTCTTGCCTCCTTTATCAAAGATAAGGTGACCATATGTGTGTGGGTTTATCTCTGGGCTTTCTATCCTGTTCCATTGATCTATATTTCTGTTTTTGTGCCAACACCATACTGTCTTGATTAGTGTAGCTTTGTAGTGTAGTCTGAAGTCAGGGAGCCTGATTACTCCAGCTCCGTTTTTCTTTCTCAAGATTGCTTTGGCTATTCGGGGTGTTTTGTGTTTCCATACAAATTGTGAAATTTTTTGTTCTAGTTCTGTGAAAAATGCCATTGGTAGTTTGATAGGGATTTCATTGAATCTATAGATTGCTTTGTGTAGGGTAGTCATTTTCTCAGTGTTGATTCTTCCAATCCAAAAACATGGTATATCTCTCCATCTATTTGTATCATCTTTAATTTCATTCATCAGTGTCTTATAATTTTCTGCATACAGGTGTTTTATCTCTTTAGGTAGGTTTATTCCTAGATATTTTATTCTTTTTGTTGCAATGGTAAATGAGAGTGTTTTCTTAATTTCACTTTCAGATTTTTTATCATTAGTGTATAGGCATGCAAGATATTTCTGTGCATTAATTTTGTATCCTGCTACTTTACGAAATTCATTGATTAGCTCTAGTAATTTTCTGGTAGCATCCTTAGGATGCTCTATGTATAGGATCATGTCATCTGCAAACAGTGACAGCTTTACTTCTTTTCTGATTTGCATACCTTTTATTTGTTTTCTGTGTCTGATTGCTGTGGTTAAAACTTCCAAGACTATGTTGAATAATAGTGGTAAGAGTGGGCAACTTTGTCTTTTTCCTGATCTTTGTGGAAATGGTTTCAATTTTCCACCATTAAGGACGATGTTGGCTGTGGGTTTCTCATACATGGCCTTTATTATGTTGAGGCAAGTTCCTTCTATGCCTACTTTCTGGAGGGTTTTTATCATAAATGGGTGTTGAATTTTGTCGAAAGATTTTTCTGCATCTATTGAGATGATCATATAGTTTTTACCCTTCTGTTTGTTAATATGGTGTAACACATTGATTGATTTGCGTTTATTGAACAATCCTTGCATTCCTGGGATAAACCCCACTTGATCATGGTGTATGATCTTTTTAATGTGCTGTTGGATTCTGTTTGCTAGTATTTTGGTGAGGATTTTGCATCTATGTTCATTAGTGATATTGGCCTGTAGTCTTCTTTTTTTGTGATATCTTTGTCTGTTTTTGGTGACAGTGTGATTGTGGCCTTGTAGAATGAGTTTGGGAGTGTTCCTCCCTCTGCAATATTTTGGAAGAGTTTGAGAAGGATAGGTGTTAGCAATTCTCTAAATGTTTGATAGAATTTGCCTGTGAAGCCATCTGGTCCTGGCCTTTTGTTTGTTGGGAGATATTTGGTCACAGTTTCAATTACAGTGCTTGTGATTGGTCTGTTCATATTTTCTATTTCTTCCTGGTTCAGTCTCGGCAGTTTGTGCATTTCTAAGAATCTGTCCATTTCTTCCAGGTTGTCCATTTTATTGACATACAGTTGCTTGTAGTAATCTCTCATGATCCTTTGTATTTCTGCAGTGACAGTTGTTACTTCTCCTTTTTCATTTCTGATTCTATTGATTTGAGTCTTCTCCCTTTTTTTCTTGTTGAGTCTGGCTAATGTTTTATCAACTTTGTTTATCTTCTCAAAGAACCGGCTTTTAGTTTTATTGATCTTTGCTATCGTTTCCTTCATTTCTTTTTCATTTATTTCTGATCTGATCTTTATGATTTCTTTTGCTCTGCTAATTTGGGTTTTTTTTTTTTTTTGGTTCTTCTTTCTCTAGTTGCTTTAGGTGTAAGGTTAGGTTGTTTATTTTAGATGTTTCCTGTTTCTTAAGGTAGGATTGTATTGCTATAAACTTCCCTCTTAGAACTGCTTTTGCTGCATCCCATAGGTTTTGGGTCATCTTGTTTCATTGTCATTTCCTTCTAGGTATTTTTTGATTTCCTCTTTGATTTCTTCAGTGATCTCTTGGTTATTAAGTAGTGTATTGTTTATCCTCCATGTGTTTGTATTTTTTACAGATTTTTTCCTGTAATTGATATCTCGTCTCATAGCTTTGTGGTCAGAAAAGATATTTGATATGATTTCAATTTTCTTAGATTTACCTAGGCTTGATTTGTGACCCAAGATATGATCTATCCTGGAGAATGTTCCATGAGCATTTGAGAAGAATGTCTATTCTGTTGTTTTTCGATGGAATGTCCTATAAATATCAATTAAGTCCATTTTGTTTAATGTATCATTTAAAGCTTGTTTTTCCTTATTTATTTTCATTTTGGATGATGTGCCCATTGGTGGAAGTGGGGTGTTAAAGTCCCCTACTATGATTGTGTTACTGTCGATTTCCCATTTCATGGCTGTTAGTATTTGCCTTATGTATTGAGGTGCTCCTATGTTGGGTGCATAAATATTTACAATTGTTATATCTTCTTCTTGGATTGATCCCTTGATCATTATGCAGTGTCCTTCTTTGTCTCTTGTATTAGTCTTTGTTTTAAAGTCTATTTTGTCTGATATGGGAATTTCTACACCAGCTTTCTTTTGCTTTCCATTTGCATGGAATATCTTTTTCCATCCCCTCACTTTCAGTCTGTATGTGTCCTAGGTCTGAAGTGGGTCTCTTGTAGATGGCATATATATGGGTCTTGTTTTTGCATCCATTCAGCCATTTTATGTCTTTTGGATGGGGCACTTAATCCATTGGCATTTAAGGTAATTATCGATATGTATGTTCCTATTACCATTTTCTTAATTGTTTGTGGTTCGTTATTGTAGGTCTTTTCCTTCTCTTGTGTTTCCTGCCTAGAGAAGTTCCTTTAGCATTTGTTGTAAACCTGTTTTGGTGGTGCTGAATTCTCTTAGCTTTTGCTTGTCTGTAAAGGTTTTAATTTCTCCATCAAATCTGAATGAGATCCTTGCTGGGTAGAGTAATCTTGGTTATAGGTTTTTCCCTTTCATCACTTTAAATATGTCCTGCCTCTTCCTTCTGGCTTGCAGAATTTCTGCTGAAAGATCAGCTGTGTACCTTATGGGGATTCCCTTGTATGTTATTTGTTGTTTTTCCCTTTTTGCTTTTAATATTTTTTATTTGTATTTAATTTTTCATAGTTTGATTAGTATGTGTCAGCATGTTTCTCCTTGGTTTTATCCTGTAGGGATTCTCTGTGCTTCCTGGACTTGATTGACTATTTCCTTCCCCATATTAGGGAAGTTTTCAACTATAATCTTGTCAAATATTTTCTCAGTCCGTTTCTTTTTCTCTTCTTCTTCTGGGACCCATATAATTCGAATGTTGGTGCATTTAATGTTGTCCCAGAGGTCCCTGAGTCTGTCCTCAATTCTTTTCATTCTTTTTTCTTTATTCTGCTCTGCGGTAGTTATTTACACTATTTTATCTTCCAGGTCACTTATCCGTTCTTCTGCTTCAGTTTTTCTGCTATTGATCCCTTCTAGAGAATTTTTAAGGTTATTTATTTTGTTGTTCATCATTGTTTATTTGCTCTCTGGTCCTTCTATATCCTTGTTAAACGTTTCTTTTATTTTCTCCATTCTGTTTCCAAGATTTTGATCATATTTACTATCATTTTTTTTCCGAATTCTTTTTTAAGTAGACTCTGGCTGTCAATATTTCAGTGAACTACCTAGAGACTTGAGGGAACTATTGGACATCTTTAAATATGCATGCATAACATATGACCCTATGAAAACATCGAGAAGTAAATATGGAAAGGTTTAATAAAGATAATAAAAGGTATAATATTGAGCTGCATTTGTTCATATTTTAAAGTTGATAACCATTTTTTGCTGTATGACAACCAAGGTTAATGGTTCTTTTTAATCTGGAAGTTGTTTAGAATACCCTATAACTCCATTTAACTTCATATTTCTTAACTCCTTGAAAAATGTGGAGAGGACAATTTATTAGACTTTATTGAGTGATATGGCAATGTGTAGTTCATGTTTCAGATACAGTTTTCAAATGTCTCAACAGTTTAGACCAAAACAATAAAGTAACTTTACCTAAAATTCCTTTTCATGTAAATATGATTTTTACTTAATTGGAAGTTTTTCTTTGAACTGATGAATTTCAGCACAGTGTATTCCTTGTGCAAGTTGAATTTTTCTTCCCTTATCTGGATCCAAACATTAAGGTACTTCTCTCTGCCAATATTCTTTTATCGTGGGATTAAATTTACCTATGTGTCCTATCTTTAGAAATATATATTATTTTTTAGAATCAAAGAGTAATTTCTTCTTCATACCAGAGACAAAGGATATTTACATTTCTTTGTATGAAAATTTTCACCTTCTGTGTGTCATACTCCTGAGTTGGTACATGATATGTGAGAATCAAAAACAAATGCGACAGGATTTTTCCATGTCTCCTACATCTCCAGAGCTAACTTCATTTTTTCTCAAGGAGTCTCTAAGTCTTCCTGTTGATTTGATATGGCTGAATTCATTATAATTAAGACACAACCCACAGCCAAGATCTCCAAACCACATAGCAAGAGCACAGATAGTAAATGAGATTAGATTTCCGGAATGGAGTCAGAAATACAAATTACTAGATAGGTTGAAACTTGCAGCACTAAACACTTTCCACCAAGAGCTATGACCCTGAATTAAGGAACAACTCAATTCCTCGGGATACCTTCAGCAGACTTGACTTTTATCAAAGCCATGTCTCTAGTGCCAAATTTGGTGGCAAAGTAGAAATTACGTCTTACCCAACATTTTGGTGTGAGTTATGGCTGGACATTTTCGAATGAAATTTCTTCATAATGGGAATGGGAAGGTTCTCTCGTGGTGCCAGATAAGACAAAGTATTCTTACCTCCAAGCCCTATACAAACAATAATGCCATTCCATAGATATTATGCAAAATACAGCTCCTATATTTCATTCATTTTCCCAGAATGCATATAGTTTTATGCCACTCCTTAACATAATCAGTAACATTCCAACTACGTAAAGCTACACTGAGTAATAAGCTCCAAATTTCAAATTAAGAGGGAATTCCCTGGTGGTCCAGTGGTTAGGACGTGGTGCTTTCACTGCCAGGCCCAGCTTCAATCCCTGATTGGGGAACTAAGACCCTGCAAGCTGCGGGTGCAGCCAATAAAATAAAATAAATACAAACTGCCAATTTAGGATGTGAAAATTTGGAAGTGCCTCAGAAAACTCACTAGAATAACACACACTCTCTTTCTACACACAAACACACACACACACACACACACACACACACACAGAAGTTACTCTTGATGAATTTGTTTTAACAATGTCTGATAATGTATAAAAACAAGGGTTATAAAATAATATAGAAAATAAAATTTAAAGTAGCATAAAAATAATATATAAAATAATATTAAAATAACATGTAAGAATTTTTAAAAATATTCTTTCTGGGAAGCATAATGGAAGTAGACTTACCCTGGACATTATAAGATTATATATAAGAAGATTTTGAAGGGTGGAGAAAAGCAGACTGGCTAGGGACTTCAAGACCCAATAAATGACAGGTTGGTGAGTTCCCTGGGTTTCTTTTAGCCTCATATGTTTCATACTTGGAGTAGAAGATTCCAGATACCCAGAAATGCCAGTGGGATTAAACAAAAAAAGCCCCAACACAGTTGTGCTATTTCTAGCCAAAGACCAGGAAAAGAGCAAGACAGAAAAGCATCAAAACAGAAAACTTTCAGACTATAATTACTCTACTCCAACCAAACACCACAGAAAACTCCACCCTCACCAGGCTGTTGCAAGGCATCTCAACCACCTCACTTGTGTGGTATCAGAGAAGGCCAAGTAGAGATCTCGGTCATTCATCCTTGCCAGGCTGTAAAAAACCTCCCCATCCACAGTATCAGTGGAGACAACATGGGGACCCTAGACTTCTAACCTCATCCAGCATTAACCAGACACCCCTTTTCCTCCCCTCTAGGGTGATATCAGAGGTGGCCTAGTTGGGAGTCAGGACTTTCACCACTGCCCAAGAGTTATAAGGCCACCACTGCTCCTCCTCATTGTCAGTGGAGGCTATGTATGGAGCAATAATTAGGCAGTTTTACTTTTCACAGCCAGGGAGTTATTATGTTTTGAGGCCTAGTGGAGAGTAAGAACTCCCATCCCTGCCCAAGCAGTAGTGAGTTCCCTTCCCCTCACATGCAAATAGATGCCAAGAAGGGAACCTGGATCTCTACCCATAAATGGCAGTAATGAGTCAGAGTTGCCTCTTCCTCTGGTGAGATGGTATCAGTGAAAGCCAGCTAAAACAAACGTTTTGAATAAGATATGGAGTCTCATAATATACTACCCAAAATGTCAAGGTGTAAATCAAAAATCACTCATATCAAGAACCAGGAAAACCTCATTTGAGTGATCAAAGATGAAGACAATAACACCAAGATGACAAACATGTTAAAATTATCTGACCAAGGTTTTAAAAGAGCCATCATAAAAAGGCTTCCACAAATCATTACAAACATGCTGAAAGCAAATGAAGGAATAAAATTCCCACCAAAGAAATAGAAGATAAGAAGAAGAACCGATGGAAATTTTAAAATTGAAAAATACAATAACTGAAATTCTAAAAATGGATTGAAGGGTTGAAGGAAAGGATCAGTGAACTTAAAGATAAAACAATAGAAATTACCCAGTCTGAACAACAGAGAGAAAATAAACTGAAAAAGATAATAAACAGAGCTACAGAAATCTGAGATTATAACCAAAGATCTAATATTCATGCTAGTGGAGTTCTGAAAGGAGAGGAGAAAGAGGAGAGGGCCGAAAAAAATCTCTAGATTTGGCAAGAGATGCAAACTTATAGATTCAAGAAGCTGAATGGATCCCCACACAGGATAAAGCTGAAGAAAATCACATCAAGATACATCATAATTAAGCTTTTGAAAACTAAATACAAATAAAATAATCTTGAAAGCAGCCAGAGAAAAATGCCACCTCACTTTTTATTTTTTTAACATCTTTAGTGGAGTATAATTGCTTTACAATGGTGTGTTAGTTTCTGCTTTATAACAAAGTGGATCAGTTATACATATACATATATCCCCATATCTCTTCCCTCTTGCGTCTCCCTTTAGGTGAAAAACAATTTGAATGACAACGGATTTCTCTTCAGAAACCATGAAGGCCAGAAAAAGTGGCAAAATGTTTTTCAAGTAATGAAAGAAAAGAACTGTAAACCCATAATTTCTACATCCAGACAAAATATCCGTCATCAATAAAAGAGATATCAAGACATTCTCAGGTAAAGGAAAGTGAAAAGGATATTTTTCCAGCAGACTTACCTAAAAAAAGTCTAAGGGAATTGTTTACATAGAGGAAATAATGATATAAGAAGTAATGTTGGGGGAGAGAAATCAAGATGATGAAGTAAGAGGACATGGAGCTCACTTCCCCCAATGAACACAACAAAAATACACCTACATGTGGGACAATTCTCACTGAAAATTAACTGGAAACTGGCAGAAGGACTCCTGTACAATAAAGGCTGTAAGAAAGATCCACACGTAATTGGGTAGGACGGCAAGAAGAGTGATCGGGTCAAGGCCTGTGCCCCTGAGGAGACTCGGAGGAAGAGAGAGATTGTAGGTGCAGTCCCCCACCCTGGGGAGTGAGTGAGTCAAGCCACAGACTGGGTATCTCACTCCTGGGATCCTCCACATAGGAGACAAGTCCCCTTGGCTGGTTGGACAAACTCTGGGACAGATAGAAAGGCTGGAGAAGCCTGGACTCTGCTCATGATGAGTACACAGGTGCTGGCTTTCTCAGAGGCAAGGTGGAGAGAGGTCTACCCTAGAAGCCACCAGATTTCCCGTGTTCCCCCACTCTAGCTGAGTGAACACTCTGGCCCTGCTCACTCCATGCCACTATGTAACATTAGATCTGGGGTGGCTGTTGCTGGGGAAAAGATGCAACCGTGGGCTGCACCTGAGTGGAGCTGCAGACACCTACACAAGCAGAGAATCGGACCTCTGTAGGTGCAAGAGCTTGATTTGCTTCAGCACAACCCTCCTTTCGGACAAAGGTCCTGGCAGAGGGAGAAGGAAAAACACACACTTAAAAGGAACAGTGCCAGCTTGAGTCTGACCCTTAGGGCTTCCACTCCAGCAGTGTGGGAAGAGACCCCGCCCTGAATAGGGCAGTGATGGCCTTTCAGCAGAGAGGAAGTCCCACCTCACGACCTGTGCAGACTTTACCTCACTGATCTCCAGCACCATCCCCTACAAAGGTGATAGCCACCAGCACACCCTGAGGAAAGGGGTGACTGACAACCACATCAAACCCTATCCTACCACCAAAGGAACTGGGCACACGCAGTCTGCATAGGGACACTCCCACATAAGAACACCCCATCAATACTGCAATAGGTAACTGTTTCACCTAAATTCATAGAGACAGAGAAAGTTAAGTAAAATGAAAAGGCAGAGGAATTACTCTCAATTGAAAGAGCAAGATAAAAACATTGAAAAAATAATGAAACAGAAATAAAAAATTTACCCGATACAGAATAAAAAACATTGGTAATAAAAATGTTAACTGAATTAGGGGAAAGAATTGATCAAAACAATGATTATTTTAACAAGGAAGTAGAAAATATAAAAAAGACCAAATCAAAAATAGATAATTTGATATCTGACATAAAAAATCACACTAGAGGAAATGAATAGTAGACTAAGTGATACAGAAGAATCCATTAACAGATCTGGAAGATAGAATAATGGAAATCACCCAATGAGAAGAGCAGAAAGAAAAACAAATTTAAAAAATGAAAGCAAGGTAGGAGATTTCTGAGATAACATTAAGTGTAATACAATTCACATTATAGGGGTTCAAGAAGGAGGAGAGAGAGAAGGTTATCAAAAATGCATGTGAAGAAATTATGACTGGAAAACTCCTAAACTTGAAGAAGGAAACAAATATCCAGGTACAGGAAGCACAGAGGGTCCCAAACAAGATGAACACAAACAGACCCACACCAAGACATATCATAATTAATATGGCAAAAGTTACAGATAAACAGAGAAGTCCAAAGGCAGTAAGAGAAAAACAGTCATATACAAGGGAATCCTCATAAGGCTATCTGCTGATTTCTCTGCAGGAACTGAAGGCCACAAGGGAGTTGCATGATATATTCAAACTGCTGAAAGGGAAAACCCTGAAACCTAGGATACTCTATCCAGCAAGATTATCATTTAGAATAGAAGGAGAGATAATTTCTCAGACAAGCAAAACGTAAAAGAATCAGTACTAAACCTACCATAAAAGAAATGTTGAAGGGTGTTCTCTAAATGGAAATAAAGTAAGAAACTATTGGAAGGGAACCCTTCTACACTGTTTGAGGGAATGTAAATTGGTGAAGCCACTATGGAAAATAGTATGGAGTTTCCATAAAAAACTAAAAATAGAGTTACCATATGATCCAGCAATCCCACTCCTGGGCATATATCCAGAAAAGATGAAAACTCTAATTTGAAAATATACATGCACCCCAGTGTTCATGGCAGCACTACTTACAATAGCCAAGACATGAAAGCCACCTAAATGACTATATATATAGCTCAGCCATAAGAAAGAATGAAATCATGCCATTTACAGCATCATAGATGGACCTGGAGATTTACATACCAAGTGAAGTGAGTCAGACAGGAGAAGACAAATATCATATGATATCACTTATATGTGGAATCTAAAAAAAGATACAAAGGAAATTATTTACAAAACAGAAATAGACTCACAGACATAGGGAAAAAACTATGGTTACCAAAGGGGAAAGGGGAGTGAGGGATAAATTATGGATTTGGGATTAATAGATACACACTACTATGTATAAAATAAACAACAAAGACTTACTGTAGAACCCAGAGAATGATATTCAGTATCCTGTAATAACCTATAATGGAAAATAATCTGAAAAAGAATAGATATATGTATACATGTAGAGCTGAATCACTTTGCTGTACAACTGAAATATTGTAAATCAACTACACTTCAATTTAAAAAGTTACATTAAATTAACTGGTTTTTGAAAAAAGAACCTATTGAAAAGGGAAAATCCCACAAGAAAAGGAAGGTATACAGTAAGGACTGAAGATTACTTAAATAAACCGGCATGTAGGTTAAAAGACAAAACATTTTTTAAAGATACATGTACCACAGTGTTCATTGCAGCCCTATTTACAATAGCCAGGATATGGAAGCAACCTAAGTATCCTTAAACAGATGAATGGGTAAAGAAGATGGGGCACATATATACAATGGAATATTACTCAGCCATAAAAAGAAACAAAATTGAGTTATTTGTAGTGAGGTGGATGGACCTAGAGCCTGTCATACAGAGTGAAATAAGTCAGAAAGAGAAAAACAAATACCATATGTTAACACATATATATGGAATCTAAAAAAAAAGAAAAGGTTCTGATGACCCTAGGGGCAGGACAGGAATAAAGACGCAGACGTAGAGAATGGACTTGAGGACATGGGGAAGGGGTAGGGGAAGCTGGGACGAAGTGAGAGAGTGGCACTGACTGACATATATACACTACCAAATGTAAAATAGATAGCTAGTGGGAAGCAGCTGCATAGCACAGGGAGATCAGCTTGGTGCTTTGTGACCACCTAGAAGGGTAGGATAGGGAGGGTGGGAGGGAGATGCAAGAGGGAGGGGATATGGGGATATATGTACACATATAGCTGATTTACTTTGTTATACAGCAGAAACTAACACAACATTGTAAAGCAATTATACTCCAATAAAGATGTTAAAAGAAAAAGACAAAACATTTTTTAAAGCAAGTATAACTAAAATAAAGAGTTAAGGGATAAGCATAATGATGTAAAATATGACATCAAAAACAAAATGTGAGGGAGGGGAGAAGAAATATAGATCTTTTAGAATGTGTTAAAACTTAAACAACCATAAGTTTAACACCAGTGGAAATAATTATTGGTCAACATAAATGAACCACATGATAACCACAAAACAAAAACAGCAAATAAACAAAAACCAAAAAGAAAGGAACCGAAGCATACTACTAAAGAAAATCATCAAACCACAATGGGAGAAGCAGAAAGAATAAATGAACAGGGAAGAACTACAAAAACAACTGGAAAAATGTAATAAAATGGCAATAATTACATACCTATCATTAATTACTTTAAATGTCAGTGTACTAACTGTTCCAATCAAAGACAGAGTGGTTGATTGTATTAAAAAAAAAAAAAGACCCTTCAATGTGCTGCCTACAAGAGACTCACCTCATGACTAAAAAATCCACAAAAACTGAAAGTGGGTGTATAGAAAAAGATATTTCATGCAAACAAAAATGAAAATAAAACAGAGGTAGCAATACCCATATCAGAAAAGGTAGATTTTAAAAAAAGGCTATAAAAAAGACAAAGAAGTCCATCATATATTGATAAAGGGATTAATAAAAATAGAGGATATTCACTCAAAATATATACACCTAATACAGGAGCACTTAAGTTTATAAAGCAAATGCTAACAGACAAAATGGGAGAAATTGTAAATAATACCATAATATTAGGGAACTTTAATACTCCACTGACATCAATGGTCAGATCGTCCAGACAGAAAGTAAATAAGGAGAGGACTGGGGTTGGCGGCATGAACACAGCCTGAAGGGGTTGGCGTGCCGCGGCGAGCCGGGAGGGAGCCGGAGAGGAGGTCTGCAGCCGCCGAAGAGGCAAGAGACTTTTTCTTGCCTCTTTGTTTCGCGGTGCGCAAGGAGAGGGGATTCAGAGCACCGCCTAGATGAACTCCAGAGACGGGCGTGAGCCGCGGCCATCAGCGCGGACCCCAGAGACTGGACTGGTAGGAGACGCTAAGGCTGCTGCTGCCGCCACCAAGAAGCCTGTGTGCGAGCACAGGTCACTCTCCACACCGCCCCTCCCGGGAGCCGGTGCAGCTCGCCACTGCCAGGCTCCCGTGATCTGGGGACAACTTCCCCGGGAGAACACACGGCTCGCCTCAGGCTGCTGCAACGTCACGACGCCTCTGACGCCGCAGGCTCGCCCCGCCTCCTCCGTACCGCTCCCTCCCCCGGCCTGAGTGAGCCAGAGCCCCCGAAGCAGCTGCTCCTTTAACCCCCTTCTGTCTGGGCGGGGAACGGATGCCCTCAGGCGACGTACATGCAGAGGCGGGTCCAAATCCAAAGCTGAACGCTGGGAGCTGTACGAACAAAGAAGAGAAAGGGAAATCTCTCCCAGCAGCCTCAGAAGCAGCGGATTAAAGCTCCACAAACAACTTGATGTGCCTGCATCTGTTGAATACCTGAATAGACAACGAATCATCCCAAATTCAAAAGGTGGACTTTAGGAGCAGGATATATTAATTTCCCCTTTTCCTTTTTTTTGTGAGTGTATATGTGTATGCTTCTGGGTGAGATTTTATCTGTATAGCTTTGCTTTCACCATTAGACCTAGGGTTAGGTCCGCCCATTTTTTTTTTTTTTTTACTTAAAAAAATTTTTTTTTCCTAATATATGTTTTCTTAATAATTTTTTTCCATATTTTCTATTTTTAGAAATTAAAAATTTTTTTAATAAGTTTTTTCATATTTTTTATTTTAAAAAAATAAAAATTTTTTTTCTTAATAAATATTTTTCTTAAAAATTTTTTCTTATTTTTTACTATAAAAAATTAATAAATCTATTTTTAAAAATTAAAAACAAAATTTTTCTGAATACATTTACTCTTAATAATTTTTTTTCTTATTTTTTATTATAATAGCTTTATTTTATTTTATTTTATCCTCTTTCTTTCTTTCTATTTTTTTTTCTCCCTTATATTCTGAGCTGTGTGGATGAAAGGCTCTTGGTGCTCCAGCCAGGCATCAGGGCTGTGCCTCTGAGGTGGGAGAGCCAACTTCAGGACACTGGTCCACAAGAGACCTCCCAGCTCCACGTAATACCAAACGGCAAAAATCTCTCAGAGATCTCCATCTCAACATCAAGACCCAGCTTCACTCAACGACCAGCAAGCTACAGTGCTGGACACCCTATGCCAAACAACTAGCAAGACAGGAACACAGCCCCATCCATTAGCAGGGAGGCTGCCTAAAATCATAAGGCCACAGACACCCCAAAACACACCACCAGACGTGGACGTGCCCACCAGAAAGACAAGATTCAACCTCATCCACCAGAACACAGGCAATAGTCCCATCCACCAGGAAGCCTACACAACCCACTGAACCAACCTTACCCACTGGGGACAGATACCAAAAACAACGGGAACTACAAACCTGCAGCCTGTGAAAAGGAGACACCAAACACAGTAAGATAAGCAAAATGTGAAGACAGGAAAACACACAGCAGATGAAGGAGCAGGGTCAAAACACACCAGACCTAACAAATGAAGAGGAAATAGGTAGTCTACCTGAAAAAGAATTCAGAATAATGACAGTAAGGATGATCCAAGATCTTGGAAATAGAATAGACAAAATGCAAGAAACATTTAACAAGGACGTAGAAGAACTAAAGAGGAACCAAGCAATGATGAAAAACACAATAAATGAAATTAAAAATACTCTAGATGGGATCAATAGCAGAATAACTGAGGCAGAAGAAAGGATAAGTGACCTGGAAGATAAAATGGTGGAAATAACTACTGCAGAGCAGGATAAAGAAAAAAGAATGAAAAGAACTGAGGACAGTCTCAGAGACGTCTGGGACAACATTAAACGCACCAACATTCGAATTATAGGGGTCCCAGAAGAAGAAGAGAAAAAGAAAGGGACTGAGAAAATATTTGAAGAGATTATAGTTGAAAACTTCCCTAATATGGGAAAGGAAATAGTTAATCAAGTCCAGGAAGCACAGAGAGTCCCATACAGGATAAACCCAAGGAGAAACACGCCAAGACACATATTAATCAAACTGTCAAAAATTAAATATAAGGAAAACATATTAAAGGCAGCAAGGGAAAAACAACAAATAACACACAAGGGAATCCCCATAAGGTTAACATCTGATCTTTCAGCAGAAACTCTGCAAGCCAGAAGGGAGTGGCAGGATATACTTAAAGTGATGAAGGAGAAAAACCTACAACCAAGATTACTCTACCCAGCAAGGATCTCATTCAGATGTGATGGAGAAATTAAAACCTTTACAGACAAGCAGAAGCTGAAAGAGTTCAGCACCACCAAACCAGCTTTACAACAAATGCTAAAGGAACTTCTCTAGGCAAGAAACACAAGAGAAGGAAAACACCTACAATAACAAACCCAAAACATTTAAGAAAATGGGAATAGGAACATACATATTGATAATTACCTTGAATGTAAATGGACTAAATGCTCCCACCAAAAGACACAGACTGGCTGAATGGATACAAAAACAAGACCCATATATATGCTGTCTACAAGAGACCCACTTCAGACCTAGGGACACATACAGACTGAAAGTGAGGGGATGGAAAAAGATATTCTATGCAAATGGAAATCAAAAGAAAGCTCGAGTAGGAATTCTCATATCAGACAAAATAGACTTTAAAATAAAGACTATTACAAGAGACAAAGAAGAACACTATATAATGATCAAGGGATCGATCCAAGAGGAAGGTATAACAATTGTAAATATTTATGCACCCAACATAGGAGCGCCTCAATACATAAGGCAAATACTAACAGCCATAAAAGGGGAAATCGACAGCAACACAATCATAGTAGGGGACTTTAACACCCCACTTTCACCAATGGACACATCATCCAAAATGAAAATAAATAAGGAAACACAAGCTTCTAATGTAACATTAAACAAGATGGACTTAATTGATATTTATAGGACATTCCACCCAAAAACAACAGAATACACATTTTTCTCAAGTGCTCATGGAACATTCTCCAGGCTAGATCATATCTTGGGTCACAAATCAAGCCTTGGTAAATTTAAGAAAATTGAAATCGTGTCAAGTATCTTTTCCGACCACAACGCTATGAGACTAGATATCAATTACAGGAAAAGATCTGTAAAAAATACAAACACATGGAGGCTACACAATACACTACTTAATAACGAAGTGATCACTGAAGAAATCAAAGGGGAAATCAAAAAATACCTAGAAACAAATGACAATGGAGATACGACGACCCAAGACCTATGGGACGCAGCAAAAGCAGTGCTAAGAGGGAAGTTTATAGCAATACAAGCCTACCTCAAGAAACAGAAAACATCTCGAATAAACAACCTAACCTTGCAACTAAAGCAATTAGAGAAAGAAGAAAAAAAAAACCCCAAAGCCAGCAGAAGGAAAGAAATTATAAAGATCAGGTTAGAAATAAATGAAAAAGAAATGAAAGAAACAATAGCAAAAATCAATGAAACTAAAAGCTGGTTCTTTGAGAAGATAAACAAAATTGATAAACCATTAGCCACACTTATCAAGAGAAAAAGGGAGAAGACTCAAATCAATAGAATTAGAAATGAAAAAGGAGAAGTAACCACTGACACTGCAGAAATACAAAAGATCATGAGAGATTACTACAAGCACCTCTATGCCAATAAAATGGACAACCTGGAAGAAATGGACAGATTCTTAGAAATGCACAAACTGCCAAGACTGAACCAGGAAGAAATAGAAAATATGAACAGACCAATCACAAGCACTGAAATTGAAACTGTGATTAAAAACCTTCCAACAAACAAAAGCCCAGGACCAGAGGCTTCACAGGTGAATTCTATCAAACATTTAGAGAAGAGGTAACACCTCTCCTTCTCAAACTCTTCCAAAATATTGCAGAGGGAGGAACACTCCCAAACTCATTCTACGAGGCCACCATCACCCTGATACCAAAACCAGACAAAGATGTCACAAAGAAAGAAAACTACAGGCCAATATCGCTGATGAACATAGATGCAAAAATCCTCAACAAAATACTAGCAAACAGAATCCAACAGCACATTAAAAGGATCATACATCATGATCAAGTGGGGTTTATCCCAGGAATGCAAGGATTCTTCAATATACGCAAATCGATCAATGTGATACACCATATTAACAAATTGAAGGAGAAAAACCATATGATCATCTCAATAGATGCAGAGAAAGCTTTTGACAAAATTCAACACCCAGTTATGATAAAAGCCCTGCAGAAAGTAGGCATAGAGGGAACTTTCCTCAACATAATAAAGGCCATATATGACAAACCCACAGCCAACATCATCCTCAATGGTGAAAAACTGAAACCATTTCCACTAAGATCAGGAACAAGACAAGGTTGCCCACTCTCACCACTATTATTCAACATAGGTTTGGACGTGTTAGCCACAGCAATCAGAGAAGAAAAAGAAATAAAAGGAATCCAAATCGGAAAAGAAGAAGTAAAGCTGTCACTGTTTGCAGATGACATGATATTATATATAGAGAATCCTAAAGATGCTACCAGAAAACTCCTAGAGCTAATCAATTAATTTGGTAAAGTAGCAGGATACAAAATTAATGCACAGAAATCTCTTGCATTTCTATACACTAATGACGAAAAATCTGAAAGTGAAATTAAGAAAACACTCCCGTTTACCATTGCAACAAAAAGAATAAAATATCTAGGAATAAACCTACCTAAGGAGACAAAAGACGTGTATGCAGAAAATTATAAGACACTGATGAAAGAAATTAAAGATGATACAAATAGATGGAAAGATATACCATGTTCCTGTATTGGAAGAAGCAACATTGTGAAAATGACTCTACTACCCAAAGCAATCTACAGATTCAATGCAATCCCTTTCAAACTACCACTGGCATTTTTCACAGAACTAGAACAAAAAATTTCACAATTTGTATGGAAACACAAAAGACCCCGAATAGCCAAAGCAATCTTAAGAACGAAAAATGGAGCTGAGGGAATCAGGCTCCCTGACTTCAGACTATATTACAAAGCTACAGTAATCAAGACAGTTTGGTACTGGCACAAAAACAGAAACATAGATCAATGGAACAGGATAGAAAGCCCAGAGATAAACCCACGCACATATGGTCACCTGATCTTTGATAAAGGAGGCAAGCATATACAGTGGAGAAAAGACAGCCTCTTCAATAAGTGGTGCTGGGAAAATTGGACAGATACATGTAAAAGTATGAAATTAGAACACTCCCTGACACCATGCACAAAAATAAACTCAAAATGGATTAAAGACCTAAGTGTAAGACCAGACACTATCAAACTCTTAGAGGAAAACATAGGCAGAACACTCTATGACATACATCACAGCAAGATTCTTTTTGACCCAGCTCCCAGAGAAATGGAAATAAGAACACAAATAAACAAATGGGACCTAATGAAACTTAAAAGCTTTTGCACAGCAAAGGAAACCATAAACAAGACCAAAAGACAACCATCAGAATGGGAGAAAATATTTGCAAATGAAGCAACTGACAAAGGATTAATCTCCAAGATTTACAAGCAGCTCATGCAGCTCAATAACAAAAAAACGAACAACCCAATCGAAAAATGGGCAGAAGACCTAAATAGACATTTCTCCAAAGAAGATATACAGATGGCCTACAGACACATGAAAGAATGCTCAACATCATTAATCATTAGAGAAATGCAAATCAAAACTACAATGAGATATCATCTCACACCGGTCAGAATGGCCATCATCAAAAAATCTAGAAACAATAAATGCTGGAGAGGGTGTGGAGGAAAGGGAACTCTCTTGCACTGTTGGTGGGAATGTAAATTGATACAGCCACTATGGAGAACAGTATGGAGGTTCCTTAAAAAACTACAAATAGAACTACCATACGATCCAGCAATCCCTCTACTGGGCATATACCCTGAGAAAACCATAGGTCAAAAAGAGTCATGTACCAAAATGTTCATTGCAGCTCTATTTACAATTGCCAGGACATGGAAACAACCTAAATGTCCATCGACAGATGAATGGATAAAGAAGATGTGGCACATATATACAATGAAATATTACTCAGCCATAAAAAAGAAATGAAATGGAGGTATTTGTAATGAGGTGGATGGAGTTAGAGTCTGTCATACAGAGTGAAGTAAGTCAGAAAGAGAAAAACAAATACAGTATGCTAATACATATATACGGAATCTAAGGAAAAAAAAAAAAAGGCCATGAAGAACCTAGTGGCAAGACGGAAATAAAGACACAGACCTACTAGAGAATGGACTTGAGGATATGGGGAGGGGGTGGGGTGAGATGTGACAGGGTGAGAGAGTGTCATGGACATATATACACTACCAAATGTAAAATAGATAGCTAGTGGGAAGCAGCCGCATAGCACAGGGAGATCAGCTCGGTGCTTTGTGACCACCTAGAGTGGTGGGATGGGGAGGGTGGGAGGGAGGGAGATGCAAGAGGGAAGAGATATTGGAACATATTGTATATATATAACTGATAAACTTTGTTATAAAGCAGAAGCTAACACACCATTGTAAGGCAATTATACTTCAATAAAGATGTTTAAAAAAAAATAAATAAAAAAGACAGTAAATAAGAAAACAGTGCTTTTAAATGACAGAATAGAGCAGTTGGACTTAATAAATATCTATAGGACATTACATCCAAAAACAGCAAAATATACATTCTTTTCAAGTGCACATGGAATGGTCTCCAGGACAGATCACATGTTAGGCCACAAGACAAGTGTCAACAAATTAAAGGGGATAGAAATTATATCAATCATTTTTTCCAACCACAACACTATTAAACTAGAAATCAATTACAGAATTAAAAATGGAGAAAACAGAAAAATGTAGAGACTAAACAACATACTACTGAAAATCCAGTGGGTCAATGATTAAATCAAAGAGGAAATCAGAAAGTACCTCAAGGCAAATGATAATGGAAACACAACTTTCCAAAATCTATGGGATGCAGAAAAAGCAGTTCTAAAAAAGAAGTTTATAGTGAAACAGGCCTACCTCAAGAAATGAGAAAACTCTCAAACAATCTGACATACCACCTAAAACAATAATAATAAGAAGAACAAAGTCCAAATTGAGCAGAAGGAAGTTAATAATAAAGATCAGAGAGGAAATATATAAAATAGAAATCAAAAAAAGAAAAGATAGGGGCTTCCCTGGTGGCGCAGTGGTTGAGAATCTGCCTCCCAATGCAGGGGACACGGGTTCGAGCCCTGGTCTGGGAAGATCCCACATGCCACGGAGCAACTAGGCCCGTGAGCCACAATTACTGAGCCTGCGCTTCTGGAGCCTGTGCTCTGCAACAAGGGAGGCCGTGATAATGAGAGGCCTGCGCACCGCAATGAAGAGTCGCCCCCACTTGCCGCAACTAGAGAAAGCCCTCGCACAGAAACGAAGACCCAACACAGCCATAAAAAAAAAAAAAAACTGACTCAGTAGAGTCTTTGTAAATTTAACAAAAAAAAGAAAAGATAAATGAAATTAAGAACTGTTTTTTTTGAAAAGATAAACAAATTGATAAATGTTTAGATAAGCTCATGAAGAAGAAAAGAGAGACACATATAAACAGAATAAGAAATGAAAGAAGGGAAAAACCAACCAATACCACAGAGATACAAAAAATCATAAGAGAATACTATAAACAACTATATGCCAACAAATGGGACAACCTGGAAGAAATGGACCAATTTCTAGAAACATATAACCTGCCAAGATTGAATCAAAAAGAAACAGAGAATTGGAACAGTCTAATCACTAGAAGTGAAATTGAATTTGTAATTCAAAAACAAAAACAAAAACTCCCAGTAAACAAAAGTTCAGGACCGGACAGCTTCACAGGGGTATTCTACCAAACATATGAAGAACTAATACCTATCCTTTTCAAACTATTCCAAAAAAATTAAGAGGGAATACTAACAAATTAATTCTAGAAAGCCACCATTATTCATATACAAAAACAAGAGAAAGACACTACATAAAAGAAAACGACAAGCCAATATTTTTGGTGAATAAAGATGCAATAGTCCTCAACAAAATATTAGCAAACCAAATCCAACAATGTATATAAAACATCATACGCCATGATCCATTTGAATTTATTCCAGGGTCAAACGGATGGTTCAACGTTTGCAAATCAATCAGTGTAATACATCACATTAACAGAAGGAAGTATGAAAACCGCATAATCCTCTCAGTAGTTGCAGAAATAATCATTTGACAATGCTATCCATTCATGATAAAAACTCTCATCAAAGTAGGTATAGCAGGAACATATCTCAACATAATAAAGGCTATTTATTGCAAAACTACAGCCAACGTCATATACAATGGCAAAATGTTGAAAGCCTTCCCACTAAATTTAGGAACAAGACAAGGATTGCCACTCTCACCACTTCTATTTAACATGGTATTAGAAGTCCTAGGCACAACAATAAGACAAGGGAAAGAAATAAAAGGTATCCAAATTGGAAGGGAAGAAGTAAGACCGTCACCATTTGGAGATTACATGATAATTTATATAGAGAACCCTAAAGTCTCCACCCAAAAAATATAATAATTAATTTTAAAAAAATTAGAAAGTTTGCAGGATTCAAGATTTGTGTACAGAAATATGCTGCATTTCTATACACTAATAATGAAACACGAGAAAGAAAAGAAAAAACAATACCATTTAAAATCCCATCAAAAAGAATAAAATACAAGGAATAAACATAACCAAGGAGGTGAAAGACCTATACTATGAAAACTTGAAACATTAATGAAGGAAATTAAAGATGATACAAAGAAATGGAAAGATATCTCATACACTTGGACTGGAATAATAATTATTGCTAAAATGGCCATACTACCTAAAGCAATCTACAGATTTAATGTAATTCTGTGGAAATATGCATGAGCTTTTTCACAGAACAAGAACAAATATTTCTAAAATTCACATGGAACCACAAAAGACGCTGAATTACTGAAGCAATTGTGAGAAAAAATAACAAAGCTGGAGGTATAATCTTCTCAGTCAGACTATATTACAAAGCTACAGTTATCAATAAAACATGGTTCTGTCACAGAAACAGACACATACATCAATGGAACAGGATAGAGAGCCCAGAAATAAACCCAGGCACCTATGGTCAATTAGTCTATGTCAAAGGAGGCAAGAATATACAATGGAGAAAAGACAGCCTCTTCAGTAAGTGGTGCTGGGAAAACTGAACAGCTACATGTAAAACAATGAGATTAGAACATTCCTTCAAACCACATACAAAAATAAACTCCATATGGAATAAAGACCCAAATGTAAGACCTGGAAACATAAAACTTCTAGAACAGAACATTGGCAGAACACTCTTTGACATAAATCGTGCCAATATGTATATATATTTTTTGGATTTGTCTCCTAAGGCCAAAGAAATAAGAGGAAAAATAAACAAATCAGATGTAATTAAACTTAAAAGCTATTGCACAACAAGGAAACCATTGACAAAATGAAAAGACAACCAATGGAATGGATGAAATTATTTGCAAATGATGTGACTGACAGGGGGTTAATATCCAAAATATACAAAGAACTCATACAACTCAATATCAAAAGAACAAGCAACCCAACCGAAAAATGGACAGACGACTTGAATAGACATTTTTCCAAAGAAGACATATAAATGGCTAATAGGCACATGAAAAGATGCTCAACTTTGCTAATCATTAGAGAAATGCAAATCAAAACAAATATGAGGGCTTCCCTGGTGGTGCAGTGATTGAGAATCTGCCTGCCAATGCAGGGGACACGGGTTTGAGCCCTGGTCTGGGAAGATCCCAAATGCCGCAGAGCAACTAGGCCCATGAGCCACAACTACTGAGCCTGCGCGTCTGGAGCTTGTGCTCCGCAACAAGAGAGACCGCAACAGTGAGAGGCCCACACACCGCGATGAAGAGTGGACCCCACTTGCCGCAACTAGAGAAAGCCCTCACACAGAAACGAAGACCCAACACAGCCAAAAATAAATAAATAAATAAGCTTTCATTAAAAAAAAATCAAATATGAGATATCACCTCACACTTGTCAGAATGGTTATCATCGAAAAGTCTACAAATAAATGTTAGAGAGGATGTGGAGGAAAGGGAACCCTTATACACTGTTGGTTGGAGTGTAAATTGGTGCAGCCATTATGAAAAACAGTATGGAGAAGTTTTCTCAGAAAATTAAACATAGAACTGCCATATGATCCAGCTATTCCAATCCTCAGTATATATCTGGAAACAATGAAAACACTAATTTGAAAAGATACAGGTACCCCAATGTTCACAGGAGCACTATTCACAATAGCCAAGACACAAAAGCAACACAAGAGCCCAACAACAGGTGAATGGATAAATAAGATGTGGTATACACATAGAATGGAATGCTACTCAGTCATACAAAGGAATGAAATTCTGCCATTTGCAGCAACTTGGATGGACCTGGAGAGTATTAGGCTTATTGAAATAAGCCAGACAGAGAAAGACAAGTACTGTATAATGTCACTTAAGTGTAGCATCGAAAAAATAATGCAATTGTATGTATATGCAAACAGAAGCAGATTCCCTAATATAGAAAACCAATTTATGATTACCAAAGCGGAGAAAGAAGCAGGGAGGGAAAAACTAGGGGTATTGGATTAGCTGATATAAATTACTATGTATAAAATAAACAACAAGGATATATTGTATAGCACAGGGAATTATAGCCGTTACCTGTCAATAATTTATAATGGAGTATAATCTGAAAAATACTGAATTCCTATGCTATGCACTTGAAACTAATATAATACTGTAAATCAAATATACTTCAAAACAAAGAGGTAATTTTGGTTACTGTAGCTTTGTAGTGTAGCCTAAAGTCAGGGAGCGGGATTCATCCTGCTCTGTTCTTCTTTGTCAAAATTGGTTTGGCTATTTGGGGTCTTTTGTGTTTCCATACAAATTTTAAAATTATTTGTTCTATCTCTGTGTAAAATGCCATTGATATTTTCATAAGGATTGTATTGAATCTGTGGACTGCTTTGGGTAGTATGGCCATTTTAACAATATTAATTCTTCCAATCCAAGAAAATGGTATATCTTTCCATCTGTTTGTGTCATTATCAATTTCTTTCATCAGTGTCTTATAGTTTTCCAAGTACAGTTATTTTTTCTCCTTAGGTAGGTTTATTCCTAGGTATTTTATTCTTTTTGATGCAGTGGTAAATGGGATTGTTTTCTTTATCTTACTCACAGTTCATTGTTAGTGTATAGTAATGCAACAGCTTTCTGTATATTAATCTTGTATCCTGCAACTTTACTGAATTCATTGATGAGCTCTAGTAGTTTTCTGGTAGCATCTTTAGGCTTTTCTATGTATAGTATCATATCATCTGCAAACAGTGACAGTTTTGCTTCTTCCTTCCCAATTTGGATGCCTTTTATTTCTTTTTCTTGCCTGACTGCTGTAGCTAAGACTTCCAATACTATGTTGAATAAAAGTTGCAGGAATGGGATTCCTTGCCTTGTTCCTGATCTTAAAGGAAATGTTTTCAGCTTTTCACTGTTGAGTATGATGTTAGCTGTGTGTTTGTCATACATGGCCTTTATTATGTTGAAGCATGTTCCCTCTATGCCCACTTTCTCGAGATTTGTTATCATAAATAGATGTTGAATTTTGTCAAAAGCTTTTTCCACATCTATTGAGATGATCGTATGATTTTTATTCCTCAATTTGTTTAGGTACTGTATCACACTGATTGATTTGCGGATATTGAAAACTCCTTGCATCCCTGGGATAAATCTCACTTGATCATGGTGTATTTTAATGTATTGTTGGATTTAGTTTGCCGATAATTTGTTAAGAACTTTTGCATCTATGTTCATCAGTGATACTGGCCTGTAATTTTCTTTTTTTCTCGTATCCTTGTCTTGCTTTGGGATCAGGGTGATGCTGGCTTCATAGAATGAGTTTGGAAGTGTTCTTAGCTCTGCAATTTTTGGAATAGTTTTAGAAGGATAGTTGGTAACTCTGCTTTAAATGTTTGGCAGAATCCACTTTTTTAATAAATTTATTTATTTATTTATTTAATTTTTAAAAATTTATTTTATTTATTTATTTTTGGCTGCATTGGGTCTTCATTGCTGTGCACGGGCTTTCTCTAGTTGCAGCGAGTGGGGGCTACTCTTTGTCGTGGTGCATGGGCTTTTCATTGCTGTGGCTTCTCTTGTTGTGGAGCACAGGCTCTAGGAGCATGGGATTCAGTAGTTGTGGCTCACCGGCTCTAGATTGCAGGCTCAGTAGTTGTGGTGCACGAGCTTAGTTACTTCACGGCATGTGGGATCTTCCCAGACCAGGGATCAAACCCTTGTCTCCTGCATTGGCAGGTGGATTCTTAACCACTGTGCCACCATGGAAATCCCTAGAATTCACTTTTGAAGCCATCTGGTCCTGGACTTTTGTTCATTGAAAGTTTTAAAATTTCTGATTCAATTTCATCACTGGTAATTGGTCTGTTCATATTTTCTATTTCTTCCTGCTCAGTCTTCAGAGATTGCACATCTCTGAGAATTTATTTTTTCTAGGTTGTCCATTTTATTGGCATATGGTTGTTTATAGTAGTCTCTTATGATCCTTTGTATTTCTATGATGTCAGTTACAACTTCTCCCTTTTCTTTTCTGATTTTATTGATTTGGGGCCTCTCCCCTTTTTTCTTTATGAGTCTGGCTAAAGGTTTATCAATCTTGTTTGTCTTTTCGAAAAAGCAGCTTTTAGTTTTATTGATTTTTCTATTGCTTTTTTAGTCTCTATTTCATTTATTTCTGCTCTGATTTTATGATTTCTTTAACTACCTTTGGGGTTTGTTTTTCTTTATTTTTTTCCTAGTTCTTCCAGGTGTAAAGTTATATTGTTTATTTGAGATTTTTCTTGTTTACTGAAATAAGCTTGTATTGCTATAAACGTCCCTCTTAGATCTGCTTTTGCGGCGTCCCATGGGTTTTGGATTGTTGTATTTCTCTTTTCATTTATCTCTTGGTATTTTTTTATTTCCTTTTTGATTTCTTCAGTGATCCAATGTTTTTTAGTAGCATATTGTTTAGCCTCCACGTGTTGGTTTTTTTGCAGTTTTTTTTTTCTTATAGTTGACTTCTACTCTCATATCTTTGTGGTTGGAAACGATGGTTGATATTATTTCAATTTTCTTAAATTTACCAAGTCTTGTTTTGTTATCCTGGAGAATGTTCCATATGCATTTGAAAAGAATGTGTTCTGCTTCTATTGGATTGAATGTTCTATATGTATCTATTAAATTCATTTGGTCTAATGTGTCATAAAAGACCACTGTTTCCTTATTGATTTTCTGTCTGGATGATTTATCTATTGATGTAAGTGAGGTATTAAAGTCCCCTACTATTATTGTATTAGTGTCTCTCCCTTTATTTATGTTAATAGCTACTTTATATATTTAGGTGCTTCTCTGTTGGGTGCATAAATTTTTACAAATACTATAACCTCTTGTTGGACTGACCCTTTTATCATTAACCAATACCTTTCTTTGTTTTTTGTTATGGTTTTGTTTTAAAGGTTATTTTGTCTGATAAGAATATTGCTACATCAGCTTTCTTTTCTTTTTATTTACATGAAACGTCTTTTTCCATCCCTTCACTTTCAGTCTATGTGTGTCTGTAGATCTAAGATGAGTCTATTTTAGGCTATATATAGATGGATCTTTTTTTTATGCATTCAGCTACCCTACATCTTTTGATTGGAGTATTTTGTCTATTTTACATTTAAAGTAATTATTGATAGGCATGTACTTATTGCCATTTTGTTAATTGTTTTCTGGGTTTT
This sequence comes from Balaenoptera ricei, assembly GCF_028023285.1. NCBI lineage: Eukaryota > Metazoa > Chordata > Mammalia > Artiodactyla > Balaenopteridae > Balaenoptera > Balaenoptera ricei. The sequence continues at coordinate 75,508,553 of NC_082660.1, forward strand.
TTTTGTAGGTCTTATCTGTTCCTATTTCCTTCTCTTGATTTCTTTCCTTGTGGTTTGATGGATTACTTTAGTAATATGTTTCGATTCCTTTCTCTTTATTTTTTATCCATTGAAGTTTTTAGGTTTGTGGTTACCATGAGATTCATATATATTGACCTGTATATATAGCTTTCTGTTTTAAGCTTATAGTCCCTTAAGTTCAAAGGAATCCTAAAAGCACTATATTTTTACTCCCCCTCCCCACTTTTCATATTTTTGGTTTCATATTTTGCATCTTTTTATTTTGTGTATCTCTTAATTACTTATTGAAAGTATGCTTGATTATATGACTATTGTCTTTTAACCTTCATACTATCTTTTTAAGTGGCTGATCCACTGACTTTCATATATGTTTTCCTTAACCAGTGAGATACTTTTCTTTCATATCTTCCCTTATTTCTAGTTGTGGTCTTTTCTTTTCCACTTAAAGAAGATCCATTAACATTTTTTTAAGGCTGGTTTAGTGGTGATGAACTTTAATTTATGCTTCTCTGGAAAACTCTTTATCTCTCCTTCAATTCTGAATGATAATCTTTCTGGGTAGAGTATTGTAGGTTGTAAGATTTTTCCTTTAACACTTTAAATATATCCTGCCACTCCCTTCTGGCCTGCAAATCTTCTTCTGAAAAGTCAACTGATAGTCTTATGGGAGTCTTCTTATAGGTAACTAGTTGCTTGTCTCTCATTGCCTTTAAGATTCCCTCTTTACAGACTTTAACTTTTGTCATTTTGTTTATAATATGTTTTGGCATGGATATCTTTGGGTTCAACTTGTTTGGGACTCTCTGTACTTCCTGTGCCTGGATGTCTGTTTCCTTCCCTTGGTTAGGGAAATTTTCAGCCTTTATTTCATCAGATAAATTTTCTGTCCTTTTGTCTCTCTCTTTTCATTTTGGGATTCCTATAATGGAAATGTTAGTATGCTTGATGTTGTTTCACCATCTCATAAACTCTGATTTTTTTTTATTTTTTAAAAAATTTTTACTGTTCTGATTGTGTGATTTCCAATATTCTATATTCTAGATTGCTTATCCATTATTCTGTAACATCTAATTTGCTGTTGATACCCTCTAGTGTATTTTTGATTTCAGTTGTTGTCTTCTTCAGTTCTGATTGGATTTTTATTATATTTTCTAAGTCTTTGTTAAAGTTCCCACTGAATTCCTCCATTCTACCCCCAAGTTCATAGAGCATTCTTATGACTGCTTCCTTTAACTCTTTATCAGGTAAATCATTTATCTCTGTTTCAATAGGGATTTTTCTTGTTGTTTCATTTGGAACATATTCTTCTGTCTCCTTATTTTGTTTTACTTTTGGTTTTTGTTTCTATGAATTAGGCAAAACAGCTACTTCTGATCTTGAAAAAATGGCCTTGTGTGGAAACATCCCCTGTGTAGATGGCTTGTGCCTTATGGCTTTGGCAAGTCAGCTGAAGCTGGAGCAGACACTGGAGAGTGCTGTGCCTGAGGCTGAATTGGTGGGGGAGCTGGGACTGGAGTGAGCCCTGGCAGGGACCAGTCCCTGGGCAGCACCTCACCAAGTTCATCTTGGTGGGGCACCTGGAGCTGGATCAGGTGTAAGCCAGGGGGATTCCCTGGGGGAACTCAAACAATGTTACTCACCAGCACCTCCAAACCCAGAGAGGGCTCCAGCAGTTCCCTGCACATTTGGCAGAAGCTCTAGGATTAGTAAATGGATCTTCTTCCTGTATAGTCCAGGTGCCCTTTAATCTGCTGTTTTTTCACTGTGTCCTAGGGCAGATGAGTCTACACTCAGGTCCCTCAGCAATACCTCTCTCTACTGCAGGTTACTGCATTAGGGGTGACGTTCCCATGGATACTGTGTCTCCATCTTTCCTACCCATTTCTATGTGGTCCTTCCATGTGCATTAGCTGTTCCATCAGCCCTCGGGTCTTCTTCAGTGAGAATTGCTCTGTATGTAGGTGTAGATTCAGTGTGTCCATGGGAGGACGTGAGCTCAGTGTAATCCTACACTGCCATCTTGGACCCCTCTCATGAGTTCTTTATATATTTTGGATATTAGATTTTTATCTGATACATGGTTTGCAAATCCTTCCTCCTATTCCATAGATTGCTTTTTCATTTTTAATTTTTTCTTTTGCTGTGCAGAAGCTTTTTAAGTGTGCTATAATACCACTCCTTGACTTTTGCTCTTGTTTCTTGTGCTTTTGGTATCATATCTAAAAAATCATCACCAATACCAATGTCAAGGAGATTTTCCCCTATGTTTTCTTCTAGAGTTTTTACAATATCAGGGGTTACATTTAAGTCTCTAATCCATTTTGAGCTAATTTTTGTGAGAGTGTAAAATAAGGTTGCAATTTTATTTATCTGAATGTGGTTATCCAGTTTTCCCTGCACCATTTATTGAAGAGACTATTCTTTCCCCATTGAGTGTTCTTGGCTCTGTTGTGAAATATTAGTTGACCATAAATGCTGGGGTTTATTTCTGGGCTCTCTATTCTGTTCCATTGGTCTATGTATTTATTTTTATGCCAGTACCATACTGTTTTAATTACTGTAGCTTTGTATTATAGTTTGAAATCCAGAGGTGTGATGCCTCTGGCTTTCTCATGATTTCCTTGGCTATTTGGGGTCTTTTGTGGTTTGATACAAATTTTAGGACTGTTTTTCTATTTCTGTGAGAAATGTCATTGGAATTTTGATTAAGATTGCATTGAATGATCAACAGTATTCTTCTCTGTGTAAATTCTGATGAACTTATTTGCAAAGCAGAAATAGAGACACAGATGTAGAGAACAAACGTATGGATACCAAGGGTGGGATGAATTGGGAAATTAGGAGTGTATCAAAAAAAAAAAAGAGGAGGAAAATGAAACTGATGATAGTCTAGATAGAAAACTGTCTTAATAACCTACGTTGAGTATTAAAACTCTCCCAGGCTCCCGACTTTGAGAAATGATACTATCAATAACCAAAAGGCCCAGTGAAAGATAATAAAGATTAGAATTCAGATAGGTAATTATTCATTTAATGAAGTTTTTGATCTCTAAAGACAGGTGACATGGGATACTGGAACATTTATAAACACTTAAGTCAGTCCCCCATTTGAATCCCAACTCTGGCATTTATAAATTGTGTAACCTTGAACAATTTGAATTAAAAATTAATTGTGACAGTGTTTTATATAGTGCCTGACACATAGTAGGCACTCAATAAATATTAGCCTTCTTGTTTTTACTTAGGAGTGCAAAAGATGCTCACTCTCCACATTCATTTAATACTTAGGAAAATGATTTTCAAAGTGCTATGAAATTCCTGGGATTTTTTTCCTTTACTGCTACTGATTACTGCATGTGAACTTTACATAAATAAACTAATTCATGGAATTGATAAACAAATGAAGTCATTTCCAAGTATATAATCATCAAGTTAAGGGGTTTTTACATGTTTGAGTACACGTTAGGTGGCATCCCTTCTTATTGGTCAGGTGGAGTAGTACAGCTCAGCTCAATATAACACAGCAAATACAAAGATGATAATAAGAAAAAAAAGAGTTCCATTGTGATATTTGTACATGAAAAGTGACAATCTCTACAAATGAAAAAAAAAATTATCATTCATGGTAGTAGTGCTAAAGGGAAGGAGAGATTCTTAAGTTAAAAGAATACTTTAAAGTGATTCACTGAAAAGTAAGCTGCTGGTGAGAACTGTAATTCTCAATAGTCATTACTTAGAGTATTTTAATTATCTTTTTGCCAAAAGTTTTCAATTTAGATTTTAGGAGACTGTCAAGAGATAATACCTCATTCTATAATATTAGAGTCAGTAGTAAAGGAAGATGAATTTTACCAAAATATATTGCTCCATCTAACTTTGTTAGAATTTTGGTTTCCTAAAGTAGAGGAAAATTACATAAAAATATTTCCTAGTGACACCTGGTTCCACACCAAGAAAATACTGTGTTATATCTTACTTGTTTCCTTTCCCTATGAATATCATTCCTAACTCATTTCATATCAATTAGATGTTTGAATAATAATTTCTACACCAATTATGAACTCAAAAGTAGAAGAAGTGAATACTGTGATAAGACTACCTTCATGAACTTAATAATATTTAAATATAACTCCTTAACTAAAGTGTGATGAATAACTCCTAACTCTTCCCCCCAAAATGCCATGTTGTTCATGTTGTTCCCTAGTCTGTTCTTTTCCATTTCTCCAATCCTACCCATCCTTCAAGACTACACCGCAATGATTTAGCTACCTCTGATCTTATCAACAAAGCACTCCTTCTCTGAGGGCCATTACCTATAATAAAAAGTTAAAGGTAGATGCAAAAATTTAAGTATATTTTTGTTAAAGATAAGGTACTGTATATAGCTTTTCAATTTTTCCACATGTGTTATCTTGTTCATGCATCTAGATTGTTGGTCCCTCAAAGTCAGATATTACTTCTTTTTTTAATTAACTTTCATTGGAGTATAGTTAATTTACAATGTTGTGTTAGTTTCTGCTGTACAGCAAAGTGAATCAGTTATACATATACATATATCCACTCTTTTTTAGATCCTATTGACATATAGGACATTACAGAGTATTGAGTAAAGTTCCCTGTGCTGTATAGTGGGTTCTTATTAGTTATCTATTTTATATAGTAGTGTGTATATGTCAATTCCAATCTAGAAATTTATCCCTCCCCTCCTTCCCCATTGGTAGCCATAAGTTTGTATTCTACATCTGTGACTCTATTTATGTTTTGTAAATAGGTTCATTTTTACCCTTTTCTTAGATTCCACATATAAGTGATATCATATGATATTTGTCTTTCTCTGTCTGACTTACTTCACTCAGTATGACGATCTCTAGGTCCATCCATGTTGCTGCAAATGTCATTATATCATTCTACTTTATAGCTGAGTAATATCCCATTGTATATATATGTACCACATCTTCTTTATCCATTCCTCCATCAATGCACATTTAGATTGCTTCCATGTCCTGGCTACTGTAAATAGTGCTGCGATGAATGTTTGGGTACATGTATCTTTTCAAATTATGGTTTTCTCTGGATATATGCCCAGGAGTTGGATTGCTGGATCATATGGTAATTCTATTTTTACTTTCTTAAGGAACCTCCATACTGTTGTCCATAGTGGCTATACCAATTTACATTCTTATTAACAGTGTAGGAGGGTTCCCTTATCTACACACCCTCTCCGGCTTTTACTATTTGTAGATTTCTTGATGATGGCCATTCTGACTGGTGTGAGGTGATAACTCACTGTAGTTTTGATTTGCATTTCTCTGATAATTGGTGATGTTGAGCATCTTTTCATGTGTTTGTTAGCCATCTGTATGTCTTCTTTGCAGAAATCTCTACTTAGATCTTCTGCCATTTTTTGGTTGGGTTGTTTGGGTTTTTTTATATTGAGCTGCATGAGCTGTTTGTAAATTTTGGAGATTAATCCCTTGTCAGTCGCATCATTTGTAAAAATTTTCTCCCATTCTGTGAGCTGTCTTTTCGTTTTGTTTATGGTTTCCTTTGCTGTGCAGAAGCTTTTAAGTTTAATTACATCACATTTGTTTATTTTTGTTTTTATTTTCATTACTCTAGGAGGTGGATCAAAAAAGATTTGCTGCAATTTGTATCAGAGCGTGTTCTGCTTATGTTTTCCTCTAAGAATTTTATAATATCTGGTGTTACATTTAGATCTTTAATCCATTTTGAGTTTATTTTTTTGCTTGGTAGTAGAGAATGTTCTAATTTCATTCTTTTACATGTGGCAGTCCACTTTTCCCAGCACCAGTTATTGAAGAGACTCTCTTTTCTCCATTGTATATTTTTGCCTCCTTTGTCATAGATTAGGTGACCATAGGTGTGTGGGTTTATTTCTGGACTTTCTATCCTGTTCCATTGACCTATAGTTCTGTTTTTGTGCCAGTACCATACTGTTTTGATAACTGTAGCTTTGTAATATAGTCTGAAGTAGGGAGCCTGATTCCTCCAGCTCAGTTTTTCTTCCTCAAAATTGCTTTGCCTATTTGGGGTCTTTTGTGTTTCCACACAAATATTAAAAATTTTTTGTTCTAATTCTGTGAAAAATGCTATTGGTAATTTGATAGGGATTGCATTGCATCTGTAGATTACTTTGTATAGTATACTCATTTTGACAATATTGATTCCTCTAATCCAAGAACATGGTATATCTCTCCATTGGTTTGCATCATCTTTGATTTCTTTCATCTGTGTCTTATAGTTTTCTGAGTACAGATCTTTGACTCCTTAGGTACATTTATTCCTAGGTATTTTATTCTTTTTGATGCAAAGGTAAATGGGATTTTGTTTCCGTGGTTTCTCTTTCTGATCTTTTGTTGCTTGTGTATAGGAATGCAAGAGAATTATGTGTATTAATTTTGTATCCTGCAACTTTACTAAATTCATTGATGATCTCTAGTAGTTTTCTGGTAACATCTTTAGGATTCTGTATGTATACTAACACGTCATCTGCAAACAGTTACTGTTTTACTTCTTTTCCAACTTGGATTCTTTTTATTTCTTTTTCTTTTCTGATTGTCATGGCTAAGACTTCCAAAACTATGTTGAATAAAAGTGGCAAGAAGTTATATCCTTGTCTTGTTCCTGCTCTTAGAGAAAATGCTTTCAGGTTTTCACCATTGAGAATGATGTTTGCTGTGGGTTTGTCATATATGACCTTTCTATTATGTTGAGGTATTTTCCCTCTATGCCCACTTTCAGGAGAGTGTTATATCATACATAGGTGTTGAATTTTGTCAAAAGCTTTTCCTGCATCTATTGAGATGATCATATGGTTTTTATTCTTCAGTTTGTTAATATGGTGTGTCACATTGATTAATTTACATATTTTGAAGAATCCTTGCATCCCTGGGATAAATCCCATTTGATTATTGTGCATGATCCTTTTAATATGGTGTTGGATTCGTTTTGCTGGTGTTTTTTTTTTTTTAACATCTTTATTGGAGTATAATTGCTTTACAATGGTGTGTTAGTTTCTGCTTTATAATAAAGTGAACCAGCTACACATATACATATATCCCCATATCTCCTCCCTCTTGCATCTCCCTCCCACCCTCCCTATCCCACCCCTCTAGGTGGTCACAAAGCACCGAGCTGATCTCCTTGTGCTATGCAGCTGCTTCCCACTAGCTATCTATTTTACATTTGTTAGTATATATAAGTCCATGCCACTCTCTGACTTCGTCCCAGCTTACCCTTCCCCTTTTTCTTGAGGATTTTTTTGTCTATTTTCATCAGTGATATTGGCCTGTAATTTTCTTTTTTTGTGATGTCTTTGTCTCCATTTTGTATAAGAGTGATGGTGGCCTCGTAGAATGATTTTGGGTGTGTTCCTTCCTCAGCAATTTTTTGGACTATTTTGAGAAGGATGGGTGTTAACTCTTCTCTAAATGTTTGATAGAACTCGCCTGTGAAGCCACCTGGTCCTGGACTTTTGTTTGTTCAAAGATTTTAAATCACAGTTTTAATTTCAGTACTTGTGTTTTGTCTGTTCATATTTTCTATTTCTTCCTGCTTCAGTCTTGGAAAGTTGTACTTTGCTAAGAATTTGTCCATTTCTTCTAGGTTATCCATTTTATTGGCATACAGTTGCTTGTAGTAGTCTCTTATGATCCTTTGTATTTCTGTACTGCCAGTTTTAACTTCTACTTTTTCACTTCTAATTGTATTGATTTGAGTTGTCTCCTTTTTTCTTGATGAGTCTGGCTAAAGTTTTATCAATTTTGTTTATCTTCTCAAAGAACCAGCTTTTAGTTTCATTGATCTTTGCTATTGTTTTCTTCTCTATTTCATTTATTTCTGCTCTGATCTTTATGAATTCTTTTCTTCTACTAACTTTAGGCTTTGTTCTTCTTTCTCTAGTTGCTTTAGGTGTAAGGTTAGGTTGTTTATTTGAGATTTTTCTTGTTTCCTGAGGTAAGATTTTATTGCTGTAAATTTCCTTCTTAGAACTGCCTTTCCTCCCTCCCATAGATTTTGGATTGTTGTGTTTTCATTGTCATTTGTCTCTAGGTATTTTTGATTTCTTATTTGATTTCATCAGTGATCCATTGTTTATTTAGTACCACATTGTTTAGCCTCCATGTGTTTGTGTTTTGTACAGTTATTTTTTCCCCTGTAATTGATTTCTAATCTCATAGCATTATGGTCGGAAAAGATGCTTGATATGATTTCAGTTTTCTTAAATTTACAAGGTTTGATTTGTGACCCAAGATGTGATCTGTTCCAGAGAATGTTCCATGTGCACTTGAGAAGAAAGTGTATTCTGCTGCTTTTGGATGGAATATCCTATAGATATCAATTAAGTCTATGTGGTCTAATGTGTGTTAAGGCTTGTGTTTCCTTATTAATTTTCTGTCTGGATGATCTGTCCATTGGTGTAAATAGGGTGCTAAAGTTCTCCATTAATATTGTGTTACTGTCAATTTCCCCATTTATGGCTGTTAGCATTTCCCTTATATGTTGAGGTGCTCCTATGTTCGGTGCATATATATTTACAATTGTTATATCTTCTTGAATGGATCCCTTGATCATTATGTAGTCTCCTTACTTGTCCCTTGTAACAGTCTTTATTGCAAAGTCTATTTTGATTTCCATTTGCATGTATTATTTTTTTTCCATCCCCTCACTTTCAGTCTGTATGTGTCCCTAGGTCTGAAATGGGTCTCTTGTAGACAGCATGTATACCAGTCTTGTTTTTGTATCCATTCTGCCAATCTATGTCTTTTGGTTAGAGCATTTAATCCATTTATGTTTAAGGTGATTATTGATATGCATGTTCCTATTGCCATTTTGTTAATTGCTTTCTATTAGTTTTTTTGGTCTTTTTTCTTCCCTTTCTCTTTTGTTCTCTTCTCTTGTGGTTTGAGGACCATCTTTAGTGTTGTGTTTGGGATGCTTTTTCTTTTTTGTGTGTCTATCCATTGAAATTTTTGTGTTTGCTGTTCCCATGAGGTATTGATATAGATGTCTATATGTGTACAAGGTTGTTTTAAATTTCTGGTCTCTTTCCCTCCTAGAGAAGTTCCTTTAGTATTTGTTGTAAACCTTGTTTGGTGTTGCTGAATTCTCTTAACTTTTGCTTGTATGTAAGCTTTTGATTTCTCTAGAAGTGATCTTGGGAAAAATATTCTCTGACATAAATTGTACCAGTGTTTCTTAGGTCAGTCTCCCAAGGCAATAGAAATAAAGCCAAAAATAAACAAATAGGAATTAATCAAACTTACAAGCTTTTGTGTGACAAAGGAAACCATAAACAAAATGAGAAGGCAACCTACAGAATGGGAGAAAATATTTGCAAATGATACAACCAACAAGGGCCTAATTTCCAAAATATACAAACAGCTCATATAACTCAACAACAACAAAAAAAAACACAACCCAATAGAAAAATGAGTGGAAGACCTAAATAAACATTTCTCCAAAGAAGAAATACAGATGGCCAATAGGCACATGAAAAGATGCTCAACGTTGCTAATTATTAGAGAAATGGAAAGCAAAACTACAGTGAGGTACCACCTCATACCAGACAGAATGGCCATCATTAAAATGTCTACAAATAACAAATGCTGGAGAGGGTGTGAAGAAAAGAGAACACTCCTATACTGTTGGTGGGAATGTAAGTTGGTGAAGCCACTATGGAAAAAAGTATGGAGGTTCCTCAGAAAACTAAAAAATTGATTTACCATATGACCCATATGTCCTGGCCATATATCCAGACAAAACTATAATTCAGAAAGATTACATGCACCCCTATGTTCATAGCAGCACTATTCACAATAGCAAAGACATGGAAACAACCTAAATGTCCATTGACAGATGAATGGATAAAGAAGAAGTGGTACATATATTCAATGGAATACTACTCAGCCATAAAAAAGCATAAAATAATATTATTTTCAGCAACATGGATGGACCTAGAAATGATCATACTAAGTGAAATAAGTCAGAAAGAGAAAGACAAATACAATAGGATATCACTTATATATGTAATCTAAAATATGACACAAACGAACCTATCTATGAAACAGAAACAGACTCATGGACATAGAGAACAGACTTGTGGTTGCCAATGGAGAGAGGTTTGGGGGATGGATGGTGTGGAAGGTTGGGGTTAGGAGATGTAAGCTATTATATATAGAATGGATAAACAAGTTCCTACTGTATAACACAGGGAACTATATCCAGTAATATTTATTCATCATGATAAACCATAATGGAAAATAATATATAAAAAAATGTGTATACATATATATATATACCTGAATCACTTTGATGTACAGCAGAAATTAACACAACATTGTAAATAAACTATACTTCAATTTAAAAAAAAATTGTTGCCTAAACCAAACCACAGAGCTATTTGGTTGCATAACCAAGGCAAGACAGAAATCTACTCTACTATAATAACAGAAGTATGTGGATATTTTGTCAGTCTGACCTCTAGACTAATAGAGAATCACTGTATTTCTGTTGTGTGTCACAGAACCCAGCTCATTTCTAGACATTTAGAAGGTTGTTGATTATATAAGAGATATATAATAGATAACAACTAGCAAAGCTGAATAACATTATAATAGAAACTGTTATTATGTATGAAATTAAAATGTTATTCATAACTGCATATTATGTGTGGAAGGTTTTTTATGCTGCTAAATCTTCCATTCATATTTTCTCTCTCTCTCTGTCAGTCTACAGTGATTTCTGAATCTTTATGAATAGATTACTCTAATAATTGATGGCCTATTCTATAATTATAGTCTATAAAAATCACGTGGCTCCCTTTTTGTGGAATATCTCAAATAAAATGAATTAAATACTTGTTCTTCATGGGCTACTAGTGTGCCCCTTAATCATCCTTGCTTTTCATGTAAGAAAGAGGAGGGTTACCTCTGAATAGGAAGGGAAGTGGAAGTGATCTGTGAAGAGTACACAGGGTGCTTCATTTGTCCTGGAAGATTTTATCAAATGATGGGTACATTCATTTTTATGATACAAGATTTTGTACATTTTGCTTCATCTGAATTATCTTATATTTTTAAGATAAATGAGAAGATATTTTTCCATGCTATATATCCTCTTTTTGAATCTCTGAGAGAAAATATTGTACACTTTTATACAAGTCTTATTAACTTATTTTGCTTACTAGGTCTAAAATAGAATTGGGTTTTTTTCCCCTTTTCCATTCATGTAGGATACTGCTTCTTAGCTTGATAGAGTTCTTTTAACTTCCTTTAATATTACTTACTTGGGACTTCCCTTGTGGTCTAGTGGTTAAGAATCTGCCTTCCAATGCAGGGGACGCTGGTTCAATCCCTGGTTGGGGAACTAAGATCCCACATGCTGTGGGGCAACTAAGCCTGCGCAGCACAACTAAGTCCACATGCTGCAACTACTGAGCCCACGTGCTCTGGAGCCTGTGTGCCACAACTAGAGAGAAGCCTGTGTGCTCCAACAAAGAGCCTGCATGCCACAGCAAATGATCCCGCATGCCACAACTAAGACCCAACACAGGCAAAAATAAATAAATAAATTTAAAAAAAAATATTACTTGATTGGAAACATGAAAGCTATGTTTCAGTTAATTGCTGGTTGTAAGTCAGCAATTAATGATATTCCATATGTTTATCAAATCATAGCAGGTTTAATTAACCCATACTTTGTTAGTCTCTCAAAGTCCATATAAATAATGTGATTGTGACTAGTACTATAAATTTCACTCCAATTTTTAAAATAACATATGAATAATTTACACCAGTGATGACAAAATAATTAGTACAGAAAAACAAATTCTGGAGGGTAGAGGAAGCAGTACTTTAGTGCAATATATTAAGTGACTTTCTTCTAACTGAGGATTTCTCTTTGTTTTTTAAATTGAATATAAAAGTATACATTTATATATTTTTAGATCTGGGAATCATATATTTAAACCAAAAGTGAAAATAGAGGAATTATTTTATTGTTAAATAAAAATAATATCTGAAAGATATTACAGCACTAGGTTCAATCAGTCTAGATATTTAAGGACAGAGAGTCTAAAGGAGACAGCCATTTAAATTTATTTCTTGGCTGAGAAAACTGGATATTCATATGCAAAACATGAAGTTTGACCCTTATCACACACCACACATAAAAATTAATTCAAAATGTTGTAAAGACCTAGCTGCAAGAATTAAAACTATAAAGCTCTTAGACAAAAACTTAGACATAAACCTTCATGAACTTGGATTAGGCAGTGTTTTATTTGTATGTCCCCTAAAACACAAGAAATCAAAGACAAATAGATAAACTCTACTTCAATAAAATTAAAAATACTTTTGTTTCAAAGGATACTAGCAGGAAAGTGAAAAGCAATCTACACATTGGGAGAAAGTAGTTGCAAATCGTCTATCTGATAAAGTTTTAATATCCAGGATATGTGAAGAACTCTTATAATGCAGCCATAAAAACACAAATGACCCAGTTTAAAAATGAGCAAAGGATTTGGATAGATATTTCCCCAAATAAAATATACAAATGTCCAAAACAGTACATGAAAAATGCTCAGTATCATTAGTCATTAGGGAAATGTAAGGCAAAATCACAAGATACCTCTTTTTACCCACTAGAATGACTATTATTTTTTAAAAACTATTTTATTTAGTATTATTTTTTATTTTAAAAAATTGAGGCAATGATTTAGAGAAATTGGAACCCTCATATATATATTTTTTTAATATTTATTTATTTAGGCTGTGTTGGTTCTTAGTTGTGGCACACGGAATCTTCGTTGCAGCATGCGGGATCCTTTGTTGAGGCATGTGGACTTCTTAGTTACGGCATGCACATTCTTAGTTGCAGCATGCACACTCTTAATTGTGGCATGCATGCGGGATCTAATTCCCTGACCAGGGATCGAAACCAGGCCCCCTGCACTGGGAGCGTGGAGTCCTACCCACTGGACCAGCAGGGAAGTCCCCCTCATATATTATTGGAGGAAATGTAAAATGGTGTAATTTCTGTGGAAAACAGTTCGGCATTTCCTCAGAAAGTTAAACATAGAATTATCATACTATCCAGCAATTCCACTAATAGGTATATACCCAAGAAGGCTGAAAATACATGCCTACACAAAAAACTTGTACACCAATATTTATAGAAGCATTATTCATAATAGCCAAAATGTGGAACAACCCAAATATCCCTCACCTGAATAATAAATAAACAAATGTTGTATATCCATGAGATGGGGTGTTATACACCCATAAAAAGGAATGAAGTACTGATACATGCTACAAAATCAATGAAGCCTGAAAACATTTTTTTTAATGAAAGAAAGTAGTAGCAAAGCCCAAATAACATATAATTCCATTTATACGAATTGTCCAGAATAGGCATATCTACAAAGATAGAGAGTAGACTGGTGGTTGTCAGGGCTAGGGGGCAAATGGGGAGTGGTTGCTAATGGTTATGGGGTTTCTTTTGGGAGTGATGCAAATGTTATCTAATTGATAGTGGTGATGGCTGCACAACCTTCTGACTATTCTGAAAACCATGGAATTATACATTATTAATGGGCGAATTGTGAGGTAGGTGAATTGCACCTCAATAAAAAATATTTCCTATGTAGAACACTGTAATTATTGGCTTAACTCAGAAAGTAATTGTAATAACTGTCTTTAGCTTAGGAAGTACTGCGACTATCAGCACATGGTCTGTAAACACCCTGGAAGACCTGGTAGTGTGTTGGAGCTAGTTCAAATTTGTTCACAATAATCTATTGTTTGCATACCTTCCCAACCACGGTGGTAGTATCAATATTTACACCACCATACGTAAAAGCCCAAACGAAACTTTTGGCCAACCCAATACTTACACCACCAAAACCAGCAAACACTAGAAATGAGGGTTCCTCTTCTATCCCAAAGAGCCATCTCTTAAAACATTTACCAGCACATCACTGATGAAAGTCCATACCATGTTTCCAGGGAGGTTTCAGGATGATGGAGGTCCAGGAAAAGACTTACAGGGTATTTAATGATTCTACTGCTAGAAGGAAGTGAAAAAGTCTACAGTTCTATGATGAGCGTATGCAGAGCTGAAAGGTATTAAAGGGTGGAGCTAGGCACCTCCTGTGGTAATTTAAGATTAGCAAGCAACTACTTCAATTGACAGATTCGTTCACAGATGTGCCCACTCACACTACCTTCCCTTCCCAGTCTTGCCTACCCATCAAAACAAACAAAAACATGAAATGATAACAATTTGTTGTAATACTAGTGATTTCAGTGATATGGCTAAGAGCTGCTCTTAAAAAATATATGACCTTTCATTTAGATTTTTTGGAAATGAGTGCTTTTTGTCTCTTTCTACTCTTGTTGTTGTTTCTACTCTTGGCATGCTTATCTGCATCAAGAAAGAAAAACTCGTCTATTCAGTAGCCTGAGAGTCAGATTTTAGCATTTCCCAAATTATTTTAACTTAGAACTGAACCAAGGAAACATTTGATACAGTGAAATTTCCCATATCCTTTCTTATTTGGGCCAGCTGCTTTCACTTTTTATTGTAACAATAGATTGTACGTTATCCAGGTATTTTTTATTGAAATATGTTTGACATATAACATTGTGTAAGTTTAATGTGTACAACATGTTAATTTGATACATTTATATATTGTAATATGATTGCTATTGTAGGGATAATTATCACCTTGTTACATAGGTACCCAAGTAGTTTTAATTGGTTTCAGAAAGCAGCAGTTAAGAATACAAAGTGGCTCATGGTAAGCCGATCCCTCTTTTTAAAAAAGTTCAAAGCTTATGATCTACTAATGGTGAATAAGAAACGTTATTTCTGTACATCAAGGTTAGCGGTTTCTTCTCTTTTTTTTTAACACTTGCGTGCTCTGGCAGTGCTATTTTGCTTGAGGCTCATTCACATAGGCAGAAATTTAAATTACCCAGACTGACCTTTTCTGTTTCATTAAGGTGATTTTAATGTTATTCTCATTAAAGGGAGAAGTACCTTAGTCCATGTTTTGGAGCAGAAATTACTAAATGTATACTTTGGGAAATTCAAATGAGATAGGATTCTTGAAAAGCATGATCTACATTAGCTAGAAGCTACATAGAATTGTTAAAATTTAATATGCTACCATTTGCATGTCAGACAAGTTGTCAGATAAGATTTTCAGATTATGATAATAACTTCTACTTCCCCAAAGATATTTTACTGCTATAATTCATAATAAAATAACCTGCTCACTAAGAGCATTTTTAAATTTTGTTCTTCCATAGTATTCAGCTTTGTAGTTCTGGATATTAAAGTCTTCTATTTTAATAGGGTTCCATTAACATATTTTCTTTAGAATGATTTATCAATGTTTAAATAATTTATCATTTCCTTTTAATAGAATTATATAAAATCAGGGAAGCACCTGAATTGTAAAATTTTCTCTGTAAGACTAAAAACTTGTCTGTTTCTTCTTGGTGTGCTTAAAATAGTGTAAACATGGTCTTTGACTATCAAATATTTGCAAAGAATGATAATTGTCAATCTAACAGATTTGTTCACTTAGATTTTTTTTTTCACTAATCAGCATCCAAATAATTGTTTTTAAAGTATTGGTGCTAAACTGAGTGTCTTGCATTCAATTTATAAATGTTTATCTCTAACACAGAAGCTAAAATGTGACAAGCCCCAGTTTTAGGAGATATAAACTTGTGACTAGAAGATACAAAAAACAAAGCATTGTTTCTAGCTATTTGGACTTGGGAAAATCTGACTCGCTGAGCGCCCCCCACCCCCAAGTAATATGAGCAAGGAATTTTACAGAGAGCTTATGGGTAATGATTACTTATATCTATAGAGTCAAAGTAAAACTTAGACTGGAAAATTTTCTTCATCTGTTAAAAAAATGAGCATAATCAGACACTCCCTGCAGATCAGGTGGAGATTGTGTAAGTGACAATAGTTTCTATACTGTAAAGCCTGCTACACCTGTAAGGGATTGTTGTTATCTGATTTGTTTTTCAAATTGTCTTTTGCACTATTTCATAAATGGTATAAATTTGGGAGATGAGAGAATGGAGAGGCATAAATATCCACACCATTTGTAAGTACTGCTATTACCAACAAAATGTTAATACATCATGTACTAACATTGGTAACACTCTCATTACAGTGTATACTCAATGAATTTACAGTAAATTAGCATTTTTTGTGCGTGAAATATGCTTTGGGGGGATATTTCAATTAATAAGCTGGCTAATACTATTCCCAAGTATTTTAGTGAACCTGAAACCTGCCTAATAAGCAAGTTGAATAAGCAAGTATCCATCATCTATTAATAATTTTATCAGTATCACAATTAGAAAACTGTGTCTACCAAGCAACCTTAGTATGATTCAAATTGAAATAATAGCATTCTTCAACAAGCAAAAGTTTCCATTTCCCATACCGATAGATGACTTGCAGTATAAAATATTTTTGACTATTAATGAAATATCAGTAGAATGTCTCAGCCTTCCTTCTCAACTATTGTCACTCTTGGAGCTATTTCACAGGGAATTTATGCTGAAATTTTAGCCAGATATTAGCAAATTTAAGAGATTCTGTTGTTCACTGAAATTCATAATTATTTTGTGTAAAATGACCGTTTTTTTATAAAAAACAAAAACGTTAGCTTCAGTAGAGTGGCTATTAAATTTATACATTCTAGGAAAACAGTTAAATCATGCTTCAGGTTCTGTAATAGGTGATTGACAATAAAGCTTTTTGCTTCTATGCTACTTTGTAATGTAATAATTGGAGAGAGAAGCAAAGAGGATGTCTCAAAGAGAATGTCCAGAAGTCCAACATAGAAAAAGAGGGGAAAGAGCTTTACTTTATAAGTAAAAACACACAGTACCATGTCCCATGATTTAGTTAAATGTTTTGAGTTCTGGTGAAGGCAAAGGTGCATTGGTACTTATTTTCTGGCTTTCAGCCTTTTGCTGAGCTTTTGGTTGAATATCATATTTTTTATAAGGAGTTAGCTATGTGACAAAAGAAAATACAGACTATCAACACTTAGAGGATTTCAATGATTTTAAGTATGAAAGGAGAGAAGGAGAAAATGCAAAAAGAATGAGAAAGCACTGACTAAAAATTAAAGCTGGCATTTTCTCAAGAAGAATTATTTTTAAGGCTATAAAAAAGTAATATATATGATCTAAGTTTGTTTAAATTTCCATTGTTTCTTTTTTCATTTTTTTCAAAATTGTTTAAAGCCACCTGACTAAATTTAATCATCTTCTACTTATCCATATTGCTGCACATGTTGCTTAATTGACAATCAATCGTATCTCCCAAACTAGACTGGTGACAGCTAATAGCTGCTTATCAGGTTTCATCCTATGGAGGGTAAGTGGGTTCCTCTTATGTAGGCAGTGGCAGTCCAGGCTACCCCTTTCACTCATGGGTTTACCTGGTCTGACCAGAACTAGCCTGAGACAAACTAGAGGTCTCAACTTTCTTCCACTCATTTCTTAGAATATCAGTACTTATTTGTGTCTTCACTTGAAAACCCAAGTGAGTAATTAGGGAAACAAGGT
Organism: Balaenoptera ricei; assembly: GCF_028023285.1. NCBI lineage: Eukaryota > Metazoa > Chordata > Mammalia > Artiodactyla > Balaenopteridae > Balaenoptera > Balaenoptera ricei. Next base: position 75,526,207 of record NC_082660.1, read on the forward strand.
TTCTTTTTCTGTCCAATGTGCCTTCTGAAATCAAGTATCCAAGAGACTGCTCAGTTTTTTGTTTCACTTTGTGTGCACAACAATTTTTTAGATAAATCTAATTAGAGATTAAAAGACAAGTCCATGAAGCCCACAAATTTCATTTATCTTTCCTCCAATAATTTTGTAAGGCTAATGAACATTGTATATACAAGAACCAATAAAATGCTTCTTTGGCAGAAGTTTCCTTTTGTTTTACCACCCTACTTTTGCTGGTTGTGACTAACAGTCCTTTTTCTTTACCCTTTAAATGAAGAAAAGAATGATTATGCCCCACTTCCCTGACCATTAAAAGTCACCCTACAATGTGACCCCAGAGGATTCTATATAAACCATCTCATAAGTTGTATTATTGACACCAAAGCACTTTCAAACCTCAATAGAAATTAGCAATTATTAATCATAATATATTTGTAGACAATAGTTATTAAATGTGGTTAACTTTTTAGATCTCCTATAATTGCTTGAGTTGATTTCCCACTCTGGGTTAAAATTTTACCTTTACTATTCATGCTAATAAAATTGACTCAGAGTCTATGTCCATTCACTATAGGATGCTGCTGAAAATGGAATTAACCTGTCAAATTAGTTTAGTCTTTTTCTGCTTGAAACATCTGTCCTCTAGCAACACAATTACTATAATTTCTCAAATGTGATCTTATTTCTAATTCTGTGGAAATTTATGCGATTTAAACTCTGAACTTATTATTTTCATTCCAAGAAAAACTGATTATTTGTGAAGAGTGGAATTTTGTGTTTGACATTTACTGTGTATAATTTTTCACCTGCACTACCTCATGAAAATTGCCTATTTGGCATTCATTGGAAAAACCTATACCAAAAGTTCCTTATAGGAAGTAATTTTTGTTTTTATTTCATATGGATTAATATCTGAAGAACATAGGGACTTCCCTGGTTGCACAGTGGTTAAGAATCCATCTGCCAATGCAGGGGACACGGGTTCGATCCCTGGTCTGGGAAAATCCCACATGCCGCAGAGCAACTAAGCCCATGAACCACTACTACTGAGCCTGTGCTCTAGAGCCCACGAGCCACAACTATTGAGCCTGTGTGCTGCAACTACTGAAGCCCACGTGCCTAGAGTCCATGCTCCGCAACAAGAGAAGCCACCACAATGAGAAACCCGTGCACCACAAGGAAGAGTAGCCCCCGCTCATTGCAACTAAAGCCCACACCCAGCAATGAAGACCCAACACAGCCAAAAAACAAAAACCAAAAAGAACATAGATATGTGCCATTTTCAAACATTTTGTATAGATGGTTTGGTTTTGTGTTTAACTAACAGCTTGAAAAGGGAGAAATTTTAAAATATTAGGTTATCTTTACTAAAGAAATTTCAGGATACTATTCAAATAGATAAATCAAACAAGGCTTTTTAGGGGCTTAGTGCTCTTGTCGTCTATGAATGCATTTATGATTTATAATTACTCTTAACATTATTTGTCTTTCCATGAGTTAGTGTTAATCCTTACAATGATATTTGATATTTAGTTAAGACTTTAAAGAAATTACATTAGAGTCACTGTATGATTTTTCCAAGAAAAAAATAATGATGCTAATTATAACACCAATAATATATTTTATAATATTCCATGCCTCTTATACCTAATCATGGACTAAAATAGTAAGTTAATTTAGAGGCAAGATTATTAAAAGTGGTAATTCAGCATGCAGAGAGGACAAGATAAATTACAATCTTATTTTCTTTAAGACCCTTCAATTTCTTAGTGTGTTATTATTCTTATTTCATTATCAACAATTGACATTAACATCGTCACTCTTCCACGAACTATCATAGTTTAATAAACAATTATCTTGTTGGTATTGAACAGACGAAAAATAATTGTTCTTTAAAACATCACTAAAACGTACAAGACATTTTGTCAGGGGTTAAACAAATGAAATAAAAATTCTGGCAGCAAATTACAGTAGTTGGCTTGGCTGATATTTAAACACTGAAGTCTGCATACAGGTCTTTTGTCTCCCTAGGTAGGTTTATTCCTAGGTATTTTATTCTTTTTGTTGCAATGGTAAATGGGAGTGTTTCCATAATTTCTCTTTCAGATTTGTCATCATTAGTGTATAGGAATGCAAGAGATTTCTGTGCATTAATTTTGTATCCTGCAACTTTACCAAATTCATTGATTAGCTCTAGTAATTTTCTGGTGGCATTTTTAGGATTCTCTATGTATAGTATCATGTCATCTGCAAACAGTAACAGCTTTACTTCTTCCTTTCCAATTTGTATTCCTTTTATTTCTTTTTATTCTCTGATTGACCTGGCTAGGACTTCCAAAACTATGTTGAATAATAGTGGTGAGAGTGGACATCCTTGTCTCGTTCCTGATCTTAGAGGAAATGCTTCCAGTTTTGCACCGTTGAGAATGATGTTTGCTGAGGGTTTGTCGTATATGGCCTTTATTATGTTGAGGTAGGTTCCCTCTATGCCCATTTTCTGGAGAGTTTTTATCATAAATGGGTGTTGAATTTTGTCAAAAGCTTGTTCTCCATCTATTGAGATGATCATATGGTTTTTATTCTTCAATTTGTTAATATGGTGTATCACGTTGATTGATTTGCGTATATTGAAGAATCCTTGCATCACTGGAATAAATCCCACTTGATCGTGGTGTATGATCCTTTTAATGTGTTGTTGGATTCTGTTTGCTAGTATTTTGTTGAGGATTTTTGCATCTATATTCATCAGTGATATTGGTCGGTAATTTTCTTTTTTTGTAGTATCTTTGTCTGGTTTTGGTATCAGGGTGATGGTGGCCTCATAGAATGAGTTTGGGAGTGTTCCTTCCTCTGCAATTTTTGGGAAGAGTTTGAGAAGGATGGGTGTTAGCTCTTCTCTAAATGTTTGATAGAATTCACCTGTGAAGCCATCTGGTCCTGGACTTTTGTTTGTTGGAAGATTTTTAATCACAGTTTCAATTTCATTACTTGTGATTGGTCTGTTCATATTTTCTATTTCTTCCTGGTTCAGTCTTGGAAGGTTATACCTTTCTAAGAATTTGTCCATTTCTTCCAGGTTGTCCATTTTATTGGCATAGAGTTGCTTGTAGTAGTCTCTTAGGATGCTTTGTATTTCTGCAGTGTCTGTTGTAACTTCTCCTTTTCCATTTCTAATTTTATTGATTTGAGTCCTCTCCCTCTTTTTCTTGATGAGTCTGGCTAATGGCTTATCAATTTTGTTTATCTTCTCAAAGAACCAACTTTTAGTTTTATTGATCTTTCTTATTGTTTTCTTTGTTTCTATTTCATTTATTTCCACTCTGATCTTTATGATTTCTTTCCTTCTGCTAACTTTGGGTTTTGTTTGTTCTTCTTTCTCTAGTTCCTTTTGGTGTAAGGTTAGATTGTTTACTTGAGATTTTTCTTGTTTCTTTAGGTAGGCTTGCATAGCTATAAACTTCCCTCTTAGAACTGCTTTTGCTGCATCCCATAGGTTTTGGATCGTCGTGTTTTCATCGTCATTTGTCTCTAGGTATTTTTTGATTTCCTCTTTGATTTCTTCAGTGATCTCTTGGTTATTTAGTAACATATTGTTTAGCCTCCATGTGTTTGTGTTTTACATTTTTTTCCCTGTAATTCATTTCTAATCTCATAGCGTTGTGGTCAGAAAAGATGCTTGATATGATTTCAATTTTCTTAAATATACTGAGGCTTGATTTGTGACCCAAGATGTGATCTATCCTGGAGAATGTTCTGTGCACACTTGAGTAGAAAGTGTAATCTGCTGTGTTTGGATGGAATGTCCTATAAATATCAATTAAATCTATCTAGTCTATTGTTTCATTTAAAGCTTCTGTTTTCTTATTTATTTTCATTTTGGATGATCTGTCCATTGGTGTAAGTGAGGTGTTAAAGTCCTCCACTATTATTGTGTTACTGTCGATTTCCTCTTTTATAGCTGTTAGCAGTTGCCTTATGTATTGAGGTGCTCCTATGTTGGGTGCATATATATTTATAATTGTTGTATCTTCTTCTTGGATTGATCCCTTGATCATTATGTAGTGTCCTTCCTTGTCTCTTGTAACATTCTTTATTTTAAAGTCTATTTTATCTGATATGAGTATAGCTACTCCAGCTTTCTTTTGATTTCCATTTGCATGGAATATCTTTTTCCATCCCCTCACTTTCAGTCTGTATGTGTCCCTAGGTCTGAAGTGGGTCTCTTGTAGACAGCATATATACAGGTCTTGTTTTTGTATCCATTCAGCAAGCCTGTGTCTTTTGGTTGCAGCATTTAATCCATTCACGTTTAAGGTAATTATCAATATGTATGTTCCTATGACCATTTTCTTAATTGTTGTGGGTTTGTTTTTGTAGGTCCTTTTCTTCTCTTGTGTTTCCCACTTAGAGAAGTTCCTTTAGTATTTTCTGTAGAGCTGGTTTGGTGGTGCTGAATTCTCTTAGCTTTTGCTTGTCTGTAAAGTTTTTGATTTCTCCATCAAGTCTGAATGAGATCCTTGCCAGGTAGAGTAATCTTGGTTGTAGTTTCTTCCCTTGCATCACTTCAAGTATATCATGCCACTCCCTTCTGGCTTGTACAGTTTCTGCTGAGAAATCAGCTCTTAACCTTATGGGAGTTCCCTTGTATGTTATTTGTCATTTTTCCCTTGCTGCTTTCAATAATTTTTCTTTGTCTTTAATTTTTGCCAGTTTGTTTACTATGAGTCTCGGCGTGTTTCTCCTTGGGTTTATCCTGTATGGGACTCGCTGTGCTTCCTGGACTTTGGTGGCTATTTCCTTTCCAATGTTAGGGAAGTTTTCAATTATAATCTCTTCAAATATTTTCTCTGGTCCTTTCTCTCTTCTCCTTCTGGGACCCCTATAATGCGAATGTTGTTGCTTTTAATGTTGTCCCAGAGGTCTCTTAGGAGACCTCCTTAAAGATGATACCAACAGGTGGAGAGATATACCATGTTCTTGGATTGGAAGAATCAATATTGTGAAAACGACTATACTACCCAAAGCAATCTACAGATTCAATGCAATCCCTATCAAATTACCAATGGCATTTTTTACAGAACTAGAACAAATCATCTTAAAATTTGTATGGAGACAGAAAAGACCTCGAATAGCCAAAGCAGTCTTGAGGGAAAAAAATGGAGCCGGAGGAATCAGACTCCCTGACTTCAGACTATACTACAAAGCTACAGTAATCAAGACAATATGGTACTGGCACAAAAACAGAAACATAGACCAATGGAACAAGATAGAAAGCCCAGAGATAAACCCACGCACATATGGTCAACTAATCTATGACAAAGGAGGCAAAGATATACAATGGAGAAAAGACAGTCTCTTCAATAAGTTGTGCTGGGAAAACTGGACAGCTACATGTAAAAACATGAAATTAGAACATTCTCTAACACCACACATAAAAATAAACTCACAATGGATTAAAGACCTAAATGTAAGACCATATACTATAAAACTCCTAGAGGAAAACATAGGGAGAACACTCTTTGACATAAATCACAGCAAGATCTTTTTTGATCCACCTCCTAGAGTAATGGAAATAAAAACAAAAATAAACAAATGGGACCTAATGAAACTTCAAAGCTTTTGCACAGCAAAGGAAACCATAAACAAGACGAAAGGACAGCCCTCAGAATGGGAGAAAATATTTGCAAACGAATCAACGGACAAAAGATTAATCTCCAAAATATACAAACAGCTCATTCAGCTCAATATTAAAGAAACAAACAACCCAATCCAAAAATGGGCAGAAGACCTAAATAGACATTTCTCCAAAGAAAACGTACAGATGGCCACAAAGCACATGAAAAGATGCTCAACATCACTAATTATTAGAGAAATGCAAATCAAAACTACAATGAGGTATCACCTCACACCAGTTAGAATGGGCAGCATCAGAAAATCTACAAACAACAAATGCTGGAGAGGGTGTGGAGAAAAGGGAACCCTCTTTCACTGTTGGTGGGAATGTAAATTGATACAGCCACTACGGAGAACAGTATGGATGTTCCTTAAAAAACTAAAAATAGATTTACCATATGATCCAGCAATCCCACTTCTGGGCATATACCCAGAGAAAACCGTAATTCAAAAAGACACATGCACCCCAATGTTCATTGCAGCACTATTTACAATAGGCGAGTCATGAAAGCAACCTAAATGCCCATTGACGGATGAATGGATAAAGAAGATGTGGTACATATATACAATGGAATATTACTCAGCCATAAAAAGGAAAGAAATTGAGTCATATGTTGAGACGTGGATGGATCTAGAGACTGTCATACAGACTGAAGTAAGTCAGAAAGAGAAAAACAAATATCGTATATTAACGCATGTATGTGGAACCTAGAAAAATGGTAGAGATGAGCCAGTTTGCAGGGCAGAAGTTGAGACACAGATGTAGGGAACAGACATATGGACACCAACGGGGGAAAACTGCAGTGGGTTGGGGATGCTGGTGTGCTGAATTGGGCGATTGGGATTGACATGTATACACTGATGTGTATAAAATTGATGACTAATAAGAACCTGCAGTATAAAAAAACAAACAAACAAAACAACTAATACTAAACTTTCATTGGGTTATTTGTATGGAAATATGTTAATATAAATGTTTCAGACATTACATGAAATTTCTAAAAATCTTATATGTTCTGGTATAATGTTATAAGTCATAATTCCCATTATTACTTTAAAATGTGTATCTCAGAAATAGCTAAATTTCCTTGTCAATTGCATTACTATGAACTTTCATCAAATCTTTAACCATGGTCATTTTTAAATCTTTTGTCATTTACAGACAGTTCTGGGTGTACTGTGATGCTTTTGCAAATATTTTCCTGTAAAAGGTTTTCATCTTCAAGGAATTCATGGAAAAGACTCTGACAAGTACAGGTTTCTGGTAACTGACTATACTGCTGAACTGAATGAATAAGCATTTTCAGAACTCTAATGGAAAACTGATGAACTCATAAAAGTGCTAACAAAAGATCAAGATAAAAAAAATTAATTACATGGGACTGAGTGAACTGATGAGGATGATTATAATTTTTGTGACTTTCTGTTTGGATTAAAAAAAATCCCACAAGGACTCAGAGGCAAAGAACATAGAAATCAATTTTCACTGCAAAGTAAAGGAACTGTTACAGTGGAGGATTACTGGACTGAATGTCAATATTATGACATAGTATGAGTGTGTTTCGTGTTTGGTAATTGCAACCATTGTTGCTTTTGTTGTGGTCATCCATTTACAATGCTTGGTGTCAGTCTATTTATCTCTTGTAAAAATAAAATACAGTGTGTGTGTGTGAAAAAAAAAAGTATTTAGTTCTCCCAGATGACTAATTCTACTGAGCTAGAAGACTCTTTAACCTATGCTTTCATTTGGCTCTTGGTGATGTGCATATCATCTTAACATGTATTATTTTCATTTTTATTATTTTTATGTAAACTACCATTTACTATTATTTATAGAGATGTTTGTTGTACATATGAAAAGTGGAGAGCTGAGTTTAAAACTATGTCTGCTTCACTTTTGTATATTAAATCATTCATCCATTTAAAAAAAAAAAGAAAAAAAGAAAAATATTAGGCTGCAAGGAATATCTTGAGATCACCTTGGTTCCCAATATCACTCCACATCACATATAAAAACAAAATCTAATGCAGAATTATCTTACATTCTAAGAAAGGTGATTTTAGAAATGTCAGGTTGTGATAGTAAAGTAGTTTATGGGCTATGATTAATAAAGGACATAAGCCAGTCTCCAAACCATTTCTATATGATTCCAAAGGAATGTCCCAGATTTTGACAGTTATGAATAAATATGCTGTAAATATACATGTGCAGGAATTTTTGTGGACATAAATTTTCAACTCATTAGGCTAAACACCAAGGAGCAGGACTACTAGATAATATAGTAAGAGTATGATTAGTTTTATAAGAAAATGTTGAACTGTCTTCTGAAGTGGCTGTACCATTTTGCATTCCTAATAGCAATGAGTTTGAGTTTGTATTACTCCTCATCCTCATTTGCTTTTTCTGTTGTCAGTGTTTTCTTTTTTATCCATTGTAATAGGTTGTAGTGACATCTCATTGTTTTAATTTGCACTTCTCTATTGACATATATTGTTGAGTATCTTTTCATATGCTTATTTGCCATCTGTAGATCTTCTTTGTTGAGGTGTATGTTAAGATCTTTGACCCTTTTTTCAGTTGGGTTGTTTGTTTTCTTACTGTTGAGTTTTAAGAATTCTTTGTATACTTTGGATATCAGGCCTTTATTAGACATGTATTTTGTAAAGAATTTCTCCCATCACATGGCATCTCTTCTCATTCTCTTAATAGTGTCTTTCACAGAGTTGTCTTTTTAATTTTAATGAAATCCAAATGATCAATTTTTCCTTTTACAAGTCTTACTTTGATGTTGTCTCTAAGAAGTCATAGCCAAACCCAAGATCACCTAGGTCTTATGTGTTATCTTCTAGTAGTTTTATAGTTTTGTGTTTTATATTTAAGCCTGTGATCCATTTGAAGTTAATTTTTGTGAAAGGTATACGTTCTGTGTATAGATACATTTTTTGCCTGTAGATGTCCAGTTGTTTCAGCACCATTTATTGAAAAGACTATCCTTTCTCCATTGAATTACCCTTTCTTTTTTGTCAAAGGTAAGTTGATTGCATTTGTGTAAGTCTATTTCAGCATTCTCTATTTTGTTCCATTGATCTTTTTGCCTATTCTTTTGCAATACCACACTGTATTGATTATTGTAGTTCTATAGTAAGTCTTGAAGTGTGGTAGAGTCAGTCCTCCAACTTTGTTCTTTCCCTTCAGTATTCTGTTGGCTACTCTTGGTCCCTTACCTTTTCATATAAACCCCATAATATTTGTCTATATCCACAAAATAACTTGTTGGGGTTTTTACTGGGATTGCATTGAATCTGTATATCAAATTGGGAATAACTAACATCTTGATAATATTGAATCCTCCTATACATGAACATGGACTATCCATTTATTTAAATCTTTGTTGATTTCTTTCATGAGAGTTTTATAGACTCCTAACATAGCACTTATACATATTTTGTTAGATTTATACCTAAATATTTCAGGCTTTGATGATAAAGTAAATGGTATTGTGTTTTTAATTTAAATTCTAATTGTACATTTCTGGTATACTGTATAAGAAAGCAAATGGCTTTTTTATATTAACTTTACTATAATTCCTTATAATAGTTCCAGGAGGTTTCATTTTGTTAATTTTTGGGAATGTCCACATAGGCAATCACATCAACTGTGAAGAAAGAGAGTTTTACTTCTTTTTTTCACACTCTGTATATCTTTTTTTTTTTCTTGTCTTATTGCATTAAGTAGGACTTACATTACAGTGTTGAATAGAAGTGGTGAAATGAAACATCCTTGTGTTGTTTCTGATCTCAGCAAGAAGTTTAATACCATTAAGTATGATGTTAGCTATAGATTTTATGCAGATGTTGTTTATCAAGTTGGGGAAGTTCCCCTCTATTCCTAGTTTGCTGATAGTTTTTAACTAGAACGGGTGTTGGATGTTTGTCAAAAAATTTTTTGGCATCTACTGATATGACAATATGATTTTCTGACTTTAGTCTATTGATTAGATGGTTTACATTAATTTGTTTTTGAACATAGAGCCAGCCCTACATACCTGAAATAAATCCTTATTGGCTGTTGTGTATAAATCTTTTTACACGTTGTTGGATTCAACTCGCTGATATTTTTTTGAGGATTTTTGTATTGATTGATTTTTAACTACTGAACCAGCATTGCATGCCTGGAATAAAACCCACTTTGCCTCAGTGAATAATTCTTATTATATGTTGCTGAATTTTATTTGCTAATATTTTGTTAATAATGCTTTGTCTATTCATAAGGGATATTGAACTTTAGTTTTCTTTTTGTGCTATCTTTTTCTGGTTTTGTCATTAAGGTAATATTAACTTCATAGACTTACTTGAAAAACAATTATTTGGAAGAGATGTGTAAAGCTGGTAGTATTTTTTCTTCAAAAGTTTGATAGAATTCTCCTGTGAAAACTTTCAGACCTAGAATTTGGGGAGTTTACAAATTATGAATTAAGTTTCCTTGATAGGCATAGGACTTTTCAAATTATCTATTTTATTTTGGGTGAGTTATGGTAATTTGTGTTTTTTTCATGAATTTATCCATTTGATCTAAGTTATCAAATTTCTGTTGGCTTAGTTGTTTGTAGTATTCTTTATTATCCCTTTGTTGTCTACAAGTTCTGTAATGATATTTCTTGTTTTTCTTGATATATTAATTTGTATCTTCTACCTTTTCTGTTTCAGTCTTGCTAGAATTTTGCCTATTTTATTGATTTTTTCCAAAGAACCTACTATTTTTCACTGATTTTCTCTATTGTTCTGTTTTCCATTTCTTTGATTTCTGTTTGTATCTTTGTTATTTACTTTCTTCTACTTGCTTTGGTTATATTTTGCCCTTCTTTTCCTAGGTCCTTGAAGTAAGAGCTTAGATTATCAATTTGACACTTTTCCTCTTTTGTAACATTAACATTTAGTGGCATAAATTCCTTCTTCAGCGCTGCTTTAGCTATGTCTTACACATATTGATATGTTGTGTTTTTATTCAGTTAATTGTATTTTTTATTTCCCTTGAGTCTTGTTCTTTAACTCAATGATTATTTATGAATGTGTTGCTTTATTTCCAAATGTGGGGTGATTTCTTGCTATCTTTATGTTTTTGATTGCTAGTTTGATTTGATTTGTCCAGTTTGACTGAAGTAGAGAAATCTTTTTCTCCGTTTACCCCCTGCATTTACAATATAATTGCCTTAAATACTTCCTCTGTATACCTTGAGGACCACATAAGACAGTGTTATAATTTTTGCTCCATCCATCAATATAATTTAGAAAACTCAAGAGAAAGAATACCCTTGTATTTAATCTATATTTTTATATTCCCGTTATTCTTTCTTTATTTCTAACGTTCCAACATTACTTCTTTTATCATTTATTTTCACCTTTTAAATTTTAATCTTTTTCAGCTATATTGAGGTATAATTCAAAAATAAAATTATAAGATATTTAAAGTATATATCATGATGATTTGAAATATTGTGAAATATTACATTGTGAAAGGATTCCTCCCATCTAATTAATTAACATATCCATCACTTCACATATTTACTCTTTTGTGACAATATTCAAGTCCTACTCTCTTAGAATATTTCAATTATAAAATACAGTGTTATCAACTATAGTCAACATGTTATACATCAGATCCAAAGATTTTGTACATATTATAGCTGAAAGTTTGTAATGTTTTTACTAATTTCTCCCTATTTCCCACAATCCCCAGCCCCTAGTAGCCACTTTTATACTCTGTTTCTATGATTTTGAATTTTATTTCAATTTCACATAGAAATGATTCAATTCAGTATTTGACTTTCTCTTTTGGCTTATTTAACTTAATATAATGCCCACAGACCTGCAAATGGCAAGATTTCCTTCTTTCTCATGGCCAAATAATATTCCATTGTGTGTGTGTGTGTTTGTGTGTGTCTGTGTGTGAGTGTGTGTGTAACTTTCTTTATCTACTCATCTAGTAATGGACATTTAAGTTGTTTTCATGTCTCGGCTATTGTGAATAATGTTGCAGTGAGCATAGGCGTGTATATACCTTTTTGATATCCTGTTTTCACTTCCTTTGGATACATACCCAGAAGTGAAATCATTGGATTTTATGGCAGTTCTATTTTTAATTTTTAAATGAATCTCAATACTCTTTTTCATAGTTGCTGAACCAATTTACATTCCAACTGTGCATAACGGTTCCCTTTTCTCCACATCCTCACCAACACTTGTTATCTTTTATCTACTTGATGATAACCATTCTATCAGGTGTGAGGTTGTATCTCACTGTGGTTTTCATTTGCATTTCCCAGATGATTAGTGATGTTGAGCACCTTTTTATGTACCTGTTGGCCATTTGTATGTCTTTGTAAAATTGTCAGTTCAGTTCCTCTGCCTATTTTTTAATTGGATTGTTTGGTTCTGGCTACTGAGTTGTGTGAGTTCTTTATATACTTTGGATATTAACTCCTTATCAGATATGTGATTTGCAAATATTTTCTCTCATTTCATAAGTTGCCTTTTCATTTGTTGATGGTTTCCATTGTTGTGCAGAAGATTTTTATTTTGATGTAATTTCACTTGATTTTTGTTTTTGTTACCTTTGCTTTTGGTGTCTAATCCAAAAAATCATTGCCAAGACTGATGTCAAGGAGCTTGCACCTTATGTTTTATTCTAGAAGTTTTACAGTTCAGGACTTAAGTTTTTATTCCATCTTGAATAAATTTTTGTGCATGGGGTAAGATAGGGGTTTAGTTTCATTCTTTTGCACATGGCAATTCACTTTTCCCAGCACCATATATTAAAGAGACTATTCTTTCCCCATTACTTATTCTTGACTGCTTTGTCATAAATTAATTGACCATATGTGCATGGGTTTATTTCTGGACTCTCTATTCTGTTCCATTGATCTTGTGTCTGTTTTTATGCCATTCTCTTTTGATTATTATAGTTTTGTAATATAGTTTGAAATCAGAAAATGTGATGTCTCCAGCTTTGTTCTTATTTCTTAAGATTGCTTTGGCTATTTATGATCTTCTATGGTTCCATACAAATTTTAACATTTTTTTCAATTTCTGTGAAAAATGCCACTTGAATTTTGACAGGTATTGCATTATATTGATAGATTACATGAGTAGTATGGAAATTTAATGATATTAATTCTTTCTATATACGAGCAAAGAATAGCATTCCATTTATTTATGTCTTCTTCAGTTTCTTTCAGCAAAGTCTTACAGTTCTCAATGTACAGATCATTCACCTCTTTGGTTAAATGTATTCCAAAATATTTAATTCTTTTTAATGATACTATTTACAATTGTATATTGGGATTATTTTCTTAATTTCTCTTTCTAATAGTGCTTTTTTATATTCAGAAATGCACAGATTTTTGTATGGTGATTTTGTATCCTGTAACCTTAGTGAATCATTTATTAGTTCTAACAATTTTTGGATGGAATCCTCAGGGTTTCCTGTATATAATAATATGACATTTACAAATAGAGGCAGTTTTACTTTTTCTATTCTGATTTGGATAACTTTTATTTCTTTTCCTTGCCTAATTGCTTTGGTTAGGACTTCTAGTGTTATATTGAATGAAAGTGGCAAGCGTGGGCATTCTTGTCTTGTTCCTGATCTTAGAGGAAGAGCTTTCAGCTTTTCACCATTGAGTATGATGCTAGTTGTGGGTTTATCATATGTGGCATTTATTATGCTGAGGTATGTTCCCTTTATACATGATTTGAAAATTTTTGTCATGAAAGGATTTCAAATCTTATTAAATGCGTTTTCTCCATCTATTGAGAAAAGCCTAATTTTTTGTGGTAGTTTTATTTCTTTTTTTTACATCTTTATTGGAGGGTAATTGCTTTACAATGTTGTGTTAGTTTCTTCTGTACAACAAAGTGAATCAGCTGTATGTATACATATATCCCCATATCCCCTCCCTCTTGAGCTTCCCTCCCACCCTCCCTATCCCACCTCTCTAGGTCATCACAAAGCATTAGCTTCCCACTAGCCATCCATTTTACATTTGGTAGCATATATATGTCAGTGCTACACTCTCACTTTGTCCCTGCTTCCCCATCCCCCCCATGTCCTAAAGTCCATTCTCTATGTCTGCATCTTTATTCCTGCCCTGTCACTAGGTTCATCAGTATCATTTTTTAAGATTCCTTATATATGCATTAGCATACGGTATTTGTTTGAGAAAAGCCTAATTTTTATCCTTCATGTTGTTAATGTGATTTATCGCATTGATTGATTTGTGAATGTTGAACTGTCTTTGCATCCTTGTAGTAAATGCCACTTGATCATGATATACGGTCTTTGTAATGTACTGTTGGAATCAGTTTGCTAATATTCTATTGAGGATATTTACATTGATGTTAATCAGGGATATTGACCTGTAATTTTCTTTTCTTGTAGTGTCCTTGTCTGGTTTTGGAATCAGTGTAATGCTGACCTTGTAAACTGAGTTTGGAGGAGTTCATTCCCATTTAATATTTTCAAAGAGTTTGATTGATATTAATTCTTCTTTAAATGTTTCAGAGAAATCACAAGTGAAGCCATCTGGTCCTGGGGTTTTCCATGTTAAGACGTTTATGACTATGGATTAAATCTCCTTAATTGTTATTGGTCTTTTCAAATTTTCAGTTTTCATAATTCAGTCTTGGTAGGTTGTATATTTTTAAAGAATTTATCCATTTATTCTAAGTTGTCAAATTTATTGGTGTATAGTTGTTCATAGTAGTCTTCTATAATCCTTTGTATTTCTGTGGTATTAGTTGTAATGTCTCCACCTTCATTTCTGATTTTATTCATTTGAATCCCCTATTTTTTCATTTGATCATGTACTTGCCCTTAAGAGAGTTTTCTTTAGACATTTTTTGAGTAGATTTGTTTGCAAGAAAGTCTTTTCATTTTTCTTCATTTGAGAAGGTCCTTCTTTCTCCTTTATTCTTTTTTTAATTGAAGTATAGTTGATTTAAAAGATTATATTAGTTTCAGGCAATTCAATATTTTTATAGATTACATTCCATTTAAAATTATTATAAATAATGTGTATATTACATGTTCTGTACAATATATCCTTGTAGCTTATTTATTTTATACATAGTACTTCCTGCCTCTTAATCCCCTGCACATATCTAGATCTACCCACTTCCTACTACCCACTGATAACCACTAGTTTGTTCTATATATTTGTTCATCTGTTTTGTTTTGTTATTTTTTTATTTGTTAGATTCCACATATAAGTGATAATATACAGTACTTTATTCCCTCCGTGACTTATTTCACTAAGCATAATACCCTCTAGATCCATCCATGTTGTTGCAAATGGCAGTATTTCAGTCGTTTTTAAGGCAGAGTAATATTCTATTGTGTGTATATGTATATATATTGTACATATATATTTTATATATTTATATATATGTGTATACATATATACACACACACACACATATATATATATATATATAAATATATATATATATATATATACACACATGCAATGTCACATCTTCTTTATATATTCATCTGTTGCTTCTGTATCTTGGCTATTGTAAATGATGCTGCTATGAACATTGGGATGCATGTGTCTTTTTGACTTAGTTTTTTTGTTTTCTTTGATATATACTCAGAAGCAGAATTGCTTGATCATATGGTAGTTCTATTTTAGTTTTTGGAGGAGCCTCCATGCTGTTTTCCATAGTGGCTGCACCAATTTACATTCTTGCCAACAGTGTACTGGGTTTCCTTTTTCTTCTCATCCTAACCAATATTGATATTGTATACTTTTTGAATATAGCCATTCTGACATCTGTGAGGTGATATCTCATTGTGGTTTCAATTTGCATTTCTTTGATGATTAGCAGTGCTGAACATCTTTTCTTGTGCCTGTGGGCTATCTGTGTATCTTTTTTGGGAAAATGTCTATTCAGGACTTCTGCCCATTTTTTAATCAGGTTTATTTTTATATTGGGTTGTATGAGCTGTTTATATATACTGGATATTAACCATTTGTTGGTCATATCATTTGCAAATATTTAAATATTTTATCCCATTTAGTAGGCTGTCTTTTCATTTCATTGATGGTTTCCTTTGATGTGCAAAAGCTTTTAAGTTTAAGTCCCATTTGTTTATTTTTGCTTTTGTTTCCTTTGCCTTGAGAGACTGATCCAAGAAAATACTGCTACAATTTATGTCACAGAGTGTTCTGCCTAGGTTTTCTTCTAGGAGTTTTATGCTTTCTGGTCTTATATTTAAATCTTTAATCCATTTTGAGTTTATTTTTGTATATTATGTGAAAAAATGTTCTAATTCCATTATTTTACACATAGCTGTTCAGTACTCCCAGCAACACTTATTGAAAAGACTATCTTTTTCTGATTGTATAGTCTTCCTTCCTTTGTCGTAGATTATTTGACCATAAGTTCATGGGTTTATTTCTAGGTCATCTATTCTGTTCCATTGATCTATGTGTATGTTTTTGTGTCAGTATGATATTGTTTTGCTTACTGTAGCTTTGTAGTATAATCTAAAGTCAGGGAGCAGGATACTCCCAGCTTTGTTCTTTTATCTCAAGATTCCTTTGACTGTTGGGATCTTCTGTGATTCCATACAAGTTTTAGGACTATTTGTTCTAGTTCTGTGAAAAAAATGTCACGGGTATTTTGGTAGAGATTGCATTATTTGTGTAGATTACTTTGGGTACTGTGGACATTTTAACATATTAATTCTTCCAATCCATGAATATATGATATCTTTCCATTTACTTGTATCATATTCAATTTCCTTCATAAATGTTAGTTTTCAGAGTATAGGTCTTTCACTTTCTTGATTAAGTTTATTACCAGGTTTTTAAATTCTTTTTAATGCAATTTTAAGTGGGATTATTTTCTTTAATTATCTTTCTGATAGTTCATTATTAGTGTATAGAAAAGCAACAAATTTCTGTATATTAGTTGTGTATCCTGCAACTTTACTGGATTCATTTATTAGTTCTAATAGTTTTTTCATGGATACTTTAGGGTTTTCTATATATAGCATCATGTCATCTGCAAATAGGGACAATTTTACTTATTCCTTTCCAATTTGGATGTATTTATTTCTTGTTCTTGTCTGACTGCTGTGGCTAAGACTTCCAATAGTATGTTAAATATAACTGGCAAGAGTGGGCATCCTTATCTTGTACCTGATTTTATAGGAAATGATGAGAACATTTTACCATTGAGTATGATGATAGATGTGGATTTGTCATAAATGGCCTTTATTAAGCTGAGATATGTTCCCCCATACCAACATAGATGAGAGTTATTATCATAAATCAATGTTGAGTTTCGTCAGAAGCCTTTTCTCCATCTATTGAAATTATCATGATTTTTATTCTTCAGTTTGTTAATGTAGTGTATCACATTGATTGATTTACAAATGTTGAATGGTCCTTCTGACCCTGGAATTAATGTGACTGGATCATGGTGTATGATCGTTTTTATATATTTTTGGATTCAGTTTGCTAATATTTTTTAAGGTTCTTTCATCTGTATTCATCAAAGACATTGGACTGTAATTTTCTTTTTTTGTATAGTCTTTGTCTTGTTTTGGTAGCAGGGTAATGGTGGATTCACAGAATGAATTTGGGACTGTTTCCTCCTCTTCAATTTTTTGGAATAGCTTGAGAAGGATAGGTATTAGCGCTTCCTTTTATGTTTGGTAGAGTTGCTCTCTGAAGCTGCCCAGTCCTGGACTTTTGTTTGCTGGAATTTTTTTATTACAAATTCAATATGACTACTAGTGACCAGTCTGTTCAAATTGCCTGTTTCTTTTTGACTCAGTCTTGACAGGTTGTATAATTCTAGAAATGTGTCCATTTCTTCTAGGTTGTCCAATTTGTTGGCCTGTAACTGTTCATAGTATTCTTTTATGATTTTTTTGTATCTCTGTGGTATTGGTTTTTATTTCTCCTCATTCATTTCGTATTTTGATTATTTGTTTTCTCTCTCTTCTTGGTGAGCCTGGCTAAGGGTTTATCAATTTTGTTTATTTTTTTCAAAAAGATCTCCTGGTTTCATAGACTTTTTTCTATAGTTTTTTGATCTCTATTTTATTATTACCTCTCTGATCTTTATTGTTTCCTTCTTTCCACTGACTTTGGGCTTTGTTTGCTTTTGTTTTTTCTAATTCCTTTAGATGGTAGGTTAGCTTGTTTACCTGAGATTTCTCTTGTTTTTTGAGGTAGGCTTGTATCACTATTAACTTTCTCCTTAGAACTGCTTTTGTTGCACCCCATAGATTTTGGAAAGTTGTGTTTCCATTTTCATTTGTCTCGAGGTATTTTCTGAATTCCTTTTTGATTTCTCCATTGACCCACTGGTATTTTAGTAGCATGTTTAGTCTCCATGTGTTTGTTTTCCCAATTTTCTTCCTGTAATTGATTTCTAGTTTCATACCATTGTGGTTGGAAAAAAAATAATGCTTGATATAATTTCTATCTTCTTGAATTTATTGAGATTTTTTTTGTGGCCTAGTATGTGATCTATCCTGGTGAACATTTTATGTACACTTGGAAAGAATTTATATTCTGCTGTTTTGAGATGGCATGTCCTATAGATATATATTAAGTCCAACTGGTCTAACGTATCATTTAATTCTACTATTTCCTTACTGATTTTCTGTCTGGATAATATATCCATTGTTGTAAATGTGGTGTTAAAGTCCCCTACTATTTTTGTATTATTGTCAATTTTTCCCTTTATGTTTGCTAATATTTGCTTTATATATTTAAGTGCTCTCATATTAGTTGCATATATGTTAATGACTGTTACATCCTCTTCTTGTGTTGATGCTTTTATCATGATATAATACCCTTCTTTGTCTTTTGTTATAGACTTTGTTTTAAAGTCTATTTTGTCTGATATGAGTGTTACTATCCTTGCTTTCTTGTCACTTCCATTTTCATGAAATATCTTTTTCCATCCCCTCACTTCCAGTCTGTGTGTGACTTTAGCTATGAAGTGAGTCTCTTGGAAGCTGCATATTGGTTGGTCTTCATTTTTTTATCCAATTATCCACCCTATGTATTTTGATTAGAACATTTACTCTATTGACATTTAAAGTGATTATTGATAGATATGTAATTATTGTCATTTTGTTACTTGTTTTTTGGTTGTTTTTGTAGTTCTTCTCTGTTCTTTTGGTCTCCTTTTAGTTTCTTCCCTTGTAGTTTGATCATTTTCTTTAGTGGTATGCTTGTGTTTCTTTCTCTCTAGTTTTGGTGTATCTATTGTAGGTTTTCAATATGTGGTTACCATGGGGTTCATAAATATTGACTTATAACTATATCTACTCGTTTTAAATTAGTAGTCATTTAAATTCAAACACTCTAAAAGATCTACATTTTTACTTTACTCCCCATATTTTGTGTTTTTGATGTCATATTTTACATCTTCATGTTTATTCCTTCATTCTTTATTGATGAACTCTTGGTTTTTGATTGTTCTAGAAGTTCTTTCTCTCTCTTTCAATTCTAAATAATAATCTTTCTGGGTAAAGTATCCTGGGTTACATTTTTTTTTCTCTTTCAGCACTTTGAATGTATCATGCCATCCCTTCTGTCTTCCAAAGTTTCTGCAGAAAAATCAACTGATAGCCATATGGGGATTCACTTGTATGTGACTCTTTGTTTTTCTCTTGCTGCCTTTAGAATTCTCTCTTTATCTTTAACTTCTGCCATTTGAATTATGTTATGTTTTTGTATGGGTCTTTTTGGGTTCATCTTGTTTGGGACCCTCTGTGCTTCCTGTACCTGGATATCTGTTTCCTTTTTCACGTTTGGGAAGTTTTCAGCCATAATTTCATCAAATATATTTTTGACACTTTCCTCTCTCTCTTGTCCTTCTGGGACCCATATAATGCAAATGTTGTTGCACTTGATGTTGTTTCAGAAGCCCTATAAACTTTTCTCATTTTTTATTTGTTTTTTCTTTTTGCTGTCTTGAATGGGTGATTTCCATTATTCTATATTCCAGATCTCTTAAGCATTTTTCTGTATCACCTAGTCTGTTGTTAACTCCTTCTAGTGTGTTTTTCATTTCAGTTAATGTAGTCTTCAGTTCTGACTGGTTCTTTTTTTATTTTCTAAATCCTTATTAAAATTCTGTGTTTATCTATAATTTCCCCTAATTCTGATAGCATTCTCGTTGCTAATGCTTTTATTTTGCTTAAAAGCATAGGTTCATGGACCTTGAGTCAGAAAAGTCCTTGGAACTCATCTAGTTCAGAGAATGGCAAACTTCTTCTGTAAAGGACTAGATCTTAAATATTTGGGGCTTTCCAGGTAAAACAATGTTCTCAACTGTTGAAGAAACTGCCCTCACTGATGGGCTAATAGACTTTACATTTTAATTTTTTACAATTTTAAAATGTGAAAAATTTCCTTTGCTCTTAGGCCATACAAAAACATGGTGGGATAGGCTTGGCCCACAAGCATAGTTTGCTAGTCCCTCATCTAGCTCATTTTATCTTAAACTGGGCTGAACTTAGGGCGCTTGTTGAAAATACTTGAATATTCTGGCTTCTTTATGTGACTTTAATTTGCAATTAGGAATTCTTAGTAGTGATGCTTTCCCAAGGTAAGCCTCTAGTGAAATGTACAATGTACAATGATAGGGCTAGTTTACAAAAAGGAGGAAAATTAAGGAACCAAATTCCATGAATAGCGAGCCTTACTTCCTTTAGAAAATAAAGGGGTTCCTTGCCATGCTCTCTCCCTATTCCCTTTAAACTCCTTACTTAAGCTCTAAAATTGTTAAAACTTTGCAAATCACACACTATGGTTTTTTTCATGTAATTGTGTTAAAGATTAACAATGACGATTTTTATTTATAAAACAGATTTTGGAGGGAAAAAAACTTTCTATGGAGTATAATATAGGTCATTAATAGAACCTTTTTATTATCTTCACATTTCCAATGAACCTGGGAGTTCACTTATTGTCATTTGTCAGCTTCTGAGGCTTAGATACCCCTTGACTCCATTTATTTCAGAATAATGGTTAGTTAGGACACAATTGTATTTTACAATTGTATGGCCATGGCACTGACACCATCAGATCAGGAAATGATCTCTCTAATGAATTTCTTCATCATAATGGCTGAAATAATCTGTTAAGATTATGGAATTAAATGACAATTTAGTTCTGTATAAGATGCAGTAAAAATAGCAGGTATAAATAAAGGAGAGATAAGGATAAACCTTTGGACAGAGCTTTACAAGCTTAATTGCAAATCATTTGAGTGTACAGTGTAAAACTGTAAATCAAGTCTTTAGAAAAATGAGCAACTATCTAGAAAGGGGGAGCAATTTTTTACAGATTCATTTTGTAATTCATTTGCTGTGGAAATATTTATTTAACAATCTATTTGAATTTGATTTTCACAGCAGTTTTTTTCTCTAAATAAGAAATTCTCAGTGCTGTACAGAATTACAGTTCTCAGGAAAGCATACTCTTAGAGATTAAGAGAGATTAGCTTTTACAGAGTTCTAATGAATGAATTTGTAAATATCATTTTCCCTCTTTTGATGTTAATTCAAGTTTAATAACTAGCCAAAATGTATTTATTTCAAAAGTGTTACCTCTGGAAAGTGATGTTACTGATAAGAACACTTAAAACTTCTTGTACTCTATAACATCTTTGAAAGTATTCCTGCTCAGGAAGATATTTGGTTTAGCGTTCCAAAAGGCAGACATAAAGCTTTGATATAGTCAAAGTCCCCAAAGCTTCAGGCAGTATGCCAATCCTAAATAAGCAATGTGAATTCCATATTTACTGTATTTCCTGTTAGATTTTTTTCTTAATATAGTAGAATATTCTTTTGGAAAGAGTAGAAACATTATGTGTATAGTTTCTCAAGAGGCCAGGCATCCTGATAAATCAACTACATGAAAGGATATTAGTTACCAATCTATAAAGGCAGATATTATTTGTTTAAATTTAGATAGTGTCTAGCTAAATAAAATTTGCTGAACTTTCCCTCACCCTTTACTTTTTGTCTTGACTTTCAAAATAATGAAAACTAGTGACAGAGCAATCATAATAGAAAATCCATTACTATGATTTGAGAATAGGAGTCAAAAAAGTTCTAAGTATTTGCACTTTTAGATCAATGTTTAGAAGCCCATGAAAATTATTTGCTATATACCTACCCTAGGATGTGGAAGTTTCAATATTTCTCATGTATGTTTGCCTTATAAATCAACATTACCCTTCTCTTTATTGTCTGTTAATAATTTACATTATGTAAGTCTTTACCATTTTTCACAGTTAGTGTTTTCTCTTAGACACTATCTCATTTGAGCCTCACAATTATTTGCTGAAACAGCAGATTTTGAAACTTTTATTATAATCAATTCTAGAGTATGTTAAAACTTGTAGAGTATTTTTTCTTATGTTGTAACTAAATAACATGTTATAGTATAAGTCTATTATTTTTTGCTCAGGTTTCATTGAAGATGGAATATATCTCTTTACCTAGATAAAATTCATTTTGGTAATTCTTCAACTCTCCTTTTTCCTATTCTTGGACTCCTTCTTCACCTAAAAGACTCACTTGTTATGTATGTTCCACTTTGAGGTTAACAATAAAATATTAACAGCAATTTTGATGCCTTATGAAGGACATTTTGACTGAAAGGAACAGAACACCACTCATACTGGCTTGAATGAAAAAAGGAAGCATGGTAAATACATTAAATCAAGGATCATGATTACCTTAGAGAACTCAAGGGCAGAAAGTAGGGTTAATATTTAGTAGGAACTGGAATCAGGAACCCAGGTAGAAAATATGTCCGTCTGTTTCTCTAGAGGCATATGATCCCTTGTTTCTACTTCCTTAATGTATGGATATTTTATTATTTACACTCTCTGCACATTGGCTTTTTTCTACTTCTCTAGGCATATGACAGACATTGCTTTTTCATACAGCCAGTGATTGCCTGTCCTCATTTCAAACAACCAGCAGGAAAAAAAAAAAAAAAAGAGCTATTTTGAATTCTGACTCTAACTCCACAGGAAAAAGAATTTTATTGTCCCAATTTGGGTCAAATGCCAGTTACTTACTACCAAGGCAACATAGCACCAATGCAGCATTTGGAGATGTCCATTAGTTCATGGAAAAATAGAGGTTAGGAAGACACCTTACAATGTGTCTATCATATCCACCCTTATACTTAAATATTAATTTTGAAGTTTTATTTTGAAAGTGGTTCTCCTTATAACTTTCCCTTAAACACAGGTACAGATAATGAAGTAACAGCCTACCCACAATCAAAATGCCTAGATGTACTGTGTTTCATGTTAAATGTAACTGAGAAATTATAACTTTGTTTATGATTTATTTTGCTTTGCAGCCAATAATTACAACTAGTTCATCAGGTGAAACTATATTTCCCCTTCAAGATGTGTCCCTTCCAAATGAAACAGTACCTGACAGATTTGAATATTTTTCTATAGAAAGGCTCAACAATCCAAGGTAAGCCTCACTGATAATCAGGTCTACATACATATAATCTTAAATTGGAGTAGAATATAGAAATAGTTTATTTCTATTTTCCACTACATTTTTAACATAATATGCAATTTCCAAAATAATGATGCATTGATTGGATAAGGACAAGAAAATAGTACATTGCAGGGAAGTAGCCTAATCAGGCAATTACTTTCAGGTGCATTAGAAAAACAGTTAATGTGAGGGTAAATGCAAGTGAGTGTAAAATCTACCTACACTGATTTTCTTCCAATTTGTTCACAAGAAGTGTAATGATGTCTCATGATTTCTAAAGCCTGATAGATATAAATGTGTACTTTATAACATTTTCCTACAGAAGGCTTTTCAACAGAGAAATAATATATTTGCTGACATGTGATGAATATTTTTTAAGTATTCATGTTTGTCTTTTTTTAAGTAATGAAGGAGCAGTAATGATGCCACTTGATGAAGGAAACAAATCAGAAACAGAAGTTTCTGATAAAGAAGTTTCTGAAAATTCAACCAATTCTTTTGACTATAAAAGTCTCCAAGACCTAACAATAATTGAAAGTGATGCACCTCTGCTGGATTCTGGCTCTGAAAGATGTGTGATTGATTCTGACTCTGACAGAGGCATTGGTTTGGAGTCTGACTTAGAACAACACTTGAAAGACTCTGACTCAGTAATATGGGGAATGGATTCAGACTCAGAAAAATGTCCCATGGACCCAGACTCTGTGAAATACCTACTAGAAGCAGAAAAATACCAGATGGCTTCAGGCTCTGTGGAAGACCTGATGGAGTCAGAGCAACACCTAATTGGAGTTGAACAATGCCAGCTGGACTTTGACTCTCTGAAACACTGGATGGACTCAGATTCAGAAAAATGCTTGGCAGACTCTGACTCTGAAAAATATGTGATGGACTCTGACAATGAAAGACCTGGGATAGACTCAGACTCAGAAAAATATCCCATGGCTTCTGCATCTGTGAAATACCTGCTGAAGGCAGAAAAATGCCAAATGGCCTCAGATTCTATAAAACGCCTGTTGGAATCTGAAATAAGATTAATGGAGACCAAACAACACTGGATACTCTCTGCTTCTGAGAGGTATGTGGTGGACTCACACATGGAAAGAGATGGAATGAACTCAGCTTCTGCATCTGAGGTACATCAGATGGGGGAAGGAAAACATCAGGAGAAGACTAGATCTGAGAGACATATGATGGACTCTGACTCTGAACCATGTAGGATGGACTCAGACTCAAAAAGATACGGGCTAGCCTCAGCTTCTGTGAAATGCCTCATGGACGCTAAAGCGTTTCAGTTGAGCACTGGCACTGAGAGGCACTGGATAGATTCTTGGTCTGAAAGACGCACAATGGACTTGGATTCTGAAAGCCTTGGTATGGCCTCTGATTCTGTGAAACACATGATGAAGGCTGAAAATTGCCAAAGGGCCTCTGATTTTGAAAGATTCTGGATGGGCCTCAGGTCTGAATCTGAAAGATGCTGGACTGACTCTGAAAGATCACAGTTGGACTTTGACTGTGGTAGATGCTGGGACAGCTCTAGAAGATATCAACGCAGGTCTTCAAGACTTCAGGGTAGCTCTGGAATATGTCGAGATGACCTTCAAAAAGACTGGGATAAGTTTGAAAGACATCAAATAGACTCTGATTCTGAAAAACATCGAACAAATTCTGAA
The DNA here is from genome assembly GCF_028023285.1 of Balaenoptera ricei. Lineage (NCBI taxonomy): Eukaryota > Metazoa > Chordata > Mammalia > Artiodactyla > Balaenopteridae > Balaenoptera > Balaenoptera ricei. Next base: position 75,551,146 of record NC_082660.1, read on the forward strand.
AATGAAAGATATCAAAATAAATTTGAAAGTGAAAGACACGTGGTGGAGATGGAGAGGGAACAGTGTGTGATACAATCTGAAAATGAGAGACTTCAAATGGATGAAGACAGGGGAAAATATTTCATAAAGTCTGACAGTGACAAAGAGCACAAGATTTTATCTGACAAGGAAAGACACCACCTTGACTCAGAAAATGAAGCACAACGGCTTGGTGCTCGCAGAAAAGATAATCGTCCTCAGGGTAAGCTTAAATGTGAGTGGCTTTTGAAACCAGCTTGTTTTCAAGTTTAATTAATAACATGATGATACTTCCAAAATGGCAGTAGCTTTAACAGATTTGGGCCTGAAATCATTTCATCAGAAATTCAGAGAAAAGGCATCTTAATCCCAGATTTTCCATTCACTTTTGAAAATTAGGCAAATCATCTTTCTTTAGTTATCTACTTTACCATATTATCTTAAAAGAAGGAAAATTAAAGAATCATTAGCAAAGATGATTATTCTGGCCTAGGAAACGGCATGTTGAATTTAGTTTCTATGATTCTAGAATGGGTGGATAGACATTGCTCATAGACATTTTCCCATTATTAGTTACTGTGAAAAACAGAATCCAAGCCAACTATATAAACATTCAACTTATCTTGCTTCTCTCAAAGTTATTATAAAACTCCATACTTTTCAATAAATAATTGGCATTTACCTTGTTCATCATATTTAATTTATCACACTAAATCATTATAATTCTCCATTTCCTAAGCCATTTTATTAAGGTATGCTTATTATGATAAAGGAACTATTATCATCTCAGATATTTTTCTTTATATTAGTCATTTTCCACTGAGCCTTTTAGTTACAACTCAAAGTGTGAAATGAAAACTAAGAATTTGCCCCCAAACATTTTTCAGAATGCTTCCCTCTAAAATTCTAACAAGAAATTCTATGCCTCAATAAAATCCAATGACTTTTTAAAAACAGTGTATTTTAAATAATATATGTTTAATGTATGATCAATATTTCCTGTTTTATTTTTTAATTAATTTTTATTGGAGTATAGTTGATTTACAATACTGTGTTAGTTTCTGCTGTACAGCAAAGTGAATCCGTTATACATATACATATATCCACTCTTTTTTAGATTCTGTTCCCATGTAGGTCATTACAGAGTATTGAGTAGAGTTCTCTGTGCTATACACTAGGTTCTTATTAGTTATCTATTTTATATATAGTAGTGTGTATATGTCAATCCCAAACTTCCAGTTTATCCCTCAACCCCTTTCACCCTTGGTACCATAAGTTTGTTTTCTATATCTGTGACTCTATTTCTGTTTTATAAATAGGTTCATTTGTACCCTATTTTTCAGATTCCACATATAAGCGATATCATATGATATTTGTCTTCCTCTGTCTTACTTCACTCAGTATAACAATCTCTAGGTCCATCCATGTCACTGCAAATGGCATTATTTCATTCTTTTTTATGGCTGAGTAATATTCCATTGTATATATGTAACATATCTTCTTTATCCATTCCTCCATTGATGGACATTTAGGTTGCTTCCATGTCCTAGCTATTGTAAATAGTGCTGTAATGAACATTGGGGCGCATGTATCCTTTTGAACCATGTTTTTCTCCAGATATATACCCAGGACTGGGATTGCTGGATCATATGGTAACTCTATTTTTAGTTTTTTAACGAACCTCCCTGCTGTTTTCCATAGTGGCTGTACCAACTTACATTTCCACCAGCAGTGTAAGAGAGTTCCCTTTTCTCCATACCCTCTCCAGAATTTATTGTTTGCAGATTCTTTGATGATGGCCATTCTGACCAGTATGTGGTGATACCTCATTGCAGTTTTGATTTGCATTTCTCTGATAATTAGTGATATTGAGCATCTTTTCATGTGCCTCTTGGCCATCTCTATGTATTCTTTGGAGAAATGTCTAGATCTTCCATCCATTTTTTGATTGGGTTATCTGTGTTTTTTTGATATTGAACTGCATGAGCTGTTGTATATTTGGGAGATTTATCCCTTGTCAGTCACTTTGTTTGCAAATATTTTAGGTTTTGTTTGTTCTTCTTTCTCTAGTTGCTTTAGGTGTAAGGTTAGGTTGTTTATTTGAGATTTTTCTTGTTTCCTGAGGTAAGATTGTATTGCTTAAACTTCTCTCTTAGAACTGCTTTTGCTGTATCCAACAGGTTTTGGATTGTCGTGTTTTCGTTGTCATATGTCTCTAGGTATTTTTTGATTTCCCCTTTGATTTCTTCAGTGATCCATTGGTTGTTTAGTAACATATTGTTTAGCCTCCATGTGTTTGTGTTTTTTACAGTTTTTTTCTTGTAATTGATTTCTAATCTCATAGCATTGTGGTCAGAAAAGATGCTTGGTATGATTTCAATTTTCTTAGATTTACTGAGGCTTGATTTGTGACCCAAGATGTGATCTATTCTGGAGAATGTTCTGTGTGCACTTGAGACAAAAGTTTATTCTTCTGCTTTCAGATGGAATGTCCTATAGATATCAATTAATTCTAACTGGTCTAATGTGTCATTTAAGGCTTGTGTTTCCTTATTAATTTTCTGTCTGGACAATCTGTCCATTGGTGTAAGTGGGCTTTAAAGTCCCCCACTATTTTTGTGTTACTGTCGATTTCCCCTTTTATGGTTTTTGCACTTGCCTTATATATTGAGGTGCTCCTATGTTGGGTGCATATATATTTACAATTGTGTCTTCTTCAATTGCTCCTTTGATCATTATGTAGTGTCCTTCCTTGTCTCTTGTAACAGTCTTTATTTTAAAGTCTATTATGTCTGAAACGAGTATTGCTACTCCAGCTTTCTTTTGATTTCCATTTGCAGGGAATATCTTTTTCCATCCCCTCACTTTCAGACTGTATGTGTCCCTAGGTCTGTAGTGGGTCTCTTGTAGACAGCATATATACAGGTCTTGATTTTGTATCCATTCTGCCAGTCTATGTCTTTTGGTTGGAGCATTTAATCCATTTACACTTAAGGTGATTATCTATATGTATGTTCCTATTGATGTTTTCTTAATTGTTTTGGATTTGTTTCTGTAGGTCTTTTTTCTTCCCTTCCTCTTTTGTTCTCTTCTCTTGTGGTTTGAGGACCATCTTTAGTGTTGTGTTTTGGATGCTTTTTCTTTTTTGTGTGTGTATCTATTGTAGTTTTTGGGTTTACTGTTCCCATGAGGTTTTGATATAGTAGTCTATATATGTACATGTTTGTTTTAAGTTGCTGTTCTCTTTCCCACCTAGAGAAGTTCCTTTAGTATTTGTTGTAAAGCTGGTTTGGTGGTGCTGAATTCTCTTAGCTTTTGCTTGTCTGTAAAACTTCTGATTTCTCTGCCAAATCTAAATGAGAGCCTTGCTGGGTAGAGAATTCTTGGTTGTAGGTTTTTCCCTTTCATCACTTGAAATATATCGTGCCACTCCCTTCTGGCCTGCAGAGTTTCTGATGAAAATTCAGCTGATAACCTTATGGGGATTCCCTTGTATATTATTTGTTGCCTTTCCCTTGTTGCTTTTAATATTTTTTGTCTTTAATTTTTGTCAGTTTGATTAATATGTGTCTTGGTGTGTTTCCCCTTGGGTTCATCCTATATGGGATTATCTGTGCTACCTGGACCTGAGTGTTTTCTTTCTCATGTTAGGAAAGTTTTTGTCTATAATATCTTCAAATATGTTCTCAGGCACTTTCTCTTTCTTTTTTCCTTCTGGGGCCCATGTAATGAGAATGTCAGTGTGTTTAATATTGTCCCAGATGTCTCTGAGGCTGTCCTCATTTCTTTTCATTCTTTCTCTTTATTCTGTTATGTGGCAGTGATTTCCACCACTCTGTCTTCCAGCTCACTTATACATTCTTCTGCCTCAGTTATTCTGCTATTGATTCCTTCTAGTGTATTTTTCATTTCAGTTATTGTATTGTTCATCTCTCTTTGTTCTTTAGTTCTTCTAGGTCTTTGTTAAACATTTCTTGTATCTTCTCGATCTGTGCCTTTATTCTTTTTCTGAGATCTTGGATCATTTTTACTATCATTACTCTGAATTTTTTTCAGGTAGATTGCCTATGTCCTCTTCATTTAGTTGTCTTGTGGGTTTATATCTTGTTCCTTTGTCTGCAACATATTTCTCTGTCATCTCATTTTGTCTAACTCACTGTTTTTGTGGTCTCCTTTCCACCGGCTGCAGAATCATAGTTCCTCTTGCTTCTGGTGTCTGCCCCCTGGTGGGTGAGGTTGGTCCAAGGGCTTGTGCAGGCTTCCTGGTGGGAAGAACAGTTGCCTGCCTCTGGTGGGTGGAGCTGCGTCTGTCCCTCTGATGGGCAGGGCCGTGTCAAAGGGTGTGTTTTGAGGTTGCTGTGAGTTCAGTACAACTTTACGTAGCTTGTCTTCTGATGATTGGGCCTGTGTTCCTATCTTGGTGGTTGTTTTGCCTGAGGCTTTCCAGCACTGGAGCCTGCAGGTTGTTGGCTGAGGCTGGGTCTTGGTGCCAAAAGTTGGACCTCTGGGAGAGCTCACTCTGATCAGTATTCCCTGGGGCTTCTGCTATCAGTGCCTGTGCACTCACAGTGATCTATAGTCAACCTTTGCTTCCCCAGGAGACCCTCCAAGACCCCTATGTAGGTGTAGCCCAGGTACTGCTTTGTGCTGGATCCCAGTGCACATGAGACCTTGTGTGCACCCTCCAAGAGTGGAATCTCTGTTTCCCCCAGCCCTGTGGAGCTCCTTCACTCAAGCCCTGCTGACCTTCAAGGCTAAATGCTCTGGGTGTTCTTCCTCCCTATGGCAGAGCCTCAGACTGTCTTGGAGGGCTATTTTATGTGGTAACATCCCTGTGTAGCCTGCGTGGGTTTAATATTTTTGGTGCAATGTCTTTTTTAGTATAGATGTCTGCCACTTCTTTCCTCAGTGTATGCTGGCCATTATTCCCTTTATAGAAGGTTTGACTGATGTTGTGATGACCAGAACCCACACTGGATATTGAGCAGGGCCTCCCCTTTGCTCTGTGGTTGTCACTGTCCTGTCAGAGGTGGGGTCTGCTCCCTTGTTGTTGGAGTAGGGGTCCCCAGATCTGTTTATTAGCTGTGTTTCTGATCTGCAGTGTGAGATAAGCAGGATTGGAGCACTCCCACTGGGAAGGAAGCCACTGAGTAGTCCTCCTCTAGAGCTGTTCACCTGTGGTGTGCTCTGTTGTGTCACCTTTCACCCGTTGTGTGAGCTCTCAGATTACACTATTGTTGGCACTGCTCTCAACCCCACCTTAACTGTGGGTATGCGGCAATTGGTCCTGGTGTCTCTCAGACGTTGTTTTCACCAGGCCACCAGCATAGATCCACTGAATTCAGGTCCCAGGATTGCAGTAATCATGGATCTGGACCCACTTTGGGTGCTATGGGGACAGTTCAGACTCTGGCCTGGCCCAACCCCTATGTGTATGTGCCCACAAAGTCTACAGCTGCTAAAGCCAGACCCGTCTTGGCTGAGGGAGCACTTGTTGTCTGTTCAGATGTTCTGTAGGCACTGAGTTTACAAAGCCTGTTGCAGGGGTGTCAATTTGTGGTTTGTGCAGCTGTGAAGAAAGATATCAGCCTTTCTTCCTTAGTTGCATGGCTCCTGGGGCTCGGTGTGGTTTAAGCCACACCTCTGCGTGTGGTCCACCCACAGGGGTTTGCTCCTGAGGCTGCCCTGGAGCACACAAGTCCACTCCATCGAGGAGGGCACTCAGAGGCAGTGGCAGCCAGGATTGCAAGAGCCCCAGTGGGGACAGCGTGCATGGGGTAGCCAGCAGCCACGGGTGCAAGAGAGCTGACTCTGGGGGGGGGGCTTCCTATTGCTTGGCCCTGGACATGAGAGAGCTGGCCCCAGTGGTGGCCCTTCCTATTATCCGGGGGTCAGGGGCCAGTGTGTGGGGAGAGAGGCTGCAATGGTAGCCCTACCCCTTGTGTGTCACTCAACAGTGGCACTTCGCTTCTATGGTGGTCTGGGTTTCCTCCACAAGCATTCCTGGTTGTGGATTTCCTCACTTCTGTCCCCTCAGGCTGTCTCCTCACAGACAACAGCAGTCCTCTCCCCAGGTTTGCTCTCCAAACCCCACGTTCCAGCATCCAATCCCCGTGCGCACCGGTGGACACACGTCTCAGGCTGGGGCATGCAGGGCTGTGGCACAGACCATCTGTGTAGGTCTCACTCTGTCCTGCCTGCCACAGACCAATTGCTGCACTCTCCTCTGATAACCCCTGAAGCTCCCCTTCTGTCCCAATTGATCTCCCCGCTGGTAAGGGGGCTTCCTCGGATGCAGGAACCTCTCCTCTCCTTCAGTTCGCCCACCAGGGGAGCAGGTCCCATCCCTCTTCCTCTTCTCTTCGGTTTCCCTTCTTCTTTCTTTCATCTACCCTGTTATGTGGGGATCTTTCTTGTCCTTTTGGGTGTCCGAGGTCCTCTGCTAGTGTTCAGCTGGTGCTCTGTGAGAATTGTTTCATTTATAGATGTATTCTTGATGCATTTGTGGGAAAAGATGAACTTCATGTCCTCCTACTCCTTGGCCATCTTGACTTCCTCCAAACCAGATATTTCCTATTTTAATATGCTATTTCTACACAGGTCTTGAAATTTGTCCTATATAAAACTGACTTTTCCATGTCATATGCTTTCAAGTAGGGTAGGCTATTGGATCCAATAAAAATAAAGTACAGTATATATTTTAGGACATTAACACAAAGTGTTATCCAGAGGTTGCCCTTGCTGTCAGAGAGGTACATTTATCCTCAAGCCACTAATTCAACCGGAATAACTGTGCAATATTTTATTTGAACAATCAGAGGAAAATATTCATTTGATTCTTTATATTTTCTGAGGAAAACTCTCTGATTTCTAGTTAGAAAAGCAATTCTATTGGGAAGAATTAAATAATGTGAGAAATTAATTTCTGAGATTATCTTATAAAGCAGTGTATTGGTAAGGTGGTGATAAAGGTATGTTACCTTTTATGAGGAAAGGGGGGAAATCCTTAAAACAGTTTTTTCACTGGATTTGAACTTAGTAACACTAAGTTAATTCTCCCCTAACCCAATATAATTCTGTTCTAATGAAGTAATATTAGCAATCCTGTAAGAATTGCATTAATCAGCATAGAGGGTATAAAGATTCACATTTCTCATCCAGCTTCTGTTTTTAATATTTTTAAACACCATCTGATAAAAGACCAGTGAATTAGCATAACTACTTCTCAGGGACTTAACTGCACTGTTATTGATGTACTTTGTAAAATTTTGTCATTCAAATTCTTACTATATGCTCAGCATAAATTATAATAAATACATAAAAGTCTAATACCTTAAATTTATATAACACCTTTCAACCTTTCAAATTTCATTAATGTAAAAATCATAATAACATCTGATACTGAGTGTCAAGTACTGTGCTACACAAATCACGTGAATTGTTATATTTAATCCCATTTACCATCGTTATCCCTCTTTACTGATAATAGCTAAGCTTTATATAGCACAGCCAGGAATCATTCCATGCATTTTACATATACTAATTTGTTAGTACCAATTCACTAGTACTAATTAATTAATAGGAATTCACCAGTTTTATATGTATGAATTCATTAAAACCTCACAATAACCCTAGGAGGTGGGCACTATTATCATATCTATTTTACCAATGAAGAAACTGAGCCACAAAGAAGTTATGTAATTAATGAAGGTAACACAATAAATGAGAGTCAGGCTGTGAACTCACGTTCCAAAGTCTTTGCTGTTAAACATAAAGACATACTATCTTTCAGCTCTAAGAGGTATGTACTATCCCAATTTTACAGTGAGAAAAGTGAGGCTAAGGTGTTCAAGTGACTTGCCCTGGACTTTGACCCTAGGTTTATCTGACTCCAGAGCCTGAGTTCTTAATCAATTTAATTATGTTACTTATATCTTGACCCTTGTTTTACCTCATATTCTCTAATTTAGAAAGAGCTAGTACACTATAACATTATTGTGCTTGCTTCAAAAATGAAGAAACAGGCAAGGACAGACTACTTCACTAAATGTTACATAGGTAATTAGTGGCTAAGCTAGAGCACAGAAAATCCTAGCATACTGTTATCTTGACCACATCTGTGACTTGATAAAGTTTGCAATCTAAATGAGATGAGAATATTATTACACATGAAACTAATAGATTACACTTTGTTTGAGACTTTGACACATTTTAAACATTTGTAATTGGACTGTAATTATCTAATTTATGGATTATTATTAATATAAAACATGCAATGGTCAATACACAGGTAGATAAAAACAAAATTTTGCTAGGGTATTTCACCACTCTTCAGCTGTTGTATATTGAAAATATAAACTGATAACTAAATGTGTTGAAAAATCCCAGAAATAAAATTGGAGGTCATGGGTATAGAAAAAGTGCTCTTTGTGCTGCTTATTTCACGTTCACTCCCAAATGAGCAATGCATTTCTCTTAAAGTCAGCTTACACCATGTCTGTTCCTTCTCTATGCCAACCTATAGTAAGAGATAGGAAGAACAGTGGCTTCACTGCACCTCCCACGCCCAGAATTAAGTCTCTTTGCTCCTGTAACTATGGACCCTAAATTATAATAGTTTTTTTTTTTGTAAATAAATGAACAGTTGGTTGCAAAACACCTTATTTTTAGTTTATCCTTTTTGCAAAATGGTTTTCCTGAGAACAGTCCAAAGCTCATTGATAATATTAACTCATTTTCTCAACTTCTTTGCTAATAAGTCATAGTGATGTTTAGAATTTATGTTGCACTTTAAATTTTTACACCAAATACTATCATTCTGGGATCACTGAACTGCAGTCTCCATTATGTCTGACATGAACACATATTCCTATCCCCTCACCTCCATATTCCACCACAGCCTATTGTTAGCCATTTTTTAAAAAACTGTAGTAAAATATACGTAACATAAAGTTTATTATCTTAATTTTTAAGTGTACAGTTCGGTAGTGTTAAGTACATTCACATTTTCTGAAACCAATCTCCATAACTCTTTTCATCTTACAAAACAAAAACTCTGTGCCCATTAAACAATAACCTCCCGCCTTCCCCACTTCAAGCAGTCCCTGGTACCTACGATCATACTTTCTTTCTCTGTGATTTTGACTAGTCTAAGTATCTCATATAAGTATTTATCTCTTATAGAGTAGTTGTCTTTTTGTGCCTGGCTTCTTTCAATTAGCATAATGTCCTTGAGGTTGATCCATATTGTTGCATGTGTCAGAATTTTCTTGCTTTTTAAGGCTAAAGAATATTCCATTGTATGGATATATCACAATTTGCTTGTCCATTATCTATTGATGGACATTTGGGTAACTTCCACCTTTTGGCTAATGTGAATAATGCCAAACAAGAATGTACAAATATATCTTTGAGATTCTAATTTCAATTATTTTGGGTATATACTCAGAAGTAGAATTGTTGGATCATAAAGTAATTCTATTTTTAATTTTTTGAGGAACCGCCATACTGTTTTCTATAATGGCTGTTCCATTTTACATGCCCACCAACAGTGCATAAGGGTCCTAATTTCTCCACATCCTCACCAACACTTGTTACTTTTTGTGTTTTTGATAGTATTCATCCTAATGGGTGCTTGTTAGCCAATTTTATACCCAATATTTCATTGATTAGGACAAGAACTGGCTACAATTTTTTTAGAGAGTTAACTGAGGATCTGCTGAATATTTATATGAGGAAATATATACCAGTATATACTAGAATATTTTTAACTTAACTTTCAATATTGCCTTAATAAACTCCATGAAAATTGGAATGAGGATCATCATTACTCATAGATATATTTGAAGAAAAATAATATTATCAGAAATATTTTTTCACTTCAGAATCATATAACTTTTTACTTTCTACAATCTTATTTTTGTTAGGAATTGGAAAATAATTGAGTCTATTTAATATGCTTATAGGTTTTTGGAGGCCTATTTTCCTGTCACCTCCACATGGCCAAGGAAAGGAAACTGAAGGACAACACTCTGTGCAACAAATTGATAACAGAGGTGAGTGTATTCAATAGAAATTGCCTAAGGATTTCATATATTTTATTCAATATTTGGAAAAATTTAAGCCAGAACTTTTGTATCAGGGATCTCTAAGACAATATCCAGGTCCAATAATACTTTAGCAGGATTCACTAGATTCAGCGCACAATAGTACTCAAAGCTACGATTTATTACAGTGAAAGGATACAAAATAAAATTAATAAAAGGAAAAGGCATATGGATTGAAGTCTAGCGAAAACTAGGTACAAGGTTCTAAGAGTCCTCTCCCATTGGAGTCACACAATACTCATCTAATTCATCCACCAACAAATTATGACAACATGTATGAAATGTTGTCTACCAGGAAAGTTCATTAGATTATCAGTGCTCAGGGTGTTTTTTGCTCAGTGTGTTTCTTTTTTAACAGCTTTATTGACACATAATTTACCCATCAAACTACACAATTCAATGGTTTTAGGTATAGATATGTGCAACCATAACATCTATTTTGGATCATTTTTATCCCCATAAAAGTTAATGCTGTACCCTATAGTTATCAGCTGCCTACCCTTTCCACTCCCCTTGGCCCTAAGAAACCACTAATCTACTTTAAGTATCTATAGATTCCTCTGTCCTGGACATTTCATATGAATGGAATCATGTAATACATAGCCCTTTGTGACTACATTCATTCAACTAGTATATTGCTTTCAAGGTTAATCCATATTGTAGCATGTATCAGTACTTCATTCTTTTTATGACTGAATAATATTCCATTGTATAGATATACTGCATATTGTTTATGTATTTGTCAGCTGATGGACATATGAGTTGGTTACACATTTTGGCTATTATGAATAGTGATGCTATGAACATTTGTGTGCATAGAGGTATGTTTCCATTTCTCCTGGATATATACCTAGGAGTTGAGTTGCTAGGTCATTTGGTTACTCGATGTTTAATTGCTTAAGGAACTGCAGACTGTTTTCCAAAGTGACTGCATAATTTTAAATTCCCACCAGCAGTGTATGAGGATTCCTATTTCTCCACATCCTCCTCAAGACTTGTCATTATTTGACTTCTGTATAGCCATCCTGGTGGGTGTGAAATGATATTTCTTTAATAGTTTTGGTTTCTATTTCCTTGATGACTAATGATGTTGAGGATCTTCTTCTGTGCTTTTTGACCATTGTATATCTTCCTTGGATAAATGTCTACTAGGATCCTCTTTTTTACTTTTATATTTTTATTATTTTTTCTTATTGAGTTATAAGAGTTCTCTATATATTCTGAAAACATTTTTTTATCAGATATATGATTTGCAAATATTTTATCCCATTCTGTGGGTTGTCTTTTCATTTCATTTAATGGTGTCTTTTGAAGCACAAATTTTTAAAATTTTGATGATGTCAAAATTATCTGTTTTTATCCTTTTGTCACTCATAATGTAGATGTCATGCATAAGAATCATTTGCCAAATCCAAGATTGTGAAGATTTACACCTATGTTTTTTTAAGAATATTATAATTTTAGTTCTTACATTTAGTTGTTTGATCCATTTGAGTTACTTTTTGTGTATGGTGTGATGTAAAGGAACAATTCATTCTTTTGCATGTGGCTGTCCTGTTGACCCAATATCACTTCTGGAAAAGACTATTATTTCCCTATGGAATGGTCTTGGCACCCTTGTCAAAAATCAGTTGGCCAGAGACCCATGATTTTATTTCTAGATCTCAGTTCTATTCCATTGATCTCTATGCTTATCCTTGTGCCAACACCACACTGTCTTAATTACCATTGCTTTGTAGTAAGCTTTGAAATACGGAAGTATAAGTTCTCTTACTTTGCTATGTTTCAAGATTGTTTTGGCTATTTCAGCTTTTTGCAATTCCATATGACTTTTAGGATCAGCTAGTCAAATCACACGCAAAAAGTCAACTGAGATTCGCATAGAGATTGCACTGAATCTGTAATCAATTTGTGAAGTATTGTCACCTCAACAATATTAAGTCTTCTGATCTGTGAGCATGAAATGTTTTTCCATTGATTTAGATCTTTTTAAATTTCTCTTAATGATGTTTTGTGCTTTTCAGAGTATGATTTTTGAACTTCTTTTGTTCAATTTATTGCAAAGTATTTTATTCTTTTGATGCTATTATAAAATAATTTTGTTCTGAATTTCATTTTCAGACTCTTCATTTTGATTTTGGCAGGGCTCTGTCTCATTCCCTAGACACACCCACTAATTGACTGCTGATTGCCCTACTGTTTTCAACAGGGCTCTGGGCATAAATTTAAGCTCTAAAGATTAATCCAATCAAATTTGGTCTTCTTTGAAGGAACATATCCTTAGGTCCATGTTTGATATTTGTCTGAATCCAGGAGTGTTCCTCCTAGCTGTCAATTTTCCCAGTTCTCTCCTTAAACTAGCTGACCTACAGTTTATTCTTATAGCTACTTTTATTTTTATTTATTTATTTATTTTTGGCTGTGCTGGGTCTTCGGTTCGTGCGATGGCTTTCTCTAGTTGTGGCAAGTGGGGGCCACTCTTCATCGCGGTGCGGGGACCGCTCTTCATCGCGGTGCGCGGGCCTTTCACTATCGCGGCCCCTCCCGTTGCGGGGCACAGGCTCCAGACGCGCAGGCTCAGTAGTTGTGGCTCACGGGCCCAGCTGCTCCGCGGCATGTGGGATCTTCCCAGACCAGGGCTCGAACCCGTGTCCCCTGCATTAGCAGGCAGATTCTCAACCACTGCGCCACCAGGGAAGCCCTACAGTTTATTCTTTATCTTCATTGACTTTACCAGTCTCCTCTCAATTGCCATTCAGCACAATCTCTATTGTTTTCTTTTACTGAAGTATAGTTGATTTACAATATTGTGTTAATTTCTGCTGTACAGCAAAGTGACTCAGTTATACACATATATACATTCTTTTTTATATTATTTTCCATAAGCTTTATCCCAAGAGATTGGATAGAGTTCCCTGTGCTGTACAGTAGGACCTTGTTTTGTATCCATTCTAAATGTAATGGTTTGCATCTACTAACCCTAAACTCCCAGTCCATCCCTTCCCCTCCCCTCTCCCTCTTGGCAACCACAAGTCTGTTCTCTGTCTGTGAATCTGTTTCTGTTTTGTAGCTAGGTTCGTTTGTGTCATATTTTAGATTCCACATATAAGTGATATTGTATGGTATTTGTCTTTCTCTTTCTGACTTATTTCACTTAGCATGATCATCTCTAGATGCATCCATGTTGCTGCAAATGACATTATTTCATTCTTTTTCATGGCTGAGTAGTATTCCATTGTATATATGTACCACATCTTCTTTATTCATTCATCTGGACATTTAGGTTGTTTCCATGTCTTGGCTATTGTGAATAGTGATGCTATGAACATAGGGGTGCATGTATCTTTTTGAATTATAGTTTTGTCTGGATATATGCCCAGGAGTGGGATTGCTGGATCATATGGTAATTCTATTTTTAGTTTTCTGAGGAACCTCCATACTGTTTTCCATAGTGGCTGCACCAGCTTACATTCCCACCAACAGTGTAGGAGGGTTCCCTTTTCTCCACACCCTAGAGTGCTCTTAGTCTAGAACTTCTCCTTGCTCTGTTGCAAATGAAGTCAGCTATTTTGGGAAGAGATTAGGAGCCATCTGTTTTATGGCATGCTTTTTCCTCAGGTAAAATCTCTGAGACAAAACTCTCGAGCTGGAGGTAGGGACAATGGTGCACTTCTCTCTGAGTGATAACCTCGCTTCAGGACCTTCAGTGGATGTGGACAGTAGCCTCGAGTTTTCTTGGCTTGCTTCTTCTGGCAGGGAACTGCTGCTTTATGAGCTCAGAGGAAGAAAATTGGGGCTCCAGTAATCTCAGCAACAACACACCCAAGATAGAACCTCTGTTCCATCAGTGGTGACTGGCAGGAAGAAGGGAGTCCCCACCTCTTGGCCACATTCTCCTGGACCTTAGCCTCAGCAACAGGTAGCTGGGAGCATGATAAGAAATGCTGACATCCTGCTCCTCTGAAGGAAAAAGCCCTCCAATGAAGAGCTTGGGGGAGAGGTAGCCCTGTGTTCTTGGCTGCACCTGTCTGTAATAATTTCCATCTTGCTGTATTGGGAAAGGGGAGGGAGGGAACACTCTTGTTTCAAATGCCACAAACTTTCTTTTCTTACCAAATATTGATAGATTTTCTTGAAGATATATTTTTTATTTCTTATATGCCCTTTAGACTATTTCCAGAGATTTTAAATTGTTGGTGTTTTAAAATAATTTCCACAAGTTCCACAGGGAAGTGAGTCCATGAAGTTCTGCATGTTTTCTTGCCCAAATTCAATATCCCCAGTTCCCAGGAATTATACTGGAGGCTGGTCATGTAGGTACCCTCTGCCTAGCATGTACGAGAATACCAGAACTTCAGAAAGAAAGCAGGTGTTCACCATAAACCACATTGTTTGTACAAACAGTTTAGGTGTAGTAAACCATTCTTATACATTCTGGGAATGTTAGGAATCTTCTTAAAATTCAAGTTCCTAGATGCTAACCAAGGGCCAACCTTGCAAGTGGGCCTTTCTAAGTATAACAGTCTCAGGACTCCTATGTTAACCCTTTTCTGCATAGTCCACGCACTTGACCCTTAGCCGGGGTGTCTTAGAAAATCATTAATAGTAGGACCCCACCCAACAGGGTACTATCAACCTGCAGTATTAATCCCAGTTATGCCCTTTAGGATTCCTTGATTTATCCAGCTAAAACAAAAATCATTAATCAGAAAGATCTATCTTATAAAACTAGATTGCATCCTCCTTGAGTTTCCATATTCACCTTTTTTATCTGGTCCAAGGTATCAATTCAAGCATAGTATAACACTGCCTAAGTTGGAGCTGACCTGAAAGCCTTGCAGAGCCAAGACAGTATCATAATAGGGTACACACACAAGAAGTACAGTCCCAAAGGGCACACATTGAACCCTTGGAAACACATCCCAAACAGGACATAAATTAGTCAAGCAATACAGGTTAACAGGAACCCCACTGTGGCCTCCCTCCATAAGGCTTTCTGCCCTAGGATTTTCAGTTGAGTTCAGTTGGTTTTGTTACCAGAGAGTAGGTTCTTGTCTTGTTGCAGGAAGAATTCAAACGAGAGATAGAGGTCAAGAAAGCAAAGCAATGATTTATTTATTAAGCATAGTACACTCTCAGGAAGGAGAGTGGGCAGGCTCAGGTGAGTAGCAGTCATGAGTTCCTTTCACAAGGAACTGGTTATATGGGCTGTGAAAATAATTGGCTAAATATTCACTGAGGAGGGAGAGGTTTGGGGTCGTATTTCCTGATTTTCATCACAGCTCTACCTTCCCAAGGGGAGCAGGGTTTTTTCTCCTTATTTAGTCTTGATCAGAAGTGTCATAGTGTCAGTGCATGATAGGTACTTCTTATTTGCAAGGCTAATTTCATTGTAATGAGGGCATAATGAGCAAAAGGTTACATTCAGACACCAGAGACTCCCGCTTTTTCCCACCTTTCTTTGTCTGCCTCTAGAACCCCTGTCAGCACAAGATGTGTGGTTTCCTGCCACCTTTCCCGTGTCCCTCCTTTCTCCGCTCATATCTAGCTAACTGCCTTCTCACAGTTTCAAATGGGTTGCCTTAAGGCAGTCAGTTCAAAACAGTTTTGCTTGTCCATGACACCAATTTATCCTCTCAGAAGCATGGACGACATCTGGAGGTGTTTTATGTGGAAAGTGCAGGAGCTAGGGCCACTCACTACTGTCTCATAATCAGCATTCTTAGGTTTGATCTTACGCTTAGCAGTCAGTTTGAATTCAAAGAGTTCACAGCAACTTAGAAAGTCAACACAGGGAGTTTTCCTTCAGGAAGAAGGAAAAGCTTCCAGGAACAGTTTTGATAAACAAAGATCATTAATGCTCCCCCCTACACACACCCATGCTTCCCCAGATGTCAGGGTTTATTTTTTCTCTATTGTTATAAAATCAGTGTGTCCCGTTCAATAATATTTACATTTCATATTCAATCGTCCCCTACTTTCACCCAGACCTTTGTCTGGATGGGTTGCATGCAAGAGGTACAAAAGCATTTTTATAGAAAATCATCTTTCTATAGAAAATAGAAAAACACACTATGTTTAGGAATTGGTCAGGAGAAAATCCTGAATTTTCAAAATTGGTACATAATCTCCCACCCTTTTCATCCTGATCATTTATCTGATGAGGAGCATAGAAAAAAATCAATTCTTTTCTGGGTACAGCTGCATTTAGTGAACAATTTTCTATATTAAGGTGTGAGTACCAAGAGAAAGATGAAGGAAGTAGAGTCAAGCAATCAGTCCATTGTTGCAAACTTCAGCTACTCTCGAAGTCAACAAGTCAACAGCAGTGAGACAGAAGGAGTCCAGAGTCAGATCCATCAGGAATGAGCAGAGACATCCTATAACCTGTAGTGTGCCCTCCTCCAACTTACACTTTGGGCAGGAGTCACAAGATAGGAATGCAATTAGTCTCTGTATCAGAAATGTAGATATTAGTAGTATTTTTATTTTAAATGATCTCATCAGAGGACAAACTCTTTCCTGTATGCATTTGTATGTGACTCAGACAGTCAGCCATCATCCATGATGCTTTCATAGTTTATGGCCATATTGAGCGGTATCCTAAATCTGAAACTCAGAGTCTTAGTTCCGTTCATTGATTGGAGAGATTTTGCCAGATTTCAGTTTATCATAGCTAGTGTTGGAGCTAAAACAACTTCACAGCAGCCAGTATCAGATTCCAGCTTAGAGATAAGTCCAGACGATAAGGATCTGTGAATTCAGGATTTCAAAAAAAAAAAAGTGACTTTCTTTCAGAAGCAGCAAAATCAAGACACTGCACAGGGCCACGTAGCTGTGTTTCAAGTCCAAGTGATGAGGAGGACTTTCCTAAGTCTTTATCTTGCCACTCTTAGAATTCAAATTAACCTGCTCAAAAATACACACATCAGGTCAGAAAGCTATCAGGCACTGTCAGACATCTGATGTAACAAGTATTCATTGGCAATTAAGGGGTGATTTTTAAAACTTCAACTCTATTCATCTAGAGACTGACTCTCATTTTATGTTGTCTCCTTTTTGTGAAAGGCTCTGATAGGTAAAAATAATAGTAAAAATTAACAGTTATGGGGATTTGTTCCATTTCCAATACACAAAACATTTAAATTTCAAACTGCTCACCTGCTACCAATGACAAAAAGCAAAGAGTTTTGTCCCATTAACAACTCTTTTTGTGATGCTTTTTCTGATCAGGGTGATTCCTCTAGCACTTATAATATTATAAGCATTTAATATTTTCATATCACTTTATCATGTATCCAGATACAATAGCCACAAAATAAAAGAAAAATTAAAACTTGTTTTCTCCTTGATTGGAAGTTTACTCAAACCTTTAACAGTAAGTTTAGAATTTACAGGGTTAACAATTACAGCTGTAGGGAGATATGCCCTGGAATGCAAGGGGAGGAGGGCTGTTGAAACAACAGCAGCTAGGCTGAAGAAATGACTGTAGTGTTCTCCCCTTATTTTTTTCTGGTTTATCTAAAGATTTTCTGGATCCCTGGGAACTGACTTAAACTTTTATTTCTTCCACTTGAAAGAGATAGCAACACAAACATTTTATCATTTTTGGCCCATCCAAAGCTCACATTTAGGAATTTAAGGGTCCTTTCACCTCTCACAAGGAGGAAAAAACAAAAACCAAAGACATCACATCCACTTTTTCCCCCCATTTTAGCCAACATGGCCAAAAGCAGCCAGGTGATCCAACAAGCCAACTTTCCCAAGAATTTTTTAATTCCGTAAATAACTTATACCTCTCACAACAGACAGCATCTCAGCTGTTATTCCATACTATAGTTGATTCCACAGCCACCCAAGCACCAAAGTTTTTTCATTCCCTGCCCTTTTAATTTTTTTTTTGCCAAAAAATTTACTTTTTCCATATTTCAGTCAGTCAGTGTTATTTTAGTAAATAATCCCCAGGTTTGAAGATTCTCTAGGAGGATTTATAAGGCTCAGCTTACTGTTGTGCTCATGGCTATGATGTACTTCAGTGAAGAGATATAAAGCAAAATCAGCAAAAGGCAAAAGTGCATAGAGCAAAGTCCAGAAGAAATCAGATACAAGGTTCCAAGCGTCCTCTCCCAGTGGAGTCACACAGGGTCCATGTAATACCTTCAACAACAAATTATGGTAACATGTGTGAAATGTCTACCAGGGGAGTTTATTAGCGATTCAGTGTCTAGGACTTTTACTGGGAGCTAATCATATACATATGCCTATCATGTACCAAAATTTCAGACTCTCTGAAGGAAGGCAGATGGTCAGCGTAAACGATATTACTTGTACAGACAGTTTAGGCGCAGTGAGCCAGTCCGATAAGTTCTGAGAATATGGGGAACCCTCCCCAAATTCAAATTCCTAGACACAAACCAAGGGCCAACCTTGCAAGCAGGACTTTGTAAAGATGACAGCCTCAGGCCAGTTGTGTTAACTCCTTTATGGACACCTGTCTTATATCTACAATTTTTATACCATTTTCTTTTAGGTTTAATAGTGAAGCTGAGTAAAGAAAGAGACTAGAGTTGTTCACTCCCAATTTAAACTGCTCTCCTTTCCTTCTAATATAAACGCCACTATCATATCTGAACTCATCCCATATCCTTTCTTCTCCCTCTCTCTCACACACACACATACACACAAACATACACACAGTATGCGATACATATTTCACTGATGTCAGTGCAAAGATATTAATGAAGAAAAAGGGGTATGGAATGAATTATGGAGCAAATTCTGTGCATTCAGTGAAATAAAATTAGAACCTCCCTCCAAATAAATTTAGGACATCACTTTGCCTCTTACATATCTCTTACATAGCCAACATCCTTGCACTTAGACATATGTGACTGGAAATAACTTCTAACCTGAAAATTTTGTGGGAAATTAGATAGGGCTGAATGAAATACAGTAAAATCTACACTTTTATTTCTTTACATAAGTAATCTGATGTAACACTAACTTCAGGGGTTTAGGAAAATGTGAAAGTAATTATTTTTTCTGAGAAAAGATTGCTAGTGTTATTAGAATTTTAGTTTCTTTGTTTCAGCATTCCTTTGGCTTTCAGTATTTTAGATTTATTTGATACACATTTAATCTGATGAATACTTATTTAGGGAGATAAAGATTAAATCCAACTGAATTGGTTAAATAAACTGTGGTCTATCCATACAATGTCATAGCATATATTCATAAAATTATAATGTGGAAATAGCCTTATTGAAATGGAGAGGCATTCACAATATCCTGCTAAATGAGAAAAGTAACTAATAAACTACAGTTAACACTTGAACAATGCGGGAGTTAGGGGTGCCAGCCCCTGCGCTATTGACAACTCGTGTGTAACTTTTACAGTTGGCCCTCAGTATCCGAAGATCTGTATCCTTGGATTCAACCAACCTCAGATAGTGTAGTACTGTAGTATGTAGTTATTGAAAAAAATCAGTGTATAGGTGGACCTGCACACTTCAAACCCATGTTACTCAAGGGTCAACTGTATGTACACTGAACAAATATTTCTTGAGCCCTTATTAGTGTCCAGCTCTGTTCTATGCTCTAAGTATACCGTAGTTACCAAAACAGAAAAAATATGATTCTTGCCTTAATATTGTTTACAATCTAATGAAAAGAGACATTAAATATAATAAATATCAATAAATTACATAGTATAGTATTAAGTGGTAAATGCTATGAATAAAAAGAAAATAAGGAAGAATGATGGAGAGTGCTGGGGGAGGTTGGTAGTTTTAAATAGGGTGGTCAGGAAAAGCCTAAGTGAGAAGACAACATAAATAAGGGAAGAAGCCAGCCATGCAGATACCTGAAAAAATGACACTATAGGCCAAGGGGGCAGCAAATTCAAAGACTAATGTAAGTAAGTAAGCGGAGAATTACAGGAGATAAAGTTAGTAAATTAATAGGGATTCAGGTCTTTGGCTCATACTCTGAGTTATGAACAATTGAAAGGTTTTGACAGGACTGTGTGACATAATTTGATTTATGATTTAATAGTCTCACCCTGGATTCTTATTGAGAATAGACTGTAAGGGGACAAGGGTAGCCCCAAGTAGACTATTTAGACAGCTACATCAATGATCTAGGTGAGAAATGATGAAGGCTTGTATCAGACAGGTAGCAGTGGAGGTGGTGAGAAGTGGTCCGATTGGTCATATGTTTTAAAGTTAGAAGAAACAGGATTTTCTGAGATTTGGATGTAGGGTATAATAAAATAGAGAACTCAGGGTAATATCAAGAATTTGGTCCCAGCCAAAAATATAAAGAATATTTGTCATTTACTGTGATGGGAAAGACTGTAAAAAACAAGTTTATGGTCAGAGGTTGGAGGGAGGAAACTAGGAATTCAAATTTGGACATGTTAATATTGAGATATCAATTAAACAGTCAAGAAGAAGTATCAGATAGGCAGTGGCACATGCAACTCTAAAGTTCAGGAGAGCAGTCTTGGCTATAAAAATACATTTAAGAAATTAAATAGAGAAACATATAATTGGTCAATTAATTGACATATAGATATCTCTGAATGATATCAAAGGATTTATTTTAGAGAAAAGAAGGATTTCAAGGACTGATTTATGGAGCAATCCAAGGATAAGATATTAGGGAGATGAGGAAGAACCAACAAAGGAGACTGAAAGAGAGTAACCAGTGAGATAAGAGGGAAAAAACTCCTAAGAGTGTGTAGTGTCTTGGAAGCCAAGTGAAGACAGCATTTCAAGGAAAATGAAGTGATCGACTGTATTACAGGTGAATGATAGGTCAAGGAAGATAAGTGACAAGAATTAACCATTGGATTTAGTACTATTAATGTCACCAATGAGCTTGATAAAAAAAACATTTTAAATAGAATAGTGATTACAAAACTTGATTGGAGTGGGGTTTAAGAATCTGGTAGAAACATAGTGGAAAATTAGTTCTAAATCTTTCAACTTTTCCTCTTGGAAACTATTAAAAAAATAACAAGGATCAGAAAACTACCACAAACTAGATATTAAGTGAAACTGAAAGATAAAATCTGTAAAGGTATGTAACCAGACTGCCCAATATCGGAAGAATCTTCACAACTAGCAGTGCTGTGATAGTATTTTGAAGCAACAGGGAAGAATGTGAAGAGTGAAAGAGTGTATAAATGGCAAATCTAAACAAAGAAACCCAGAAAACCACCCTGGCTTCTGGCCTTTTCCTCTTCCAGAGTAATCACCTGTTAATAGTTTGTTCAGAAAAATTCAAGTCATTCAAATGTCAAAGAGTTCTGCTTCCAGTTAAGATGTAGAAGATTGCTAGAGAATTCTCACATCATTTCTTATTCCATCTCCCTTGTCCTATTTCACCTTAACAATTAAAATGACACCAGATAAGCTACAAAAACCTCATTTTAAACAAATCAGTGAGTTGATAATGCAAAGTAATCTATATGAACTAATTTCCAAAGAGAGCCAAACCCTTCCAAGCTGAGGCAAGACTCCCAAGCAATTTAACTTTTGAAGGCACATGTGATGGAGAAGTATATTAGTTATCTATTGCTGTGCAACAAATTACTCCAAACTTAGTGGCTTAAAACAATGAACATTTCCAATCTCACAATTTCTGTGGGTCATCAGTCCAGGAGTAGTTTATTGGGGTGTTTCTGGCTCAGGGTATCTCAGGAGATTGCATTCAAACTGTCACCCAGGGTTGAATAGGGGAGGGTCTGTTTCCATGTTCACTCATGTAAGTCTCTCCACAATCAGCCTAAAAGTCTTTACAACATGGCAGATGACTTCTCTCTCCCCTGAACTGTCTTACAACATAGCAGCTGGATTCCACCAGAATAAGTGATTCAAGAGAGAGAAAATGAGAGAGATACCCAAGAAAGAAGCTACACCCTTTTTTTAACCTAATCTAGGAGGGACATGCCATCAATTCTGCCACAATTTAGTTACTAGAATCAAGTCACTAATTCTAAGACACTCTCAAAGGAGGAAATTAATTAGCAAAGAATTTGTGGACATACCTTTGAAACAACTACAAAGTGTGAACCCCCCCCCAAAGGAATATACATTCCTAGCATAAAGATAAACCAACTGACATTTTAATAGCACTTCTGGGCTGGCAGGACAGATGGAAAACCAGAAGAGCCTCAGATAGAAAAAAAGTTCTTGCCACCCTACAATTCTTCTGAATAGGGCTTTATCCAAGTGTATAGCACTTTGGAAGGTCAGGGTAGGGCAAGAGGGCAGAGATGTATATCTGGTGGCACAGAAAGCCAGGATAGGGGCTAGAGAGCAGGTAGTGACCACTGTTGGCAAAGAAATTTGGTAGTTGGGTTGCAAAACACAAAGATCTCCAAAGCCTCATGGATGCTTAGATACCATGCCCTACTGGAGGGAACAGTGTGATCCTCCCCTTAAAACATTTGAAACCAGTGTTGAATTGAAACTTATTAAAGCTGTAATCCAATCCAGATACCAATTAATCAAACATGAAGAAAAATAAATTAGCCCTTCACCCTAGCAGTTTAACCGAGGAAGGGAGGGGCCTGTACTTTCTTAGGGGAAAATATTATTTAATCTCTAATTTTCTTTTAGAAAGAATTTTATACATTATTTCAAAATGTAATCAAAAATTATGTGAAGAAACAGAAAAATGAGACCAAATTAGGAAGATTAAAAGAGTCAAGAATTGCAGATACTACAAAGAGCCAGATTTTGCAGTTAGCATAAAATAATTTTTAAATTATAGGTATAATTTTTAAATATAAAAGATTAGAGGAAAAGATTAATCAATGGGTTAGGAAGGAATTGGCAAACATTTTTTTTTTCTGTAGATAGATAGTATATATTTTAGGCTTTGTAATTTTCTGTTGCATTTTTTTTTTCATCCCTTTAAAATGTAAATGCATTTGTTAGCATGCAAGCCATACAGATATAAGGCATGGGCCATAGTTTGCAGACTCCTGTGATATAAGATGAAGCATTTCATTATAACAATGGAAATTATGAAAAAAAGAAAAAACTACCAAGGGAAAACTCTGAAACTAAAATATACAAAATTTGAAATGGAGAATTAGTTAAATGGGCTTTACAGCACACTAAGCACAACTGATAAAAGAGGGTTAGTTAAATTAAAAAGCACCTCACCACCCTCCATGGTCAGCTCCCTGTGTACACCCCTGCGAGTTGCAAGAATGAGCCTTTACAGACAGCTAGTGCACATGTGCAGAAAGCTGGCCCAACTCTGTGCAACTGGGATAAATCACACACAGTAGAGCATTCAGCACTTCCATGAGCAAAGCAAATGGGAGGCTGAGTGCCCAGCCTGACTTTGTAGAATCAAAAGAAAGCGTACAACCTTAAGAATCTCCCCAAGAGGGAACAAGAAATGTGGACTGGGCATATACATAGAAAGCTTCAGAAACCCTAGCAGGGCTGACTACTGAAGATATTTCTCTCCAAAAGCCAGTCAGTAAAGCCTGGAGATGGTGACTTCTTCAAATGCTCGAGACTTCAAGGAACATGAAAAATCAAGGACACATGACATCACCAAAGGAACACAATAATTTTCCAATAACTAAGACCAATGAAATGAAGGTCTTCAATTTCTCAATAAAGAATTCAAATAGTTGTTTTAAGGAAACTCAATAAGCTACAAGAAAACACAGAAAGACAATTCAAAGAAATCAGAAAAACAATACACAAGTAAAACAGAAAGTTTAACAGAGAGATAGAAATCATAAAAAAGAATCAAATAGAAACTCTAGAAATCACAATAAATGAAATGAAAAATGCAATTGAGAATATCAACAGAAGATGATTGGTGAAGTTGAAGACAGCTCATTTGAAATTATGCACTTGGTGAAGAACAAAGAAAAAATAATGAAAAAGAGTGAAGAAAGCCTGTGTGAGCTAAAGGATACTGTTATAAGAAACAATCTACACTTTATTGGAGTCCCAGAAGGAGAAGAGAGAGAGAAGGGGCAGAAAACTTATTTAAAGAAATAATGACTGAGAACATACCATTTTGAGGAGAGATTTGTATATCCAAATTCATGAAGCTAATAGGGTCACCCCAAAATTTCAACCCCAAAAGATCTCTAAGACAAATTAAAATAAAACTTTCTAAAATCAAAGACAATGAGAGAACTTTAAAAGATTAAAACCAGCAAGAGAAAATTTTATTAACATATAAGGGAAACTCTATAAGGCTATCAGAGTTTGTACAGCAGAAATCTTTCAGGCCATGAGAAAGTGGGGTGATATATTCAACTTGATGAAAGAAAAAAATAACCCTGCCAACCAAGAATATTTTACCCAGAAAAGTGGTCCTTTAGAAATGAATAAGAGACAAAGACTTTTCCAGACAAACAAAAGCTGAGGGAGTTCATCACTGCTAGACCTGCTTTACAAGAAATGCTGAAATGAATTTTTCAAACTGAAGTGAAAGGACACTAATTAACATTAGAACATATGAAAATATAAATCACATAAGTAAAGGTAAGTTTACAGTCAAATTCAGAATACTCCAATGCTGTAATATGGTGGTATATTAATCATTTAACTCTATTATAAAGGTTAAAGGACAAAATATTAGATTAACTATAGCTATAATAATTTTTTAAAGGATACAAAATAAAAATGATTAAAAAAATTGTGTGACATCAAAAACATAAAATGTGGAGGGAAGAATAAAAGGGAAAAGTTTTTGTATGCAATTGAAGTTGTTATCAGCTTAAAATAGACATATCTATAAGAGATTTTATATAACCCTCATGGTAACCACAAAGCAAGACCCTACAATTCATATATAAAAAATAAAGAGAAGGGAATCAAAGCACACCACTACAGAAAGTCATCAATTCACAGACAGCAAGAGAAGAAGAAAGGAACAAAAGAACTAAAAATATTCAGAAAATAATTAATAAGATGGCATTAGTAAGTACTTACATACCAATGATTGCTTTAAATATAAATGGATTAAATTATCCAACCAAAAGGAATAAAGTGGCTGAATTGATTGAAAAACAAGACCCAACTATATACTGCCTATAAGACATTCACTTCAGTTTTAAGGACACATATAGACTGAAATAGAAGAGATAGAAAAATATGCTGCTTGCAAAAGGAAACCAAAAGGGAACAAGGGTAGCTATAGTTATGTCAGACAAAATAGACCTTAAGTAAAAAGTTTGAACAAAAGACAATAAAGGTCATGAAATAATGATATAGGGGTCAATTCATCATGAGGATATAACAATTGTAAATTTATATGCACCCTCCATTAGAGCACCTAAGTATATTAATCAAATACTAACAGAACTGAAGGAAAAAAGAGATAAAGTACTATAATAGTGGGGAATTTCAGCCTTACACTTTCAATAATGGATAGATGATTCAGACAGAAAATCAATAAGAAAAAATGGACTTGAAATATACTTTAGACTAAATGGGCTAATCAGACATATACATAACATTCCACCCAAGAGCAGCAGAATATACATTCTTCTTAAGTGCACATAGAACATTCTTCAGGATAGATCATATGTTAGGTCATAAAATAAATCTTAGAAAATTTAAGAATAAAACTATATCAAGTATCTTTTCCGGGGGAGAGAAGATGGCGGAAGAGTAAGACGCGGAGATCACCTTCCTTCCCACAGATACAGTAGAAATACATCTACACGTGGAACTGCTCCTACAGAACACCCACTGAACGCTGGCAGAAAACGTCCGACCTCCAAAAAGGCAAGAAACTACCCCCGAACTTGGGTAGGGCAAAAGAAAAAAGAAATAACAGAGACAAAAGAATAGGGACGGCACCTGCACCAGTGGGAGGGAGCTATGAAGGAGGAAAGATTTCCACGCACTAGGAAGCCCCTTCGTGGGCAGAGACTGTGGGTGGCAGAGGGGGGAAGCTTGAGAGCCATGGAGGAGAGCGCAGCCGCAGGGGTGCAGAGGGTAAAGCGGAGAGATTCCCGCACAGAGGCTCGGCGCCGAGCAGCACTCACCAGCCCAAGAGAGGCTTGTCTGTTCCCACGCCGGGGCGGGCGGGGCTGGGAGCTGAGGCTCGGGCTTTGGTCGGATCGCAGGGAGAGGACTGGGGTTGTCGGCATAAACACAGCCTGAAGGGGTTAGTGCACCACAGCTAGCCGGGAGGGAGTCCGGGAAAAAGTCTGCAGCTGCCGAAGAGGCAAGAGACTTTTTCTTCCCTCTTTGTTTCCTGGTGCGCGAGGAGAGGGGATTCAGAGCGCCGCCTAAACGAGCTCCAGAAACGGGCATGAGCCGCGGCTATCAGCACGGACCCCACAGCAACAGGGGCGCAGAGGAAAAAACGGAGAGACTCCCGCACAGAGGCTCGGCGCCGAGCAGCGCTCACCAGCCCAAGAGGCTTCTCTGCTCACCCGCCGGGGCGGGCGGGGCTGGGAGCTGAGGCTCAGCTTTGGTCGGATCGCAGGGAGAGGACTGGGGTTGGCGGCATGAACACAGCCTGAAGGGGTTAGCGCACCACAGCTGGCTGGGAGGGAGTCCGGGAAAAAGTCTGCAGCTGCCGAAGAGGCAAGAGACTTTTTCTTGCCTCTTTGTTTCACGGCACACAAGGAGAGGGGATTCAGAGCGCCGCCTAAACGAACTCCAGAGACGGGCGCGAGCCGCGGCGATCAGCGTGGACCCCAGAGACGGGCGTGAGATGCTGGGGCTGCTGCTGCCACATCCAATAAGCCTGGGTGTGAGCACAGGTCACTATCCACACTGCCCCTCCCGGGAGCCTGTGCAGCCCGCCACTGCCAGGGTCCTGTGATCCGGGGACAACTTCCCCGGGAGAACGCACTGCGCGCCTCAGGCTGGTGCAACGTCACGCCAGCCTCTGCTGCGGCAGGCTCGCCCCGCCTCCTCTGTACCCCTCCCTCCTCACAGCCTGAGTGAGCCAGAGCCCCCGAAGCAGCTGCTCCTTTAACCCCGTCCTGTCTGGGCGGGGAATAGGCGCCCTCAGGCGACCTACATGCAGAGGCGGGTCCAAATCCAAAGCTGATCCCCAGGAGCTGTGCGAACAGAGAAGAAAAGGGGAAATCTCTCCCAGCAGCCTCAGAAGCAGCGGATTAAAACTCCACAAACAACTTGATGTGCCTGCATCTGTTGAATACCTGAATAGACAACGAATCATCCCAAATTCAGGAGGTGGACTTTTGGAGCAGGATATATTAATTTTTCCCCTTTTCCTTTTTTTTATGAGTGTATATGTATATGCTTCTGGGTGAGATTTTGTCTGTATAGCTCTGCTTTATAATAGCTTTATTTTACTTCACTATATTATAGCCTCTTTCTTTCTTTCTTTCTTTTTTTCTCCCTTTTACTCTGAGCCGTGTGGACGAAAGGCTCTTGGTGCTCCAGCCAGGCATCAGGGCCGTACCTCTCAGGTGGACACCCTATGTCCTGGACACCCTATGCCAAACAACTAGCAAGACAGGAACACAGCCCCATCCATTAGCAGAGAGAGGCTGCCTAAAATCATAATAAGGCCACAGACACCCCAAAATACACCACCAGGCGTGGATGTGCCCACCAAAAAGAAAAGATCCAGCCTCATCCACCAGAACGCAGGCACTAGTTCCCTCCACCAGGAAGCCTACACAACCCACTGAACCAACCTTAGCCACTGGGGACAGATACCAAAAACAACGGGAACTACGAACCTGCAGCCTGTGAAAAGGAGACCCCAAACACAGTAAGATAAGCAAAATGAGACGACAGAAAAACACACAGCAGATGAAGGAGCAGGGTCAAAACACACCAGACTTAACAAATGAAGAGGAAATAGGTAGTCTACCTGAAAAAGAATTCAGAATAATGATAGTAAGGATGATCCAAAATCTTGGAAATAGAATAGACAAAATGCAAGAAACATTTAACAAGGACGTAGAAGAACTAAAGAGGAACCAAGCAATGATGAAAAACACAATAAATGAAATTAAAAATACTCTAGATGGGATCAATAGCAGAATAACTGAGGCAGAAGAAAGGATAAGTGACCTGGAAGATAAAATGGTGGAAATAACTACTGCAGAGCAGGATAAAGAAAAAAGAATGAAAAGAACTGAGGACAGTCTCAGAGACGTCTGGGACAACATTAAACGCACCAACATTCGAATTATAGGGGTCCCAGAAGAAGAAGAGAAAAAGAAAGGGACTGAGAAAATATTTGAAGAGATTATAGTTGAAAACTTCCCTAATATGGGAAAGGAAATAGTTAATCAAGTCCTGGAAGCACAGAGAGTCCCATACAGGATAAACCCAAGGAGAAACACGCCAAGACACATATTAATCAAACTGTCAAAAATTAAATATAAGGAAAACATATTAAAGGCAGCAAGGGAAAAACAACAAATAACACACAAGGGAATCCCCATAAGGTTAACATCTGATCTTTCAGCAGAAACTCTGCAAGCCAGAAGGGAGTGGCAGGATATACTTAAAGTGATGAAGGAGAAAAACCTACAACCAAGATTACTCTACCCAGCAAGGATCTCATTCAGATGTGATGGAGAAATTAAAACCTTTACAGACAAGCAGAAGCTGAAAGAGTTCAGCACCACCAAACCAGCTTTACAACAAATGCTAAAGGAACTTCTCTAGGCAAGAAACACAAGAGAAGGAAAACACCTACAATAACAAACCCAAAACATTTAAGAAAATGGGAATAGGAACATACATATTGATAATTACCTTGAATGTAAATGGACTAAATGCTCCCACCAAAAGACACAGACTGGCTGAATGGATACAAAAACAAGACCCATATATATGCTGTCTACAAGAGACCCACTTCAGACCTAGGGACACATACAGACTGAAAGTGAGGGGATGGAAAAAGATATTCTATGCAAATGGAAATCAGAAGAAAGCTCGAGTAGGAATTCTCATATCAGACAAAATAGACTTTAAAATAAAGACTATTACAAGAGACAAAGAAGAACACTATATAATGATCAAGGGATCGATCCAAGAGGAAGGTATAACAATTGTAAATATTTATGCACCCAACATAGGAGCGCCTCAATACATAAGGCAAATACTAACAGCCATAAAAGGGGAAATCGACAGCAACACAATCATAGTAGGGGACTTTAACACCCCACTTTCACCAATGGACACATCATCCAAAATGAAAATAAATAAGGAAACACAAGCTTCTAATGTAACATTAAACAAGATGGACTTAATTGATATTTATAGGACATTCCACCCAAAAACAACAGAATACACATTTTTCTCAAGTGCTCATGGAACATTCTCCAGGCTAGATCATATCTTGGGTCACAAATCAAGCCTTGGTAAATTTAAGAAAATTGAAATCGTGTCAAGTATCTTTTCCGACCACAACGCTATGAGACTAGATATCAATTACAGGAAAAGATCTGTAAAAAATACAAACACATGGAGGCTACACAATACACTACTTAATAACGAAGTGATCACTGAAGAAATCAAAGGGGAAATCAAAAAATACCTAGAAACAAATGACAATGGAGATACGACGACCCAAGACCTATGGGACGCAGCAAAAGCAGTGCTAAGAGGGAAGTTTATAGCAATACAAGCCTACCTCAAGAAACAGAAAACATCTCGAATAAACAACCTAACCTTGCAACTAAAGCAATTAGAGAAAGAAGAAAAAAAAAACCCCAAAGCCAGCAGAAGGAAAGAAATTATAAAGATCAGGTTAGAAATAAATGAAAAAGAAATGAAAGAAACAATAGCAAAAATCAATGAAACTAAAAGCTGGTTCTTTGAGAAGATAAACAAAATTGATAAACCATTAGCCACACTTATCAAGAGAAAAAGGGAGAAGACTCAAATCAATAGAATTAGAAATGAAAAAGGAGAAGTAACCACTGACACTGCAGAAATACAAAAGATCATGAGAGATTACTACAAGCACCTCTGTGCCAATAAAATGGACAACCTGGAAGAAATGGACAGATTCTTAGAAATGCACAAACTGCCAAGACTGAACCAGGAAGAAATAGAAAATATGAACAGACCAATCACAAGCACTGAAATTGAAACTGTGATTAAAAACCTTCCAACAAACAAAAGCCCAGGACCAGAGGCTTCACAGGTGAATTCTATCAAACATTTAGAGAAGAGGTAACACCTCTCCTTCTCAAACTCTTCCAAAATATTGCAGAGGGAGGAACACTCCCAAACTCATTCTACGAGGCCACCATCACCCTGATACCAAAACCAGACAAAGATGTCACAAAGAAAGAAAACTACAGGCCAATATCGCTGATGAACATAGATGCAAAAATCCTCAACAAAATACTAGCAAACAGAATCCAACAGCACATTAAAAGGATCATACATCATGATCAAGTGGGGTTTATCCCAGGAATGCAAGGATTCTTCAATATACGCAAATCGATCAATGTGATACACCATATTAACAAATTGAAGGAGAAAAACCATATGATCATCTCAATAGATGCAGAGAAAGCTTTTGACAAAATTCAACACCCAGTTATGATAAAAGCCCTGCAGAAAGTAGGCATAGAGGGAACTTTCCTCAACATAATAAAGGCCATATATGACAAACCCACAGCCAACATCATCCTCAATGGTGAAAAACTGAAACCATTTCCACTAAGATCAGGAACAAGACAAGGTTGCCCACTCTCACCACTATTATTCAACATAGTTTTGGAAGTGTTAGCCACAGCAATCAGAGAAGACAAAGAAATAAAAGGAATCCAAATCGGAAAAGAAGAAGTAAAGCTGTCACTGTTTGCAGATGACATGATACTATACATAGAGAATCCTAAAGATGCTACCAGAAAACTACTAGAGCTAATCAATTAATTTGGTAAAGTAGCAGGATACAAAATTAATGCAGAGAAATCTCTTGCATTTCTATACACTAATGACGAAAAATCTGAAAGTGAAATTAAGAAAACACTCCCGTTTACCATTGCAACAAAAAGAATAAAATTTCTAGGAATAAACCTACCTAAGGAGACAAAAGACCTGTATGCAGAAAATTATAAGACACTGATGAAAGAAATTAAAGATGATACAAATAGATGGAGAGATATACCATGTTCCTGGATTGGAAGAATCAACATTGTGAAAATGACTCTACTACCCAAAGCAATCTACAGATTCAATGCAATCCCTATCAAATTACCACTGGCATTTTTCACAGAACAAGAACAGAAATTTTCACAATTTGTATGGAAACACAAAAGACCCCGAATAGCCAAAGCAATCTTGAGAACGAAAAATGGAGCTGGGGGAAACAGGCTCCCTGAGTTCAAACTATATTACAAAGCTACAGTAATGAAGACAGTTTGGTACTGGCACAAAAACAGAAATATAGATCAATGGAACAGGATAGAAAGCCCAGAGATAAACCCACACACCTATGGTCACCTTATCTTTGATAAAGGAGGCAAGAATATACAGTGGAGAAAAGACAGCCTCTTCAATAATTGGTGCTGGGAAAATTGGACAGATACATGTAAAAGTATGAAATTAGAACACTCCCTGACACCATGCACAAAAATAAACTCAAAATGGATTAAAGACCTAAGTGTAAGGCCAGACACTATCAAACTCTTAGAGGAAAACATAGGCAGAACACTCTATGACATACATCACAGCAAGATTCTTTTTGACCCAGCTCCCAGAGAAATGGAAATAAGAACACAAATAAACAAATGGGACCTAATGAAACTTAAAAGCTTTTGCACAGCAAAGGAAACCATAAACAAGACCAAAAGACAACCCTCAGAATGGGAGAAAATATTTGCAAATGAAGTAACTGACAAAGGATTAATCTCCAAGATTTA
Source organism: Balaenoptera ricei (assembly GCF_028023285.1). Classification (NCBI taxonomy): domain Eukaryota; kingdom Metazoa; phylum Chordata; class Mammalia; order Artiodactyla; family Balaenopteridae; genus Balaenoptera; species Balaenoptera ricei. The sequence goes on from NC_082660.1 coordinate 75,583,147, forward strand.
CAAGCAGCTCATGCAGCTCAATCATAAAAAAACGAACAACCCAATCCAAAAATGGGCAGAAGACCTAAATAGACATTTCTCCAAAGAAGATATACAGATTGCCAACAGACACATGAAAGAATGCTCAACATCATTAATCATTAGAGAAATGCAAATCAAAACTACAATGAGATATCATCTCACACCGGTCAGAATGGCCATCATCAAAAAATCTAGAAAGAATAAGTGCTGGAGAGGGTGTGGAAGAAAGGGAACACTCTTGCACTGTTGGTGGGAATATAAATTGATAAAGCCACTATGGAGAACTGTATGGAGGTTCCTTAAAAAACTACAAATAGAACTGCCATACGACCCAGCAATCCCACTACTGGGCATATACCCTGAGAAAACCATAGTTCAAAAAGAGTCATGTACCAAAATATTCATTGCAGCTCTATTTACAATAGCCAGGACATGGAAGCAACCTAAGTGTCCATCGACAGATGAATGGATAAAGAAGATGTGGCACATATATACAATGGAATATTACTCAGCCATAAAAAGAAATGAAATGGAGTTATTTGTAGTGATGTGGATGGACCTAGAGTCTGTCATACAGAGTGAAGTAAGTCAGAAAGAGAAAAACAAATACAGTATGCTAACACATATATACGGAATCTAAGGGAAAAAAAAAGCCATGAAGAACCTAGTGGCAAGACGGGAGTAAAGACACAGACCTACTAGAGAGTGGACTTGAGGATATGGGGAGGGGGCGGGGTGAGATGTGACAGGGTAAGAGAGTGTCATGGACATATATACACTAGCAAATGTAAAATAGATAGCTAGTGGGAAGCAGCTGCATAGCACAGGGAGATCAGCTCGGTGCTTTGTGACCACCTAGAGGGGTGGGATGGGGAGGGTGGGAGGGAGGGAGATGCAAGAGGGAAGAGATATGGGAACATATTTTATGTGTATAACTGATTCACTTTGTTATAAAGCAGAAGCTAACACACCATTGTAAGGCAATTATACTTCAATAAAGATGTTTAAAAAAAAAAGTATCTTTTCCAAATACAATGATATGAAACTGGAAATCAGTAACAAGGAAAAACTGGAAAATTTGCTTTGCATTGAAGCTAAATAACACTCTCCTGAACAACCAACTGGTCAAAGAAGAATCTAAAGTGAAATCATAAAATATCTTGAAATAAAAGAAAATGGACACACAGCATGCCAAAACTTATGTGATGCTTCAAATGTAGCATTGAGAAGCAAATTTATAGCAATAAACGTATATGTTAACAGAAATAAAACTTCAAATAGACGACCTGACTTTACAACTCAAGAAACTAGAAAAACAAAGAGCTCAAAGTTAAGAGAAAGGAGGCAATAACAAAGATCAGAGGAGAAACAAATGAAATGCAGAAGAAAAAACTGATCAAAAAAATGAGCAATACACATAACTTGATTTTCAAAAAAGAAAACAAAATTGACAAACATTTGGCCACACATATGAAGAAAAAATAAAAAAGATTCAAAATCAAAAATAACAGGAGACATTAAAACTGATACTACAGAGAGGAGAAGATGGCGGAAGAGTAAGACATGGAGATCACCTTCCTCCCCACAGATACATCAGAAATACATCTACACGTGGAACTGCTCCTATAGAACACCAACTGAATGATGGCAGAAGACCTCAGACCTCCCAAAAGGCAAGAAACTCCCCACATACCTGGATAGGGCAAAAGAAAAAAGAAAAAACGGAGATAAAATAATAGGGATGGGACCTGCACAAGTGGGAGGGAGCTGTGAAGGAGGAAAGGTTTCCACACAATAGGAAGCCCCTTCACGGGCAGAGACTGCAGGTGGCGGAGGGGGGGAGCTTCGGGGCCACGGAGGAGAGTGCAGCAACAGGAGTGAGAAGGGCAAAGCGGAGAGATTTCCGCACAGAGGAGCAGTGCCGACCAGAACTCACCAGCCCGAGAGGCTTTTCTGCTCACCCGCCGGGGCAGGTGGGGGCTGGGAGCTGAGGCTCGGGCTTCAGTTGTATCCCAGAGAGAGGACTGGGATTGGCTGTGTGAACACAGCCTGAAGGGGGCTAGCATGCCACAGCTAGCCGGGAGGGAGTCCGGTAAAAGGTCTGGAGCTGCCGAAGAGTCAAGAGACTTTTTATTCCCTCTTTGTTTCCTGGTGCGCGAGAAGAGGGGATTAAGAGCGCTGCTTAAAGGAGCTCCAGAGACGGGCGCGAGCCACAACTATCAGCGCGGACCCCAGAGACAGGCATGAGACGCTAAGGCTGCTGCTGCCACCACCAAAAAGCCTGTGTGCGAGAACAGGTCACTATCCACATACCCCTCACGGGAGCCTGTGCAGCCCGCCACTGCCGGGGTCCCGTGATCCAGGGACAACTTCCTCGGGAGAACGCATGGCACACATCAGGCTGGTGCAATGTTACAACTGCCTCTGCTGCCGCAGGCTCGCCCCGCATCCGAACCCCTCCCTCCCCCCAGCCTGAGTGAGCCACAGCCCCCAAATCAGCTGCTCCTTTAACCCTGTCCTGTCTGAGTGAAGAACAGATGCCCTCAGGCAACCTACACGTAGAGGCGGGTCCAAATCCAAAGCTGAAACCTGGGAGCTGTGCGAACAAAGAAGAGAAAGGGAAATTACTCCCAGCACCCTCAGAAGCAGCCGATTAAAGCTCCACAATCAACTTGATGTACCCTGCATCTGTGGAATACCTGAATAGACAAGGAATCATCCCAAATTCAAGAGGTGGAATTTGGGAGCAAGATATATTATTTTTTCCCCTTTTTCTTATTGTGTGAGTGTATGTGTATGCTCCTCTGTGAGAATTTGTCTGTACAGCTTTGCTTTCACCATTTGTCCTAGGTTTCTGTCTGTCAGTTTTTTGTTTGTTTGTTTTTTCTACTTTAAAAAATTTTTTTTCTTAATTATTATTTTTTATTTTAATAACTTTATTTTATTTTATTTTATCCTCTTTCTTTCTATTTTTTCTCCCTTTTATTCTGAGCCGTGTGGATGAAAGGCTCTTGGTGCTCCAGCCAGGCATCAGGGCTGTGCCTCTGAGGTGGGAGAGCCAACTTCAGGACACTGGTCCAAAAGAGACCTCCCAGCTCCACATAATACCAAATGGCAAAAATCTCCCAGAGATCTCCATCTCAACACCAAGACCCAGCTTCACTCAATGACCAGCAAGCTACAGTGCTGGACACCCTATGCCAAACAACTAGCAGGACAGGAACACAACCCCATCCATTAGCAGAGAGGCTGCCTAAAATCATAATAAGGCTACAGACACCCCAAAACTCACCACCAGACGTGGACCTGCCCACCAGAAGGACAAGAACCAGCCTCATCCACCAGAACACAGGTACTAATCCAGTCCACCAGGAAGCCTACACAACCCACTGAACCAAATTTAGCCACTGGGGACAGACACCAAAAACAACGGGAACTATGAACCTGCAGCCTGGGAAAACGAGACCCCAAACTCAGTAAGATAAGCAAAATGAGAAGACAGAAAAACAGCAGATGAAGGAGCAAGGTAAAAACACACCAGAAATAACAAATGAAGAGGAAATATGCAGTCTACCTGAAACAGAATTCAGAATAATGATAGTAAAGATGATGCAAAATCTTGGAAATAGAATAGACAAAATGCAAGAAAGATTTAACAAAGACCTAGAAGAACTAAAGAGGAACCAAGCAACGATGAACAACACAATAAATGAAATTAAAAATACTCTAGAAAGGATCAATAGCAGAATAACTGAGGCAGAAGAACGGATAAGTGACCTGGAAGATAAAATAGTGGAAATAACTACTGCAGAGGAGAATAAAGAAAAAAGAATGAAAAGAATTGAGGACAGTCTCAGAGACGTCTGGGACAACATTAAACACACCAACATTCGAATTATAGGGGTCCCAGAAGAAGAAGAGAAAAAGAAAGGGACTGAGAAAATATTTGAAGGGATTATAGATGAAAACTTCCCTAATATGGGAAAGGAAATAGTTATTCAAGTCCTGGAAGCACAGAGTCCCATACAGGATAAATCCAAGGAGAAACATGCCAAGACACATATTACTCAAACTATCAAAAATTAAATATAAAGAAAATATATTAAAAGCATCAAGGGAAAAACAAGTATAAGGGAATCCCCATAAAGTTAACAGCTGATCTTTCAGCAGAAACTCTGCAAGCCAGACGGGAGTGGCAGGACATATTTAAAGTGATGAAGGAGAAAAACCTTCAACCAAGATTACTCTACACAGCAAGGATCTCATTCAGATTTGATGGAGAAATTAAAATCTTTACAGACAAGCAAAAGCTGAGAGAGTTCAACACCACCACACCAGCTTTATAACAAATGCTAAAGGAACTTCTCTAGGCAAGAAACACAAGAGAAGGAAAACACCTACAATAACAAACCCAAAACATTTAAGAAAATGGGAATAGGAACATACATATCGATAATTACCTTAAATGTAAATGGATTAAATGCTCCCACCAAAAGACACAGACTGGCTGAATGGATACAAAAACAAGACCCATATATATGCTGTCTACAAGAGACCCACTTCAGACCTAGGGACACATACAGACTGAAAGTGAGGGGATGGAAAAAGATATTCTATGCAAATGGAAATCAAAAGAAAGCTCGAGTAGGAATTCTCATATCAGACAAAATAGACTTTAAAATAAAGACTATTACAAGAGACAAAGAAGGACACTACATAATGATCAAGGGATTGATCCAAGAAGAAGATATAACAATTGTAAATATTTATGCACCCAACATAGGAGCGCCTCAATACATAAGGCAAATACTAACAGCCATAAAAGGGGAAATCGACAGCAACACAATCATAGTAGGGGACTTTAACACCCCACTTTCTCCAATGGACAGATCATCCAAAATAAAAATAAATAAGGAAACACAAGCTTTAAATGATACATTAAACAAGATGGAGTTAATTGATATTTATAGGACATTTCACCCAAAAACAACAGAATACACATTTTTCTCAAGTGCTCATGGAACATTCTCCAGGATAGATCATATCTTGGGTCACAAATCAAGCCTTGGTAAATTTAAGAAAATTGAAATTGCATCAAGTATCTTTTCCGACCACAACGCTATGAGGCTAGATATCAATTACAGGAAAAGATCTGTAAAAAATACAAACACATGGAGGCTAAAGATTACACTACTTAATAACCAAGTGATCACTGAAGAAATCAAAGGGGAAATCAAAAAATACCTACAAACAAATGACAATGGAGACACGACGATCCAAAACCTATGGGATGCTGAAAAAGCAGTTCTAAGAGGGAAGTTTATAGCAATATAATCCTACCTTAAGAAACAGGAAACATCTCAAATAAACAACCTAACCTTGCACCTAAAGCAATTAGAGAAAGAAGAACAAAAAAAAATTCAAAGCTATCAGAAGGAAAGAAATCATAAAGATCAGGTCAGAAATAAATAAAAATGAAATGAAGGAAATGATAGCAAAGATCAATAAAACTAAAAGCTGGTTCTTTGAGAAGAAAAACAAAATTGATAAACCATTAGCCAGACTCAACAAAAAAAACGGAAGAAGACTCAAATCAATAGAATTAGAAATGAAAAAGGAGAAGTAACAACTGACACTGCAGAAATACAAAGGATCATGAGAGATTACTACAAGCAACTCTATGCCAATAAATTGGATAACCTGGAAGAAATGGACAAATTCTTAGAAATGCACAACCTGCCGAGACTTAACCAGGAAGAAATAGAAAATATGAGCAGGCCAATCACAAGCACTGAAATTGATACTGTGATTAAAAACCTTCCAACAAACAAAAGCCCAGGACCAGATGGCTTCACAGGTGAATTCTATCAAATATTTAGAGATGAGCTAACACCTATCCTTCTCAAACTCTTCCAAAATATAGCAGAGGGAGGAACATTCCCAAACTGATTCTATGAGGCCACCATTACCCTGATACCAAAACCAGACAAAGATGTCACAAGGAAACAAAACAACAAGCCAATATCACTGATGAAAATAGTTCCAAAATCCTCAACAACATACTAGCAAACACAATCCAACAGCACATTAAAAGGATCATACACCATGATCAAGTGGGGTTTATTCCAGGAATGCAAGGATGCTTCAATATACACAAATCAATCAACATGATACACCATATTAACAAATGGAAGGAGAAAAACCATATGATCATCTCAGTAGATGCAGAGAAAGCTATCGACAAAATTCAACAACAATTTATGATAAAAGCCCTGCAGAAAGTAGGCATAGAGGGAACTTTCCTCAACATAATAAAGGCCATATATGACAAATCCACAACCGACATTGTCCTCAATGGTGAAATACTGAAACCATTTCCACTAAGATCAGGAACAGGACAAGGTTGCCCACTCTCACCACTATTATTCAACATAGTTTTGGAAGTTTTAGCCACAGCAATCAGAGAAGGAAAAGAAATAAAAAGAATCCAAATCGGAAAAGAAGAAGTAAAGCTGTCACTGTTTGCAGATGACATGACACTATACATAGAGAATCCTAAAGATGCTACCAGAAAACTACTAGAGCTAATCAATGAATTTGGTAAAGTAGCAGGATACAAAATTAATGCACAGAAATCTCCTGCATTCCTATAAACGAATGATGTAAAATCCGAAAGTGAAATTAAGAAAACACTCCCATTTACCATTGCAACAAAAAGAATAAAATTTCTAGGAATAAACCTACCTAAGGAGCCAAAGACCTGTATGCAGAAAATTATAAGACACTGATGAAAGAAATTAAAGATGATACAAATAGTTGGAGAGATATACCATGTTCTTGGATTGGAAAAATCAACATTGTGAAAATGACTCTACTACCCAAAGCAATCTACAGATTCAATGCAATCCCTATCAAACTACCACTGGCATTTTTCACAGAACTAGAACAAAAAATTTCACAATTTGTATAGAAACACAAAAGACCCCGAATAGCCAAAGCAATCTTGAGAACAAAAAATGGAACTGGAAGAATCAGGCTCCCTGACTTCAGAGTATGCTACAAAACTACAGTAATCAAGAGAGTATGGTACTGGCACAAAAACAGAAATATAGATCAATGGAACAGGATAGAAAGCCCAGAGATAAACCCACATACATATGGTCACCTTATCTTTGATAAAGGAGGCAAGCATACACAGTGGAGAAAAGACAGCCTCTTCAATAAGTGGTGCTGGGAAACCTGGACCGGTACATGTAAAAGTATGAAATTAGAACACTCCCTAACACCGTACACAAAAATAAACTCAAAATATATTAAACACCTAAATATAAGGTCAGACACTATCAAAGTCTCAGAGGAAAATATAGGCAGAACACTCTATGACATAAATCACAGCAAGATCCTTTTTTACCCAGCTCCTAGAGAAATGGAAATAAAAACAAAAATAAACAAATGGGACCTAATGAAACATAAAAGCTTTTGCACAGCAAAGGAAACCATAAACAAGACCAAAAGACAACCCTCAGAATGGGAGAAAATATTTGCAAATGAAGCAACTGACAAAGGATTAATGTCCAATATTTACAAGCAGCTCATGCAGCTCAAAAACAAAGAAACAAAAAATCCAATCCAAAAACGGGCAGAAGACCTAAATAGACATTTCTCCAAAGATGATATACAGTTTGCCAACAAGCACATGAAAGAATGCTCAACATCACTAATCATTAGAGCAATGCAAGTGAAAACTACATTGAGGTATCACCTCACACTGGTCAGAATGGCCATCATCAGAAAATCTGCAAGTAATAAATGCTGGAGAGGGGGTGGACAAAAGGGAACACTCCTTCACTCTTGGTGGGAATGTAAATTGATAAAGCCACTATGGAGAACAGTATGGAGGTTCCTTAAAAACTAAAAATAGAACTACTATACGACCCAGCAATCCCACTACTGGGCATATACCCTGAGAAAACCATAATTCAAAAAGAGTCATGTACCAAAATGTTCATTGCAGCTCTATTTACAATAGCCAGGACATGGAATCAACCTAAGTATCCGTCATCAGATGAATGGATAAAGAAGATATGGCACATATATAGAATGGAATATTACTCAGCCATAAAAATAAACAAAATGGAGTTATTTGTAGTGAGGTGGATGGACCTAGAGTGTGTCATACAGAGTGAAGTAAGTCAGAAAGAGAAAAACAAATACCGTATGCTAACACATATATATGGAATCTAAGGGAAAAAAAGAAATTTCATGAAGAACCTAGTGGTAAGATGGGAATAAAGTCACAGAACAGTAGAGAATGGACTTGAGGATATGGGGAGGGGGAACGGTAAGCTGTGACAAAGTGAGAGAGTGCATGGGCATATATACACTACCAAACGTAAAATAGATAGCTAGTGGGAAGCAACCGCATAGAACAGGGAGATCAGCTTGGTGCTTTGTGACCACCTAGAGTGGTGAGATAGGGAGGGTGGGAGGGAGAGAGATGCAAGAGGAAAGAGATATGGGAACATATGTATATGTATAACTGATTCACTTTGTTATAAAGCAGAAACTAACACACCATTGCAAAGCAATCATAGTCCAATAAAGATGTTTTTTAAAAAAAACTGATACTACAGAAATACGTAGGAGCATAAGAGCTACTATGAACAATTATATGCCAACAAATTAGGTAACCTAGAAGAATGGATAAATTCCTAGAATCATATTACCTACCAAGTCGAAATCAAGAAAAGCTAGAAAATATAAATAGATCAATAACAAGTAAGGAGATTGAATCTGTAATCAAAAACTTCCCAACACAGAAAAATCCAGGACCAGATAGCTCCATTGGTGAATTCAACCAACCATATAAAGAATAATTAATACCAATATGTCTCAAAATCTTGCAAAAATTTGAAGAGAAGGGAACACTTCCAAATTTATTTTACAAGGCCAGCCTTACCCAGATACCAAAGCAGATAAGGACACTACAAGAACAGAACTCTATAGATCAATATCCCTGATGCCTATAGAGGCAAAACTTCTCAAAAATTTTAGCGAACTGAATTCAACACATTACAAGGACTATACAACATGACCATTTGGAATTTATCCCTTGGATGCAAGGATGGTTCAACACACACAAATTCATAAATGTGTACACCATATTAATAGAATGTTAGGTGAAATCATCTCAATAGATGCAGAAAAACATCTGAAAAAAATTAAACATGCTTTCATGATTAAAATCTTAAAAATATTGGATATAGAAAGAACATGCCTCAACATAATAAAGAACATATACAACAAATCTACAGCTAACATTATACTCAATGGTGATAGGTTGAAAGCTATGCCTCTAATATCAGGAACAAGTATGCTTATTCTCACCACTCCCATTCAACACAGAAAATCTTAACAAGAGCAATTAGGCAAGAAAAAGAAATAAAAGACATACAAATTGGAGAGGAAAATGTAAAATTGTAACAGTTAACACATGATATGAAGATTTAGAAATATAGAATATAGAAATATAGAAAATTTTAGCGTCTCCATCAAAAAACCTGTTAGAGCTAATAAACGAATTCAGTATAGTTGCAGGATATAAAATCAACATACAAAGAAAGTGGTTGCATTACATTTTTGTCTTTTTTTAACATCTTTATTGGAGTATGATTGCTTTACAATGGTGTGTTAATTTCTGCTTTATAACAAAGTGAATCAGTTATACATATACATATGTTCCCATATCTCTTCCCTCTTGCATCTCCCTCCCTACCACCCTCCCTATCCCACCCCTCTAGGTGGTCATAAAGCACTGGGCTGATCTCCCTGTTCTATGCGGTTGCTTCCCACTAGCTATCTATTTTACGTTTGGTAGTGTATATATGTCCATGCCACTCTCTCACTTTGTCCCAAATTACACTTCCCCCTCCCCATGTCCTCAAGTCCATTCTCTGGTAGGTCTGTGTCTTTATTCCCATGTTGCCCCTAGGTTTTTCATGACCTTTTTTTTTTTTTTTTAGATTCCATATATATGTGTTAGCATACGATATTTGTTTTTCTCTTTCTGACGTACTTCACTCTGTTTGACAGATTCTAGGTCCATCCACCTCAGTACAAATAACTCAATTTCGTTTCTTTTTATAGCTGAGTAATATTCCATTGTATATATGTGCCACATCTTCTTTATCCATTCATCTGTTAATGGACACTTAGGTTGCTTCCATGTCCTGGCTATTGTTAATAGAGCAGCAATGAACATTTTGGTACATGACTTTTTTGGAATTATGGTTTTCTCAGGGTCTATGCCCAGTAATGGGAATGCTGGGTCGTATGGTAGTTCTATTTTTAGTTTTTAAGGAACCTCCATACTGTTCTCCATAGTGCCTGTATCAATTGACATTCCCACCAACAGTGCAAGAGGGTTCCCTTTGCTCCACACCCTCTCCAGCATTTACTGCTTGTAGATATTTTGATGATGGATATTTTGACCTGTGTGAGATGATAACTCATTGAAGTCTTGATTTGCATTTCCCTAATAATTAACGATGTTGAGCATTCTTTCATGTGTTTGTTGGCAATCTGTATATCTTCTTTGGAGAAATGTCTATTTAGGTCTTTTGCCCATTTTTGGATTGGGTTGTTTGTTCTTTTGATATTGAGCTGCATGAGCTGCTTTTAAATATTGAACATTAATCCTTTGTCAGTTGCTTCATTTGCAAATATTTTCTCCCATTCTGAGGGCTGTCTTTTGGTCTTGTTTATGGTTTCCTTTGCTGTGCAAAAGCTTTTAAGTTTCATTAGGTCCCAGTTGTTTATTTTTGTTTTTATTTCCATTTCTCTAGGAGGTGGGTCAAAAAGGATTTTACTATGATTTATGTCATAGAGTGTTCTGCCTATGTTTTCCTCTAAGAGTTTGATAGTGTCTGGCCTTACATTTAGGTCTTTAATCCATTTTGAGTTTATTTTTGTGTATGGTGTTAGGGAGTGTTCTAATTTCACTCTTTTACATGTAGCTTTCCAGTTTTCCCAGCACCACTTATTGAAGAGGCTGTCTTCTCTCCACTGTATATTCTTGCCTCCTTTAACAAAGTTAAGGTGACCATATGTGTGTGGGTTTATCTCTGGGCTTTCTATCCTGTTCCACTGAACTATGTTTCTGCTTTTGTGCCAGTACTAAACTGTCTTGATTACTGTAGCTTTGTAGTACTGTCTGAAGTCAGGGAGCCTGATTCCTCCAGCTCCATTTTTCATTCTCAAGACTGCTTTGGCGCTTCGGGGTCTTCTGTGTTTCCATACAAATTGTGAAATTTTTTGTTCTAGTTCTGTGAAAAATGCCAGTGGTAGTTTGATAGGGATTGCATTGAGTCTGTAGATTGTTTTGGGTAGTAGAGTCATTTTCCCAATGTTGATTCTTCCAATCCAGGAGCATGGTATATCTCTCCATCTATTGGTATCATCTTTAATTTCTTTCAGCAGTGTCTTATATTTTCTGCCTACAGGTTTTTGTCTCCTTAGGTAGGTTTATTACTAGATATTTTATTCCTTTTGTTGCAATGGTAAATGGGAGTGTTTTCTTAATTTCACTTTCAGATTTTTCATCAGTTGTTTATAGGAATGCAGGAGATTTCTGTGCATTACTTTTGTATCCTTTACTAAATTCATGTACTAGCTTTAGTAGTTTTCTGGTAGCATCTTTAGGATTCTGTATGTATAGTATCATGTCATCTGCAAACAGTGACAGTTTTACCTCTTCTTTTCCGATTTGGATTCTTTTTATTTCTTTTTCTTCTCTGATTGCTGGCTAAAACTTCCAAAACTATGTTGAATAAAAGTGGTGAGAGTGGGCAACCTTGTCTTGTTCCTGATCTTAGTGGAAATGATTTCAGTTTTTCACCATTGAGGACAATGTTGGCTTTGGTTTGTCATATATGGCCTTTATTAGGTTGAGGAAAGTTCCCTCTATGCCTACATTCTGGAGGGTTTGTATCATAAATCGGTGTTAAATTTTGTCGGAAGCTTTTTCTGCATCTTTTGAGATGATTATATGGTTTTTCTCCTTCAATTTTTTAATATGGTGTATCACATTGATTGATTTGCATATATTGAAGAATCCTTGCATTCCTGGGATAAACCCCACTTGATCATGGTGCATGATCCTTTTACTGTGCTGTTGGATTGTGTTTGTTAGTATTTTGTTAAGGATTTTTGCATCTATGTTCATCAGTGATATTGGCCTGTAGTTTTCTTTCTTTGTGACATCTTTGTCTGGTTTTGGTATCAGGGTGATGGTGGTCTCGCAGAATGAGTTTAGTAGTGTTTCTCCCTCTGCTATATTTTGGAAGAGTTTGAGAAGGATAGGTGATAGCTCTTCTCTAAATGTTTAGTAGAATTTGCCTGTGAAGCCATCTGGTCTTGGGCTTTTGTTTGCTGGAAGATTTTTAATCACAGTTTCAATTTCAGTGCTTGTGAATGGTCTGTTTATATTTTCTATTTCTTCCTGGTTCAGTCTCGGAAGGTTGTGCATTTCTAAGAATTTGTCCATTTCTTCCAGGTTGTCCATTTTATTGACATAGAGTTTCTTGTAGTTATCTCTCATGATCGCTTGTATTTCTGCAGTGTCAGTTGTTACTTCTCCTTTTTCATTTCTAACTGTATTGATTTGAGTCTTCTCCCTTTTTTTCTTGATGAGTCTGGCTAATGGTTTTTCAATTTTGTTTATCATCTCAAAGAACCAGCTTTTAGTTTTATGGATCTTTGCTATTACTTGCTTTATTTGTTTTTCGTTTTTTTTTTCTGTTCAAATCTTTATGATTCCTTTCCTTCCACTAACTCTGTGATTTTTTTGTTTTTTCTTTCTCTAATTGCTTTAGGTGTAAGGTTAGTTTTTTTATGTGAGATGTTTCTTGTTTCTTAAGGTAGGATTATATTGCTATAAACTTCCTCTTAGAACTGCTGCTGTTGCATCCCATAGGTTTTGGGTCGTTGTATTTTCATTGTCATTTGTTTCTAGGTATTTTTTGATTTCCTCTTTTTTTTTTTAAATTAATTTATTTTTGGCTGCGTTGGGTCTTCGTTGCTGTGCGTGGGCTTTCGTTTTAGTTGTGGTGAGCAGGGGCCACTCTTCATTGCCATGCACGGGCCTCTAACTCTTGTTGACTCTCTCATCTAGGAGCACCGGTTCTAGATGTGTGGGCTCTAGAGCACAGGCTCAGTTGTTGTGGTGCACGGGCCCAGCTGCTCTGCAGCATATGGGATCTTCCTGAACCAGGGCTCGAACCCGTGTCCTCTGCATTAACAGGTGGACTCCCAACCACTGTGCCACCAGGGAAGCCCCTTGATTTCCTTTTTGCTTTCTTCAGTGATCTCTCAGTTATTAAGTAGTGTATTGTTTAGCCTCCATGTGTTTGTATTTTTTACATATTTTTTCCTGTAATTGATATGTAGTCTCATCGCGTTGTGGCAGGAAAAGATACTTGATACGATTTCAATTTTCTGTAATTTACCTAGGCTTGATTTGTGACCCAAGGTATGACCTATCCTGGAGAATGTTCCATGAGCACTTGAGAAGAAAGTGTATTCTGTTGTTTTTGGATGGAATGTCCTATAAATATCAGTTAAGTCCGTCTAGTTTAATGTATCATTTAAAGCTTGTGTTTCCTTATTTATTTTCATTTTGGATGACATATCCGTTGGTGAAAGTAGGGTGTTAAAGTCCCCTACTATGATTGTGTTACTGTCGATTTCCCCTTTGATAGATGTTACCCTTTTCCTTACGTATTGAAGTGCTCCTATGTTGGGTGAATAAGTATTTACAATTGTTACATCTTCTTCTTGGATTGATCCCTTTATCATTATGTAATATCTTTCCTTGTCTGTTGTAATAGTCTTTGTTTTAAAGTCTATTTTGTCTGATATGAGAATTGCCTCTCCAGCTTTCTTTTGATTTCCATTTGCATGGAACATCTTTTTCCATCCCCTCACTTTCCATCTGTATGTGTCCCTAGGTCTGAAGTGGGCGTCTTTTAGAGAGCATATATACGGGTCTGGTTTTTGTATCCATTCAGCGAGCCTATGCCTTTTGGTTGGAGCATTTAATCCATTTACATTTAAGGTAATTATCGATATGTATGTTCCTATTTCCATTTTCTTAATTGTTTTGGGTTTGTTATTGTAGGTCCTTTCCTTCTCTTGTATTTCCTGCCTAGAAAATTTCCTTCAGCATTTGTTGTAAAGCTGGATTTTGGTGTTGAATTCTCTTAGCTTTTGCTTGTCTGTAAAAGTATTAATTTCTCCGTGAAATCTGAATGAGGATCTTGCTAGGCAGAGAAATCTTGATTGTAGGTTTTTTTCCTTCATCACTTTAAATATGTCCTTCCACTCCCTTCTGGCTTGCAGAGTTTTGCTGGAAGGATCAGCTGTTAACCTTATGGTGTTCCCTTGTGTGTTATTTGTTGGTTTTCCCTTCCTGCTTTTAATATTTTTTTCTTTGTATTTAATTTTTGATAGTTTGATTAATATGTGTCTTGGCCTGTTTCTCCTTGGATTTATCCTGTATGGGACTCTCTGTGCTTCCTGGACTTGATTAAGAATTTCCTTTCCCATAATAGGGAAGTTTTCAACTATAATCTCTTCAAATATTTTCTCAGTCCCTTTCTTTTTCTCTTCTTCTTCTGGGACCCCTACAATTCGAATGTTGGTGCGTTTAATGTTGTCCCAGACGTCTCTGAGACTGTCCTCAATTCTTTTCATTCTTTTTTCTTTATTCTCCTCTGCAGTAGTTATTTCCTCTATTTTATCTTCCAGGTCACTTATCTGTTCTTCTGCCTCAGTTATTCTGCTATTGATCCCTTCTAGAGAATTTTAAATTTCATTTATTGTGTTGTTCATCACCATTTATTTGCTCTTTAGTTCTTCTACGTCCTTGTTAAACGTTTCTTCTATTTTCTCCATTCTATTTCCAAGATTTTGCATCATCTTTACTATCATTATTCTGAATTATTTTTCAGGTAGGCTGCCTCTTTCGTCTACTTTTGTTAGGTCTGGTGGGTTTTTGTCTTGCTCCTTCATCTGCTGTGTGTTTCTCTGTCTTCTCATTTTGCTTAACTTACTGTGTTTTGGGTCTCCATTTCGCAGGCTGCAGGTTCGTAGTTCCCGTTGTTTTTGGTGTCTTCCCCCAGTGGGTAAGGTTGTTTCAGTGGGTTGTGCAGGCTTCCTAATAGAGGGGACTGGTGCCTGTGTTCTGGTGGATGGGGCTGGGTCTTGTCTTTCTGGTGGGCAGGATCATGTCCCGTGGTTTGTTTTGGGGTGTCTTTGAACTTATTTTGATTTTAGGCAGCCCCTCTACTAATGGGTGGGATTGTGTTCCTGTCATGCTAGTTGTTTGGCATGGGTTGTCCACCCCTGGAGCTTTCTGCTCGTTGAATGGAGCTGGCTCTTGGCCTTGAGATTGAGATCACTGGGTGATTTTCACCATTTGATATTAAGTGGAGCTGGGAGGTCTGTTGTGGACCAGTGTCCTGAACTTGGCTCTCCCACCTCCGAGGCACAGCCCTGATGCCTGGCTGTAGCATGAAAAGTTTGTCATCCACACGGCTCAGAATAAAAGGAAGAAAATAAAGAAAGAAAGAAGACAAAATAATGTAAAATAAAGTAAAGTAATAAAGGTATTAAAATTAAAAAAAATAATTATTAAAAAAAATTTTGAAAGTAATAAAAAAAAAGAAAGAAAGAAGAGTGCAACCAAACCATAAAAAGAAATCCACCAATGACAACTAGTGCTAAAACTATACCAAAAAAAAAAAAAAAAAAAAAAACCACGGAGAGGCAGTACTCTAGGACAAATGGTAAATGCAAAGCTATACAGACAAAATCACACACAGAAGCATACACATGCATACTCACAAAAAGAGAAAAAGGGGAAATATATATATATGTATATCATTGCTCCCATAGCCCACCTCCTCAATTGGGGATGATTCGTTGTCCATTCAGGTACGCCACAGATGCAGGGTAAATGAAGTTGACTGTGGAGACTTAATCTGCTGCTCCTGAGGCTGCTGGGAGAGATTTCCCTTTGTCTTCTTTGTTCGCACAGCTCCTGGGGCTCAGCTTTGGATTTGGCCCCGCCTCTGCGTGTAGGTTGCCTGAGGGTGTCTGTTCTTTGCTCAGACAGGACAGGGTTAAAGGAGAAGCTGATTTGGGGGCTGTGGCTCACTCAGGCCGCGGGGAGGGAGGGGTACGGAATGTGGGGTGAACCTGCGGCTGCAGAGGCCAGTGTGACATTGCACCAAGTGGAGGTGTGCCGTGTGTTCTCCTGGGGAAGTTGTCCCTGGATCACGGGACCCTGGCAGTGGTGGCCTGCACAGGCTCCTGGGAGGGGAGGTTTGGATAGTGACCTGTGCTTGCACATAGGCTTCTTGGTGGCTGCAGCAGCAGCCTTAGCGTCTCATGCCCATCTCTTGGGTCCGCGCTGAAAGCCGCGGCTCGTGCCCGTCTCTGGAGCTCCTTTAAGTGGTGCTTTTAATCCCCTGTCTTTTTGCACCACAGAACAAAGAGGCAAGGAAAAGTCTTTTGCTTCTTTGGCAGCTCCAGACCTTTTCCTGGACTCCCTCCCAGCTAGCCGTGGCACACTAGCCTCCTTCAGGCTGTGTTCACGCAGCCAAACCCAGTCCTCTGCCTGGGATCTGACCTCTGAAGCCCAAAACTCAGCTCCCAGCCCTCACCCGTCCCGGCAGGTGAGCAGACAAGCCTCTCGGGCTTCTGAGTGCTGGCCGGCACCGACCGTCTGTGCGGGAATCTCTCTGCACCCCTGTTGCTGGGCTCTCCTCCGTGGCTCCAAAGCTTACCTCCTCCACCACCCGCAGTCTCCGCCCTTGAAGGGGCTTCCTAGTGTGTGGAAACTTTTCCTCCTTCACAGCTCCCTCCCACTGGTGCAGGTCCCATCCCTATTCTTTTGTCTCTGTTTTTTCTTTTTTCTTTTGACCTACTCAGGTACATGGGGAATTTCTTGCCTTTTGGGAGGTCTGAGGTCTTCTGCCAGCGTTCAGTAGGTGTTTTGTAGCAGTTGTTCCACATGTAGATGTATTTCTGATGTAGCTGTGAGGAGGAAGGTGATCTCCGTGTCTTACTCTTACGCCATCTTGAAGCTCCCTCCAGCAGTTACATTTCTATACAGTAACAACAAAATATCAAAAAATAAAACATTCCCATTTAAAATAGCATCAAAAACAAATCATGAGGAATAAACTTAAGTGAGGTAAAAGTTGTTTATGTTGAAAACTATAAGACATTGATGTAGTAAACTGAAGAAGACACAAATAAATTGAAATATATTCTGTGGTCATGGATGGAAGAATTAATATTGTTAATATATCTATACTACCCAAAGCCATCTATAGATTCAATGCAATTACTATCAAAGGTCCAATGGCATTTTTCACAGAAGTAGAAAAAACAAACCTAAAATTTGTATGGAATAGAAGACCCTAAATAGCCAAAGCAATCTTAAGAAAGAAGAACAATGCTGGAGGCATCACACTTCCTGATTTCAAAATATATTATAAAGCAAGAATAATCAAATCAGCATAGTACTGACATAAAAACTGGTATATAGACCAATGGAACAGAGCCAAGAGCCCAGAAATAAATGTATGCATATATGTTCAACTAATATTTGAAAAGGGAGCCACATATATTCAATGGAGAAAGGAAACTCTCTTCACTAAGTTGTGTTGTGAAAACTTTCTGTCCTCTTTCAAAAGAATGAAATTGGACCCTTATCTTACACTACTCACAAAAATTAACTCAAAATAAAGACTTAAAAGTGAGACCTGAAAACATAAATCTCCTAGTAGAAAATGCATGGGGAAAGCTTACTGACATTGGTTTTGGCAATGATTTCTTTTTTGATATTACACTAAAAGAACAAGTATCAAAAGCAGAATTAAACAAGTAGGACTACATCAAACTAAAAAGATTTTGCACAGCAAAAGAAAAAAATCAGTAATATGAAAAGGTAACCTATGGAATGGGAGAAAAATACTTGAAAACCATATCTGATATGGGGTTAAAATCCAAACTATATAAGGAACTCATGCAGCTCAATAACAAATAACCCTGTTAAAAAATGGGCAAAAAAATGGGCAAAGGTTGAATAGATATTTTTCCAAAGAAGACATACAAATGGCCAACAGGTACCGATACCTGCAACAGTGCTCCACATTACTTATCATCAGGGATAGGCAAATAAAATTCACAATGAACTACCATGTCACATCTGTTAGAATGTTTATAATAAAAAACATAATAGATAACAAGTGTTATTGAGAATGTGGAGAAAAGGGAACCCTTATACACTGTTAGTGGGAATGTAAATGATACCATCACTATGGAAGACAGTATGGAGGTTCCTCAAAAAATTAAAAATAGAACTACCATATGGTCCAGCAATTCCAATCCTCAGTAAATATCCAGAAAAAATGAAAACACTAATTCAAAAAGATACATGTACCCCAAAGTTCATAGCAGCATTATTAACTGTAGACAAGACATGGAAGCCGCCCAAATGCCCATCAACAGACAAAAAGATAAAGAAGATGTGGTATATGCATACAATGGAATATTACTTAGCCATACAAAAGAATGAACTTCTGCCATTTGCAGAGGACCCGGATAATATTATGCTTATTGAAATAAGCCAGGCAGAGAAAGACAAACACTGCATTATGTCACTTTATGTGGAATCAAAAAATAATACAAATTAATATATATGCAAACAGAAGCAGACCTACAAATATAGAAAACAAAGTTGTGATTACCAAAGGGGAGAAAGAATGGGGGAGGGACAAATTAAGGGTATTGGATTAGTTGTCCTTAATCCAGAACTAAGATCATACTTAGTGGTGAAAAACTGAATGCTTTCCCCACTAAGATCTGGAACAAGATAAGATTTTTTAATTTCATCACTTACATTTAACATTTTACTTGAATTCCTATTCAGAGTAATAAGGCAAGAAAAATAAATGCATCTTTATTCACAGATATCATGAATGTCTATATAGAAAATGTGATGAAATCTACCAATAAAACCCATTAGAACTTGAGCTTAGTAAGATTTTAGGATACTAAGTTGGTATACAAAAACCAATTATATCTTTATATACTACCAATTAACAGTTACAAATTGACATTTTCAAAAAATACCATTGATAATAGCCTTAAAAGATATGAAATGTGAGAAATAAATCTGACCAAAACATTCTGGATGTGAAGAGTAAAAACTTCCAAGGATTTCTGAGATAAATTAGACCAAAATAAATAGAGAAACATCCCATGTTCATAGGTCAGAAATCTCAGTGTTAAGATGACTGTCTTCCCTATACTGATCTGTAGATTTAATGCAGTCTCAATCAAAATCCAAGAAAATATTGGCCAAAAAGCTGGCAAGCTATTTCTAAAATGTGGAAATTCAAAGGCCCTAGAATAACTGTTAGTCTTTAAAACTGTTAGTGTTAGTTATTTTTCAAAGCAGTTTTGGTAGTCAAGGCAGTGTTATTAGCATTAAGATAGATGAATAGATCAATGGAACAGAAGCCAGAGTCCAGAAATAGATCTTCACCTATATGGACAACTTAGCTTTTTAAGAAAAGACCTTATTTTTTAAGAGCAGTTTTAGTTCAAAGCAAAAATTGAGCATAAAATACAGAGTTTTCATATGCTCCCTGCCCCCACACATGTACAACCTCCCCCACTATCAACATCTCACACCACAGTGGTACATTAATTATAATCAGTGAACCTGTATTGACACATTATTATCACTCAAATTCAATAGTTTACATTGGGCTTCACTCTTAGTGTTATATATCTTTATGGGTTTTGAAAAATGTCTAGTAACATGAATCCATCATTATAGTATCATGCAGAATATTTTCACACTACACTAAAAATCGTTGTGTTCCACCTATTCATCCATTTCCCCTCTACTCTGGCAACCACTGAACTTTTTAAGGTCTCCATGGTTTTAATTTTTCCAGAATGTCATATAGTTTGGATCATACAGTATATAGCTCTTTTCAGGTTGACTTCTTTCACTTAGTAGTATACATTTAAGATTTCTTCAATATTATTTATGGGTTAATAGCTCATTTTTTTCAGAATTGAATAATATTCCATTATCTGAATTACTGCAGTTTATCTATTCACCTACTGGAGGATATCTTGGTTGCCTCCAAATTTTGGCAATTTTTAATAAATATCCCTGTGCAGGTTTTTGTATGGGCATAAGTTTACAATTAATTTGGATAAATATCAAGAAACATGATTGCTGGCTCACATGATAAGAATATATTGAGGTATTTTAAGAAACTGGAAAACTGTCTTCCAAAGTGTCTGTACCATTTTGCATTCTCACCAGCAATGAATGAGAGTTCCTGCTGGTTAACATCCTCACTAGCATTTGGTGTTGTCAGTGTTTTGGACTTGGACCATCCTAATGATGTGCAATGGTATCTCACTAGTGTTTAAATTTGTGATTCCCTAATGGCATATGATGTTGAGCATCTTTTCATATGTTTATTTGACATCTGTAGATCTTCTTTGGGTTAAATTTCTGTTCAGGACTTTTGCCCATTTTTATTATGACTTTTCATTTTCTTACTGTTGAGTTTTAAGAATGTTTTTATATTTTTATATAACAGTCTCTTATCAGATATGTTCTTTTACAAATATTTTCTTCCAGTGTGTAGCTTGTGTTCTCATGTTCTTGATGACAACTGATGGTTTACCAAGGTGTAAAGTCAATGAAGAAAGGATAGCCTTTCCAACAAATGTTGCTCTGACAATTAGATATCTAAATGCAAAAGAAAAAAAAAACGTTAATTTTAATTCATATATTGTACCATATACAAAATTAACTCAAATGGAGAATAGACCTAAATATAAGTCCTAAAACTATACTTCTAGATGAAAAAATAATCTTTGTGACCTTGGGTTAGACAAGGATTTCTCATTTACTACAACAAAAGCACTATCCAAATAAGAAACATTTGATAAATTGGACTTCATCAAAATTTAAAAGTTCAGTGTTCAGAAAATTGTAGAATGAAAGGCCATGCCATAAACTATGAAAAAGATTTTCAAATCATATATCTGGTAAAGCACTGTATCTAGATATAAAAAGAACACTCAAAACTCAATAACAAGAAAAGAAACAACTAAATTTAAAATGGACAAAAGATTTAGACAAGCATGTCACGAAATCTATAGAAAGACAGATTGATAGATAGATAGATAGATAGATAGATAGATATAGATAGATAGATAGATAGATAGATAGATAGATAGTAATTAAGGAA
Source organism: Balaenoptera ricei (assembly GCF_028023285.1). Lineage (NCBI taxonomy): Eukaryota > Metazoa > Chordata > Mammalia > Artiodactyla > Balaenopteridae > Balaenoptera > Balaenoptera ricei. The sequence goes on from NC_082660.1 coordinate 75,604,524, forward strand.
ATTTAAAGATGCTCAATATCACTTTATTAGGGAAAGAAATTAAAACCACAATGTGAGTCCACTACACATTTTTAAAATAGCTATGATTACAAAAACTGGCCATACAAAGATTTGGGAAGGATGTGGAGGATCTTGAGCTCTCATACACTCATGGTGGGTATGTAAAATGGTACAACCACTCTGGTAAATAGTTTGACAGTTTTTAAGAAAGTTATACAAACATCTACCATGTGACCCAGCCATTATAATACTAGATACCCAAGAGAGATGAAAGCATATGTCTTTTTAAAGACTTTTTGTGAATGTTTCATGGCAGCTTTTTTTTTATATTGGCAAATACTGAAAACAACTCAAGTATTCTTCAATAAGTGAATGAATAAGAAAATTATGGTATATCGATGTGATTCTCAACTTGAATATTAAAATAATTATTCTGTGGGAAATAAACCAGAAATAAAATCGTACATTTGATATGATTCCATTAATATAAAATTTAGCAAAATATGCACTGTTCTATAGTGACAAAAAGCAGATCATTGGTTGCCTGGGGATGGAAGGTGGATGAGGTAATAAATGTACAGCAGAAAGGAATTACAGAGGGACTTGACAAAATTCTAGTGTGTGATGGATATATTAACTATATTGATTTTGGTAATGTTTTCATGGGTTTATGTTAAAACTTATCAAAGTGCATGCTTTAAATATGTGTAGTTTTTCTATGTCCATTATAACTCAATAAAGCTGTTAAACTTAAAGAAAAATATTTTAAAATATTTCCTCAGTCTCACTCACCACACTTCAAGTGCTCAGCAGCCACATGTGGCTAGTGGCTACAATATTGGACAGCACAAATATAGAATATTTCCATCAGTGCAGAAAGTTATTTTGGAAAGCACTATTCTGGAGTAATTCCTAACATCGTTACACAGCAAGGTATAGCCAAAAATCCAATAGAGAATACAAAATCGAATAATAAGGAAATACATGATTAATAAAAAAGTAGAAAAGACAGAAAAAATGATCAAGGATAAGATGGGAAAAATATAAATAAAATAGTTACATAGTAGACATAAACCCAAATGTACCAGTAATCACATGAAATTTAATTGGACTAAATTTTAAAAGAAGTGCAATTAAATTACAGAGATTATAAGACTGAATTAAGAAATAAGACACAACTGTACACTGTTTAAAAGAGACAAAATTTGTAAATGAGAACAGATGTAGATTGAAATTTTCTTTAAATGGAAAAAGACATACCATGCTAATATCCTGAAGACAGCTTGTATGGCAGATTGATATCATATTAACTAGACATCAAAGCAAAGTGCATTACCAGAGAAAATAAGAATATTTAATAGCTATGAAATGGTCTGTGTACCAAAGACATTATTTTTCTTAAAATGTGTTTACTTAATAACATATCTTCAAAATACATGAAGCAAAAATTGAAAGTGCCAAAAGAAGAAATAGACAAATCTACGATCGTGGTTGGAGGTTTTAACACTTTATTAAATGCATCACAACTTAGGACAAATTGACATTAAAAAAAAAAACACAGTATCCAAAATGGACAGAAGAAGAAATAGAAAAGCTTGATAGCTCTATTTCAAATAATTTGAAATTTTAATTTTAAAAAAAGCTTCTCACAAAGAAAACTACATGCCCAGATAGCTTCACTAGTGTATTTTAATGAGCAATAAAGGAAGAAAGCACTCCATTCTTATACATATTCATTCAGAGAATAGAAAGAGGGAAGATTTCTCCACTTGTTTTATGAGGCCAGCATAACTCTGACACCAAAACTTGGCAAAGACATGACAAGAAAAGGGAATCATAGAACAATATCCCATATTAGCATAGATGCAAAAATGCTAAACAAAATATCAGCAAATTAACTCAGGTAACTATTAAAAGATGTGGCATCATGACTAAATGAGTTTTATTCTAGAAATGTAAGGCTGATTTAACATTGAAAAATAAATCAATAATTTACGACATAACACAATAGAAAATTCTTCTGATAATCTACAAGAGATGCAGAAAAAGCACTTGAGAAAATGTGGCACACATTAATTATTGTAAAAATTCAAAGAAAATTATGTCTAGAACAAACTTTCTTAATTTTATAAATGGTATCTACAAAGAAAAATCTGTAGCTCTTCTCATGCTTAATTATGAAATATTGAGCACCTTCCCCCTTAGTTCAGGAATACAATATGATACTGCTCTCACCACTTCTATTCATTTCAACTATAAATCCTAGTCAATGTAAAAGGCAAGTAAAGAAATAAATGATAGATTGGAAAACAAGTAAAACTGTCATTTACAGATTACATGATAGTCTATAAGGAAAATTCAAATGAATTGAGAAATTACTAAAACTAATCATGTATTAAAATGTCAATTCTATTTCTGTATAGCAGCAACAAAAAAGTAGAACATAAAATTTAAAACAATAACACAAAACATACCTAAACATCAAACATGTAGGAACACATTCAATAAAATATGTTTAGATATCTCCATTGAACAGTGTATAACTTTTCTGGGAGATATTACATAAGATCCAAATAAATGGAGAGAATATACTAGGTTTTTGGATAAGAAAACTCCCTATTATCAAAACTCCATATTGTCAATTTCCCCCCAATTCAAATCAATCCCAATAAAAATCTAATCAACTTTTTTTGTAAAAATTGACAAGCTGATTATAAAATTTATATGAAAATGTGGAAATGCAAAATTACTACTATAGTCAAGACAATATGGAAGAATAAGGATAAAGATGGAGGACTTACCCTATTAAATTTCAAGAGTTTTGGAGAACAGTATGGAGGTTCCTTAAAAAACTAAAAATAGAACTACCATACGACCCAGCAATCCCACTACTGGGCATATACCCTGAGAAAACCATAATTCAAAAAGAGTCATGTACCAAAATGTTCATTGCAGCACTATTTACAATAGCCAAGACATGGAAGCAACCTAAGTGTCCATCATCAGATGAATGGATAAAGAAGATGTGGCACATATATACAATGGAATATTACTCAGCCATAAAAAGAAATGAAATTGAGTTATTTGTACTGAGGTGGATGGACCTAGAGTCTGTCATACAGAGTGAAGTAAGTCAGAAAGAGAAAAACAAAATACCATATGATAACACATATATATGGAATCTAAAAAAAAAAATGGTCATGAATAACCTAGGGGCAAGATGGGAATAAAGACACAGACCTACTAGAGAATGGACTTGAGGATATGGGGAGGGGGAAGGGTAAGCTGGGACAAAGTGAGAGAGTGGCATGGGCATATATATATACACTACCAAACGTAAAATAGATAGCTAGTGAGAAGCAGCCGCATAGCACAGGGAGATCAGCTCAGTGCTTTGTGACCACCTAGAGGGGTGGGATTGGGAGGGTGGGAGGGAGGGAGATGCAAGAGGGAAGAGATATGGGAAAATATGTATATGTATAACTGATTCACTTTGTTATAAAGCAGAAACTAACACACCATTGTAAAGCAATTATACTCCAATAAAGATGTTAAAAATAAATAAATAAATAAATTTCAAGATTTTATAAAATGTTGTAGCAATTAAGACAGTGTTGTGTTTTCATTATTATAGTCTAATAGATCAATTAAATAGAAAAGAGTCCAAAATAAATACATTCACATATAGTCTCTTGATTTTAGACAAAAGGGCCATGGTAATTCAACAAAGAATGTAGGTTTTTCAGTAATTGGTGCTGGAGAAGCTGGGTATTCCTATGAATACTTTATAGTATACACAGAAATACTGTCAAATGGATCATAACCATAAATGTGGAAGCCAAAACAAGAAAAACTTTCCAGAAGAGAACATTATAGTATATATTGATGATCTTAGAAAAGGCATAGATTTCTTAAACAGTACACAAAAGGTACTAATCACAAGATTTTTTAAATGTTATGCTGGACTTCCTCAAAATTAAAAACTTTTCAAGAAAAGAAATCAAAAAGTGAAAAGGCAAGCCATAAATCATCGAGAAGATGATAGACTGATAGATAAGGATAATAGATTTTATATACACACACAGACATACATATGTATTATGTATGTGTATATATATGTATGGTAGGCAGAATAATGACCTCTCAAAAATGTCCGGGTCTCAATCCCCAAAACCTCTAAATATGTTTTATTACATGGCAAAGAAGAATTAAGGTTGCAGATAGAATTAAAATTGATAATTAGCTAACCTTAAAATGGAGAGATTATCCTGGATTATACAGATAGGCCAGTGTAATAACAAGGTCCTTAAAGTGGAATAAGACAGAAGGGGTTAGATCAAGGTGAAAAGAGAAGCACTCAACCTCCTATTTCTGGCTTTAAATGCAGAGGAAAGGGGAATGAGCCAAGAAATGTAGGCAGCTTCTAGAAGCTAAAAAAAGCCAAGGAAATTTATTTTCCCCTAGCCTTGAGAAAGGAATCCATACCTTCTGAGACCTGATTTTTGTCTAATGAGATCCATGTCATACTTCTGACCAACAAAACTGTAAGATAATATATTTGTATTTTTCTGGGTCACTATGTTTGAGGTAACTTGTTATAAAAGCTGTAGGAAATAAGGAGAAGGAAAGGAGAACAGATTTAATAAAAACATAAAATAGTGAGCTCAAAACAGAAAAATAGTACCTATAATAATAAAAATAAAATATATGAAACCCAAGACAACCTAATCAAGAAAAAAATGAGCAAGCATGAAAATGCAAAATTAGAAATAACAAAAGGAAAATAACCAAATAAACAGTAGAAGAGTTAAAATCACAGAAGACAACTTTGGAGAAACAATGTGATACTGACTCATGAACAAATGAACAGCTAAAAAAAGGAAAAAAGTTCAGAAATAGATGCAAAATTTTTATCTATAATTTATTGTAGGAAAACATATAAATATTTAATACAATGGGGAATAACCTTTGTTTTTTTTACATTTCCAAGGTATCTCAGACAAATATTGCAAAATAAAATTAAAATAAATTATTGAGAAATTAATATTTTTAATTAAAGTATAGTTGATTTACAATGTTATGGTGGTTTCAGGAGTACAGCATAGTGATTCAGTATTTTTATAGATTGTACTTCATTCAAAGTTATTACAAAATAATGGTCATAGTTCCCCATACTGTATGATATATCCATCTTGCTTATCTAATTTATACACAGTATTTTGTATCTCTTAATCCCATACCACTATCTTGCCCCACCCCCTTCCCTCTCCTCACTGGTAACCACTAGTTTGTTCTATATATCTGTGCCTCTGTTTCTACTTTGCAATATACATTAGTTTGTTTTACTTTTTAGATTCTACATATAAGTGGTATCATACAGTATTTGTCTTTCTCTATTTGACTTGTTTTACTAAGCATAATATTGTCTAGGTCCATCCACAGGGCTGCAAATGGCAGAATTTCATTCTTTTTAAAAATATTCCATTGTATGTATATAGCATTTATTCATTATTCATCTGCTGATGGAAACTTGGGTTGCTTCCAGATCTTGGCTATTGTAAATAGTACTGCTATGTACATTGGGGTGCATGCATCTTTTTGAATTAAGGTTTTCATTTTTTTCCAGATATATACCCAGGAGTGGAATTGCCACATCATATGGTAGTTCTATTTTTAGTTTTCTGAGGAAACTCCATAGTGTTTTCCATAGTGACTGCACTAACTTACATTCCCACCAGCAGTACACAAGAGATCCCTTTTCTCCACATCTTCGACAACATTGTTTATTTGTAGACTTTTTGATGATAGTCATTCTAACAAGTGTGAGGTGATAGCTCATTGTTACTTTGATTTGCATTTCTCTAATAACTAGCAATGTTCAGTGTCTTTTCATATGTCTGTGAGCCATCTGTATGTCTTCTTTGAAAAATGTCTATTAGGCCTTCTGCCCATTTTTTGATTGTTTTTTTTTTATACTGAGTTGCATGAGCTGTTTATATATTTTGGATATTAACTCCTTGTGGGTCATATCATTTGTAAATATTTTCTCCCATTTAGTAGGTTGTCTCTTGGTTTTGTCGATGGTTTCCTGTGCTGTGCAAAAGTTTAATTAGGTTCCATTTTTTTTTAATTTTTGCTTTTATTTCTTTTGCCTTAGGAGACAGATCCAAAAAAATATTGCAACAATTTATGTCAGAGCATTATGCCTATGTTCTCATCTGAGAGTTTTACAGTTCCATTTAGGTCTTTAATCCATCTCTTGTTTTTTTTGTTGTTGTTGTTGGTTTTTTGTTTGTTTGCTTGTTTTTGTTTTTGTATATGGTGTGAGGGAATGTTCTAATCTCATTGTTTTACATGTAGTGGTCTAGGTTTCCCAGGACCTCTTATTGAAGAGACTTTTCTCTATTGCATTTTCTTGCTTTCTTTGTCATAGATTAATTGACCAGGTGTATGAGTTTATTTCTGGGCTCTCTATTCTATTCCATTGGTCTATGCGTCTGTTTTTTGTGCCAGAACAATGCTGTTTTGATTACTGCAACTTTGTAGTATATTCTGAAGTCAGGGAGCATGACACCTCCAACTTTGTTCTTTCTTCTTAAGATTACTTTGGCAACTCAGGGTCAATAGCTAATAACCACAGTTCCACATAAATTTTAGGATTCCTTGTTCTAGTTCTGTAAAAAATGTCATGGATATTTTGATATGGATTGCATTAAATCTGTAGATTGCTTTGTGTAGTATGGCCATATTATATTAATTCTTCCAATCCATGAACATAGGATATCTTTCTATTTCTTTGTGTCATCCTCAGTTTCCTTCATCTGTGTTTCATAGTTTTCACAGTATATGTCTTTCACCTCCTTAGTTTATTCCTAGGTATTTTATTCTTTTTGATGCAATTTAAAATGGTATTTTTTTTTGCTTTCACTTTCTGATAGTTCATTATTAGTGTATAGAAAAGCAAGAGATTTCTGTATATTAATCTTGTATCCTGAAACTCTACTGAGTTTATTTATTAGTTCCAAAGGTTTTTTGGTGGAGACTTTAGAGTTTTCTATATGTAGTATCATGTCATCTGCAAATAGTGACAGTTTTACTTCTTCCCATCCAATTTGGATGCCTTTTATTTCTTTTTCTTATCTGATTTCTGTGTTGAGGAATTCCAATACTATGTTAAATGGAAGTGGTGAGAGTGGGTATTGTTGTCTTGTTCCTGAATTTAGAGGAAATGCTTAGAACTTTTCACCACTGAGTATGATGTTATCTGTGGGCTTGTAAAAAAATGTCCTTTATTATGTTGGGATTGTTCCCTCTATACCAACTTTGTTGAGAGTTTTTGTCATGAATGGGTGTTGAATTTTCTCAATATGATTGTTATTGTAGTATTAGCCAGCACTGCTATCACATCACATAACTTTCCTTTTTGTAGTGGGAATAATTAAGATCTAGTATCATAGTAAGTTTGATGTTTGTATTACAATATTATAGTCTATAATCACTATCCTGTGCATTAGCTCCCCAAGACTTATTTATCTACTAGTTGGAAGTTTGTACCCTTAAACAACATTTCTTCTATTCCCCCACCCCCAAGTCCCTGATAATTACTATTTTATGAGTTCAGCTTTTTTTTTTTTAGATTCCGCGTATAAGTTGTATCACACAGTATTTGTCTTTCTATGTCTGACTTATTTCACTTTGCATAGTGTCCTCAAGGTCCATCCATATTGTGGCAAATGGCAGGATTTCCTTCTTTCTCATGGGTGAATAATATGATATCTATCTATCTCTCTTACATCTTATTTATCCATTCATCCATCTAGGGACACTTAGGTTGTTTCCATATCTTGGCTATTGTGAATAATGCTGCAATAAACATGGGAATATCCCATATTCATTTCTTTGGGTTTATATAAAGAAGTGAAATTTCTAGGTCATATGATAGTTCTACTTTTAATTTTTTGAGGAACCTCCATACTGCTTTCAATAGTGATACAACAATTTACAGTCCCACTAACAGTGCAGGAGGGTTCCTTTTTCTCCACATCCCCTCCAATACTTGTTATTTCCTGTCTTTTGACAGTAGCAATTCTGACAGGTGTGAGGTGATATTTCATTGTGGTTTGGATTTGATTTCCCTGTTGATTAGTGATGTTGAGCATTTTTTCATGTACCTGCTGGCCATTTGGATGTCTTCTTTAGAAAAATGTCTATTCTGATCTTCTGCTCAGTTTTAAATCAGATTTTTTAATTAGTTGTATGCATTCTTTATATATTTTAGATACTAACCTATTATCCAATATATGGCTTGCAAAATTTTCTCCCACTCTGTAGGTTTCCTTTTCATTTTGTTGACTGTTTCTTTTGCTGTGCAGAAGCTCTCAAGTTTGATGTAGTCCCACTTGTTGATTTGCTTTTGTTGCTTGTGCTTTTGGTATCATATCCAAAAATCATTGCTAAGATCAATATCAAGGAGATTTTCCCCATGTCTTCTTCTAGGAGTTTTATGGTACCACATCTTATGTTCAATTCTTTGATCTATTTCTTGTTAATTTTTGTAAGTGGTGTAAGATAGGGGTCCAGTTTATTTTTTCTGTATGTGATTTTGGCTCCTTTATTGAATATTAGTTGACTCTATGCAGTGGGTTTAAGTCTGGGCTCTTTATTCTGCTCAGTTCCTGTATGTGCCTATTTCTATGGCAGTACCATGTTGTTTTAATTACTGTAGCTTTGTAATATAGTTTGAAATCGGGAAGTGTGATGCCTCTGGCTTTGTTCTTCCTTCTTATGATTGCTTTGGCTATCCAGGGCCTTTTTTTGGCTCCATACAAATTTTAGGATTGTTTTTTCTATTTCTGTGAAAAATACCATTGGAATTTTGATAGGGATTGCATTGAATCTATAGATGGCTTTGGATAGTATGGACATTTTAACAATGGTAATTCTTCTGATCCATAAATATGGAATGTCTTTCCATTTACGTGGTTTGTTTAGATTGCTTTCAACAAAGTCTAGTAGCTTTTGTTGTACAGATATTTCATTTCCTTGGTTAAATTTGTTCCTAGGTATTTTTTTGCTTTTTATGCTCTTGTGACTAGCATAGTTTTCTTTCTTTTTTCAGATGTTTCATTGTTAGTGTACAGAAATGCAACTGATTTCTCTACGTTGATCCTTATTTATTTATTTGGCCACATGGGTCTCATGCTCAAAAAAGAAGTTTGTATGAGAGTACAAATGTGAGGGTCTTCTGCAAATAGATGAAAATAACTGACACCATGGGCATGAATATGATCACTCAGGGAGATGATATAGAGCAACACTGTGCGATAGAATGTTGGAAATCTTATATCCTGAATTTGTTGATTAGTATCAAGAGTTTTTTCATTGAATCTTTGGGAATTTCTCGATATAAAATCATATCATATCAATCAGTAAAATAATGATCATTTTACTTCTTTCTTTCCAATTTGGATGCATTTTATTTCTTTGTCTTGCCTAATATTTCTAGCTATACTTCCATTACTATACTAAATAAGAGTGGTGAGAATGGGCATCCTTGTCTTGTTCCTAATCTTAGAGGAAAAGCTTTCAATTTTTCACTCTTGAGTATAATGTTTGATGTGGGTTTGTCATCATTACATTGAGGTATGTTCCTTCTATAAACAATTTGTTGAAAGTTTTTATTATGAAAGTATGTTATATTTGGTCAAATGATAATTCTGCATCTTTTGAGATGAACATGTGATTTTTATTTTTCATTCTATTGATGTGATGTACCACATTTATTGATTTCTATCCTTGTATCCCAGGGATAAATCCCACTTGGTCATAGTGTGTAATCTTTTTAATGTGTTCTTCAGTTCATTTGCTAATATTTTGTTGAGAATTTTTGCATCTTCATTCATCTGGGATATTGGTTTATAGTTTTCTTTCATTGTAGTGCTCTTACCTAGTTTTGGTATCAGGGTAATTCTGACCTTATAAAATGAGTTTGAAATGTTCCATTTTCTTCAGAATTTTGGAAGCATTTGAGAAGGATTGGCATGAATTCTTCTTTAAATGTTTGGTAGAATTCACCAGTGAAGCCATCTAATCCTTGAGTTTTCTGTTTGGAAGGTTTTTGATTACTTGTTCTTGGTCTATTTATATTTTCTATTTCTTCCTCATTTAGTCTTGGTAGGTAGTTTCTAGTAATTTATCCATTTATTCTAGGTTATCTAATTTGTTATCATATGATTTTTCATGGTAGTCTCTTATGATGCTACATATATCTATAGTATCGGTTGTAGTACTTCCTGTTTCATTTCTGATTTTATTTGAATCTTCTCTCTTGTTCTTCATTATTCTAGCTAAAAGTTGGCCAAATTTGTTAATCTCTAAAAAACCTAGATCTTAGCTTCCTTGTTATATTCTATTGATGTCCTTGTCACCATGTCATTCACTTCCACTCTGAACTTTATTATTTCCTTCCTCCTGCTAACTTTGGGCTTAATTTGTTCTTCTTTTCCTAGTTTATTGAGGTATAAATTTAGGTTGTTCACTTAAGATCTTTCTAATTTCTTAATATATGCATTTATCACTATAAACTTCCCTCTCAGAACTGTTTTTGAAGCATCCCATAGGTTTTAGTATGCTGTGTTTCCATTTTCATTTGCTTTGAGATGTTTTAAATTTCCCTTTTGATTTCATCACTGCCCCTGCATGTAGCCTTTTGGATTCCCGAGCATATGTGGGAGTTTCAAAGGTCCTTATTTCACTCATGTATCTCCTTTACAACCTCTTCCTTATCAGGCTTTTGTCTCGTCTATTGCTTGTCCAAACTGTTGTCCCTTGACCCAGGCTGCTGTAGACCATACTTGTGCCATTAAGTAATTTTAGAAAAAGCTGTCTGGGAAGCTGTCCAGCCATGGGAATGCTCCAAGTTGGACAAAGTAAAGGAAAGTTCTTGTAGCAGTCCATTAGGGAGCTACCAGACAGGCTGAAATCACAGCTACAATTGTTTGAGAATGAAACATATATTGCTCCCTCTCATACTAACAAGCTGCACCATGAATGAAGGCAGCCATCATCTGTCACCACTGATCTGGTGTGTGGAAGATGGTAATTGGGAAATTTAAATATCACAGCACTCTTTCATAGCAAAGCAACAGCTCTTTCTTCATCAAGCTTTTCCCTGTCTTTTGTAAGTTTTTTGATTCCAGTGTTCTGAAGAAGATGATTCTAACAGTTTTTGCCAACTCATTACTTACTGTGTAGAGGGATGCCATCCTGGAGTGCCTTTATTCCTCTCTTTTCAGTGATATCAGTTCTTTTGTGTACTTTTCAAAAGTAAGACATTTATTTATATATGTATGTATGTATTGAAATATAATTGATGTACAATATTATGTTAGTTTCAGGTGTACTACCTAGTGATTTGACATTTTCATACATTATGAAACAATCACCATGATAAGTCTAGTAACCATAGGTCCCCATACAAAGTTATTACAGTATTATTGATCATATTCCTTATGTTGTAGATTACATCCCCATGGCTTATTTATTTTATAACTGGAGATTTGTACCTCTTAATCACTTTCAACTATTTCACCCCCTCCCACCACTCTCTTCTCTGGCAATTACCTTTTTGTTCTCTATATCTATGACTCTGTTTTTGTTTTGTTTAATTTGCTTGTTTGTTTGTTTTTAAGATTCCACACATAAATGAGATTATATGGTATTTGTCTTTCTCTGACTTATTGTACTTATCATAATACCCTCTAGGTCCATCCATGTTGTCACAAATTGAAAGATTTCATTTTTTATGGCTGAGTAATATTCTATTGGGTAGATATAGATATAGATATAAAAATATAGATATATCCCCCATTTTCTTTATCCATTTGTCTATTGATGGGCACATAGGTTGCTTGTATATCTTATCTATTGTAAATAATGCTGTAATGATCATTGGAATGCATATATCATTTCAAACTATGCTTTTGTTTTCTTTGGGTATGTACCCAGAAGTGAAATTGCTGGATCAAATGACAGTTCTATTTTTAATTTTTTGAGAAACCTCCATACTGTTTTTCTTAGTGGCTGCACCAAATTACAATCCCATCAACAGTGCACAAGGGTTTCCTTTTCCCACATGCTCTCCAACAGTTGTTATTTGTTCTTCTTTTTACGGTAGCCACTCTGACATTTGTGAGGTGATATCTCATTGTAGTTTTGTTTTGCATTTTCCCAGTAATGAGTGATGATGAGCATTTATTTGTGTATTTCTTGGCCATCTATTTGTGTTATTTGGAAAAATGTCTATTCAGGTCCTCTGCAATTTTTTAATCAGGTTATTTTTTTTCATTTTAAGTTATATAAGTTCTTTATATTTTGTATAGTAATCCATTATCAGATATGCTGTTGGCAAATATCTTCTCCCATTTAGTAGGCTGCTTTTTCATTTTGTTGTAGGTTCCTTCACTGTGTCAAAGCTTTTTAGCTTGATGTAGTTCCATGTGTTTATTTTTGCTTTTGTTTCCCTTGCCTGAGGTGACATATTCAAAAGAATATTACTAAGACCAAGGTCAAAGATCATCCTGCTTATGTTTCCTTCTAGGAATTTTATGGTTTCAGGTCTTACATTTAAGTCTTTACTGTTTTGAGTTTATTTTTGTATATGGTGTAAGAAAGTAGCCTAGTTTGATTTTGTTGCATATAGATGTCTGGTTTTCCCAACACTATTTATTGAAGAGGTTGTATATTTTTGTCTCCTTTGTCATAGAGTAACTGAAAATATGAGTGTGGGTTTGGTTCTAGCCTCTCTATTCTGTTCCATTTACCTATGTGTCTGTCTTTATGCCAGTCCAACACTGTTTTAATTACTGTAGCTTTGTAATATAGTTTGAAATCAGGGAGTGTGAGACATTTCAGTTTTGTTCTTTCTTTGGATATTTGGGGTTTTTTCGTATTTCTGTACAAATATTAGAGTTATTTGTTCTAGATCTGTGGAAAATACCTTTGGTATTTTGGTGGGGAGTGCATTGAATCTGTAGGTTGCCTTGGGTAGTATGGTCATTTATACAATTATAATTCTTCCAATCCATGAGCATGATATATTTTTTCCATTTGTTTGTGTCAACTTCAATTTCTTTTATCAATATCTTGTAGTTTTCAGAGTACAAGTCTTTTATCGCTTTGGTTAGATTTCTTCCTAAGTATTTTATTTTTTCTGATGCAACAGTAAATGTGATTGTTTTCTTTATTTCTCTTTCTGATTGTCTGTTATTAGTGTATAAAAATGCAACAGATTTCTGTATATTAATTTTGTATCCTGAAAATTTACCAAATTTGTTGATGGGTTCTAATAGTTTTTTGGTAGTATCTTTAGGATTTTCTATATATAGTATCATGTCATCTGCAAATAATAACTGTTTTATGTCTTCATTTCCAATTTGGAATCTTTTATTTAATTTTCTTGTCTTGTTGCTGTGGCTAGGGCTTCCAATATTATGTTTTATAAAAGTAAGGGGAATGGGCATCCTTGTCTTGTTCCTGATCTTAGAGGAAATGCTTTCAGCTTTTCAATGTAGTATGGTGTTGGCTGTGGGTTTGTCATATATGACCTTTATTATATTGAGATATATACCCTCTATACCCAGTTTGTTCAGAGTTTTTGTCATATCTGGACATTGAATTTTGTCAAAAGTTTTTCCGCATCTATTGAGATGGTCATATGATTTTTATTCTTCAATTTGTTAATGTGGTGTATTACACTGATTGATTTGCATACATTGACCATTCTTGCATCCCTGGGATAATTCCCACTCCATCCTGGTGTTTGATCCTTTTAATGCATTGCTGAATTTGATTTGCTAACATTTTGTAGAGGATTTCTACATCTAAGTTCATCAGTGATACTGACCTGTAATTTTCTTTTTTGTGGTGTCTTTGTCTGGTTTTTGTATCAAGGTAATGCCTGCCTCACAGAATGAGTTTGGATGCATTCCTTCCTCTTCAATCTTCTGGAATAGTTTGTGAAGGATAGGTGTTGACTCTTCTTTAAATTTTTGGTAAAATTCACCTGTGAAGCTGTCTGATCCTGGACTTTCGACTGTTGGGAGTTTTTTTTTTTATGTTTTTAAAATTACTGATTCAATTTCATTACTGGTAATCTATCAGTTCATGTTTTCTATTTTTTCATGATTCAGTCTTTGGAGATTGCATATTTCTAGGAATTTATCCATATCGTCTGGATTGTCCATTTTATTTGCATATAATTGTTGTAGTAATTTCTTAGAATCCTTTGTATTTCTATGGTATTGGTTGTAACATCTCCTCTTTCATTTTTGATTTTATTTATTTAGACCCTCTCTCTTTCTTGATGAGTCAGACTAAGGGCTCATCAATTTTGTTTACCTTTTCAAGGAACCAGCTCTGAGTCTTATTAATCTTTGCTATTGTTATTTTAGTCTCTATTTTATTTATTTCTGTTCTGCTCTTTATTATTTCTTTCCTTCTACTAACTTTGCATTTTGTTTGTTCTTCTATGTCTATTTCCTTTAGGTGTAAGGTTAGATTGTTTACTTGAGTTTTTTCTAGTGACCTGAGGTAGGTTTATATTGCTAAGAACTTTTCTCTTAGAACTACTTTTGCTGTGCCCCTTAGATTTTTGATCATTGTGTTTCCATTTTCATTTGTCTTCAGACATTTTTTAATTTCTTTTTTGATTTCTTCCATGATCCATTGGTTGCTTAATAGCATGTTGTTTAGACTCCACGTGTTTGTGTTTTTTCCAGGATTTTTTTTTCTTGTAGTTGATTTCTAGTCTCATAAGTAGTGGTCATAAAAGATACTTGATATGATTTCTACCTTCTTAAATTTATTGAGACTTGTTTTATGGACTAGCATGTGATCTACCCTGGAGAATATTTCATATGCACTTGAAAAGAATGCGCATTCTGCTGCTTTTGAATGGAATGTACTATATATATTTGTTAATTACATGTGCTCTAATGTGTCATTTAAGGCCAGTGTTTTCTTTTTGATTTTCTATCTAGATAATGGATAATCTGTCAATTGATGTAATTGGGTTGTTAAAATTCCCCATTACTATTGTGTTAGTGTCAATTTCTCTTTTTATTTTATTAATATTTGCTATATGTATTTAGGTGCTCCTATGTAGGGTGCATATATATTTACAATTGTGTACCTTTTTGTTGGATTGATCCCTTTATCATTATGTAATATTCTTCTTTGTCTCTCGTTACATCTTTTTTTAAATCTATTTTGTGTGATATAAGTATTGCTACCCCAGCTTTCTTTTCATTTCCATTTGCATAGAATACCTTTTTCTATCTCCTAACTTTCACTCTGTGTGTCTTTAGATCTGAAGTGAGTCTGTAGTAGGCAGCATATAGGTGGGCCTTGCTTTTTTATTCATTCAGCCACTCTATGTCTTTTGATTGGAGCAAATACCTTATTTACATTTAATTATTGGTAGGTATGTACTTGTTGCCATTTTCTTAATTGTTTGGGGGTTGTTTTGCAGTTTTTTTTTCTTTATTCTTCTTTTGCTCTCTTCCTTTGTGATTTGATGACTATCTTTAGTGTTATGTTTGGATTCCTTTTTCTTTTTTTATGTGTGTATGTATTTTAGGTTTTTGATTTGTGGTTACCATGAGATTCATATCATATGTATATATGATTATTTTAAGTTGATGAACTCTTAAGTTTGAAAGCATTCTAACCACTCTAAATTTTTACTCCCCACCATATTTAATGTTTCTAACTACATATTTTACACATTTTGTTTTGTGTATTCCTTAACTACTTATTGTCAATATAGTTGAATTTGCTACTTTTGTTTTTTAACCTTTCTACTAACTTTACAAGTGGTTGATCTACTGTCTTTACTGTATGTTTGCCTTTACCAGTGACATTTTTTTCTTTTCATAATTTTCATATTCCTAGTTGTGCCCTGTTAGAGAAGTCCCTTTAACATTTCTTGTAAAACTGCTCCCTTTTGGGTTGCAGAGTCTCTGCTGAAAAGTCAGCTGTTAGTCTTATGGGAGTTCCCTTGTACATAACTGTTGGCTTTATCTTGCTGCTTTTAAGATTCTCTCTTTATCTTTCATATTTTCCATTGTAATTATAATGTGTCTTAGTGTGCAGCTCTTTGGATTCATCTTGTTTAGTACTCTCTGTGGTTCCTGGACCTGGATGTCTGTTTCCTTACCCAGATAGGGGAGTTTTCAGCTATTATTTCTTCAAATAAGTTCTCTGCCTCTTTCTTTCTCTCTTCTCCTTTTAGGACTCTTATAATGTAATGTTAGTATGCTTGATGTTGACCCAAATGTCTCTTAAACTACCATTATTTAATTTTTTTTTCTTTTTCTGTTCAGCTTGAATGATTTCCACTATTCTGTGTTTCAGTTGCTGATCTGTTCCTCTGTATCATCTAATCTACTGTTGATTCCTTCTAGTGTATTTTTAAATTTTGATTATTGTATTCTTCATCTCTGTTTGGTTCTTCTTTACATTTCATTATGCTTTGTTGAAAGTCTCAGTGTGTTCACCTATTCTTTCCCTGAGTTTGGTGAGCATCTTATGATCATTACCTTGAGCACTTTATTTGGTTGGTTGGTCACCTTCACTTCATTTAGTTCTTTTTCTGAGGTTATGTTCTTGTTCCTTCATTTAGAACATATTTGTCTGTCTCCTCGCTTTGCCCAATTTTCTATGTTTATTCCTATGTGTTAGGTAGGTTGGTTATGTTTCCTAATCCTGGAGAAGTGGCCTTATGTAGGAGAAGTCCTACAGGGCCCAGCAGCATGCTTCCCTCTGGTCAGCAGAACTATATGTTTTGGAGGTGTCCCCTGTGTGGGCTGTGTCTGCCTTTCTGTTGTGGCAGGGCTGACTACTGTGGGCAAATTGGTAAGTTGGGCTGGCCCCTGGCCCATTTGGCTGCAAAGTTGTGGCTTTTGCAGTGGCTGCAGGCATGCTGGAGGGCATTGTAGCATCCCATGCAGTTGGTGAGCAGCCCAGTGTGGGCAGTGCAGGGCTTCTGCTAGCCCACTGGTTGATGGGCCAGGTTTCCATATAGCAGTTTTCTCAGCCCAGAGGGATTTGGTGCTGGTGCCAGCCTACTGGAGGGTGGGGCCATGTCTCTGCAATGCTGTCTTTGCAGCCTTGGGCTGGGGGCATGGGCCTGGTGCAGACCTACTTGTGGGCAGGGCTAGGTCCCCAGCGCTAACAGGCTAGAGGCAGGATTCCAAAATGGTACTCTCTAGTGTTGGTATTATCCCAGTAGAAGGATCTTCCGAAAATTATTGCTGCCAGCATCTCTGTCACCTAGGGCAGTCCTAATTGACACCTGAGTCTTCCAGAGGCTCTCCAACTTTAGCAAGCACATCTGACCAGGAGCCTTTCAAACTACTGCCTCTGAGCTGGGACTGGGAGCAAGTGAGATTTTGCACATGCCCTTTAATTGCAGAGTCTCTGTTTCCTATAGCCATCAGCTCTCCCAAACATAAACCCCTCTCATTTTTAAAGCCAGACATTCTAGGGCCACATCTTCCCAGGGAAGGAACCCCAGGCTGGGGAGCTCAATATGGGGCCTGGACCCCTCAATCCTTGAGGAGAACTTCTGCAATTGTGATATTCCTCCCATTTGTGGGTTGGCAACCTGGGGGTGCAGGTCGTGATTATGCCCCTCCTACCCATCTTGTTATGATTCCTTCTTCATGTCTAGTTGTGGAAAATCTTTTATGCTAGTCTTCAGCTTGTTCTCATAGACAGTTGCTCAGTTGTAATAATAATGTAATGTAATGATAGCTGTAATTCAGGCGTGCCAGTGAGAGGAGTTGAATTCAGGGTATTCTTACTCTGCCATCTTGGCCACCTCCCAAAAGTAAGACATTTTAAAAGTTCATCAGTAACAACAACAACAACAAAAAAAATCAAAACTCGATTATGCAAGTGTTATGATTTCTTTTTAATAAAAATATATGCTTGTTGACGTTTTATTAAGACATGTTGTAGAAAAATTTTGAGAATTATGGAAATTTGGGGAACGGAACAACATTCAGTAAAAGTATTGCTGTCTTTTTACTAACACTATCTTCAAGTTTAATATCTAACTCCATCCCTAAATGATGTTAAAGAAATTAGCAAACACCTCTTTTTTTCAGTTTTTCTCTTTTCTGCTTTGCCTAGACTGTTGACTTAGCATTTTCATCAACCCAAGTAAAATAAGGTTGTCTTCTTTCATGTGAACATCAAGTCTTTTTACAAAGTTAATGACATCCGTAGCAATTACCTAACACTCAAGCTATCTATTACTAATTATTATTAATGTAATTGTAGCTTTGCAAGAATCTGCATTAGTCATAATTTTGCTGTGCCTCTAGTTTGTTTTGCTAGCTATTTCATTAAATTATAGTTAAATAAATACCATTTCTAGTAACAACATATTTTTCAATAAGCTTTATTTTCACTCTATGAGAGAGTGTGCAGAAAATAGCCATTCAACTTCTTGGAACAATAGTATTGTAAAAATATATATAAATCAAAAATGCCTCAAATTTTCTCCTTATAATTGAACAATCATGTCCTTCCTAACTTTCAGAAAATTAGGAGAGTTAATAGAATAATGCAAAATTGAACACAAGTCACTAAGGATATAAGGTTCACAAGGGGAAAAACTAGCCCAACAGTCTCAACAATATTATAGTCTCCCATCTTGGGAGGGTAGAAATGCTTTACATTTATTGTGTATCTCATTTAACTCTCACAACGACTTTAAAAGTTAGATATTATTATAATTGTTCTAGAGTTGAAGAACTTATGGCTTATAAATGTTGTACAACTTTCTCAAATCATATCACCAATATATGGCAGAATCAGATTCTCAAACACAGGCTGTTTGACTCAAAACCAGTGCTCTTTCTAACACACAATATTGAGTTCTCTAAATCACATAGAAACAGCTATTCTGCTCTGATAATGCCATTAAGACTCCACTTTGTTGTCATTTGTTCATTTTCATCCCCTCCTCTAAAGATCATAAAAAGAATAAAGGCTTTAGATTACCTCTGATAAGAGAGCTACAATATGTACCCTTTATATACTGTGCTGTAGCCACACCAAACTCTGCAGGTACAGAACACCATGTAAAAATAAATTGGTCATTGTAGATGTTCTATTTTATCTTTTGCATATGAATATATTCATTTGCTTTTGGAAATCAGAGATACATCTTCAAGATTATTAAATGAGAGAAACTTTCTTGGGTATAATTTAAGTTCGCTGTCTCTGTGGAGCAGCCTGAGTACTGCTGTCTTATTTTTATCTCACTTTTAGTGTTGTACTTCATTCCTAATTACAGGATAAGATATTACCCAATTTAGTAATACAGATTCTTATATATGATGTGTGTTTTTCTAACAGTATTTTTCATTGAGTTTAAGAACTCTGTACACCTTCGATACCCATATACTTCCAATTTGTTTTCCAGATTGCTTATAACTATTTTATATTCCACTATTATCTTGAATGTGAAAGAGTCTAATAGCCAAATTAAATCGCTTTTTTTAACATCTTTATTGGAGTATAATTGCTTTACATTGTTGTGTTAGTTTCTGCTGTAGAAAAAAGGGAATCAGCTATATGTATACATATATCCCCATATCCCCTCCCTCTTGCGTCTCCCTCCCACACTCCCAATCCCACCCCTCTAGGTGGTCTCAAAGCACTGAGCTGATCTCCCTGTGCTATGAGACTGCTTCCCACTAGCTATCTACTTTACAGTTGGTAGTGTATATATGTCAATGCCACTCTCTCACTTCCGCCCAGCTTACGCTTCCCCCTCCCCATGTCCTCAGGTCCATTCTCTACGTCTGCATCTTTATTCCTGTCCTGCCCCTAGGTTCTTCAGAACCATTTTTGGTTTTTTTAGATTCCATATATATGTGTTAGCATATGGTATTTGTTTTCTGACTTACTTCACTCCGTATGACAGACTATAGGTCCATCCATCTCACTACAAAAAACTCAATTTCGTTTCTTTTGATGGCTGAGTAATATTCCATTGTATATAAGTGCCTCATCTTCTTTATCCATTCATCTGTCGATGGGCACTTAGGTTGCTTCCATGTCCTGGCTATTGTAAATAGAGCTGCAATGAATATTGTGGTACATGACTCTTTTTGAATTATGGTTTTCTCAGGGTATATGCCCAGTAGAGGGATTGCTGGGTCATATGGTAGTTCTATTTTTAGTTTTTGAAGGACCCTCCATACTATTCTCCATAGTGGCTGTATCAATTTACATACCCACCAACAGTGCAAAAGTGTTCCCTTTTCTCCACACCCTCTCCAGCATTTATTGTTTGTAGATTTTTTAATTATGGCCATTATGACGGGTGTGAGGTGATACCTCATTGTAGTTTGATTTGCATTTCTCTGATGATTAGTGATGTTGAGCATACTTTCATGTGTTTGTTGGCAATCTGTATATTTTCTTTGGAGAAATGTCTATTTAGGTCTTTTGCCCATTTTTGGATTGAGCTGTTTGTTTTTTTCATATTGAGTTGCATGAGCTGCTTGTATATTTTGGAGATTAATCCTTTGTCAGTTGCTTCATTTGCAAATATTTTCTCCCATTCTGAGGGTTTTCTTTTCGTCTTGTTTATGATTTCTTTGCTGCGCAAAAGCTTTTAAGTTTCATTAGATCCCATTTCTTTATTTTTGTTTTTATTTTCATTTTTCTAAGAGATGGGTCAAAAAGGATCTTGCTGTGATTTATGTCATAGAGGGTTCTGCCTATGTTTTCCTCTAAGAGTTTTATAGTGTCTGGACTTACATTTAGGTCTTTGATCCATTTTGAGTTTACTTTTGTGTATGGGGTTAGGGAGTATTCTAATTTCATTCTTTTACATGTAGCTGTCCAGTTTTCCCAGCACCACTTATTGAAGAGACTGTCTTTTCTCCATTGTATATTCTTGCCTCCTTTATCAAACATAAGGTGACCATATGTGCGTGGGTTTATCTCCAGGCTTTCTATGCTGTTCCATTGATATATGTTTCTGTTTTTGTGCCAGTACCATACTGTCTTGTTTCCTGTAGCTTTGGAGTATAGTCTGAAGTCAGGGAGCCTGATTCCTCCAGCTCTGTTTTTCTTTCTCAAGATTGTTCTGGCTATTCAGGGTCTTTTGTGTTTCCATACAAATTGTGAAAATTTTTGTTCTAGTTCTGCGAAAAATGCCATTGGTAGTTTGATAGGGATTGCATTGAATCTGTAGATTGCTTTGGGTAGTAGAGTCATTTTCACAATATTGATTCTTCCAATCCAAGAACGTGGTATACCTTTCCATCTGCTTGTATCATTTTTAATTACTTCATCAGTGTCTTATAGTTTTCTGCCTACAGGTCTTTTGTCTCCTTAGGTAGGTTTATTCCTAGGTATTTTATTCTTTTTGTTACAATGGTAAATGGGAGTGTTTCCTTAATTTCTCTTTCAGATATGTCATCATTAGTGTATAGGAATAAAAGAGATTTCTGTGCATTAATTGTTTCTTCTGCTACATTACCAACTTCATTGATTAGCTCCAGTAATTTTCTGGTAGCATTGTTAGGATTGTCTGTGTATAGTATCATGTCGTCTGCAAACAGTGACAGTTTTGCTTCTTCTTTTCTGATTTGGATTCCTGTTATCTCTTTTTTGTCTCTGATTGCTGTGGCTAAAACTTCCAAAACTATTTTGAATAATAGTGGTGAGAGTGGGCAACCTTGTCCTGTTCCTGATCTTAGAAGAAATGGTTTCAATTTTTCACCATTGAGAATGATGTTGGCTGTGGCTTTGTCATATATGGCTTTTATTATGTGGCGGTAAGTTCCCTCTATGCCTACTTTCTGGAGAGTTTTTATCATAAATAGATGTTGAATTTTGTTGAAAGCTTTTCTGCATTTATTGAGATTATCATATGATGTTTATCCTTCAATTTGTTAGTATGGTGTATCACATTGATTGAGTTGAGTATATTGAAGAATCCTTGAATTCCTGGGAGGAAACCCACTTGATCATGGTGTATGATCCTTTTAATGAGCTGTTAGATTCTGTTGCTAGAATTTTGTTGAGGATTTTTGCATCTATGTTCATCCGTGATATTGGCCTGTAGTTTCCTTTTTTGTGACATCTTTGTCTGGTTTTGGTATCAGGGTGATGGTGGCCTCATAGAATAAGTTTGGGAGTGTTCCTCCCTCTGTTATATTTTGGAAGAGTTTGAGAAGGATTAGTGTTAGCTCTTCTGTAAATGTTTTATAGAATTCGCCTGTGAAGCCATCTGGTCCTGGGCTTTTATCTGTTGGAAGATTTTTAATCACAGTTTCAATTTCAGTGCTTGTGTTTGGTCTGTTTATATTTTCTATTTCTTCCTAGTTCAGTCTTGGAAGGTTGTGCTTTTCTAAGAATTTGTCCATTTCTTCCAGGTTGTCCATTTTATTGATGTATAGTTGCTTGTAGTAATCTGTCATGATCCTTTGTATTTCTGCAGTGTCAGTTTTTACTTCTCTTTTTCATTTCTAATTCTATTTATTTGAGTCTTCTCCCTTTTTTTCTTGATACGTCTGTCTAGTGGTTTATCAATTTTGTCTATCATCTCTCAAAGAACCAGCATTTAGTTTTATTTATCTTTGTTATCATTTCCTCCATTTATTTTTCATTTATTTCTGATCTGATCTATATGATTTCTTTCCTTCTGATAACTTTGGGCTTTTTTGTTCTTCTTTCTCTAATTGCTTTAGGTGTAAGTTTAGGTTGTTTATTTGAGATTTTTTTTTGTTTCTTGAGATAGGATTGTACTACTATTATCTTCCCTCTTAGAACTGCCTTTGCTGCATCCCTTACGTTTTGGGTCTTCATGTTTTCATTGTCATTTTTTTCTAGGTATTTTTTTGATTTCCTCTTTCATTTCTTCAGTGATCTCTTGGTTATTTAGTAGTGTGTTGTTTAGCCTCCGTGTGTTTGTATATTTTACAGTTTTTTTCCTGTAATTGATATGTAGTCTCATAGCATTCTGGTTGTAAAAGATATTTGATATGATTTCGGTTTTCTTAAATTTACCAAGGCTTGATTTGTGACCCAAGATATGATCTATTCTGGGGAACGTTCCATGAGCACTTGAGAAGAAATTGTATTCTGATGTTTTTGGATGGAATGATCTTTAAATATCAATTAAGTCCATCTCGTTTAAAATGTTATTTAAAGCTTGTGTTTCCTTATTTATTTTCATTTTGATTGATGTCTCCATTGGTGAAAGTGAGGAGTTAAAATTCTCTACTATGATTGTGTTACTGTTGTTTTCCCATTTTATGGTTGTTAGTATTTGCCTTATGTATTGAAGGGCTTCTATGTTCGGTGCATAAATGTTTACAATTGTTATATCTTCTTCTTTGATTGATCCCTTGATAATTGTGTAGTGCCCTTCTTTGTCTCTTGTAATAGTCTTTATTTTAAAGTCTATTTTGTCTGATATGAGAATTGCTACTCCAGCTTTTTGATTTCCATTTGCATGTAATATCTTTTTCCATCTCCTCATTTTCACTCTGTATGTGTCCCTAGTTCTGAAGTGGGTCTCTTGTAGACAGCACATATTAGGGTCTTGTTTTTGCATCCATTCACCAGTCTGTGTCTTTTGGTTCGAGCATTTAATCCATTTACATTTAAGGTAATTGTTGAAATGTATGCTCCTATTACCTTTTTCTTAATTGTTTTGTGTTTGTTATTGTAGGTCTTTTCCTTCTCTTGTGTTTCCTGCCTAGAGAAGTTCCTTTAGCATTTGTTGTAAAGCTGGTTTGGTGGTGCTGAATTCTCTTAGCTTTTGCTTGTCTGTAAAGGTTTTAATTTCTCCATCGAATCTGAATGAGATCCTTGCTGGGTAGAGTAATCTTGGTTTTAGTTTTTTCCCTTTTATCACTTTAAATATGTCCAGATACTCCCTTCTGGCTTGCAGAGTTTCTAATGAACGATCAGCTGTTAACCTTATGGTGCTTCCCTTGTATGTTATTTGTTGCTTTTCCCTGCTGCTTTCAATATTTTTTCTTTGTATTTAATTTTTGATAGTTTCATTAATATGTGTCTTAGTGTGTTTCTCCTTGGATTTATCCTGTATGGGACTTTCTGTGCTTCCTGGACTTGATTGATTATTTCCTTCCCCATATTAGGGTAATTTTCAACTATAATCTCTTCAAATATTTTCTCAGTCCCTTTCTTTTTCTCTTATTCTTCTGGGACCCATATAATTCGAATGTTGGTGCGTTTTATGTTGTCCCAGAGGTCTCTGAGACTGTCCTCAATTCTTTTCATTCTTTTTTCTTTATTCTGATTTTTGGTAGTTATTTCCACTATTTTATCTTCTGAGTCGCTTATCCATTCTTTTGCCTCAGTTATTCTGTTATTGATTCATTCTAGAGAATTTTTAATTTCAGTTATTGTGTTGTTCATCATTGTTTGTTTTCTCTTATTTCTTCTAGGTCCTTGTTGAATGTTTCTCATATTTTCTCCATTCTTTTTCCAAGATTTTGTATCATCTTTACTATCATTACTCTGAATTCTTTTTCAGATAGACTGCCTATTTCCTTTTCATTTGTTTCATCTGTTGGGTTTTTTTCTTGCTGCTTCATCTTCTGCATATTTCTCTGTCTTCTCATTATGCTTAACTTACTGTTTTTGGGGTCTACTTTTTGCAGCCTGCAGGTTCATAGTTCCCGTTGTTATTGGTGTCTGCCCCTAATGGGTAACGTTGGTTCAGTGGCTTGTGTAGGCTTCCTGGTGGAGGGGACTGGTGATTGTGTTCTGGTGGATGAGGCTGGATCTTGTCTTTCTGGTGGGCAGGACCGAGTCCGGTGGTGTTTTTTGGGGTGTCTGTGAACTTATTATGATTTCAGACAGCCTCTCTGCTAATGGGTAAGGTTGTGTTCCTGTCTTGCTAGTTGTTTGTCATGTGGTGTCCAGCACTGTAGCTTGCTGGTCATTTAGTGGAGCTGGGTCTTAGCATTGAGATGGAGATCTCTGGAAGAGCTCTCACCAATTGATATTACATGGAGCTGGGAGGTCTCTGTTCATCCAGTGTCCTGAACTTGGCTCTCCCACCTCTGATCCTCAGGCCTGACATCCTGCTGGAGCACCAAGACCCTTTTGGGAAGTCTGAGGTCTTCTGCCAGCGTTCAGTAGGTGTTCTGTAGGAGTTGTTCCACTTGTAGATGTATTTTTGATACATTTGTGGGGAGGAAGGTGATCTCCACGTCTTACTGCTCTGCCATCTTGCTATATCTTTTTTTTGTTTTTGTCAGGCTATAAGCCTTTGCCACTAATTTGTATGAATGAATAAAATCTATAGTACATGTTATTGAAGGCCAGAGCCACTAAAGATACTAGTTACTACTGGCTTTCAATATTTGCTGGCACATGGCTTTGGATAGAAAATTTATAGTTTTGCTTCTAGTATTTAGTATTAAGCATGGAAATAGAGACCTCTATGTCCACATTATTTTACATTATGCAAGCATCATTGAATGCTATTGTGGAACATAATGAATACATGTTTTTATAAGATATGAGCTCCTTTTCTTAGAAATAAATCAATGAGGGCTATACATTTTAAGTGTTTCATAGTAGGCCAAGTCATATATATGATACCCATTGAATACTTTTCAGAATAGACCTACTTAGAGCTGTCTCTTTTATAAATGCCTAAAGATTATGCATGTACAATTCAAAATTTATCTTAAGGATTCTAGATGGCCTTAATGGAAACTGGATGAGAAGACAAAGCTCCTTTTGCATAAAAATTAACTATCGATTTCTAAATGGAAACTACTACCCAGCCTTCTTAGACTCTTTGCCACGTATGATGCTGTGTTTAATGCCAAAACATGGGAGAAATGTTTTAGGACCTAAGGGAATTGTCGAGAGAGGTCTTCTGTTTTGAAAATGAAATCATGTTGATTTTTTATTTTATTTCTGCCTATTTACCTGGAAAACAAAGTTATTCCATAATAATATTAATGAACTTTTAGTTCAATTTTAAACCTAAGATACAGGTAAATGTCTAAATTTCCAGAATCATGTGCCAGTGAGTTCTTGATAGCAACATAAAATTGATCCTTGATAATACATTTAATATCAAGAAAATTTGCCATTTTGACCTATGAAGCCCAAGGAAAATTTTATCTCTAAACATGGAGATTGTATAAATTATAGGGATTATATTTCAGGAAATAATAAATTACCAGTATTTCTAAAAGCAAAATGAAAAAAAAAAATACAGATCTATAGTAATCAATCTGTGAAAGGCAAGTTTTATTTTGGCCACATGATGCCAGTGAATTCCTGTTTAATGAGTTATCATCAAAAATTCAGCTCTCTGAGTCTGAGGAGTATAAAAATCTGAGATAAATGGCCATGTTTCATTTTTTATGTCTTAATAAGCTCAAGATGACACCTATTTGAGCAGAAAATGTAGGATCATGGCTTCCTTTGAAATACCCAATAGTAATAACCTATGGAAGGAAATGGCATTTTTTCTTTTGTGTGTGTAATTTGTGTTGTGTTTGTAAAAGTCAAGTTTTACGTCTTTCTCATTATTCTTGCTCATATTTCACTCTTCTCTCTCTAGTAGTGTCCAGAATTCAACTTGTGAGATACCTGAGTGATGACAAGATTGTGAGATTCAAAGAGGTATCTCCAACTCTCAGTGACAAGCAAGACTCACAGCAAAAGTTAAAGGAAAAGCATAGCCCCAACATTTTTCCAGATCCAAACACTTTCATGGATAACAAGCATCACAGAAATGCCAGCCACAAAATTTCTGTGTGTAAGAGTCATTATACAAACTATAAATACCAACAGGGGTTTCAGAGTTCTGGGTCTCAAATGAATCTTATTCATCTCCTAAGTGCTGAGGATTACACCTCTCAAGTTTTAGCACCTATCTGCCACTCCGCATCTGTGAGCCCTTGGTGTGCTGTACCCCCTAAGACTCAAAGAAACAACACATACACTTTGGACACTGGAGCTCAAGTATGTTCCAAATGTTTTGTAGAAATCAATAATTCTTCTTTTCGTAAGTGTCTTGTGAATTCTGATGATGATTCAGAACCCGACTGTCCTTTACATCTCCAAATTCCCTTGGATTCTAAATATTCTCTGAGCCCCAAATCTATTAGACACCACAAGGCTTCTCGGAACAGCCCTTTAGCTCAATCCTTGGATCCTAAGCATCCTTTGGGCGTCCACTGCCCTCTACACTGGGAGGATTCTAAATATTCCTTGGGTTCAACTTCTTACTTACACTGTGAAAGTTGCTCAGCTTTCCAAAATCTCATAGGCTCTACTGTTACTCATACCTTTCCCATGAATCCTCAAAATAACATCAGCCACCATAGTACCCCTGGCCCAGACAATGTCATCAACACCGGCAGCATTGCTGGTCTTGAAAGCAAGGGCAAGTTTAAACTTACTGCCAAATTTGAAAATGAGGTCAATCCTGACAATGAGACTAAACTTGTCAGTACTGGCAATCTCAAAGATAAGGCCAATGCCAAAGGCAAGCCTCTTCTCAAAGATGAGACAGACTCTGAAGATGAGAAAGATCCTGAAGATGAAACAGACCCTGAAGATGAAAACAACACCAAAGATAAGAAAGATCCCAAAGATAAGTCTGACCCTGATGACACTGATCCAAAAGATAACAATGCTGAAAATGATGCAGACACAAGGGATGGGTCTGATCCCACTGGTGATGCTGACCCTACAAGTGGAGCTGATTCTAACAGTGATGGTAACTCTAACAATGGAACTGACTCCAGCAGTGAATCTGACTCTAACATTGATAATGCTACTAACAATGATGCTAACTCCAAATATAACACTGATTATGAGGAGGAGAAGCACACAAACAATTCAGAAAGTTTCTCTGGCTTAGACATTGATGATCAGGTCTGTACTGCTGACTCCAACAGTGGCACTAATCCCAACTACACCTCTAGTCTCCAAGATGGATCTGGCCTGGACTACACTTCTGGTTCCAGCAATGGTGCTGGCCTCAGCACTGGTTCAAGCAGTAACATTGGCCTCAACAATGGACCTGGCCCCAACAACAATGGACCTGGCCCCAACATCAATGGATCTGACCTCCAAAACAATGGCCCTGGACCCCAAAATATCAGACCAGGTCCCTTCAGCCCTGGACCCGGCAACAATGGCTCTGGCCCCGACATCACAGGCCTTGGCCCTAACAATAGCCCTGTCCCAAACAACAATAACCCTGGCCCCAACAATAATAGCCCTGGCTCCAATAATAATAACCCTGGCCTTGAAAAAGACCCTGATTCTAACTATAATGCCAGGCTTAGTAATGCTACTAGTCACAATAGTGCTTTCAGTCCTAACAAGGATGCTGACTCCATCTATGAAACAAAACCGATCAGTGCTGCTGGCCACAACTATGCAGCTATTTTGAACTGTGACTCAAACCTTGGATGTGTCCCAGGATTTATCCATGCAGTAGGTTCTAACTTTGTAGTCAACTCCAACTATATTGCCAGAAATAGCTATGCTGCCAGTCCCAGCTCTACAGCTAGCACTGTCAATGTCACTGACACCAGCAACACCACTAGTTGTACTGCTGCTAGTAGCCCTACTTATACTCCTGGCACCAACTGTGCCTCAGACAATAACCATGACCCCAGATTTACTCATGTCATTGGCTCCAACTTTGTCATCAACACAAATTATGATGCCATAAATACTCATAATGTTCATAATTTGACTAGTACCAGCAATGCTAATAATCTCTCTGAGACTGAATTGGAAATCAGTTCCTCTATTCCTAACAGTGTTTATAGTAACTCCCCAATTTTTGTTGCTGACACCAACTATATTTCCACTCCTGAAAAGCTGACCACCTCTAAATTTTCTGATCCATCTAAGCTTGACAGAAATTATACAGTTTTTGCTGATCACAAATTTGGTGCCTGCTTCAAAGACTATACTGGCTCCATGGACTCTGCCAGCTTTAAGCATGCCACTGAATCCAAGGATGTCCTTGATGCCAGGGAATCTGGCTTTTTAAAAGATTTCTCTGAGGTTCAGAATCCCATTGGTATCAAGGATCCTGCCAGTTTAAACTTTCACTCCAATTCAAATATTTCACTCCCTAGTTTTGATATTATAGTAGAAGCTGAACCACCAGATGTTGTGAAGTTTGCCATACCATCAGGTGCCGTGAATCCATTTTTTAAGGTAAGTTTACATAAATGCAGATTTTAATTTTTCTACATTTCCTACAATTCAGAGTGTTACCTTATGGAACAGGATTAAAAAATCCTGTTTTTATTTACTTGGATATTCAAACCATGGAAGAAAGGAGACAAGGTGTCCAGTATTACTTCTACTTTGACCCTCTACCCAGCAACATGGTTTTCCATTTGAAAGATCCAGCTGCTATACAGCTGGCAAATAGCAAAATGGCCTGCACTGTGACTGGCTCATTTACCACTTTATCAAGGGTTGCATAACTCATAAATGTACCATCTAAACCTAGTAATGTTTTACCTACTTCCTCTCACCTGTACATGGCCTGGCATTGTTTCTTTCCTTATATGTGCAGAGAGAATAAAGTTAAATGAACCTTAAATACCACGGACCAAGACATTTTAAAACAACTATCTCTCGAAAATCCCATTTTTTAAAGAAGGTTGTCAGAACTAGCCATGATATTCTAATCTCCCACTTAAATAAATAAAATTTAAATTACTTTGGTGACATGATATTGGGGATCAAAGAACCCCAAACTTTTGCTACTTTTGACTTAAAACTCACTTTATCTTATTTCTCCTGAAAATAAGTAGAACTATATTTTAATGAGTCTTTATCAAATGTTTCTTCTAGCACTCTGAACTGCATACACAAAGATTGCAGTTTGATAAACTGTTTTTAGTAGCAGCAAGTAATATTGTTTTTGATGAAACTTAACCAATATGTTGTCATTGAGACATAATTAAATTGGTATGCGTTGAGTTTTAGCCCTTTTATACTTCATTAGACATGACAAACAAATACACTTAATTTGAATTGTAGTGTCTGTGTACATAAATGTGAAACTTGATATAATTGTTTTCTACTCAAATGTGTAAGTGAATCTAATTGTGTATTTAAAATAAAGCATAAATTCTTATAACCAAAATGAAAGTACAAAATTAGTATCTCCTTAACACTTTTACTTTAATAGAGGACAATTTTGTGATCTTACCAAAAGACCACACCTCCCAGGAAATAGTTGTAATTGCCTAGTATGTGTTTATAGCTTCTCTTTATGTAAACGTAAGGGTAATGTTGACCAATGATAAGTAATAAAAATAATATTGTTCAGACACAAGACTTAACATTAGAAAAAAGAGATGTTTTCCCCAGTTGTTTTTCACAAATGAACTTTTGCAGTAGTATGAAAGCATTTAAGTATGTTTTATTTTACCTTTGATGTTTAGTGAAAGGAAAACATGGTTATAGTAAGTTTTAGCTTACTAGTTAAGGAATGCAGCTAACATTTTGCAGTTAAAATCATAGTATCTAAGAGCTATGTTTCTTAAGTTGGGTTATGTAAAACATGTTATGTTGGTTTGGGGTGAAAGCTATACGTAAAGTAGGGTACTCCCCTACCCTTAGAAAAAATCAAAATTTTAAATGGAGGGTATTTGATTCCCCAAAAACATAATAATAAAAAGTAGTTCTTAGACTTTTAATAGACTATCATATAAATACTATGCTCTGGGTACATACATTCCAACCTTTTGACTATGACTAGATAATGGAAATATGTGCAACCACTTTCTTTATTTTCACTGGAGATGAACAAACTTCACAATACATTCATTAATAGCTTGAGAAACTATGTATTTTGCATGCCTTCACTAACAAAGTATTTTTCTGGAAGAATGGATGATTTTCTTCCCTTAGAGCTTTGGTATTTCCACATGTTCCTGGTTTATTATATCCTTGTCCATATTTCCATCACAAACAATTATAATGGAGATAACAGAGGTGCTTTCCCCATTCAAACTATTTTAGAAGTGAGAGAAGCTCGCTTTAAAGGAATAAAATTTTTACCAACCGTAAGTGAACCAAACAACCAACTCAATATCGGAAGATATAGTCAAGCTATTCATACCATCTTCATTCATTCCTTCATTAGTCTTTTAATAATTAAATAGTGCAGAACGCTTTGAAAATATACAGACTAAGTGAAAAAAACAGTTAGTGCCCTTTAAAGTGCTTGAAGCCTACTTTTCTTAACAGGAAAGCAATTGGATGTTTGAGGGTAGAAACTATATGAAGAAAAATAAAATGGCATCTCACTGAGTTTCCAGAATGGTTAGAAACACAGTCTGGATATTTAGATCACATGTCACCAATGTGTTAAAGTAGTTGGAAATATGTGTGTGTGGATTATTATTCTGGGTTGCACTTTTCAGAAATAACCAAAGTCATAACTCCTGAAATTATCTTTCTTTTTGTAAAGGTTACCATTGGCTTCCATGGATAGTGGTGTTAGAATTATGTTACTCAGAGCCTACAGTCATTTAATAAGTTATCTAGATGTTATTTACAATTCTGAAGAAACAATTTGATTCCATATAAAAGAGATAAAATTAATAGTCTACCTTTCTTAAAGATAAACTGTGAAAATAGCTTTGATTTATAAATAAAATTTGCTCAAGGGTTTGATTTGCTTAAGTCCTTGACAGGTCCTAATGTATTTGAGAAGAATTGCCTTAAGGTCATTCAAAGAAGTGGCTAATTTATGGTAGATTTTTTAAAGAACAAAAATTATTTAGTAGTGATGCTGAAGAAATATTTTCATATAGTACAATCTATTATAATGAGAGTTGTGTGAATATGGAGTTATATAGGCCTTCCTAGCAACAGATGCCTGAATGTACAAATCAAATGTGTTATGCTTTTTGCACCAAAGTTCTCTTAAATTAGTACCTCTAGTAATTGCTTCAAAAATTAACCAACAAAAATGCTTTTGTTTATAAGTATCTTGAGTATTTGAGGAAGTCTTGGTTCAGGAGAGGCTAAATTTGCAGTATAATATCTTCAAAAGGAAGATTGGCTGAAGTGACCAAAATTTTCCATACTTTCAATTCAAAATGGTCCACTTAGTTTATAATTTCCTTCCTATTTATATAGCCATGAGCATACATGAATAAGTTTAATTCTACTGCTTCATATTCATTGAAATAACTCTTATTTAAGCCACTCCTTTAAGCAGGTAAATATAATACCCACATACTCCAAATAATCAAACCTTGCCTAATAGCTTCTTAATTAAATATATTTACATATATTGCCTAATAGCTTCTTAATTAAATATATTTACATACAGATAAACTGTTTTTCCATTCCTAGCTTCTTAGGAATATGCTGTGTTTTGTTACAGTGGAAGACATGTTTTCTGGGGATTTTCAGTCTAAGATGCAACAAAATCATCTCCTACCCAAAGATACTGGCAACTTAATCAAGGTCTGTTAATTGTTAAGTTACTTTAATGAGGCCATCTGTGCCCCAAACTTTTTCATAAAGTCACTCTTTTATATATCAATTTGATTTATATATCAATTTGATAATATTTCTTCATAAAACTAAAGTGCTTCCATGGTGTCCTATTGCTGGATTCCTTGTCAGGTACAATAGGGACCTGAAAGTGTTCAATTGTGATAGAGTGAACTGAGTTGGAATCTCCTTTTGGGATGAATTAGTAAAAGATCTCTAGCTGAATATAACAAAATAATATTGATCAAATCAACAATGTTCCTTCTGCTAACAGTGTGACCTGTTGTTCTCTGAATAATTTGGGAGAAAACTATTTCTTATCTGCTAAAGATCAAGGTCTTGGATTGAATCCAGTCTCCTCCCTTTATCTATACCATGTGTAGTTTTCTGAGCCAACCATAAACCTACAGTGACTTGGGTGAGCAATCCAAAGGAGAACCAGTTTCTTGAGCCCCAAGCTCAAAGTAAAGAGCACTTTGTTACTGCCCCATTACAGAAAATCTTTGCCAATGACCTTCTTTCTGTAAGAATTTCAAAATCATATATTTTCCCTAAGGGCTCAAAGTTCTTTGGCCCAGACCTCTCAAATGTAGCAACAGGATCAATGATGCATCATATCTAGGCATATAGAGAAAACCAGACCAAATCAACTTGAGTCCAAATATTGGTAGAGATTAAATTGGGAGAACTTAAAGACAGTATGTCACTCAGCATCATAAATCTTAAATAATTGACTAAAGAGGCATTTTATTCTCAAAAAGAAGATTTCACTAGAACTTTAAATTCCAGAAATGTTTGCTACAATGATACAAATGTGGATACAGTGCATTTGACAACTGCAGGATCTGTGTAATCTGCCATGTTTTCCAGGTTTGAAAAAACAGAGGCAGTTGTGTCTGAATTTATTCCATCTTCTACTTAGAGAGACAAGTAATAGACAACATTTTCCAAAGTTTTAAAGTCTAAGTTTGGATGCGTTGGATGTCAAAGACAATAAATGTGAAATGATTAAACAAGCAAAGTATGAAACCTCTCATGAGTCATGTCAACCAATTCCCTTCTAAAGATACCTGGATTAAGTGGAATGTTTATAGGATAAAGACTGTTGATCCAGTGTAGTAGAGTTCCTCAATAAAATGAAGAGTGGGGATAAGAAAGCAGTGTAAGAAAGTAGTATATTGGAGGTGAAAGCAAAGGAAATAATGTTATATGGAGAAAGAGGGATATTGTGGAATAATAAACATTGATCCTAGTAATCCTTACTTTGTTTTATCACATCACTGGATCCCAATATGTTCTGGCTAGTCTAAATTCATTTGTAAAAGAAATATTTTTCTTTGTACTTTCTGACTTCCCCCTATCTCATCACACACAAACACAACTGCAGACT
Organism: Balaenoptera ricei; assembly: GCF_028023285.1. Lineage (NCBI taxonomy): Eukaryota > Metazoa > Chordata > Mammalia > Artiodactyla > Balaenopteridae > Balaenoptera > Balaenoptera ricei. The sequence continues at coordinate 75,638,506 of NC_082660.1, forward strand.
TTTAAAAGTTGCAAATACGAAAAATATAAGCATGCTATGTTAACAGACTCTCACTTATTCACTACTAGCTTCTCTTTTTCCCATTCTGAGGTCACTCTATCTCCCTAATCTTCTTGCTTCATTCAGAAATTAACCAAGCTATCAACTCTACTGCCTGGTTGCTGGCTCTGGAAGCTTGACCTCCTAATATATCCCCTATCACCTCCTTTTTATCCTCTCACAGAAAGCCTATACAAACACACACACACACACACACACACACACCCCCCACAGATAACTTCCTCTGTTTTTGTGTTACTTTGGGAACCACAGCCACCTGAGTTTTTACAGTGATTTTAATAAGAAAATCATTTTTATTACAAACAACTGAATTATAAATGAATTTCTGAAATACAGCTTTTTATTTATAAGTTGGGAACAACCTATATTTGTTCACACTTGCTATTTTGGTAGTTCCTGAATAAAAATATGGCCAGTCAAGTAATAAGTGAAGTGGAAACAACAGAAGAAACCAGCACCAGCACTATTTTATTTCATCTCATAAATGCTATACCGCCAATGGACACTTGTCACAGCCAAGAAGCACATTTCATCCAACCTAACTACATATTGGTAGATAATGAGGCAAGCAAAGTTCTAGGCCCTCGAAAGACCATTTCTAAATAGCTTCAAAAGGTTCTGAATCTGAAAAAAATTGACTAAGATTTGTTAACTGGGAGAATTTTAAGCATAAGTTCAGAAAAATCCAATTCTCAATATGATTATTTTCACAGCTTTATGCTACTCAAATATAGTTTATAAATAGAATATGATATGATATAACAAAAGACTGGAGAGACATCAATATTGAAATTGGAAAATACATAAAATTTAAGGTAAATCTTCAGGCAGCTATTTAATAACCAACATTTAGTAACACTAAGTATCTGAAATGCATTCTTGAGTTTTATATGTATTAGTTTATTTAATCCTCTTAACAACACTATGAAGTTACATAATTTTCCCTATTATCCCTATTTTACAGATGAGGAAACTGAAGCATTATTTAGTGAAGTAACTTTTTATGATCACACAGCTACCACATGAAAAAGAATCAGAGCCTATAATTAAAAATTTAGAGTTAATTTTATATATTTATATTTTAATAACCTTTAATTAAAAGTATCAAGTATAGTAAACATTGTGTTAACCTAATATTAGCAGACACCTAGGTTACAAATTGAGCATTACTGTGGTTCCATATTAGTATTTTAAGAGAGAGTATTATGCCTGTGATTGTAAGGTCATCATAGTAGTTTCTTGGGCATGGGTTTGAAGTTTTCAAGGGTCATGATACCCAATATTTCCTATTAAATAACCTACTTAAAGTAGTCTAAAGATAAAAATATTTTTTTTCCTTCATTACCACTTTTAACTCCCAAGTTTTTGTGTTTGTTCATTTGTTTTTTATCCTATTGTTGCAGCTCAACCTCCAGACAGGTAGCAGAGAAAACCTTGGCCCTTGATTAATGAAACGAATACCTTGAGATGGAAAAGACAAAGGCACAGCCAAGAAGGTTTTGAGGATATGAGCAAATAACTTCAAAAATTGCAGAGTTCCATGAGCAGTGTTATTATATGTTCTTTCTCACATCCCCTTCCCATTACATTACCATGATTTATTGTCCATTGGGGCCAACAATGTTGCTTCAAAATATATTGTGACAGTTGCCCCATTCATCATTTTTGCTTCTGGCAGACTCTAGAATTAGGAAAATATCCTTTCTAGGAACCATATACAAATATTTTATATTGTTAATGACTCAAAAATGTAGTCAGATTTTTCAACCAGAAATTCTCTCCATCTTTTGTGTAAGTTTCCGTCTCCAGAAGAAGATGATCTTAACTTTTGACGAATCTTATGACAGATGCTCTTAATATTGTAATGGCCACTCTAGATTTAATACCACCCATAATAAATCAATATTTTATTGTTAAAGTTGTTTATTATTGTTACTGTTTTATGAGTGTGGTAAACAAAATTAAAATAGTTGAGACTCAGCATCGTGCAGTGTTTGCTTAACTTGCTATTTATCCCATTCAACCTTGTTAACCTAGGAAAACTGATAATATATGTCCTTTACCAAGAAGTTTTTGAGATGGATTAATTGGATGCAATGAGGTTTTCTCTGGAGCTGCCAGAAAGCAACTCAGCAAATGGTATAAAGTTTTTATAGCTCATGGCAAAAAATATAGTGAAATAACTAAAAGAAAGCTGCATTTTTTTCCTCTGCAGTTAGAGACATAAGCTAGGATGCCAGATGTACTTAAAAAAACAAACACCTCTTTGTGATTAACGACTATCAGATACATTTTGAGGACTACAGGACACATAGGCAGTCGAGCCATGCTGACCTACCAAACCTTTTTATAAAATCTCCACAATTTATCACCACTCTCTCTGTATGCCTTATTTTTTATTACTTAAATCCAACCAGCTGCTCCAGCTAGATGCATCTCCTCACTTTTCCCCTACATTTTCTTGCTTGTATATACAGGCCCCATATTCTTTTTGGTACATTCCCTCAATTCAAGACCTACCTCACCCATGAAGCCTCAGACTTCTATAAACAATATCGATCCTTCCATTCCCAAGTTTCTGTTCTTAAGGTCAGCTGAGAAAGATCATAGTTCCTCAAAGATCAAAGATCATTTGGGGAACTACCCATAGTTTGCGTGAATTATAGTCCATGGCACAACTGGGGGCTGATGGGAAATGAGATTGGAAAAATAAGCGGGAACTTTGTCTGTCACAGTAGGAAATTTAGACTTCATCCCAGAGGTGATAGGTAACCCTTAAAGGATTTTAAGTATGGTGGCAATGTGATCTAATTTCACTTTAGAGAAATAATCTGATGGTGGTGTAGAGGATGGATTTAAGGAGGAGGAATAGGGAAGGGAGAATAAAGGACACCTGTGTGGTAGTCCAGACTAATTCAAAAGGGCTTGAAATAAAGCAGTAAGTAGTAAGAATGGATAAGAGAGGACACATTTGGGAGCTATTATAACAAAACAGCTGGAATTACTGGATTATTTGATGTAAGAGGAAGTTTATTGTGAAGTTTACTATAACTTCCAGCTTTCCAATGTGGGAAGATAGTGGTGCCATTAACCAAATTGGGAAATAGAGAAGAATGAGAAGGGGGCAGGAGGTTCGGGGTGATATAAGATTGTGTCAAATTAAGATAGAGATTCATGAGTAACATTTGGGTGATGATATCCAAAATTCATCTAAGATAAGCCCTGACCTTTAATATAGCCTAGATGTAGAAGGAATAAAAAACACACAATGTTAAGAATTCCTTGTATTTACATATAAGGTTAACAGTTGCATGAATCATTATCACAATATTTAATCTTAACAATTACCATTTAAAGTCATCGTCACATGTAGTAGTAGCCTCATTGTACATAAAAATATGGAAATAAAGGCTTAAAAATCAAATATATTGTTCAAAGCTATAGATATAATAATTGGAAGAACTTGGAACTGGAACACTTGTATGGCAGTGTTGGGTTCCAGAAAGTAACCCATGGCTCAGAGAAAATGCTTGTAAGAGAAATTCTATTTCTTTGATTTCCAGAGCTCTGACATGCTTCTTTATGTTAAGTTAAAAACAAAAAACCTCAAGAAGAAAGTAATAAATTATATTTTTACATAAAACAATTACTATGGGTATAATTAATCTTTACAGATTTCTGTGCTTTGTCTGAATAGTCATAAATTACCTAAAAAATAAATTTCCTTTTTTCTTCATTTTTTTATTGTGGTGAAATACACATAACATAAAACTTACCATATTAATCATTTTAAGTGTATAGATTAGTGGCATTAAATACATTCACAACCATCGCAACCATCTACCTCCATAACACTTTTCATCGTGTAAAACTGAAACTCTTACCCATTAAACAATAACTCCCATTCCCCTCTTCCCTAGCCCCTGACACCCACCTTCTACTTTCTGTATTTATGTTTTTGACTACCCTAAGTACCTCATATAGTGGAATGATACAGTATTTGTCTTTTTGTGACTGGCTTCTTTCACTTAGCATAATGTCCTCAAGGTTCAACCATGTTGCAGCATATGTCAGAATTTCCTCCCTTTCTAAGGCTGAATAATATTTCATTGTATGTATACACCACATTTTACTTATCCATTCATCACTTTAGTGAATAATAGTTCTATGAACATGGATCTACAAATATCTCTTTTAGATCCTGCTTTTATTTCTTTTGAGTATATACCCAGAAGCAGAATTGCTTCATTATATGGTAATTTCATTTTTAATTTTTTGAGGAACTGCTATATTGTTTTCCACAGCATCTGTACCATTTTACATTACACCCAGTAGTGCACAAGGATTCCAATTTCTACACATTCTGGCCAACACTTGCTATATTCTGTTTGTTTGTTTGTTTGTTTGTTTTTGGTAGGTGCCTCCCTAATAAGTGTGAGGTATCTAATTATAGGTTTTTTTTTTACATCTTTATTGGAGTATAATTGTTTTACAATGGTGTGTTAGTTTCTGCTTTATAACAAAGTGAATCAGTTATACATATACATATGTCCCCATATCTCTTCCCTCTTGCGTCTCCCTCCCTCCCTCTAATTGTAGTTTTGATTTGCATTTCCCTAATGATTAGTGATACTGAGCATCTTTTCATGCGCTTATTGGCCATTCTTTAATCTTCTTTGGAGAAATGTCTATTTAAGTCCATTGCCCAGTTTTGAACCAAGTTATTTGACTTTTGTTGTTGTTGTTGAATATTAGGACATCTCTACATATTCTGAATATTATTCTCTTATCAGATACATGTTTTGCAAATAGTTTCTCCCATTCTGTTGGTTTTCTTTTTGCTATGTTGCTATTGCCTTTTGATGTACTTTTTAAAAAAAAATTTCATGAGGTCCAATTTGTGTGTTTTTTTCTTTTGTTGCCTGTGCTTTTGGTGTCATATCCAAGAAATCACGGCCAAATCCAATTTTGTGAAGACTTCACCCAGTTTTTTTCTAAGAATTTTGTAGCTTTAGGTCTTACATTTAGGTCTTTGACCCATTTTGAATTAATTATTATATATGGTGTTAAGTAAGTGTCCAACTTCATTCTTTTGCATGTGGATATCTAATTTTCCCAGCACCATTGCTTGAAAAGACAGTCCTTTCACCATTAAACAGTCTTGGCATCTTAGTCAAAAATTATTTGACCATGTATGTGAGAATTTATTTTTGGACTCTCTATTCTTTTCATTGGTCTATATGTCTGTCTTTATGCCAGGACAGCACTGTTTTGATTGCTGTCACTTTAGTTAGTTTTGAAATCAGGAATTGTGAGTCCTCCAGCTTTGTTCTTTTTCAAGATAATTTTAACCATCCAGGGGCCCTTGATATTCTATGTGAATTTTAGGATGGGTTTTCTATTTCTGCAAATAACATCATTGGGATTTTGGAAAAGATCGCATTGAATCTGTACATTACTTTAAGTAGTGTTGACGTCTTCAATATTCAGTCTTCTAATCCATGAGCATGGGACGTGTTTCCACTTATTAATGTCTTCTTTAATCTTTTCAGCAATGTTTTGTAGCTTTCATTGTACAAGTCTTTAACCTCCTTGGTTGAGTTGATTCCTAAGTATTTTATTCTTTTACATGCTGTTGTAAATGGAATTGGTTTCTTAAATTCCTTTTAAATTTATTCATTGTTAGTGTATAGAAATGCAACAGATTCTTGTATGTTGACTTTATATCCTGCTACTTTGTTTATTAGTTCTAACAGGTTTTATTTTAGTGTGGAATCATTAGAGTTTTCTATGTATAAGGTCATATCGTCTGCAAACTGAGATAATTTTACCTATTCATTTCCAATCTGGATGCCTTTCATTTCTTTTTCGTGTCTAATTTCCCTGTCTAGAATTTCCAGCACTGTGCTGAGTAGAAGTGATGATAGAGGACATCCTTGCTTTGTTTCTGATCTTATAAGAAAAAATTTCAGTCTTTCACCATTGAGTATGATGTTCACTGTGGGTTTTTCATACATGGCTTTTATTCTACTGAAGTAGTTTCCATATATTCCTAGTCTGTTGTGTGTTTTTATCATGAAAAGATGATAAATTTTGTCAAATGTTTTTTCAGGATCACTCGAGATGATCATGTGGTTTTTTTCTATCATTCTGTTAATGTGGTATATTATATTGATCAATTTCATATGTTGAAATATCCTCGAATTCTATAAACAAATCGTACTTGTTAATGCTGTATAATTTTTAATATGCTGCTGAATTGAGTTTCCTAGTATTTTGTGGAAGATTTTGCATCAATGTACGTAAGGGATATTTGTCTGTTGTTTTCTTTTCTTGTAGGGTTTTTTTTTTCTGGTTTTGGCATTAGGGTAATGTTAGCCTCATAGAATGAGTTAGGAAATGTTCCATACACTTCAATATTTTGGAAATGTTTGAGAAGAATTGACATTAGTTTTCCTTAAAAGTTTGGTAGAATTCACAAGTGAAGCCATCAGGTCCATGGCTTTATTTTGTCACATTTTTGATTATTGATTCTACCCCCTTACTACTTATAGGTCTATTCAGATTTCCTAAGTCTTCATGATTTATTCTTTTTTTTTAACATCTTTATTGGAGCATAATGGCTTTACAATGTTTTGTTAGTTTCTGCTGTATAACAAAGTGAAGCCGTGATATGTATACATATATCATCATAACTCCTAGCTCTTGTTTCTCCCTCACACATTCCCTATCCCACCCCTCTAGGTGGTCACAAAGCACCGAGCTGATCTCCCTGTGCTGCGTGGCTGCTTCCCACTAGCTATCTATTTTACATTTGGTAGTGTATATATGTCCATGCCACTCTCTCACTTCGTCCCAGCTTATACTTCACCTTCCCTGTGTCCTCAAGTCCATTCTCTACGTCTGCATCTTTATTCCTGTCCTGCCCCTAGGTTCTTCAGAACCTTTTTATTTTCTTTTTAGATTCCATATATATGTGTTAGCATACAGTATTAGTTTTCTCCTTCTGATATACTTCACTCTGTATGACAGAATCTAGGTCCATCCACCTCACTAAAAATAACTCAATTTCGTTTCTTTTTATGGCTGAGTAATATTCCATTCTATATATGTGCCACATCTTCTTTATCTATTCATATGTTGATGGACACTTAGTTTGCTTTCATGTCCTGGCTATTGTAAATAAAAGTGCAATGAGCATTGTAGTACTTGACTCTTTTTGAACTATGGTTTTCTCAGGGTATATGCCCAGTAGTGGGATTGCTCGGTCATATGGTAGTTATATTTTTAGTTTCATAAGGAACCTCCATACTGTTCTCCATAGTGACTGTATAAATGTACATTCCCACCAACAGTGCAAGAGGGTTCCCTTTTCTCCACACCCTCTCCAGCATTTATTGTTTGTAGAATTTTGATGATGGCCATTCAGATGGGTGTGAGGTGATACCTCATTATACTTTTGACTTGCATTTCTCTAATGAGTAGTGATGTTGGGCATCCTTTCATGTGTTTGTTGGCAATCTGTATATCTTCTTTGGAGAAATGTCATTTAAGATCTTTGGCCCATTTTTGGATTGGGTTCTTTGTTTTTCTGATATTGAGCTGCATGAGCTGCTTGTATATTCTGGAGATTAATCCTTGGTCAGTAGCTTCATTTGCAAATATTTCCCCCCATTCTGAGGATTGTCTTTTCATCTCATTTATGGTTTCCTTTGCTGTGCAAAAGCTTTTAAGTTTCATTAGGTCCCATTTGTTTATTTTTGTTTTTCTTTCCATTTCTCGAGGATGTGGGTCAAAAAGGATCTTGCTGTGCTTTATGTCACAGAGTGTTCTGCCTATGTCTTCCTCTAAGAGTTTTATACTGTTTGGCCTTACATTTAGGTCTTTAATCCATTTTGAGTTTATTTTTGTGTATGGTGTTAGGGAGTGTTCTAATTTCATTCAATTACATATAGCTGTCCAGTTTTCCCAGCACCACTTACTGAAGGGGCTGTCTTTTCTCCATTGTATATTCTTGCCTCCTTTATCAAAAATAAAGTGACCTTATGTGTAAGGGTTTATATCTGGGCTTTCCATCCTGTTCCATTGATCTATATTTCTGTTTTTGTGCCAGTACCATAATATCTTGATTACTGTAGCTTTGTAGTATAGTCTGAAGTCCAGGAGCCTGATTCCCCCAGCTCTGTTATTCTTTCCCAAGATTGCTTTGGCTACTTGGGGTCTTTTGTGTTTCCATACAAATTGAGAAATTTTTTGTTCTAGTTCTGTAAAAACTGCCATTGGTAGTTTGATAGGGATTGCACTGAATCTGTAGATTGCTTTAGGTAGTATAGTCATTTTCACAATGTCGATTCTTCCAATCCAAGAACATGGTATATCTCTCCATCTTTTTCTATCATCTTTAATTTCTTTCATCAGTGTCTTATAGTTTTCTGCATACAGGTCTTTTGGCACTTTAGGTAGTTTTATTCCTAAGTATTTCATTATTTTTGTTGCAATGGTGAATGGGACTGTTTCCTTAATTTCTCTTTCAGATATTTCATCATTAGTGTATAGGAATGCCAGATATTTCTGTGCATTAACTTTGAATCCTGCTACTTAACCAAATTCATTGATTAGCTCTAGTAGTTTTCTGGTAGCATCTTTAGGATTCTCTATGTATAATATCATGTCATCTGCAAACAGTGACATCTTTACTTCTCCTTTTCCGATTTGGAATCATTTTATTTTTTTTCTTCTCTGATTTCTGTGGCTAATACTTCCAAAACTATGTTGAATAATAGTGGTGAGAGTGGACAACCTTGTCTTGTTCCTGATCTTAGGGGAAATGGTATCAGGTTTTTCACCATTTTGAATGATGTTAGCTCTGGGTTTGTTATATATGGACTTTATTATGTTGAGGTAAGTTCCCTCTATGATTACATTCTGGAGGGTTTTTATCATAAATGGGTGTTGAATTTTGTCAAAAGCTTTCTCTGTATCTATTGAGATGATCATATGTTTTTTATCCTTCAAATCATTAATATGGTTTATCACGTTGATTGATTTGTGTATATTGAAGAATGTCTGCATTCCTGGGATAAACCCCACTTGATCATGGTGTATGATCCTTTTAATGTGCTGTTGGATTCTGTTTGCTGGTATTTTGTTGAGGATTTTTGCATCTATGTTCATCAGTGATATTGGCCTGTAGTTTTCTTTCTTTGTGACATCTTTGTCTTGTTTTGGTATCAGGGTGATTATGGCCTCGTAGAATGAGTTGGGGAGTGTTCTTCCCTCTGCTATATTTTGGAAGAATTTGAGAAAGGTAGGTGTTAGCTATTCTCTAAGTGTTTGATAGAATTTGCCTGTGAAGCCATCTGGTCCTGGGCTTTTGTTTGCTGGAAGATTTTTAATCACCATTTCAATTTCAGTGCTTGTGATTGGTCTGTTTATATTTTCTGTTTCTTCCTGGTTCAGTTTCGGAAGGTTGTGCTTTTCTAAGAACTTGTCCATTTCTTCCAGGTTGTGCATGTTACTGGCATATTGTTTCTTGTAGTAATCTGTCATGATCCTTTGTATTTCTGCAGTGTCAGTTTTTACTTCTCCTTTTTCATTTCTAATTCTGTTGAACTGAGTCTCCTCCCTTTTTTTCTTGATGAGTCTGGTTAATGGTTTATCAATTTTATTTATCTTGTCAAAGAACCAGCTTTTAGATTTATTGATCTTTACTATTGTTTCCTTCATTTCTTTTTCATTTATTTCTGATCTGATCTTTATGACTTCTTTCCTTCTGCTAACTTTGGGGTTTTTTTGTTCTTCTTTCTCTAATTGCTTTAGGTGTAAAGTTAGGTTGTTTATTTGAGTTGTTTCTTGTTTCTTGAGGTAGGATTGTATTGCTATAAACTTCCCTCTTATAACTTCTTTTGCTGCATGCCATAGGTGTTGCATCATTGTGTTTTGTGTCATCATGTTTTCATTGTCATTTCTTTCTAGGTATTTTTTGATTTCCTCTTTGATTTCTTCAGTGACCCCTTCATTATTTAGTAGTGTATTGTTTAGCATGCACGTGTTAGTATTTTTTACAGAATTTTTCCTGTAATTGATATCTAGTCTCATAGTGTTGTGGTCAGAAAAGATACTTGATATGATTTCAACTTTCTTAAATTTACCAAGGCATGATTTGTGACCCAGGATATGATCTATCCTGGAGAATGTTCCATGAGCACTTGAGAAGAAAGTATATTCTCTTGTTTTTGGATGAAGTGTCCTATAAATATCAATTAAGTTCATCTTGTCTAATGTATCATTTAAAGCTTGTGTTTCCTTATTTATTTTCATTTTGGATGATCTTCCCATTGGTGAAAGTGGGGTATTAAAGACCCCTACTATGATTTTGTTACTGTTGATTTCCCCTTTGATGGATGTTAGCATTTGCCTTATGTATTGAGGGGCTCCTATATTGAGTACATAAATATCTACAATTGTTATGTCTTCTTTTTGGATTGATCCCTTGATCATTATGTAGTGTCCTTCTTTGTCTCTTTTAATAGCCTTTATTTTAATTCTATTTTGCCTGATAAGATAATTTCTACTCCAGCTTTCTTTTGATTTCCATTTGCATGGAATATCTTTTTCCATCCCCACACTTTCAGTCTGTATGTGTCCCTAGGTCTGAAGTGGGTGTCTTGTAGACAGCATATATATGGGTTTTTTTTGTATCCATTCAGCCAGTCTATGTCTTTTGGTTGGAGCATTTAATCTATTTACATTTAACGTAGTTATCGATATGTATCTTCCTATTACCATTTTCTTAATTGTTTTGTGTTTGTTATTGTAGGTCTTTTCCTTCTTTTGTGTTTCCTGCCTAGAGAAGTTCCTTTAGCGTTTGTTGTAAAGCTGGTTTGGTGGTGCTGAATTCTCTTAGTTTTTGCTTGTCTGTAAAGGTTTTAATTTCTCCGTCAAATCTGAATGAGATCCTTGCTTGATAGAGCAATCTTGGTTATAGGTTTTTCTCTTTCATCATTTGAAATATGTCCTGCCACTCCCTTCTGGCTTGCAGAGTTTCTGCTGAAATATCAGCTGTTAACCTTATGGGGATTCTCTTGTATGTTATTTGTTGCTTTTCCCTTGCTGCTTTTAATATTTTTTCTTGGATTCAATTTTTGATAGTTTTATTAATATTTGTCTTGGCATGTTTCTCCTTGGGTTTATCCTGTATGGGGCTCTCTGCACTTCCTGGACTTTATTTCCTTTTTCATGTTAAGGAAGTTTTCAACTATAATCTCTTCAAATATTTTCTCAGTCCCTTTCTTTTTCTCCTCTTCTTCTGGGACCCCTATAATTCAAAAGTTGGTGCATTTAATGTTTTCACAGAGGTCTCTGAGACTGTCCTCAGTTCTTTTTATTCTTCTTATTCTTTTTTCTTTATTCTGCTCTGCAGTAGTTATTTCCACTATTTTATGTTCCCGGTCACTTATCCGTTCTTCTCCCTCAGTTATTGTGCTATTTATTCCTTCTAGAGAATTTTTAATTTATTTATTCTGTTGTTCATCATTGTATGTTTGCTCTTTCATTCTTCAAGGTCCTTGTTATAAGTTTATTTTATTTTCTCCATTCTATTTCCAAGATTTTGGATCATCATGACTATCATTACACTGAATTCTTTTTCAGGTAGACTGCCTATTTCCTCTTCATTTGTTTGGTCTGGTGGGTTTTTACCTTGCCCTTTCATCTTCTGTGTGTTTCTCTGTCTTCTCATTTTGCTTAACTTACTGTGTTTTGGGTCTCCTTTTTTTCAAAGGCTGCAGGTTCATAGTTCCCGTTGTTTTTGGTGTCTGCCTCCAGAGGCTCAGGTTGTCTCAGTGGGTTGTGTAGGCTTCCTGGTGGAGGGGACTGGTACCTGTGTTCTGGTGGATGAGGCTGGATCTTGTCTTTCTGTTGGGCAGGACCACCTCTGGTGGTGTGTTTTGGGGTGTCTGTGACTTTATTATGATTTTAGGCAGCCTCTCTGCTAATGGATGGGGCTGTGTTCCTGTCTTGCTATTTGTTTAGCATAGGGTGTCCAGCACTGTAGCTTGCTGGTCGTTGAGTGGATCTGGGTCTTAGCTTTGAGATGGAGATCTCTGAGAGCAGTTTTGCAGTTTGATATTATGTGGGAGGTGTCTGGTTGACCAATGTCCTGAACTCTGCTCTCACACCTCAGGAGCATAGCCATGACACCCGGTTGGAGCACCAAGACCCTGTCAGTCACATGGCTCAGAAGAAAAGGGAGAAAATCAGAAAGACAGAAAGAAAAAATTAAAATATAAGTTATTAAAATAAAAAATAAAAATAATTATTAAAAATAAGTAACAGGTAAAAGAAAAACAAAAGAAAGAAAGAAAGAAGACAGCAACCAATCCAAAAAACAAATCCACTAATGATAACAAGCACTAAAATCTGTACTAAAATAAAAAACAAAAACGGACAGACAGAAAAATGGTAAAAGCAAAGTTATACAGACAAAATCACACTAAGAAACCTACACATACACACTCACAAAAAGAGAAGGAAAAAAATATATATATATCTATATATATATATATTTAAAAAGAAGGAGAGCAATCAAATCAATATACAAATCTACCAATGATAATAAAGTCTAAATGCTAAACTAAGATAGACGTCAAACCAGAAACAAATTTGATGCAGAAAGCAAACCCCAAGTCTACAGTTGCTCTCAAAATCCACCGCCTCAATTTTGAGATGATTCATTGTCTATTCATCTATTCCAGAGATGCAGGGTACATCAAGTTGATTGTGGAGATTTTATCTGCTGCTCTTGAGGCTGCTGGGAGAAATTTCCCTTTCTCTTCTTTGGTCGCACAGCTCCTGGGGTTCAGCTTTGGATTTGGCCCCGTCTCTGCATGTAGGTTGCCTGAGGGTGTCTGTTCTTAGCTCAGACAGGACGGGGTTAAAGGAGCAGCTGATTAAGGGGCTCTGGCTCACTCAGGCTTGGGGGAGGGAGGGGTACAGAATGCGGGGCGAACCTGCGGCTCCAGAGACTGGTATGACATTGTAACAGCCTGAGGCCTGCCGTGTGTTCTCCCAGGGAAGTTGTCCCTGGATCATGGGACACTGGCAGTGGCGGGCTGCACAGGCTCCTAGGAGGGGTGGTGTGGATAGTGATCTGTGCTTCCACACAGGCTTCTTGGTGGCTGCAGCAGCAGCCTTAACATTTCATGCCCGTCTCTGGTGTCCGCACTGTTTGCCACAGCTTGAGCCCGTCTCTGGAGCTCATTTAGGCCGTGATCTGAATCCCCTCTCCTCGTGCACCGTGAAACAGTGTTCTCTTGCCTCTTAGGCAGTTCCAGACTTTTTCCCAGACTCCCTCCCAGCTACCTGTTGTGCCTTAGCTCCCTCCAGGCTGTGTTTACATAGCCAACCCTAGTCCTCTCCCTGAGATCTGACCTCCGAAACCAGAGTCCCAGCTCCCAGTACTGACCCACCCTGGCGGGTGAGCAGACAAGCCTCTCAGGTTGGTGAGTGCTGGTCAACACTGATCCTGTGTGCGGGAATTTCTCCACTTTTCCCTCTGCACCCCTATTGCTGCGCTCTCCTCTGTGGCTCCAAACCTTCTCCCCCACCACACCTGTCTCTGCCAGTGAAGGGACTTCCTAGTGTGTGGAAACTTTTCCTCTTTCACAGTTCCCTCCCAGAAGTGCAGGTTCCATCCCTATTCTTTTGTCTTTTTTTTTGTTTTTGTTTTTTTCTTTTGCCCCACCCAGGTACCTGGGGAGTTTCTTGCCTTTTGGGAAGTCTGAGGTCTTCTGCCAGCATTCAGTAGGTGTTCTGTAGGAGTTGTTCCACATGTAGTTGTATTTCTGATGTATTTGTTGTGAGAAAGGTGATCTCCATGTCTTAATCCTCCACTATCTTGAATGTCTCTCTCATGATTTATTCTTGGTATGTATTGTGTTCCTAAGAATTTGTCTATTTCTTCTTGGTTATTCAGTTTGTTGGCATACAATTACTCATAGTACTCTCTTATGATTCTTTTTCCATGGAATCAGTGGTAATGTCCTCAGTTTTATTTCTGATTTTAGTAATTTGATTCTTCTCTCTTTTTTCTTAGTTAATCCAGTAAAAGGTTCTATCAATTTTGTTGATCTTCTCAAAGAACCAACTTTGATTTTATTGATTTTCTGCATTTTTCTATTCTCTATTTTTTTAATCTCTGCTCTAGTTTTTATCATTTCATTTCTTCTTCTAGCTTTTAGTTTAGTTTGTTCTTAATTTTCTAGTTCCCTAAGTTGTTGTAAACTTATGTTTTCAATTTTAGATATTTCTCTTTTTTTAATGTAAGCATATTTATAGCTATAAATTCCTCCCTTAGCACTAATTTTGCTGCATTCCATAAGTTTTGTTATGTTGTGTTGTCGTTTTCTGTGTTCTCTAAGTATTTTAAAGTTTCCATCATGACATCTTCTTTGATCCATTGGTTGCTTAAAACTGTGCTGTTTAATTTCCACAACTTTTTGAGTTTTCCAGTTTTACTTCTGCTACTCATTTCTAACTTCATCCCATTGTGGTCAGAGAAGATCCTTTGTATGATATCTACCTTTTAAAATCTATTGAGACTTAATTTGTGGCCTAACATGTGGTCTCTTCTAGGAAATGTTCCATATGCATTTGAGAAGAATGTGTATGCTGTTGTTGTGTAGAGTGTTCTGCATATGTCTGTTAGATCTAGTTGGTTTATTGTGTTGTTTAAGTCTATTTTCTTACTATCTTTTGTCTGGTTGTACTATCCATTATTGAGAGTGGGTTATTGAATATTCCAACTACAATTTCTATTTATCACTTTCTTCCTGTTAGTTTTTACTTAAAATATCTTGATGGTCTGTTATTAGGTGTGTAAATGTTGATAATTGTTATATCTTCTTTCTGTGTTGAACCTTTTATTAATATGTAATGTCCTTCTTTGTCTCTTGTAAACTTTTATTTAAACTATTTTATCTGATATTAGTATAGCCACCCCTGTTCCCTTTGGTTACTATTTTCATGGAGTACCTTTTTCTATCTTTACACCTTCAATCTATTTGTGTCTTTGGATCTAAAATGGGTCTCTTGTAGACAGGATATAGTTGGAGCAAGTCTTTTTTAATCCATTCTATCAATCTCTGTCTTTTGATTGCAGAGTTTGATCCATTTACATGCAAGGTAATTACTGATAATAAGGGACACTTCTGTCATTTTGCTATTCGTTTTCTATATTTGTTTTATAGCTGTTTTGTCCCTCACTTTCTACATTCTTGTATTCTTTTGTGTCTAGTTGATTTTTTGTATTGAAACATTTAAATTCCTTTCTCATCTCCTTTTGTATATATTCTATAGCTATTTTCTTTGTGGTTACTATGGCAATTACATCTAGTATCCTAAAGTTATAACACTCTTAATTTAAATTTATTCCAGCTTAACTTCAATAACATACCAACACTCTGCTCCTTTATTAACGCTATCTCCACCTCTTTCAGGTGTTGATGTCACAAAATTACATCTTTGTTCATTGTGTACCCTAAAACTTAAACTAATAATTTAAAAATGCATTTAGTCTCTTAAACTGTGTAGAAAACAAAATATGGAATTACAAATCAAAGTTACAATACTAGCTTTTTGCCTAAAAATTTTTTTTAATATATTAGTCTCAAATTATGTAGAAAAAAAAGTAGAGTTACAAAATATTGCTATAGTAATGCTAGCTTTTATAATTGCACATCTTTTTACCTTTATTGAGATCTTTACTTCTTCATACTACTTTAAGTTTGTGCCTAGTGCCTTTTCATTTCACCCTACAGGACTCCTTTGAGCATTTCTTGCAGGGCAGGTTTACTGGTAACAAACTCCCTCAGCTTTTGTTTATCTGGGAATGTCTTAATTTTCCCCTCACTTTTGAAGAACAATTTTGCCAGCTATAGATTGTTTGAAAGGTTTTTTTTTTTTTTTCTTTTAACACTTTGAATATATCAGCTTACTGCCTTATGACCTCCATAGTTTCTGATGAGAAATCTGTTGCTAGTCTTATTGAAGATCCTTTGTATGTGATGAGTCACTACTTTCTTATTTGTTTCATGATTCTCTTTTTGTCTTTACTTTTGAAATTTTGATTATAAGTGTCTCAATATGTGTATCTTTGAGTGCATCTTACTTGGAGTTCGTTGAGGTTCTTGAATGTTTATATTCATCTCTTTCATCAAATTTGGGAATTTTTCAACCATTATTTCTTCAAATATTCTTTCTGTCCTTTTCTCTTGGGTTTTCTTCTCTTTCTGGGACTCCCACAATGTATATGTTGGTCCACTTGATGGTGTCCCACAGGTCCATTAAGCCCTGTTCACTTTTCTTTAATCTTTTACATTCTGATCCTCAGACTTGGTAATTTCCATTGTCATATCTTCAAGTTAGCTAGTTCTTTTTTTCCTCCTGCTCAGATATGCCTTTGTATCCCTACAGTGAAATTTTTATTTCAGTTACTGTATTTTTCAGCTAAGGTTTTTTGGTCACTTTTTATCTATCACTTTATAGATATATCTATTTTGTTCATACATTGTTTTCTTGACTTTCTCCACATCTTCCTTCAGTTCTTTGCGTGTCTTTTCGATAGTTAAGGCCTTTGCCTAGTAGACCTGCCATCAAGTCTTTTGGGGAGACAGTTTCTGTTGATTTTTTTTTCCTTTGAATGAGTCATACTTTCCTGTTTCTTTGTATGCTTTGTGATTTTTTGTTGAAAAAATAGACATTTCAATATAATGATGTGTTAACTCTGGAAATCATATTCTCCAATTTACCCAGGGTTTGTTGTATTTTGCTATTGTTTTTGTTTATTATTTTTGTTTTGGTAATTGTTGTAGGCCATCTCTGTGTCAAAGATTAGCCTGAGGTATAAACTTAAGGATTTTTTTTGGTCTTTTATGAGCTTGTGCCTTTCCCTGGGCATGTGTAGTTACTTTCTAATTTTCCCCACATAGTTGATTTTGTGTGTCCTTAAAGCCTGGTTCCTAAAAGGGAGAAAAGAGAAAAATGAAAAGGGGGGGTGGGAAGGAAGGGCACCATCCCTTAAAATACCCTGGAAGTCATTTTAGGCAGAAAGGGAGGGGCTTGCAACAATGAGAGAAGTTGTGACAACAGTGGTCACCATCTATCTGTCTGCACCTCTGTGATCAGAAGCAGCAATTAGAAATCAGATCATACATACTTAATACCTGGAGAACAGCATCTTTTTTGCCCACTTTGGCTTCCACAAGCTCTGTGCATGTTGTTCCAGGAAAGCATGCACTTCTGCTTGCCATGGTGCTGGGGGAGGATGGGTACTTGCTACTGTGCTAAGAGCTAAAATTGACCAAAACTAACCACAATTTCCTTTACTTCCCCTGGGTGTTGCAAGAGCTCCAAAATAGCTACATCACACAAATTCTGCCAGTGCAACTGTTTTCTAGGTGGGGAGACAGATACCTGGTGCTTCCTACTCTGCCATCTTCCCAGAATCCTCCTCCAAAATAAAGTTCCTTTTAATGAATCTGTTTCAATAACAAATTTCTACACCGGATGTTTTCTGAAGTTTGTAGTAGCAAAGTACATGCAGAATATACAGACTTGTTTTAAAATACTCTCCATTGTTCAAAAAAAGTCTTAAAATTTACTTGACTTAGTCTTCCTGAAAATATTTTTTTCTTTGAAATGATCCAGGAAAGTTCTCAATATCCAAGAAAAAAAAAACTATTTCACATGGCTCTAGTAAACAGTCTTTTTGTTATCTGACACCTAATATTTAAAGACCTTTTATTCAAATACTTAGATATAGTATTGGCTTGATGAAATCCAAACAAAAATTGATATAAATCTTTTACTCAACTTAACAGAAATTATATATTTAATATATGACTTTTTGCATCAGATACATTCTCTCCAATAGTCACCCACATTACTCCTACCCAAATTTAAAGGAGCATTACTCCAGGGTCTTCTACATCCATGGCAAAACCTAATACTTAAACTCCATTTGAAGAGAGTCAAGATGAACATCTTGAAACTGTTGGGGAAAATTACTTCTTACACTTTGGAAACAAAGACATATATATTTTATTCCCAGTTGCATCACTTATTTGGGAAAATGTGTCTATATGAGCCTTAGATTACTTCTCAACAAAATTGGGATAAAAATGTTTACCTTATGGGGTTACCATAAGTAACGAGAGAATGTAAGTGGAGTGGCTACCCAAGTGCCTTGCATATAATAGGGGTTCAAATCATGTTGGTTTTACACAAATGCTAAACTCTATGTTATTAATTATAAGTACAATAAGAGTTCACAAATGAGATCAATATAAGCTGGGTAAAGAGATAAGCTTTAGTGTGAGTTTTAAGACAGTAGAGTGAAAGAGCACTAGACTAGGCATAAAGCAATCTAACTTCTGGTACAGACTGCAGACTCTAAAACAAATTAAATGCAGGCCTTTGGGCAAGTAAATTCACTTATCTGAGTCTCAGTATGATGAAGGGGCTGGAATAAATAAACTTAAAGGACACTTATAGTTCTCATATTCTATGGTTCTATAGACATCTGCTTAGGGTGTGATTCAGCAGGTTTTTCTTTCCACAGAAAAGCAGGCAGTCTTGGCAAGGGCACAGGTAAGAGGTGGTGAGCACTGTAGGCATGGAGCAGTGAGGTGACAGATCTGACTATAACAGAGGAAATCATAGGAGAATGCTAGCTGATGAAATAATGCTGTTAGGGCACAGCCAAATTGTCTTTGACTATCAGGATGAGGAAAATGGTCTTGATCTAACAGACAGCAGAAACTCAATGTAGATTTCTTGATTTGAGGACTATCTAACGAAAACAGTATCAAGGGAACATTATTCCAGGGGGATGAATTGAAGTGAAGAGAGATAATAGAAACATAGAGACAGTAGAGAAGCTGTTGTAATTTCAAAATCAAATTTTCGTTTAAAGAAAATAATTTAATAACCAACACATCAATTGACATTTAACATATTCTTGTAGTTGCAAAAAGCTGTAACTTATACAGTCTTGTGAAAGCTTTAAATAGCTCAGTTTTAAGAAGTTTTGTTGACAGTGCTTAGGAAAGCATAGAGCTTTTCATATGCCACACATTTTATTAATTGTATTAACTTTACATGTTTTGGACAATTTTCAGATGTGAAAACTACTTTTCTGTATGACTTCCTCAACAAATATTAAGTAAAAATTCAGATTAGTGACTATTAGATTAGAGGCCATAATGAAAAGTTTTTATTATTTCTTCAGAAGTGGCTCACAGAATATAAGAAAAAGCATGTGAATTACATATGTTGGATTGTTTAAAGATAAATCTAAATATAGCTATTTCAGAGCTGATATGCTTCTGTAATATTTTACTTGATGCTGATTGAGGTTATATTTTCTGTCCTTATACAAGATAGTAGAGTTTCTTTAGACAGCATAATTTGCGTTTCATATGTTTCAACTTATGTGAAAATATTAATTTGTTACTCTTTTAAAATGACACATTGAAAAATACTGTTGCTTATTCTAGGAAGCTTTGGAAATCTGAGGCTGAAGGAATCCCACTGCTATTTAAAAAAAAAAAAAAAAAGCATGTGCCAAAATTCATTGCATGGGTAGTATCAGTAAACACTCACTCTTTGTGTTAAAATAAATAGATAAATACATAATATATGAGCTTGAGAAACAAATGATTTAATCTTTCTGGGACCTACTTTCTTTATCTGTAAAATTAAGCTTTTCTAAATTACTGTTCAATATAATAGTCCACAATTTTAAAACACTATAATCCACCAAAAATAAGAATCCATCACGGGACCCTAATGTGTGTGGAAAAAGTAAGGCAGTATATCTCTTCTTATTCAAATGGAAATCCTGAGACATTTTACTTTTGTGAAAGAATTGTATGGGAATTTGAGGTTGGGTCAATGGAATACAAGACCCTGCAGATGAATCATCACATGGAAAAAATAACTAAAAACTACTGGAGACATGGTGAAGTCAACCATGTAGTTGAGAGAAATTCCTTCAGCATGGAAGAGAAAAATTGCAAAGACAGAGTAGGCTGGAAGAGGACATTAAAATCAGCATAGTCTTATTGTCAAAATTAGTAGTAAACTAAATATAAACTCTCATCAAAGCTGAACTACCCTTTATTTGTGTTCATTACCTACCATTTCATAATAAGGGACAACTATGCTCAGTCTGCGCCTAATGAATCCATTATAGTTTTCATAAAAGTATTTTCTGAAAAGGGGTATATAAAAGAACAGAAGTCAAATATAAGGAAGAAATGGTACAAAAGGATGTAGATAGGGAAGATGATGCAGTGTTTACCAAAGAAAACATGAAGGGAAAGACCAACTGGCAAGCCTTTTACTCCTTCTTAAGAATTCACCAGCCCAAATGGCCAGAGGTTAATGCCTTCATATACCTATAAATTACTCCAAGCCTCTGAATGACACATTTTCATTTAGTTCCGGATGGGTTATGCTAAATTCTCTGTGTGGGAGGGTGGAAAGAAAGAGAGAATATAGATTTTAGCAATTATTTACAAAATGAATTTGTGTGGAGATTCTTGCTGTGAGTGTATAAATCAAAGACCCTTTATACCTTCACCAAAAGAAATATCAACATTCTACTTTTGACAGCAGATAATATACTGTCCCTTATTTTTACTAGCTTTATCAGTTCAAGTTTCTTCAACATCTTCAAAATAATTCATCTACTGAAAAGGTATTTTTTTCCTACTCCAAATCATTTCAATAGTGTATTGATTTCTTTTCAGCACTTGGACATATTTTATCAGGAGAGAACTAAATCTGAGCGATCAACCTTACATTTTCCCATAAAAACTCACAGATCTGTTTGGAATATTCAAGATGAAAGAGATAAAAATTATTTTGTCTTGGGTCTATAAATTAGTAAACAAGTAAACAGTAGCAAAATTACCGGTGAAAACATTTAAAATCATCTAGGTTTCAGCATCAATCAACAGTGTTTATCTGAGTACTTGGTGTGCCTTCTTTGTGTTTAGGTCTGTGTCAAAGAAATGTTATTATGTAATGATTAAGAGCATGGGCTCTGAAAACAGAATGAGTTCAAAACCTGGTTCTACCTCATACTATCTGTATGACCTTAAGCAAGTTACTTTTTATCTATGTGACTCAGTTTTCTAATCTGCAAAGTGGGAATAATAATAACACCCACCTGTTGTATGTAATAAACATGGTAATACATGTAAGGAACTTAGAACAGTGTTTAGCACAGAATAAATATTCAATAAATGTTAGTTACCCTTCTATGTAAGGTGAAAAAAGAGGTAAAGCCGTGGTCCCCACCCAAAGGAATGTAGTCTACTTAAAGAAATATGTCATTCATGAATGAAACCATTAGACGATACAGAATATATATTCAGTACTCTTATTTTGGTACAAATATTATTAGAGGCATCAGTAGTCAAGGATAAGGAAGATAAATGTGAACTGGACTTCTCTCTAGACCTCATGGAGGGAATGAATAACAGTCTTTGAAAGTCTGGAGAGGAATGGGGGATTATGACCTAGATGGGAAAATAGGATGGAAGGCAGAGTAGCAGGAATTAATATAGCTTGTATTAAACAGATTAGATTGCCTTAAAAAAGAAGATACCTGATGACGTCACCAATAACAATGGCAGAGATAAAGGTAAGATCAAATTATGGAGAACTTTAAATGCCAGTCTAAGGAATTCATGTTACTGTACCTTTTCACTTGAGAGATAGCTATATTTGGTGTTGTAGCTATTTGTGCATATGGTTTATTTTCCTTATTTGAGTGTAAGCTTCTGGATAGAAGGAACCATACTAATTTAATTTCTCTACCTCCCTTTTTCCCTCTTACCCTGATCCACCATACACGTATACACAGCATATTGTCTGGCACTATGTCAAGTAGTAGTTGTTGAATATGCATTGAATGTATAAATGAATCAGTTAATTGATGCACAGTTGATCCAGTGATCAATAGGGAGTCACTGGGTTTTGGTTTTTGGTTTTTGTTTTTATTAAGGCTATGGGTTGATGTAAGCACTGTTTTAGGAACATGTATCTCGTGTTATTTTACAGGCTTGGTAGGAGAGAGTCTAAAGGCAGACAGACTAACTAGTAACTATATATTTGCTATTTTTATATATGCCCAGAATTTCTAGTGCATGTATTTGCATGAGCAAATGTGCAACAGTGGAAAACAGCAATTTTGTTTGGTCTTTCATTGGGATGAAGAAGATAATGGTCTGTGTAGTATGGGATTTAAAACACTAATACTCCCTTTACTGATAAGTAATAAGTTAATTTGAAATCAGTCAAGGCTCCCTGAGGAGCTTCTGAAAATGTTGTTGCGATAGAGGTAACATAAAGAAGAGCCTTTCATTTAAAACACTGCCTAACTAGGTTGGTTGCCAAAAATTTGTTTCTTATATGACAGCAGTGTAAAGATGACTTCTTCTCCACTAGGCTTGAAAAGATTCAAAGGTTTTTTTCTCACTCAAGAAGCCACCAAGTTCAAGTCTCTTCTAAAATTGGTTAAATGTATTTTTTAATCCCTATTTCATGGATAAAGATACATAAAATAACTATGTGTTATCACCTCCCTCATCAAAACTTTCAGAATTTCCCTGAGTGTCCTTACTACCAAGGGGATAGTTAGGGAAAGAGAAAAACACAGAACATTCTAGCACTTACAGGAACAAACTGGGGTATTGGCTCTAAAAGTGTCTCAAATTTCACCATATGGATTACTTATTTCCTGGCACATCTCTACAAAAGCCCTTCAACTAGGTAGTGTAACCAGCAGCTGGGATATAGGAGGCACCCCTCAAGTCATATCCACTGATTCTCAAAGAGGATTTAATGTGTTTACATCACCAGGAATCCACAGAACACTAAGCATGACCACACAGATCCAGGGTATCTAGGATACCATAGAAAATGAAGTATAAAAAGATTTGAAACCTAATAACAGGCAATGAGTGTTGCATGGACATGGTCCCTGTCCTTTAGTGAAAACAAACAAAAGTGTAAGGGAAAAATATTGACACAATTCATAATGATAGAACAATACTAACACAAATACCTTATCATTTTGGGGATGCGAAATAGCAAGAGGAGATCCATGTATAGATAACATAAGTCTAGAGAGCATGGTAAGCTTTCATCTGTTGATTTCCTAAAAATTTTAGTAGACGCTATAGATGTGAAATTATCAAAGCTATTCAGATACCTATGTCACTAGTATCCTTCTCAGTGGTGAGGCTCAATAACATCTGCTTCAACAAATAATAGAAGCCAATTTGTATCACTTAATAGACATGATTGTCAACACGGGGAGCATGTCACATGGGAGGCTTATTTCAACTGCATACGCTCTCCCCTAGATTCTAATCTATATCTCCCCTCTCCAGGAAGTACATAATGCTGCCTGCTCCCCTTACCCTCCAATGATTGCCCTAATGAGCCACTACTGTATTACTGTTTGGAATGAGTCATCTCCATCTGATATATTGGGACAGAGGGAAACATGTTGAGAGCTACTACTTGATAGGAAAAGCTAATTAATAGAACCTTAATCCTAAATGTGTTTTGATTGAATTCTAAGTGGCCTGTCTCTACCAACATATATCTGTTTATATTCAATTGCTTGATCAGAATCTTGAACTGTGAGAATGAGAATTTTTTAATGCCTGTTTTTGTTTTACAACATCTCTTTGCTTTTAAGCACAAACCTAAGATTCCTTAACAACATATTGGACATATTTTTGCTAATAGGAAAGTACTTTCTTGCCTCCAGCCCCATCCAATATTCCCATTGTAAAAGGAAAAAGTAAGTTTCCACTTATAGCCATTCATGATAACTATGTGTTAAGCACAGCACACTAAACTCAAGAGTTAATGCAAGGAAATGCAACTTCATTTATCATTAAAACAAGTGGGAAATACTAGAGATAAAAAAATGCGTGAGCTTCAAAATAAACAGGATATTTTCTCAGACATATTTTGGCCTCATGCAACAGACTCTAGGCCTCAATAATAAAGATATTAGAAAACTAACCATATCTAAAGGAAAAATAATATTGAAAAGTTATGTTTCATACTAGACTGCTAAAATAACAGAGAGATCTTTAGAGTATGAATACCATGAAAGAAACTTTCTTTATCTTGGTGAATAAGACAAGTGGTACATAAATATAATCCCCTGTATTTAAGGTTGAGCTCTTTACTATGTTAAATAAATGGACAACCATGTGAAGTTCTCTCCTAATCACCCTGCTTCTCAAAGTTTAAAATATCAAGAAGTATTTTTGTCTCTTTCTCTTAAAAATTCTGTTTGGCAAATATGGAAGTCAATCAAAATTTAGTGCCGCTAAATTGAAATTCATATGGATGACACTAAATAAAACCATCTTAACGCAAAAGATGGAAAGAATCAACTAGAATGTCCTAAAGCACTTTGCCTTAAAATTTTGGAGATGGGAAAAGCTACAATAGACAGTTTTATCTATTATCCCATGGCACTAATTTAGTTATTCATTAATAAAGCCAATTCTGACTTTGAATTACTATTCTCATTTGACCTCACTGTATCTTTCAAACAATATAGCTTAAACCACTACAAAAATGCTAGCATGAGGGTATAATGTTTTGAGAAACCAGATTGTGAGGCAAAACATAGAAAATGTGTTTACTGTTCATCACATAAAATTTCCTATGTTTAAACTATTTGCTAGGAATAAATGAGGAGTTTTACAAGCTGCCAGTATATTAAATAATTTTAATAGAAGATAAACTTGTGAAATACAGTACTAGAAGAAAATTAAAAAGGAAGGATGGGTTTCCACATGCTAGAATTTGAATTCATTGATTACTACTTAAAGAATTTCCATGTAGTACATAGAATTTTCTGAAGATCTCCATATTCTTTTTACTTGCATTTTTTAGTCCCTGCAAATGATTTTTTTTCTCATTATAGTAATTTTTAATGAATAGCAAACAGTTCCAATTGACATTATCTTCTAAGTCAGGAATCCTCCTCATTCTCCTACTCCTCCCCCTTTTTGGTTTAGTGTTTGCTGGCTTGAAGTTAGAAGCATCTATTCTTCCCCTATTCAAAAGTAGGGATGCATTCATAGAGCATGTTACCCATAACACTATGGATGTGGGGCATTTTTCACACTGGAGAAGGTTAAGCTTATTAACAATAAAGTATAGAGATTACTATTAATTTACAGGAATCTTAATACTAGGTGTCAATTAAGTACCATAACTCCCAGTAGCAGATTTTTTTTCTTAAGGAAGCTAAAAAGAGTGTGTCTGATAAAATGGGTATGGCGAGGTAAATTATTTCAATTCTATTATGCTGATTCCTGAATTCAGAGAAATTAGGAGTAAATATTCACAGCTAAACTGTAACCCTCATAGCTGCTGATAATAATGATAACCAATTAATTAAAATCACACTGGATTAACTTTATACTATGCGTCAGGTACTATATTTAGCACTTTGTATACATCTTATTTCAATTTTACATTATAAATAGAAATTGCTGCACTCAAATAAATGTTGTCTTAAGATTCATTTTTTTTAAATACCAACAGCTAAATACTCTAAGGAAATGAAAATATTACATTCTAATTTTTTATAGAATCTTGGAAAACTTCTCAAGAATGTTAAATTCTTTTCTTATTTGCTTTAAAATGTTTCTTCCTAGTTCCTGCCACAGGCTAAATGCTAATCATAAAATTGACCCTCAGATTAATATATAATGCAAGTCTTTAAAGCTCATATTTTCTAGATGTTTTTCCCTTCCCTGAGCCTCTGTCTATATGTTGGTGAACAAATACCATGTAAAGAAAATGTAATGAGGATATGAAAGGGGAAGATAGTATTGTCAAGACAGCAGACTTAAATTTACATATACACACATACCCCTACCTGATCAAAATGCTAGTTTCAAACTCATGTATTAAGGGAGTTAAAAATTACATTACAGACTGGTAATATGTTATATGTAAATCTCTATATTTTAATTAATTTATAAATTAATTCTATATATTAAAATTTTTAATCCTTATAACAAAAAATCGTTTTCATTATTATTCCCATTTTATAGATTCCATGACTGATGCTAAAAGAAGTTAAATGCCTTGCTAGTTATTAAGGCATGGAATCAGTTTCCAAATTGCAGCGATATATTTCTCTGTCTCTTGTACTTTGCTACTACATCAATCAGTGAATACACAGGTCTTATTTGTGCACTCACAGCAGCTTTGTCTGGAGGTTTGGGGTCAAAGGGGGATGTTCTACCTGTTTTGTGTATGTCCTCCAAGATACCAGCTGACACACTCACAAGTTTCTTCACAAAAAGTGGCAGAGTTCGCCAGGTGGAAGTGACCTGCCTTGTCTCTTGCTCTTTTTACCATGCATCTTGTCATGTATAAACTTTAATTCCTTTCTTGGTTCATGGTCATAGCTAATTATAATTATCACAGAACCAGGTCTTGAAATGAGAATGTTTCATCCAATATCATGTGGAATGTAAAACAGCTTGACTGAATGCAATTTTCAATTTTTCATTGTTGACCTTAATAAATTCAAAAAATCAGCAGATAAGAATAAAATTCATCTAGCATTTTATTGTGAATAAGTTATAAGACAAACAGCAATTAAGTAGATGGAGTGATAGTAAAATTCAATTGTTACCTTTAACAATTCCCATTCAGGATTTCTGGACTCCTACACTAAATATTTTGACTTGCATTCAAGAGATTTTTTTTTTTTTCTAGCATGCTAAAGGGTTCTGGTTGAAAGTGATTTTTTATTTCTTTTCTACAAAGAATATAAAGGAAGACTTTATAGTAAGGTCTTAATAAACCCAGAATTGTACTTGTTATTTAGGAATTTACTGGCTTAGTCTTATTGTTAATAATATAATAAGGTGATTTTTAAAATACTTTACAGTTTATAAAGTACCTTCATTTCATTTCAAATATTTTATTTAATCTTCACAATTATTCTGAAAATTGGCTAATATTATTTCACTAATAGCTAAGAGAATTGAGACTCAGAGGAATTTAATGACTTACCCAAATTTAGAGAGCTAGTAAATAGCAAATCTTTCAGCTCTACAGAAAGAGCACTCTAGGTGAGGCTTGTTCTTCACTATACCATGCTGTCTGTGCATCTTAGTTTCCATATCTTATGTGAAACTTACAGGTCAAGAATCTGTTTCTAATAATGTTTTCAAACTGGTGGTCCTTATACTCTAATGTGCATAAGAATCCCTATGGAGTTTTCTAAAATTGCATATTCTCAATCCCTACTCCTGCTTCTCAAAAATTTTGACTCAGAGTTTGAGCCAAAGATGCAGATGACCCACAGTCCACAGTTTGATAAACACTAGCATGGAGAATATTATTGGTGAACCTCTTGGTCTAGTTGCAGTCTTCCTCTCGCTGCTGTACTTTACTCCCTTGTTAAAGAAAACGCACCATGCCTTTGGGACAGCTACAAGAAAGCACATGCTCAATTTTGTTTTGTATTGTTTTGTTTCGTTTTCCAAAGACCATTTCATTTTTTACTGCTTATTATCAAGGCTGGGTAGAATAATTTGAAAATTGAAAGCCTCCACTATACCTGGAAACTAGAAAGTAATCTTATTTATGAGATTTTCCATTTTTGGCACACCGAAAAATGAACCAAGAGCATTCCATAAAGAGACATTGGCACTGGATATATTATGCAAATCTATCATTAGAAATATAAATTTGCTGAGAAATTGGCACACGAAATAAACAAAATCTTCTCAGCTAGTTATGCCTTCTAAACTATCTGAGACAGTGACATGTAGGGAATACCTCTCATAATTTGTCACACGTGTAAAATTTTGACCTATGAATTGTTCATCCTTTCAGTAAGCATCTAAGTTTGCCAAAGGACATCAGTGCCATTTTTGCCATGGACCTGCACAATCTATTTAGACTAGATTTCTTTTTACTTTTCTTTTCTCTGTAGATATTCCTTACTCCATATGAGAAACAAAGGACTTTAATAGTATTATGAGAGTCATTTTAATGCAATAACTTTCAAATCTTTTTGGTACACCAATATTTCAGCATCTGCCATGTCATCACTAATGTTTTATTAGTCAACACTGTCTCCCTCACCACTCAATAGTTAGATTTGTGAAACTATTTTACATCACAGTTGCCCACTCAAGGTTTTGATCAGGTCCATTTTCTTAAAAGGTATTCATTCACAGAATTAGTTTGTTATCATTACTCTGAGACAACTCTTCAATGCAGTTTCTGTGTTGTTATTTAAACATTGCTATATTCCTAGCTGACCACAGGTAGGGTTTAGTTACTTGAATATGTTAGTTGCTGACAGAATTTGAAAATAGACCATTTACCTTTTTAAATATATTGCCTTACAGTTTATGTATAATGGCCTCCTATTATTCAAACTGTCCCTTAGGTTCATAAGAAAACAAACAGTTCTCATGAATAAGATTTAACGATAGTGTTTTCTCACAAACTTGATCTCCAAGAACAGGGATGCAGTATGTTGTAGTGTACAGAACAGTAGATTAAGAAGTGAGATGTATTTTAATCCTGTCTTGTTTCCCGACAAGCAGCATGACTTTAGAAAGATTGCACTTCAACTCTCTGGGCATCAGTTTCCTCCAAAACAGGGAAAGCGGGATACTTTTGAAAGTTCTTTCTAGGTTCCACAAAAATGCTTTCAAATGCAAAAAATGGAAGAGAGACCGCCACTTCAGATAGGTTAGTCAGGAAAGATCTCTTTGATGTGGTGACTTTTGAGGCTGAAAGAACGTAAGGAGCAAATTATGGGCATATCTGGGACAAGCACATTCCTGACAGAACTAAAATTGTGTGAATTTATGATGACCTTCCAAAATTTTAGTCCATCCAATTAATAATAAATATATGTTATCAACATATACTTTCTGACTTGATATTCTATACCTTCTTACACATTTTGATTTAGACCCAGTGCAAGATGACATCCACTCTCTACTTTGAAATGTCACCTTCAAAAAATCCATAAATGAAAGCAAATATCATTACATGGTAATTACAAGACATGATTTGCTGGTTCAAAAGTGTATGTCTATATTAACTAGCAATTTCTTAAAGGAAAAAAAAGTGTATGGCAACATTATCAACACAGCATATTTAGGCAGTAGCCTATATCAAAAGATAGAGGAATGAACATTGTGGTACATGTCTCTTTTGGAATTATGGTTTTCTCAGGGTATATGCCCAGTAGCTGTATTGCTGGGTCACACGGTAGTTCTATTTTTAGTTTTTTAAGAAACCTCCATACTGTTCTCCATAGTGGTTGTATCAATTTACATTCCCACCAACAGTGCAAGAGAGTTCCCTTTTCACCACACCCTTTCCAGCATTGATTGTTTGTATATTTTTTGATGATGGCAATTCTGACTGGTGTGAGGTGATACCACATTGTAGTTTTGATTTGCATTTCTCTAATGATTAATGATGTTGAGCATCCTTTCATGTGTTTGTTGGCAATATGTATATCTTCTTTGGAGAAATTTCTATTTAGGTCTTCTGCCCATTTTTGGATTGTGTTGTTTGTTTTTTTGATATTGAGCTGCTCGAGCTGTTTGTATATTTTGGAGATTAATCCCTTGTCAGCTGCTTCATTTGCAAATGTTTTCTCCTATTCTGAGGGTTTTCTCTTCGTCTTGTTTATGGTTTCCTTTGCTGTGTAAAAGCTTTTAAGTTTCATTAAGTCCGATTTGTTTTTATTTTCATTACTCTAGGAGGTAGGTCAAAGAAGATCTTGCTGTGGTTTATGTCAAAGAGTGTTTTTCCTATGTTTTCCTCTAAGAGTTTTATAGTGTCTGGTCTTACATTTAGGAATTAATCCATTTTGAGTTTATTTTTGTGTACGGTGTTAGGGAGTGTTCTAATTTCATTCTTTTACATGTAGCTGTCCAGTTTTCCCAGCACCACTTATTGAAGAGGCTGTCTTTTCTCCATTGTGTATTCTTGCCTCCTTTGTCAAAAATTAGGTGACTATATGTGCATGGGTTTATCTCTGGGCTTTCTATCCTGTACCATTGATCTATATTTCTGTTTTTGTACCAATACCATACTGTCTTGATTGATTTAGCTTTGTAGTATAGTTTGAAGTTCGGGAGCCTGATTCCTCCAGCTCCATTTTTCTTTCTCAAGATTGCTTTGGCTATTCGGGATCTTTTGTGTTTCCATACGAATTGTAACATTTTTTGTTCTAATTCTGTGAAGAATGCCGTTAGTAGTTTGATAGGGATTGCATTGAATCTGTAGATTGCTTTGGGTAGTACAGTCACTTTCACAATATTGATTCTTCCAATCCAAGAACATGGTATATTTCTCTATCTGTTTATGTCATCTTTGATTTCTTTCATCAGTGTTTTATAGTTTTCTGAGTACAAGTCTTTCACCTCTTTAGGTAGGTTTATCCCTATGTATTTTATCCTTTTTGTTGCGATGGTAAATGGGATTGTTTCCTTAATTTCTCTTTCTGATTTTTCGTTGTTAGTGTATTGGAATGCCAGATGAATGGATAAAGAAGATGTGGCACATATATACAATGGAATATTACTCAGCCTTAAAAAGAAATGAAATTGAGTTATTTGAAGTGAGGTGGATGGACCTAGAGTCTGTCATACAGAGTGAAGTAAGTCAGAAAGAGAAAAACAAATACCATATGCTAATGCATATATATGGAATTAAAAAAAATGGTACTGATGAACCTAGTGGCAGGGCAGGAATAAAGACATAGACATAGAGAATGGACTTGAGGACATGGGGATGAGGGGGAAGCTGGGACAAAGTGAGAGGAGCATTGACACATATTCACTACCAAATGTAAAATAGATAGCTAATGGGAAGCAGCGGCATAGCACAGGGATATCAGCTCAGTACTTTGCGACCACCTAGAGGGGTGGGATAGGGAGTGTGGGAGGGAGGCTCAAGAGGGAAGGGATATGGAGATATTTTTATGCACATGGCTGATTCACTTTGTTATACAACAGAAACTAACACAGTACTGTGAAGCAATTATACTCTAATAAAGATGTTTTAAAAAAAGAGAGGAGATGAAGTATGTATATCATTATCAGTCAATGAATGCCATAATCCCAAACATTTTGTTTTTGGCAGTAAAATTTCAGGGAAAAGAATATATAATAATCTTGCACTCATAAAACCAATGTTCTCTAATTTTCAATTTGTTCCTACATAAATGCCTATTTCATAGTGCATATGAACCAAAACTAGAGGGAAAGAAAATCAAGTAGTCTGATTCTTCATTTCTAGTTATTTAAATTTTTCGTTTGAAATCTCTGAACATCCCTTTGGCAGAGGATGACAACATTTTCTCTCTAGTCGTTACAAAGTCAAGGTAAATTGTCATTCACATAATATAGAATCAGTGTTTTCCGCACAAAACTACTTTTAAAAAATATGAACAATTCTCTTTGACAGCCACATCTTTTCTTAGGCTAAAGGCATACATTTTATTAATAAAAAACTCTTGAGACTTTCCTTTAAAACAGGAATGGAAACAGAAAGTGTTAATTTAATCATATGTAAGGCTGCCATGGTGGTTATTGTGCTCATTGGCAATGTTGCTATAATAGCACAGAATATCTCTCACAGGAATTGTGTTCACATTTTCTTTTTAGAGACTGAAGAGTTAGATGTTTCTCTTCATTGAAAACTATTATTGACACCACAGCAGAAACAATTAAGGAGAGTGATTATTTGTGCATATAGTGGAAAAACAAATCATTTTATATAAAAAATTTTATGTAGAAAATTTTCATATCATACAAAGATACACTGTCACTATGGATATTAACCGATCAAGATGGTACCAGACTCTAAGAAATGTATATTTACATATACTCATGTAGAAAAACCATGAGTGAAACTGTTGATCTTAAACTCTGGCAAATATATATATATACATTTCCAATGAGAAAAGTAGTTTTCTTTAACTATGTACATAGTGTGTTGTTTTAGTTTTATGATTGCTTACATCATGTGCAGCTCTAAAAGTTGCATGAATTTCAATTTAAGATAAACTGATCAAAAGTACAGGACTACTATGAACACATTTTTCATCACTTATGATGACCTAAGGTGTCATAGATTTTATGGAAATATAGAGTAATAAAAGATTTTAAAAGATAAAATCCAGACTAGGAACCTATTTTAAATAGCATAGTATTATCCACTTTTGCAACAAACTCATTTACAATGAGCACCTGTTTATAATAAGCAAACAATTATGCAAGCCCTAACTGATGCCCATGTATTTTTGTCACTGTTTAATATAATGAAATTCCAGTATGATTATTTCTCACTAATTCAGAGTCAAATAATTAGTAATTTAAGATCATTCAGACGTGAATTGAACTGAATGTTATCTTGGCTTTATTCAAAAAGGGCAATTATTCTAAGTACATTCATAGTGAAAAAAATTGCAAGGGGAATAACCTATTTGAAAGAAAACCTTCTATGTTTGAAACTGTCAGTTACAAACAATCTGATTTTAAAATCTAACTAAAATTCCTCCTTAAAAATTGAGTAAAGTAGTTCCCAAATGCCCTCTACATGACATTGCTTTATGTACATGGAAGAAAGATATAGAGAGGTATAGTAGAATAAGCACTGGACAGAGAGTAATAGATTTTAGTTTTTGTCATGGTATTGTCAGCAAGTCACTGTGAAATCTTGGACAAGTGAATTTAGTTCACGGTTCCTTATTTTTCTTCATCTGTAAAATGAGGGGTTTGTAAAATGTGATATTTCAAGTCCCCTTCCAGCACTACATTTCTATGATCTAACAAATCTAATAAAGATACATTTATTGACCAAATTAAGCAATTTGGACCTTGCACTAATTCATAATAATGTCCTGTAATTATTCTGAAGTAATTAGAGTATAAGAATAATAATATCAACAAGGTTTTGGAGTTTAGCATAATGGCATTTAACTCTTCACCACAAACATGAGCATGGACCACCTCTTCCGTCCCCACTGTCAGCTGTTGCTGATGTTTCCTGGTCATCATGTCTCATGCTTTCAGGGCTGCATTATTCCTTAACATTAGAGCTAATGCTTTCCAATCTAACTGTTAGTAATGTGATAGCCTTGAAGAGTAATAAATAACTTCTAAGGATTTACACAACTGTCTTCCAGTATTCTGCAGGAAAAATTACTACTATATTGCCTTTGCTTAACAAGATTAGTAGTTCAATTTATGACTGAACTGACAAAATAGAACACATTAAAATATGAAACACTATGAATGTTAGTAAGTGAATAATAATAACACAATAGGGATAAGATTACTGTAATCTAACTCCAGTATAGTAGATAATGGGAAGCACTCAGTTCATGAAAAAATAAAGTATTTAGTAATTTTGCCCTCTCTTATGTTTATTTTAACAACTCTCACTCCCTAGTTTGAATGGCCTATTTCAAACTCAGCAGGGATTAATAGATTCCATTATGAAATGTGACTTCAGGACTGGGAATTTCCATTAAAATCAGGTGTTTAGCCATTATGAAGCGTTATGCAAACTTCCTTCATCATTTACCTTATTCATTTACCTTTTCAGTGAATGAGTGATTACATTTCCACATTTGTCGTAATTTTGAACTTATACTGTGAAAATGGACAATTTTGTACTTTTGTCCTAGTCATTTGTACCACACATTCTGTATCACTCCATTTTAAGACATGATATATTGTATCATGTGATTAAAATTCTAGCAACAAATCACAAGTGTAATATTGCTAATTGAGATCCATTAGGGAGTACTTCTTGATAAAGCATGTTACAAATGCTATTCATTTACAACTGACAGCCACTAGTCTGTGCTGACTGTGACTTTGATATTCTGATTGTGTGATTAGATTCCAGGAGCATTTTAATCTCAATATTTTCTGGTCTGCTGACTGTAGAAAATGGTGTTAAATATTTAGTTATTCTTGATAGAACAGGCAAAATAGTTAAATATGCATATAGATGTGGAAATACTTATGTAGCATTTATTTGGCAGTAATTTATAGGAATAAAAAGAGGTCCTAGAAATTCACAGCAACATTGTATGCAAAGAGTATGTAGATAAAAATCACCTCCAAAGAAACCAGTCTTAAAATAAACTTATCCACAATGCATTCCTTTCTAATACAAGTCAAAATGAGATATGCATCCTAACTCGGGATGACTGTTTTCACTTCTTGTTTTATCAAGCCAATCTAGAATAATGACTAAGAATATGAACCCTGGAGTAAGACTGGTAAGATTTGAATCCTGACTCAATCACTTAACAGCTTGTGACTTTAGGCAAATTACTTCACTATTCTGCCCTTATATTCCTTATGTAACATGAAGATAATAATAATATCTACTTCATAGGTGTACCGTGAGGATAACATGTGTAAAGGACTTAGAATAGTAACAGGTCATAGCAACTGCTCAATACATATTATATATTATCTAGCTTTTATTCTCCAGTTTTCTCTCTTTACCCCAACAAAACTGAAAGGAAAATATATCTACCCTTCCTATACTTAGGATATTATACAAGGTTGATCTTGGCAAAATCATGAATTAAATAATCACCTTTGAGGAATTTTTGCTTCTAACCACAATGGAGTAATTGGTACCAGACTATCCCTCCCACAATAAACAATTATAAAACTGGACAACACATTTGAAGCAACTGTTTTCAATCAGTGGCCAACAGGCAATACATGACGGTGATCCCTGAGAGAAGGGAAGCTTACAGGGTGAACCCATATTGGCCCAGCTCTCTGCCTGGGGACAATTTCCTCACAGAGAGCTGGAGGTCACTAGTACACAATGGTCACAATGAGCTGAGATGTCAGAGATCAGAGGCTGAGGCAGCTAAAGTGTCTGAAATCTGTGGGGAGGAATATTGAATAAGAAGGGAACTGTGCAGAAAGAGAACCCCAGGTTCTGTTTGGGGAGTGTCCCATTTGTTTGTGGTTATGGCCTGGACTGTATACGTGCAGAATGAGACCACCTGAGGCTTGCCAGACTCAGCAGACAAATATTTTAATCTAGGTGTTTTAAATAAGTTAAAGGAAAATATGTGAGAAGAGAGTGATTCTGAGGTAGAAAAAACATTTGAAAAAACAAAGACTTCCCAAATTTGATGAAAAACACCAGCTTATGAAATCCAGGATGTTAAAGAAACACCAAGTAAGATAAGCACAAAGAAAGCAACATCTAGGCACATCATAGTCAAACTGATGACGATCATGTGACTCATGAAAAAATCCTCATGTGTTTTTTTCATAATAGCCATCTGGTGATGATACAATAAAAATCATAAGTCCATGATTGTAATGATCTCAAGTATATGAAGGCATATAAAGCAATCTATTATCTCCACAGTTAGGCAGGTATTCTGTGAATTACTGTGTGACTAAGTAATAACTGTCAACTTTTCAAATCAGGCAGTTACAAAAGAATACTCATTTAAATAGCCCATTGGTTAAGTGACTAAATGTGACCTCTGCAGATAAAGACATCACATAAATGCCTGATGTTCAAGCAGTATATTTCAATTTTGTTTGCAAAGTGTGATATCCCTGCAGTGGAGGTTTAAATTTACATTTAATAAGTGGATCTCTTTAAAATACCATTAAAAGGTAGCAGGGTTTATTCTTTGCCAGCATTCTTACTTGCTCTTTTTAGCCATGGATACTTTTTCCCAACTGTTGCAAGAAAAAGAAAGAAGCAGAAGGACAAAAAGTCTCGAAAATTCCCTCTCCTTATTCTAAGTCTGGTGTTCAACACTCTTATTTTTCCTGTAGGCAATGAATACTGCCAGAACTTATAAAAATCACTAGATTTGCTGAATTCAAATATAAATATATGTAAATATAGAAGGATTAGATTATAGAAATCAGTAAGACGCCATTTAATTTAGGTCTAGTTTCTAAATGCTTCAAATAATAAATGTTAACTATTTTTTATCTAACACAGATAATTTTGTTTTGCCAAAATTCCTTGCTCTTTGATTGGATGTGATATGCAGGGAAACTATAACTGTAAATTATGATTGTTGCATTTGTTTTGTCTCATTCTATTCTCTTTCCTTTCCTTCTCTTCCCTTCCCTTTTTTTCCCCTTCCCCTCCTGCTCCTCCTCTTTTCTCTCTCTCTCCTCTTCCTCCCTCCCTCCCTCCACACATACTTTTTCTTTCTGAGTGCTTTGAAAGCACATTGCAGACATCACCCCTGCATATGCAGACATTTAGTATATATTTTCTAAAGTCTAGGACATTTTTCTACATAACCACAATACTATTATCACTCCCAAATGGATTTAACATTGATGAAATTTTCAAATGTATAGTCTATTTTCAACTTCTCACTTTTTCTCAAAAATTTCCTTCATACCTGTTTTTGTTTAAATCCAAGATCCAATCATGGAAACTTTGGTTGTCAGGTATCTTTAGTCTCCTTTAATACGGAACCATCTCTCTGACTTTGTCTTTGATGACATTGACCTTCTCAAATAATCCAGACCATTTGCCTTGTAAGATATCCCACAGTCTAGAATTATCTATTTGTTTCCTCATGATTTGATTTGATTCAGGCTAAACATTTTTTAGCAAGAAATCTATATAAGTGGTGCTGTGTATTCCCCACTGCATCACATCAGGAGGCATGCTGTGTCAATTTATTCTATTATTGGTTTGATCACCTTGGTTAAGAGATGTCCACCAGAGCTCTCCATTTCAAAGATACATTTTCTTCTTTGTAATGAGTAAGTTGTCTGTGGGGTGATACTTCATGCTTATGTAAATATCCTATTTCACAACAACCTTTCAATTCTTTAAGCATCCAATGATGATCTTTGTGGGAAGATTCAATACTGATTCAATATTACAATAGTTAATAAGTGAATATAACATTAGGAACTATAAAACATTGATTTTTCTAATTTATTTTTTAAAACTTTTATTAGCTAACTAGCATTCTTCCATAAGAAAAATAATTTCTCTTTTTCCCTTCCTGTTTTTGAATATGACTGAAGACTCAGGGACTCTTATTTAATTAAATGTGTTTTAAAGTCAAGTACCATCATTTTTTATGTTCCAATTGTTACAAATTTGGCTAGTGAGTACCCCTTCAAGCTAGTTCCTATGTCCTTTTGCTGTGTCCCAGTAGTCTGTAAGCACTTCTTTGCTTTTTAATACAGAAAGATGTTTCAGAATCACTGTTTTTTTTCTGTCCCAACTTGGAATCAGACATTTCCCCAAAGAGCATTGGCTCCTTTTAGTGGAGAATATTTAGAAACCAACATATAGTCAATAAGTGTGCTCATTGCTACTGCAGTGTTATTGCTTGTAAGCTCCTTTCAGTAGACAAATCTGGAAAGCGTGTGTGTGTGTGTGTGTGTGTGTGTTTAAATCACAGTTTCATACTAATAACTATATTTCAAATTTAATATCACAGAGTTCTTCCTCATTTCCCCCATTCTATATTTGTTTCTTCATTTACCAACTGTGAGACACCTGCTTCGTAAAATTATCAACATATTTACTCGTACAATACACACAAAATTGTGTAGCTTAAAACACACACAAAATAGTTTCAGGATCATTATATCAATACTACTACTAAAAATAAAACAATTGAGAAAATTTCAATATTTGTTGTAGTTATTTTATCTTTAAAATATACATCCAACTAAGGGTGCATAGTTAGAGTGCAATAGTCAAAAGTTACTTCTATTATTTCTGTGTGGTTAATTTTTATAAATTTGATATACAACGAGGTTCATTTTTTTCTGTTTGCATTCAGTCTTAGGGCTTTATTTATTTTTAAAGGTTTAAGCTATGTGCTTGACCAAAATTCAAAATTATATAAAAGAGATTTACTCAGAGAAGTCTCAACTTCATCACTATCACCTCCATTTCATTACCATTTATCCACTGGAGGTATCCATTGTCATTCAAATTCTGGCTTTGCTTTCCTCAGTTTATTTTTTTACAAATACAGGGAAATACACATATTCTTGTAAGAAACTGCATTTTGAAAAAAGTTTTTGTAAATATTTGAAAAATAGATTGTAACATAAGAGATTTCAGAATTCAAATTATTTAACTTGTGCCAGAGCAGTTACCAAAAGCCTACCAGCCATTTTCAGTTAAAAAAAAAAAAAGATATGTTGTTTCTTTGTAGAAAGAACCATGATATATATGACCATATGCTATTTTTCTTTGCTCATCAACTTATTTGAAATAAATTATGAAAATAATCTCCAAATGTATTGAAACAACTTAAAATGCAACCTTTTTATTTACTCAGAAACTTTCTTACTGTTCTTTACATATATCTAGTACCACGTTTCAGAACTTTAATATGCTAATACTTAATCTTTTGTTATTTTTTCTTTGTTTTCTACAGTCACTTGACAAAGACAGTGGTGCTTTGAGAGCTGAGGAGGTAACTTTGAGAGGAGCTATGCAGGGAACAACTAAAGGGTCTTCTGATGGACCTGCCTGGGGATCAGCAAAGGGACCTCCCCAGGAAACTCATAGGGGAACTACTTGGAGACCTGAAGGAGGACTTCCTGTGAGACCTGTAGGGAGACATGCTGTGAGTCCTGCAAAAGGATGTGCTGAGAGACGTGCAAAGGAATATAATGTGATTCCTGCAAGGGACCATGCTGTGAGTCCTGCAGAAGGACTTGCTGAGAGATATGCAAAGGAACATACTGTGAGTCCAGTAGGAGGTCTTTCTGTGAAACCTGTAGGGGAACTTGCTGTGAGTCCTACAAGGGGCCATTCTGTGAGTCCTGCAAGAGGACATGCTGAAAAACATGCAAGGGGACATACCATGAGTCCTACAAGGGCACTTGTGAATCCTGCAAGGGAACTAATTGTGAGACCTGAAGTGGGACCTACTGCTAGTCCTGCAAGGAGACATGCCTTGAGTCGTGCAAGAGGCCATACTGTGAACCCTGTGGAAGGACATGCTGAGAGAAATACAAGAGGATACACCATGAGTCCTACTAGAAGACTTGCTGTAGGTCCCGTAAGAGGCCATGCTCTGAGTCCTGCAAGAAGACCTGTTGTGAATCCGGCAAGAGGATATGCTGAGAAACATGCTAGGGGATATTCTGTGAGCCTTACAAGAAGATATGCTGTGAGTCCTGCAAGAGATTTTGCTGAGAGACAAGCAAGGTGACGTGTTGTGAGTCCTTCAAGGAGATATTCAGTGACTCCTGCACATGGACTGGCTCTGGGACCAGAAGGGAGATCTACTATGGATACTGCAAGCAGACCTACTATGAGACCTGCAGGGGAACTTGTTCTAGGAGCTGCAGTAGAACTTACTGTGAAACCAGCAGAAGGGTATGCTGAGGAAATTTCTGGGAGATCTGCAGAGCCATCTACCAGGTAAGATATTTTTCATGTACCATTTCATATAACAGGCCCAATATGCATTATTTCTTTAAAATAAGATTGCATTTTCACATACAAATACTTGCCACTAAGTGTAAGTCAAAAGACATCATTTTGACATCATATTACAGGATTGAAAGAAAAGACTTATGTCTTGTGATTTTTACAGAATCCCCTCTTAGTAAAAAAAAAAGAACAGTTAAAAAAAAAAACTGCTTTACATTCAGCCCCATATTTCCTCAATTTGGGGGGAAAGTGAAGAGAAAAAAATACTATGTTAGAAATTTCTATAAACTGGCCTAACTTTTGAGAAATGATAAAGCCATCTTCCAGAAAGAGAGTCATTATTTCAATCTATCTCCCCGAAAAAAACACCAAATATGAAAAATATTTTTTTATTATTTATAATAATCAGGAGGCAACAAAGTTCATAGATAAAATGATAAAATTATAGAAGAGACTGTACAGACCATTCAAGTGACAATGTCAAGTTACCCTCTAGGCTATTTCCCACTTTGGCAGTATAAAAAAGTTTCAGGAGTCACCAAAAATATCAGAAGTCTTTAAAGTTTTCATTTCTTTTCCTCTATATAATGATATTCCATATATAGCAATTCACTAAATCATAAAGTAGTGTTTATTTGTATGGAAACACAAAAGACCCAATATAGCCAAAGCAATCTTGAGAAAGAAAAATGGAGCTGGAGAAATCAGGCTCCCTGACTTCAGACTGTAATACAAAGATACAGTAATCAAGACAGTGTGGTACTGGCACAAAAACAGAAATATAAATCAATGGAACAGGATAGAAAGCCCAGAGATAAACCCACACACCTATGGTCACCTAATCTATGAAAGAGGAAGCAAGAATATACAGTGGAGAAAAGACAGCCACTTCAATAAGTGGTGCTGGGAAAACTGGACAACTACATGTGAAAGAATGAAAGTAGAACACTCCCTAACGCCATACACAAAAATAAACTCAAAATGGATTAAAGACATAAATGTAAGACCAGACACGATATAGCTCTTTGAGGAAAGCATAGGCAGAACACTCTTTGATATAAATTGCAGCAAGATCTTTTTTGATCCACCTCCGAGAGTAATGAAAATAAAAACAAAAATAAATGAATGGGATCTAATTACACTTAAAAGCTTTTGCACAGCAAAGGAAACCATAAACAAAACAAAAATACAGGGGAGGAACAAAGATGGTGGAGTAGAAGGACGTGCTCTCACTCCCTCTTGCGAGAACACCAG
Source organism: Balaenoptera ricei (assembly GCF_028023285.1). Classification (NCBI taxonomy): domain Eukaryota; kingdom Metazoa; phylum Chordata; class Mammalia; order Artiodactyla; family Balaenopteridae; genus Balaenoptera; species Balaenoptera ricei. The sequence goes on from NC_082660.1 coordinate 75,679,387, forward strand.
AATCACAGCTAGCTGCTGGACAATCATAGACAGGAAGACACTGGAACTCACCAAAAAAGATACCTCACATCCAAAGACAAAGGAGAAGTCACAATGAGATGGTAGGAGGGGCGCAATCACAGTAAAATCAAATCCAATAACTGATGGGTGGGTGACTCACAGACTGGAGAACACGTATACCACAGAAGTCCACCCACTGGAGTGAAGGTTCTGAGCCCCATGTCAGGCTTCCCAACCTGGGGGTCCGGCAACAGGAGGAGGAATTCCTAGAGAATCAAACTTTGAAGCCTAGTGGGAATTGATTGCAGGGCTTTGACAGGACTGGGGGAAACAGAGACCCCACTCTTGGGGACACACACAAAATAGTGTGCACATCTGGACCCAGGGGAAGGAGCAGTGACCCAAGGGGAGACTGAACCAGACGTAACTGCTGGTGCTGGAGGGTCTCCTACAGAGGTGGGATGTGGCTGTGGCTCACTGTGGGGATGGGGACGCTGGCAGCAGAGGTTCTGGGGGGTGCTCCTTGGCGTGAGCCTCCCAGAGTCTGTCATTGTCCCCAACAAGGAGCCCAGGTGAGCTCCAGTGTTGGGTTGCCTCAGGCCAAACAACCAACAGGGAGGGAACCCAGTCCCACCCATCAACAGTGAAGCAGATTAAAGTTTTACTGAGCTCTGCCCACCAAAGCAACAGTCAGCTCTACCCACCACCAGTCGCTCCCATCAGGAAACTTACACAAACCTCTTAGATAGCCTCATCCACGAGAGGGCAGACAGCAGAAGCAAGAAGAACTACAAGCCTGCAGCCTGTGGAAGAAAAAACACATTCACAGAGAGATAGACAATATGAAAAGGCAGAGAGCTATGTACCAGATGAAAGAACAAGATAAAACCCCAGGAAAACAACTAAGTGAAGTGGAGATAGGCAACCTTCCAGAAAAAGAATTCAGAATAATGATAGTGAAGATGATCCAGGACTTCTGAAAAAGAATGGAGGCAAAGATCGAGAAGATGCAAGAAATGTTTAACAAACACATAGAGGAATTAAAGAACAAACAAACAGAGATGAACAATACAATAACTGAAATTAAAACTGCACTAGAAGGAATCAATAGCAGAATAACTGAGGCAGAAGAACGGATAAGTGACCTGGAAGACAGAATGGTGGAATTCACTGCTGTGGAACAAAATAAGGAAAAAAAGAATGAAAAGAAATGAAGACAGCCTAAGTGATCTCTGGGACAACATTAAATGCAACAACATTCGCATTATAGGGACCCCAGAAGGAGAAGAGAGAGAGAAAGGACCAGAGAAAATATTTGAAGAGGTTATAGTCGAGAAGTTCCATAACATGGGAAAGGAAATAGCCACCCAAGTCCAGGAAGTGCAGCAAGTCCCATACAGGATAAACCTAAGGAGAAACACACCGAAGCACATAGTAATCAAATTGGTACAAGTGAAAGACAAACAAAAATTATTGAAAGCAGCAAGGGAAAAATGGCAAATAACATAAAGGGAACTCCCATAAGGTTAACAGCTGATTTCTCAGCAGAAACTCTACAAGCCAGAAGGGAATGGCATGAAATACCTAAAGTGATGAAAGGGAAGAACCTACCACCAAGGTTACTCTACCCAGCAAGGATCTGATTCAGATTCGATGGAGAAATCAAAACCTTTACAGACAAGCAAAAGCTTAGAGAATTCAGCACCACCAAACCAGCTCTACAACAAATGCTAAGGAACTTCTCTAAGTGGGAAACAGAAGAGAAGAAAATGACCTACAAAAATAAGCCCAAAACAATTAAGAAAATGGTCATATGAACAACCATATTGATAATTACCTTAAACGTAAATGGATTAAACACTCCAACCAAAACACACATGCTTGCTGAATGGATACAGAAACAAGACCAATACATATGCTGTCTACAACAGACTCACTTCAGACCTAAGGACACATACAGACAGAAAGTGAGGGGATGGAAAAAGATATTCCATGCAAATGGAAATCAAAAGAAAGCTGGAGTAGCAATACTCATATCAGGTAAAATAGAGTTTAAAATAAAGAATGTTACAAGACACAAGGAAGGACACTACATAATGATCCAGGGATCAATCCAAGAAGAAGATATAACAATTATAAATATATATGCACCCAACATAGGAGCACCTGAATACATAAGGCAACTGCTAACAGCTATAAAACAGGAAATCGACAGTAACACAATAATAGCGGGAGACTTTAATACCTCACTTACACCAATGGACAGATCATCCGAAATGAAAACAAAAAAGGAAAAAGAAGCTTTAATTGACACAAGAGACCAGGTAGATTTAATTGATATTTATAGGGCATTCCATCCAAAAACAGCAGATTACACTTTCTTCTCAAGTGCGCACAGAACATTCTCCAGGATAGATCACATCTTGGGTCACAAATCAAGCCTCAGTAAATTTAAGAAAATTGAAATCATATCAAGCATCTTTTCTGACCACAACAGTATGAGATTAGAAATGAGTCACAGGGGAAAAAACGTAAAAAACACAACCACATGGAGGCTAAACAATACTCTACTTAATAACCAAGAGATCAATGAAGAAATCAAAGAGGAAATCAAAAAATACCTAGAGACAAATGACAATGAAAACACGATGATCCAAAACCTATAGGATGCAGCCAAAGCAGTTCTAAGAGGGAAGTTTATAGCTATACAAGCCTACCTCAAGAAACAAGAAAAATCTCAAGTAAACAATCTAACCTTACACCTAAAGGAACTAAAGAAAGAAGAACAAACAAAACCCAAAGTTAGCAGAAGGAAAGAAATCATAAAGATCAGAGCAGAAATAAATGAAATACAAACAAAGACAACAATCGCAAAGATCAATAAAACTAAAAGCTGGTTCTTTGAGAAGATAAAGAAAATTGATAAACCATTGGCCAGACTCATCAAGAAAAAGAGGGAGAGGACTCAAATCAATAAAATTAGAAGTGAAAAAGGAGAAGTTACAACAGACACTGCAGAAATAAAAAGCATCCTTAGAGACTACTACAAGCGACTCTATACCAATAAAATGGACAACGTGGAAGAAATGGACAAATTCTTAGAAAGGTATAACCTTCCAAGACTGAACCAGGAAGAAATAGAAAATAGGAACAGACCAATCACAAGTAATGAAATTGAAACTGTGATTAAAAGCTTCCAACAAAGAAAAGCCCAGGACCGGATGGCTTCAAAGGTGAATTTGATCAAACATTTAGAAGAGAGCTAACACCCATCCTTCTCAAACACTTCCAAAAAATTGCAGAGGAAGGAACACTCCCAAACTCATTCTATGAGACCACCATCACCCTGATACCAAAACCAGACAAAGATACTATAAAAAAAGAAAATTACAGACCAATATCACTGATGAATATAGATGCAAAAATCCTCAACAAAATACTAGCAAACAGAATCCAACAACACAATAAAAGGATCATACAGCACGATCAAGTGGGATTTATCCCAGGGATGCAAGGATTCATCAATATATGCAAATCAATCAATGTGATACACCATATTAACAAATTGAAGAATAAAAACCATATGGTCATCTCAGTAGATGCAGGAAAAGCTTTTGACAAAATTCAACACGGATTTATGATAAAAACTCTCCAGAAAGTGGGCATAGAGGGAACCTACCTCAACATAATAAAGGCCATATATGACAAACCCACAGCCAACATCATTCTCAATGGTGAAAAACTGAAAGCAATTTCTCTAAGATCAGGAACGAGACAAGGATGTCCACTCTCACCACTATTATTCAACATAGTTTTGGAAGTCCTAGCCATGGCAATCAGAGAAGAAAAAGAAATAAAAGGAGTACAAATTGGAAAAGAAGTAAAACTGTCACTGTTTGCAGATGACATGATACTATACATGGAGAATCCTAAAAATGCCACCAGAAAACTACTAGAGCTAATCAATGAATTTGGTAAAGTTGCAGGATACAAAATTAATGCACAGAAATCTCTTGCATTCCTATACACTAATGATGAAATATCTGAAAGAGAAATTATGGAAACACTCCCATTTACCATTGCAACAAAAAGAATATAATACCTAGGAATAAACCTACCTAGGGAGACAAAGACCTGTATGCAGAAAACTATGAGACACTGATAAAGGAAATTAAAGATGATACCAACAGATGGAGAGATATATCATGTTCTTGGATTGGAAGAATCAATATTGTGAAAATGACTATACTACCCAAAGCAATCTACAGATTCAATGCAATCCCTATCAAATTACCAATGGCATTTTTTATGGAACTAGAACAAAAAATCTTAAAATTTGTATGGAGACACAGAAGACCCCGAATAACCAAAACAGTCTTCAGGGAAAAAAACGGAGCTGGAGGAATCAGACTCCCTGAGTTCAGACTCTACTACAAAGCTACTGTAATCAAGACAATATGGTACTGGCACAAAAACAGAAACATAGATCAATGGAACAAGATAGAAAGCCCAGAGATAAACCCACGCACCTATGGTCAACTAATCTATGACAAAGGAGGCAAGGATATACAATGGAGAAAAGACAGTCTCTTCTATAAGTGGTGCTGGGAAAACTGGACAGCTACATGTAAAAGAATGAAATTAGAACACTCCCTAACACAATACACAATAATAAATTCAAAATGGATTCGAGACCTAAATGTAAGACCGGACACTATAAAACTCTTAGAGGAAAGCATAGGAAGAACACTCTTTGACATAAATCACAGAAAGATCTTTTTTGATCCACCTCCTAGAGTAATGGAAATAAAAACAAAAATAAACAAATGGGACCTAATGAAACTTTAAAGCTTTTGCATAGCAAAGGAAACCATAAACAAGATGAAAAGACAGCTCTCAGAATGGGAGAAATTATTTGCAAACGAATCAACGGACAAAGGATTAATCTCCAAAATATATAAACAGCTCATGCAGCTCAATATTAAAGAAACAAACAACCCAATCCAAAAATGGGCAGAAGACCTAAACAGACATTTCTCCAAAGAAGACCTACAGATGGTCAAGAAGCACATGAAAAGCTGCTCAACATCACTAATTATTAGAGAAATGCAAATCAAAACTACAATGAGGTATCACCTCACACCAGTTAGAATGGGCATCATCAGAAAATCTACAAACAACAAATGCTGGAGAGGGTGTGGAGAAAAGGGAACCCTCCTACACTGTTGGTGGGAATGTAAATTGGTACAGCCACTATGGAGAACAGTAGGGAAGTTCCTTAAAAAACTAAAAATAAAACTACCATATGACCCAGCAATCCCACTCCTAGGCATATACCCAGAGAAAACCATAATTCAAAAAGATACATGCACCCTAATGTTCATTGAAGCACTATTTAAATCAATGTTTTTGATTTTTGAATCAATGTTTAATTCATAGTTTTGTTAAAATGAAAAGAAAATACTTGGTATCAAGTGCCTTAGGTAACATAGCACTACTTCTATAACACATCTCAAGGCAGGTATCTAAATTATAATCCAGCACTAAGAACTTTGTTGGAAACCTTTATTTTTCTCAAGTTCTTTGAGTATTGACACTTTTAAGTCTCTCATAACTACAGATGAAATTTACCAATTTAGAGTGAAATTTGTCATGAAGCCCTCTCTAGAAAACCTCCTCTTCCTCCTGGAGTGTTAGAAAATATATAAAAATTAAAAACACTTACTCCATTCATTAGTAAAATAATGAGACTTCTTTCCTGTCTATAGAAGTCCAGATATCAGGATGATGCTACTTATTTCTTCTAAGGAATGTTTGCAAACTCAAATAACAGAGTTTCTTTTAGGTCCCTTGTTATGATTAGAACATGTTGTGACCAATTAGTAACAGTGGCTTGATAATGGTCACCTAATCTGAACAACCAAGATTTCTGTACTGAGATTTAACAGAGAGGCAAATTTGCTTTCCCAGTCTCCTTTTTATCAGTTAAAAAGCACTATAAAAATAGCTAAATGAGCATTTCATCTTCTATCATCTGAAAGAGGAAGTTCTAAAATACCATACATATCTAGGTAAAGTTTCAGACTTTATTGTCTACTGTATAAACTATTACCAATCCCTACTTTGTATTTAGTACCCTTTAGAATGGTATACCTGTAGCTCCATTTGAACTTGTATATTAGAGATCAAAATTGCCCTATCCAAAGTGGTTCTTGCACTTCAAGCTTTATTATAGTTGAAATCATTTTATTTACTCTTAGATTCTAGCTGCTTTGGCTTTTTTCACTAGCCAAGCATTCCCTTCACATGTAGATAAATCTAAATCAAGATATAATTTTATTTTTCCTTTGGGATTCTCTGTTTCTAGTTTCCATCATTTTACATCCACAGTCAGAAGCAAAAGGAGAGTTATTCATCATGTGTCTTGATGTTCCTGATCAGCTAAAATTGACAGCTATCTTTCCCCAAGAAGGAGAACATGACTTAATTTTATTAATTTTCTCAGCATTTTCCTACTAATAGAGATTAAACTATTTAATGTATTCTCAAAGAAAATATACTATAATTAAAATTAAATTATAACTTTTCTGATAAAAATTATATCTTACACTTCTATACCTTTGTAACCACCAAATAAGTCACAGGCCTGAATATATGTGTTCAATAAATATTTGTTGAACAAATGAATGAGACCTCAAGAGTTAAACTGAGAAGCAGTAAGTTACAATGTTTCAGAATATACTCTTGGAAGTCAAACAATCTAAGTTTGAATCCCAGATTTGCTACTTATTAGCTTCTAAGGACAAGGAAAAATCACTTAACCTTCTTATCCTTAGTTAACTCTATTGCCTACATGATGTCTCCATTTACTTGACATATTAATTTGTATGTATAATAGATATCTCAAATTCAACATGTTCAAAAGTGGACTCTCACTCTTCCCCATTCTTCCTCTTCAAATCTGCTCCTGTTTCAGGAGAAATGAAGCCTCCTCCATACTTATTGAATATATATATATATATGAGTATAGGAATATATATACATATATATATATATATACATATATATATACATATATATATATACACATATATATATATATGTATATATATATGTATATATATATATATATATATCTTGAGGGGTCTTACTGCAAAAGGGGAACAGATAAATAGAGAAGTATCTTGGATCAAGAGAGAGTATTTTCTAAGATTGGAGAAATAGCATATTACTTGTACACTGATGGAAATGATACAGAAGGGAAGGAAACATTTAAAATGAAGTAAGACTTCCCTGGTGGCTCAGTTGTTAAGAATCCACCTGCCAATGCAGGGGACATGGGTTAGATCCCTGGTCCGGGAAGATCCCTCATGCTGCGGAGCAACAAAGCCCATGCGCCACACTACTGACCCTGTGCTCTAAAGCCCACAAGCCACAACTACTGAAGCCTGCGTGCCTAGAGCCTGTGCTCTGCAACAAGAGAAGCCCACGCACGGCAACGAAGAGTAGCACCCACTCGCCGCAACTAGAGAAAGCCCATGCGCAGCAATGAAGACCCAATGCAGCCAAAAATGAATAAATAAATTTAAAATGTAGGAGAAAGAAGAGAGAATTAGAGTGATGTCCCCCATTATCATCTGTTATAATGAGGTAAAGCAGAGTATGATGGATGCAGGTATTAACACAGATACAGGTGTGGTAAGTGAAGGTTGTGAATTTCTTTTCTGATTGTTGTAGTTTTCTCTGTGAAATAAGTGAGTTATTGTAATCTGTAGATTTCCTTGGGTATTATTTATATCTTTATAAATATTGTCTGCCAGTCCATGAACGTGGGATATCTTTCCATTTATTTGTGTCTTCTTTAATTTCTTTCAGCAAAGTTTTGTAGTTTTCAAATCTCTCATCTTCTCGGTTAAATTTATTACTAAGTATTTTAGTCTTTTTGATGCTATTATAAATGAAAATTTTTTCTTAAGTTCCTTTTTTGATTGTTCATTGTTAGTCTGTTGAAACACACTTGATTTACGTGTGTTGATTTTGTGTCTTAGTGCTAACAGTTTTGTGCTTATAGGACTTTCTACATGTAACATCATGTCATCTGTAAACAAATATAATTTTATTTCTTCGTTTCAAATTTGGATTTCTTTTATTTCTTTTTCTTGCCTAATTGGCAACTAGAGGGTTGAATAGAAGTGGTGAAAGTGGGGCTCCTTGTCTTGTTCCTGATTTTTTTTTTAATTTTATTTATTTATTTATTTATTTATTTTTGGCTGTGTTGGGTCTTCGTTTCTGTGCGAGGGCTTTCTCTAGTTGCGGCTAGCGGGGGCCACTCTTCATCATGGTGCGCGGGCCTCTCACTATCGTGGCCTGTCTTGTTGCGGAGCACAGGCTCTAGACGCGCAGGCTCAGTAGTTGTGGCTCACGGGCTTAGTTGCTTCACGGCATGTGGGATCTTCCCAGACCAGGGCTCGAACCCGTGTCCCCTGCATTGGCAGGCAGATTCTCAACCACTGTGCCACCAGGGAAGCCCTTGTTCCTGATTTGAATGGAATGCTTTCACTCTTTCACCATTGAGTATGAATGTTAGTTATGGGTTCCTTACATACATATAGCTGATTCACTTCATTGTACAGTAGAAACTAACACAACATTGTAAAGCAATTATACTCCAATTTTAAAAAAAGAAAGAGTTTCCTTCTATTCATAGTTTGTCAGTATTTTTATCATAAAAAGATGTTAAATTTTGGCAAATGCTTTTTCTCCATCAATAGAAATGATCATGTGGTTTTTGCCCTTCGTTCTCTTAATGTTTGTGTTAAACTGATTTTCACATGTTGAATCATCTTTGCATTCAAGAAATAAATCTTACTTGGCCATGGAGAACAATCTTTTTAATGTGTTGTTGAATTCTGTTTGCTAGTATTTTGTTGAGGAATTTTGCATCAATTTTCATAAGTGGTATTGGACTGTAGTTTTCTTTTCTTGTAGTGTCTTTTTTCTGGCCTTGGTATTGGAGCAATTCTGGCTTCATAGAATGTGTTTGGAAGTGTTCACTCACCTTTTATTTTTTAAAAGAGTTTTAGAAGTGTTGATATTATTTTTTTAAATGTTTCAGGGAATTTACCTGTGAAGCCATAGTCCAAGGTTTTTCTTTGTTGGGAAGTTTTTGATTTATGATTCAATATACTTATTAGTTTTAGGTCTTATTTAGATTTACTATTTCTTCATGATTCAGTCTTGATAGGTTTTTGTTTCTAGGAATTTTTCAAGGTTGGTGTAAAATTGTTCATACTACTATCTTATAATTATTTTTATTTCTATACAATTAATAGTAATGGCTTCAATTTCATTTCTGATTTTATTTATTTGAGTCTTCTATTTTTCTTAGTTAATCTAGTTAACTTTTGTCAATTGTGTTGATCTTTTAGAAGAACCAACTCTGAGTTTTGTTGATGTTTTTATATTATAATTTATTTATCTCTGCTATAATCTTTCTTATTTCCTTCCATCTCCTAGTTTTGAGTTTAGTTTTTTCTTCTCTTTCTAGTTCTTTAAGATGTAAAATTAGGTTGTTTAAGATCTTTCTTGTCTTTTGATATATGTGTTTACAGCTATAAATTTTCCTCTTAAGACTGCTTTCACTGCATCCATTAGTTTGAGTATATTGTGTTTTCATCTTCATTTGTCTGAAGATATTTTCTAATTTACCTTTTGAATTGTTCTTTGCTTTCATGACTGCTTAAGAGTGTTTCTGATGAATTTGCACGTATCTGTATATTTTCCAGTTTCCCTGTGCTATTTATTTCTAGTTTCATTTTATTTTGATCAGAGAAGTTAATTTTTACTATTTAAGTCTTTCAAAATCTATTAAGATTTGTTTTGTGGCCTAATAAATGGTCTAATCCTGGAGAATATTATGTATGCATTAAAAAAATATGTATTGTGCTGTTGTTGTGTAGAGTGTTCTTTATGTGTCTGTTGGATCCAATTAGTCAACAGTGTGGTTAAAGAACTGTTTCCTTATTGATCTTCTGTATGATTGTTCTATCCATTATTGAAAGTGAGGAGTTGAAGGCATCTACTATTATTATAGAACTGCATCTTCCTACCTTCAATTTTGTCAATGTTTGCTTCTGATATTTTAAAACCCTGATGTTTAGAGCACATATGTTTATAATTGTTATGTCTTCTTTGTGAATTGACCCTTTTATCAATATATAATGTCCTTATTTGCCTCTTGTAATAGTTTTTGACTTAAAGATCATTTTATCTGGCATTAGCATAGCCACATCTGCTTTATTTTGGTTACTCTTTAAAGGAATATCCTTTTCCAACATTTCACTTTCAACATGTATATGTCCTTAGATCTAAAGTGAGTCTCTTATAGACATATAATTAGATCTGTTTTCATATTCATTCTGCCAATTTTTGTCTTTTGATTGGACATTTAATCAATTTACATATAAAGTAATTACTGATAGGGAAGGATTTACTTTTACAATTTTGTTTTCATTTTTTATATATCTTACAGCTTTTTGTCCTTCATTTCTTACATTACTGCTTTCCTTTGTGTTTAGCTGATATATTTAGTGATATATTTTGATTTCCTTCTCATTTCCTTTTGTGTGTTTTCTATAGATATTTTCTTTGTAGTTACTTTGGAGATTACATGTGACATCCTAAAGTTATAACTGCGTATTTTAATTTTATACTAGATTAAATTCAATAGCATAAAGAAATTTTACTTCCACAACTTTATAACTCCACTACCCATTTTATGTTATTGATATATACCTATTAACATAGATTTATTATTATTATTTAAGCATATGTCTTTTAACTTCCATAGAAAATTAAAAATGGAGTTATAAACCGAAATTACAAAATACTGGTTTTTATATTTGTCCATGTGTTTACCATTATGGGGGATCTTTATTTTTCATATGGTTCTCTATATCTTCTCTAATATGGTTTTTGGAAATTTCCATGTGAAAGGCAGTCACAGCTTTCGTTCTAAGGTTTGGTTTTGTAAATTCATAGACAGAAAATTTTCTATTGTCACCACTAGCCACTTTATGGGAAATGAAGGGTTCAGAATTTGCAACTGTGAAAATATGAGCATATTCCCTTTTAAACTTATAATTATTTTTGAGTTTATTGATATAGTAATTTCAGAATTGCTTTTTCCAAAATTTAAAAATCTGTCTTTATCTTTCTATTAGGTCTACTACTGATGAAAATCAAAATAGAAGGGGATTCCCAATCATGACGGTAAAATCTACACAAATATTACCTGTACTGTTCTGCAAGTCACTTTTTGCCACTAACATTATGATTTTGAGGCCATCCTTCCATGTCAGTTCATACAGATTCACTTCATTATATGCAGTTTTTGCATAATATTTAGATTAAAACTGTAAGAGGATGTAATTGTGTATATACTTTGAAAGGGGTTTGGAAGGATATACACTAAATTATTGATATTATGGGGGAAGAAAAGAAAAATACTTACACTTTACTGCTTATACTTCTATATTGTTTGGATGTTTTTGTTTAAATATTTTATCATGAGGTAGTGTTATTTTTGTAATTTAAAAGAGAAGAAATAAAAGAAACAAAGGTAGCCTATAAATAAAAAAACATTGAGTGAGCTGAAGCCTCAGTTGGCTACTTAGGCATGTGTTTCATAAAGTCTAATAATGACAAAATCACTTTTTTCTCTTATTTTTCTAAGAAGGAAATTAATGCTCCAAATAAATGCTACATTCACAAAACATGGCTGAATAAAAATTGATGGCTGGACTTACCTTGTTTAACTGAACTCACTTTAAATCATACTAGCAAAGAAGAGTATGGGGAATGCTCCTTACATGCATGAAATAATGAATGACTCAAATGTATTCAAACAAGGAAATGTGAAACTAGAATAATTTCCTAGCATGTAAAAGACAACCAATATATTTTGGTTAAATGAAAGAAAAAAGGGGAAAGTCACCATCACCAAAATATTCAGAAATGTTACCCTTATCAGAGCTGGGGAAAAATACTTCATTATTACCACAATTCTTACTATCATCATCTCATGAGAATTTCTGTTTTCTTTTTTCCCCTGGAGGACTGCAACTTTTCTTTGGTTATACCTCTGTACAGGACAGAATTTGCAATTTGCTATCATTAAACTAAACATATCTACCCACTGTTTATTTGTTCTCATTGATATAAAAACAATATTAATGATAAGAAATGGTAGGAATTTGATTAGGTGAGTTTTATAAGCACAGCTCCCTTCAGAAACATCCAATCTGGAGGAGACCTTCAAGATGGCAGAGGAGTAAGACATGGAGATCACCTTCCTCCCAACAAATACATCAGAAATACATCTACATGTGGAACTACTCCTACAGAGCACCTACTGAACGCTGGCGGAAGAACTCAGACTTGCCAAAAGGCAAGAAACACCCCACGTACCTGGTTAGGGCAAAAGAAAAAACAGAGACAAAGAATAGGGATGGGACCTGCACCTCTGGGAGGCAGCTGTGAAGGAGGAAAAGTTTCCACACGCTAGGAAGCCCCTTCACTGGCAGAGACGGGGGGTGATGGGGGGAAGCTTTGGAGTCACGGAGGAGAGTGAAGTATCAGGGGTGCCGAGGGCAAATCAGAGAGATTCCTGCACAGATCACCGGTGCTGACCAGCACTCACCAGCCTGAGAGGCTTCTCTGCTCACCCGCCGGGATGGGTGGGGGTTGGGAGCTGAGGCTCTGGCTTTGGAGGTCAGATTTCAGGGAGAGGATTGGGGTTGGCTGCATGAACACAGCCTGAAGGGGGCTAGTGTGCCACAGCTAGCCAGGATGGAGTCCGGGAAAAAGTCTGGAACTGCCTAAGAGGCAAGAGACCATTTTGTCAGGGTGCACAATGAGAAGGGATTCAAAGCACCGCCTAAACGAACTCCAGAGATGGGCATGGGCCGCGGCTATCAGCGTGGACACCAGAGACGGACATGAAACTCTAAGGCTGCTGCTGCAGCCACCAAGAAGCCTGTGTGCAAGCACAGGTCACTATCCACACATCCCCTCACAAGAGCCTGTGCAACCCACCACTGCAAGGATCCCATGATCCAGGGACAACTTCCCCAGGAGAAAACACGGCATGCCTCAGGCTGTTGCAACATCACAGCGGCCTCTGCTGCTGCAGGCTCGCCCCAAATTCCGTACCCCTCCGTTCCCCCAGCCTGAGTGAGCCAGAGCCCCTAATCAGCTGCTCCTTTAACCCCGTCCTGTCTGAGTGAAGAACAGACGCCCTCAGGTGGCCTACACGCAGAGGCAGGGCCAAATCCAAAGCTGAATCCTGGGAACTGTGCAAATAAAGAAGAGAAAGGGAAATTTCTGCCAGCAGCCTCAGGAGCAGCAGATTAAATCTCCACAATCAACTTGATGTACCCTGCATCTCTGGAACACCTGTATAGATAACTAATCATCCCAAAATTGAGGTGGTGGATTTGGGAGCAACTGTAGACTTAGGGTTTGCTTTCTGCATCTAATTTGTTTCCAGATTTATGTTTATCTTAGTTTAGTATTTAGAGTTTATTATCTCTGGCAGATTACTTTATTGATTTGGTTGCTCTCTTCATCCTTTTTTTATATATAAATATATATAATTTTTTCCTATTTCTCTTTTTGTGAGTCTGTAGGTGTATGTTTCCTTGTGTGATTTTGTCTGTATAGCTTTGCTTTTACCATTTGTCCTAGGGTTCTGTCTGTCCATTTTTCTTTTCTTTTTTTTTTTTTTTGGTATAGTTTTTAGCACATGTTATCATTGATGGATTTGTTTTTTGGTCTGGTTGCTCTCTTCTTTCTTTCTCTCTTTTATTATTTTTTATTTTTATTTTTTTTAATAATTATTTTTCTATTTTTTATTTTAATTATTTTATTTTATTTTTTTCTTTCTTTCTTTTTTTCTCCCTTTTCATCTGAGCCATGTGGCTGATACGGTCTTGGTGTTCCAGCCGAGTGTCAGGCCTGTGCCTCTAAGGTGGTAGACCCAAGTTCAGGATATTGGTCCACTAGAGACCTCCCAGCTCCATGTAATATCAAATGGAGAAAGTTTCCAAGAGAACTCCATCTCAATGCTAACACCCACCTCCACTCAATGAAGAGCAAGATACAGTGCTGGCCAACCTAAGCCAAACAACTAACAGGACAGGAACAAAACCCCACCCATTAAAAGAGAGGCTGCCTAAAATCATAATAAGGTCTCAGACACCCCAAAACACACCACCAGATGTGGTCCTCAGAACCAGAAACACAAGATCCAGACTCATCCACCAGAGCACAGGAACTAGTCCCATCCACCAGGAAGCCTACACATCCCATTGAAGCAACCTTAGCCACTGGGGGCAGACACCAAAAACAATGGGAACTACGAACCAGCAACCTGTGAAAAGGAGACCCCAAATACAATAAGTTAAGCAAAATGAAAAGAAAGAGAAACACACAGCAGATGAAGGAGCAAAGTAAAACCCACTAGACCAAACAAATGAGGAAATAAGGAGTCTACCTGAAAAATAATTCAGAGTAATGATAAAGATGTAGTAAAGATGATACAAAATCTTGGAAATAGAATGGAGAAAATACAAGAAATGTTTAACAAGGACCTAGCAGAACTAAAGAGCAAACAAACAATGATGAACAACACAATAAATGAAATTAAAAATTCTCTAGAAGGAATCAAGAGCTGAATAACTGAGGCAGAAGAATGGATAAGTGACCTGGAAGATAAAATAGTAGAAATAACTACTGCAAAGCCAAATAAAGAAAAAAGAATGAAAAGAATTGAGAACAGTCTTAGAGACGTCTGGAACAACATTAAATGCACCAACATTCGAATTATAGGGGTCCCAAAAGAAGAAGAGTAAGAGAAAGGGACTGAGAAAATATTTGAAGAGATTATAGCTGAAAACGTCCCTACTATAGGAAAGGAAATAGTCAATCAGGTCCAGGAAGTGCAGAAAGTCCCATACAGGATAAATCCAAGGAGAAACATGCCAAGACACATATTAACCAAACTATCAAAAATTAAATACAAAGAAAAAATATTAAAAGCAGCAAGGGGAACACAACAAAAACATACAAGGGAATCCCCATAAGGTTAACAGCTGACCTTTCAGCAGAAACTCTGCAAGCCAGAAGGGAGTGGCAGGACATTATTTAAAGTGATGAAAGGGAAAAACCTACAACCAAGATTTTTCTACCCAGCAAGGATCTAATTCAGATTCGACAGAGAAATTAAAACCTTTACAGAAGAAGGAAAAGCTAAGAGAATTCAGTACCACCAAACCAGCTTTACAACAAATGCTAAAGGAACTTCTCTAAACAGGAAACACAAGAGAAGGAAAAGACCTACAATAACAAACCCAAAACAATTAAGAAAATGGTAATAGGAACATACATATCGATAACTACCTTAAATGTAAGTGGATTAAATGCTCCAACCAAAAGACATAGACTGACTGAATGGATACAAAAACAAGACCCATATATATGTTGTCTACAAGAGACCCACTTCAGACCTAAGGACACATACAGATGGAAAGTGAGGGGATGGAAAAAGATATTCCATGCAAATGGAAATCAAAGGAAAGCCAGAGTAGCAATTCTCATATCAGACAAAATAGACTTTAAAATAAAGATCATTACAAGAGACAAGAAGGACACTACATAATGATCAAGGGATCAATCCAAGTAGGAGATATAACACTTGTAAATATTTATGCACCCGACATAGGAGCACCTCAATATATAAGGCAAATGCTAGCAGCAGTAAAAGGGGAAATCGACAGTAACACAAACATAGTAGGGGAATTTAACACCCCAGTTTAACCAATTGACTGATCATGCAAAATGAATATAAATAAGGAAACACAAGCTTTAAATGATACAGTAAACAAGATGGACTTAACTGATATTTATAGGACATTCCATCCAAAAACAATAGAATACACTTTCTTCTCAAGTGCTCATGGAACATTATCCAGGATAGATCATATCTTGGGCCACAAATTAAGCCTTGGTAAATTTAAGAAAGCTGTAATCATATCAATTATCTTTTCCAACCACAACACTATTTGACTAGATATCAATAACAGGAGAAAATCTGAAAAAAATACACCACATGGAGGCTAAACAATACACTACTTAATAACCAAGAGATCACTGAAGAAATCAAAGAGGATATCAAAAACTCTCTAGAAACAAATGACAATGTAAACACGACGACCCAAAAGCTATGGGATGCAACAAAAGCAGTTCTAATAGGGGAGTTTATAGCAATACAATTCTTCCTCAAGAAACGAGAAACATTGCAAAAAAAAACAACCTAACCTTACACCTAAAGCAATTAGAGAAAGGAGAAAAAAAACCGTGAAAGATAGCAGAAGGAAAGAAATCATAAAGATCAGATCAGAAATAAATGAAAAAGAAATGAAGGAAACAATAGCAAAGATCAATAAAGCTAAAAGCTGGTTCTCTGAGAAGATAAACAAAATTGATAAACCAGTATCCAGACTCATCAAGAACAAAGGCAGAAGACTCAAATCAATAGAATTAGAAATGAAAAAAGAGAAGTAAAAACTGATGCTGCAGAAATACAAAGGATCATGAGAAATTACTACACACAACTATATGTCAATAAAATGGACAAACTGGAAGAAATGGACACATTCTTAGGAAAGTACAACCATCTGAGACTGAAACAGGAAGAAATAGAAGATATAAACAGACCAATAAAAAGCACTGAAATTGAGAGTGTGATTAAAAATCTTCCGAGAAACAAAAGCCCAGGGCCAGATGGCTTCACAGGCGAATTCTATCAAACATTTAGAGAAGAGCTAACACCTATCCTTCTCAAACTCTTCCAAAATATAGCAGAGGGAGGAATACTCCCAAACTCACTCTACGAGGCCACCATCACCCTGATACCAAAACCAGTCAAAGATGTCACAAGGAAAGAAAACTACAGGCCGATATCACTGATGAACATACATGCAAAAATCCTCAACAAAATACTAGCAAACAGAATCCAACAGCACATTAAAAGGATCATACACCATGATCAAGTGGGGTTTATTCCAGGAATGCAAGGATTCTTCAATATATGCAAATCAATCAATATGATACAGCATATTAACAAACTGAAGAATAAAAACCATATGATCATCTCATTAGATGCAGAAAAAGCTTTTGACAAAATTCAACACCGATTTAGGTTAAAAACCCTCCAGAAAGTAGGCATAGAGGGAACTTACCTCAACATAATAAAGGCCATATATGACAAACCCACAGCCAACATCTTTCTCAATGGTGAAAAACTGGTACCATTTCCACTAAGATCAGGAACAAGACAAAGTTGTCCACTCTCACCACTATTATTCAACATAGTTTTGGAAGTTTTAGACACAGCAATCAGAGAAGAAAAAGGAAAAACAGGAATCCAAATCGGAAAAGAGGAAGTAAATCTGTCACTGTTTTCAGATGACATGATACTATACATGGAGAATCCTAAAGATGCTATCAGAAAACTACTACAGCTAATCAATGAATTTGGTAAAGTAGCAGGATGCAAAATTAATGCACAGAAATCCCTTGTGTTCTGATACACTAATGATGAAAAATCTGAATGTGAAATTACCTTTTACCATTGCAACAAAAATAATAAAATGCCTAGCAATAAACTTACCTCAGGAGACAGAAGACCTCTATGCAGAAAACTATAAAACACTGATGAAAGAAATTAAAAATGACACAAACAGATGGAGAGAGATACCATGTTCTTTTATTGGAAGAATCAACATTGTGCAAATGACTCTACTACCCAAAGCAATCTACAGATTCAATGCAACCCCTATCAAACTACCAATGGCTATTTTCACAGAACTAGAACAAAAAATTTCACAATTTGTGTGGAAACGCAAAAGACCTCAAATAGCCAAAGCAATCTTAAGAAAGAAAAACGGAGCTGGAGGAATCAGGCTCCCTGACTTCAGACCGTATTACAGTGTTACAGTAATCAAGACAGTATGATCCTGGCACAAAACTAATATAGATCAATGGAACAGGATAGAAAGCCCAGAGATAAACATACGCACATATGGTCACCTTATTTTTGATAAAGGAGGCAAGAATATACAATCTAGAAAAGACAGCCTCTTCAATATGTGGTCCTGGGAAAACTGGACAGCTACATGTAAAAGAATGAAATTAGAACACTCCCTAACACCATACACAAAAATAAACTCAAAATGGATCAAAGACCTAAATGTAAGGCCAGACACTATAAATCTCTTACAGGAAAACATAGACAGAACACTGTATGACATAAATCACAGCAAGATCCTTTTTGACCCACCTCCCAGAGAAATGGAAATAAAAACAAAAACAAACAAATGGGACCTAATGAAACTTAAAAGCTTTTGCACAGCAGAGGAAAACATAAACAAGACGAAAAGACAACCCTCAGAATGGGAGAAAATATTTACAAATGAAACAACTCTCCAAAATTTACAGGAAGTTCATGCAGCTCATTATGAAAAAAACAAACAACCGAATCCAAAAATGGGCAGAAGACCTAAATAGACATTTCTCCAAAGAAGATATGCAGATTGCCAACAAACACATGAAAGGGTGCTCAACATCACTAATCATTAGAGAAATGCAAATCAAAACTACAATGAAGTATCACCTCACACCAGTCAGAATTCCCATCATCAATATATCTACAAACATCAAATGCTGGAGAGGGTGCGGAGAAAAGGGAACCCTCTTGCACTGTTGGTGGGAATGTAAATTGATACAACCACTATGGAGAACAGTATGGAGGTTCCTTAAAAAACTAAAAATAGAACTACCATACTACCGAGCAATCCCACTACTGGGCATATACCCTGAGAAAACCATAATTCAAAAAGAGTCATGTACCATAATGTTCATTGCAGCTCTGTTTACAATAGCCAGGATATAGAAGCATCCTACGTGTCCATCAACAGATGAATGGATAGAGAAGATGTGGCACATATATACAATGGAATATTATTCAGCCATAAAAAGAAAGGAAATTGAGTTATTTGTAGTGATTTGGATGGACCTAGAGTCTGTCATGCAGAGTGAAGTAACTCAGAAAGAGAAAAACAAATACTGTATGCTAACACATATACATGGTATGTAAAAAAAAAAAAAAAAAGGTTCTGAAGAACCTAGGGGCAGGACAGGAATAAAAACGTAGAGAATGGACTCGAGGACAGGGGGAAGGGGAAGGGTAAGCTGGGACGAAGTGAGAGAGTGTCATGGACTTATATATACTACCAAATAAAATAGATAGCTAGTGGGAAGCAGCCACATAGCACAGGGATATCATCTCGGTGCTTTGTGATCACCTAGAGGGGTGGGATAGGGAGGGTGGGAGGGAGACCCAAGAGGGAAGAGATATGGGGATATATGTATATGTAAAGCTGATTCACTTTGTTGTAAATCAGAAACTAACACACCATTTTAAAGCAATTATGCTCCAATAGAGATGTTAAAAAAAAGTATAGAAAGATCTATGCACATGAATTTTTGCCATACTGATTTGTATATTAGATTAAAAAAAAAGAAACAGTCATAATGCACAACAATGATTGGTTAAATAAATGATGGTAAGAAAAGAGGTAATAATAATAAAAAAAAGAAACAACCAATCCAATTCTTTCCTTTCTAAAAATGTTCAATTTGCTATTGAATAAAAATATTCCCAGTGTTAAAAAATTTTCTAGAAGAATGTCAGTAATCTTTTAAAGTATAGATACATTTTTCTTCTGATATTAACTTGAGTCATTGAATGGCACTAAGCATATAATTAATTAAAGTCAGATTGCCCTGATGTGTGAAAACTCATAGAATTAGCGTCACATCCAGAGGCTCCACCTCTGGGAATTAATTGTCCTCGAGAAAATAATAATTTTTCCCAATATTTAACAATTGATTTTTTTCCAAAATTGAAATCAACGTGAATCTTCTCTAGCAGAGTCTGAGGGCTTGAGGTGAGAGGTGTGTATGAATGGGATGTGTTTGGTGAAAAGAAAATGTAGGAAGCAAAGGCAACTTAGCTGACAACCTGACAACTTAGATTTAGAAAGTGATCTAAGTGGGCAACTTACATCTGCCCATCCCATGAGCAGATCTTCACTTTCTGTTTCACTACTAAAATTACTGGATCGTGGAAGCTAATTGCAAAGAAAAGAAATATTTTTCACTCCGTTTTGGATCTCCCACATTAAGACGCTGCATTAGGAGACTAACCTTCCCACTCTCTGAGCCCAAATTATGTTCCCTTTACAAGATTAGCCAGAGATTAGCTACAATTTACTTGCTATTAATGATATATATTTTGCTTAAAGTAGGAATGCAAAGGTTTGGAAGAAAAGATATAGTCCTTGTCTCATGGCATGTGTATTGTAGTTAGTAAAGCAGATATTGATTTTTAATTACAAATATAAATGTGTGTAATTACAAACTGAGATGAGCACTGTAAAGAAATGTTACTCAGTTCTATAAAATCATATAACAATAAACCTGACCTAGAATTGTGTGTGTGTGTCCCAGATGTGATGGGATAAAGAAGCTATCAGAGAAGATATCCTTGAGGAAGTAACAGATCTGAAAGTGAAGGAAGAGTAGAGGCAAACTAGGTTAAAAAAAAAAAAGTTGGATTGTGGACAGGTGGGTAGAAATGGAGCATTTAAGATGGAGAGAATAGGCTGTTCATATATTCTGTAGCAGGAGGTAGCATGGCATATCAGAGAAGCTACAAAACATCTAGAGGCAACTCTACACACATAAATTTGACATTTTAGGTGAAGTGAATCAGTTCCTCAAAAATCACAAAATACCACAGATCACCAAAATAAAAGAGATAATTTGAATAGTCCTATATCTAGTAAGAAAAATTTAATTTTTAATTTAATTACACAACAAAAAATATATAGCCCCAAATAGTTTCAATGGAAAATTCCATCAAACATTTAAAGAGGAGTTAATACCACTTCTATATAATCATTTCCAGAAAATGGAATGGGAGGCAACACTTCTAGATTCATTCTATGAAACCAGTATTACTCTGTTACCAAATACAGACAAGGAAAGCACAAAAATAAAACTACAGACCAATATAGTTGCAAAAATATTCGACAAAATATTAGCAAATAGAATTCAGTGATATATTAAAAAATTATATGCCATGACCAAGTGTGGTTTACTCCAGATATGAATGCAGATATGTCTTTCCCCTTATTTATATCTTGTTTGATTTATTTCACTGCCACTTTGTAGTTTTTGCCATTCACGTACTACCCACGTTATATTAGATTTACACCTAGGCATTTCAGTCCTTGAGTATTGTAAAAGGTATTATATTTAAATTTTTTGATGTCTATGTATTCAATTCCAGTTTATAGGGAAAAATGAGTTTTGTAAGTGTATCTTCTTTCTTATGGCATTGCTGAAATCACATACTACTTCTAGGTATTTGTAGATTCATTGGGATATTTTATGTAGATTAATTTTACCTTCTGCAAATATGGAGAGTTTTGTTTCTTCCTTTCAAATATATGTTTTTATTTTTTATTCCCTTTTCTTGCCTTATTGCACTGACTAGAAATTCCAGTGCTATATTGAATAAGTGACGAGGGAGAGGACATTCTGACTTTATTCCTGATCTTAGTGGGAAAGCATTCAGTCCTTTATGATTAAGTATAGCATTTGCTATAGATTCTTTTTGTAGATGCTCTTTATATGGTTTTGTAGTTTTTTTTCCTTATTAGCTTGTTAATATAGTGTATTATTTGATAGATTTTTGAGTATTGGATCATCCTTGCATATCTGGAAGATTCAGCATATGATAATGTAAATTCTCCACCACTGTTATACAGATTTAATGGAATACTTAAAATACCAGCAAGAATTTTTGTAGATATAGATAAGATTATAAAATAATTTATATGCAAAAGCAGAGGAACTAGAATAGCTAAAACAATTTGAAAAATAAGAATAAAGTGAGAAGACTTGACCTACACTATTTCAAGAGTTATTATTTAACTATAGTAATCAGGACCTCACAGCATTGATGGAAGGATAGACAGAGAGATCAATGGTATAGAACAACAACTGAGAAATAGATTCACACAAGCATGCCCAACTGATTTTCCATAAAGTTGCAAAAGCAATTCAATGGAGGAAGTAAAGTCTTTCAACAAATGGTGCTGGAACACGTGAACATCTATAAGCAAAAAATATGAATCTTGACCCAAGCCTCACTTTTTATATAAAGATTCACTAGAAAGTGATCATGGACATAAATGTAAAGTAGAAAAATAAAGGTTTTTTTCCTTGAAAAAAAAAGAGACAATTACGGGGTTCTAGGGCCAGGAAAAGAGTTCTTAAACTTGACACCAAAAGCACAATCTATAAAAGGAATATTTGATAAATTGGATTTGTTAAAATTAAAAACTTATGTTTTGTAAAAGAGCCTGTGAAGATCATAAGAAGTTAGACCACAGTGTGGGAGAAATATTTGCAAACCACATATGTGACAAAAGATGAAGACCTAGAACATATAAAGAATCCTCAAAACTAAACAGGAAAATTTCTTGCATCTGCATGTGAATCTACAATTATCTTTAAAAGTATGTTTAATTTAAAAATATCTCTGGTGCATGTGAAGAATGGAGTTCAAGGAGGTCAGATTAGATGCAATAGGAAACTATTGAGTAATTCTAAAACTATTGAGTAATGTTAGACCTAATATGATTAACAACAAGGATGGTAGCAGTAGAAACAGAGAGAAATGGATCGATTCAAGAGGTATAAAAGGGGTACAAGTAGCTGGATTTGGTGATGGATTAGATATGGGGAGTGGGAGAAGAGGGAATGTCAAGGATGAGTTCATCCTAGGTTTCTGACTTGTGTAGAAAACTCTTGAAGAGGACAAAGTAGATATTGGGGGTGGCAGAGGCCACAGATAAGTGGTACAGCTATATTATTATGTACCAGCTAAATATTAAGCCCACCAAGAGCTATATAGGTCCAGGAAACCAGAGAAATTTTTATGATAGAAAAGAAAGATTTAATGTGTTTAAAATCAGGAAGATCCAGCTGAGAGAGAGAGAAAATAAATGGGAATGAACATTTACTAATAGTTGAAAGATATTACCCTTGTTTATTTAACTGAGTAACTGGATTCAGATTGGCTAATGATCAGTCACCAGAGAGAAAATGGAAGATCCTCGATGAAAATTTATGTCTATTTGACTTTTGAGATATTAATCACACTGATTTCCTATGAATTATCTTCTAACAAAAAATAACATCAGTGATCTATCTCTTAATATTAGATTTTAGGAGCAGCTTCTTCATTAACATAGAAAAGGAATTAGGAAATATTCTGATTCACTGAATTTAGACATTTCTTTGTTAACATTCAAGTGTGTATAACAGTTCAGTAATGATTCTTTCAAAGTAAATAGTATTATTTACATTTTGAGAGAGCAGAGTCACCAGAATCACATAGAATCTGCATTTCTTTATCCTTAATGTTCCTTTTAACTCAGTGTGAACAAATTAAAGAGTTGTGCTTGAGGTAGGACTTGATGAGTTAACAACAAAATGAAATATAGAAACATTGCCTTGAACTGAGCCTTTTCTTTTAATAAAAGAATAAAGCCCATTTAAATGTATTATGACTACTGATATGTTTGGCCTTATTTATGCTATTTTATTTTTATTATCTGTTTGTTATTATTTGTAACGCTTGGATAAAATGCTTTCATTTCATTTTTTTCTTTCCATTTTTGGATTGACTAAATTAATTTTTTTCCTTAGTGGTGTGAAAAATATAAAAAATTATATCTATTCTTCCAGTGATTAACTTAAATTATTTTTTAATTTTTTAAATGTTTTACAGTAGGTCTTCATTGGTTAACTATTGTAAATATAGCAGTGTGTACATGTTAATCCCAAACTCCCAATCTATCACTCTCCACACACTTCCCCCCTGGTAACCATAAGTTCACTCTCTAAGTCTGTGAGTCTGTTTCTGTTTTGTAAATAAGTTTATTTGTATCATTATTTTTAGATTCCACATATAAACGATATCATATGATATTTGTCTTTCTATGTCTGACTTACTTCACTTGGTATGATCATCTCCGGGTTCATCCATGTTGCTGCAAATGGTATTATTTCATTCCTTCTGTGGCTGAGTAATATTCCACTGTATATATGTATCACATCCTTTTTATCTGTTCATCTGTTGACAGACATTTAGATTGCTTCCTTTTCTTGGCTATTGTAAACAGTGCTGCAATGGACACTGGGGTGATTATATCCTTTCAAAACATGTTTTTTCTCCAGATATATGCCCAGGACTGGGATTGCTGGATCATATGGTAGCTCTATTTTTACTTTTTAAAGGAACCTCTATACTGTTCTCCATAGTGGCTATACCAATTTACATTCCCTATAATAGTGTAGGAGGGTTCCCTTTCCTCTACACCCTCTCCAGCATTTATGTTTGTAGATTTTTTGATGATGGCCATTCTGACTGGTGTGTGGTGATCCCTCATGGTAGTTTTGATTTGCATTTCTCTAATAATTAACCATGTTGAGCATCTTTTCATGTGCTTCTTGGCCATCTGTATGTCTGCTTTGGAGAAATGTCTATTTAGGACTTCTGCCCATCTTTTGATTGGGTTGTTTGTTTTTCTGATATTGAGCCACATGAGCTGTTTGTAAATTTTGGAGACTAATCCCTTGTCTGTTGCTTCATTTGCAAATATTTTCTCCCATTCTGAGGGTTGTCTTTTCATCATGTTTATGGTTTCCTTTGCTGTTCAAAAGCTTTTAAGTTACATTAGGTCCCATTTGTTTATTTTTGTTTTTATTTTCATTACTCTAGGAAGTGGGTCAAAGAAGATCTTGCTGTGATTTATATCAAAGAGTGTTCTTCCTATGTTTTCCTATAAGAGTTTCATAGTGTCCAGTCTTATATTTAGGTCTGTAATCCATTTTGAGTTTATTTTTGTGTATGGTGTTAGGGAGTGTTCTTATTTTACTCTTTTACATGTAGCTGTCCTGTTTTCCCAGCACCACTTATTGAAGAGACTGTTTTCTCTATTGTATATTCTTGCCTCCTTTGTCATAGATTAATTGACCAGGTGCGTGGGTTTATCTCTGGGCTTTCTATCCTGTTCCATTGATCTATATTTCTGCTTTTGTGCCAGTACCATACTGTCTTGATTATTGTAGCTTTGTAGTATAGTCTGAAGTCAGGGAGCCTGATTCCTCCAGCTCCGTTTTTTTCCTCAAGATTGCTTTGGCTATTTGGGGTCTTTTGTGTTTCCATACAAATTTTAAGATTTTTTGTTCTAGTTCTGTGAAAAATGCATTGGTAGTAATATAGGGATTGCATTGAATCTGTAGATTGCTTTGGGTAGTATAGTCATTTTGACAGTGTTGATTCTTCCAGTACAAGAACATGGTATATCTCTCCATCTGTTCGTGTCATCTTTGATTTCTTTCATCAGTGTCTTATAGTTTTCTGAGTACAGGTCTTTTGCCTCCTTAGATAGGTTTATTCCTACAAATTTTATTCTTTTTGCTGCAATGGTGAATGGGATTGTTTCCTTAATTTCTCTTTCTGATCTTTTGTTGTTAGTGTATAGTAATGTAGGAGATTTCTGTGCATTAATTTCGTATCCTGCAGCTTTACCAAATTCATTGATTAGCTCTAGTATTTTTCTGGTGGCATCTTTAGGATTTTCTATGTATAGTATCATGTCATCTGCAAACAGTGACAGTTTTACTTCTTCTTTTCCAATTTATATTCCGTTTATTTCTTTTTCTTCTCTGATTGCCATGGCTAGGACTTCCAAAACTATGTTGAGTAAAAGTGGTGAGAGTGGATATCCTTGTCTTGTTCCTGATCTTAGAGGAAATGCTTTCAGTTTTTCACCATTGAGAATGATGTTTGTTATGGGTTTGTCATATATGACCTTTATTATACTGAGTTATGTTCCCTCTATGCCTACTTCCTGGAGAGTTTTTATCATAAATTGGTGTTGAATTTTGTGAAAAGCTTTTTCTGCATCTATTGAAATGATCATATGGTTTTTATTCTTTAATTTGTTGATGTGGTGTATCACACTGATTGATTTGCAGATATTGGAGAATCCTTGCATCCCTTGAATAAATCCCACTTGATCATGGTATATGATCCTTTTAATATATTGTTGGATTCAGATTGCTAGTATTTTATTGAGGATTTTTGCTTCTATGTTCATCAGTGATATTAGCCTGTAATTTTATTTTTCTTGGGGTATCTTTGTCTGGTTTTGTTGTAAGGGTGATGGTGACCTCATCTATAAGCATGTAGCTATGTCAGTATTTTCCTCCAATAAATATATTTTTACTTCATCTACTCATATTTTATTAAAATTACTGGAATTTTATTTACAACATGTTACTAAAATTTTCCCTTTATTTTATTACTTTAAAATATTATTTAACAATTATCTTAAGCTTCAAGTGCATATTATCAAAATTTCCTTAGATTAAACTGTATGGTTTAGTGTTTTGTTTTGTTTAGTGTTTGTTTGCTTAGCATGTTTTCTCATGTTCCACATCTCCCTGTCTCTGTTTCATTTTTCTTATTACTGGAGTAATAAGTAATTTGTTCAGGCAAGACTTGTAGGTAGTGAATATTCTGCATTGTATATGACCAAAAATTTTATTTTACTCTAACATGAATGACAATTTAGTTGGATATAAAATTCTAAGTTCAAAATTATTTTCTGGAGAACTTTGAAGATACGAATCATTTGTCTCCAAGCACTGAGAGTTGAAGGTGAAAAATCTGATGTTAATCTTATTCTCATTCCTCTAGAAGAAGGTTATTATTTCACTTCCTACTTTCTAGAGGTTTTTCAGAGTTTCACTCCATACTTAGTCCTGTGGATCCATGTCTCTTAACATTTTTTTTCTTAGCTTTGTTCTTTAGTAGTATTTAGGAGAGTACCTTTGCTTGAACTTCTACCTTACTAATTTGATTTTCTGATCTACACATTTTACTATTTATGCCATTTATTAAACCTTTATTTTGATAATTAGATTTTTAGTTTTCAAGTACTATTTTATAACTTTATGGACTTTTGGGGTCGGGGAAGGAAGAATTTAATTGATGCAATATCCTCTCGAATCTTTCTGAGATCATTAATTAAAGTATTTTGAACTCTTTTTCTTTTTACCCTATAAGTTCTATTTCTCTTAGTGGTTACCTCAAGATTTTTGTGTTTCTTTTACTCAAATATCTGATGATTTTTTTGATGCCTGTCTCTAGTTATGGACATGTTCATTTATAAGTTTTTAGATCAAAGTTAGTGTACTGTTAGCTCAGCTCAAGAGCCACCAGCATTGTTTGGTTAGCACAATGTAGGACATTCAGACTGGCTGGTTGCCCAGGTTATTAATCTTCTGACTGTGTAGGCTCCTTCCTCTTGACAGCATTAAAAAATCTGGGCATTTCCTCATTTCTAGGATATATGGGCTTCATGTGCTTAAGTCAGCCATTTAGAACTTCTAGTGCAAGTAATGAAGTCAAAGTAAGTGAAAGCTTACCTGGAAATGAAGTATGTTCTTTTTAAAAATTAAAATGTATCTATATTTAATTTAAATTATTGTAAATGGTATACTACCCCATTCTTTATAATATACTCATGTGACCTCATATTCAATTTTTAGGCTTTCACAAGTGGTAGAGAATAATCAAATACCTGATTTTCAATACTTCAATTCATTTTTTAATGATATAGCTTTATACCACTCCCTAAAATATGCATTGCTTTTTCAATATTTTATCTGCAGCCCCTTAGCTAAGCTGGTTGAAAATATTTCATCTTCAGTAAATTTCTTTCAAACAATGAACTGTACTTGAATATACACAAGCTATTGTGCCTAGCTCTGCAACCAATTCAAGTCCAGATGATAACATGTGTAATGACATGATGCTGCTAATCACGTGCTTCTGAAGCAGTGAACTTTTTATCACTCTGATTTCTGACTACTGTGTCATATAATGTTTCACATTTCTAATCTCTGCTGCATACCTCAAATGAAGAAATATATTTTCTTTGTTAACCTTGCTTTTTGGAGCTTCAAATTTGTAGTAATTTACAAAAACAAGATGAAAGACAGGTGTGATTTATTTAGTTCCTTCTTGCATATTAAACACGTGAAAGATGATACTAGATCTGTCTAGACAACTTAGCTAACATTGCCTTCCAGTAAGAAAAAGTTGAAATAGGTTCCGCGTGATCTTTTTCTCAGATTGATTTGTTGTTGCTAAATCCAGTTAAAATTACTGTAGAATGCATAAAAGTGAATGTCTCAAACAATGTAGCATACATTCATAAATGTTTCCCAGCAGCTGAAAAGAACATAGATTCTACTTTTTAAAAAAATGTCTGGTAATAATTTTTCAGTATTGATTTTTATTTTTTAATTTTTTTCCAACATCTTTATTGTAGTATAATTGCTCTATAATGGTGCGCTAGCTTCTGCTATATAACAAAGTGAATCAGCCATATGTATACACACGTCCCCATATCCCTTTGCTCTTTCATCTCCCTCCCACCCTCCCTATCCCACCCCTCTAGGTGGTCACAAAGCACGGAGCTGATCTCCCTGTGTTATGCTGCTGCTTCCCACCAACCACCCATTCTACATTTGGTAGTGTATATATGTCCATGCCACTCTCTCACCTCGTCCCAGCCTACCCCTCCCCCTCCCCGTGTCCTCAAGTCCACTCTCCACATCTGCATCTTTATTCCTGTCCTGCCCCTAGGTTCTTCAGAACCTTTTTTTTTTTTCTTTAGGTTCTATATATTGATTTTTATTTTTTTAAAGGACCAGAGTTACATTCAACAATAGTTAACAGAAATCCAGTCACAACTGCTATGATCCACTATTCAAGTTCCAGGTGATTATCTCAAATCACATTATCAACTGTGAAATGAAAAGATAGTTAAGAAGCTTTTTTATCAGTGCTGGAACATTTCTACCAAAAAAGGAATATATACAATACATTTTCTCATAGAGTAAATCTAGATAAATCCTACTTTTGAAAGCAGGAATAAGCCGCTTATACCTAGAAAACAGACATATAGATGATTTGAAATAGTAAACCTATAAATGAACATTCAGGCACGTTTCTAAAGATTAATATATTGGTCTCACAATTAACCATTAATGTTTCTTTTTCAAGCTGGGTGTTTGTCACTCTGATCTTCTAAGGGATCACTAGGGGTGAATGCCTCTATTTTTATCAAAAAGTCTGAATCTTTCAATATGAGTTTTCACTCAGTATATTCAGTATATTTCTTTTTCAATGAGTAACCAATAAAGATAATTTATTTGGCAAAATATTTAGAGTATTTCATCTTTGGTGGCTATTGGTTTGTAATATGCAATCCTAATGGAATCTACCACATCAGATTCCTAACTTCAGAGCTTTTCTTGATTCCAATAAGAATAAAACAATGTAAACTTGGACATGTTGAATACAAAACAACAGAAATAGGAAAATATTTTAAAAGCTGGAACACTGACCAAAACAGATAGGGAATTTTTAACATTAGGAATCTTGGTGTCCAAGTCTGGGCCATATTTATAAGCATTAAAGTATGTGTAAAGTATTAAGAAACGAAATCAACAATTTGTCAAATTGCTCTAATATGCAATACCATTGTCTGTTCCCTTTAAAATCAATTTTCAACCTATAAGCTGAATATGAGCTGAAGAGAGTACTGAGTAAATCAACGTAAGTGTTGATACTACTGGATATGAGAAAAAGGGAGCTTGTGTTTGCAAAGTCAGAGATATTTAGAGCAAGGCTTGAAACCTCCCCAAATTCTCTGTATGTCTCTAGAATATGCTGGGGTTTACTATCTCTACCTTCTGCCAAATAGCGTACTAAATTAGTATTCAGAATACATTCACAAAGAATACTCTGCCCATTTGTTTTCAGGATTATGAGAAACTTCATTAACTAGTGATCATTTGAATTTTGATATGCAATTACTACTCTTAATCTTGTATTTTTTAAGAGATGAGAGTCTTTGATTAGCTTGCACCTCAGAAAGCAAAAAAGAGAATGTAAGAAATTATGTATATTTCCACTTCAAACACAAAAGAAACTACATGGAAGGAATAATTCATCTTGTGAAGTGATTGTGGTGTGAACTATGATGACACTTTGGCTCTTCTACAATTACTGATTTCAACTAAGGGTTTAAGAACAATGCTAGAGAGGTGACCCATTTCGGGGAATATTGAAAATATTCAAAACAAATTACTTCTGGTGGAGGAGTATTTAATTTTATCTGCTAAAACAAGTTTCAAACGGTTCTAATGTTTTCTAAGGTAGAGATTGGAGTTGAGTGATATTCAAACTAATACAGGCATAGCATATTCTTTTCCTGTTTTTTGCATCAAAGTTAGATAATATTTCAACAGAATAATGGTTTTCAAACTGTAGTGTGCATAATAATCACCTGGGATGCTTGTTAAATAGACTCATTGCCAGGCTTTCCCATAGAAATGCTAATTCAGTTGGGCTTGAGTAGTGTTTGGCCATCTGCACTTTTTAAAGCTTCTGAGTTGATTGTCATGTACATAACCAGTTAAAAATTCTGACTCTAAAATATCTATATAATACAACTATAGGAAGAAGCAAGGATCACCCAAAAGACAAGCAAAGGCCATTTATTCTGAGCTTGCTATGGCAAGGGAGTAAAGCACCGTCACTTGCATTTGGCAGAGAATCAAAGCCAGGCAGGAGAGTGAGAAAGTTTTATAGTGAAAAAATGTAGAGGCTTCAGAAATGTCCTAATTGCAGGTTGTGAGCATAAGGAAGCTGAAGGCAAGCTAGCTAGAAGTGAGACATCCTATGTGATTGGTTCAAGGAGCATATTTGGTTTCTCTCTTTTGTCTTGAGTGGGAAACAGGGACAAAAATTAGGGAAGCTGACAGGTATTGACCAAGTCCTGACCATTCTGGTACGAATGCTACAGAGGCTGCAGAGGTCTTGCTGCTGTCCATTAGTATAGTCAGTCTCTACAGATTCCAAACTAAAGAGGACTGGCTTTATGTAGTGCCCCATAATATTTTCCCTATTGTTTTTTTAATACCAAACTTCTCATTTCTAATTCAAAATTAATTCCTTTGGTTTCAGATTTTGTCTTAAAAAAAATGCAAATATACCCATTATCAGATTCTTTACTGAGATCAGATTTCAATCAGAATCATACTATATCATAAGTACGCTAAGAATACATGAAGGGAGTGGAAAGATGATAGTTTACCAAGGAGTAAAATGGTCCAATGCTTAAATGCTAAATATACCCTCACCATTTTCACTGAGAAAGGACCTCTATCAGAAAAAAATATTTTTTTAATTTCTTAATAAAACTTTTTTACTTAAATTGATGATTTCTCATTCTAACATCCTTTCATCAATTTTTCAACAATTATCCAACAGATAGATCAAATCCTGCTTCCATTTTACCCTCTTTCAGGAAAAATTCTCATAAATAATTAATTATTGCTCTTTGGATTCATTTAATATGAAAGGAAAAATACTCAATCCCATGAGTTTAGGATAAGCATAAATCTTTAGGTAATCCCCTTTTTAAATTAAAAGAGCACAGCATTAAAACAAATATAGTCACTCTGAAGTCAATTGTTTTGGATATATTTGTCTGTCTATAAAACTTTTTTATGTTAACCTATTAACTTTTATATCTCAACAGTTAAGAGGCCTAGAAAGTTAGGACAAAAAGCCTAGGGAAGAATGAATTTGGTAGGCACGTACATTATTTCAAAGTCAACAATGGAATTATAAACTGGAAAAAACAAATGCTGGCTATTTTCTACTCAAGTGCATAGATTTATATCTGTACCACATACAGAATCTTACTGATGTCTCTAGAAAAAATAGCCTTATTATAACTAAAGTAAATGGTCTGTCTTTTCATTTTCCTTTAAACCCACTTGAATTTGTAACTCCTTAATGCAACAAAAATAAAGTACACTATATAAGATACTATTGTGAGTTAGGAAATATTTATTCCTTTTATATTAGGTATCACCATGGTACCTAGAGAACTAAAAAACATATTAGGCAACAAGCAAATATTGACAAATGATGAAAGTTTTATGTAGACTATTTCTCCAGAGTATACTCGCTTAATAGACTGACATACTTTCTGGAGCACAGACTATAGGCTTCATGCAATGAGACCTAAAGAATTATTTTGAATAAATAGGAAGGATAGAAAACAGAAATAACAAGTCAGTTATGTCTCCATCCTTCATCTTATTAGGCTGGCCTTGAATAAATGGTTTTTAAAGTACACTCAAAGAAAAGAATGAGACGAGAGAAAGAAAGAGAGAGAGACTGGGGGGAAGGGGAGAAGGAGCACATGAAATCTTTATTCTTTGGGGTTAAGACACTAGATACATCTTCAAAAATACTGAATCACTCCGCTGAATACCTGTAAGTAACATAATATTATAAATCAACTATACCTCAATTAAAAAAAAGACATTAGATACATTAACTAAACTCTGTAGGGAGTAACATACACATCCATCACCTGTCATCAACAGATATGAATCAGTTGAACACACTTTAGTGGGGAATTTTGAGAGCAGAATTTGGGGCACTGCCTGGACATGGTACTTCTGATGGAACAGCATTTAGAATATTGATTATGAGAGGTGAAGTGATCCTGAATAGTTTAATAAGATGATTCCTTTCCATTGAAAGTGTTCAATTTGAAGACTATCTTCACCAGAGTGTCTAATTTAGGAAGGAAAGCACCAGATTAAAAAGTCACAATTTATAGATACCTGAAATCATATATTTATTGAATTGTTTATTTCATCTTTCCCACTTTTAAAATTTAAACTCAAAGATATAAGAGGAGGGGTTTTCTCTTATTTGCCACTGTGCCGCTGGCACCTGGAACACTTAGGCATTGAAAGATATTTGTTGAATCAATTAAGTCAAATGATGGTTCTGGTTCTCTCTTTTTTTAAATGAGGTATAGTTGATGTACAGTATTATATGAGTTTCGAGTGTACAACATATTGATTCACAATTTTTAAAGGTTATATCCCATTTATAGTTCTCATAAAATATTTATTATATCCCCTGTATTGTACTATATATCCTTATAGCTTATTAATTTTATACATAGTAGTATGTACCTCTTTTTTTTAACATCTTTATTGGAGTATAACTGCTTTACAATGGTGTATTAGTTTCTGCTCTACAACAAAGTGAATCAGTTATACATATACATATATCCCATATCTCTTCCCTCTTGCATCTCCCTCTCTCCCACCCTCCCAATCCCACCACTCTAGGTGGTCACAAAGCACCGAGCTTATATCCCTGTGCTATGTGGTTGCTTCCCACTAGCTATCTATTTACATTTGGTAGTGTATATATGTCGATGCCACTCTCTTACTTTGACACAGCTTCCCCTTCCCCTTCCCAATATCCTCAAGTCCATTCTCTAATAGGTCTACATCTTTATTCCTGTCTTGCCACTAGGTTCTTCATGACTTTTTTCTTTTCCCTTAGAATCCATATATATGTGTTAGCATACTGTATTTGTTTTCCTCTTTCTGACTTACTTCACTCTGTATGACAGACTCTAACTCCATCTACCTCACTACAAATAACTCCATTTCGATTCTTTTTATGGCTGAGTAATATTCCATTGTATATATGTGCCACATCTTCTTTATCCATTCATCTGCTGATGGACACTTAGGTTGCTTCCATGTCCTGGCTATTGTAAATAGAGCTGCAATGAGCATTTTGGTACATGACTCTTTTTGAATTATGGTTTTCTCAGGGTATATGCCCAGTAGTGGGATTGCTGGGTCGTATGGTAATTCTATTTTTAGTTTTTTAAGGAACCTCTATACTGTTCTCCATAGTGCTGTATCAATTTACATTCCCACCAAGAGTACAAGAGGGTTCCCTTTTCTCCACACACTCTCAGGCATTTATTGTTTCTAGATTTTTTGAGGATGGCCATTCTGACTGGTGTGAGATGATATCTCATTGTAGTTTTGATTTGCATTTCTCTAATAATTAATGATGTTGAGCATTCTTTCATGTGTTTGTTGGTAATCTGTATATCTTCTTTGGAGAAAGGTCTATTTCGGCCTTCTGCCCATTTTTGGATTGGGTTGTTTGATTTTTTGTTATTGAGCTGCATGAGCTGCTTGTAAATTTTGGAGATTAATCACTTGTCAGTTGCTTCATTTGCAAATATTTTCTCCCATTCTGAGGGTTGTCTTTTGGTCTTGTTTATGGTTTCCTTTGCTGTGCAAAACCTTCTAAGTTTCATTGGGTCACATTTGTTTACTTTTGTTTTTATTTCCATTTCTCTAGGAGGTGGGTCAAAAAGGACCTTGCTGTGATTTATCTCATAGAATGTTCTACCAATGTCTTCCTCTAAGAGTTTGATAGTGTCTGATCTTACATTTAGGTCCATTTTGAGTTTATTTTTGTGCATGGTGTTAGGGAGTGTTCTAATTTCATACTTTTACATGTACCTGTCCAGTTTTCCCAGGACCACTTATTGAAGAGTCTGTCTTTTCTCCACTGTATATTCTTGCCTCCTTTATTGAAGATAAGGTGACCATTTATGCGTGGGTTTATCTCTGAGCTTTCTATCCTGTTCCATTGATCTATATTTCTGTTTTTGTGCCAGTGCTATAGTGACTTGATGAACGTTGCTTTGTAGTATAGTCTGAAGTCAGGGAGCCTGATTACTCCAGCTCCATTTTTCGTTCTCAAGATTGCTTTGGCTATTCGGGGTCTTTTGTGTTTCCATACAAATTATGAAATTTTTTGTTCTAGTTCTGTGAAAAATGCCACTGGTAGTTTGATAGGGATTGCATTGAATCTGTAGATTGCTTTGGGTAGTAGAGTCATTTTCACAATGTTGATTCTTCCAATCCAAGAACATGATATACCTCTCCATCTATTTGTATCATCTTTAATTTCTTTCATCAGTGTCTTATAATTTTCTGCATACAGGTCTTTTGTCTTCTTAGGTAGGGTTATTCCTAGATATTTTATTCTTTTTGTTGCAATGGCAAACGGGAGTGTTTTCTTAAATTCACTTTCAGATTTTTCATCATTAGTGTATAGGAATGCAAGAGATTTCTGTGCATTAATTTTGTATCCTGCTACTTTACCAAATTCATTGATTAGCTCTAGGAGTTTTCTGGTAGCATTTTTAGGATTCTTTATGTATAGTATCATTTCATCTGCAAACAGGGACAGCTTTATTCTTTTTTTCCAATTGGGATTACTTTTATTTCTTTTTCTTCTCTGATTGCTGTGGCTAAAACTTCCAAAACTATGTTGAATAACAGTGGTGAGAGTGGGCAACCTTGTCTTTTCCTGATCTTAGTGGACATGTTTTCAATTTTTCACCATTGAGGATGATGTTGGCTGTGGGCTTATCATATATGGTCTTTATTATGTTGAGATAAGTTCCCTCTATGCCTACTTTCTGCAGGGCTTTTATAATAAATGGGTATGGAATTTTGTCGAAAGGTTTTTCTGCATCTATTGAGATGATCATATGGTTTTTCTCCTTCAATTTGTTAATATGGTGTATCACGTTGATTGATTTGCGTATTTTGAAGAATCATTTTTTTCCTGGGATAAACCCCACTTGATCGTAGTGTATGATTCTTTTAATGTGCTGATGGATTCTATTTGCTAGTATTTTGTTGAGGATTTTTGCATCTATGTTCATCAGTGATATTGGCCTGTAGTTTTCTTTCTTTGTGACATCGCTGTCTGATTTTGGTATCAGAGTGATAGTGGACTCGTAGAATGAGTTTGGGAGTTTCCTCCCTCTGCTAAATTTTGGAAGACTTTGAGAAGGATAGGTGTTAGCTCTTCTCTAAATGTTTGATAGAATTCACCTGTAAAGCCATCTGGTCCTGGGCTTTGGTTTGTTGGAAGATTTTTAATCACAGTTTCAATTTCTGTGCTTGGGATTGGTCTGTTCATATTTTCTATTTCTTCCTGCTTCAGTCTCGGCAGGTTGTGCATTTCTAAGTATTTGTCCATTTCTTCCAGGTTGTCCATTTTATTGCATAGAGTTGCTTGTAGTAATATCTCATGATTCTTTGTATTTCTGCAGTGTCAGTTGTTACTTCTCCCTTTTCATTTCTAATTCTATTGATTTGTGTCTTCTCCCTTTTTTTCTTCATCAGTGTGACTAATGGTTTATCATTTTTGTTTATCTTCTCAAAGAACCAGCTTTTAGTTTTTTTGATCTTTGTTATCATTTCTTTCATTTCTTTTTTTTTCACACACACACACTGTATTTTATTTTTACAAGAGATAAATAGACTGACACCAAGCATTGTACATGGATGACCACAACAAAAGCAACAATGATTGCAATTACCAAACATGAAACACACTCATACTATGTCATAATATTGACATTCTGTCCAGTAATCCTCCACTGTAACAGCTCCTTTACTTTGCAGTGAAAATTTATTTGTATATTCTTTGCCTCTGAGTCCTTGTGGGATTTTTTTTAAAATTCAGACAGAAAGTCACAAAAATTATACTCATCCTCATCAG
Source organism: Balaenoptera ricei (assembly GCF_028023285.1). NCBI lineage: Eukaryota > Metazoa > Chordata > Mammalia > Artiodactyla > Balaenopteridae > Balaenoptera > Balaenoptera ricei. The sequence goes on from NC_082660.1 coordinate 75,716,162, forward strand.
TTCACTCAGTCCCATGTAATTAATTTTTTTTTTCATCTTGATCTTTTGTTAGCACTTTTATGAGTTCATCAGTTTTTCATTAGAGTTCTGAAAACGCTTATTCATTCAGTTCAGCAGTACAGTCAGTTACCAGAAACCTGTACTTGTCAGAGTCTTTTCCATGAATTTCTTGTAGATGAAACCCTTTTATAGGAACATATTTGCAAAAGCATCAGAGTACAGCCAGAACTGTCGGTAAATGGCAAAAGACTTAAAAATGATCACAGTTAACGATTTGATGAAAGTTCATAATAATGCAGTTGACAAGAAAATTAGTTATATCTGAGATATACATTTTAAAGTAATAACTAGGATTATGACTTATAACATTATACCAGAACATATAAGATTTTTAGAAATTTCATGTAATGTCTGAAACATTTATATTAACATATTTCCATACAAATAACCCAATGAAAGTTTAATATTAGTTGTTTTGTTTGTTTGTTTTTTTATACTGCAGGTTCTTATTAGGCATCAATTTTATACACATCAGTGTATACATGTCAATCCCAATCGCCCAATTCAGCACACCACCATCCCCACCCCACCGCAGTTTTCCCCCCTTGGTGTCCATATGTCCGTTCTCTACATCTGTGTCTCAAATTCTGCCTGGCAAACTGGCTCATCTGTACCATTTTTCTAGGTTCCACATACATGTGTTAATATATGATATTTGTTTTTCTCTTTCTGACTTACTTCACTCTGTATGACAGTCTCTAGATCCATCCACGTCTCAACAAATGACTCAATTTCGTTCCTTTTTATGACTGAGTAATATTCCATTGTATATATGTACCACATCTTCTTTATCCGTTCGTCTGTTGATGGGCATCTAGGTTGCTTCCATGACCTGACTATTGTTAATAGTGCTTCAATGAACATCCGGGTGCATGTGTCCCCTTGAATTACGGTTTTCACTGGGTATATGCCCAGCAGTGGGATTGCTGGGTCATATGGTAATTCCACTTCTAGCCTTTTAAGGAACCTCCATATTGTTCTCCACAGTGGCTGTATCAATTTACATTCCCACCAACAGTGCAAGAGGGTTCCCTTTTCTCCACACCCTCTCCAGCATTTGTTGTTTGTAGATTTTCTGATGATGCCTATTCTAACTGGTGTGAGGTGATATCTCACTGTAGTTTTGATTTGCATTTCTCTAATAATTAGTGATGTTGAGCATCTTTTCATGTGCTTTTCATGTGCTTTTCATTTCCTTCATTTCTTTTTCATTTACTTCTGATCTGATCTTTATGATTTCTTTCCTTCTGTTAAATTTGGGGTTTTTTTGTTCTTCTTTCTCTAATTGCTTTAGGTGCAAGTTCAGGTTGTTTATTTGAGATGTTTCCTGTTTCTTAAGGTAGGATTGTATTGCTATAAACGTCCCTCTTAGAACTGCTTTTGCTGCATCCCATAGGTTTTGGGTCATCGTTTTTTCATTGTCGTTTGTTTCTAGGTATTTTTTGATTTCCTCTTTGGTTTCTTCAGTGAGCTCTTGGTTATTAAGTAGTGTGTTTTTAGCCTCCATGTGTTTGTATTTTTTACAGATATTTTCTTGTAATTGATATCTAGTCTCACAGCAGTGCGGTCGGAAAAGCTACTTGATACGATTTCAATTTTCTTAAATTTACCAAGCTTGATTTGTGACCCAAGATATGATCTATCCTGGAGAATATTCCATGAGCAATTGAGAAAAATGTGTATTCTGTTGTTTTTGGATTGATTGTCCTATAAATATCAATTAAGTCCATCTTGTTTAATGTATCATTTAAAGCTTGTGTTTCCTTATTAATTTTCATTTTGGATGATCTGTCCATTGGTGAAAGTGGGGTGTTAAAGTCCCCTACTATGACTATGTTACTGTTGATTTCCCCTTTTATGGCTGTTAGTATTTCCCTTATGTATTGAGGTGCTCCTATGTTGGTTGCATAAATATTTACAATTGTTATATCTTCCTCTTAGTTCTATGCCTTGATCATTATGTAGTGTCCTTCTTTGTCTCTTGTAATCATCTTTATTTTAAAGTCTATTTTGTCTGTTTTGAGAATTGCTACTCCAGCTTTCTTTTGATTTCCATTTGCATGGAATATCTTTTTCCATCCCCTCACTTTCAGTCTGTATGTGTCCCTAGGTCTGAAGTGGGTCTCTTGTAGACAGCATATATACGGTTCTTGTTTTTGTATCCATTCAGCCAGTCTGTGTCTTTTGGTGGGAGCATTTAATCCATTTACATTTAAGGTAATTATCAATATGTATGTTCCTATTCCCATTTTCTTAATTGTTTTGGGTTTGTTATTGTAGGTCTTTTCCTTCTCTTGTGTTTCTTGCCTAGAGAAGTTGCTTTAGCATTTGTTGTAAAGCTGGTTTGGTGGTGCTGAACTCTCTCAGCTTTTGCTTGTCTGTAAAATTTTTAATTTCTCCATTAAATCTGAATAAGATCCTTGCTGGGTAGAGTAATCTTGGTTGTAGGTTTTTCTCTTTCATCACTTTAAATATGGCCTGCCACTCCTTTCTGGCTTGCAGAGTTTCTTTTGAAAGATCAGCTGTTAACCTTATGGGGATTCCCTTGTGTGTTATTTGTTGTTTTTCCCTTGCTGCTTTTAATTTGTATTCTTTGTATTTAATTTTTGATAGTTTGATTAATATGTGTCTTGGCATGTTTCTCCTTGGATTTATCCTGTATGTGACTCTCTGTGCTTCCTGGACTTGATTAACTATTTCCTTTCCCATATTAGGGAAGTTTTCAACTATAATCTCTTCAAATATTTTCTCAGTCCCTTTCTTTTTCTCTTCTTCTTCTGGAACCCCTACAATTCGAATGTTGGTGCGTTTAATGTTGTCCCAGAGGTCTCTGATACTTTCCTCAGTTCTTTTCATTCTTTCTTCTTTATTCTGCTCTGCAGTAGTTATTTCCACTATTTTATGTTTCAGGTCACTTTTCCGTTCTTCTGCCTCAGTTATTCTGCTATTAATCTCTTCTAGAGTATTTTTAATTTCATTTATTGTGTTGTTCATCATTGTTTGTTTGATCTTTAGTTCTTCTAGGTCCTTGTTAAATCTTCCTTGCATTTTCTCTATTCTATTTCCAAGATGTTGGATCATCTTTACTCTCATTATTCTGAATTCTTTTTCAAGTAGACTGCCTATTTCCTCTTCATTTGTTAGGTCTGGTGGGTTTTTACCTTGCTCCTTCATCTGCTGTGTGTTTTTCTGTCTTCTCATTTTGCTTATCTTTCTGTGTTTGGGGTCTCCTTTTCGCAGGCTGCAGGTTCGTAGTTCCCGTTGTTTTTGGTGTCTGTCCCCAGTGGTTAAGGTTGGTTCAGTGTGTTGTGTAGGCTTCCTGGTTGAGGGGACTAGTGCCTGTGTTCTTGTGGATGAGGTGGATCTTGTCTTTCTGGTGGGCAGGTCCACGTCTGGTGGTGTGTTTTGGGGTGTCTGTGGCCTTGTTATGATTTTAGGCAGCCTCTCTGCTAATGGATGGGGCTGTGTTCCTGTCTTGCTATATGTTTGGCATAGTGTGTCCAGCACTGTAGCTTTCTGGTCGTTGAGTGAAGCTGGGTCTTGGTGTTGAGATGGAGATCTCTGGGAGACTTTTGCCGTTTGATATTACGTGGAGCTGGGAGGTCTCTAGTGGACCAGTGTCCTGAAGTTGGCTCTCCCACGTCAGAGGCACAGCACTGACTCCTGGCTCAAGCACCAAGAGCCTTTTATCCACACCACTCAGAATAAAAGGGAAAAAAAAATAGAAATAAAGAAAGAGGATAAAATAAAATAAAGTAAAATAAATAAAGTTATTAATATAAAAAATAAAAAATATTATTAAGAAAAAAATTTTTTAAAGTGAAAACAAAAACAAACAAAAAATAACGGATGCACAGAGCCCTAGAACAAATGTTGAATGCAAAGCTATACAGACAAAATCACACACAGAAGCATACACATATACTCTCACAAAAAGAGAAAAAGTGGACAAAATAATTCTTTGCTCCCAAAGTCTACCTCCTCAATTTGGGATGATTCATTGTCTATTCAGGTATTCCACAGAGGCAGGGTGCATCATGTTGCTTGTGGAGCTTTAATCCACTGCTTTTGAGGGTGCTGGGAGAGATTTCCCTTTCTCTTCTTTGTTTGCACAGCTCCCGGGGTTCAGCTTTGGATTTGGCCACGCCTCTGGTGTAGGTCTCCTGAGGACGTCTGTTCCTCACTCAGACAGGAGGGGGTTAAAGGAGCAGCTGATTCGGGTGCTCTGGCTCACTCAGGCCGGTTGGAGGGAAGGATATGGATACGGGGCCAGCCTGCAGCAGCAGAGGCCGGTGTGACTTTGCAACAGCCTGAGGCGCACTGTATATTCTCCCAGGGAAGTTGTCCCTGGATCATGGGACCCTGGCAGTGGCAGGCTGCACAGGCTGCCGGGAGGGGTGGTGTGGAGAGTGACCTGTGCTTGCACACAGGCTTCTTGGTGGTGGCAGCAGCAGCCTTAGCATCTTATGCCGGTCTCTGGGGTCCACACTGATAGCCGCGGCTCACGCCCATCTCTGGAGCTCCTTTAAGCAGCGCTCTGAATCCCCTCTCCTTGCGCACCAGGAAACAAAGAGGGAAGAAAAAGTCTCTTGCCTTTTCGGCAGTTCCAGACTTTTTCCCGGACTCCCTCCCGACTAGCTGTGGCGCACTAGCCCCCTTCAGGCTGTGTTCACGCCGCCAACCCCAGTCCTCTCCCTGTTTCCTGACTGAAGCCCTAACCTCAGCTCCCAGCCCCCACCCACCCAGGCGGGTGAGCAGACAAGCCTCTCGGGCTGGTGAGTCCTGGTCGACACCAATCCTCTGTGCGGGAATCTCTCTGCTTTGCCCTCCGCTCCCCTGTTGCTGTGCTGTCCTCCGTGGCTCCGAAGCTTCCCGCCTCCGCCACCCGCAGTCTCTGCCCACAAAGTTGCTTCCTAATGTGTGGAAACCTTTCCTCCTTCACAGCTCCCTCCCACTGGTGCAGGTCCCGTCCCTATTCTTTTGTCTCTGTTTTTTCTTTTGCCCTACCCAGGTACGTGGGGAGTTTCTTGCCTTTTGGGAGGTCTAAGATCTTCTGCCAGCATTCAGTGGGTGTTCTATAGGAGCAGTTCCACGTTTAGATGTGTTTATTTTGCATCTGTGGGGAGGAAGGTGATCTCCGCATCTTACTCTTCCGCCATCTTCTCCTCACTCCCCTGGATTGTCTTTTCATCTTATGGTCTCCTTTGCTGTGCAAAAGCTTTTAAGTTTCATTAAGTCCCATTTGTTTATTTTTGTTTTTATTTCCATTTCTCTAGGAGGTGGATCATAAAGGATCTTTCTGTGATTTATGCCATAGGGTGTTCTGCCTCTAAGAGTTTTATAGTGTCTGGCCTTACATTTAGGTCTTAAATCATTTCGAGTTCATTTTTGTGTATGGTGTTAGGGAGTGTTCTAATTTCATTCTTTAGCATGTAGTTGTCCAGTTTTCCCAGCACCACTTATTGAAGAGGCTGTCTTTTCCCCACTGTATATTCTTGTCTCCTTTATCAAAGATAAGGTGACCATATGTGCGTGGGTTTATCTCTGGGCTTTCTATCCTGTTCCATTGATCTATATTTCTGTTTTTGTGCCAGTACCATACTGTCTTGATTACTGTAGCTTTGTAGTATACTCTGAAATCCAGGAGGCTGATTCCTCCAGCTCCATTTTTTCTTTCTCAAGATTGCTTTGGCTATTCAGGGTCTTTTGTTTTTCCATACAATTTGTGAAATTTTTTGTTCTAGTTCTGTGAAAAATGCCAGTGGTAGTTTGATAGGGATTGCATTGAATCTGTAGATTGCTTTGGGTAGTATAGTCATTTTCACAGTGTTGATGCTTCTAATCCAAGAACATGGTATATCTCTCCATCTATTTGTATCATCTTTAATTTCTTTCATCAGTGTCTTATAATTTTCTGCCTACAAGTGTTTTGTCTCCTTAGGTAGGTTTATTCCTAGATATATATATATATTTTTTGCAATGGTAAATGGGAGTGTTTTCTTAATTTCACTTTCAGAGATTTCATCATTAGTGTATAGGAATGCAAGAGATTTCTGTGCATTAATTTTGTATCCTGCTACTTCACCAAATTTATTGATTAGCTCTAGTAATTTTCTGGTAGCATCTTTAGGATTTTCTATTTATAGTATCATGTCATCTGCAAACAGTGACCAGTTTGTACCTCTTAATCCGTAACCCTTATCTTGTTGCTCCCCCTTCCCTTTCCCTAGTTGTAATCACTAGTTTATTCTCTATATCTGTGATTATGTTTCTGTTTTGTTATATATATATTCATCTGTTTTTTTTTAGATTCCACATATGTGATATCATACAGTATTTCTCTTTCTCTCTCTTAATTATTTCACTTAGCATAATATCCTCCGTTTGTGTTGTTGCAAATGGCAAAGTTTCATTCATTCTTTTTTGTGGCTGAATAGTATTATCTTTTATGTATAATGGAATAGATAGATGATAGATAGATATGCCACAACTTATTTTTCCATTCATCTGTTAATAGACACTTAGGTTGCCTCCATGTCTTGGCAATCGTAAATAATGCTGCTATGAACTTTGAGATGCATGTATCTTTTCACATTAGTGTTTTGATTTATTCCAGATAAATATCCCCGAGTGGAATTGCTGGCTTATATGGTAGTTCTATTTTTGGTTTTGTTAGGAACCTCCACAGTGTTTTCCATAGTGGCTGCACCAATATACATTCCAACCAATTGTTTACAAGGGTTCCCTTTTCTCCATATCCTCACCAAGAGTTGTTATTTATACTTGTTTAGATGGTAGCCATTCTGATAGGTATGAGGCAATATCTCATTGTGGTTTTAACTTGCATTTCCCTGAGCATCTTTTCATGTGCCTGTTGGCCATATGCATGTTTTCTTTGGAAAAATGTCTATTCATGTTTTCTGCCATTTTCTAATCAGATCATTTGGGTTTTTTTTATGTTGAGTTGTATGATGTGTTTATATATTTTGGATATTACGCTCTTACTGCTCATACCATTTGCAAATATTTTCTCCCATTCAGTAGATTATCTCTTTGTTTTGTCAATGGTTTCCTTTGCTGTGCAAAAAGTTTTAAGTTTAACTAGGCCCCATTTGTTTATTTTTGCTCTTATTTCCTTCGCTTTAGGAGACAGATCCAAAAAAATATTGCTATGATTTATGTTAAAGAGTGTTCTGCTTGAGTTTTCTTTTAAGAGTTTTATGGTTTCCAGGCTTACATTTAGGCCTTTAATCCATTTTGAGTTTACTTTTGTATATGGTGTGAGAAAATGTTCTAATTTCATTTTTTATATGTAGCTGTAAAGTTTTCCCAGTGCCACTTATTGAAGAGACTGTCTTTTCTCCATCATATACTCTTGCCTCCTTTGTCATAGATTAACTGACCATAAGTAAGTGGTTTTATTTGTGGGATCTCTGTTCTGTTCCATTGATCTCTGTGTCTGTTTTTGTGCCAATACCATACAGTTTTGGTGACTGTAGCTTTGTAGTACACTCTGAAATCAGGGAGCATGATTCCTCCAGTTCTGTTCTTCTTTCTTCCACACATTTTTAAAATTATTGTTCTAGATCTGTGAAAATAGCCCTTGGCATTTTGATTTGGAGAAGCATTGACTCTCCAAATGGGCTTGGGTACTGTGGTCATTTTAACAATATTATTTCTTCCATTCCATGAACATGTATATCTTTCCATCTGCTTGTATTGTCTTTAATTTCTTTCATCAGTGTCTTATTATCACTGTACAGGTCTTTTACCTCCTTAGGTAGGTTTATTCCTAGGTGTTTTATTCTTTTTAATGCAATTGTAAATTTGATTGTATTCTCAATTTCTTTTCGAATAGTTCATTGTTAACATATAAAAATACAACAGGGTCTTCCCTGGTGGCGCAGTGGTTGAGAATCTGCCTGCCAATGCAGGGGACACGGGTTCGAGCCCTGGTCTGGGAAGATCCCACATGCCGCGGAGCGACTAGGCCCGTGAGCCACAATTGCTGAGCCTGTGCATCTGAAGCCTGTGCTCCACAACAAGAGAGGCCACGATAGTGAGAGGTCCGCGCACTGCGATGAAGAGTGGCCCCCGCTTGCCACAACTAGGGAAAGCCCTCGCACAGAAACGAAGACCCAATGCAGCCATAAATAAATAAATAAAATTTACAAAAAATACAACAGACTTCTGTATATTTTGTATCCTGCAACTTCACTGAATTCCTTGATAAGCTCTAACAGTTTTTTTGGTTTTTGTTTTTTTGTTTTTTGTTTTTGGTGGCATCTTTAGGAATTTCTATGTATATTCTCATATCATCTGCAGACAGTGACAGTTTTACCTCTTCTTTTCCAATTTGGATTCCTTTTATTTCTTTTTTTGTCTGATTTCTTTAGCTAGGCCATCCAATACTATGTTGAATAAAAGTGGCAAGAGTGGGCATTCTTGTCTTGTTCCTGATCTTAGAGCGAATGCTTTCAGCTTTTCACCATTGAGTATGATGTTAGCTGTGGGCTTATCATATATGGTCTTTAATATGTTGAGGTATGTTCCCTCTATGCCCACTTTCTGGAGAGTTTTTATCATAAATGAATGTTGAATTTTATCAAAAGCTTTTTCTGCATCTATTATGATGACCCTATGGTTTTTATTCTTGAATTTGTTAATATGGTGTATCACATTGATTGATTTGAAGTTACTGAAAAATCCTTGCATCCCTGGAATAAACCCCTTGATCATGGTATATGATCCTTTTAATATATTGTTGGATTCAGTTTGCTAATATTTTGTTGAAAATTTTGCATCTATGATTGTCAGTGATATTGGTCTACAATTTTCTTCTTTTTTGTGATACCTTTGTCTGGTTTTGGTATCACAGTGATGTTGGCCTCATAGAATGAGTATGGAAGCATCCCTTCCACTGCAATTTTTTGGAAGAATTTGAGAAGGATTGTTGTTAACTCTTCTCTAAATGTTTGGTAGAATTTGCTTGTGAATTCATCTAGTCCTGGACTTTCGTTTGCTGAGAGTTTTTAAACTACTGATTCAGTTTCCTTACTGGCAGTTGGTTTGCTCATTTTTTCAAATCTTCTTGGTTCAGTGTTAGGAGATTGTACATTTCCAAGAATTTATCAATTTATTCTAGACTGTCCATTTTATTGGCATATAGTTGTTAGTAGTAATCTCTTATGATCCTTTGTACTTCTGTGGTGTCAATTGTAGCTTCTCCTTTTTCATTTCTGATTTTATTGATTTGGGCCTTCTCTTTTTTCTTCAGTCTGACTAAAGGTTTATCAATTTTGTTTATCTTTTCAAAGAACCACCTCTTAGTTTCATTGATATTTTCTATCATTTTTTAGGCTCATTTTCATTTATTTCTGCTCTGATATTTATGATATCTTTCCTTCTATTAACTTTGGGTTTTGTTTGCTCTTTTTCTAACTCCTTTAAGGGTAAGGTTAGGACGTTTATTTAAGATTTTTCTTCTTTCCTGAGATAAACTTGTATAGCTATAAACTTTCCTCTTAGAACTGCTTTTGACATGTCTCATAGATTTTGGATCGTGTTTTCATTTTCATTTGTCTCCAGGTTTTTTTTTTTTTAATTTCTTCTTTGATATCTCCAGTGATTCATGGTTTGTTCACTAGCTTATTGCTCAGCCTCCATGTGTTTGTGTTTCTTGCAGTTTTTTCTTGCAGTTGATTTCTAGTCTCAAAGCATTTTAGAGAGTAAAGTTATTGATATGATTTCAATTTTCTTAAATTTACCAAGGCTTATTTTGTTGCCTAGCATGTGATTTATCCTGGAGGATGTTCCACGTCCATCTGAAAAGAATGGGTATTCTGCTGCTTTTGGATGGAATGCTCTATATATATCAATTAAGTCCACCAGGTCTAATGTGTCTTTTAAGGCCAATGTTTCCTTATTGACTTTCTGTGTATTCATTAAGTGGTGTGTTAAAATCCCCTACTATTAACTGTGTTACTGTTGATTTCTCCCTTTATGTCTGTTAATATTTACATTATGTATTTAGGTATTCCTATGTATATATATATTTATGATTGCTTATCTTTTTCTTGGATATCCCTTGATTATTATGTAATGTCCTTCTGTGTCTTTTATAACAGTCCTTATTTCAAAGTCTATTTTGTGTGATATAAGTATTGCTTCCCTGGATTTCTTTTGATTTCCATTTGCATGGAATACCTTTTCCATCCTCTTACTTTCATTCTGTGTAGGTCTTTAGAACTGAGGTTTGTCTCTTGTAGGCAGCATGTATATGGGTCTTATTTTTGTATCCTGTGCACTGCTGTATGGGGGCCTGGGCCCTCTGGTGGTCAGGGCTATGTCCAAGGCAACTGTGGACTCAGGAGTCTTAAGACAGCTTGTCTGCTGGGTGGTAGTGTTGTGTCCACACCCAGTTAGTTGATTGGCCTGAGGCATCTCAGCATTGGAGCCTGCAGATGGTTGGGCTGGGGTATGGCTGGGTTCTAGGGCTAATAAGCTAGAGGGAGGATTCCAAAATGGCGCTTGCCAGCACCAGTGTCCATGTGGTAGATCAAGCTCCCCAAACTGGTTTCTGCCAGTGTTTATGTCCCCAGGGTGAGCTCCCATTGCCTCCTGCCTTTCTAGGAGGCTCTTCAAGATCAGCAGGTGGCTCTAGCCCAGGCTCCTATCAAACTACTGCTTCTACCCTGGGTTTTAGAGCATGTGAGATTTTGTGTGTGCCCTTTAAGAGTGAAGTGTCCATTTCCCTCAACCCTCTGGGACTTCCAAAAGTAAGCCCCACTGGCCTTCAAAGCCAAATGCTCTGGGGACTTGTTTTCCTGGTGAAGGACCCCTGGGCTGTGGAGCCCAACATGGGGCTCAAAACTCTCACTTCTTTGGGAGAACCTCTGCAATTGTAATTATTCTTCCATTTGTAGGTCACCTAGTGGGAGGGTATGGGATTTGACTACATCATGACTCCATTCCTCTTATCCATCTCATGACTTCTTCTTTGTATCTTTAGTTGTAGAAGACATTTTTTGGTTAGGTTCTGGTCTTTTTCATTGATGGTTGTTCTGCAAATAGTTGTGATTTTGATGTGAATGTGAGAGGAGGTGAGCTCAGGGTTTTTCGACTCTGCCATCTTGACAATAGATCTTCCGCTCCAGTTCTCTTTGAACTTAATGTAAATTTTTGCATGTGATGTGCAAATCTTCTTTTATGTCTCTCTATTCTGGATATTCTATAGGCCTAAATTTTTACATCTCAATCTTCATTTTACTGTAACCATGGCATCTTTCTTTAAGCATCTCTGCCTGGAGGTATAGTGCTTATTGCAGGTTAGTTGGGGAGATGAGAGTATCAGGTCTTCAAAATAATAATAATTTGGCTAGTAGAAAATAATTATTAACCTAAATTTAACAAATATATAAGAACTGTGTTTATAAAACAAGAACACAAAAATGATTTTCCTAAATGTAAACCCCTCAAAAATGTTAACTAAATACAGATTTAGTTATATGTAACTAATAAGTCATAAATGTGAGCTAGTAAGGACTTACCTAGTTAATCCAATTTTCACAGGTGTAAAATACAGTATTAAAATTAGAAAGCAATGAAAGTTAAATAATCATTAGTCCCAAATTTTTCTCCAAACTTCTCAGCAATGCAGATGGCATAAGATATATCTAAAGCAATTCCAAACAAACATTTTGAGCTCAGGTCACTTTTGGGAGCCCTAGAACTCTTGTTCTGTTTAGTGAAACTCACTCTGCCCATCCAGAAGTTGCATTGTATTTTGTTTTTGTGATATATAGAAGGTATAATCTGACACTTTAAAGAAGCCCTGTTTTACTTCCCTCAAGAGTACTGCTAAAAATGTGTTTAGTATTCAATGAATTCAGTAATTTTTGTTTTTATCTTTTTAATGTTACTCTCTTGGATAAATAGTTAACATGTGCCGGTTCTAAAGCAGTCCTTCAAGCAACTCACATGTATTTCTGAAATCTTAGATGGTTATTTCATCTCATAAATGAGAAGTTCCAGTAATATGAAAAACAGACCTTTTAAATTGCTCTCTCTTTTGTCCAATCATCAAAGATACTTGCACACTAATCTTTGTTTATATATAAGCCATGCATATTAAAAGTCTTTATTTGTGTAATGGTGCCATAGCCCACTACTACTATGCATTTATTGGCATTAAAAAAGAAGAAGAAGAAACCTTCTTCAAGAGTCCTAATTTTAGAAATCCAAGGCTAGGGTAAAAGTGGATGCTACCAAGGTCAAAGGAAGCAATTGGATATAGGTCTGAAGTTGAAAAAGGCAAAAGAAACAAAACAAAACAAAAGAAAAAAACCCCACCTTTAATTGATAGGGTTTGGAGTGAGGGGCAATGGCTAGAAGGCACTGTGTTACAATCAGGGATCTCAGAGGGCACAGCAGTAGAAATGAGCATGTTATCGATATAATAGGGTTGATGGATGGGCTGACAATAAAGAACCTGACCTGACAAGAATATGACTTTTCTACTGGATGTAAAGGGTACCAGGATTGGCTGGAGAAGGGCTAGATTACAGAAACCTAAAAATGACAGACTGAGAAACATAGGCATGATACAAATTTTGGGTTAGTATATTGTTTAATTATTCAAAGCACTTTTTTAAAGTTTTTCTTGTTGAAGTATAGTTGCTGTACAATGTTATATAAGTTACAGGTATACAATATAGTGATTCACAATTTTTAAAGTTTATACTCCATATATAGTTATTATAAAATATTGACTGTATTCCCCATGTTGTACAATATACCCTTGTAGATTATTTTTTACCTAATAGTTTTTACCTCTTAATCTCCTACCCTATATTGACCCTCCCCTTTCCCTCTCCCCACTGGTAACCACAAGTTTGTATCGATGAGTCTGATTCTTTTAAGTTGTATTTACTAGCTTGTTGTATTTTTTAGATTCCACATACAAGTGATATCATACAGTATTTGTCTTTCTCTGTCTGACTTATTTCACTTAGTATAATGCCCTCCAAGTCCATCCATGTTGTTGCAAATGGAAATTTTTCATTCTTTTTTATGGCTGAGTAGTATTCCATTGTGTGTATATGTGTGTGTGTGTGTGTGTGTGTGTGTATATATGTGTATATATATATATATATCACATCTTCTTTATCCATTTTTCTGTTGATGGACACTTAGGTTGCTTCCATACCTTGGCAAATTGTAAATAATGCTGCTATGAACATTGGGGTGCATGTATCTTTTTGAATATGTGTTTTTGTTCTTTCAGATATATACCCAGGAGTGGAATTGTTGGGTTATAAGGTAGTTCTATTTTTAGTTTCTTGAGAAGCCTCCATACTGTTATCCATAGTGGCTGCACCAATTTACATTCCTACCAACAGTATACGAGGGATCCCTTTTCTCCACATCCTCACCAACATTTGTTATTTGTGGGTTTTTTTGATGATAGCCATGCTGACAGGTGTGAGGTGATATCTCGTGGTTTTGATTTGCATTTCCCTGATAATTGGCAATGTTATAATTTTGAAAATTAAAGAGAAGTGGTAAATGTAACTCCTAAAATAATTTAATTAAATCATGTTGTGATTAAAACTTTTAATAGATATTACTTTATAAAATGTAAATTGTTTATATTTTAATTTTTAATTGCAAATTAAATCTCCCTGACTGCCTTCCAGGGAAATTATTTTAAAATAAATGTTTTGATAAAATAAATGGCTTAAATCTCTAAATGAGATTTCTTCATATTTTCTTTAATATTTCAAAAGAAAGTCCCTGTATGCTAAAAGTAGAAACTAGGGTCTGTATTTCAGTTTTGTCTCTGAGGTCTTTCACCATTTTCTCAGTTTATGCCTGTCTCTGTAAAATGTCAAAACAGTCAACTCAAATAATGAAAAATTCAGTCAACCAATTGCTTAGACAGCCTGTGCAACTTTGGGAAAGAAACATCCATGATTTTTTTTCTGGTTATCTTGGTCTTTCCTTTCCATTCTATTTGTTTTGACAGGTATGCTTCTGTCCAAAAATCTTTTTTAAAATTTAAGAATTGGCATTTTCTATTTTTGACTGAGGAAATAAGAATATTTACTTGGACTACTGTGTCATTGGGTGGTTCTTGGTGACTGGCAGGCTTTGTTTTAGGGCAAGAGTTATCAATCTGGTGTCCAGAAACCCTCAAAAAGCCTATCATGCATAGAATTCAGGGGACTCCATGATCTTGGACAGTTTAAAAAATACATTTTATATTCACTAAAGTCTACCTGAAATTTAACATTCCTTTTAATTGTGAATGAATGAAGCAATAAACCATAATAGTATTAGCAATACTTGTGACTTTGTAAACAATTAAAGGTACAAATATGTTCATATCACATTACAGGTATTGCAAATAACTCAAAATAACTAATACTGATAACTACTTCAAAGTTATAGTAATTATTAGACTTGCTTCTATCTTGTTACTTCATTGTAGATTATTTTTCAGTATTTTGAGAACTGTTTTTCAATATAACTGATTCCCTTTGTAATCCTAAATATTGTATTTTATGCATTTAAAAATATTATTTTGAAAATGAGTTTACAAACTTCAGCAGACTGTGAAGAGTTCCATGGCACAAAAACCCTGATATAGGCATTTGGGGAGGGACGAGGAGCTGCAACTTAGTCTGAGGGCTCTCAAAATATCAGAGTAATGGTATAGTGAAATCTTGGCATGTATGTTGTTTAAAGACATGGTAATCATTTAAAATATTGATTCTATCTTTGGGCTTTCCATCTTGATATATTTCTGTTTTGACTTCAATTTATTATATTATTGACTGCTTGTTGGCTACAGTTTTGAATAATAATCACGACAATTGACATCATTTATTGAGCACCAACACTGTGCCAAGCATAATACTAGGTGGATTATGAATATTGTTTCCTATACTCTGTTAACATGGAAAGATCACTGGGCTAGGGATCAAGAAATATTGATCCAAGAGACAGCTCTCTGCTCTGCCAGTAACTGTGATCTTGGACAAATCACTGTATCATTCTGAAATTATTTTCTCATCTATAAAATGGGAATCCTTACATCTGTTATACAGGCATACTTCGGAGATATTGCGAGTTCAGTTCCAGACACCACAATAAAGTGAATATTATAATAAAGCAAGTCACACGAATTTTTGGTTTCCCATCGCATATAAAAGTTATGTTCATGCCATACTGTGGTGTATTAAGTATGCAATAGCATTATGTAAAAAAAAAAAACCAATGTACATACCTTAATTTAAAAATACTGCTAAGAAATGCTAACCACCAGTGAGTTTGCAATAGTATCTTTTTGCAGTAGTAACATCAAAGATAAGATCACACAGATCACCATACCAAATATAATAATAATTTTAAGGTCTGAAATACTGTAAGAATTATCAAAATGTGACACAGAGACAAGGAGTGAGCTAATGCTGTTGGGAAAATTATGCCAAGAGACTTGTTTGATGCAGGGTTGCCACAAACCTTCAATTTGTAAAAACTGCAATATCTGTGATACACAATAAAGTCAAACACAATAAAAGGAGGTATGCCTGTACCTAGTTTATAGGAGTTTTGGATGATCAGATGAGACAATGAATATGAAAGTGTTTGGAAAATATTACACACTACAGAAACTTTATGAATAATTTTAATAGTTGATATTTTAATTGTTTATATAATTAAATTTTATCTCCTTCCCAAAATAAAAATAAAAGAAATTGGCACTAACATGGACATGCAGAAATATCTAGAAAAAATAGAAGTAGATATAATAATGTAGAAAATTGCTTCCATTTCCTTAAAAAATTGTATCTTAGTTCTTTAAAAATAGTAAAACCTTAATCTCAATTTTAAATTTTTAGATTTATGCACCAAAAATGTAGGTAATATTAAGAGCTGTATAGCTAAATATCCCAATCAGCTTTTAAAATACAGGCAAATTTAACTTCATATACACAAACAAAATTTTCACTTTGTTCAGTAAACTGTATGTGTAACTTAACATGTGGCTCAGGCTTAGAGTTATTAAGCCATACATAATATTTTGGTGAAATGTTACAAGTTAAGTCTACCCTCTCACTAATCTGGATAAATCAGTAAAATTATTATTGTTATTATGAATTTTAAACTATAGTCTTATTTTTATTGTTTTAACATTAGTGATGAATCATTTTTTTATTATTTACTTAAAAGAATCTGTTCAATGTATACCCCAATCATACCAAAAGTTTACAAAACTTCAAAGTAGAAAGTAATAGATGACCGTCTAAAGGCAATGTATTTAGGAGGAAAAGCAACTGCTAACAAAAATTGGAGGAGGAATGAAGAGAGAGAAAGTAATGAAAGTGTGCTATGTTTCTTATCTTTTATAGCAAAATTAAAAATCATAGATTGTTTATGAAGCTGAAGGATCAAAATTAGAGGCACAAGATATTAGAGTATGAAGACAACTGCAAAAAGAACTAAAAGTAGAAACTGTTTATTATGTTTACTTATGTGTAATGAGGCTATTGGTGGTGGATATGTGGCAGGAGACTTTCAGGTTTTATTGCTAATATATTTAATATTCTTGTTATCATTAATAAAAATTACAAATACAATTAAATGAAAAAGCTTCCATGAAAATTATAAAAGATCAAAATTGACACAAGAAAAATCAGAAAATGTTAACACACCCATGACCATAGAAGGAATGAAAAAATTATCAGAAATAACTCCTAAAAAGGAAGCTGGCACAAAAGTGTTTATGAACCATATTTTTCTCACATTTTAATATAATAGATCATTCTAATGCTGTATAAACTTTTCTGAACTAGTATAACCTTGCTATCAAAAACGAAACAAAAAAGAAACTAATAGCATGGTCAATTACGAATATAAATACAAAAATTTGAAATATATGGTAGCAAATTGATTCCATATATTAAAAGAACAACACAACATGCCAAAATAGGGTTACTCCAGAAATTCAGGAATTTAATAGAGTCAAGCCTATTAATCTAATTCATCACATTAAAGAAGAAAATCCATATATTAGCAACTCTATAGCTATAGAAAAGTTGACACATTTAATAGTAATTCTTGAGTTAAATAAAAATGTTTCTGTACTCTTTTTAGTTGTTTTATTATGTTACATATTACTTCTATAATTTTAAAGGAAGTTAAAATGTTACCGTTGCCTAGTCTAACAGAGATAGCAACATAATCATCATAAACACATTCAACCTTGTGGATTAACTAGTTAATTTGCATATCCTTTTCTTTGTAGGCTTTTATAAATTTTTTCACGAAGGCAAAATCCCAAAACTGGCTCAATTGTAAGTTTCTGTTTGTTGGCTTTGTTCCCTTCTGTTTCCTGCAAATATGTTTTTCTCAACTGTTGCTTATATTGGGGAGCTAAAGCATAACATTGACATTTGACTCTATCTCAGAGATGTTATAGAATTTTTTAAATGGTCGCATGAGCAGATATTTATTTATATATGTGCATGCCACATCAAAATTTCCTGTTAACAATGGTAATTCAATGGAGTGCACACATCTGGGGTCTAAGAGTTGAACATGACTCTAACTTTAGTCAAGTGTGTATATTTTCCTTTTGTCAGTCATTTTTCAAACTATCCCAGTGTCATAAAGTAGTTTTACTGGAATTAAAGTAGAACACTTTAAAATTGTATAAGTAATTGCTATCAGCTACAACTATCCATTTATCCAAACCTGCTACTATGTTTTCTACCTGGGCTTAATCATCTATAGTGATAGCATCAGATAAATAGTTTGGTCTTACTGGTTTATGCATGCCGGCTAATTAGATTATGAATTTGGGTAAATTATGCAGGCCAATAAGTTAGGTTTAGAAAATGAAGGTGGGTAAAATAATGTGACTGCTAATTAAGTTTTAAAAATCATCAAGTAGGGGATAGTGATTTGTTTTTAGCATTGTGATGAGATCATTCTTATAAGAAGCCCACCTTCTGATGAGTCCTAATAATTGGACAGATTTTCACTGTCATGATAATTTTAAGCAATCTGACCTCAGTAAACAAGACCTGCATTTCAAAGGCGACATTTAAATAAACCATTAGAACATTCATCCTTAAGTTGAAACCAGAACAGACTCTTAAAGTAAGAGAATCCTGAACAATCTCACCAGGGATTAGTGGGCAAAGATAGGCAGCTGGCATAATAGGAAATCTGAATTTTCAGTCAGTTTCTACCACCAATTAGCAATGCTATTTCACATCACTTGACTTCTGCTAGCTTTATTTCTTTATAAATCAAGCAAAGAATTGAGCTAAATGATCTCTAAAGTCCCTTCTAGTTTAAAAATTTTGTGGTTCTAATATGCTGGAGAAAGGTTTATCTGGAAAAACTTTCCTTCCAGAGTAGAGGGAAGTGATAATGGCCATAATTTGAGGTGTAATTACACAAAATTATCACAATCTTAGAAGCACCACTTTTCCCACATATTTATATCAATGTGAATTCACAGAAGGAAAGAGTGACCTACTGTACAAGAGCTACCATGGTTTTAGAATTCTAAAATAAACTGATCTCTCTAGTAATATGCCCTTAAGAGGTAGCTAACTATAGGAAAAACGTATAGATTGGTTTGGCTGTGTGAAGAGGCCTGTACTCTGAACATAAACTCTTCAAATAAAAATGACTTAGAGGGACTATTCAACTGAAACCTGCCGGAGACCTTGCCCATATTAGTAGAACCCTGTGAGATTACAGAATATTATAAAATTGACCAGGGTAAAGCAATAGTAATCTGATAATTAGTGTAACTGTTACAAGCTGGACTCTGGAGAGATGAGTTTCTAAGAATGCAACTAAGCTTAATAACATTACACAGCTGTAAGACAATTATAATCAATATAATGATATAAACTTGACTTTTTAAAGAAAATGTCTAATATTATAAATAAATTTACTTTGGACTTTGAAGGAAAAGCAATATAGGCATCGGGGAGGAACTCAGTATATATAAGTACTCTGAGACAAAATTTTCATGTTTATTATATTGAGATGTTTTGAAGGTATGAAAAAAAAAGCCTAATTCTACTCTCAATCATGTTCTGTTCTTAATTTTGTTTACTTCGCACAGATAAAGGTTAACTTATGTCCAATAACTGTTATTTTCACTTAAACCATAACTTATTTAAATTTTCAGTAGAGGTTTATGGTTTTAAGCTATTTACTTAGGCGTAGAATAAGAAACCCCAAAATACCGGGATTAAAACCATTTATGCCATCCATTATATAACACTAATAAAATGGTAGCCAGGAGTAAAAAAAAAAATTTTTCCCAAAATACCAACAACTATAAAATACATAAGAAGAATCTTAATATGAAATGTATAAGACACACATGGGGAGAAATGCAAAATTTTTCTGAGAGGAACAAATAAAGTCTTGAATAAATTTTATATGGCCATGTTCCTGCATTAGGATACTCAATATTATGTGTGACAAATCTCCTCGAATTAATTTTAAGTGCAATACTATTTTAACCAAAAGTTTAACTGGATTTGTTTTGAAGTTGACCCTAACTCTAAAAGTTTATTTGGGGGAAAAAAGCATCAGAAAAATCTATGAAAAATATTCTAAGTTTAATTAAGAGGGAATCTACCCTAATAAATCCCCAAATATACTCTAAGTGTATAATGACTAATATACTATTGTACTGGCAAAATATACATATATATGAACATTTAAATGAAACTAATTAGAAAATCCAGAAGCAGACTAATATAAAATATAATTTAGTATATTATGAAGGTAATATTTCAAATTATGGTGAAAAGATGGATTATTAAGTAGATAGTTTGGGGCAACTGTCAAAACATTTGGAAAAGAGATATATACCTAGATCTCCATATATCACATACAAAAACAACTCCAGACATACTAAAGATTTTAATGCAAAAAAAAAAAAAACACTTCTAAACAGGATGCTAAAAGCAGAAAACTATATTGATATATGTGACTGAATAGTTAAAACTGTGTATGTACAAAATGCCATAAATAAAATTAAAAGACAAGATGGGGGTAATATTTGCAACATATATGACAGACAAAAGGTTAATATCCTTAATATATCAATCAGTAAGATAAAGATTTATAGACCAATAGGAAACAAATGGCTAGAAGATAGTTAACTAAGAAATATAAATGGCCATAAGTAAATAAATGATAAACATTGCCATTTTTAGCGAAAAGGAAAAATTTGTCCAATATTAATGGGTTGCTGGATTACGTTAAACTTGTGAAAATATTACATTTAAAATCTACATTGTTTTGGTATCCTAATTAACTTTTTATTCCTATGTTTGTTTTTGCAGTGTCTTGGTTTAGAAGGGTCTTGCCCTCATTTTTCGCTGAGGAAGACCGACATTTTTGGTCTAGAACCCGATTTTGTGCAATGGCCTGTACTGAATTGGGCCACGGGAAATGCGAGGGATGGCTTTGGAAAAAAAGACAGTCTAGAGGAATCTCCTTTTTTAGTTGGAAAGGATACTGGTTTATTTTGAAACAGTCAACTCTCTACTGGTTCTCACACCTGAATGTAAGTGTACGAGGAAGGAAAGAAAATCTATTATCACTGAGTTAGAATAGTCCTTAATCTTTGTATTAATACTGGAGAGGCAAATTTCTGACAAATAAAGGGAGGCTCATAATATCTAATATTAAGAAACAGGCCACTGATGTTACTTTTTGTTAGAAAATAATTTACAGGAAAGTCATTGTAATTAATGGTTTTGAAACCAAAAATACCTGGTTTTAATCCAGGTTCTTTTACTTATTAGTTTCAAGAGATTGGGTAAGTTACTTAACTTCTCTGAGACTCATTTTCTTCATTTTCTCAAGACAAGCAATAGTATTTGCCAAGTATTTTCATCTCTCTCTTTCTTATACATCTCTCCCTTTTAAGCGGATCCATCTCATAGACTTTTTTTTAAATTTATTTGTTTATTTATCTATTTTTGACTGTGTTGGTTCTTCGTTTCTGTGTGAGGGCTTTCTCCAGTTGTGGCGAGCGGGGGCCACTCTTCATCGCCGTGTGTGGGCCTCTCACTGTTGCGGCCTCTCGTTGCAGAGCACGGCTCCAGACACGCAGGCTCAGTAGTTGCAGCGCACGGGCTTAGTTGCTCCGCGACATGTGGGATCTTCCCGGACCAGGGCTCGAACCCTTGTCCCCTGCATCAGCAGGCAGACTCTCAACTACTGTGCCACCAGGAAAGCCCTCAGACTTTTAAACATGCTGAAGTGTTTCCATTTAAATAAAGGCAGATAGATGAGGTGCCTTTGAGTGATTTTGAAAGCACTCTTAAGACCAGTTTTTGTTTCGTTTTGTTTTTGTTTTTTTGTTCGGTTTTATTTATTTATTTATTTATTTATTTATTGTGGAGGAGAAGGGACAAGATCATGAGTTTGGTGTTGGACATGTTGAGCATAAGGTGTCATTAATTTATCCCAGTGGAGAGAACAAGTCTGGAGTTCAAAAGAAATCTCCAGCTTTGACCCTAACTCTCTTTGTCTTTCATAGCCAAAATTGTTCATAATATTCTTTATACTTGCTGTCTTCATTATTTCACTCCTCCGTACTCTCCAATTTCTCTTTTACCATTATTCCTCTGTGGGAATAATTTTGATAAGGTTACCATGAGCTGCCATGTGACTAAGTCCAACAGACATTTTCAAACCTTATCTTACTTGACCTTTACCGGTTCTCCTTCTACATCTCCTGACACTCCTCCTCTGTCACTTTTGCAGGATTTCCTACTCTCCCAGACCATTAAAAGTTGGAATTCTTCAGGTATCAGTTCTAGGCTTTCTTCTCACTCTATACTTCTTTTCTAGATTATTTTACCTGTGTAAAATTCAATTACAATCACTCAGAGGTCACACATATTTATATCTGCACCTCAAACTTCTATTCTGACTTTGAAGACTTATAAGTTCAATTGATGTCTTCACTAAGATATTTCAAAAACATATCCTATTCAATGTGTACAAAACAAAATTCATGATTTTGCCATCCTCAAAACTGTCTTCCCAGGGATTTTCCTCTAAGGAGTCTTTCTCAAGCCCTCCACTTTTTCACCTCCTATGGTTTACTCATATCGAGTCTGGCCAATATTATCTCCTAAATATCTCTCAAATTCATCAATTTCTCTCCATTACCACTGCCTCCACCCAAACCCAAGCTATCATCTTTCACCTGAACAATTTCAATAGCCTCCTAACCTGTCTCCCCACATCTACTTTGGCCTTCCTTTAATCTGTTCTACCACTCTAATCAGAGCGATCTTTTTTAAAAGTGAAAATTTGATCATATCACCACTACTACCCCACCTCATCCCACTCTGCCATCTGTCCCCCTTATTTAAAACCATCAATAACTTCCCATTGCTCTTAGAATAAAATCCTTAATACAAACTACCATGCTTCACGTGGATTCCATACCTCTTTAGTCATATCTTATACCATGCACCCCTGCGGTTTTTACACTCCAGCCACACTGGCCCTCTTTAAGTTTCTCTAATGTGCTATGCTCTATCCATCTACAGAATTTTGCATATGCCCTTCCTTCTTCCTGACACCCTCACCTGGGTAACTCCTAGTCTTCCTTCATATCTCACTTCAATATATCACTTCTTTAGGATAGCCTTCCCTGATCTCCTCCCCCTAACTTGGTCAATTATTTTTAGCTCATAGTATCATGTACTTCTCCTGCATAGCATTTAATGCACTTGTAATTTTAAATTTTTTGTTTGCGATTCTTGTGTTAATATCTGTCCTCCATGAATCCTAAGCTTTCACAAGTTCTCTTACCCTCTCTCTCTCTCCCTCCCTCCCTCACAACACCAGCCCCAATAGATCAACAATGTATCCAGCATGTGTCACAATATATGGACTCAATAGATATATTAGTTGAATTAATGAACAGTTGTGATAATTAAATGAGTTACTGTATATAAAGTACCTTTGCACAGTGCTTGTCACATAATAAGCCCTCAATAAATATTACTTCCCATCATACTCTTCTATTCCCTCTTCCCCAACCAATGGTAAAAATGTTCTATTTCAAATTTGAAAAATTTTAAGTGTAATTATGAAATATTAGATCATTTCATATTGCTTTCATAGCCTCATGTGATGAACATCATTCATCTTATCCCTGTCCAAATTAAACAGTAAAAACCCCAGTAAATTCTATCCATAATATTTTAATTTAGTTGATGGAATATTATTACAATTAATTAGCTTAATACAAGCTGAATCAAAATTCCAGTGCCTTTTTCAGTGAATCCATTTTGTGAGTATTTTTTCCAGGTGACCATTTGTCAGGTTGTTATTAAATGTAAGATACTGTGATTTTTTTTTTAATTCAGTGATTGATAATTTTATATTTTCATATAACTTGAATACTTCTATAGAAACTTTTACTTAGGAATTTCAATGCATGTTACAAACATTACAACATATAATACTCTGTTCCCTTTTCTTATCCTTGAAGAAATTGTAGCTCAGAAAAAACAAGTGACTTGGTAGGTATTGGTAGAATCACAATGATCAGATCTTACTAAGCTCTATAAATGTTGTAAGATATTACTAACCTTTGTGTCTTTTCATGACAATTTATTAGAAATTTATTGGGTTGCTTGTGGTATTAAAGACAGGAAGAGAAAAAATAGAATGAGACAGACACAGGAGTAAACGGCCATATTCCAAATACTGGTCTCTGATGCCCATACACTAAACAATTTAATGCTTAGCAGCTACATCATTAGATTTTTTGAAGAGCTTTGAAAATGAAAGTAATTGGTATGTGTGATCACTATTCTATATTAGACAACTTAAGGTTTAGAAATGTGTTGAGTATTGCTATAACCGCTGCCTTTGCTTGTCTTTGTTGATATATCGTTTGTCTGCTTTGAATGCCCTGATGATGTTGAAAGGCGTTAGAGTATTTTGAAGTAACTTTTGATAATCATTGACGTACAAGTTTGTTGTTACCATCACTGGTTTAATAAATGCATGGTCCAATTGCTTTGCAGAAAGCTATTTCAAGTGCATGCTAAGCAAACTGTATTCTTGAGTAAGGAATCTAGAAAAATGTGTTCACCCTGGTGAACTGACTCTCAGCCCTTCATTTCAAGGTCTAAATCTCTCTCTTAAGTCTTTTCCATACATTCTCTTATTCTTTTCTTTCTCCATTTTTTGTAGGATACCAAGGCTGATGGTTTTATATATTTACCTGAATTCCGAATTGACTTGGCTCCACATTGCAGAAGAAACCAGTAAGTAGTAGTAGATCCTTAAATCCAGGGCCCAGACCAGCACTGTACAATAGAAATATATTGCAAGCCACATATATAATTTTAAATTTTCTGATAGTCATATTCCTGGTCCTTCAGAATACTGGTGTTCTAGAATTATGTTGTGATTGGAATTTATAGTTAACATACTCTATAAGATTAACACATTAGTTCTATTACTTTCAAATTGTCACAATACTCTAGGTCATTTTGCCTTACCTTCCTTCATTTTATTTGCAAAATATTGAAAATATCTCTTAATCTCCTTCGGAGGAGGAACCATAATACTTAAATAGATTTCCTTGAGTCTTTCTCTCTCTAACTTACTACATTACAATACCTACTATGTTCTTAAAGTGAAACATTGTCTTTCCTGTAGCCTAATTCCTTAATTATTAAGAATGTATGCATAAAATCATTAGCAAGTTTGGGAGGAGGTGAATCAATCAGCATTAAGATGTTCTTTTTCATTTGTTGATTTTTTTTATGGCTTAATAAATTCACATACATGAGCTTAGTTCCATCAACCAAGGGTTTACAGTAAATCATGCAAAGGATCAAAAAGAAATATAATGACTCCTGCTTCTGCTCTGGTTAATATCCTAGAAGATATTTGATAAATTAGGTTAAACAGTCTACCAATTTTGAAGAAATTTAGTGTATTTTAGAACTTAGGGACAAACACCATCACCATTAAAATAGAAGAAAAACCTCTGAAAGCTGAAGATTTTTATTTAAGCTATTACATCAGTGCTGTAACATTAAGATGTTACCTAAAGCAACTAGAGAAACAAGAACAAAAAAAACCCAAAGTCAGCAGAAGGAAAGAAATCATAAAGATCAGATCAGAAATAAATGAAAAAGAAATGAAGGAAATGATAGCAAAGATAAATAAAACTAAAAGCTGGTTCTTTGAGAAGATAAACAAAATTGATAAACCATTAGCCAAACTTATCAAGAAAGAAAGGGAGAAGCCTCAAATCCACAGAATTAGAAATGAAAAAGGAGAAGTAAAAACTGACACTGCAGAAATACAAAGGATCATGAGAGATTACTACAAGCAACTATATGCCAATAAAATGGACAACCTGGAAGAAATGGACAAATTCTTAGAAATGCACAACCTGCCGAGACTGAACCAGGAAGAAGTGGAAAACATGAACAGACCAATCACAAGCACTGAGATTGAAACTGTGATTAAAAATCTTCCAACAAACAAAAGCCCTGGACCAGATAGCTTCACAGGCGAATTCTATCAAATATTTAGAGAAGAGCAAACACCTATCCTTCTCAAACTCTTCCAAAATATAGCAGAGGGCAGAACACTCCCAAACTCATGCTACAAGGCCACCATCACTCTAATACCAAAACCAGACAAAGATGTCACAAAGAAAGAAAACTACAGGCCAATGTCACTGATGAACATAGATGCAAAAATCTTCAACAAAATACTAGCAAACAAAATCCAATCGCACATTAAACGGATCATACAATATGATCAAGTGGGGTTTATCCCAGGAATGCAAGGATTCTTCAGTATATGCAAATCAATCAACGTGATACACCATATTAACAAATGGAAGGAGAAAAACCATATGATCATCTCAATAGATACAGAGAAAGCTTTCGACAAAATTCAACACCCATTTATGATAAAAACCCTCCAGAATGTAGGCATAGAGGGAAATTTCCTCAACTTAATAAAGGCCATATATGACAAACCCACAGCCAACATCGTCCTCAGTGGTGAAAAACTGAAACCATTTCCACTAAGATCAGGAACAAGACAAGGTTGCCCACTCTCACCACTATTATTTAACATAGTTTTGGTAGTTTTAGCCACAGCAATCAGAGAAGAAAAAAAATAAAAGGAATCAAAATCGGAAAAGAAGTAAAGCTGTCATTGTTTGCAGATGACATGATACTTATACATAGAGAATCCTAAAGATGCTACCAGAAAACTACTAGAGCTAATCAATGAATTTGGTTAAGTAGCTGGATACAAAATTAATGCACAGAAATCTCTTGCATTACTATACACTAATGATGAAATCTCTGAAAGTGAAATTAAGAAAACACTCCCATTTACCATTGCCACAAAAAGAAAAAAATATCTAGGAATAAACCTACCTAAGGAGACAAAAGGCATGTATGCAGAAAATTATAAGACACTGATGAAAGAAATTAAACATGATAAAATTAGATGGAGAAATATACCATGCTCTTGGATTGGAAGAATCAACATTGTGAAAATGACTCTACTACCCAAAATAATCTACAGACGCAATGCAATCCCTATCAAACTAACACTGGCATTTTTCATGGAACTAGAACAAAAATTTTCACAATTTGTATGGAAACACAAAAGACCCCGTATAGCCAAAGCAATCTTGAGAAAGAAAAACGGAGCTGGAGGAATCAGGCTCCCTGACTTCAGACAGTACTACAAAGCTACAGTAATCAAGACAGTATGGCACTGGCACAAAAACAGAAATATAGATCAATGCAACAGGACAGAAAGCCCAGAGATAAACCCACGCTCATATGGTCACCTTATCTTTGATAAAGGAGGCAAACATATACAGTGGAGAAAAGACAGCCTCTTCAATAAGTGGTGCTGGGAAAATTGGACAGCTACATGTAACAGAATGAAATTAGAACACTCCCTAACACCATATACGAAAATAAACTCAAAATGGATTAAAGACCTAAATGGAAGGCCAGACACCATATAACTCTTAGAGGAAAACATACGCAGAACACTCTATGACATAAGTCACAGCACGATCCTTTTTGACCCACCTCCTAGAGAAATGGAAATAAAAACAAGAATAAACAAATGGGACCTAATGAAACTTAAAAGCTTTTGCACAGCAAAGGAAACCATAAACAAGACCAAAAGACAACCCTCAGAATGGGAGAACATATTTGCAAATGAAGCAACTGACAAAGGATCAATCTCCAAAACATACAAGCAACCCATGCAGCTCAATATCAAAATAACAAACAACTGAATCCAAAAATGAGCAGAAGACCTCAATAGTCACTTCTCCAAAGAAGATATACAGATTGCCAACAAACACATGAAAGAATGCTCAACATCATTAATCATTAGAGAAATGCAAATCAAAAGTACAATGAGATATCATCTCACACCGGTCAGAATGGCCATCATCAAAAAATCTACGAACAATAAATGCTGGAGAGGGTGTGGAGAAAAGCGAACCCTCTTGCACTGTTGGTGGGAATGTAAATTGATATAGCCACTATGGCTAACAGTATGGAGGTTCCTTCAAAAACTAGAAATAGAACTCCCATATGACCCAGCAATCCCACTACTGGGCATATACCCTGAGAAAACCAGAATTTAAAAAGAGTCATGTACCAAAATGTTCATTGCAGCTCTATTTACAATAGCCAGGACATGGAAGCAACCTAAGTGTCACATCAACAGATGAATGGATAAAGAATATCTGGCACATATATATAATGAAATATTACTCAGCCCTAAAAAGAAACGAAATGGAGTTATTTGTAGTGAGGTGGATGGAGTTAGAGTCTGTCATACATAGTGAAGTAAGTCAGAAAGAGAAAAACAGATACCGTATGCTAACACATATATATGGAGTCTAAGAAAAAAAAAAAAAAGGTCATGAGGAACCTAGGGGCAAGATGGGAATAAAGACACAGACCTACTAGAGAATGGACTTGAGGATATGGGGAGGGGGATGGGTAAGCTGTGACAAAGTGATAGAGTGGCATGGACATATATGCACTACCAAACGTAAAATAGATAGCTAGTGGGAAACAGCCGCATAGCACAGGGATATCAGCTCGGTGGTTTGTGACCACCTAGAGGGGTGGGATAGGGAGGGTGGGAGGGAGGGAGATGCAAGAGGGAAGAGATATGGGAACATATGTATATGTATAACTGATTCACTTTGTTTTAAAGCAGAAACTAACTCACCACTGTAAAGCAATTGTACTCCAATAAAGATGTTAAAAAAAAATAGTGTATGGGAGATGCTTAGTATACAGTACTGGCACAAAGTATTGTTGAAAAGGTGGTAGGTTGACAACAATCAGGAATTTGGGGGGTCAGAATTTTTTAACTGCTTTTTAAGGATAGAAACATTCACTAAAAACCTGAAATTTTCAAAAGATTCTTAGCACATATCACTGTAAGTATTGCCACTCTGGCTTAAACATCATCTGTAGTTTTAATTCTAGCACAAAAGGCATTCCTTACAATATTGCTTTAAATGAATAGAAGTGTACAGTGAAATTCATAACTTTCTCTTATCTAATCAATGCAGGTTTGTCAGTCATTAATTCTACTCATTTTTGAGTATGTGTATATATTTAAGTTTATAATTCTTTGAAATTCTCATTTTAAGTATAACTGACATGCATTGAAATGAACTTTCCAGTAAACAAAGAAAAGGCATTGAGAAAATACTGATCCCCTTTTGCCTCTGTCATTTACCTAATTCTGTAAGGTTTCACATTGCTTATGGTTCATAGCTTACATTTCCTTTTACTGCTGCCTTTTTAATTTCTGCAGCTCTGTCATCAGCCCAATGATAGGGGTTTTATACACATACCCACTTTCCTACTAGAAATCTTCTTGGCTGAGGCATTTATCTAGATGAGTAACTATTTCTTCAATTTTAGATTCAGTTACAGCTTGTGTTTCATATGGTACATCTGTAGGAATATCTGAGTTCCCTTCTTTAATTAATAGATGGGAAGACGTACAAGTAGCTTCTCTCTGAGCTTGCTTAAAGGGGTCACTGCGGAGCTTCTGCCAATATATTTCTGCTTGTAACTTCTCAGGAAACCAAAAATTGTCATTTAATATTCCAGGAACACAGTTTATGCTGGAAATCTCTTCAAATTACTTCATTTATTAAAGTTTTTCATGATTAAGGATGGCATATGAAAATAGAAAATGATTTTATCTTGTTCTTGGTTTGCACAGGTAAAATCAGAGGGAAGGTGGTTAATTATTTCCAATGAGATGACTTATTGTGATTAGGCAAAGAATACAAGTACAAGGCCTGCTGTTAGTTTTCATATGCATCACTCACTAATCTAATCTTTTGCTACTATCTTTGAACACCAGCTTTTTGTACAATAATCCCTCAGTACCTTAAAAACAGCTTAAATCACAAAAGATTTACATAAAGCAAACCAGTACCATTATATATTTCTGTAGTTTACACTATCTAAAAGCTTATATGCAAATGTACAATTAAACAATATTGTCCCCCCCAATCCTGTTTCTAGTTCATTGACTCACCACATAAGCACATTCGCTCATAAATTACCTACTTCTGGAATTTTAAATAAAAAAAAGACTTTTGCTACATCAACAGTAACTGATATTTTTTACTCAGCAAACTTTCCTTATGCATTCTATGCCATTAGGTCAAACATTTGATACACAACATATTCACTATTCTTGGCTTGAACCAGTTTGACTTTCCTGTTACTAAAACTAAAATATCTAGTGATTCATGTAAGGATACATCCTGTTCAGCCTTAAAGCTTTTTGTTTTTATTCTATTTAAATCAAATTCAGCAAATGTTCTTTCTCTCCATATCAGTATTTCAACATCTGTCATAATCAAACCCTTCAATGTTTCAATGTTCCCTAATTTTAAGTCTGTTAAAGTGCAATGTTCCTATACTTTTGTTTTTAATAGTAAGCGTAAATATGCTGAAATTGACAAAAGGCTTATCTAAACACTGAATGCCTATTAAAATTGAGAAATTCAGCGATTAGATGGTAATCCCGAAATGGAAATTCAAAGCAGTTTTTACAATTTAAGGCACTCATATTGTTTCTGAAAGGCAAAAAGAATTACGATATTAAAAATTAGCCTAGATTATTTAATATATTCTAGGTTCAAGGTATGGCTTATCTAAAAAAATGAATTGAGATAAAACAAAACAACAATAGCAATAAAAATGGCGGATATTTCTTACTGTTTGTGCAAGTCATCAATTAAAAATATACCATGCTCCTTGCAATGAGTGTGTTCTAAAAAGATGCGTGGCATTCCTGTTTGTTTCTAAGTCATATATTCTCACTGATAAATTATTACTTGAGAAACACTTTGTCTAAAACGTGCCTTAAAAAAGGCTCAGGTATTATTTTTTTTATGAAATAAGGATTATTTTGTAATATGATTTTTTTATAATGTGAATTATTAATTCTTAATCCATTTTAAAAATTGAAAATTTCAATGTATTAAGTATTCATACACTGGGAGACATTGTAAACCTGAATCAAAATATCTTCTTCTCTGCAGCTGCATAATTTTGGTATCACAGAATCAGCATTAGTATCTTTACAGCAGAATAGTCCACTTTGAGGGAATTAATTTAATATTTAGTTCAAATAACAGATTAAAAAGAAATTCAGAACACTAAACCAGAGCTAGCAGCAGATAAAAATATACTGAAAAACTTGACATAGTCATTTGGGGATTCAAAATTTGGTGATTTTCCTGCAATGGAATCTAAGTGCTATACCTGTTATTTTTATTGAAGAGAATATATGATGATTTTGACATTTGCATTTCACTCTCCTCAATTGTGAATATATGGAAACTTCTGGTATACCCTGCTTTATATTTTATCTTACAAGTATTTCTTCTTCACTTTTCTATTTTTTTGAATGATTAAGAGGGTATAGATATCAATATTCATAAATAACATCAAAACTTTTACCTTATAGGCAAGCACATGTTATTGGAGAAAATGAGTAATGATTATGCTATTTGGGTTATGAATAAAGCTTAGCACAGTTGTTATATATCTTCTTCCTTAATTGGCTATTTACACATTTATAAATCTCTGATTAGATGGGACCTCACTCTAGTTGAACCTGATTTAGAGTCTTGAGTTTCCTTTAATAACTGGGCCAAGAGAGATCTTTTCCACTACAAATGACTTCTAAACTTTAGTATTAGAATATACATAAGTCTAGCATAGGAAGAATGAGTTTATATGTTTTTAGCTACATATTCTCACTTAACCTTATTGATCGCATAAAAAGGAAGGGAAGCAAGTCAAAGTTGGAGGATACAAGTGGGGCAAGTAGTCATCACTATCTGTGTTTGTGTGGGTCACATGAGCAATACAATTAGGGAATATTTGCAAAGACCTTGTCTATTGGTATTGACCATGTAAATTATGTAGTTCTATTTTCCTCTTATATATGTGAATACAGTTGAATAGGACAAGATATACTTTGAGAAGGGCAATAAAGAGTATGGCTCCATTTATGATATTTGTCTACTGACAGCTTGCAAACCCTACTCTCTCTCTTTCCCTTCTTCACCTCGACCTCAACTTCTAACCACCAGAAAAGCCAAGCCAGTCTCTTTTCCCTTCTCTCTCAAGCTATTTTTTGGATCCGTGTAGGGTGCTTGTCCTGATCGCCCCAGAAAATCTCATTATGCAAATAATAAACCTTTACATATTCTCCTGGTGTGTATTTCTGTGGTGTTATCAGTCTTGACATCAGAACTAAATTCAAAGGTGGAGAGTGGGGGACTTGTTCTGCCTCTGTGGAGTGACCAAATATGCAGAAACTGATTTAAAAGGAAAGATATAGTTCTGATCAATATAAACAAATATAGTACCGCAAGTAATTTACCAAGTCCTGAGAATGATTTGATTTTTGTTTTCAAAAACCAAAGAGTAGGGCTTCCCTGGTGGTGCAGTGGTTGAGAATCTGCCTGCCAATGCAGGGGACACGGGTTCGAGCCCTGGGCTGGGAAGATCCCACATGCCACGGAGCAACTAGGCCCGTGAGCCACAGCTGCTGAGCCTGCGCGTCTGGAGCCCGTGCTCCGCAACAGGAGAGGCCGCGACAGTGAGAGGCCCGCGCACCGCGATGAAGAGTGGCCCCCGCTTGCCACAGCTAGAGAAAGCCCTCGCACAGAGGCGAAGACCCAACACAGCTAAAAATAAATAAATAAATAAATAATTTAAAAAAAACAAAAAACCAAAGAGTAGTTAAGAAATACTTAAAAAAGAAACAATCTGATGGTATTCACTAGATGGCAGAAGCCACCTTTTATTATTAGGAATGGAACCAAACATTTCCAGTCCAAGGAGTTTTTAATTAATGTACATGAAATTTGAGAGATGTGATTCATATGACCGTTTATTCTTTTTATCATTTAGTGAATTACTCCTAATGGCAAGTGACCTGTCACTGTTAGATAAATCACTCCTTTAAATCACAGGCCAGATGTGGAAAAGTTATACTCTCTTCCACAGCAATGACCAACGTGCAGATAAGTACTGTCTGGACACACTTTTTTAAGTCGACACTAAAAATGGTATGCAATCTTATAGTTGGAAAGCTACTTAACAGAAAATTTTGTTTCTACTTCTTACTTCAGGCTTGAATACTTAAAGTCTCCAAGAGAGAGTTTAAGATATCAAAAGGTGGAAACTATACCACCTTTCTCAATAGCCAGTTCTGATCATATGTTCCAAGCTTTAGATAAGTTAAGCTCTCTTGCTTTGATTTAAATGCACTCCTTTACAATTCTCTTGTCAATTGTTCAACTGTCTTTCCGTATAATTTGAAAAGTTCTACATTATAATAATGAATTACATCAGTCTCTCAACCACTTAACTACATCAATTTCTTTAAACTTTCTTCATGGAATCTATTTTTCTGTCATTTTGATTGGACTTATTTATCTTCCCTGGACCTTCTCAAGTTTCAGTATATCTGTTCTGAAATGTGAAGAAAAAGATAAGCAATAAGAAGAGTCTGACTAACATAACAGAGAAAGTATAACATTCAGTAAGTTATATATACTTCTTCTTTAAACATCTCCTAGTTCTATACCGCCATCCCCCTAACATATTAACTTTTGTTTTTAACATCTTTATTGGAGTATAACTGCTTTACAATGGTGTGGTAGTTTCTGCTTTATAACAAAGTGAATCAGTTATACATATACATACGTCCGCATATCTCTTCCCTCTTGCATCTCCCTCCATCCCACCCTCCCTATCCCACCCCTCTAGGTGGTCACAAAGCACCGAGCTGATCTCCCTGTGCTATGTGGCTGCTTCCCACTAGCTATCTATTTTACATTTGGTAGTGTATATATGTCCATGCCACTCTCTCACTTTGGCACAGCTTACCCTTCCCCCTCCCCATATCCTCAAGTCCATTCTCTAGTAGGTCTGAATTTTTATTCCCTTCATGCCCCTAGGTTCTTCTGACCATTTTTTTCTTTCCTTTTTTTTTTAGATTCCATATATATGTGTTAGCATATGGTACTTCTTTTTCTCTTTCTGACTTACTTCACTCTGTATGACAGACTCTAGGTGCATCCACCTCACTACAAATAACTCAGTTTCGTTCCTTTTTATGGCTGAGAAATATTCCATTGTATATATGTACAACATCTTCTTTATCCATTCATCTGTTGATGGACACTTAGGTTGCTTCCATGTCCTGGCTATTGTAAATAGAGCTGCAATGAACATTGTGGTACATGACTCTTTTTAAATTATGGTTTTCTCAGGGTATATACCCAGTAGTGGGATTGCTAGGTCGTATGGTAGTTCTATTTCTAGTTTTTGAAGGAACCTCCATACTGTTCTCCATAGTGGCTGTATCAATTTACATTCCCACCAACAGTGCTAGGGGGTTCCCTTTCCTCCACACCCTCTCCAGAATTTATTGTTTCTAGATTTTTTGAAGATGGCCATTCTGACTGGTGTGAGATGATATCTCATTGTAGTTTTGATTTGCATTTCTCTAATGATTAATGATGTTGAGCATTCATTCATGTGTTTGTTGGTAATCCGTATATCTTCTTTGGAGAAATGTCTATTTAGATCTTCTGCCCATTTTTGGATTGGGTTGTTTGTTATTTTGATATTGAGCTGCATGGGTTGCTTGTATGTTTTGGAGATTGATCCTTTGTCAGTTGCTTCATTTGCAAATATTTTCTCCCATTCTGAGGGTTGTCTTTTGGTCTTGTTTATGGTTTCCTTTGCTGTGCAAAAGCTTTTAAGTTTCATTAGGTCCCATTTGTTTATTTTTGTTCTTATTTCCATTTCTCTAGGAGGTGGGTCAAAAAGGATCCTGCTGTGATTTATGTCATAGAGTGTTCTGCGTATGTTTTCCTCTAAGAGTTATATGGTGTCTGGCCTTACATTGAGGTCTTTAATCCATTTTGAGATTATTTTTGTGTATGGTGTTAGGGAGTGTTCTAATTTCATTCTTTTACATGTAGCTGTCCAGTTTTCCCAGCACCACTTATTGAAGAGGCTGTCTTTTCTCCACTGTATATGCTTGCCTCCTTTATCAAAGATAAGGTGACCATATGAGCGTGGGTTTATCTCTGGGCTTTCTATCCTGTTACATTGATCTATATTTCTGTTTTTGTGACAGAACCATACTGTCTTGATTACCGTAGCTTCATAGTATAGTCTGAAGTCACGGAGCCTGATTCTTCCAGTTCCGTTTTTCTTTCTCAGGATTGCTTTGGCTATTCGGGGTCTTTTGTGTTTCCATACAAATCGTGAAATTTTTTATTCTTGTTCTGTGAAAAATGTCAGTGTTAGTTTGATAGGGATTGCATTGAATATGTAGATTGTTTTGGGTAGTAGAGTCATTTTCACAATGTTGATTCTTCCAACTGAAGAACGTGGTATATCTCCCCATCTATTTGTATCATCTTTAATTTCTTTCATCAGTGACATAATTTTCTGCATACAGGTCTTTTGTCTCCTTAGGTAGGTTTATTCCTAGGAATTTTAGTCTTTTTGTGGCAATGGTAAATGGGAGTGTTTCCTCAATTTCACTTTCAGATTTTTCATCATTAGTGTATAGGAATGCAAGAGATTTCTGTGCATTAATTTTGTACCATGCTACTTTACCAAATTCATTGATTAGCACTAGTAGTTTTCTGGTAGCATCTTTAGGATTCTCTATGTATAGTATCATGTCATCTGCCAACAGTGGCAGCTTTACTTCTTTTCCGTTTTGGATTCCTTTTATTTCTTTTTCTTCTCTGATTGCTGTGGCTAAAACTACCAAATCTATGTTGAATAATAGTGGTGAGAGTGGGCAACCTTGTCTTGTTCCTGATCTTAGTGGAAACGGTTTCAATTTTTCACCATTGAGGATGATGTTGGCTGTGGGTTTGTCATATATGGCCTTTATTAAGTTGAGGAAAGTTCCGTCTATGCCTACTTTCTGGAGGGTTTTTATGATAAATGAGTGTTGAATTTTGTCAAATGCTTTCTCTGCATCTATTGAGATGATCATATGGTTTTTCTCCTTCCATTTGTTAATATGGTGTATCACATTGATTGATTTGCGTATATTGAAGAATCCTTGCATTCCTGGGATATACCCCACTTGATCATAGTGTATGATCCTTTTAATGTGCTGTTGGATTCTGTTTGCTAGTGTTTTGTTGAGTATTTTTGCATGTATGTTCATCAGTGATATTGGCCTGTAGTTTTCTTTCTTTGTGACATCTTTGTCTGGTTTTGGTATCAGAGTGATGGTGGCCACGTAGAATGAGTTTGAGAGTTTCCTTCCTCTGCTATATTTTGGAAGAATTTGAGAAGGATAGGTGTGAGCTCTTCTCTAAATGTTTGATAGAATTCACCTGTGAAGCCATCTGGTCCTGGGCTTTTGTTTGTTGGAAGATTTTTAATCACAGTTTCAATTTCAGTGCTTGTGATTGGTCTGTTCATATTTTCTATTTCTTCCTGGTTCAGTCTCAGCAGGTTGTGCATTTCTAAGAATTTGTCCGTTTCTTCCAGGTTGTCCATTTTAGTGGCAAAGAGTTGCTTGTAGTCATCTCTTATGATCCTTTGTATTTCTGCAGTGTCAGTTGTTACTTCTACTTTTTCATTTCTAATTCTGTAGATTTGAGTCTTCTCCCTTTTTTTCTTGATGAGTCTGGCTAATGGTTTATCTATTTTGTTTATCTTCTCAAAGAACCAGCTTTTAGCTTTATTGATCTTTGCTATCATTTCCTTCATTTCTTTTTCATTTATCTCTGATCTGATCTTTATGATTTCTTTCCTTCTGCTAACCTTGGAGTTTTTTGGTTCTTCTTTCTCTAATTGCTTTAGGTGTATGATTAGGTTGTTTATTTGAGATGTTTCTTGTTTCTTAAGTTAGGCTTGTATAGCTATAAACTTCCCTCTTAGAACCGCTTTTGCTACATCCCATAGGTTTTGGGTTGTCGTGTTTTCAATGTCATTTGTTTCTAGGTATTTTTTGATTTTCTCTTTGATTTCTTCATTGATATCTTGATTATTAAGTAGTGTGTTGTTTAGTCTCCACGTGTTTGCATTTCTTACAGATTTTTCCTGTAATTGATATCTAGTCTCATAGCATTGTGGTCATTAAAGATACTTGATACAATTTCAATTTTCTTAAATTTACCAAGGCTTGATTTATGACCTAAGATATGATCTATCCTGTAGTATGTTCCATGAGCACTTGAGAAGAATGTGTATTCTGTTGTCTTTGGATGGGATGTCCTGTAATATCAATTAAGTCCATCTTGTTTAATGTATCATTTAAAGCTTGTGTTTCCTTATTTATTTTCATTTTGGATGATCTCTCTATTGGTGAAAGTGGGGTGCTAAAGTCCCCTACTATGATTACTGATGATTTCCCCTTTTATGGCTGTTAGTGTTTGCCTTATATATTGAGGTGCTCCTATGTTGGATGCATAAATATTTACAATTGTTACATCTTCTTCTTGGATTGATACCTCGATCATTATGTAGTGTCGTTCTTTGTCTGTTGTAATATTCTTTGTTTTGAAGTCTATTTTGTCTGACATGAGAATTGCTACTCCAGCTTTCTTTTGATTTCCATTTGCATGGAGTATCTTTTTCCATCTGCTCACTTTCAGTCTGTATGTGTCCCTAGGTCTGAAGTGGGTCTCTTGTAGACAGCATATATACAGGTCTTGTTTTTGTATCCATTCAGCCAGTCTATGTTTTTTGGTTGGAGCATTTAATCCATTTACATTTAAGCTAATTATCAATATGTATGTTCCTGTTACCATTTTCTTAATTGTTTTGGGTTTATTATTGTAGGTCTTTTACTTCACTTGTGTTTCCTTCCTAGAGAAGTTCCTTTAGCTTTTGTTGTAAAGCTTGATTGGTGGTGCTGAATTCTCTTAGCTTTTGCTTGTCTGTAAAGCTTTTAATTTTTCCATCAAATCTGAATGAGATCCTTGCCAGGTAGAGTAATCTTGGTTGTAAGTTTTTCTCTTTCACACTTTAAATTTGTCCTGCCACTCCCTTTTGGCTTGCAGAGTTTCTGCTGAAAGATCAGCTGTTAACTTTATGGGGATTCCCTTATACTTGTTTTTCCCTTGCTGCTTTTAATATGTTTTCTTTGTATTTAATTATTGATAGTTTGATTAATATGTGTCTTGGCATGTTTCTCCTTGGATTTATCCTGTATGGGACTCTCTGTGCTTCCTGGACTTGATTAACTATTTCCTTTCCCATATTAGGGACTTTTTCAACTATAATCTCTTCAAATATTTTCTCAGTCCCTTTCATTTTGTCTTCTTCTTCTGGGACCCCTATAATTCGAATGCTGTTGCATTTAATGATGACCCAGAGGTCTCTGAGACTGTCCTCTGTTCTTTTCATTCGTTTTTGTTTATTTCTCTGCAGTAGTTATTTCCACTATTTTATCTTCCAGGTCACTTACCCTTTCTTCTGCCTCAGTTATTCTTCTATTGATCCCTTCTAGAGATTTTTAAATTTCATTTATTGTGTTGTTCATCTCTCTTTGTTTGCTCTTTATTTCTTCTAGGTCCTTGTTAAACGTTTCTTGTATTTTCTCCATTCTATTTCCAAGATTTTGGATCATCTTTACTATCATTATTCTGAATTCTTTTTCAGGTAGACTGCCTATTTCCTCTTCATTTGTTAGGTCTGGTGGGTTTTTGCCTTGCTCCTTTATCTGCTGTGTGTTTCTCTGTCTTCTCCTTTTGCTTAACTTACTGTGTTTGCGGTCTCCTTTTCACAGGCTGCAGGTCGTAATTTCTGTTGTTTTTGGTGTCTGTCCCCAGTGGCTAAGGTTGGTTAGGTGGGTTGTGTAGGCTTCCTGGTGGTGGGGACTCATGCCTGTGTTCTGGTGGATGAGGCTGGATCTTGTCTTTCTGGTGGGCAGATCCACATCTGGTGGTGCGTTTTCACATATCTGTGGCCTTATTATGATTTTAGGCAGCCTCTATGCTAATGGATGGGCTTGTGTTCCTGTCTTGCTAGTTGTTTGGCATAGGGTGTCCTGCACTGTAGCTTGCTGGTCATTGAGTGAAGCTGGGTCTTGGCATTGAGATGGAGATCTCGGGAGATTTTTGCCATTTGATATTACATGGAGCTGGAAGGTCTCTTGTGGACCAGTGTCCTGAACTTGGCTCTCCCACCTCAGTGGCACAGCCCAGACGCCTAGCTGGAGCACCAAGAGCCTGTCCTCCACACGGCTCAGAATAGAAGGGAGAAAAAAAAGAAAGAAAGAAGAAGATAAAATAAAATAAAGTTATTAAAATAAAAAATAATAAATAATTATTAAGAAAAAGAAATTTTTTTAAGTAAAAAAAAAAATAAATGGACAGACAGAACCCTAGGACAAATGGTAAAAGCAAAGCTATACAGGCAAAATCACACAGAAGCATACACATACACACTCACAAAAGAGAAAAACGGAAATATATATATTTATATCCTTGCTCCCAAAGTCCACCTCCTCATTTTGGGATGATTCATTGTCTGTTCAGGTATTCCACAGATGCAGGGTACATCAAGTTGATTGTGGAGATTTAATCTGCTGCTCCTGAGGCTGCTGGGAGAGATTTCCCTTTCTCTTCTTTGTTCGCACAGCTCCAGGGTTTCAGCTTTGGATGTGGACCCACCTCTGCGTGTACGTCACCTTAGGGCATCTGTTCTTCCCTCAGACAGGACGGGGTTAAAGGAGCAGCTGATTCGGGGTCTCTGGTTCACTCAGGCCGGGGGAGGGAGGGGTACGAATGCAGGGTGAGACCGCAGCAGCAGAGGCCTGCGTGACATTGCACCAGCCTGAGGCGCACCATGCGTTCTCCCCAGGAAGTTGTCCCTGGATCACGGGACCCTGGCAGTGGCGGGCTGCACAGGCTCCCGGGAGGGGTGGTGTGGAGAGTGACCTATGCTTGCACACAGGCTTCTTGGTGGCTGCAGCAGCAGCCTTAGCGTCTCATGCCGGTCTCTGGGGTCCGTGCTGATAGCCGCGGCTCGCGCCCTTCTCTGGAACTCCTTTAAGCAGCGCTCTTAATCCCCTCTCCTCGTGCACCAGGAAACAAAGAGGCAAGGAAAAGTCTCTTGTCTCTTTGGCAGCTCCAGATTTCTTCCCGTACTCCCTCCCGGCTAGCGGTGGCTCACTAGCCCCCCTCAGGCTCTGTTCACACAGCCAACCCCAGTCCTCTCCCTGGGATCCAACCGAAGCCCGAGCCTCAGCTCCCAGCCCCCGCCTGTCCCAGCGGGTGAGCAGAGAAGTCTCTTGGGCTGGTGAATGCTGGTCTGCACCAATCCTCTGTGTAGGGATCTCTCCGCTTTGCCCTCCGCACCCCTGTTGCTGACCTCTCCTCCATGGCCCCGAAGCTCCCCACCTCTGCCACCTGCAGTCTCCACCCGCGAAGGGGCTTCCTAGTGTGTGGAAACCTTTCCTCCTTCATTGCTCCCTCCCATTGGTGCAGGTCCCATCCCTATTATTTTGTCTCTGTTTTTTCTTTTTTCTTTTGCCCTACCCAGGTACGTGGGGAGTTTCTTGCCTTTTGGGAGGTCTGAGGTCTTCTGCCAGCGTTCAGTAAGTGTTCTGTAGGAGTTGTTCCACATGTAGATATATTTCTGATGTATTTGTTGGGAGGAAGTTGATCTCCGCTTCTTACTCTTCCTCCATCTTGAAGTTCCTCCCAACTCCCACACACTATTTCATTAAATGCTCACTGTGGGGCACTATCCTAGTTTGACAAATAAAAAGACTGAGAGGTTAAATTAACTTGTCCACAGTCGTTCAGCTAGTAACTGGCAGAGTCTGGATTTAAGCCTATCTGGTTGATTCTAAATCTTGAACTCTTAACTCCACATCATGCTACAGGAAGATTTTAAATACAAGTATCTATTGCTAATAAAAGAAAAATTATGTCCTCCCTTCAAGGAACTTGAACTTAACCTACTGTGTGTACCTATAGATTCATAAAAATTTCAATGTCAGAAGAAATTTTCCTGATCAGGTCCAACACCCTTGTTTTACAGAAAAGCACTGTTAGAAGTGTTCCATCAGGGCCTAGTATGATGGTGCCTGGCAAGTAGTGTCTGCTCATCAAATGTATATGTATTGAAAAGCATTGAATTAACTGGAAAGTCATACTATATTGAGAGTAAATTCCTAATAAATCAAGTAGTGTCAGCGTACTCTTTTCTTGCTACAATGGGGTGCAACTGTGGAAATAGGGCAGTTATATAAATGGTTGTTCTTGTAAAAGGGTATATCAGGAAAGTCTCAGCCCCTTTAACTGCCTTGCAAGCAATACCCACAAAAGAATCAGCCAGGGCTTATGTAACTAGGGAGATGAACAAAAGCAATGTTGTATTTTACAAAAAAATAAATAAATAATTGCTTTAGGAATTATGTATAAGATCAGTTTTTGAGTGACCAAAAAGAAACTCAATTTTCATAAAATCCTCTAATATTATAGACTACCATCTATTACATCTACTACACTGAAATAGATGCCATTGAAGGTATATCTGTCTTATCAGAAGTTGTTTTTAATGCTATTCTCTCATACACTACCAACTGTAAAACAGATAGCTAGTGGGAAGCAGCTGCATAGCACAGGGAGATCAGCTCAGTGCTTTGTGATGACCTAAAGGGGTGGGATAGGGAGTGTGGGAGGGAGATGCAAGAAGGAGGGGATATGCGGATATATGTATACGTATAGCTGATTCACTTTGTTATACAGCAGAAACTAACACACCATTGTAAAGCAGTTATACTCCAATAAAGATGTTTAAAAAAAAGTTGTTTTTAAGAAGTCTGAAACAATGAAATGCATTCATTGATAAATGGAGCATTTCCAAAGAATATTTGTTAATTCTAATGACATTTAAGTGCATGAATCCTTAGTGTAAAAGTGGAAGACAGGACATTGGACATTGCATTCATGTATAACTACAACTGCTCATAAAGGAAAATTATTTGAGTGACTTAAATGAGGTAAGATCTTCAAATAAATGATAAGTTTTTTGTATTAGGCCACATTTTAGATCACCTCTAAAATATATCACTACCATTCAAATGATTGAGAGAGAGAGAGAGATACGCATATATATAAATCCTGGTGAATCCATATATTCATAAATGGAAAATTAAATTGAATTTTAAACTTTTGACATTAAACATGTAGTGAAATGAACAGAAACTTGGATATTTATATCTATGCCTGAACACAAATTAACTGAACAGAATTTATTTTACTTTTTAAGTTGAAATCAATAGTTAAACAACAGGAATATTTTTGTCTACTTATTAACAAATAGATTTTTGACTAATTTTTTAACTTTTTAAATAGTTTGGGGCTGTGTAGATCAAATCTAATACATATCAGCATTCATATATGTTAAAGTATTATTTTTGACAGATACAAGATACCTCTGATAGAGAAATATAATTATATGTTTTAGATACTTAATTTGCTTTTAGTAATATGGAGGAAAGGAAAAGCATTTTATAATTAATTATCCAAAAACATAGATAATAATCACATTCTGAAAATTAGCATCAATCCATTGCCTTTCTAAAAAATGTATTTTAATCTGTTGCAACATTCACATTTATAGAAATAAAATCTAGAATATTTCAAATTTTACCCAGAACCATAGAAAACATGATTATTCATTATCCAAAAACGTTTCTGAATTATGTTCTATGTGTAAACCACTGTGCTTATTACTAAGAAAGTTAAAGTGAACGGGGTAGTTATCAGTCTTTAAAGGACACTGAATAGATCATCCACACATATCAAAATAACTAGGAGTTAGAGGTGAGAGATACACACAAAATGACACTGTACCAGAAATGACAGAGTGCTAGAAAAATGTCTGAAAGCATCCAGCAAGAATTAAATAACAAAAGTTGATAAAAAGTGTTTGCCTCCTTTTCCCCTCCATTCTACACCCCTTTTTTGGGCAGGGGGAGACTAATGAGTGTTATTTGGAAAACCTCAGTAATGCTTACTGAGGAAGGGTGAATGGAGTGAACAAATGTGAAGAACTATCTACCATAAAATAATGGAGTGGTGGCTATAGTTTTATATTTAAAATCTGAAGGTTTTTAAACAGAAACTAAAAGTTGCATTATAAATTTTTTCCAGCCTACCGCTAGAACTTATATTTGTTTACAAAATTTTAAAATTTTTCACTGCAATATTATTAATGATTTCCAAGTCACAAATTTATTTAATGATATGAAGAAAGTTAGGACTTAATTTACAAACAGGAAGTAGAAGAGCTATCTTATTGTGTAAGTTTGTGTTCAACATCTTACATTCCTAATAGAGCTGTAAGTTAAAAATAATTAGGATACGATGTGTTTTGGATAAACAACACTGGTATTTGTTGAAAGTATTCTCAGAAGTAAAAGAACCTTATGATTTTCCATGAGCATCACCATTCAGTGACCTGAAGGCAACACCTGTTTTAATAGTTTCAAATAAGCCATGGTTTTACATATGCGCCAAAAGAAAGTGATAAACAATACTGTGATTATTTTATCTATCAAAGTACATATATTAAATGTCCTGCTAGCCAAACTCTAGAAGAAAATAGAGGTGACTCCTTCTCAAACCTGTATAGATTTATCTAAGCTTGTCAGAAGAAATCATAAAGGGAAAGGTAAAAAAAAAGGTTTGACTACATGAGATTTACAGCTTTTATAGGTCAAAAAATGATACAATAAGGAAAACAAATTAAGAAAAATCACCAGAGAAACAAAAAAGATTAGTATTCTTATTATCTGAAGGGCTAATTTCAAGCACTAAGACTCCTTTAGAAAAATGAGCAAAATAATTTGACAATTCACAAAACAGGAAAAATAATTTGTTAACAAATATATAATGCAGACAACCGATATATATAATATCATATCTTGTAATTAGAATATTGGGCAACAGAAGTTCAAATTCATAGGCATAAATACTTCATTTGCTTTTAATAAGACATAAGCCATTAGAACGAAGAGGGCCATATTTTAATTATCTGTTCACATACCAAGCAAAAAATACTGGCATTTAGAAGAAGAGAAACCTAATAATTCTGCAGAAATGTAGATTCTGATTAATAGTTCAGTTTTTGTTAAGCCATCATACATCACCCTTTTCATGCTGACTGTGACATTTAATTTAAAAACAAGAGAGCGGTTAATCTTCTCTAACAAACAAACAGAACATTCTCAGAACACGGGACTAAAAATCAGTGTCCTAATTAAGTCTCTGTCACTACCATATTAACTTTAGCAAGTCATTTCATCTCATTGGACTTTAGTTTACTTATATACACAATGGAGATAGTACTATATGGTTGCTGTAACCCCTTTCTGGTTGTAGTATAAAATGTTTCATTGATTGTTGGAAAGAAAATTGAATTCTCTGCTTTCTGTCTTTTTGCGTCTAGTGCTTTCCAAGCCTCCCATGCAAGAATCAAGAATTTCTACTTTGCTGCTGAGTGTTCAGATGAAATGAATTAGTAAGTAGTTGTTATTGATTCATTGATC
This sequence comes from Balaenoptera ricei, assembly GCF_028023285.1. Taxonomy (NCBI): domain Eukaryota; kingdom Metazoa; phylum Chordata; class Mammalia; order Artiodactyla; family Balaenopteridae; genus Balaenoptera; species Balaenoptera ricei. The sequence goes on from NC_082660.1 coordinate 75,760,445, forward strand.
CAACATATGTATATTTATTGAGTCTCATTTATGTGTCAGGTATCATACTAAATCTAGGTAATACAATATCATGTTTTTTATAAAAAGTAAAATGATATTTTTTAATCCTAATAAAGTTTAGTATAGTTGAATAGAGTTATATTAACTAAAACAAGGCCAGTGTTCTGGAATGTAGAGGAAGGAGTAGCATGATACAAGTTGAGAACTTGAATTTAAAAGAATGAACAATAAAATTGAAAAGTTATTTTATGCTTATCTTGATCATTCTGCTGTCCATAAGCTCACAACAGCTCTGTGACACTAATTTAAAGCTTATCATCTTTTCAAGTAAATCATATTGTATCTGTTTGTATATCCAGCATGGTCCTGTAGAATTTGATCAATACAGTTTTTACTTTTGTAACAAAAATTTCCCATGTGAATAAAATATGCACTATAAGATATTAATTCAATTAGGAAAAGCAGCGGATTATCGGTATATCAAATTACATCCTACTGATTTTAGAGTGAGTTGACTAACATCAATGAACCTTTGACTATAAAAGGCTCTTATGTTCATGTTTAATTTACATTTAAAAAGAATTACTGAGCCTGCGCGTCTGGAGCCTGTGCTCCGCAACAAGAGAGGCCACGATAGTGAGAGGCCCGCGCACCGCGATGAAGAGTGGCCCCTGTTTGCCGCAACTAGACGAAGCCCTCGCACAGAAACGAAGACCCAACACAGCCAAATAAATAAATAAATAAATAAATAAAAATTAAAAAGTGCTAATAATTAAAAAAAAGAATTAAATTACCTATAACTTGAAAGAGAAAATTACTTATATTTGTATTCAACATGCCATAAAGAAGGGTTGTTCTTCTCTTAGTGAGTGTATATAGTCCACTCTCAATTTTAATTATGTTGAATTTAATCCTGTCTTATTGCTAACCTATTACTTATGCCTCTGAGACCCAAGCACAACAACATTCTTATCGTCTTGAGAAAAAAAATAACCTTTTTGTTGACAGCATTTAAGTAATAAGTTGTCATAAAACAAAATAAAATTCTGACAATATTAGAGAGGCTATGTGAATATTCCCAGAAAAAGGCTGAGTGATGAGTGTAGCTATGAACCCCCTGGAAAGACATTGAAAAATATGCAAATGTGAAAACAATAAATGTGTTGTTCTGTACTATCAAGAAGTGAAGTAGGAAGATTATTTGGTTTCTGGGAGACAATAAGGATTAAAGTCAGAGTGTTGTGGTTTTATAAAAGGGAAGAATGTTACAGACCTAAAGGAAGGAACCAATAATGGGGAAGATTAAAAATATAATGTTAAAGGAAATGACTGATGAATCAGAGGTAAGAGAAGTTGTGATCAAAAACATGTGTGAGGAATTAGGTTTTTACAAAGAGTAAAAGAGCTGAGGATGGACTGGAATGCAGGTAAATTTGCATAAAGAGTAACATTTAGGGCTGATCATGCTTGTTGACTTCCTATTATCTTCATGAAGAAGGAGGCAAGGTGCTCTGAAAGAGTTAAATCCATTAAGTAATTTTTAAATGATACATATAAAAGGAAAAATGTGTCATTACATACAGAGTGAATAACAGAACTGAGTCTGAGACCTTTGAATATTTGCACTAAACAACATTAAAACAACATGAATGTTTTCAGGTAAAAGCAGCTTTTAGCCTGGACCATTAGTAGAGATGCCGAACTCACCTTGACTTTCAAAGTGCAAGCACAACCTAAGTAAGCACATTCCATAATGAGTAAACCAGTAGCAAAACAATAATAGACAAAGAATCTTAATGCCTGCTTTGTTCTCTCCATCAAAATTGTTTTCTCTTCCAGTTAGAGAAATGTTAGAAGTAGTCTATGGTAAGTCTTTGTTGATTAAACTTGACCAAACTTGACCTATTGATGGTAAAGCAAGAATCTAAAATTCTTAACCCTCTTCCAGGAATTTTATGTAATTTAGAAATTTTCAGAAGTTGGTTAGTTTAAAACATGTAGTTATGTTCTGTCTTTTATTCTCTGAAAAAGCTGCCTTTCTTCTGAGTAATTTCATTGGGAAAGCGAAAGAAGAGAAATATAGAATTGTTTCAATTAAAATAAATCTCTGTCTACATAGAAATACCACAATTAATTTTAAATATACAACTGGATAATGAAAATTAAATCATTGAGAATAGATTGATTTATATTACATGTTTTCTTTTGAAAGTGAAGGATACTGCATTTGAAAACTAATAATTGATGAATAAAAACTACACAAAATTTAAAAGATCATGACTAAAATATCATCTAAATTAATGCAGTTTCTATGATCTAAGCTATGATACAATAATATATGACAGGAAAAGGCTTATAAACTAAATTAGATTTTACTTTAAAAACATATCCAATATGATTTTCTCTTAAAGAAAATTTGATGTATATTAGGATCAAATTTTTCAAAAATTGTGCTCATCTTCATATTAATAGATGTGAAATCTGATACACTGATTGGATTAAATGTTGTGCCCCAGGTCTGGCTGTCCCTGTTAGAATACTTGAGACTTTGTATAACCCTGATTCTCCACTCAACGTATATAAACTTTTCTGTTATATAGTGATATGTAGTGTTTCAATTTTATGTAAAATATTGTGTTTTTTACTTTAAATATTATGTAATACAAAATTAGTAATATTATCAATGCATTTATACAGGGCCATTTGAACTTAAAACTAAAGGGGCAATGCTCTGCATAGAGGTGACAGGGTTATAGGTTTGTTTGTCAATCCCATTAGCTACATAAAAAGAAAAGATATGCACACATAGTCAGCATGGATTGTCAACAGAATCATGCTGAATTATCAAATCAGAGCAAATGCTTGATCCCATGAGTGGCATTACTTATAAAGACTCAGCAACCTTAGAAAGTATAATTGCTTTTAAGATTTGACTAATTTAGATAGATGAGCTCATTACAGAAAGTCTGTATACCCTTGTTTCTGTTTGGAAAGTCAATTATTTTCTTCTCAGTAAGACAGAAAATAGAAAGGCTGGAAGCTACAAGTGCAAGCTACTTTCACCTGTGAGTAAAGCTTATTTGATTAGTGGTACAGACAAAAATGCTCAGAAAATTTTTACATGCTTGTAAAAAAGTAATGGCAAGATAAATTAATCTTCTTTAATTTTTGGTTATTTACACAAGATGATAAATACATTGGCAATAAAGTGAAAAAACAGATATAATGTGGCAAGATATAAAAATGTTAAAATGCTTTCTTCACTTATTAACCAAAATAAAAAAGTGTCAAAGGCAAGAAGAGTATCTCAAGATACAAAATTACAGAATAAATACTACAGTTATTTAATCCAAAGAAAATATGAAGGCACAGTAACTACAATTCATGTTTTAGAGTTAAATAAAGCTTGTGATGCACTAAGTATCTTATTCTTAAAACCAACATATTATTTTTGATTTCTACCAATACATTGTCCAATTTATTTAAACACCAAAATATATAATATATTGAACCAAAGTAGTCTAGCAATTGGCTAATTAAATGAACAATCATTTAGATATACTAGGTGTTAACTAACCTGACCAATCAGTCCAATCAAAGTGGAAGAATTATTGGCATCTGTACATATAGTTTTGGTTGTTTGCCTTTATCTAGGAGTTGTTTTATATTTATGTATTTAGTTTATTAAATTACTTGTATATCTTTCTGTAAGAAAGTTTCTGATAACTATTCCAGGGTATATTCTGCCTCATACCTTCATACTATCCTAGTCACACCATCAAATGTAAAAAAGAATATTCTTAATGTTAAGTATTGATAAGATAAAACATACAAAATAAAGAGCATGCACATATTTTAAACAAGTTTATCCTTATGTCTTTCTTTTTCTTAAATAGCATTCATTGAATGGCCTCCTTTAAATACCTCAACAACGTACCTTTCTCCTGAGTTTCAAATTCTACTTCTTATACCTACATAGAAAATTTTCAATTTTATCTTGTTTCAGTGTTGTTCATACTTCCTCTGTCTCTAACAGTATTATATCTATAACAAGGGCAATATGATTAACAATTACAAAGGCATGTTTATTTGACTGTCATATAAAAAATGGATAGGGATAAATTCTATTTCCAACTAAGATGGAGTGATAGATGCCAGACTTTACCTCCTGCCTGAAATAAATAAAAAACTGGATAAAATATATGAAAAATGATTTTTCAAGACATTGGACATTAGGCAATAAATGACAGTAATCCCAGAGACATTGGAAACAATGTTTCCATGCCAAAGAACAGGGAAGAGAAACTCAGGCAGAGCCTGACAATTCCCTGAATTGAAGAGACAGAGCTAAGAGTCTGGGGAGAACAAGAGGGCTAGAATTTGTAGAGGAGCATACTGGAGAGGAAATAGCTGCACAAAGAGAGAGCCTTGTAGATCAGCATAAGTTTCCCCTCCAGTATTCAGCAGAGTACAGTTCAGCTCATGTGTGTGAGGAAATGCGGCACGGGTAGAGAAGGAACCACCTGAAAGGATTAGAGGTAACCTCCCACATAGGGGATCCACCCTAGGGACAGAACAAAAAGGTGGACAATGCATCCGAAGTTCCGGCTAGTCTGGGAGCTCCCTGTGGGACTGTTATCTGACTCATTTGTCTCAGAGCACTGACAGGACTCACAAATTTGTTCTGAAGCTGCACAGTGTTGATTCTTCAAATCCAAGAACATGGTGTATCTCTCAATCGATTGGTATCATCTTTAATTTCTTTCATCAGTGACATAATTTTCTGCATACAGGTCTTTTGTCTCCTTAGGTAGGTTTATTCCTAGGAATTTCATTCTTTTTGTGGCAATGGTAAATGGGAGTGTTTCCTTAATTTTACTTTCAGATTTTTCATCATTAGTGTATAGGAATGCAAGAGATTTCTGTGCATTAATTTTGTATCCTGCTACTTTACCAAATTCATTGATTAGCTCTAGTAGTATTCTGGTAGCATCTTTAGGATTCTCTATATATAGTATCATGTCATCTGCAAACAGTGACAGCTTTACTTCTTCTTTTCCGATTTGGATTCCTTTTCTTTCTTTTTGTTCTCTGATTGCTGGCTAAAAGTTCCAGAACTATGTTGAAAAATAGTGGTGAGAGTGGACAACCTTGTCTTGTTCCTGACCTTAGAGGAAAAGTTTTCAGTTTTTCACCATTGAGAATGATGTTCGCTGTGGGTTTGTCATATATGCCCTTTATTATGTTGAGGAAAGTTCCCTCTATGCCTACTTTCTGGAGGGTTTTTATTATAAATGGTGTTGAATTTTGTCGAAAGCTTTTTCTGCATCTATTGAAATTATCATATGGTTTTCCTCCTTCAATTTGTTAATATGGTGTATCACATTGATTGATTTGTGTATACTGAAGAATCCTTGCATTCCTGGGATAAACCCCACTTCATCATGGTGTATGATCGTTTTAATGTACTGTTGGATTCTGTTTGCTAGTATTGTGTTGAGGATTTTGCATCTATGTTCATCAGTGATATTGCCCTGTAGTTTTCTTTCTTTGTGACATCTTTGGGTTTAGTATCAGGGTGATGGTGGCCTCATAGAATGAGTTTGGGAGTTTCCTCCCTCTACTATATTTTGGAAGAGTTTGAGAAGGATAGTTGTTAGCTCTTCTCTAAATGTTTGATAGAATTCACCTGTGAAGCCATCTGATCCTTGGCTTTTGTTTATTGGAAGATTTTTAATCACGGTTTCAATTTCAGTGCTTGTGATTGGTCTGTTTCTATTTTCTATTTCTTCCTGGTTCAGTCTCAGAAGGTTGTGCTTTTCTAAGAATTTGTCCATTTCTTCCAGGTTGTCCATTTTATTGGCATATATTTGCTTGTAGTAATCTCTCATGATCCTTGGTATTTCTGCAGTGTCAGTTGTTACTTCTCCCTTTTCACTTCTAATTCTACTGATTTGAGTCTTCTCCCTTTTTTTCTTGATGAGTCTGGCTAATGGTTTATCAATTTTGTTTATCTTCTCAAAGAACCAGCTTTTAGTTTTATTGATCTTTGCTATTGTTTCCCTCATTTCTTTTTCATTTATTTCTGACCTGATCTTTATGATTTCTTTCCTTCTGCTAACTTTGGGGTTTTTTTTGTTCTTCTTTCTCTAATTGCTTTAGGTGTAAGGTTAGGTTGTTTATTTGAGATATTTCTTGTTTCTTAAGGTGGGATTTTATCGCTATAAACTTCCCTCTTAGAAATGCTTTTGCTGCATCCCATAGATTTTGGGTTGTTGTGTTTTCATTGTCATTTGTTTCTAGGTATTTTTTAATTTCCTCTTTGATTTCTGCAGTGATCTCTTGGTTATTAAGTAGTGTATTGTTTAGCCTCCATGTGTTTGTATTTTTTACAGATTTTTTTCCTGTAATTGATATCTAGTCTCATAGCGCTGTGGTCAGAAAACATACTTGATAGGTTTTCAATTTTCTTAAATTTACCAGGGCTTGAGTTGTGGCCCAAGATATGATCTATCCTGGAGAATGTTCGATGAGCACTTGAGAAGGGAGTGTATTCTGTTGTTTTTGGATGGAATGTCCTATAAATATCAGTTAAGTCCATCTTGTTTAATGTATCATTTAAAGCTTGTGTCTCCTTATTTATTTTTATTTTAGATGATCTGTCCATTGATGAAAGTGCGATGTTGAAGTCCCCTACTATGATCGTGTTACTGTTGATTTCCCCTTTTATGGCTGATAGTATTTGCTGTATGTATTGAGGTGCTCCTATGTTGGGTGCAAAAATATTTATAATTGCTATATCTTCTTCTTGGATTGATCCTTTGATCATTATGTAGTGTCTTTCTTTGTCTCTTGTAATAGTCTTTGTTTTAATGTCTATTTTGTCTGATATGAGAATTGCTACTCCAGCTTTCTTTTGATTTCCATTTGCATGGAATATCTTTTTCCATCCCCTCACTTTCAGTCTGTATGTGTCCCTAGGTCTGAAGTGGGTCTCTTGTAGACAGCATATATACGGGTCTTGTTTTTGTATCCAATCAGCCAGTCTGTGTCTTTTGGTTGGGGCATTTATTCCATTTACATTTAAGTTAATCATCAATATGTATGTTCCTCTTCCCATTTTCTTAATTGTTTTGAGTTTATTATTGTAGGTCTTTCCCTTCTCTTGTGTTTCCTGCCTAGAGAAGTTCCTTTAGCATTTGTTGTAAAGCTGGTTTGGTGATGCTGAATTCTCTTAGCTTTTGCTTGTCTGTAAAGGTTTTAATTTCTCCATTGAATCTGAATGAGATCCTTGCTGGGTAGAGTAATCTTGGTTGTAGGTTCTTCCCTTTCATCACTTTAAATATGTCCTGCCACTCCCTTCTGGCTTGCAGAGTTTCTGCTGAAAGATCAGCTCTTAACCTTAAGGGGATTCCCTTTTATGTTATTTGTTGTTTTTCCCTTCCTGCTTTTAATATTTTTTCTTTGTATTTAATTTTTGATAGTTTGATTAATATGTGTCTTGGCGTGTTTCTCCTTGGATTTATCCTGTATGGGACTCTCTGTGCTTCCTGGACTTGATTAACTATTTCCTTTCCCATATTAGGGAAGTTTTCAACTATAATCTTTTCAAATATTTTCTCAGTCCCTTTCTTTTTGTCTTCTTCTTCTGGGAACCCTATAGTTCGAATGTTGTTCCATTTAATGTTGTCCCAGAGGTCTCTGAGACTGTCCTTAATCTTTTCATTCTCTTTTTCTTTATTCTGCTCTGAAGTACTTATTTCCACTGTTTTATCTTCCAGGTCACTTTCCCGTTCTTCTGCCTCAGTTATTCTTCTATTGATCCCTTCTAGAGATTTTTAAATTTCATTTACTGTGTTGTTCATCACTGTTTGTTTGCTCTTTAGTTCTTCTAGGTCCTTGTTAAACTTTTCTTGTATTTTCTCCATTCTATTTCCAAGATTTTGGATCACCTTTACTATCATTATTCTGAATTCTTTTTCAGGTAGACTGCCTATTTCCTCTTCATTTATTAGGTCTGGTAGGTTTTTGCCTTGCTCCTTCATCTGCTGTGTGTTTGTCTGTCTTCTCATTTTGTTTAACTTACTGTATTTGGTGTCTCCTTTTCACAGGCTGCAGGTTCATATTTCCTGTTGTTTTTGGTGTCTGCCCCCAGTGGCTAAGGTTGGTTCAATGGGTTGTGTAGGCTTCCTGGCAGAGGGAGCTTGTGTCTGTGTTCTGGTGGATGAGGCTGGATCTTGTCTTTCTGTTGGGCAGGTCCACGTCTGGTGGTGTGTTTTGGGGTGTCTGTGACCTTATTATTATTTTAGGCTGCCTCTCTGCTAATGGATAGGGTTTTGTTCCTTTCTTGCTATTTGTTTGGCATAGGGTGTCCAGCACTGTAGCTTGCTGGTCATTGAGTGGAGCTGGGTCTTGGCACTGAGATGGATATCTCTGGAACATTTTCACCATTTGATATTACGTGGAGCTGGGAGGTCTCTGGTGGACCAAGGTGCTGAACTCGGCTCTCCCACCTCAGAGGCACAGGCGTGATGCCCGGCCAGAGCATCAAGATGCTGTCATCCACACGGCTCAGAATAAAAGGGGAAAAAAAGAAAGAAAAAGATAAAATAAAATAAAGTTATTAAAGTAAAAATTAATTATTACAAATTAAAAAAAAATTAAAATGTAAGAAAGAAAGAAGAGAGCAACCAAACCAAAAAACAAATCCACCAATGATAACAAGCGTTAAGAACTATACTAAAAAAAAAAAAAAGGACAGACAAAACCCGAGGACAAATGGTAAAAGCAAAGCTATAGAGACAAAATCACACACAGCAGCATACACATACACACTCACTAAAAGAGAAAAAGGAAAAATATATATAAATATCTTTGCTCCCAAAGTCCACCACTTCAATTTGGGTTGCTTCATTTTCTATTCAGGTCTTCCACAGATGCAGGTTACATCAAGCTGATTGTGGAGATTTAATCCACTGTTCCTGTGGCTGCTGGGAGAGATTTCCCTTTCTCTTCTTTGTTCACACATCTCCTGGGGTCCAGCTTTGGATTTGGCCCTGCCTTTGTGTGTAGGTCGCCTGAGGGAGTCTGTTCCCTGCTCAGACAGGAAGAGGTTAAAGTAGCAGCTGATTCGGGGGCTCTAACTCACTCAGGCCGGGGGGAGGGAGGGGTACCGAATGCGGGGCGAGCCTGTGGTGGCAGATGCCGGCGTGATGCTGCAACAGCCTGAGGCACGTCGTGTGTTCTCCTGGGTAAGTTGTCCCAGGATCTAAGGACGCTGGCAGTGGCGGGCTGCACAGGCTCCCAGGAGAGGAGGTGTGGTTAGTGACCTGTTCTTGCACACAGGCTTCTTAGTGACTGCAGCAGCAGCCTTAGCGCCTCATGCCCAACTCTGGGATTCGCGCTGATAGCTGTGGCTCCCTCCCGTCTCTGGAGGTCGTTTAGGTAGTGCTCTTAATCCCCTCTCCTCGCACACCACAAAACAAAGAGGCAAGAAAAAGTCTCTTTCCTCTTCGGCAGCTTCAGACCTTTTCCAGGACACACTCCCAGCTAGCTGTGGTGCACTAGCCCCCTTCAGGCTGTGTTCACGTGGCCAACCCCAGTCCTCTCCCTGGGATCCAACCTCCAACCTCCGAAGCCGGAGCCTCAGCTCCCAGCCCTCACCCGCCCTGGCGGGTGAGCAGACAAGCCTCTCGGGCTGGTGAGTGCTGGTCGGCACCGATCCTCCGTGCAGGAATCTCTCCACTTTGCCCTCCGCACCCCTGTTGCTGCGCTCTCCTCCGTGGCTCTGAAGCTCCCCCCTCCACCACCCGCAGTCTCCCCCCGCGAAGGGGCTTCCTAGTGTGTGGAAACCTTTCCTCCTTCACAGCTCCCTCCCACTGGTGCAGGTCCCGTCCCTATTCTTTTGTCTCGTTTTTTCTTTTTTCTTTTGCCCTACCCAGTTACGTGCAGTGGTGTGCCTCTTGCCTTTTGGGAGGTCTGAGGTCTTCTGCCAGCGTTCACTAGGTGTTCTGTAGGGGTTGTTCCACATGTAGATGTATTTCTGTTGTATTTGTGGGGAGGAAGGTGATCTCCGTGTCTTAATCTTCCACCATCTTGAGCCCCCCATCTCTTTATGGTAAAAAATACTTTAGCTTCCTAGGCCCAGTTACAAAGAGAAAGTTTAATCAGGAAGTGAGAAAATATAGAAACAAAGGAAAGCAGTCAAGTAAGAGAAAATAATAGTTTAGCCATAAAACCAAGTCAAGGACTTTTAGTTCCTCCTTAAGGGCTATAGATAATATCCTGAAGCATATCCTTGAGTTTTTTTGCACCTACTAAAACCCCTGCCAAGTGGAGGAAGTTAACTACATCTTGACCACCAGCATGTAGACCTCAGATCAGTTGGAACCAGAAGATTAATGAGCGATGTTCCTGAAACATTACCCTCTTATCTCATCATCAACCAATCAGAGAACTGTGCATGTGCTGATCACGCACTCTGTGACCCTCTCCCTCACACTGTCTTTAAAAACCCTTCCCTGTTTAGTTTTGTCCTTTTATTTTAATACTGGTAAATACTTGCATTCAAGCAGTGAAGGGAAGGCAGGGGTTTGGCTGCCTACTGCATTCCTTTACTGCTGTGGGGCTTGCCCCTGGAGCAGACCCTCCTCTTTGCACCCTGTGAGTTTCTTTGCTTGTAGTATCTCAGATTTCACATGTTCTGTGTCATGCCACATAACCCCCTTCAAGATACCGTTTGGAGGGTGGGGGATATCTGCTTCCCACTGTGACTGGGCTGTGGGGTTCTGACTACCTTGCTTACAGTTTGATAAACTTGTTGTATTCAAAAACTTGAAATGTAGGACGCCATCAAGTGTCTGTTTATATTTTTGGAATATTTGTACTACTTACAATTAATGAATAAAAGTGAGTTTAAAAAACCCATCCGTGAATGGGAAAAAAAAACAAAAAACAAAACCCTTCCCTGAAAGCCATCAGAATGTTCATGTCTTTTGAGCATTAGCTACTCGTTCTCCTTGCTTGGCACCTTGCAATAAATGCTGTACTGCTATACTTTCCTTCACCACAACCCCGTGTCTGTAGATTAGCTTTGCTGCACATTGGATGAGCAGACCCAACTTCAGTTTGGTAACAATTTTGCTTACCATGAAAGGACTCCTGCCCTGAGTGGGCATCTCGTTCATGGCACATTGGTCCCTGGCCAGTGACAGCTCTTGGATCCTGTCGGTAGCATCAGTGGAGGAAGTGTAGGAGTGGGGCACATGTGGGTAAGTGTGAGACCAAGAGACCAGTTTTTCTTTTAACTTTTTATTTTATATTGGAGTATAGCCAATTAACAATGCTGTGATAGTTTCAGATGCACAGCAATGCAGCTCAACCATACATATGCGTGTATCCATTCTCCCCCAGACCCCCCCTCCCATCCAGGCTGCCACATAACATTGAGCAGAGTTCCCTGTGCTATACAGTAGGTCTTTGTCAGTTATCCTTTTTAAATATAGCAGTGTGTACATGTTAATCCCAAACTCCCTAACTACCCCTTCCCTCCACCCTTACCCCTTGGTAACCATAAGTTCATTCTCTAAGTCTGTGAGTCCGTTTCTGTTTTGTAAATATGTTCATTTCTATAATTTATTTTTAAATTCTGCATATAAGTGATATCATATGATATTTAAGAGACCAGTTTTAACTAAATGCTTTCTTTATTGATTTAGGGCTGAGAAAGCAAGAACAAGGGGGTGGTGGCTTTAGGATGAGAAAGCGAACAGTTCCATCAACAAATGGGATAATTTTAAATTTTAAATGTGGAGTCTTTTAGAACTGACAATGGTGAGGAAAAACTGGTTGAAGATTACAAAGCTAGTTAGGTATCCATTTTATTCCGAAAAATGTGTGTCTTCAGGTGTTTTGTTTTTGACCAAGATTAATATTAACCCATATGTTCTTTTTTGAGGTCCAGGATTAACTGGCCAAAAATTAAATGGATTAGGAATTGTTACAAAATAAAATATGTTTTGTTCCCAGCCTTCTCCACTTCTCATTCCTTCAATCCCTATCCTTGTTGTCAATCTCCCTCTCTCCCACACTCTGGATTGTAGACTTCTTCTCAGGACATACCTATTAGTACTCATTTGTCTTATGTTTTCTCAACAACTGTGTAAGGTCTAAGATTTTACCCAGCTTACAAGCCTACGTGTGAGCCAATGGAGGCTGGCAGAATGACACAAAGACTTAGTCAGTGTCCATCAGACAGAATGAGCTTCACTGACATCAGTTCCCCTTGCCCCCCAAAACCCAAGGGGGGAGATGTGGATCAGACCAGAAGAGTGCTGCGTTTACAGTGGGTTTGTGTCACAGCTGAGCAACCCCAAGGTTAGGAACTCCCCAATCTTCGAAAGAGGAATTCTAGCAGATTTGACCAAACTTTGCTGCAGGGAGAGACGTTGTCTTTATTAACCTGCTCAGGAAACAAATCTATCCTCTGCTCTGGAGGTTCCTCTATCTTCCAAAGTTTTTTGCTATACAAACGTTCTTGAAACAATAGTCCAGGACAAATGCTGTCACAAGATGTGTAGAAACACTGTGGAGAATTTTTCCCCAACAGTTTTAACTGCTTGGATCTAACTGGTTGTAAAGGTAAAAATTAATTTTATAAAAATACTTGTGTGTGTTGAAAAAATCCAATTTCTCCTTTAGAACATGTACTACATTCTGGAATGACTAATCAGTGTAATAAGCAGATTATTAGCATTATCATATTTTTAAACTTTTTATAATTTAATCAATTATATTATCTAATGTCAGTAAGGCTAAGGATGGTCAATTTTTTAAAAAAAAAAAGAAGCTCATTCCTTAACATTTCAAGAAGAGAAGACCAATAACAGATAGATAGGGGAAATGTATGCTTAGTTTCTTACTGCTTTTATGTATATATAAAATGATTTTTTTGAATGCTGACAATGCTACTGATGTTATGTTTTCAAGAAATGTCAGATTTTCTGATGCCTGGGACCTTGAAGAAAAAAAACACAGAAAAACTTATTTCTACTTAAATACAGTAACTTAAAAATTACATTAATTTCTCACTTAACTTGAGAAATTCTTAGTTTCTAAATTAGACTTTTTTTAAAAATTTCTTTTGGAAAAGTAACAATTTTAGTATCTTAGCTATAATCTATTCTTTTAAGGGCAGATGGAGAGATTATAATTTTGTAAAGATATGAAAATGTCAGTTGCTTAAGACTTTAAATTCCTTATTAAAACAATCAAATAAATATATGAAAATCTTTTATTTCTGTGTCAAAGATAACCCCTAAAACATAAAATATCACGTTTTCTGACATATTAAGGCAGTGCTGCGTAATACAACTTTCTGCAATGATGGAAATAATCTATATCTATACTATGCAATACAGTACCTAGTAGCCACTTATGACTTTTGAACATTTGAAATTGAGAGGGGAGAGAGAATTCTGATTTTACCTAGTTTTGACTGAAAACTTCCTTTATTGCATGGTTTGCTAACCAAACACCTTTGAATCTTTGTTTTTTTAGGTTTTTTTACACCACCCAGAGATTTGTACAAAATATTTACATTATGAAATGTGACTGCAAAAGTGAATAGAATTTCTGTCTATTTCACTAAAGATCATTGATTTAATAGAGAGCCATGCTAAGAATATATTTAATATTTGTAGGGGGTTGAAACATTGCCACTCAATGAATTCTAACAGAGAAATTCAGTATTATAGTCTGTTCCCAAGAAGCTAACAAAAATTTGTATTGCAAAGATTGTATATATAAGTCATCAGTAATAATAGGAAAAAGCTTCAGATTAAAATGGTCTCACAATATTATGATTTTTCATATAATAATCCAATACATAGTTACTAATTATGTGCCTTTATTATTTTGCTTCAAATATCATATTTTCAACATAAAAATTAAAACCACATAATAGTAAATATTTGGTGCTAAACAATAAAATCTAAGCAGAACTTTTTTAGGCAATCAAAACTGCCATTCTAGGATGGCAATATCATTTCTGGTTAGAATATTTAATATGTTTTTTTTAATTCAAAATGTTCACTTTCATCTTCTGTGTCAATCCCCAGCCACCACTTCCTAAATTTAAGTGAAATCAATTATGAATCATTAAAATTTGTATTTGGATTACAGGAGGGAGAGGTGAATCTTGTTCTGTTACTATTTCCAGAAGCAAAATAACAGAGCTGATCTGGGGAAAAGAGTCTATCCTAGGCATCAAAAGACATAGGTTTTGCCTGGTAAAAATCACTAACAGGTACTTTCTAAATGAGAGTATCTAATATAAAATTGAGCACTTTTAGCTTGCAAAATGTTTGCCATGATTTTTAATAGTATGATTTACATATATTAGAATAAGGAAATTATGACTGAATCTTGCCTCTATAGGTGCCATCAGGGCAGTTCTATTTTGGCTTGAAAGCCAGTCTATAAACAAGGATGAATGACATGTATTTGTACTTAGCTTTCTAATGTTGGTAATATGAAAAGCTGATTAGAAAGTATCCAACAATCAATGATGCAGCTTTCTTTGATCTCGTGATTAAAGAAGGTTCTTACATAACTTATATTGACCTTATTTCATGATCTCTACTTGTTTCAATTCTGGTTTGTACTATTACTCTATTATTAATTTAAAATTTCTCCCTAAAGAAAAGTATTGTGTCTATGGACCTCTTCAGCATTTGGTGTCAGAATATATCCCTTTGAATTTTAAGATATTTCTAATGACAGGTTGAAGCCATATATTGCAGTGGTGAAGACTGGATTCTGGAGCTAGACTGCCTGGATTAAGAGTACCACCAACTACCAGCTGTGTGAATTTGGGCATATTATTTACCCTCTCTGAACCTCATTTTTCTCATGTTAAATGGGAATAATAGTTCCTACCTCTTATGGTTGATGTGAGTATTAAATGAGAAAGTGCCTTACATACAGTCATTCAATAATCATTGGCTGTTCTTATTAAATGTTGCTTTTTTTCTCCTTGGTATTTTTTTCAGCTGGGTTGGACAAATGTTACTGTTAGCATATGGTTCCTCCTTTGGAGATGCAGCTGCTAATGAAGGTAAGAACTTCAAAATCCCTTTGGTCTAAAGATTTGTGCAGTTCAAACGTTGTAAGACAACTATACTTCAATTTTTAAAATGCAGTAACATGATTTAAATATAAGTTCATCATTAACACATCTTTCCATATATGGTATCATCTAAAGATTATCAGAAGTTTCACTATAATGTATTTAATAAATACAAAAGGATTACTTTTGAATATATGTTCAAGAGTTACTGAATTGTGCAGAGAAGTAGAAATGAACTATATATTATGTAAACTTTTGGAGAGATCATTGATTTGTTAGATTAGGAAACAGGTATTTTATGGGTGAAATACCCTTTATCACTTGCTTCTGTACTCTTTCACGTCATAATTCAAACCACAATTTTCTGACCTATTCATCAGAGACTACACATTCTTAAATATAATGGATCATATATCTATATGCTCTTTTGTAATTCTGCACACATTACTTTTATTCTTCTAGATGACAAATTCCTGAAGGGTAAAAAGCAAGGCCAGGTTAAACTAATTTATATAATCCCTAGGATTACTCAGTACCTCCTAAGAAATGATAAATCGCTTGATCACTTCCATTGATAGAAGAATTCATTTATCAAGTGATTTTGAAACCAAGGAAAGAAAGTTCTTATTATGTAAAACATTCTCAAGTATGCATTATTGTTACCAATAATAAAAAGAAATCTTGCATGTAAACTGACTTGGAAAATAAAGGAAAAAAGACAGTAAAGCAAAGGCTTACACAGAAATATTACATATAAATTTTACTTGCATATTCATCAAAAAGCAAGTATAAATGGGATACCAAATTCCACTATTTACTGATAAAGAGATAGCTGCAACTTTATTGCAGAGTTGGAATATGTTTCTGAGTATGAATAAATAAATATATAACAAAATTACTTAAAAAGAGCTATTCTGTATAGCTAATTATTTACTGAAATATTCCATCAACACATGCACAATAATATAGAGTGGCAAAGTGTAATATGTGCATGCTACACTAACCATTATTTCCATTGTTGACCTCAGTTTCAATTATTTTAAGATTGGTAGTTGACTGGATGCCTCAGAATGCAGAATATCTCTATATGGCTGTTTAGTGAAATCCTGGATGTAGCAGTAGCACTAGCCACATAACCAAACTTTCCAGACTAGCTAAAAATAGCAACCACTGTCATCACTGGGTATACTACTATGTGCTAGAAGGAAAAGAAGAGTTAAAAGTGTTTCTCTTTTTATTTGTCATCTTCTCTTTATTCAACTACTGCATATATTTTAAACTATCACAAAGATGGCAATCTGCAAGTTATCCTTGAGTAGACTCTTCAAACTCAGAGTTCTCTCTTTTCTTACAGAATACAGATGCATAGGTGTTATCATTTATGCAAACTGTATTTTGGCCCTGACAAGAGATTTTCCGGTGATCCAGTGTAACACTTGCCACCATTCAACCACTGTAAGTACTGATTCGACGTTGGTCAGACATGGCCAAATGTAGAACACTCAAATTTTCAATTGTTTAAAACTGTATTTGTGTCTCGAAGCAGTTTCTTATTGAAACACCTTAGAGTGAAAATTTGAATACCATTTCCAGAAAATAGAATTGAAGAATCCATAGAGAAAAATAACAAAAGAGAGAGGACAATAATTTACCTTCCCCTTCATTTTGCTGCACTAGCTGGCATGATGAAGACTGGTATGTTAGGTGGACGTTTAACACATGTAGATTTTTCTTTCTTTGAACATTGAAAGGATAGTATTAGCATAAATTGGATTGAATGAATGTAACTTCAAGAAATAAAATTCTTATTCATATACTATATTAATTTGTAAAATTATCTTAGAATCTTATTTACAGCTTCAGGTAGGATTTTATTTATTCCCCTGAGATTTTTGAAGTGTATAAAATATAGAGTTTAATAAAAGCTGTAGTAAAATTCAAAATAGCCACTAAATTTTGTTAGCATTTGATTTTAAATGTTACTATTTTTCATATTTTTTCTCTAGCTTTCATGATATAATAATGCTTAATATAACCCAGAACCAAAGAAAGAGTGACTAAAGCAACAGCATCACATGCAAACTTCAGGCTAATATTTATCTATTTCATGCTGCATTATCAATGGGGAAATGAGATTAGGTCCTCAAAAAACACTTTTCTAAATTTTTTACCTTTTACTATTAGATATTTTTAGGAGAAAAAAATGTCTATCTATTCAGTAGTCCTCCATTTTTACTCTATATGGGATAACAATATGAGAAGGCCCTTGCCTATTTGATTAGAACACTTTCCCACAGTATGTTCCAATCAAATGTTAATATGTGGTTCTATTTAAAATGTTACATATTAAAATATGTTTATGAACAACTAAGTTAAATACAATTTTAAAAGACTTCTCAGGAATGGAAAATGGTACAGCCACTTGAGGAAATAGTCTGGCAGTTCCTCAAATGTTTAAACATAGAGTTATAATATGACCTATTAATTCTACACTGAGGTATATACCCAAGATAAATGAAAATTTATGTTTATCCAAGGACTCATACATGAATGCTTATAGCAGCATTATTCCTAAGATCCAAAGAGTGGAAACAACCCAAATTTCCATCAACTAATGTATGGATAAACAAAATGGAACATAGCCATACGCTGGAATATTATTTGACCACAAAAAGTAATGAAACACTAATACATGCAATAACATTAGTGAACTTTGTAAACACTATGCTAAGTAGAAGAAGCCAGACACAAAAGACGACATATTGCATGTTTCTATTTATGTGAAATGGACAGAGCAGGAAAATTCAGACAAAAAGTAGATTAATTGTTATCATACAGGTCAATCAATATCTTAAATATATTAAAAATGCATATTTATATACTATTTATTTATTTACCTTTTATTTTGTATGCCTTTATATAGGTTGGTTTTGTTTTTTGTGGGTTTTTTTTTTGGTTTTCTGTTTCTTTTTCTTCTTATTCTTCTTTTTAAATGGGGTTTCTTGTTGCTTACATCTGCAGTTTTTAGTTTCTGTCTTTGGCTATTAACTCATAGAGTAGACTTTCTAGGTGGTTACAGGAAAAGGGGGGAGAGAGAAGGGGCCCGGTGGCCTGCCTCTAGGCAGTCATTTCTTGTTTCAGGTTTTCCCAGTCCACTTCCCAGGGATTGGGATTTGAATCCAGAGAGCTATAGCAAAGTTAGCCCCCTGTCTGAAGTATTAGTCCCTTTTCATTGTCTTTTTTAACAAAATCTTTTAGAATAGCTTTTATCTCTAGGAGGATGAAATTTCTTTCTTTTCTTCTCTCTTTTTTTACTTTTGTCTTCTGTCTGTCCCCCAATTTTTTATCTTTTAGGTGTTTACTAGATAAACTTCTGGTAGTCCTGAGTGGCCCTGTCCATAGATAAAAGCCTCCCTCTCTAAGGTGTCCTAATTGACCTCTGAGGTGCTTGGATCCACTTCCAAGAGAGTAACAGTGGCCTCACCAGTATTTTTGAGTCTCTAGATTTTGAGCATAAGGCCCTAGGCATGCTAGTAAGCAGCAGTGCTCAATAAGGCATTTTGTACATTGAATCATTTGCATAACCTCCTTGACGGTTTTAGGTGGGGCAGGGATAAAGTGTCCCTTCCCCTTTTCCTTTTTCTTTATGCGTATGCCACTTGTATCCAAGGGTGACAAGTATCCTTGTGCCCTACTGGTCAGAGGACAAATTGCAACAGCAGCAAGGCATGCAGCAACACAAGAGTTTATTTCCAGAATGACACCTTTTTGGGGTACCATGCCATGGTCCCTGAGGTGAATGTCCTCACACTGACTCTGTGTGTCCCTCACAACACACAAGCACCTCTGAAGAGCACTTTCATTCCACTCAACAGGTCAGGCTGAAACATATAGGAAAATAGCAACTAATTTGCTCTACTACTTGTCATTGTTGCCTGGTCGACTAATCAAGCCCAACCCACAGTACTTGGAGGGACGTTATACCTCAGAGGAGCCTTTCATAAGCTTAGCTAAACTATATAAAAGAGTTCCCTCTGGAGCACTGTCCAGGTATCTAGGCAATTGACTAAGCTCAGCCCAGAACTTGAGGATGACTCAGCTTTTGAATTCCAAATTTAGGTTGGAAACTCATGGCAACACCCAATAAATGGAACAGAAATCAGAGCCATAGCACAAGAACATGCCAGCAAGCAGAGTCACTGTCCCAGGCAGCCTGATAGAACCAGTCAGTAAGTCAAGAAGAGTCTAATGACATATCATTCCAGTCTGAGGCCAAACCACCCTGATCACTGTGCCAACTGTTTTAATACAGGTTTTATTATTTAGGTATGATAAGGCCAACAGATCAGGAGATGATTGCCATTGAAAAGATAGTTTGTTATACTTACAGATTCCAAGAGGAGGGGGCACCCTTGTAATGGGGGCTTCACTGTGGTTTCCACAGGAAGAAACAGGCAAGCCAGGGTACTTAGGTTTAGGATTGGCTAATTTGTATAATTTTAGCAGGCTCTGGGACCTAGGAGTTGTCCCTAGTTATATGATACCTGGACCTGGGGTGATTAAGGTAGGTAGATAGTGGCCCAGAGTGTGAGAGCCTGATAAAAGAGGTGGTTGAGTGTGGGCTCTAAATTGTTTGGTTTGTGTATGAAAGGCTTGTTTTTGGATGAGTTGTATACTATTTCTAGGAATTGACTAACCCTGTAAGGGGCAGTCCCTCCAGAGTCAGCAAGGCCCCAGATATCAAAGCATCAGAATACAGAAAATATGACATGGTTAATACAGTGAGTTATATATTAATAAAAAAACTTCTCAGCCTTTAATAGGCTCCTCTACATTATGAAGTTGTAAGACAGAATATATACTATTTTCTAAATTATTATTATCCATGGAACCCTCTGTGTGTGTGTGTGTGTGTGTGCGTGCGTGTGTGTGTGTGTGTTTGTGTTGGAGCCATTGATGAGACTAAGGTGCTAGGAAACACTTTGGGAAACACTAGACTAGAATAATGTATCCCTTGAAGGAAAAAATTCTTTAGGGGATTCCTTATATTTCTCAACAGATTTGGAGTAGTCTGAGTATGTTTACAGTGTCTAGACTTACAGATCTAGGATACTATGTGTCAAAAACAAGACAAGGGTATTAAATGTGTTAATGTAATGCAGTGAACTGTATTTATTTCTGGATAGCAAAAAAAGGTCATAGTCTGATTTTTTTAATTAATGGTTTAATCACATGGGCTTTTATTGTATTATGTAATGTTTTGAACTTGAATTTTCTTTCAGATTGTTTCTGTGAGTCCAACCTTCCAATACAGACGTGCTCAAGACGTTTCTGATGAGTTCATCTATTTTCGTCCTATTGATCCAGGAGTTCGAGAAGAGGCCAGAAGACAAAAACAACAGAAATCAACCATAGTCTCCCATCAACACACTAGAGAAGGTACCCATCAGAGGGACTTGGGGATTACAAATCAGGTGGTGATGGTGACCACCTCCCCCCCCCTCCAGTAAATAAAGAGTTAGATAGCATTGTCCTTATAAGACCAAAACATTCAGGGCTTCTTCCCCTAGAGAAAATGTCAGTTAAATCTCCAAGGGTATCAGAATCTCAACTTTTAGAAGTTACAGGAATTGCCAGTCCAGAGGAAAGGGGGAAAAGCACCACAATACTTGTTGCTGGTGTGCCTGGAAATGAAGAGCTAGATGATACAGAAATTCCAACTTTGAAATTCACTGGGCTTATACACCTGTAGGCTTTAATAAATAAATGTTCACCATTCTCAGAAAACAGTCACCCAAGAAACCCAAGAAATCTGTGGCTGGAATCTTCAGAAAATGCAGAGTCCCCAGGAAGTGATGACCTGGAAGTAGCAAGAAGCATGTATCCTTTTAGAGAAAGACCCATCTTCCGGCATTCCTGGGAAGAGCTCTTAGAGGCACCACTGAACAGTGAAGGACTCTACATACTCCAAACTACTCCTACAGAAGAAAGAGAAATTGGCTACCTCCAGCTGCCACCAGAGGAGAATCGAACAACCACCTCACTCAGGGGTCACCATCTCCATGCTTTGCAAGGACCTTTCCCATTGCTTTCCCAGCGTCCTAAGCTCCACAGGCAGCGCAGCCACAGCTTGCCACGATACAGTGATGGCAGAAGCCATAAAGTAAATGCACCTGAGTTAACATTAAACCCAGAGGAGACATGCTTCTTCTTCCCAAGTGATCATAATTTGCTTACAAGAGGTAAGATTTTTGAATTTGCTGTGACTGCTTTTATAAATCGCATATAATTTTCCAGACAAATAGATTTTCATCAGTGAATTTATTTTCAAACTCACCACCTGGAAATCTATTTCTTTCAATAAAACATTAGCTTATTCTAAAAAAAATGGATACCATCTTATAATTTAAGCCTTATATTTGGTGCTTACAGTCTGACATTAAGTTGTGTAAATTCAATCAGACACCAGTATTAACCATATGAAAGTAAACTCTTAAATACACAGACTGGTTATAACTCTAGAAATTTTTAAAAAATATTCTTTTCTAAAAACAACTTCCAGTTAGGTGGGTAATCTTCAGAGAATGACATTGTATCATGTTTTTTAACCAATAGAATAGAACATTTTACCCTGCACACCCATCACCCAGTAACTAAATAATAGGGGCTTAGATTAGAAAATTAATAGGATAATGGACCTGATCCTGTTGTTTAAAGAAGAAGAAGAAAAAAAAAAGAAGAAAAAGAAGAAAGATGGGGAGGAGGAAGAGGAGGAGGAGAAGGATGAAGAGGAAGAAGGGGAGCAGCAGGAGAGAGGGAGGAGGAGGAGAAGGAGAATCTCTCCATTTCCTCCTGCATGTGTGCACCCTAGTGGCTAGAGAATATTGACAAATGAATGATTAATATTATAGCCTGTGCCTGCTTAAAAGTAATATTAATAGAAGTATTTAGAATGTATTTTATGTGTATTTATAATGTATTTTAAAATCCTAGATTGATATTTACTATTAAATATAAGGTAACATTTTTGTTTTTATCATTACAGCTATTTAAACATATAAACAATGCTACTATAGATACCATATAGTATTAGGAATTTTTAATTTAACTCATGTTAGTAGCCTACCCGCATAATTTCCTGAAAATGGTGTCATCAGTTAGAAACCTCTCGTAGAAGTAGCCCCATCAAACTATTGAAGGTAGTTCCAGTATCTGGAATCTAGCCTAAACTTTGTCTGGAAATCATAATCTGACCATTATATAATTTGTTTCTTTTTCTACACATATTTAGGGCTCTGAGAGATTCTTTATCAACAACTGAAATCCAAGTATAACCCAAAATCAGCTTGGATCACTTCATCTTAAAATTGGATCAATCTCAATCTCACATCCAATCCCCTCCTCAATATTCCTGCAAATTCTTATGTGCTTCCATCCTCATGGTTACCCCTCTCTGATTTCATGTTACCACTGAATTCTTAATCTCATTAATTTCTCGTACTGCAAAAGAAATAAAATTGAATACTAAATGTCTTTGTTCCTAAAAGCCTTTCAGCTACCCACCACTGTAATTTCTCATTGGCTAACATCCTTCTGTAGTCCACCTCCCATCACAATGTTACTTAGACTCTCTCTTCCTCTCCTTCCACTCCCTTTTATATTTTCCATTACCCCAGATTCCTGGTCATTGTGTGGGACTATTTAACCAGATTTTTATTTTTCTCTGTCCATCTTTTACACCCAAAACAGCTTATCAAGATATTTTGCTAAACAAAAGGTTACATAATATGATACTATTGCCGTGTAATTTTAAATTGTTAAAACAATTGGACTGAGATCAAATTTGGAATTATTAGTCTCTCATTCTTACTCATAGAATTTTTTTCTTGAAACGAAAGTCAGTCTTCAATCATTTAAAAACAACTTTTGATTTTCTGTTTTAGAAAACGCAAAGGAAAGTGACAGCATTGAAGCAGCTTGGCAAATGGCCAGTTTGTCACCTTCTGGAGAACATCTTCCTATCGATTCAAGTTTTGAGAATTCTTCTGCAATGAGGGATAAAATTGGAATTCCTGGAGATAATACCAGACTTCCCAGGGGCAATGTTAGAGTTCCCAGGAATAATGTCATCATCCCCAAGGTTAATGTTGGAGTTCCCATGGGCAATGTTGGGGTTTCCATGGATAATGCTCGGATTCCCAGGAGCAAGGGTGGAGTCCCTATGAGTAATATTGGGGCTTCCATGAATAATGTTAGGATCCCTATGGATAATACTACTGTTCCTTTGTATAATTCTGGAATTCCCAGGGGCAGAGGTGGTGTCCCCATTGGTAATTTTGCAGTTCCTAGAGGCAATGGTGGACTTCCCAGGAGAAGTAGTGTTGGAATTCCCATTGGTAATGTTGAAACTCTCAGGAATAATGTTGGAACTTCCAGACGTATTGTATCCTCTCCACTTGCTGAGCTCTCAGAGATAGGTGAACACAGATTATAAAAACTAACACCTTACAAAGTGGTTCTAATAGTTTAAGGAACACACCAAGACACTAAACATCAAAACAGAGCTGTATCAAATCTTACAATCCAAAATAATAAATGAAAAATCTAAATTCAGAATGTATAAATAATCTTATAAATACATTTATTATGGATGTCTTTTATCAGAAATTTTGGAATTAGATTGGAGTCTACTTACTAGTTTATTCTGAATGGCAACCCTCTATTAACCTGTGGAATAATATGGCTGGAGGGGATGAGTTGTGAAGAAGTAAAACACTTACTTCATCAAGCCTAGGTTTCTATTTAGTAAAGAGATACAGTGTCTTTATCACTAAACAAAATAACAACTAACCTCCAAATAATATTTTACATCTCATAGTTCCTAAAACTTCAGGTTTTCTTGGATATTTTGATGGACAAATGAAAGTGGTCTCATAGTTATCAAGTTACCTGGATGAGTCCAGCTTAATGTCCAAGAAGTTTATTGACTGAACATTAAGGAACCAGAAGATTTGGCAGAAGATTCTTGAATACAATGCATTTCTGATAGAACCTATGAAGAAAGCTCACTAACAAGAGTGCTTAAACATACATATTTATTTTTGTGACACATATTTGACAAAATTGTAAATATTTACTGGAAGCCTTAAAAATACAAGGAGACAAAACTGTAGAACTGTAAATAGTGTACATGGTTGTGATGTAAATAATATGGGTAAGACAACACTAACAGCACCACAGGATGCCTAAAATATTGCATGCTAAAACAGTATTTTTTTTAGGAAATTAATTTTGCTTATTCTTCCCAACTACTAAATTAGTTTGGCATAAAAAATGCAAGACAGAAGTGAGAAATTAGTGAAATATTTTACTAAATTACTGAATAGGATGCCTTTCTCAGAAAAAAGAGGACCACTTTTAATTGTCCCATATGATCAGTATAGTATTCAAGTCACACAACCATAGTTATCTATAAAATTTGATTTTCAAAAACATTTATTTCATAACTCTCTTAAGATAAGGTGTATAAGGTAATGAGACTCACTCCATAAACTACATGGGGAAAATAATCTAATTACTTTATATTCATACATAATATAAATTTTGTCCAAAGTTTTAGGGCATATGGGCCACTACTCAATTTGTACATTTAAATTTTCAACTTTCCTGAATAATGATAGCTGTTGTTTTTACAAAACCAAGGGCAATTTAATTATGGGTACCACCTAACCCCTTATTGTGTACCTTACCACATAGTGGAAAGGGTGGTAATCTGTGGTCTGAGGGAAAACTCTTGCCTACTCACAAGTTCCATTTGGCCTTTGAGGATGGAGGTAAAGAGGCTGGCTAGCCTCCCTCTTTCACTCTCTGCTGGTTCAGCGTGGTTACTGAACCAGGGCATAGGCCTCAGAAGAAAAGGAAAAGTAGTGAGATTTCTTTCTCCTACTTCTTACAGCCCACAAGCAGGGGTACCATTCAGGTTACTTGAGTAACCTGAATCTTGAATGGGGTGGCAAAACTACAGAAGTAATGGAAGAATACAAGCTGCCATACTTCAGTTACTGCCAACCCCTGGCTGAGAAAAAACCAAACTGACAGTTCACCTTGTTTAACCGGAAGTCTACTCTATATGCTCTCTTGTAACACTGATTTTGTGAAACAGAACTATTGCATTTCAGCCTTCAAAGGGAACCCACCTTGTGAGTGCAAAAAGAGTAAGGTGGAAACTGAGAGATGACTTACTGAGAACTAACATTTACCTAACAGCAAGTGAAAAGAAAGACAGCAAAAAGAAAAAAAAAAAAACATTACACTCAACTATATATAACACTGATACACAATTAAACATGGTCACTGAAACAAAACAAAACACCACCACACTACCATCAAGAACAACAAAAAATATACCTGCTATGTGAGTGTTATTCCTCATGCTATGATTCATATAATTTTGGGTATTGTGTTTAGTGACTTAAAATTTAAATATAAAATTTATATGTTAATAGCCAGCAGCTTCTTCTTTGTAAAATTTTAAGAAATTGAATGAAACCAAGTTAGGTAAAGAGTCAAATTTGAAGACGGTCTAAGAAAATAATTATCAAATTGGTAGAGAAAGTTACTTATAGCATTGGTTTTATTCTGCTAAATGTTGTTAGTTCAAAACTGAGCAATGCAAAAGTTTCAGTGACACATTGTTATCTACATTCAAAGGTTGTGCCATGTCTTAGGGTTATACATATCAAGTAAGTTATCTAAAGTCACTCAGTAATCATCATAAGTCAACAAAAAGAGAGTAAAGAGTATGCAATATATTGAATAAGAAAACTTTGTCACAAATTTCACCAATTGAATTTGAGGTTTTTATGAAAAAAAGTTAAAATTACAAATCTAAATGCATACTGTTGAAGAAAGAAAATAAGTCATTTGTAACTCTCTCGCTCTTACCAAATAAAAGATAAATTAAATTTACATGTATACCTCTATATTTTAATATATCCCCTGTAAAATAAGAAGAAAATTACATGCTAAAATTGATGATGGCATAAAGTAGGGGAAAGAACTCTAAAATTTTCCTGCATATTGTTCTGTACAAGAAAGAATAGTTGATTAAAAAGCAATAATATATAGTTAGCTTAACATCCCTAATTAGCCATATCATTTCCTTCCAAGGTTCTAGAAAAGTGTGAAGTATGCTCCTCTCAGTATGAATAGCAGATTAATTTTTCTAACTTTACAGATTTTTTTTTAACATCCAATCCACTAGTTAGGGAATTATATCAAATTGATTTTCATTTCTAAATTAAACTGAACAATGTACATTCAGACAAATCCAAGTGATTTTTAATTCACAAATTAGTTACCTAGAAATTCTGATTTGAAAAATAAAAAAAGTTTTCCTTACCAAATAAAGTTTCATTTATCTCTGCTTAAGTTTTTAAAAATTAACCAAATGAAAACATGTTTTCAACAGTTAATAAAATGGAGCAAAGGGAAAATTTTCACAAAAACACTCCTCTAAGAACCAGCAAAAGTATGGTATTCAAATCACATAACTGCCACCTTCATTTTAACCAGCATGGTGTTAGAAAAATATTTTCAAGGCATTTAATTAAATTCAAACTATTTTTGAAGTATTTTGAGTAGAGAAATCATTCATCCATAACTATAATTGGTACCTTGGACCATAGGGACTTCAACAGTTTATAAAATATCTTTTTTCATAAATCTTTGAAACGATCTATTATTAAAAGTTTTAATAACCTTAATCTCCTTTGTATGGGATAGTAACAATAAATTTAAAAATCACATAAAGTAAAATTATTCATTTTTATATTGATTTGAGCTTCTGTTATTTAAAGTTGAAGTTTACCAGAAGTGAGACATAGTATATAAGGCAATTACTACTGTCCAAGTAACAAGTCACTGTGACCACCTGGTGAAAAAAAATGAGCTGATAAATAAAATAACTTTTATATTAAGAACAACCTAAGAAAACTGAATTTTGACTAACAATGAAAAATGATCTTGAATTCTAAATTGAGGCCAAATTATGTCCATAATTAAATAGTAAAATGGAGAATTGAGGATTTATACATGTAGTGAAAATTTATTTCAGAAAACCACAGTAGCAAGAGCAATTATAATATTAAAACATACAACTATACAAAAAAATTTAACCAAAAGAAAAACCAAACAAGGGTAATTGTTTTTGATGATTAATATAATAGTAAATTAATGTACAATGGTATCTCTAGTTAAAGATGAAGTAAATATAGGCAGTATGCATTATTTATTCTAAAATCCATTAACTAGTAAGAAAGTTTAATTAATTGCATGTGACATTTTCCATCTAATGATTATATTTTAAGTGTGCTTTAGAAGTGAAAATTCAAAATATAGCAAAGTGCTTTTAATAGGTCATAGGGTATAAAGTACATGTGCCTTTTACATATCTCAAGACTAGAGAGCCTCACTGACGTGAGTGACAATCGAGTGGAAAGTGAAAAGAAGAAAGAAGAGAAAAATAAAAATTAGAATAAAACTGTAGCTTTTAAAGTAAATTATATTTTCTAAAAATATTATTTTGAAGGTAATTTTGTTTGCTTTTTTTGCTCTTTTGAAAGTTATTTTCTTATTAATATGAACAAATAAGTCTTAAAATAATTCAATTTTATCATTTATATCTCTAAATGTTATACTATTCCCTGATTCCCGAATTTTCACTCCTTGTACATGTTCCTCATCTCAAACCTTATTCCAATCCATCCTTCACCTTGTCCCACCCCTCTCTTTACCTTATGCTTGACCTCTTCTCCATACCTTCCACACCTCATTCCCACTTCATCTCTCCCTTGTCCTTACCCAACCCTACCTCATTCTGGATATTTTTCCCCGATCTCTTTCCTCACTTATTTTTCTCCTCCCATACCATTCCAAGTTCACACCCTGTCCCTGATCTCTACTCTATTATGTACTCCACCCCATTTCCTATCATCATTCTTTCCCTCAGCCTATTCCTGAGCCTCATCCCAACCCTAACTCCACCTCTGACCTCACCCATCCCAAGCATCACCCTATCATAGACCCTTCAACTCCACCCTAACACTAATCTTAAACTGTTCCTCAATCTTGACCTTCAGAGATAAGGACAGAATAAAGACTAATGTGAGCATCATGAATGAATTAAAGATGTTTATTTCATACCTTTATTGATTTATTAAATTAAAACCCCAAAGTTGGATTTTTTTCCAGATTATATCAAGATATCCCAAATTATGGCATCCATGATATCAAAGCAGCTAAGTCAAAATGATTTTATTAAAATGTAGGGGCCTGAATACAATGTACCCCCTAAAGACATCCTTAATAGGGAAAATAGACTGGTTTATACCAGACTTTCAAAGATTATAAAACAATATAAACATCATTTCAAGCCCTTGTCTGTTTTATTTTTAAATTTTAATTTTTAAATGACTTTCAAAAGACTTGAAGGTTTTTTTTCCTTCTTTCATATATTATAAAATACCTTTCACTTAAACAAGTACTCATTTTAGGCTCTTTGGATAAATAAACAGGTATATTGTACCTCACCAATTTCTTAATCTTAGTTGTAAGTTAATGAAAAAAAAGATAAAATATGCACTTTGTGAATTTACCTAGAGCATATTTTTGCTATTAAAAAGTAATATTTTGAACGTTTATTTTTAAATCTGATTCACCTCTAGTAACTTTCATTATCTTATGCAACTAGTATCCATCTAGAAACCAAGTTCTCTATTCTTATACATATGTTATAATAAAATTAAAAGATCATCTTCAAAATAAAATTCACTTTAAAAAGTGCAGTGACATTCAAGGCTATAGCTAATATAATACTAAACAGTGTTAGAAACATCATATTACCAATTTGTCCCACAGAGCCCAAGAACCTTGAAGATATTAAACTAATTTTGATAATTCCTCCAGAAGTGCATCTAGTCATTTGAAAATAAATGCACATAAATTTGATAATTTTAAAGTTGCAGAATTATAATGTCCAAAGTTCATTCCTTAAACCTAACATTTCAGTACAGTATAATAAGAGTTAATGCTAATACATGTGAAGTACTTGGAGGGTTTCAAAAGTCTATGAAGAAGAAAAATGAACTAAAAAGCATAATTGATTTGGAAATACCCATTATTGTCAAAATTTGATAATAACCCCTTTACACATTACACCTTCTCAAACCTATAAACCCATCAAGCTCTCAAACCGAGTGTTCAGTTTGTTGTGACTATGTCCAATATGTTCAAGTAAGTAACTCCATATTTCTCTTTTGCTACATTTATTACCAGTGATTAGAGAACAATCTGTTTTAACTTGGGGGAAAAAAATAACAGCTCAGCTCCAAGAAAATCAGTGAGAGCTGATGCAATGCTTATGATTTTAGCATTCATTATGAATTAAAATTTTCCACCTTTTGAAAATGAAGCATTTCACCTGGTTTTATTTTCAGAGAAAAGGAAGACAGTAAAGTACACTGGTATTGTGAAATATTTTACATTGATGCTGTATTACATTTTTCAAAATGTATATTGCCATTAATTGCTGGCCATTGTTGCGTGCTGTCTCATTTATTAAGTATCTACTGTGATATGTTCAAACAGTGTACCGTTCAAGGTGATATTTTAATGTATTTGTGATATGTGTATCTTGGACTATATTGTATCTTTAAATAAAGTGTGGTGTAGATTGATGTGATGCATTTATTTATTCAGGGGTTGAACTATCACAGCACTGGACTACAGAACTCCTGCTGCTCAGTCTATGAGATTATCCGAAGCTTGCGAAGCTCTCGACAGGTATTTTAATATCTTACTAACTTAAAATTTTAATAAAGACTATTACAAAAGGGTTATGACCATTTAAAAGTTAAACTACCAAATTAATCTTATTTCTGTAGCAAAATGCACCAAACATTCATTAGGACTATTTTCAAAAACAGACGAAACCAAAATTATTTCTACACCTGCTGATGCAGCTGCTGCTCTTATTCCATGACCTTTTGTCCAAGAGTAGTGCCAATGTGGACATTTTCATTTTTGGATATTTTTCTGTGGGCATGTGTGTGTAGGTTTGTGTGTGCACACACACATGTGAATGACAGAGAGACAAGGGGATCTGGAGAGAAATGTATATACACTACTATTAGCACTTATGTTTAATCATTGACAGTTTTGACAATGCAATGTATTTTTTCTTAATCAACTTAAAAGTATTATTTTATATTTTGCTAGAAAATAATTTCTCCCAAATAATTCCTTCCAATATAACTTCATCTGCATTCATAATATAAACTTGTGGTTCTTAACCTTTGCCTTGCTAAGGTGGCAAGCCAGGGAATAGATATGCCAAATGTTGACTTTTGTGTCCTAATCAATTATGAATTAAAATAGAAAGGACAGTTAACCTCCAGTGAAAATTTTGGTTGGTTCTATGTGTTCCAAGTGTTTCATTTATACACAAAATCTCATCAAAATTAGAGATTTTTAGAAAGTGAACTCTTCTGTCAAACACAAACTCGATTAGAAATCTTATAAACTAGAACACTAGAAATGTTTGATGCTATAGAAATAGGAATCAATTAATTCCCCTCTTGTATCTTTAAAGCTAAATTTCAACTCCTGAATAATATATTGTTTGTCCTAAATTTTTAAATTTCGTATTTATACCATGTTGAGACTTATACTCTAGGTTATGTAAGCTGTAAGTGTTCATTGTTTCTCTTCAAATAAATTGTGATACTGATTGTAATTGATGCCATTTTTTCCTATCATATATCTGCCAGATTACCTTGTTAATATTTTGTGTCTGATAAAACTTGCTGATGGTAAATGTCACTATGTTGTCCTCATTAGGCATATATTTTCCAATACATTACAATGATGTGTAAGGTGCATTGCAAAAATGATAAAAATTTTTATGTAACATATCAATTTGCAAAATATATATATATATTTGGCACAGTAGTGAAAGGAACTTATTTCTTTCTGAATCCAAATTTGTCTTTTGCTTTACAAACTTCATTTGTAAATTCACATTTCAATAAATGGTGTCATCTGCATTCAAATGTTGTTTTCTTTTTAAATTTCTTTTAGAAACCCTTTGCTTAGTGTTCAAACATCCCTACTTCAGGTATCCTTAATGCAAGCAAATAATAAGAGTTAACTCTTTGAGTGCTTGAAAGCTTAAGCAATAACCCCCCACCCAAAATAGTCCAGTCATTTAAAAAATTGTCAAGCAAGTTTGATGGCATTACTTTAAATCTTGAGGAATTGATTTTTCAATCTAGTTGTGTGTGACCAAGGCCTAATGACCTCAGGATTCCTGAGAAACACAAACTTCCATTACATCCCAGGATTCTGTCATGCATGGGTCTACAGCTATAACTTTGCTAAGTGCCTCTCTTCCCAGTTCACCAAACTCGAAATAATCTCATTGGTGCTCTCTGGGTGTAGATGGGCTGACTTCTTCTTTTGGGGCCTCCAAGAACTTCAGCGGTCCCACTATGGTTAATATACCTCTAGAAGAGCACTGTTTACCCCTTTTCATTAAACAGGTATTGAGCAAATATTTATATTTTTAATGAATATAAGTCAAAATATATGTATATATACTTACATATTATACACATTAAAGTTTATTCCAACTACATTATGTTGGTGAGACAAAAAATCATGAATAAGACCAAACCAAAATAGCTATTGTTCTTACCTAAGTTCCAACTTTAATCTGATGGTTTGGGTTGTCTTTATGATTTAAAAAGCTAAACATTTTATATGGAATAAAATTATTCCAACCAATGAATGAATGAACATCAGTATCCTGATGGCAATGTTCCATTGAGAAGGAGAGAGTTACTGCAGAAAACCTGAGAGAGCTATGGCATTCATTCATTTTCTTCAACATACAATTGAGCACCAACCATGGGGCATGTACTGTACCAGGCAATAGTAGATATAATGGTGAGAAAAAGAAACCCATTCATACATGCCTAGAGCTTACAATCCAGTTGAAGAAACAGTGTAAACGATTAAGGTGGTCATGAAAGGGCACTCTGGTAGTAACTGGTAATCATTTTGCTCCATTTCTTATAACAAATAACTCTTAAAACTAACAAATAAATGAAGTATTCACATAGACAGAAAAAGGTCTGCTTAGGTCTTTATGGTGTTATTACAATGTAAAATAGTTTTGGACAAATATCGAGTGGTCTCTGTTACTACAAGAATCTGGAAGAATATTCTCTCTCTAAAATACAGCAAAGTCCTAAGGCATGGCATCCAATCATGATTTAATACAATCACAGCAAAGAAATCAAGTCACATTTGTTGCTTCTGTCTAACTCGTTGCTAAGACAATTTTCTTGATTGCAATGACTCTCAGATTTGATGTGCATCAAAATCTCCTAGAGAACTAGTTAAAAAGACAAATTCTGAAGCCAGACCCAGATACTAAATAAGAATTTATAGGGATGGGGCACAAGAAATCTATATTTCTATTTTGAAACAATCACATACTTAGAAAAATAGTATAAGTACAGTAGAGAACATTTTTATTTCTGGAACATTAAAGAATAAGTTGCTGACCAGACGCATCACCACCCTTCAATAATTTAGTGTGTATTTCCTATAAACAAGGACATTCACCTATAATCACAATACATCCATCAAAATCAGGGAACTACTGGACCCTATTCAAGTTCCTCCAAATGTCTCAATAATGTTCCTTATGGCAGAGGATCCAGTTTAGAATCACATGTTGCATTTATATGCCAGGATACTTTAGTCTCCTTCAACCAGGATCAGTCCCTTAGTCTTTGTTTGAGTTTCAAGACCTTGACTCTTTTGAAAATTATAAGATTTTTTTAAATGTCTTTAAATGTGGGTTTATCTGATTTTTACTCATAATTAGATTCAGGTTATGCATCTCCAGCAGGTATATCAAGGATGTTGTGTACTTATCATTGCATCCTATCAAATGGCACACAAATTTGATTTGTCTCATTTAAGTATTCTGTTCCTCGTCAAAATTTTTTCCACTTATTTATTTATATAAGGATACATAGTTTCTGATTTTAATGAATGATTTATAATCCATTATTATCATTATTTAATTTTATGCACAAAATGTCCTTCATTTAGTCAGTGAGATCCCCTTAAAAGCTGACAACCTTTCAACATGTCCCTATCATTCTTTTGTACTTCCTGGATCTCTGGCCTAAGTTGTTCCAGAATCATCCAGTACTTTTTCTGCCACAATCCTGGAATCAGCCATTTCTCCAAGGAACCCTCATTCTTTTTGGAGATTGGTATTTAGAGGCCAAAATCTAGGTGTTAAGTGAACTCATTAATATAAATGTGTGGCTGCTTTTAGTATACAGAACGAGGGAATAAATAATAGATAGATGACTGCTGATAGACAGATCGATAGGTAGATAGATAGATAATAGATAATGATGCAAACATATTTACATCTATATTTATTTCTATGTCTATCAACATATATTGAAAACCATGAGCTCATACCAATACTTCCAATTCTAATCCAAAACCATTAGAATGCACAGTTTTCATTCTAATTTTCCCCCTTTCTGCATTTGCAATGTCCTTCTCTGACAGTGAGAAATCTGGCTTTAATTATACTTAATATACTTACTTACTTGATTAATAAGCAATATCCCATTTATACAGCCACACCCCTCCCCCTCGCAGATACTGTCTTCTCCCTGTTCCCACTCTGAGTCCCCATTCTGAGTCAAACATAGTCCTCTTTCACTCACATGGATGCCTTCCTCATCTTACTCAAGCTCTGACATCCTGTGCCAGGCCATCTCTCTGCAGAGATGCTTTTCTCACCTTGCTGAGGCTCCGAATACCCATGTCAGGCTTATTTTCCATGTGTACACCTTCCTCATCCTTCTTGGGCTGACACACCTCACCAGGCTGCCCTTTGGCAAGGATGTTTTTCTTACTCAGCTTGGTCTTACTCCTCTGCAAGGCCATTTTAATGCAGGGATGCCTTCTTTACTCTGATTTGGCTGTGATACTCCACAGCAGGCTACCCCTCTGTGAGGATGCCCTCCTTGCTCTGTTTGCATTCTGACTCCCCACACTGGGCCACCGCTCCTCCTATAGACATTCTCCTCATTATGCTTGGCCTATGACACCTTGCTGTGGATCATTAGTCCCCTACCTCTGACATCACGGATGCTTACCTTGCTCTGCCCACTCAGTGGCTTTAGGACTGAATTTTTCAGGAATAAATGGGAAGGAAGGAATGGGAAAGAAAGATGTATTAAATCTAGGTCCTCTGAGAACTGGATGCCAAGATATGGATAAACATACGATGATTTTATTAAAGGAAATACTCATAAGAGAAAATGGGAAGGGAGCTAGGAAAGACTGGGAGAGCTATCAGGCCTTGAGTAAAAGAAAGAGGGAAAGAAAGTTGGGTGGAAGCATTCTGGACCACTTTACAGTCTAAGGAAGTTTCATCAGGACCATTTTGAAGCCCACAAGCCCAAATCATCCTTCAGAGAAGTCCTATGTCTCTCAAGAATGTGCCTACCTTAATTTCTCTGCCATGTTCAGTCACGTGTCAAGAGCAGTCCATGGGAGGCATGGTCTCAGTTCAAATGTAACAGTGTATTTCAGAGTGCTGCAGCTGGGGCCCTTGGTCAACTATACTTCCTGTAGTAGTAGATCTAAAAGGGGCATATTTCGAGGCCTCCACAGAAGGAGAGTGAAGGATGGGAGAAAGGAGAGGGGAAGTGCACTCAACAGAGCATCTGTAGGTCACACCAAAAGACGTGTGGCCTCAGTAATGTCACTCTACTACTCAGTTTACTTATCTTAAGCACTTCCACAGTCCAGAGTTTCACATTAAGACACTTCAGGAAGAATTTCTTAGAGCTTATCTCCTCAAAAAAAAACAGATATAAGCATTGCAAGAATTTTGGACTTATGAACTTCAATCTAACATATTCTATTCTTACATCTAACTATTGCAGCCAGATGTCAACAGTGAGACTATTTCAAATACTGCTTGTCATTCTCATATTCCATGATCTCCAGGTGATTCAATTTCTTGTACTCATTTCTACTCCAGTTTTGTCAGGATTCCACCCAGTTGTTATTTGTCACAATTCTACCATTCTAAGTAGTAAATAAAACCACCACTAATATACATTATATATATGATATTAGAGTAAAACCTTAGCCACCTGGCCAAGTGGTTGTCCATTTAACCCAAATTAATTCAAAACCTGACCTCAGACAATGCTTCTCCAGGATTGGTGGAATATAAAGTGTACAGTTCAAAGTTCTACCTAATAGAAGAATATTCCTTCTCGATTACCGTTCAAGGCTACCTCTTGAAAAGCTGTAACACTGCAACAGTCCATTTCTGGCAAGTGCCAGCATATCAGAAAGAGCCTTCTATAAACCAAGGAAGAATCTTTTTATCATTGGTCAATTGGCTATAGGGAAGTCCTCATTAAGCTATAGATGTTATTTGAAAGAGAAGGCATAGCAACATAACAAGTTTATACACACTGGGATTAAGGTAAATCTATTTAATGTTGCTTACTTGTGTCTTTGAAGATTATGGGGGCTATCTTCAACAAACTATTTCAACCTAATGATCATCTATCGTTGAGCACATCAAACCTTGTGACTAAGCAAATGAGACTGTTCTGTGTATGACTAGCATCTCAAGACAAATGGTTCACTGGTTTTCCTTGACTATGTTTGGTCTCCATAATTGTCAAGTAGCAATCTGGAAGCTGTATCTCAAAAGGGAAGTAGCTAAATACGCAAGGGTCATGCTCTTCCTCTAAAATCCCATGGGGCTCCACTGCATTTTGAGCTTTCCCCAACCTAAACCTTGGTTTTGTCTCAGGCTTCAATAGGCATTCAAGTACCATTATATCAGTAAAATTATGAGAATCAATGTATAGGGAAGCATGTGCCTCATCCTGGACTGGCTTGAGAGTTTTCAGACCCATGAAAAGGTAACAGTTTCTCCATTGCACATTAACTGAGTGGGAAAAGGCATGCATGTGAAGTTCATGCTGGCTCACAAATCCAAAGACACCCATCAGGTGTTGTACCTTCTTCTTAGTGGTAGGGAGCTCAAGATTCTACAGTTTATCTTTCACTTTGCAGGGGAATCCCACATGCCTCATACCACAGCACTTTCCTAATAAAGAACCCCCTTACTGAGAGAGCAAATCATAATATTTTCTTCAGTATTTATTTCCCAGTAGTGCTTATCCATATTTAGCAATTTTCTAAATTCCAGTTAACCAGGACAAATGAACACAATAGCATCTTTATATGCACCATAAAAGTTGTACACCATAATAATTATGGTGCATAAGATGATGCCTTGGAGGAGAGTAAGATGATCAAGTTTCTAGCAGACTAAGTCAATGTTTTGACAAAATAATTTGTGTAACATAGCAAAATAAATGATATATTCCTTGGATAGAATGGTAAAGATATAAACACTGTTGGGTGAAGGTGAATTGCTTCAGATAGTCACCTAGTAGATAGGAACAGAGAAAAAAGACATTATATAGATTAATATCTACATGTTAAATTAAGGAAGTTAATTTTTTTTTTGTTCAAAGAGGAAATCCAATCCAGAACAGAAAATATAACCAGAACTATCATTTTGTTAAGTTCTTAGTAGTCAATGGCCATTGGTCTTTTGCAATGACTGAACTGAAAAAATGAATAGACGACGTCACACAAATCTTTAATAGTGACTGTAATATCTGGAATTCCCCTAGCAAGGTGGTACTATCATCTTTGATTTAGTCTTTTGATAGAAAAGTGGTGTGTCCCTGGTTTTGACTCAGTTTTTCCTATGATAACCCTTACTCAATCAGTCAAAGAACTCAAAAGAAGGTTTTACCAGCTACCAAAGATATTAGCTTCACTTACTCTTTCATGAACTGAGCTGATAAACACAGAATGAATTTGAGGACCCACTGAAATTAACATGAGGCAAAAATATCAAGTCTATTACCCTCTGGGGCAGCCATGAAAATGCACCACTCAGATCTTCAAGAGAGAACTTGCTACTCAGCTGTAAGTAGTTAAGTTAGCAGAGAGCCTCCAACTGTTAGCACCTTCAGGATCCACTTCAGTTTTTGAGCTGAGGCCCTCCTCTTCTTAGTAACCCCAGATAGTGACTGAGCATGACAGAGGTACTAGGGCCTGGCCATTTCTGCCCAATGTGGAACTCCTCTAATAGGAAATCTTTGCTCCATAACACCCCATTATGTTGGCTAACCCTTCATTACATCTGAAAAGGGCCTGAGATTCTGTGCTTCAATAGGCATTCAAGTACCATTAGATCAGTAAAATTATGAGAATCAATGGATAGGGAATCTTTATTCCTACCTCCACCCAATAGGCCTCTTACACTTTGAACTCCATTTCAGCATCTGCCTCCTAACCTATAGACCGTCATGACACTTGAAATCTTCAGGAATTAGTATTAGATCAGGGTCAGTCAAAAACATGATAATTCTATTTCCTCCAGTATTCAGTCACATGGATGGATATACTGGCTCAGGTTCCTTTGTGAAAGGCTATAAATAAAATCACAAATCATATTTGAGGCACTAGAAGACTTCTTTAGTATTTCTTGGCTTCCCTTTCATTCAAAGGTCTCCAGTTTGTTAAATGATCTTGTTCAGAAAATAATGTATGAGGAAAGATGTCCTGCTCTATATGTTTGAGTCAGCCTGAGCCTCTTTTATAGGCCTGGAATTTCTCTGGTGAAAGTATAACATTTGGGTCCTGATGGTCAATTTAATATATGGGGCAATATAGTCCTTAAGCCCAAAGAAAGATATATTAGACCACTCTTCTTAGATTGTTGCCCCATCTGGTTGAAAATTAAGTTTTTATAACTGGCAAATAGGCCCAACCACCTCTGGCTGTGCTGTTTCTCTTTTTGTTCCTGTGACTTCTAGAGCATTCCTGAATAGGACAGCACATATAAGAAAAGGCTTTTAATCTTAAAGGGGGTGGGGCTGGAAGCAGAGGTGAAAGATAACAAGAAATACAAGTAAGATCCAGTACCACAAATAACCTTGCTTCTCACACCCAGAACCTCCCAGGCTCACCTCCCATTACCAGCCATAACACCATATCTAATTTTACAGCCTCTCTGAAGACATGCTGCTTGAAATCCCACTCTTTATAATATTTTCTTCATAGTTTTGGCTCACTAATGTTGTAAATGCATACAATACTTTCTGTAATGAGAGTTTAGTCAGGTTTGTATGGGAATGTAGAGTAGCAGGGATATCATCTCTTCAGCCATACCATCACAGTAGATCCCAGTCTTCCCAAGTATACAAGACCTTGTAAAAAACTAATAAACAGAAACCTCAATTAAATAGAGTCAGGAGACCAGAAGGGAGGGCTCTCATACCCTGCAATGATGGCAAGCCCAACCAAAAGAAGAAAGACTCCTCTTCTCTTCTGTCAAGGATTCAGCCAATGAAAATCCACAGACTCTTTGTTTACTATAGCCCTTCCAACTTCCTTCCCCATCTATAAAAAGTGCTCTCCTTCTCTTAGAGTAAGGGGACTTGCATGTGGCTTACCATGGTGGCAAAACCTGAACTGCAATTCTCTGCTGATCCCGAATAAACCCATCTTTGCCAGAGAAATATCTAGCAGCCTATTTGTTTTATGTCAACATTTTGGTGGCCTGTAAGGGGACCAGAGAAGATCTCCCATTGACTCTCATGAGCAAACAGCTGTGGTATCAACAATTGAACCCATTAAGCTTACCACTTTTCTCACCAACCATGGAGTTTGAAGGTATGTCTTTCTCCTGGATCCAGGCTCATACACTCTTTGCGTTTGAAACTCCAGACTCCATTCAGTACCTATTTTAAGGTTTTGTCTTTCTGGTTAAGGCCTTGTTCTGTATGCAAGTATTCATTTGGCACTTTGGTCTGATCTTGAGACCACACTGCTTCAATTGAAACTGACTAGCATTTGGCCCACTCCTATCAGAACAGGGGCTGTTTCTCCTGGAACTGTCTTGCCTTCACCCCACTATTTTGGTAACAAGTGTTGTTTAACTGAAACTGTGCTGGTTTTTCAGACTTCGTCCCATTCTTTTAGAATAAGAGCTGTTCTATGAATAGTTGTTGGCCTTGCTCCTCTGGGACCAAGCTGTTTCCTTATAACTGCCTGGTATTAAGCTTGCAGGCTGTTTTCATTTCGAGCTGTTTGAGCTGTAAACTGTTTAAGCTATTTAAAAATTTTTCTTTTACTCTACATGAAAACCTCTGAGAAATGGGATCAAAGTTACCTAAATATTTTGAGGGTAACCCCACCCCAACAGGGACGCTGGCTGATTTTATGTTTAAAAGCTGTGGTTCTGGGGGGAGAGCTTCAAGATGGCGGAAGAGTAAGACACAGAGATCACCTTGCTCCCCACAGATACATCAGAAATACACCTATATGTGGAACTGCTCCTATAGAACACCTACTGAACGCTGGCAGAAGACCTCAGACCTCCCAAAAGGCAAGAAACTCCCCATGTACCTGGGTAGGGCAAAAGAAAAAAGAAAAAAAAAGAGACAAAGAATAGGGACGGGACCTGCACCACTGGGAGGGACATCTGAAGGAGGAAAGCTTTCCACACACTAGGAAGCCCCTTCATGGCCGGAGACTGCGGGTGGCGGAGGGGGGAAGCTTTGGAGCCATGGAGGAGAGTGCAGCAACAGGGGTGTGGAGGGCAAACTGGAGAGATTCCCGCACAGAGGATCAGTGCCGACCAGCACTCACCAGCCCGAGAGGCTTGTCTGCTCACCCACCGGGACGGGTGGTGGCTGTGAGCTGAGGGCCAGGCTTCGGTCGGATCCCAGGGAGAGGACTGGGGTTGGCTGCGTGAACATAGCCTGAAGGGGGCTAGTGCACCACAGCTAGCCAG
The DNA here is from genome assembly GCF_028023285.1 of Balaenoptera ricei. Classification (NCBI taxonomy): domain Eukaryota; kingdom Metazoa; phylum Chordata; class Mammalia; order Artiodactyla; family Balaenopteridae; genus Balaenoptera; species Balaenoptera ricei. The sequence continues at coordinate 75,800,584 of NC_082660.1, forward strand.
GAGGGAGTCTGGGGAAAGGTCTGGAACTGTCGAAGAGTCAAGAGACTTTTTCTTCCCTCTTTGTTTCGTGGTGCGCGAGGAGAGGGGATTAAGAGCGCTGCTTAAAGGAACTCCAGAGACGGGCACAAGCCGTGGCTATCACCGCAGATGCCAGAGACAGGCATGAGACTCTGAGGCTGCTGCTGCAGCCACCAAAGAGCCTGTGAGCAAACACAGGTCACTATCCTCACCGCCCCTCATGGGAGCCTGTGCAGCCTGCCACTGCCAGGGTCCCGTGATCCAAGGACAACTTCCCGGGGAGAATGCATGGCGCAACTCAGGCTGATGCAACGTTATGCTGGGCTCTGCAGCTGCAGGCTTACCCCACATCCGTACCCCTCCTTTACCACAACCTCAGTGAGCCAGAGCCCCTGAATCAGCTGCTCCTTTAACCCCGTCCTGTCTGAGCGAGAACAGACGCCCTCAGGCGACCTACACACAGAGGCGTGTCCAAATACAAAGCTGAACCCCAGGAGCTGTGTGACCAAAGAAGAGAAAGGAAAATTTCTCCCAGCAGCCTCAGGAGCAGCGGATTAAAGCTCCACAATCAACTTGATGTACCCTGCATCTGTGGAATACCTCAATAGATAAGGAATCATCCCAAACTGAGAAGGTGGACTTTGGGAGCAAAGATTTATTTTTTCCACTTTTTCTCTTTTTGTGAGAGTGTATGTGTATGCTTCTGTGTGTGATTTTGTCTGTATAGTTTTGCATTCACCATCTGTTCTAGGGTTCTGTGCGTCCGTTTTTTTTTTGTTTGTTTGTTTTTTCACTTTTTAAAATTTTTTTCTTAATAATTATTTTTATTATTTATATTAATAACTTTATTTTATTTATTTTATTTTATTTTACTTTATTTTATTTTATCCTCTTTCTTTCTTTCTTTCTTTCTTTCTATTTTTTCTCCCTTTATACTGAGCTGTGTGGATGAAAGGCTCTTGGTGCTCCAGCCAGGAGTCCGGCTGTGCCTCTGAGGTGGAAGAGCCAAGATCAGGACACTGGTCCACAAGAGACCTCCCAGCTCCACGTAATATCAAACGGCAAAAATCCCAGAGATCTCCATCTCAATGCCAAGACCCAGCTTCACTCAATGACCAGCAAGCTACAGTGCTGGACACCCTATGCCAAACAACTAGCAAGACAGGAACACAGCCCCATCCATTAGCAGAGAGGCTGCCTAAAATCATAATAAGGCCACAGACACACCAAAAAACACACCACAAGACATGGGCTTGCCCATCAGAAAGACAAAATCCAGCCTCATCCACCAGACCACAGGCACTAGTCCCCTCCACCAGGAAGCCGACACAACCCACTGAACCAACCTTAGCCACTGGGGACAGATACTAAAAACAATGGGAACTATGAACCTGCAGTCTGCAAAAAGAAGACCCCAAACACAGTAAGTTAAGCAAAATGAGAAGACAGAAAAACTCACAGCAGATGAAGGAACAAGGTAAAAACCCACTGGACCTAATAAATGAAGAGGAAATAGGCAGTCTACCTGAGAAAGAATTCAGAATAATGATAGTGAAGATGATTCAAAATCTTGGAAATAGAATAGAGAAAATACAAGAAACATTTAACAAGGAACTAGAAGAACTAAAGATCAAACAAACAATGATGAACAACACAATAAATGAAATTAAAAATTCTCTAGAAGGAATCAATAGCAGAATAACTGAGGCAGAAGAAAGGATAAGTGAGCTGGAAGATAAAATAGTGGAGATAACTACTGCAGAGGAGAATAAAGAAAAAAGAATGAAAAGACCTGAGAACAGTCTCAGAGACCTCTGGGAAAACATTAAATGCACCAACATTCAAATTATAGGGGTCCCAGGAGAAGAAGAGAAAAAAAAAAGGGACTGAGAAAATATTTGAAGAGATTATAGTTGAAAACTTCCCTAATATGGGAAATAGTTAATCAAGTCCAGGAAGCACAGAGAGTCCCATACAGGATAAATCCAAGGAGAAACATGCCAAGACACATATTAATCAAACTATCAAAAATTAAATACAAAGAAAAAATATTAAAAGCAGGAAGGGAAAAACAACAAATAACATAAAAGGGAATCCCCATAAGGTTAAGAGCTGATCTTTCAGCAGAAACTCTGCAAGCCAGAAGGGAGTGGCGGGACATATTTAAAGTGATGAAGGGGAAAAAACTACAACCAAGATTACTCTACCCAGCAAGGATCTCATTCAGATTTGATGGATAAATTAAAACCTTTACAGACAAGCAAAAGCTGAGAGAGTTCAGCACCACCAAACCAGCTTTACAACAAATGCTAAAGTAACTTCTCTAGGCAAGAAACACAAGAGAAGGAAAAGACCTACAATAACAAACCCAAAACAATTAAGAAAACAGGAATAGGAACATACATATCGATAATTACCTTAAATGTAAATGGATTAAATGCTCCCAGGAAAAGACACAGACTCGCTCAATGGATACAAAAGCAAGACCCATATATATGCTGTCTACAAGAGACCCACTTCAGACCTAGGGACACATACAAACTGAAAGTGAGGGGATGGAAAAAGATATTCCATGCAAATGGAAATCAAAAGAAAGCTTGAGTAGCAATTCTCATATGAGACAAAATAGACTTTAAAATGAAGACTATTACAAGAGACAGAGAAAGACACTACATAATGATCAAGGGATAGATCCAAGAAGAAGATATAACAATTGTAAGTATTTATGCACCCAATATAGGAGCACCTCAATGCATAAGGCAAATGCTAACAGCCATATAAAGGGAAATCAACAGTAGCACAGTCATAGTAGGGTATTTTAAGACCCTACTTTCACCAATGGAAAGATCATCCAAAATGAAAATAAATAAGGAAACACAAGCTTTAAATGATACATTAAACAAGATGGACTTAATTGATATTTATAGAACTTTCCATCCAAAAACAACAGAATACATATTCTTCTAAAGTGCTCATGGAACATTCTCCAGGATAGATCATATCTTGGGTCACAAATAAAGCCTTGGTAAATTTACGAAAATTGAAATTGTATCAAGTATCTTTTCCAACCACAACACTATGAGACTAGATATCAATTACAGGAAACGATCTGTAAAAGATACAAACACATGGAGGCCAAACAATACACTGCTTAATAACCAAGTGATCACTTAAGAAATCAAAGAAGAAATCAAAAAATACATAGAAACAAATGACAATGGAGACCCGACGACACAAAACCTACGGGATGCAGCAAAAGCAGTTCTAAGAGGGAAGTTTATAGCAATACAATCCTACCTTAAGAAACAGGAAACATCTCAAATAAACAACCTAACCTTGCACCTAAAGCAATTAGAGAAAGAATAACAAAAAAACCCCAAAGTTAGCAGAAGGAAAGAAATCATAAAGATCAGGTCAGAAATAAATGAAAAAGAAATGAAGGAAATGATAGCAAAGATCAATAAAACTAAAAGCTGGTTCTTTGAGAAGATAAACAAAATTGATAAACCATTAACCAGACTCATCAAGAAAAAAAGGGAGAAGAGTCAAATCAATAGAATTAGAAATGAAAAAGGAGAAGTAATAACTGACACTGCAGAAATACAAAGGATTATGAGAGATTACTACAAGCAACTCTATGCCAAAAAATGGACAACCTGGAAGAAATGGACAAATTTTTAGAAATGCACAACCTGCCGAGACTGAACCAAGAAGAATTAGAAAATATGAAAAGACCAATCACAAACAATGAAATTGAAACTGTGATTAAAAATCTTCCAACAAACAAAAGTCCATGACCAGATGGCTTCACAGGCGAATTCTATCAAACATTTAGACAAGAGCTAACACCTATCCTTCTCAAACACTTCCAAAATATTGCAGAGGGAAGAACACACCCAAACTCATTCTACGAGGCCACCATCACCCTGATAGCAAAATCAGACAAAGATGTCACAAGGAAAGAAAACTACAGGCCAATATCACTGATGAACATAGATGCAAAACTCCTCAACAAAATACTGGCAAACAGAATCCAACAGCACATTAAAAGGATCATACACCATGAACAAGTGGGGTTTATTCCAGGAATGCAAGAATTCCTCAATATATGCAAATCAATCAACGTGATACACCATATTAACAAATTGAAGGAGAAAAACCATATGATAATTTCAATAGACGCAGAGAAAGCTTTCAACAAAATTCAACACCCATTTATGATAAAAGCCCTGCAGAAAGTAGGCATAGAGGGAACTTTCCTCAACATAATAAAGGCCATATATGACAAACCCACAGCCAACATTGTCCTCAATGGTGAAAAACTGAAACCATTTCCACTAAGATCAGGAACAAGACAAGGTTGCCCACTCTCACCACTATTATTCAACATAGTTTTGGAAGTGTTAGCCACAGCAATCAGGGAAGAAAAAGAAATAAAAGGAATCCAAATCGGAAAAGAAGAAGTAAAGCTGTCACTGTTTGCAGATGACATGATACTATACATAGAGAATACTAAAACTGCCACCAGAAAACTACTAGAGCTAATCAATGAATTTGGTAAAGTAGCAGGATACAAAATTAATGCACAGAAATCTCTTGCATTCCTATATACTAATGATGAAAAATCTGAAAGTGAAATTAAGAAAACACTCCCATTTACCATTGCATCAAAAAGAATAAAATATCTAGGAATAAACCTACCTAAGGAGACAAAAGACCTGTATGCAGAAAATTATAAGACACTGATGAAAGAAATTAAAGATGATACAAATAGATGGAGAGATATACCATGTTCTTGGATTGGAAGAATCAACATTGTGGAAATGACTCTACCACCCAAAGCAATCTACAGATTGAACGCAATCCCTATCAAACTACCACTGGCATTTTTCACAGAACTAGAACAAACAATTTCACAATTTGTATGGAAACACAAAAGACCCCAAATAGCCAAAGCAATCTTGAGAACGAAAAATGGAGCTGGAGTAATCAGGCTCCCTGACTTCAGACTACACTACAAAGCTACAGTAATGAAGACAGTATGGTACTGGCACAAAAACAGAAATATAGATCAATGTAACAGGATAGAAGCCTCAGAGATAAACCCACGCACATATGGTCACCTCATCTTTGATAAAGGAGGAAAGCATATACAGTGGAGAAAAGACAGCCTCTTTAATAAGTGGTGCTGGGAAAACTGTACAGGTACATGTAAAAGTATGAAATTAGAACACTCCCTGACACCATGCACAAAAATAAACTCAAAATGAATTAAAGACCTAAATGTAAGGACAGACAGTATCAAACTCTCAGAGGAAAACATAGGCAGAACACTCTGTGACATAAATCACAGCAAGATCCTTTTTGACCCACCTCCTAGAGAAATGGAAATAAAAACAAAAATGAACAAATGGGACCTAATGAAACTTAAAAGCTTTTACACAGCAAAGGAAACCATAAACAGGACCAAAAGACAATCCTCAGAATGGGAGAAAATATTTGCAAATGAAGCAACTGACAAAGGATTAATCTCCAAAATGTATAAGCAGCTCATGCAGCTCAATATCAAAAAAACAAACAACCCAATCCAAAAATGGGCAGAAGACCTAAATAGACATTTCTCCAAAGAAGATATACAGATTGCCAACAAACACATGAAAGAATGCTCAACATCATTAATCATTAGAGAAATGCAAATCAAAACTACAGTGAGATATCATCTCTCACTGGTCAGAATGGCCATCATCAAAAAGTGTAGAAATATTAAATGCTGGAGAGGGTGTGGAGAAAAGGGAACCCTCTTGCCCTGTTGGTGGGAATGTAAATTGATACAGCCACTATGGAGAACAGTATGGAGGTTCATTCAATAACTAAAAATAGAACTACTATACGACCCAGCAATCCCACTACTGGGTATATACCCTGAGAAAACCATAATTCAAAAAGAGTCATGTACCAAAATGTTCATTGCAGCTCTATTTACAGTAGCCAGGACATGGAAGCAACCTAAGTGTCCATCCACAGATGAATGGATAAAGAAGATGTGGCACATATATACAATGGGATATTACTCAGCCATAAAAAGAAACGAAATGGAGTTATTTGTAGTGAGGTGGATGGAGTTAGAGTCTGTCATACAGAGTGAAGTAAGTCAGAAAGAGAAAAACAGATACCGTATGCTAACACATATATATGGAATCTAAGAAAAAAAAAAGTTCATGAAGAACCTAAGGGCAAGATGGGAATAAAGACACAGACATACTAGAGAATGGACTTGAGGACACGGGGAGGGGGAAGGGTAAGCTGGGATGAAGTGAGATAGTGGCATGGACATATATACACTACCAAACGTAAAATAGCTAGTGGGAAGCAGCCGCATGGCACAGGGAGATCAGCTCGGTGCTTTGTGACCACCTAGAGGGGTGGGATAGGGAGGGTGGGAGTGAGGGAGACGCAAGAGGGAAGAGATATGGGGACATATGTATATGTGTAACTGATTCACTTTGTTATAAAGCAGAAACTAACACAGCATTGTAAAGCAATTATACTCCAATAAAGATGTTTAAAAAAAAAGAATTAATTTAGAAAAAACAAAAACAAAAAACTGTGGTTCTTCCTCATGCACATTTCTAACTAAATGGACTGACCTGACCAAAGGCAATTTAGAATATCAGTGTCCATTATGGGCAACCTCTGAAATTCCCAAACTTTATTTTTTTAAAACTGAATTGGATTACAATAGCTCAAAAACTTCCAAACCTGAATGTTATGCCTATTTTGATGGGTATTTTGAGGCTTCCAAATGTTATCAAGAACCTAAAATTGCCTCTCTGCAAAATGAGATTTTAAGATTAACTGAAGCAAACAATTAATGAAAGGCAAAATGACTCCCAAAACCTCAGACTCTTCTTCCTTGGTTTCTTTGTCTCAGGTTCCACCTTCAACACTGTCTTGTCTTCTTCCTCAGCTCCTAATCATCAGGCTCCACCTCTGGCACCATCTTCCTCCTCTCCTTCTATACACCCTGCACCTCCTTTAAACCCTGAGTCCCCTCATACTAATTCTCTCATTGAACTTTCCTTTTTCTCTGAAACTCTCCCCACTCCCTTTTCTCTGAACTTACCAGAAACCGTCCCTTTAAAGTTAAGCCTTCTGAGGATCCAAGCACTAAGCCCTTAATTTCTTATATTCCCTGAGCTAAAGCTGAACTGCAAGCCATAATCAAAGACTTTCCCAAAATAACCAAAGATCCTCAAAGGTTTGCTGAGCAATTTAATATAGTCATTTAAACTTATCAACATTGTTTCTCTGACTTATATTAGCTAGTTCATATGCTTGTTAGTGAGGGCCAGGACAAACACTGGATGAAGACCACCAACTGGGAAATCTTGAAATGTCTGCAGGAGACAACCAGGATACCAGCCCACTAACTTACTATATGATTAGGTTCAGGCAATCACTGGGTAACTTTATTAAGCAATTCCTAGGGCTTTTCCAAGGCTTGTTGATTAGAAAAAAACATCAGACTTACACACAAAAATCTGATGAACCTGTTCATGACTATTACAATTGACTTCAGATAATTTTTAAGAAAATTCTGGTCTTCCTTCAAATGTTGATTCCACTCAGGTAGCTTTTAATTCTGCTTTATTAATGAGCTGAACTGAGGCCTTTCCCTTCCAGTAAAAAGACCAGGATGGAATGGGAAATTATGTCCACTCCAGATTTAGTTAATCTAGCAAACCAGCTCTCTCACACTCTAGATGAGTCATCTAAAAAAGACCAATAAGATTCTCAATCGTCAGCTCCATCAAAAAGATAAAAGAAAAAAATGATAAAAAAAAAATCTTCAACTACAGCAGTTGAAGGCCCCTAAACAAAACCAAAATTCTCCTGGTTTCTGCTATTACTGCAAAGAGCCAGGACAATGGAACAGAAATAGTTACAAATTTAAGTGTCTTAGGCACTTTCACCCTTCTAACCAGCCTTTCCAACATCCTCCCAAATCTCAATGATGGAGCTATGAGGAACTACAAGGGTTCTTCCCAATCCTCCCTCTAATCAGCTTGGAGAAGCATTTTGCCAGATGGGGATGAATCTTTTCCAGTCTTAACTGACACCAGAGCCACACTCTTGGTGCTCAACTCCACTACTATAAAGCAGCCCCTACCTCAAAATACTAAAATAGTTCAAATAGTGGGGATCCCTAATGAACCTCAAGAGATTCCTGTCTCTGAACCTATTCCCTTTTGTTTAGGCTCTTTGAGAGACACATTCTTTTCTCCTTAGTTCCTTTCCCCCATCAATTTATTAGGTCAAGACTTCTTAAAGAAGTATCATGACAGAATTCCTTTCTCCCAAAAGGGAGAAATAATTCTAGAATTTAACAGTAGTCATTCAAAGTAACCAACCAGATGAATTAAAAGACCCTTTGACACCTTTTATTTGTTCTGTCTCTGACGGTACTAGAGCAGATTCTGGAAACACTGATCATTTGCCCCTGTTGAATCAGGTACCATTTTATTTATAGGCAAAATCTCCAACTGATGTTGGCAAAATTCACAGCACATATCCATCAAAATTCAAATATACCCGTCAAAATCTCTTCGCAGAATTAATCAATACCATGAAAGTAAAGAAGCTCTTCAAGGTAGAAAGTCCATACTAGAAGATTACAAGACTCAAGGCCTCATTATCCCTTGTATCAGTCCCTGTAATGCTCCTACTTTACTGATGAGAAAACATAAGGGTCAAGCATGGAAGTTTGTCTAGGACCTCTTAAAAATATATTGATATAACATTATCTCTCAACACCCTGTTGTTCCTAACCCTTGTATATTACTAACATCTATTCCCACCAGAAATATATTATTTATTGTAATTGATTTATGCAATGCATTCTTTAGTATTACAGTTGATGAAGCTAGTCAATACCTTTTTGCCTTCACTTCTGAAGAAAAACAATTCACCTGAACTGTAATGCCTCAGGGTTCTACTGAGAGTCCTTCTTATTTCTCACAAATCCTGAAAGCTGATCTGTATGATATAAAATTCCCTAGAGGTTCTACTTTGTTGCACTATATGGATGATTTGCTTCTTTGCTCTCTTTCTCAAGACTCCTCAGAAGAAGACAGCATCCATTTGCTAAAGATTTCAGCCTTAAAGGGACATAAGGTTGACCAAAAATATTGCAGTTTTCCCAAACTGTTTTGATATTTAGGGCATTAGATATCAGAACAAGGGCTACGTCTAAATCCAGATAGACTTCATGATGTCCTAAGTTTCCCAAAACCCAAAACTAAATGTCAGCTGGGAGGTCTTCTTGGGCTAGTTGGTTATTGCTGTAATTGAATTTCAAATTTCTCTTTTATGACCAAACTCCTGTATGTTTTACTAAAGAATAACTTGCCTAACCCAAAAACTTTATGGGAAGAATCAGATGACATAGCTTTTAAGGCCTCAAAGGAGAGTTTGATGAACCTGCTTGCCCCTCAGCATCCCAGATCCCTTTTTCCCTTTTGTATATGAAAAGAAAGAAAATGCCCTTGGGGTATGCATCCAAAAGCACGAGGACCACCATCAACCCCTAGGGTATTATAGCCAGCAACTGGACTCTGTGGAACAAGGATACCCTTCTTGCCTTAGAGCCATTATAGCCACTGCCATTTTTGGTTAAGGCCACTGAGAAAATCACTGGGATCCCCTTTAACCATTTGTGTACTTCATGCGGTAGAAGGTCTCCTGAATTATTATCACACTCAACATTTCTCAGCCAGCCACCTCACCTCCTATGATGTCCTTTTGTTAACTACCCCTCACATAACTCTTTTATGTTGTAATAACCTTAATCCTGCTACTCTTCTCCCCTCTGTCACCAATGGAGATCCTCACAACTGCTTAATATTGACGGATCACCTCCTGACTCCTCGTGATGATCTACAGGAAATTCCTCTGAGTAACACTCATGGTTCACTGATGGTTCATATTTAAAAGGTGATAACAGCAAATCTTGTGCTGCGTATGCTATTCCAACTCTGTTTGATGTTATTGAGGCAGCATCTCTGCCTACAACTGCTTCAGCCCAACATGCTAAATTATACACTCTTACATCAGCTTGCACTTTAGCTAAGAGCAAATCTGCCAGTATTTATACTAATAGTAGATATGCTTTCAGAGGGAATGTTGTAGAAACCATGTGACTTACTTACTTCCAGCATAAATAAAATATTAAATAGCCCCTATGTTCAGGAATTATTGGATACAGTACTTTTACCCACCATTTAGCTATTCTTAAGATTCTGGGGCATTCTAAACTTCACTCTCTGGAAACTAACTGAAATAGCCTTGCTGACATTTCCACAAGGAATGCTGTCCTTAAAGTGACGAACAGCATCCAAACATCTGTCATGCTCCAAACCGACCGTTTCTTGTAATAGTTCTTCCTATCACCAGTCCAGTTCTTCAGAGGCAACCACTTTTTAAATACTTTAGCTGTTTCTTCTAATAGTCATTACTTAACATTTTTCTTTAAATAAAATTCAAAAATTAATTTTAAATCATATGCTTATACTACTATTTAAAAACATTTTTAGATATTATCTATTGACTTCATGCTAAGATACATAAATATTTACTTCATACCACCACCACTAATGTCACCTCTACTCCTTTTTTTGTCATATCTGAGAAATCTTTGCCAAATCTAAGGTCACAAAATTTTTTCTCTCTTTTTCATCTGGAAGTTTATAGTTTTAGGATTTATATTTATGTCTATTCTCCATTTCAGTTAATTTTTGTATATGGTGCAAGAAATGGATTAAAGTTAAAATTCTTTCTTCCTTCCTTTTTTCTTTTTCTTTTTTCTTTTTTTGTGCATCTGGATATCCCATCATTGTCCCAGCAACATTTGTTAACAAGGCTCTCCTTTTGCCACCCAACTGACTTTGTACCTTGGTAAAAAAAAAATCATTAGTCAACAAGAGAATGAGAAGACATGCCACACACTGGCAGGAAATATTTGCAAAAGACACATCTGATAAAGGACTATTATCAAAAATATACAAATAATTTTTGAAAATCAATAAGAAAATGAACAACTTGATTTAAAAATGAGCAAAAAACCTGAACAGATGCCTCACCAAAGAAAATATACAGGTGACAAGTAGGTATATGAAAAGATGCTCAGCATCATGTGTCATTAGGGAACTGAAAATTAAAACAACAATGACATATCACTGCACACATATTAGAATGGCCAAAATTTGAAACATTGATAACACCAAATGCTGGGGATGATGTGGAGCAACAAGAACTCTCATTCACTAATGGTGGGAATACAAAATAATACAGCCACTCTAGAAGGCAGTTTGCCTCCAGCATGTTAGGAGTTAGTTGGACTGTACGTCTAGTCCCCCAACTTTTCTGGCTGCTACCCAAAGGGCTGGCTTCTAATCCACAAATCTCTGAGAGCTGATACTGTCCAGCATTAGCTAGGTCCCTGTGGATGACAGAGAGCCAAGCAACAGTTTAAAACAGCATGTGGTCTGAACAAGTGTGCAGACATCTGCAACAACTCCTCTTTCTGGCTCAGTGCACAGTGAATGGAAGATAAAATCCAGCTCCTATCTTCTCCTGGGGAGAGAAGGAATTGGACCAAACATCTAGTGCCCCAGCTTTTCTTGCTATGACTCAAAGGACTGGCTTCTATCTATCTCATCTGTCTCAGGGCTCTGATGGGACTTAGCATACTCTAGCCTCCTGGGGACCACTAAGAACAAAGATTGTGGTTTGGACGCATAGAGTTTTTGTATGCAAGTGAAGTTAATTTGTTATTAGTTTAAAAAACTGTTATAAATACATGATATTTTATGTAAGCCCCATGATAACCACCCAAAAAATACCTATAGAAGTTATACAAAAGAAAAAGAGAAAGGAATTAAAGCCTATCAATACAAAAAGAAAAGAAAAAGAAAGGAAAGAAACACAAAGAAAATAGCAAGAGAGAAAAAGAGGGACAAAAAACCCCCTATAACACAAAGAGAACACAGTTAACAAGATGACAATAGTAAATCATTCCCTATCAATAATTATTTAAATGCAAATGGATTAAATCCTCAATCAAAAAAAAAAAGATATTCAGTGGCTTAATGGATAAAAAATAAGATCCAACTTTATGCTGTCTACAGGAAACTCACTTTAGATTCAAGGACACACATAGACTGAAAGTGGAGGGGTAGGAAACATAGTCCACACAAATGGTAACAAGAAAACTGGGGTAGCTACACTTATATCAGACAAAATAGACTTTAGGTCAAAAATTGTCTCTATTATTTGTAGTGAGGTGGATGGACCCAGAGACTGTCATACAGAGTGAAGTAAGTCAGAAACAGAAAAACAAATACCATATGCTAACACATATATATGGAATCTCTAAAAAAAATGCTTCTGAAGAACCTAGGGGCAGGAGAGGAATAAAGACGCAGACGTAGAGAATGGGCTTGAGGACACGAGGAGGGGGAAGGGTAAGCTGGGACGAAGTGAGAGAGTAACGTTGACATATATACACTATCAAATGTAAAATAGATAGCTAGTGGGAAGCAGCTGCATAGCACAGGGAGATCAGCTCGGTGCTTTGTGATCACCTAGAGGTGTGGGATAGGGAGGGTGGGAGGGAGATGCAAGAGGGAGGGGATATGGGGATACATGTATACATATAGCTGATTCACTCTGTTTTACAGCAGAAACTAACACAACAATGTAAAGCAATTATACTCCAATAAAGATGTTAAAAATAAAATAAAATAAAATAAAATTCTTTAAAAAAAAAACTGTCTCTAGAAACAAAGTCATTATAATGGGAATTGGGTCAGTTCACCAGGAAGATGTAATAATTATAAATATATATGCACCCAACATTACATCACCTAAATATATAAAGCAAATATTGACAGATCTGAAAGGCGAAATTGATAGCAATACGATGATAGTGGGACACTTCAATACCCTCACTTTTAATAATGGATAGAACATCTAGACAGAAAATCAATAAAGAAACAGGTGACTTATATAACATTATAGACCAAATGAACCTAACAGACATATACAGAATTTTCACTCAAGAGTGGAAGAAAACACATTATTCTCAACAGTACATGGGATATTCTCCAGGATTGATCACATATTAAGTCACAAAACAAGTTTTAACTAATTTAGAAGACTAAAATCATACCAAGTACTTTTTCTGACCACAGTAAAATGAAATCAGAAATTAATAACAGAAAGAAAACAGGAAAATTGACAAATACATAGATAATACACAATACACACTTGAACAACCATTGGGTCAAAGAGAAATCAAAAGGGAATTTTAAAAATATCTTGAGAAAAACAAAAACAAAACACAACACACCAAAACTTATGAAAGGTAGTAAAAGCAGTGCTAAATGAGAAGTTCATAGTAATAAATACCTACATTAAAAAAGAAGAAAAATCTCAAATAAAAAACCTACCTTTACACCTCAAGAAATTAGAAAAAGAACAAACTAAGCCCAAAGTTGGCAAAAGGAAGGAAACAATAAGATTAGAGTAGAAATAAATAAACATTAGAAAAGCAGTAAGAAACAGTCTATAAAACTGAGAGTTGGTTTTCTGAAAAGATAAACAAACTCTTAGCTAGATTACCTAAGGAAAAAAAAGACTCAAATAAATAAAATTCGAAATGAAAGAGGACATACGACAATGGCTGCCTCAGAAACAAAAAGGATCATAAAAATCTATTATGAATTTTATGTCAACAAATGGGATAACCTAGAAGAAATGGGTAAATTCCTAGAAATATACAACCCTCCAAGACTAAAACAAGAAAAATTGGAAATCCGGAACAGGCCAATAACAAATTAGGAGATTAAAATGGTAATTGAAAACCTCCCAACAAAGGAAAGTCTAGGACCAGATAGTTTCACAGGTGAATTCTACCAAACATTCAAAGAAGAATTAATATCAATTCTTCTTAAATTCTTCCAAAATAGAAGAGAGAACACTTTCAAATACATTTTATGAGGCCAGCATCACCTTGATATCAAAGCCAAAGACACCAGAAGAAAACTGCAAGTCAATGTTCCTAATGAACATAGATGCAAAAATCTTCAATAAAATACTAACAAAATGAGTTTAAAAGTGAATTAAAAGGATTAAACCCCATGATGAAATGGGATTTTTATTTAAGATGCAAGGATGATCAACATATGCAAATCAATCAATGTGATTTGTGGTATGCTCTCCTAGTAATGTTTAAGACATGAGTCATGTGTGGTTCTGTTTACACCCCTAGCTGATTTTACTCCTTTGTTGGAGGGTATATGAAAACATTTAGATTCACATGGCCACCGATGTCCTAGTTCTATGGTTGTTTTCAAGTTTATATATATAATTAACTCACAATATAATTAACTAATGAAAAGATCTCTTCTGTGTAATACACTTTCAGTGATGTGCCGAACAAGGTTGTAGAACATTTCTCTCTTATAAGAATTGGACTTATTTCAAGAAATAGTTCATGTTCTGCATATGTGTGGTTTCACTCCACTGTAAAGAAAATGTATGCTAGCCCATACTCTTTTGTACCAGTTTTATTAAGATACAAGTTATATAAACATTCACCCTTATAAAATGGTTTTAGTATACTCACAGAATTGTGCAAACATTGACACAATCTAGTTTTAGAACATTTCATAATCCCAAAGGAAAGCCCTTACCCATTAGCAGTCACTTTCCATTTCCCCCCAACTTTTCAGCCCTAGGAAAACACTAATGTACTTTCTGTCTCTATAGATTTCCCTATTCTGGATATGTCATATAAATGGAATCATATAATATGTGGACTTTTGTGACTGGCTTCCCTTTTATTTTAAAAAGATATTATTTTATTTAGGCAACAAATATTTATTGAAAGACTATAATAAGAAAACAATGACAATAAACATTTTATTAATATGGTTATTTCCCTTTGAAGACCTCATTATACACAGTCATATGGAGAGAGGAAAGATAATTGTGACCAATTATTTTGGAATTAGGCTGTGTGTTTAAAGGAAAAAAAAGTATGAATAATCATGAGATGAGCAGTTAGGGGAAATGTGATTACATTCATCCCTATACTTTTAAAACTGCATTTATTTGTAACACATTTAAAAATGAATGGTATGCAGTTCTTCCTATGTGATAAGTATGGATGGCTACTAGATAACATGAATTTTATAAATTCATGTCTACATATATTTAACATATATATAAAATTCATATATATATATAAAACTTGCCAGTTACACAAATAATTTAAATCATCATTTAGAAAACATACAAGTGAATATTAGACTTCACAAAAATTCACTTCTTATTTTATTCCAGTTAGTGTGACTGGCTTCTTTAACTTAGCATAAAGTTTTAAAGTTTCAACCATGTTGTAGTGTATATAAGTACTTTGTTACCTTTTATTGCCAAATAATACTCTATTTAATGTATATACCATATTTTGTTTATCCATTCATCAATTGGTGGACATTTGGCTTGTTTCCACTTTTTAGCTACTATGAATAGTGCTGCTGTGAACATTTGTGCACAAGTTTTTGTGTGCACATACTTTTCATTTCTCTTGATTGGATACCTAATGGTGGAATTGCTGCGTCATAAGTTATTTCTAGGTTTAACAATTTGAGGAACTGCCAAACTATTTACTGAAGTGGCTATACCATTTTATATCCCCATCAGCAGTGTAGGAGGGTTCTCTCCACATCCACACCAGCAATTGTTATTCTCCATTTTTTTTTATTATAGCTAATCAAAAAGTGAGTGTGAAGTGATGTCTCACTGCAATTTGGTTTTGCATTTCCCTGATGACTAATGGTGTTGAACATTGTTTATGCACTTGTTGGCCATTTGTAAACCTCCTTTGTAGAAATGTCAATTCAGGTTGTTTTCTCATTTTTAACTAGGTTGTCTATTGAGTTGTAAGAGTTCTTTACATATTCTAGATAAAAGTCCCTTTTTCAGCTATATGATTTGCAAAAATTTTCTCTCCCATCCTCTCTCTCTCCATATTTTTTTACATTTCTTTTCACTTTCTCAATGGTGTCCTTTGAAGCACAAAAGTTTATAATTTTGATAAGTCCAACTTAATCTTCTCTTTTTGTGTTTTCATATTTGGTATTATATCTGGGAAATACTATAAACAGGAAATATAGAATACCTAACCCACAGTCATGAAGATTTGCCTTGTGCACATCCTGTATAATAATTTCTCTCCTGTCTTGTATATATCTTTGATATTATGCAATGTGTAACAGTATGGTTTCATAGAGGAATTTTACCAACAGTTTGTTCTCTCTGTACAAATGCTTAGTGGCTAGCTTTACACAGTTCTTAGCAGCTAGATTTACACAGTTCTTAGCAAAAGGAAGTATTTTCCTCTGTTTCCTATGATAAGTACATCTTTGAATGATGCTTCTTTGTTTTGGTCTCTTCCCAACTTTTAGAGAAAAAAGTCATCAATTTTATTTCATAAATAATTACTTTGTACTTGTTTTAGAAAAACTCAGTTTACATTGAATGTACTCTGAACATGGCACGAAAGCATCAATAAAATCAATCCATTATTTTCATAATTCTCATAATGGACAACATCCTAAGGATTCGGAGTGAATGCATCACTGGTCCAATGAAATCTAATTTTTAGATATTTACCATTGTAGTTCCTTGTACCTTTTTTTCCTTTTTTTTAAAAGCTACTTATGCTACTTATGCAAAATTATCACATTTCCAGATTCATGTGTCTAAGTGCATAATGACCAATAGTCTATATTTGCTCAAAAAGTATACTAAAAATATACTACTATTTTTTTTCCTTCTAGATAATAAGGATGTCTTATTAATACTTAATGTCTCATTATTAATTAACTAATAATGTCTTACCTCTGTCCATAGGAAAAGAGTTGTTTATACTGTTTTCTCTAACTCTTCACCAATTCTTCACCTTTTTATATCTTTATTTTTATTAAATATGTAATACATGAATACACTCTCATCAGAAGAAATTTCAACTGATACAGAAATAGAGAAAAACATAAAAGTTATGTTCACTATCCATATTTATATTGTTATGGCTTATGGTTTTCAGGTTACTCATTGTAGTACTTAGACTATCTTAACAACTCTTTTACATATTATTGACACACTCTTCCACCAATGATTAACTTTTGTTAATTGAAGACCTAAAGCAACCTAATTAGTAACAATAAAATGCAAATTTAACAAATCTAAAGATAAAATGCAAATACTGGAAAATATACTAAGCAAGAGAAAATAAACCATTAACTAGAAATTAAATGAAATAAAATGTCCTTGATGTGCACACATAACCTTTGAGTCTACAATTATTATTAAGACTATAAAGAGATTTCTATGAAAATATTAATCTAAAATCTCAAATTTGTGAATATGTGGACAAAATTATTTTCTCATATTTTTACTCTAAAGCTTCCAAATAGCCTTAAGAGATAACTAGGAGAAAGACCACTCTATGCTCACTCTGAGCAACCTCATCCATTGATCACCTATATACAAGATTCCAAAATCTTTGTAGACAGTTCAGACCTCTCATCCAAGCTCCAATATGCAACTGAATGTCCCACAAATATCTCATATTTGGCACATCCAAAACTGAACTCATCATCAACTCACATCCTCCTTTGCTCCACTCTACAACTGTCCTTGGGCACATTTGATTGTAATAAACAGAAATTTACTCAAGGTTGATCACATTTATTTTTTTCATCTCATGAAACCCAACTGTTGCAGGGCATAACAGTTATAGGATTTGGTTTTCTGCTTTAACGATGAGCTTCTCTTCTATCCTAGATTGAGGGACACTAATTGTACAAAGTGTGGAGTATTTATTCCTCTCTTCCAGTGAAGGAAAATTCTATTTCCAAGGACTTGGGAAAAGATGTAAAAAATTAAAAGTTAATGTGTTGTGAAGGACTGGGGACATCAGGCTCTTTCTCATGATCGTCATACCCTATTATGGGGGAGACATTTTAGAATGAAGGCTTTTATGAATAAGATTCTAAAGAAAAAGTGAGTAGAAAGAGCAGGGCAAAAGACAGATAGAAGAGGCTCTGTGTCCTGAAGTTCATATGCCTGGCCATATCCTTAAGTCCCATAAACTGTAGTCTGGAAGGTGCTGCAGCTAGTGGGTTGCTATGAAGGGCACTGTGCAAGTGCCCAGAATCTCTTATTAAATGGAGAATTCATACCAGAACCATAGCTTGGAGATGACTCACTTGGTTAGGCCACTCAACCTGAGTGGAAACCTTGCCATATTGTGCCTCAAGGTATTGCAATGAGACAGGCTGGGACCTGGGACCCTTTGCTGCAGTGCTTGCACCTAGACAAATATCTCCTCGAGCAACAGAATACAAAGAAACTGTAAGGGACTAAAAATAACTGCACACATGCGCAGTTGAGGCAAATTATGAGCAACAAGATACAAAAAGACCAAAATCCAACTGCCACTTCTGAGGTGTTGGGACAAAAGCAGGATACTTCACAAGATCCCTGCAGATAACACCACCAAAGGAGTGAGCAGACCACCTAAGCCACCCTTCTTGCCTAACCCACGAGTCTGCCCCCACCCTCACCCCATTTAAGGGACCAGCTTGCCCCCCCTCAGGGAGCGAGCAAGGGAACATGTTTCCTGTTCTCACTCCCTCATGCAGCAGCATGAACCCCAATAAAGCCTTGCCTGAATTTTCTTGTCTGGCCTTTTATCAATTTCTATTGATTAAAGAGTCCAGG
Organism: Balaenoptera ricei; assembly: GCF_028023285.1. Classification (NCBI taxonomy): domain Eukaryota; kingdom Metazoa; phylum Chordata; class Mammalia; order Artiodactyla; family Balaenopteridae; genus Balaenoptera; species Balaenoptera ricei. The sequence continues at coordinate 75,819,451 of NC_082660.1, forward strand.
AACCCTGGTCGGTAACAATACAAAATGAGCACAGGACTAGGGACTTCCTGCCACTTCCTACTACTCATAACGTCCAGAATTTAGGTTGCAGACTATGAGTGTGGTCTAAATATTTAAATATCATAATATTTTGTCTTGAAAACTTGGAATTGAGTAGAAGGGACTGCTGTAATATTTGTCAGAATATCTCTCTCTTTCTATTGTCTTCCTGACGCTGAGGCTGAGTACCAGGGGCCATTGATCATTGCACTAGTGTTGTTTTCTTTGTATCCTTTTTTCCAAAAATGGGAAAATAAAAGGTAGACCAAAAAAAGCTATATATTTCTTCACTCATTTAGGTTAACAGATTATGAATAATTTTGTGCCAACATATTTGACAACTAAGATGAAATGAGATGTCAGTACTACTATAGCTCAACATATGAATCCCTAAAAATCAATGCACCATGAAATCATGTAATAAAAACTGAAGATCTTATGGGGAAAATGAGATTAGAGGTGCAGCACCCAAACACTTCATCAGTGACCCATTACAAAAAGATAGGAACTTAATAAACATGGTAGCACACTTTTATGCATGTTAAACAGTTAAGAAATATATAAATACTACATACAATACATAGGAAAGTCAACTGAAGTTTGCTTATGGAAATGGATGTAGGAAGGGTTGCAGCTTGTGAGTCACTGTGAAGTAGTTTTAAGCAGGGTTATCAAAATTTGCAGTCTTTCACAGCCTTAAATCTTAGGTCATATTATTCTTTCTTTCAAATGTAGGCCTTTCAAGAGATGCATATATAATAGATAACTGTTTCATTAAAATTGAAAATGTAATCCAATGTAATCCTTCTTCTTCAATTATTATGTGTTTCATTGCTAGAAGTTCTTCTGCAAGTTTTAGATCTGCAATCACATCTTCACCCAAGGCTGAAAGCTTTGGAAATTGCAACAGTGTTTTAAATCACCAAACCATCATTGAAAGAGCCACTTCTGCAGGGCCTGACAATTTTCATTTAAGGCCTTTGTGTATAGATAGTGCCTTCTCATCAAATGTGAGAAAGGTTGTTCCTAATTTTTTTTACTGTCTAGTCTTCAATCCATAGATTCATCAATCTTTTCATTTCTTCTATTACTTTAGGTCTCATTACTGATTTTGTATTCCTTGAAGTTTTTCCAGACATAGATGTTTCCTTTATTTTCACTGTATTGTATCAGAAGGTCCAAAAATGCATATTTCTTTATACCTACTGCTCAGGAGATATCACATATTCTCACACTTCTTTCAAAATTCTTGGTTACTTCAAACTTCACCTCAATATTTAAAGCTTTCCTTTCTCATGCAGTGCTTGGTGTTTTGGGGCGAGAGTGCTTAGACACGTTTAGGATATTGTTTACTTACATAGAAAAATTCACAAATAAAAAATAGTAACAAAACACAATTTTGTAGGTAACACCTGAGTGAACCAAGGTATCTGGTAGATGTTTGAGGAGTCTGTGTGTGTGTTTTGTGCATTCTTACACAGTCTGATTGAGCTGGGTGCTGTTTTCTGCATTCACATCGTGTTTCTTATGGACGAAATAGTGCATGAGTGAACATGAAATTTATGTAATTTTCAAATTGTTTCCTAATATATCCACCATATTGGAACAAATTCACCTTTTTAAATAAGTGTTGTTGTAGAACTGACTGTGCACAACTCAGCAAAGCAGCCACAAGAAAGAATGGAAAATCTGAGAGCATGTTAAATAGGTTGGATTTATAATGAAACATCTTATTACAAAGAAATCTCCAGGCCTGGATGGCTTCATTGGTGAAATCTTTTAGATATTTAGGGAAGTAATAATGCCAATCTTAAACAAACTTTTCCTGAAAATAAAGAGGAAACAATTCCCAATTTGTCTATGAAGCTAATAAAACACTGATACCAAAGTCTTAAAAGAAAATTACAAACCAATAACCATCATGGCCATAGATGTAAAAATCCTAATGAAAATATTAGCAAATGGAATTAAGCAATATATAAGAAGAATAATGTATTAGTCTGCTTAGGCTGCCATAGCCAAATACTATAGACTGGGTGGCCTAAACAACAGAAATATATTTTCTAAGTTCTGGAGGCTGGAAGTCCCAGATCCAGGTCCAGCAGGGTTGGTTTCTGGACACCACTGAAGGGATAAAAAGGCAAGCCACAGTGTGAGAGAAGATATTAACAACACATAAATCTGGCAAAGTGCTTGTATACAGTCTTCTGAAGGAACACCTACAAATAAATGAGAAAGATGGACAACAGAATAGAAAAAGTGGGCTAAAAACTCGAATAAGCACTTTATGAAAGATAACATCAAAATGGCCAATTGAAATATGGTGGCACAGTGGTTAAGACTCCGTGCTTCCAGTGCAGGGGGCCCGGGTTTTGTTGCTTGTAATCAAAGAATACTGACCAATACAGAAATTGGTATCAGGAATAAAGAGTAGTTCAGAGAGAAAGGTGTAGGGATTTTGAATACTCTTAGCCCTCCAGATCCTCCCAGATAGCCCCCTTAAAATGTCAGACTACCACTCTCTCCTGCTCAAAGCTCTAAATTTTTACATAAGTGACCTATCAAGGTTAGGTATAAATTCAACTGAAATAATTTTAGAAACCAAAAGAATCAGTCTTTGAGTTTAGCTTTTAAAAATCTCAGCTTTTTTTGACCGTGAGAAGTAAAGGGGCTTTCTTTAGTATGGCCATCAGAGGTCCCTGAGATTTATTATATGCCTAGGGGCAAATTTAAGAAGCTGCACATACTTTTCCTCTCACGTTAAATTAGTCAGTGCCATCAGACGTAGCCACTTCTGACACACTGGCCTTTTTTTATTGCTGTTCCTTCTGCGTGGAAGGTTCTTCCCTAAATTCCTTCAGGACTTTCCTCAAATGTCACTTTATCAGAAAACCTTTCCCTAATCTATCTAAATCAATAAATTCCCACCCCATCCCCATACTGTTTTATTTTCCTTCATAGCATTTGGCACTTTGTAACATTTATTTGTTTCTCTTTTCCTCCTGGAATCACAATCTCCGTGAGGGAAGGCATTACGTTATGTTCTGTACTTTGAACAAGTGCCTGGCACGTAGTAGGCGCTTAGTGACATACTCTTAGGCTGTATGAACTTGCCCAATTATTGCAGAGGTAACATGTTCTTTTTGTGACTATACAGTTATTTATTAAGGCAGCCGGACTTGGATTTTAAGTCCTCAACTAGACAAATCACATATGCCTGAAAAAACGAACATAATGAAAAGTTCTGCACCCAGCAAAGTAATTTTCAAATGGACTATGGAGAATATTCTGAAAGGTGTCATCAGGGATAACGACAGTCAACCACAGGGTTGAACCGTTTTCCCCGGAGAAAGAGGGCCAACTTTTGCAGCTTCCTAGAGCGGCACTAGGAAGGCGGAGAAAGGGCGGAGCCGACCGACGAGGGGCGGAACTGGGTGGGACTACTTTGAGCGGTGCCTAGTTGAGCTATTTTGTCCCTTTCCGCTCTCCGTGCGAAGACCTGGGCGGAGAGTGCTACAGCTATGGCGGCCGTTAGCGTAAGTAAAAAATACTTTGCTTAGTTTCTCTGGATGCTGGTAGCGCTCTGATAACTGTAGAAGGGATCCTCCCAACTTCAGAAGGGAGTCCCACAGCAAGAGACGAGGTGGAGATGGGGTTGCGAGAGAATTGGCAAGGTCAGGGAATCTTTAACGTTTGAAGCCTCAAGCCACCTGCTTCTCCTCTTTAGAGTTTCCTCAACCTGGGACAGTTCTCTCTCCTCAATCCCCTGCTGTTGACTGTTTATACAGCGGCAGGGTTAAAACTGGGAAACAGCTGGGCGAAAATGGCCCGCCAGGCGACGAGCAGCGAACAGACTTGGGTCTTGAGATGAAACAAAGAGAAAAGAATCCTGGGCATTTGCCTGGGTGCACAGGGCGGGGCCTCACGACCCTTTGAAGGACTTTGTTCAAACATTATTTCGGGTGAAATAGACCAGGATAGAGACATCTCAAGTCTCTCTGCAGTGCCTGGGTTTGTATTCACTGTTGTTACTTTACGGGTTTGAATGACAAACCTAAGTTTCTTTTGAGTTCTGTAATGGGAAAAGGTGCCTTTACTTAGAAATCTGTGTACAGGAAGTGACACAAGTGGCTGCTAGCTGCAGTTCCCTAAGTAGGTTTCAGTAACAGTAGTCGACAAATATGAGTAGACAAATATCTATGGGTAGATATTTGTAACGGGTTTTAAGTGTAAAATGCACTGCTTGCAGGAGATACAAATATGAATAATTCAGGCTCAGTATCCGTCTTGATTCGCCATTCTCACTCCATTTTTGCTTTCAGAATTTATTTGAATTATCACAACACCCTTCTAACTGGACTCGCTGCCTCTAGCCTGGCTCTCATGGAATTAATTTCCCCCTGCACTGCCAGAGTACTAAAATGTAAATCTGATTATGCCCTTCCACTACTTAAAAATCTTTATTGGCACTCTATCATCTGCCCTCTAGGGTCAGGTCAGACTCCTATGTCTGGAACAGCCGACTCTGCTTTGGCTTTCCAGCTTCATTTCCTGTCTCTCAGAAACTCTCCTAATATCTGTACTCCAAGCCTTTTTCCCTGCTCTTTCTCTGGGCCTGAAGTGCCCTTTCCCATCCTCATCTAGTTAGTTCCTATTCATATTTCACTCATTCATTTAACAGGGATTTGTGTACTGCCTCCCCGTATGCTAAATACAAAAGGCCTTTTCCAAGATAGTGTCCCAGATCTCCCCAGTCTGATTTAAATAACTCCTCTTTGTGCTCGAGAGGATTCTGGGCATACTTTTACCATAGGACTTATCATACTGCAAATAGTAGACTACTTACTTGTGTATTCTATCCTCCTAAACTATAAGCTACTTGAGGATAGTAATTATAATATGTTAATTTTTGTATCCTTAGTACCTAGCACAGGTATGAGCTATATTAGGGACTCAATAAATTCTACATGAATAAATAAGTGCCAGGCAATGGACATAAAAGATATTAAATTAAGTAGTTGAGATGTATCATATAACAAATGATTGTCATTCAGAGTAGAGGAAGTGCCTTGTCTCAGGAGAAGTACAAAGTGATCTGAGGGTTCAGAAGAGAGAGTTCACACCTGGTTGAAGAGAATAAAGAAAGACATCATGGAGGGAGTACAGAGAGAGAAGGAATGGTCAGTGGTTAAAAAGCAGACCTGAATAGTGTGTTGTCACTGAAGCCTAGAGAAGGAGCGAGTTGAACAGTCTTTTGATTTGGCTATTAATAAGTCACTGGTAGCTGCCATTTATTAAGTGCTTACTGCAAGGCCAGGCACCATGCTAAAATACTTTGCATATGTTATTTCACTTAATTCTCAAGATAACTTTATGTTGTAGATGTTAATGATCACCATTTTACAAATGGAAAACTAAGGTTTAGAAAATTCAATTAAATTGTCCAAAGTCACAATGCTAATAAGAGCTGAAGTGAGGTAAAGTGGTAGAGTGAGAACCTAGATTGTAAGGGGTTAGGGAAAGGATAAGGGGTGGGAAACTGGCATTCATTTAGCACCTACTTTGACCAGCTGCTTTACATGTATTATTTCAGTTTAATCTTCTTGATGACCCTAAGAAATGGGTAGTATCCCCATTTTACATATGAAAAAACTGAGGTTTAGAAAAAGTGCTTGTTTCGGGTTATCCAAGTGGAAGAACCAGGTTCAAACACAGGTATATTTGGCTTCAGAGTCCCTGATATTTCCACTACTCCTTGCCTCCTCTGGAAGGGAAGTGTACATTACTCTTTAGAGAAATGTTGCAGCAAAAGGTAGGGAAGAAATCTTGAGATGGGGGTAGCAAATTCCGGGAAGGTTTCTTTTCATTTAAAAAAGTAGGAGACTATATGCCAATTAAATCTCAATAAAACTGGTGAAAAAAAAAATGTCAGGAGACCTGAGCAGGTTTGGAGACAAGTGGAAATGTGCCAAGAACTGGTAAGAATTAATAATAGTGATCACAGCTATTATGCTATTGAACATTTACTGTGTTAGGCATTTTGCTAAGCACGTTATGTGAATTTTTGCATTTATGCTTCACAGTGGCCCTATATCTAGGTACTGTTATTACCAGCATTTTACAGGTAAAGAAACTGAAGCTTAGAAAGGTTGAGTAACTTTCCCACAGTCACTCAGTCAGAAGTGGTAGATCTGTATCTGAAATTGCTATGGTCTGAGTTCAGATCGTGAGGCTTAAGCTTGAGGAAGCATCTGTGAGGCCAAGGTACAAAAATGCTGATCTGTGTTAATTTTGAAGCCCCAGAGATTAATAACAAGGAATAAGGTAGAAAGGAGTCCTGAAAGTTGGTAGATAACTCTGAAAATAGTTTACGTACATTTTGAGAGATAAGAACTTTTTGAGCAGATGTGATGGTGGAACACTGATGTGGAATTAGCCTTGAGAACAAGTACTGTACTGATCTCTCCTCCAGACCTCTTGAATCAGAGAGAATGGCTGGAGGACTGGCCTTCATTTAAAAGGATTGGAAGGAATGTAGTGTCAAAAGCTAGATTTCATTAATGCCAGAGATTGAGTGAATTTGAGGAAAATTTTCATCCTGAAAGATATTTGTTTCTAATAGAATACTTAATATTGAAATATGGCTACCATGTATTGAGTATTTCCTATGTGTCAGACGCTGTATTATGCTGTTGATGCACATTATTTTATTTAATTCTCACAAAAAGTTTTCTGTGGTAGATAGCTTTATTGGCTTAAAGAACAGGAGTAAAGCAGTAAGGAAAACAAGGCTGAAATAGGAGGTTATAGTCAGAGAAAAGCTTGTTGAGTTTATGATTTTAACTATTAACAAGTTCTGGGAAATGGTAAATTCAGGGTGTACTCATGGAGTGGGTAACTGCAGTGGAGTGAATATGAAGGTCTAAAAAGGTGAGGTCAAAGAAGAGTGAGGTGAGGCTTTTGAGTGGTTCAGCCATATGGATGTTAAAGTCACTCAGAGTTATGGCAGGATTTAGAGTATAGAAGAAGACTATTAACCAGGATCCTAAATCTTCAATGCGATGAAGTGACCAGGAGGCAGGTGCTAAGGATGAATAGATGGGTGGTATGAGTCTCAGACGAGAATTACTTTTCTTTCCTTTATGAAAACTTTCTTCAGTTGAAGTATAGCATACATACAGTTAAGTACACAAATCATAAGCAGCTTGGTAAAGTTTCAAAAAATGATCATACTTGTTCACCCAGCAGCCAAATTAAAAAAAAAAAAAATTACCAGCAGCCCCGAAGCCCTCCCCTTTGCTCCTTCTCCACCATAGATTAATTAGCCTAGTTTTCACTTTATGTAAATGGAATAAGGCAGTATTTACTCTATGTCTGGCTTCTTTCACCCAATATTGTTTTTGAGATTCAGCCATTACACATGTATGCTAGTTCATTCATTCTTATTGCTCTGTGATATTCTAGAGGGTGAATATATCATGATTTATTTATCCATTCTACTGTTAATGGACATTTGAATTATTTTCAGTTTTAAGCTATTACAAATAATGCTCCCATCAACATTCTTGTATATGTCTTTTGGCGCACATAAGTGCACATTGCTGTTGAGTATATACCTAGGAGTGGGATCGCCAGGTCATAGGGCATGCAGCTTTGGTAGCTACTGCCAAATAGTTTTCCAAAGTGGTTGTACCAATTTACATTCCCATTCATGAGGGTTCCAGTTGTTCCACTTTCTCACTAACAAGAACAGAGATTTTTACCTAAGGCTGGGGAAGTAATGGCTTAGAAGCAGCATTGGCAATCAGAAGAAGACAAACTCTACCTCCTATACCTGAGACACTTTGAATAGCCTCCACTTGAGAGTTGCAGTGACCTCAGGGGACAATCATGTTTCATTTCAGGCAAGGAGAGAAGAGGGTAGACACAATGGAAGGGCTTTTGGAGTTTGGTAGAGTAGCAGGAACTTTGGTCAGTGAAGAGAAAATACAGATCGCTGTAGAAATTAGAATACAGGAGATGATACATGACTCTGGAATTGTGTTTTGGGCCTTGAGTCAAGGATGATGGGGATGGGAAGGAACATGGATGCCATAGACGTAAAGGTTTCAAAATCCTTGATAATACCAGCCTTCGTGTCAACTTTAGTCTTTGTCTCTTTCCTCTTTTATTTCATGTGACTGATATCAGAAAGTAGTTGGAACCTAACAAAGTGAAGTTCATTCTTGGGAAGATGGTTGGTTATCTCCAGCAAAATCAGTTTTTCACTTTCCACTCAGCATTGTTGAGCATCTGTATTTTCAGTGCAACTTTGAAAGTATGCTTTGAAACCCTTAACCATACTTGGTATAGGTTCCAGGATGTTGCTTTATGCCATAGAGTGAAAATGATCTGTGCCTTGCCTCCTACCACACCTATATGACTGAGCTATTCCCTGTGATGCCATCCTCACAGGTGGCTGTTAGGTGTTCTGTGAACCTCATTTAATATGGAAATTAAAAATTGCTTGACATGGACCCTAAAATGTTTGCATAACAGGTGCATGTAAGTCAATATTTCCTGATCTTAGCTGTGCATTAGAATCATCTGGGCAGCTTAGAAAAGGTACTGTTGCCTGAGCCCCACCCCAGATGGGGCATTTTAATATTTTAAAAGCCCACCAGTGATTCTGATGTGTTGCTAGGTTTGAGAACCACTGATTTAGGGGAGAATTTGTGGCTTTTATACAGGTTAGAGAAGAAAGGGTATTAGGCTTTTCAGGTTATGAAGAACAGAGGCAAGTTCAAGTCATCTTAAGTGGTAGTTTATTGGAAAGTTGCATAGGTTAGGAAGAAAGCCTAGGAAACTGTCTCATCAGCTAAACAAATCTCAAGAAGAACCGTTCAGGATACCATAGCAACTCTAGTAGTTACCATTCTCATGACTGTTCTGCTACTGCTAACTCTATGTGTTTCACATCCAGACTTCCCTAGAGAGAAGATCTGATCAGGTTGGCTAGTCACTAACCACTGCAAAATACCCTTCTTAGGCAGAAATTGCACATCGGGCCCCTTTGTAAGGCAGTCTCTTGTTGGCTGCCTTTGGCTCAGATACCAATCCCTGGTCCAGTCAGTTTTGGCCAGTGCATCAGTCCTGTAGTTAACAGCATAGTGACCTATGTTAGAAATCACAGAAGGGAGCAATATAGTTGTCAGATGCTCTAGGACTTCTTAGAAGGGGCAAGGCAATGGATGGATACTTTTGGGGTTCATGGTCTGGTACAATTTACTTTTGAATACTTTCCAGAAGTGATAAAGTTGTTGAAAATATGGTAGGATATATTTAGAGTTGTTATTAAAAGCTAACTTTTTAAGATCTTGTAATTTAAATTGGGAAATTGGTTGCCCAAGGATAAAAAAACACCGAGACAACCAGTAAGTAGCAATCTGTGGTAGATAATAAAATTTGCTTAGTATAATTTGAACATATTCAGGGAAAATGTAACCCATTTCTGTAATCTCTCCTGAGTTATATAGACTTGATGGATATTAATACTCTTAAGCTAAGGCATGAGTTGCATACTTAATGTAGATTTGGCCTGGCTGTTTTTGGATCTTTTCTCTCAGTCATTCTGAAACTTACTAGGGACTTCTCATATCACTAGGCTAACTGCTACTGCCATATCCCCTCCTCAGCCTGGCTCTATAGTTCACCTCATTCATTCATACATCCAAATTCCTACTTGATATCTTTAGGTGCATCAAATTCAACATGTGCAAAATTCCTTTATCTTTACCACATTTGATTTTTCTGCTGTATTCCATCATTTTAAAGAATCCTCTACATCCACACTGTTAACAAGTCTTGTGAATACTTTTTACTTTCATACATTCTTATTCTTTTATACATTCTTTCAAAAAAAAATCTTAATGCCCATAATGTGCAGGAGATGGTGATAAACATTGGGGATACAAAGATCAACAAGATAGGAACAAGAGGTATATAGAAGAGAAAACACTAAAACTAATAAGCACATGAAGAGATGCTCAAAATAATTAACAGATAACTACATATTAGAACAATGAGATAACATTTTATTAAGCTAGAGGAAAATAGAATGCTGGTTTAGTCCAAATGTTGTTAGGGATATTGGAATGTAAGCGCCCCCATGTACTGCTGGTGGGAGTATTGACTGGTACAGCCACTGTGGAGATCAATCTGATATTATTTAGTGAAATTAAGTATATACACATGTTCTATGGCATAGCAATTCTGTTCTTGAGTGTATATCACAAAGATATACAAGTTCATGAGGGCACTTATAGGAGGATATTCATCACAGTGTTTTTTTATGATGATGGGGAGTTTGAGGCAATATAGGTGTCCAACACTGACAGGGATAGGTGAAATGTGGTGGATGTACATCATATAGTACTATATAGCAGCTAGAAGAAATGGGTTATATGTACACATAGGAACACAGATGGATATAAAAGGCTATGTTTTATGAAAAAGGATAAGAAACAAAACAACTGTAATACACCATTTACTTTGTGAAAACAGAAAAAATGAGATGTGTAACAAAATTAAAAATACATGTACACATTACTACAATATACATTTTGTAAACATTCAAACAAAAAGATAATCATTAAATATATGAAAATAGCTACCTATGGTGGATGAATTAGAGTGAAATTTGGCGATTAAAGGAAATGAATGTATTAATCAATTTTAAAGGAGGGAGGGCAAAGAAGAACAAGACCAAAGTACTGTCCTCAAGGAATGGACTCTAGTGGGCGAAACTGATAAGTAAACACAAGTTGTATTCAAAATAAAAGATATCTAAAAGTTACTATGAGAGAAAAGAGGAAGAAGTAGCTTAAATGCCTACAGAACATAAGGCTGCTTCATAATATTTGTTCATTTTAGTTCATTCATTTAGTTCTTCAACAAGTATGTATTAAGCACCTACCATGGGTTAAGAACTGCTACTTGCCATGTGGTGGTAGATTGTATTTTTGATTTCAAATATTTGCTTTCTCTTCCTGTGAGAGGATTATACACCCCTGCCTAGATTTCTTATTCTTTCCCTCTACCTCAAGAATGACTAGTATTACTTTACTAGGTAAATAATTTTATAATTTGTTTTTGGCATATTTTGGTACTGATCAAAATATGGTTAAAGCAAAATATTTACTCTACCTTAGTCTAATTGAAACACAAGTCCTTCTGTTTATCATGAAAGAGCCAGTAGAGTTAAACAGAACTTAATTTTGTAAGCAGAGAAAATACCGTTATATCCATTCACTCATCTGGACTAATGGAAGGAAAGGAACAGCATAAATAATTGAAAACCAATATCTGCACTTAACTTTGGGATGTATTTTTATACTTATATTTCTGCCTATAGCAAAAGCTGAAATTTTGGGCCCCTGTGACAAAATTCACAATAGAGCTCTTGTGACAAAAATTCACAGAGCCATGTAACTGGCAGGGACAATTCATCCTCCCATTGAATTGTCTTGGCACATTTGTCGAGAACTAATTGACCCTAAATGTATTTTTGGACTCTCAATTAACTCTATTCCATTGATCTATATTTCTGTCTTTATGCCAGTATTACACTGTCTTCATTGCTGTAGCTTTTTATTAAGTTTGAAATGGGAAAATGTGAGTGCTCTAACTTGGTCCTTTTTTTAGTATAATTTATGGTGAAATAATTTCAAATTTACAGAAAAGTTGCAAGAAGAGTACAAAGAACTCATCTCCTTAAATCAGATTCTACAGTTGTTAACTTTTGACATTTTCTCCCTTTCTCCTCTATTATAATTATTCCTTTTCTGATCAATCTGAGAGCAAGTTGCAGACATGTTGCTATTTCACCCCTAAATATTTCACTGTATATTTCCTCAAAAAGAAGTATACTGTTCTATAACCTTTGTGCAAGCCTCCCAATTGGGATGTTAATACTGATACAACACTATCATCCAATCCACAGATGCCATTCAAATTTCACCCACTGCACAATGTCTCCTCTTCCTTTCTAGGCCAGGATCCAAATCTAGGATCATGCATTATGTTTCCTTATCATATCTCTTTGATCTGCTTTAATCTGGAATATTTCCGTACTCTTTCCTATCTTTCATGAGTGACCTTGACAGTTTTTTTCTTCCAGTTTTATTGAGATATAATTGACATACAGCACTGCATAAGTTTAAGTTGTACAGAATGATTTGACTTACATCATGAAATGATTATCACAGTAAGTTTAGTGAACATCTATCATCTCATTTAGATACAAAATTAAAGAAATAGAAAAAAATTTTTTCCTTTGATGAGAATTCCAATTTTGATCTTTTTTCTCAAGATGTTTGACTTTTCTAGGTTCCTTGCATTTCCATATGAATATTAGAAACAGCTTGTCAATTTAAAAAAAGGGCATCTGGAATTTTGATAGTAACTGTCTTGAATCAGTAGATCACTTTGGGGAGTATTGCTATCTTGACAATGCTAAGTCTGACAATCCATGAACTTGGGATGTCTTTCAGTTGATTTAGGTCTTTGATTTTTTTCGACAATATTTTGTGGTTTTCAGTCTAAAAGTCTTGCACTTATTTTGCAAGTCTTGCAAGACTTTCAAATTTAGGCTTGCATTAAATTTATTCCTATTTTATTCTTCTTAATGTTCTTGTTAATGAAATTGTTTTTTGTAATTTCATTTTCAGATTATTCCTTACTGGCAAATAGGAATAAAATATATTTTGGTGTACTGATTTATTTCCTGTGTACCTTGCAACATTGCTGAATTCGTTTATTAGCTTGAATAGTTGAGTGCACGCATGTGTGTGTGTGTGAGTGAGTGTATTCCTTAGGATTTTCTACATACAAGATCATGTCATATGTAAATAAGGGTAGTTTTACTTCTTTTCTAAACTGCATGCCTTTTATTTCTTTTTATTGTCTAATTGCCCTGACTGGAACGTCCAGTACAATGTTGAATAGAAGTAGTGACAACAGACATTCTGTTCTTGTTCCTAATCATAGGGGGAAAGCTTTCAGCTATTCATCATGAAATATGTTAGCTGTGGGATTTTTTATAGACCCCCTTCACCAAGTTAAGGAAGTTCTTTTCTATTCCTAGTTTCTTGAGTGTTTTTTTTTTTTTTAAACATGGAAGAGTACTAGTATTTGTCAAATGCTTTTTCTATGTCTACTGATATGGACATGTACGTATTGTCCATTATTTTATTAATATGGTATATTACATTGATTAATTTTCGTATGTTGGACTAACCTTGCATTCTTGATATGTTAATATATCCCACTTGATCAAATGCTTAGTTATTTTTATATGTCTCTATTCAGTTTCTATTATTTCATTGAGGATTTTTAATCTATATCTATAAACAATATTGGTCTATAGTTTTATTATTTTTTTAACATCTTTATTGGAGTATAATTGCTTTACAATGGTGTGTTAGTTTCTGCTTTATAACAAAGTGAATCAGTTATACATATAAATATGTTCCCATATCTCATCCATCTTGCATCTCCCTCCCTCCCACCCTCCCTATCCCACCCCTCTAGGTGGTCACAAAGCACAGAGCTGATCTCCCTGTGCTATGCGTTTGCTTCCCACTAGCTATCTATTTTACGTTTGGTAGTGTATATATGTCCATGCCACTCTCTCACATGGTCACATCTAACCCTTCCCCCTCCCCATATCCTCAAGTCCATTCTCTAGTAGGTCTGTGTCTTTATTCCCGTCTTGCCACTAGGTTCTTCATGACCTTCTTTTTTTTTTCCCCTTAGATTCCATATATATGTGTTAGCATACTGTATTTGTTTTTCTCTTTCTGACTTACTTCACTCTGTATGACAGACTCTAACTCCATCCACCTCACTACAAATAACTCCATTTCGTTTCTTTTTATGGCTGAGTAATATTCCATGGTATATATGTACCGCATCTTCTTTATCCACTCATCCGATGATGGACATTTAGGTTGCTTCCATGTCCTGGCTATTGTAAATAGAGCTGCAACGAACATTTTGGTACATGACACTTTTTGAATTATGGTTTTCTCAGGGTATATGCCCAGTAGTGGGATTGCTAGGCCGTATGGTAGTTCTATTTTTAGTTTTTTAAGGAACCTCCATATGGTTCTCCATAGTGGCTTTATCAATTTACATTCCCACCAACAGTGCAAGAGTGTTCCCTTTTCTCCACACCCTCTCCAGCATTTATTGTTTGTAGATTTTTTGATGATGGCCATTCTGACCAGTGTGAGATGATATCTCATTGTAGTTTTGATTTGCATTTCTCTAATGATTAATGATGTTGAGCATTCTTTCATGTGTTTGTTGGCAATCTGTATATCTTCTTTGGAGAAATGTCTATTTAGGTCTTCTGCCCATTTTTGGATTGGGTTGTTTGTTATTTTGTTATTGAGCTGCATGAGCTGCTTGTAAATCTTGGAGATTAATCCTTTGTCAGTTGCTTCATTTGCAAATATTTTCTCCCATTCTGAGGATTGTCTTTTGGTCCTGTTTATGGTTTCCTTTGCTGTGCAAAAGCTTTTAAGTTTCATTAGGTCCCATTTGTTTATTTTTGTTTTTATTTCCATTTCTCTAGGAGGTGGGTCAAAAAGGATCTTGCTGTGATTTATGTCATACAGTGTTCTGTCTATGTTTTCCTCTAAGAGTTTGATAGTGTCTGGCCTTACATTTAGGTCTTTAATCCATTTTGAGTTTATTTTTGTGTATGGTGTTAGGGAGTGTTCTAATTTCATACTTTTACATGTACCTGTCCAGTTTTCCCAGCACCACTTAATGAAGAGGCTGTCTTTTCTCCACTGTATATGCTTTCCTCCTTTGTCAAAGATAAGGTGACCATATGTGTGTGGGTTTATCTCTGGGCTTTCTATCCTGTTCCATTGATCTATATTTGTGTTTTTGTGCCAGTACCATACTGTCTTAATTACTGTAGCTTTGTAATATAGTCTGTAGTCAGGGAGCCTGATTCCTCCAGCTCCATTTTTCGTTCTCAGGATTGCTTTGGCTATTCGGGGTCTTTTGTGTTTCCATACAAATTGTGAAATTTTTTGTTCTAGTTCTGTGAAAAATGCCAGTGGTAGTTTGATAGGGATTGCATTGAATCTGTAGATTGCTTTGGGTAGTAGAGTCATTTTCACAATGTTGATTCTTCCAATCCAAGAACATGATATACCTCTCCATCTATTTGTATCATCTTTAATTTCTTTCATCAGTGTCTTATAATTTTCTGCATACAGGTCTTTTGTCTTCTTAGGTAGGTTTATTCCTAGATATTTTATTCTTTTTGTTGCAATGGTAAATGAGAGTGTTTTCTTAATTTCACTTTCAGATTTTTCATCATTAGTGTATAGGAATGCAAGAGATTTCTGTGCATTAATTTTGTATCCTGCTACTTTACCAAATTCATTGATTAGCTCTAGTAGTTTTCTGGTACTGTGATTAAAAATCTTCCAACAAACAAAAGCCCAGGACCAGATGGCTTCACAGACGAATTCTATCAAACATTTAGAGAAGAGCTAACACCTATCCTTCTCAAACTCTTCCAAAATATTGTGGAGGGAGGAACACTCCCCAACTCATTCTACGAGGCCACCATCACCCTGATACCAAAACCATACAAAGATGCCACAAAGAAAGAAAACTACAAGCCAATATCACTGGTTAACATAGATGCAAAAATCCTCAACAAAATACTAGCAAACAGAATCCAACAGCACCTTAAAAGGATCATACACCATGATCAAGTGTGGTTTATTCCAGGAATGCAAGGATTCTTCAATATATGCAAATCAATCAACGTGATACACCATATTAACAAATTGAAGGAGAAAAACCATTTGATCATCTCAATAGATGCAGAGAAAGCTTTCAACAAAATTCAACACCCATTTATGATAAAAGCCCTGCAGAAGGTAGGCATAGAGGGAACTTTCCTCAACATAATAAAGGCCATATATGACAAACCCACAGCCAACATCGTCCTCAATGGTGAAAAACTGAAACCATGTCCACTAAGATCAGGAACAAGACAAGGTTGCCCACTCTCACCACTATTATTCAACATAGTTTTGGAAGTGTTAGCCACAGCAATCAGGGAAGAAAAAGAAATAAAAGGAATCCAAATCAGAAAAGAAGTAAAGCTGTCACTGTTTGCAGATGACATGATACTATACATAGAGAATCCGAAAGATGCTACCAGAAAACTACTGGAGCTAATCAATGAATTTGGTAAAGTAGCAGGATACAAAATTAATGTACTTTTCTTATGACGACTTTGGTTTTGGTGCCAGGGCAGTACTAGCCTTATAGAATGAGAGGGGAAGTGTTGCCTCCTCTGCTATTTTTTGGAAAAGTTTTTGAAAGATTAGTGTTAATTCTTCTTTAAACTTTAGCTAGAATTTACCCATGAAGCAGTCTGTGCCTGGGCTTTCCTTATAGGAAGATTTTTGATTATTAATTCAGTCTCTTTACTGGTTACATATTCAGATTTTCCATTCTTCTTTCATCCTTTTGGTAATTTGTGTCTTTCTACGAATTTGTTCATTTCTTCCAAGTTATCTAATTTGTTGCTGTATAGTTGTCCATAGTATTAACTTAAAATGTTTTTTATTTCTGTAAGGTCAGTATGTGATGTCCTCTTTTTCATTACTAATTTTCGTAATTTGAGCCTTTTCTTTCTATTTTTTCTTTGTTACCTTATCAAAAGGGTTGTCAATTTTGTTGATCAGTTCAAAGAAATGACTTTTGGGTGTGTTGATTTTCTTTCCTCTATTTCACTTATTTCCACTCTAATCCTCACTCTTTCCTTCCTTGTGCTTGCTTTGGGGTTAAGTTTGCTTTTCTGTTTTCCTAAGGTAAATTATTAAATTATTGATTTGAGGTATTTTTTTTTTTTTTAGCATTTACAGCTATATATAAATTTCCCTTTCAGCCCTGCTTTCACTACACGATAAGTTTTGGTGTCTTTTGTTTTCATTTTGTTTCATTTCATTCAACTCAAAAGTATTTTCTAATTTTACTTGTGACTTTTTTTCTTTGGCCTATTGGTATTTAGGAGTATTTTGTTTTTTAATTATTTTTCACAACTTGTGCATTTTCCAGATCTTTTTATTGTTCATTTCTAATTTAATTTTTTGTGGTCAGAGACCATGCTTTGTTTGTACAATTTTAAATCTTTTGAGACCTGTCCTATGGCCTACTGTATGGTCTATCCTGAAGAATGTTCCATATGCACTTAATAAGAATGTATATTCTGCTGTTGGGTGGAAGCGTGCTATGGAAGTCTGTCAGGTCTACTTAGTTTATATTGTTGTTCACATCTTCTATATTGCTGACTTTCTGCCTAGTTGAATTCATTATTAACATGAGGTATTGAATTTTCTAACTATTATTATTACATTGTCTGTTTTTTCCCTCTGTTTTCTTTGTTCTTTGTTTTCTGTTTGTTCTGCTTTTCCTTTCTGTGTTTTCTGTCAGTTTTTGTTTCAGGTATTTTGTGGCTCTGTTTTTAGGTGCATATATGTTTATAATTGTTATATGTTTCTGATAGATTTACCCTCTTATCATTATAATATGTCTCTTTAACTCTAGTAACAATTTTTGACTCAAAGTCAAATTATGGTGGCTGTTTTCCTGGTATATCTTTTTCCATGCTTTTACTTTTAACCTAAATATATCTTTAAATCTAAAATGTGTTTCCTTTGGACAGGATTTTGTTTTTTTAATAAAATCTGACAATCTTTGTCTTTTGATTGAATTGTTTAACTCATTCAGATTTAATGTAATTATTAGTGTGATTGGATTTATTTTTGCCATTTTGCTTTCATTTTCTATGCCTCATGTCTTTTTTGTTCTTCTCTTCCTTCTTTACTGCCTTTTCATGTATTCAGTGGATATTTTATGCTGTGCCAATCAGGTACTGTGAGTATCAGAACAGCTCTTTAGCAGCATAGAGATACGAGGGAATAGGGGACTGGATTTTCACCAGCTGCTTTCCTGAATCCTCTCCATGGAGCAGGATATGGGGATGGGGAATCAGTGTGTATGGTATCTGCCAGTTTTCACCAATTGCCAAATCCACCTGGAATACCTCTTTTTAGCTCAGGGGAAGATGAGAGTTACCACTCTGCTGGAGAGCTTTCTAGAATAGCTCTTCTATAACACAGCACTGGTGGGGGGGCAGGGTTACAGGCTCTAAGCTGAGTGCAACTGTCTCTCACTCTTCTTACCATGTTCTGTAGATTTTGTGGAAAGAAGCATCTCAATTTGTTGTAAGTCCTTTGATCCATATCCAGAGAATTTGCTAATTTGACTAGTTTAATAGATGTCTCTTTGAGGGAGAGGTTTCACCAAGCTCCTCACACTACATACAAGAACCAAATGCAGGTTTCCAGTTTGGGTCTGTTACAAATAAAGCTACTATGAAGAAGCATGTACATGATTTTGTGTGGATATAAATTTTCATTTCACTGGAATAAATGCCCAAAAGTGTGATTTCTGTGTTCTTTGGTAATTACGTTTAGTTTTTTGAAAAACGGGTTCTTGGTGGATTGACCCCTGTATTAGTTTCCTATTGCTGATGTAGCAAATTACCACAGACTCAAATTTATTACCCTACAGTTCTGGGGGTCAGAAGTCCAAAATCAATTTCACTGTGCTAAAATCAAGGTGTTGGCAAGCCTGAATTCCTTCTGGAGGTTCTAGGGGGGAATCCATTTCCTTGCCTTTTCTAGTTTCTAGACACCACCTGCATTCCATGTCTCATGACCTCTTCTTCCATATTGAAACCCATCAATGGCTGCTCAAGTCTTTCACATGATGCATTACTTCAGTACTCCTCTTCTGTAGTCAAAACTCCCTCAACATCCTTATAAGGGCAGTCATGATTACATCGGGACCACCCTGATAAGCTACCATAATCTCTTTATCTCAAAATCTATAACTTAATCACATCTGCAGAGTTCCTTTTACTATCTAAGGGAACATATTCACAACTTCTGGGCATTCAGACATCTAAATCTTTGCAGGAGGGTAGAGTATTATTCAGTCTATCACAGTCCTCTTATCGTTTTAAATGTCTCTGACACTGGTAATTTTCTTTGTCCTAAGTTGGTCTTTACCTGATATTAATATAGCCTGCTTTCTTTTGATTACTGTGTTTTCTTTTTCCTGCTTTTCTATGGGTTTTTTGTACTTGTTTTGTAACTCCATTTTGATTTATCTGTAGTACTTTGGCTGTATCTCCTGTATAACTCTTTAGTGATTTTTCTAGGAATAGCTATTTTATTTGTAGTTATCCATAATTTTACTCTTTCCACTGTTATTTTTTCCCTCCTGATGTCCCAAGGTTCCTTCTTTTATCATTTTCTTTCTCTTTAGAGAACTTACTTTAACCATTCTTTTAGGGTTGGTCTGCTGGTGAAAAATTCTTTTAGTTTTCTTTCCTCTTCATTCCTAATGGAAATCTTGTCTGGATATAGAAGTACAGGTTAACAGTCCATTTCTTTCATCACTTGAGAAATGTTGTGCCATTTCCTTCTGGACTCTGTGATTTCTGATGAGAAATCTGCTGTTACTCAAATCATTCTCCCCCTATAGTTTAGATGTTGTTTCTCTTTCACTGTTTTCAATAGTTTCTCTTTTTCTTTAGTTTTCAGGGGTTCAACTATGATGTGTCTTGGTATGAACTTCTTTGGGTTCTTTGAGTTCATCCATTGAGTTTTTATTTGTCATTTTATTGTTCAGTTCTAAATTACCCACTTGGTTTTTCTTTATATCTTGTATTTCTCTGCCAAGACTTTGTGTTTCTTTGCTGAGACTTTCTATTTTTTAATTTGCTTCAAATATGTTTATAATTGCTTGTTGAAGCATTTTTATGATGGTTGCTTTAAAATATTTGTTAGATAATTCTAACATCCTTGTCATCTTATTGTTTGTATTTGTCTATTGTCCTTTTAAACTCAAGTTGAGATTTTCCTGGTTCTTGTTATAATGAGTAGTTTTCAATTAATATCTGTATGTTTTGATATTATGATATAATCTTATTCAAAACTTCTGTTTCAGTTGGCTTCCTCTAACACTACTCTGGCAAAGGAAAGGGCAGTGCTGCTTTGTTACTACCAGGTGGAGGGTAGAAGTCAAGGTTCCCTGCTCAGTCTCTTGACACCCAAGGAGAGGAGGGCCCCTTTGCTATTCCTGGGCAAGAGTGGGAGTTTAGGTCTCCCATAGGCTTCTGCTCTTACAATCCTGGCTGGGAGAGGTAGGAGTACCTCATTAGTGCTCCCCACTAATGACCACTGTTGGGGCAGTGGGGGGGAGTGACCTTGTTACCATTTGATGATAATGAAAATCCTGACTCTCCACTAGGCCTTCTCAGATACCACCTTAGCAGGGAAGGGGAGGGCCTGCCTCATTAACATCAGGTGGTGATGGATATTCATGTTCCCTATATGGTCTCCACTAATATCTTGAGGGCCAGGGCTCATTACCACCTGGCAGAGATGAAAGTCCCACCTTCTTTAACACTACCTTGGTGGGATGGGGAGTGTTAGAATGCCTTATTTCAGCCGAGCCAGAGGGGAAGTGTAGGCTCTCCCCTCAGGCTTTGCTTGTGTGGGTGGGGTTATGGCCTCAGTTTTGTCTGTGGTGTTTGGCTATAGTAGAGTGGCTGTTGTATAAAAGTTTTGTGTCTTGCTAGGCCGCCCCTTTCCTGGTGTTTTGGCTAGAGAGAGCAGGCTTTTCTTGGGTCTTTGTCTTCACTGGTTGCCATTTCTGTGTTGCTAGCTTCTCCAGCACCCAGTCTAAGACATATGAGGCAA
Source organism: Balaenoptera ricei (assembly GCF_028023285.1). Taxonomy (NCBI): domain Eukaryota; kingdom Metazoa; phylum Chordata; class Mammalia; order Artiodactyla; family Balaenopteridae; genus Balaenoptera; species Balaenoptera ricei. The sequence goes on from NC_082660.1 coordinate 75,840,345, forward strand.
AAAGAAAATCCAGGGACCTCACTGCCATGTCATTCCTCAGGTCCTGTCGTCAATAACTGGTCTGCCGTCTTCTCTGCACCATCCAGAGTCTTCCTGTACTTATTTTCTATATAATATCCAGGGTTTTGAACTGTACTCAGTGGACGGAATTGGAAAAAGTATATCTACTTCATCTTTCCATAAGTGGAAGTCCTCCATCATATACTTTTATCATCCTTTACTGGTGATATATTTGTCTGACTCCCACACTAGAGATTATACAATACTTGAGGACAAGAACAATGTCTTTGCATATTTATACCCCTCATGGCCTAAGAGGGCACCTGCCTGGAGCATAGTGTTTCTTCAGGAAGATTTGTTGACTGAGTTAAAACTTTAAATAACTTTTAGACTTCTTGCCCTTAAGAACAAAGTATCCTGGTTGGAGAAATATTAATTAAGTAATAGTTCATAATAGTACATGGTTAAATCCTAAATTATCCCAGGCCTTCATAGACTGGGCAGTTTATGTCCTTTGTAGGTAAAATTTTCCATCTCTTTGAAATACTTGAAAATGAGGATATGTTCCTTATCTCTGGCCCCTAAATAGAATAGATCAACTCCTTCTCTGTGTCCCCACTGTACACACTTCTGTTATACTGCTTAAAACCATGTATTGCATTTATTTTTGTGTTTTTCTCCCACGTTAAGCTGAGAGTTTCCTTAAAAACAGGGACCATGTCTTATTCATATTTGTATCTCAAGTCTCTCAGGCTCTTGAGATATAGTATACGGTAGACACTTGAATGGTTGTTGAATGAATGAATGAGTGTATTCTGTGACACCCATATAAGCAAATATAAGATTAAAATTTTTATGTTTAGGTATTTATATTTAAATATATTTAGAGGGAAATTTATCATAACTATAGATTTTAAAATAATTGATTAAAAGGGTAATGTTAACATGAGCTATACTTACGCATTTTTTTCAAAACTTCATTTGAAAAAAATTTCTTTAAAAAATGACTCTTCTAGTGATTTGAAGTTTTAACCTTTATTGATATTTTTGATAATATTTCTGCAGTCCAGAAGAAATATTTGAAGAAATAATGACAGAATTTTCCAAAAATAATGACATACATCAAATCACAGATCTAAGAATCAGAAAAAACCTCATGTAAAATAAATAGAACACATACACACACACACACACACACATCCCACTCCCCGGTACACATCACTTCCATACTTCTGAAAAAAAGAGAAAATCTAGTCAGAGAAGAAAGACCGCATTACATAAAGAGTAAAAGAGATGAGAATTACAGTATATTTCTCAGAAAGTACATAAACTAAATAATATTTCTTAAGGAGAGTATTCTTTGTGATTGTGCCTGTGACTCAGAGTTGTTAAATTATACTTCTTACTTGCTTTTCTTTTGAACAATTGAGACTTCTCATCTTTAAAAGCAAAAATAACCCCCAACTCCAAAATCTGCACCTTATACTGGTAAAGGAAATATTTAATTGTGCCCTATACCAGATTTTATATCATGGTAATCACACTTCAGCTTCCTTATCAAATAGAGGTATGTAGTTACTTTTTTTAGGACTGTATCTTTAACATCATTCCATGGTGGGGTGTTTGATTTGTCCTGAACCTCTGTTATGAACTTGTATTTAGGAATTTCTTATTGCGTTAAAGCCTGAATTATCTGAAGATTCTAGCTCTACAAAATGCTTCAAGTTCTATTCGACTGCTGAAATAGTATTGATTACACACCAAGTACAGTACAGATGTGCACAAATTCTATGACGTCATTTCTGCTCTAAAGGAGCTTACTGTTTTGTTGACGGAAGACATATCCACATGCAATGGATAATATAAGAGAGCATATATTTAAATAGTAAAACATATAATATATATAAAAATACTTAGCAATTCAAGAAGTAACCAACATATATTATGATAGTTTAAGGCCTCTCAGACCTTGAATGATAGCATTTAGTTTACTAAGAATGAAGCAGTTAGCTTGTCAGCAATGGCTTTGGGTTAACATTGTTATATGTTCTAGGAACTTAAGGCAGTTAGGCTGACTAAGTCAGAAAGGTTAATTTGGGTTTACTTATAGAAGATACAATTGGATTAGAAATAGGAAAATGGTGAAGTGTTTGAATGCTAGGATAAGTTGGAATTTTGTTTTGAAGTCAGCAAAAGCCATTGAAACAGATCCAAAATACTTTATGATTTTTTAAATTTAATGTAAAATATTACAGATGTACAAAGACGTATTAGTGAACACTGCAAATGCAGTTGAAGCCTCCTGTGTATCCTTCCAACTCTGATTGCATTCCCCTTGCTCCCTGAACTCCCCATAGCCACTCTCCTCACTTTTGTATTTAACATTGCTATGCCTGTTTTTAAGCGTTATATGAATTTTATTTTTGCTGCTTATGTTCTCCTGCATCTTGTTTTTATCAAAGCATTGTTTGTGATATTTACTCATGTTTGTATGTGTAGCTGTAGTTCATTCCTTTCCATTGTGCGTAGTATTCTGCTCTAAGAATATAACACATTTACTTCTCTATTAATGGATGTTGTGATGACTTCCCCCACACCTTTTTCTGTTACAGATAAGACCGTTATGAACAATCATATGCAAGTCTCCTTGGGCTCGTGTGAGAGTTTCCCTGCTCTACCTGCTGTATGACTTTGGTCAAATCACTTAACCTGTCTAAACCTTATTCTGTAGCATTTTATACTAGGAAATATTAAAAGATAATATATGCTGTGCACAATGCTATGCCCGGGCTATAGCAAATGCCCAGTAATTTCTAGCTGCTGTTTTTATCAGTATTTAAAAGAATCTTTATATTCCCAGCACCTAGTATAATGCTACATTTCTTTTGACCTTCAGATCCCAATTTAAGTCACACCTCCTTCATGCCAGTGGGCTGATAACCTGTTTTTCATGACAGTGAACATCAGTAGTCTCAAGCAAGTAGAATAGGAATTTGTTGTGTTATATTATCAATTTTTATTAAAATGAGTATATATTTATAGCCTTGTTTCTTCTTAGACTTATTTTGATTTCTTTCAGACCCTTGATGGTTATTCATGATGTTTTTAATAACAGAAATCATCTTTAAAAGTATAAAATATAATCTGTTTATTTGGTTACCATACCATTTATATGTAATTTGAATGCAGAGATTGTTGCAGAGATTGTTTACTAAAAAACTATCCTGTGAAACATGACTTAAGTTTCTTTTAAGAATAACCCAGGGCTTCCCTGGTGGCTCAGTGGTTGAGAATCTGCCTGCCAACGCAGGGGACACGAGTTCGAGCCTTGGTCTGGGAGGATCCCACATGCCGCGGAGCAACTAAGCCCGTGAGCCACAAGTACTGAGCCTGCGCGTCTGGAGCCTGTGCTCCGCAACAAGAGAGGCCGCAACAGTGAGAGGCCCGCGCACCGCGATGAAGAGTGGCCCCCGCTCGCCGCAACTAGAGAAAGCCCTAGCACAGAGACGAAGACCCAACACAGCCAAAAATAAATAAATAAATACATTAATTAATTAATTAATTAAAAAAAAAAAAGAATAACCCAGATTTAAGGATTCCATTGGTAAAATTCTAGTAGAGTGGGAATGAGATTACCATTTTCATTGATCATCTATAAAAGCCTAACTGATAAGAGTGTAAATTAAGGCATACTAGAGTCTTGAACCTTCAAGGATTGAGATGCTAAAGGCTTTATAGTTTGTGGCTGTTTTACCCCTATAGCTTTTTCACAGGTTCTTTATTTTTGATCTCAGTATTTCAGTCCTTTGAAATAGACTGTTTGAAATGCTGACATGGAAGGCCCAAATTGTACAGATACATTTTCATAGTTTGATTATTTGTTCTTCAGTACCACTATCTTTTTCAAGAGTTTTATGAAAAAATACAGGCAAAGTTTTAAAATTCCCTATTTCAGCAAAGTATCTGCTTTTCATGTACCAGTATAATAAATAATGCTGTAGCTGATAGACTCTGTTCTCAGTAGATTTAATGATAGTTTATTCTCTTAAAGATGATTCACCCACTCATTTTCTGAAGAAAATAAGCACCATGATATATACAGACTTGTTAGTGACTCACTGGTGATTACTTTAAAACAAGGCATCCTTGTGTAAGAGTTTTATGTTGCTGTCGAGAAATATTAGCTGTTACGCGATAGCTACAAAATGAAGCATTAGCACCTTTTCTTGTTGCAGTTTTACTCAGAAAAAAAGATATGGTAATATCTCTGTTAAAGCAGAAGATGAGTTCAGTAGCACTTGCCATTGTCAGAAATTTATTACCCTTGGAAGTAGTACAAGGAGACACAGGAGTGCCTTCCAGAAGTTAATAATGGGGAATTAAAATATGCTTTCATTGGCAGGAGTGGCTGGACCTGTGCTGCGTGACCCAAAGGAGTGGAACTAGGAGCCGTGAAAATTATATGGATATGTGTTTCAGTTCAGTCTACAGAGGAACTTGCTTAAAGAGCTGTAAAAAGATGGCATGATCTATTAGCGGAGTTTCCCATTACTAAAGGGGGTCATACATAAACTTGAGGGTCACTTGATAGTGTGTTACAGAAGGGATTCTATCATCAGAGGAATGGTTGGACCAGAAGACCTTTAAGGTCCCTTTGCATTCTGAGACTAAAACTCTAGTACAAAGAAGGTAGTATGCCTGAAACGCAGCACTATATTTTGAAACCAATCTCTCTTTTACCATTTTATGTTGGTTTCAATAATCATTAGTTTACTCAGGAGCAGTACTTGATCTTCCAGGCCAATTTCTGTTCTTCCCATCTTCTACCTAATATTTCAGAAGAGGCTAAACTTTATTAGTTGTATAGTTATGCCCCTGTGTTTGGTTTCCTCTGGAGTATTTGTAGTTTAGCTCGGTGGACAAAGGAAATCACCCAGAAATCACCCAGTAAGTCACAGTCTTCTCTCCCCTGCTGATAAGGCACGCTATTAGCCCTTCAGATCTACCAAGCAAAGGAAAGGGAGAAAGAAGGAAAAGTAGGAAATGGAGGTAAAATAAGTATTGAAAAATAATTGGAACAAATAGTCACTGAAAAAAATAAAAGGGTGGGGGAAAGAGGTGAGGACAAGAAAGAGCAAAAAGTGGGAGCGATTGGAGATGGGTAAGCTACTTTTTCTTCTACCAGGGATGGAAGACTGTAACTTTCCTCTCTTCCCTACCCAAGTCTAGTGGTCTCAAATCAGAAACAGCCCTGTGGTGATGAGATTTTCCTTGTGAACAGCTCCTCAGGCACCAGCCCCACACTGAAAAGAATACTTCTTTTCATGCCTTTCCAACTCCCCCCATTTCTGAATCTTTTGACCTCCAAAAAATGAAGCCTTTTTAAAACTATATTTAAGCAATTATAGTATAAAGGAATATTTTTTCCTAAGGGATTCCTTAAGCAAGGTATTATTGACCATTCTAGCTAAAAATGTATCAATTTAGTTAGAAAGTATTATATTTTAAGGTATTTATTTGATTTAGTATAATAATCACCACATTAATTTGACCAAAAAGTTTTGTCATGGCACATTGAAAGTAGAATGTTGTTTCTAGTAAGAAATAATCACGCTTGCTCTGTTGTCCACTTAGATATAGTCTTCAGAAGTTTGAAATTTAGTCAAGAAATGTGTTATAAGAATACTATATTCCATTTATCTAGCACTAAACAGTTTATAAAATTTTCATGTATTATAGTGTTTGATTCTTGGAACATTCTTGTGAGAATTTTTAGTAAGAAGAGAAATATTCTCTATTGCATTTATACTTGTATCAGGATAGGATGCATTTGTGATAAATTTTAGTTGTGGTGGGCCTGGATTTAATTGGGTCCCCAAATGCTTCAGAGAGTGTGGTGGAGCCTGCAAGCATATGCAAAATTTTGAGAATAACTACATTTTGGGGGACCATAATGCATAATTTTCATTGGATTCTCAAAAAATTAAGATCATTAAATCAGTCTTACAATTTCAGATCAGCTTTAGGACTTTTAGTTATCATTTGCCTTCACAAATACTTGGCACATAGGTAGTCAGTAAATGTTACATAGAAGAACTTGCTAGATTACCTATGTATACTGCCTTATTTAAACCTGTGAATGATTTTATTACTTTTTTTGAGATCCTTAGTCCTGCAAAGCCCTTTGAATACAAAGAGGCATAAGACTACTCACAAGGAACCTGCATTTTAGTAGAAAAATAGGCTATATATATTTCATTGGGTAAATAATAATATAACATTATGTTTGTTTAATTCCAGGTTAGTGTTTCATACAAATAACTTTATGAACTCAGAGAGATGACTATGAGTGATCTAGTAGGACTTGAGCTAAACCTTCAAGGAAGGACAGAGTTTAGGCAGTGTATTCATTCAACAAATAGTTTTTGAGTACCTGCTACGTGCCAGGCACTGTTAGGTGCAGGAGAGGTGAAGACATTCTAGCAGGGAAAATGAAATGAGTGAAGGCACTGAGGAAGGAATGTACTTGACATGTTTCGGCCTAGGAAGATTAATTTGGCTAGAGCCAGAGAGCCTAACAGGACATTGGTCCATAAGACATTTGGTTTATAAGACATTTGGACAACACCAAAAGGTCCTTGAAATTTGGTCCTATCTAAAACGTCCATGAGCATATTTGGTCTGTGCCAAGTGGTTTTGGACAGGACCAAATATCAAGGACCTTTTGGCATGTCTTTTGGACATTTTGCACAACACCAAATATCTGCTAACCCCAGAGGGTATATAGAGAAGGATAAACTAAGATGGTTTATTTGTTTGTTGAACCAGGAGAATAAAGCAGTATTTTAGAAAGATTCATTTCATTTCCTGTATAGTTTACTTAATCCTATTTTGAAATTTAGCAGCAACTGAATTCTAAATGGACAACATCTTGAAAATCAACTCTTACTGGAGTATTACTGTCTTCTCAAGTAAATAGAATGCTGTCAATATTCCTTTCCCACATCACTACAAGGTAGATATAGCCTAATTTCTTTGCTATAGATAGCACACATGTTTGTAAATATGTATCGTGAAAGGGAGCTGTTAGGTGTTTTTTAAAATTTAGTTACTGATTTTGACAATAAGTTAGTATTTGTCTGACCCTGATTACCATAAACTGACTAAAATTGAATTATGCCAATCTGTGTTACTGTTTCTGGAGGATTTTTTAAAAATGTTTACGTAACTGCTACATTCCCTGTTTTTATTTTTAATTTTCTACTTAAATTTTTACTTATCTAAGGTAAACTTTTGACACTTTCAAGTGTACTCAGTAACAATTACATCACAATTATTGAGTGTTCATAAATTCCAAAATAATTTTGTTCTTTCATACATCATAATTAAAGCACTAGGTGCTTGAAATGCTTTAACATTAATTAATGTTCTATAATTTAATAATACAGTAAAAACCATACCTATCCAAGCCACACTGAGGCGGGCAGTTATTTATTTTGTCGAATTTAAGACTGGCCTTTTAAGTGCTGGAACTTTAATTTTGATGAAGATCAGAGCTCAAGTGTACCATGTACTTCCCATCCATCTTAAACCTATTCATCATCATTCGGTATGTTTGTTGTTTAACTTTGCCAATTTTAATATGCTATAGCTGTTATTCTTAATGAAGATACTATATAGATAGTGAATGGTATTGAATGCGGAAATAGCCTTAGGATATGCTATCTTGAAAACATTTCTGGTGTCATTTTCTTTTTTTGAAATAAAATATATGCAACTTCTTAGCTTTGTGGGCAGTGTCACATGCTCAATAAACTGAAGGCAGCCTTTTTCCAAGTGTTTTTCTGCCCTCCAAAGGTCACTGGTGATACTTGTGTCCTTTTCCTTGTCTGCCCCATTGAAAATATTCTGTATGTTTCCTGCACCATTAACATAAGATACTTTCTGATGCATAGTAGTAGGCATTCAAAAAACATTATTTATCCCTTTCCTGTTACTAATGTATTAGAGTAGAAGTATTATTTTGTCAGCACATTCATCTTCAGATTATTCCACTTTTACAGATGCGCTATAGGTCACTACTTCCTCTTAGTATTCCTTGATATTTAATTTCCAAGAAAAGACCAGATCCTATGTACCATTTAAAATGGCATTTTAAATATAAGCAACAGAACAGAGAGGTGGAAGAACCTGGGTTTTTGATAAGTCACCAAATCAATCCTAAAGTTCTGTCTACTTCCAGACTTCCTATTACATGAGAGAATAATGTTTGTCATTGTTGAAGCCTGTTTAAGTTGGGGATTCCAAAACTTTAGCCAAAACCATCCTAAATCCCCAATATTGAATTTTTGTAAAGATTATAAAACTCAATGGATGCAAAGCACCTGGCACATAGTAAGTGCTCCTTAAACACAGAACACCCTGTCTTCAGGGATCGCTTATATTTTCAGGGACATTATATTAAGGCATAGAACAGGTACCACTACCAGGTTGTAGAGCTGTTGCATTTTTAACTTCATTGCTGATTCTCTTTCTTTCCCAACCATGGTGTGTGCCTCTGCTACTATCTTTTATTCTGCTTTTATTCTTTCTTATCTCTTACATTTCTTGTTACTTCTTCCACTTTTTGGCTTTTGTATAATAAATCTAGCCTTTTGTAAACACAACTAGCCAATTGGAATACCCTTGCCTATAATACTCAGCTCTTTGGTTCTTTTCCCTTTTGTCGGTTACTGGATGTTCAGGGACAGCTTTTTGGCCACAAGAGTTTCTACAACATGAGGTCTTGTTTCTTTTCCCCCTACCCACGTTTTAGAACTCCTCTAGGTACCTAAAAGTTTTAGGTAGCAAAGGTCATACTGTACCTAATAATAAGCATGGTTTATGAAAGAGACAGATTTCTAAAAGCCGCAGGAAAATTAATCTTACTTTGGAGTCACACCATTTTTCTTAGTCAGCTCCAGCTGCTATAACAAAATACCCCAGACTGGCTGGTTTAAACAACAGGTATTTATTTCTCACAGTTCTGGAGGCTGGGAAGTCCAAGATCATGGTGCCAGCAGATTTGGTTGTTGATGAGGGCTCTCTTCCTGGGTTGCATACTGCCACCATCAAGCTGTGTGCTCTCATGACATCTTTGTGCATGCTGCAGGGGAGGTGGGGAGAGTTCTCATGTCTCTTCCTTTTCGTATAAAGACACTAATCTCATTATGGGGGGGGGCTCCACCCTTGTGACTTCTTCTGAACTTAATCACTTCCCAAAAGCCCCACCTCCTAATACCACCACATTAGGGGTTAGTACATCAACATAGGAAACTGGTGGGATACTACAAACATTCAATCCATAGTACCATGTATATTTTTACATCTTAACATTAGGTAAGTTTGATGTCATCGGGAAAAAAATATCTTTTCTTGCAGAATGTCTCCCCAGCACCCCGTTATTTCAGTTTGGGATTGCATTTGATCATCATGTGTCCACATAGTGTTGTTAGACTAGAAGTAATAAAACTGCTATTCAAATATTTTATAAATATTATTTTAGAAAAACACTGGGTGATAGTGGACAACTATCATAGAAAGCAGCCTTGTGTTTATAGTACAAGTAACAGGTTTCATAATTTTTCCCAGGTGGTACTTTTTTGGTTTTGTTTTTAGCAAAAATATCAGTTCAGGGCTAAGGGGAAAATAAGCAATTTCATGATTTGACAGTTTTCATGTCAAATAAGCCAACAAATGTTTCTCTAATTTTGGGTTTATTTGTAGACTTTTGATGACCATTAATAAATTAAACCATGTTTGTATTTCATAAGCCTTGTGTTTCATACCATAACAAATTTCAGGTGAGAGACCTGTTTAAGGCATAAATCTGGCTTATTCCAAGAGTAAACCTATGGAATAATATATAATAATGTATAAACAGAGAGGTTATCCTCTTTTATTTTTTATTGAAGTATAGTTGATGTATAATATTATATAAATTACAGGTGAACAGTATAGTGATTCACAACTTTTAAAGGTCATGTCCCATTTATAGTTATAAAATGCTATATTCCCTGTGTTGTACAATATATCTTTGTAGCTTATTTTATGCCTACTAGTTTGTACCTCTTAATCCCCTACCCCTGTATAGCCACTTCCCCTCCCTCTCCCCACTGGTAACCACTGGTTTGTTCTCTATATCCGTGAGTCTGCTTCTTTTTTGTTATATTCACTAGTTTGTTATATTTTTTAGATTCCACATGTAAGTGATATTTGTCTTTCTCTCTCTGACTTATTTCACTTAGCATAATGTCCTCCAAGTCTATCTATGTTGCTGCAAATGGCAAATTTTCATTCTTTTTTATGGCTGAGTAATATTCCATTGTGTGTGTGTGTGTGTGTGTGTGTGTGTGTGTGTGTGTGTGTGTATACATACCACATCTTCTTTATCCATCTATCTGTTGATGGACACTTAGGTTGCTCCCATATCTTGGCAATTGTAAATAATGATGCTGTATGAACATTGGGTGCATGTATATTTTCAAATTAGTGTTTTTATTTTTTTCAGGTATATACCCAGGAGTGGAATTGTTGGGTCATATGGTAATTCTATTTTTAGTTTTTTTGAGAAGGCTCTGTACTGATTTCCACAGTGGCTGCACCACTTTACATTTCCACCAACAGTGTACAAGGGTTCCCTTTCAGAGAGGTTATCTTGGATATACTAATTATTATCCCCAGCTCTAAGTTTTAACACTTCAGGAAAGTGGTAATGATCTGTAGGCCAAATGAAAATCTAAAGAATGGATAAAGATGATATGATTACTTCATATTTTAAACCTTACATCTTACATTTGTCCAAGGATAGGTTACTTTGACCTGATGATTTGCTATCATTAATTTATACTAAAACATGTACTTGATACAAGGCTGGAGTAAAGTAGCTACAACACTGCTAAGATTTAGTCCTTGTCTTTAAGTAAAATGCCCTTGGAAGTAGTACAGGAGACACAGTATTATAGGTTTGTTTTCATGATTTTATGAGACTGTTTTCTGATTTATACATTTAGACCATCTTTTAGAACCATTCCTATAAAAGGATAAAATTTCTCATTTTCCTATTTTCCTTTTACTTTCTTGAAAATGTAATGCCATTATATTCTTCTACAGTGGTATAAACAGTGTCCAGTTCTTTCTTCTGCTGTTTTCAGGTTAGCATATATGCCCTTAATGGATGGATATAGAGTTAAAACTGGTATGTTTGAAAGCAAAAATCATATAAATCATTTTCTTTTCTTATTGAATAAATTTGACATGTAATGTTGTGTAAGTTTAAGGTGTACAGTGTGTTACTTTTATACATTTATATGTTATAATATGACTGCTATTATAATAATATTTATCAAATTACATAATTACAGTACAATATTGTCTATATTGTGCATTAGATCTCTGTGGCTTATTTACTACTTATAAGTTTGTACCCTTAAACCCCATCAATCTTATTCCCCTCCCCCACTTCCCTTAGTAACCATCATTTTACTCTCTGGTTTTTACAGGTTTGACTTTTTTAGATTTCATATATAAGTGACATCATCCTGTACTTTTGCTTCTCTGACTTATCTGGCTTAGTAGAATGTGCTCAAAGTCCATCCATGTTGTTGCAAATGGTATGATATCCTCCTTTCTCATGGATGAATAATATTCCATTTTGTACATGTACCACGTCTTTTTTATCCATTCATCCATTGGTGGGTTTTTGGATTGTTTCCATATCTTGGCTGTTGTGAATAATGCTGTGATAAACATAAGAGTGTATATATCTCATCAAAATCTTTTTTTTATTAATTAATTAATTTTTTTTAATTTTTGGCTGCATTGGGTCTTCGTTGTGGCATGCAGGATCTTCTTTGAGGCATGGGAGATCTTTGTTGTGGCGTTTGGGCTTCTCTCTAGTTGTGGCGTGTGGGTTTTCTCTCTCTAGTTGTGGAGCGTGGGCTCTGTAGTTTGCGGCACGTGGGCTGTCTAGTTGATGTCCGCGAGTTCAGTAGTTGTGGCGTGCGGGCTTAGTTGCCCTGTGGCATGTGAGATCTTAGTTCCCCGACCAGGGATCAAACCCGCGTCCCCTGCATTGGAGGGCAGATTCTTTACTACTGGACCACCAGGGAAGTCCCCTCATCAAAATCTTAATCTCTTCTTTTTGATAGAATCATAAGAAAATCCTAAAGGTTGGAGCTCTAAGGCAGTGCTGTCCAGTAAAACTTTCTTCAATGGTGAAAATGTTCTATTTCTATGCCGTCCAGTATGGTACCCACTGGAGTCACATGTATCTACTGAGGCCTTGAAATGTGGCCAAGGGAATGAAGTGGCCTTATTTTTCCAGCTCTCATACTGTGAACAAGTGTCCCTTTTGTGGTAAATAGTGCTAAGTGTTTTCACTTTTTTTTTTTGGAAAAACTGAATTTTTAATTTTTAAATTTTCATTAATTGAAACATAAATTTAAATAACACATGTAGATATCGTCTACCTTATTGGATAGTGCAATTCTAAGGCCCTAAGAGATTATCTGCTCAAGGTCTTTCATTTTACAAATAAAGACGCTTTGGCCCAGAGAGATGACATGACTAACTAGAGATTACATAGTTGTTCAAGAACAGAGCTGGGACTAAATACAGGTGTCTTGATGGCCAAGTCAGTGGTATTACTAAATCACTTTGAAATTTTAAGTTGCTAATCAAATTGGAATTATTACTTTTATTCCATTTATTGTGTTTAGTAATAATTACCCATTTTTCCTATCCTTTCTACTGCTTCCTCTCCTTCACACACACTTACATTATCTCCATTAAAAAAATGGTGTCTTTTTCAGCTCGGTGCTTTGTGACCACCTAGAGGGGTGGGATAGGAAGGGTGGGAGGGAGGGAGATGCAAGAGGGAAGAGATTTGGGGACATATGTATATGTATAACTGATTCACTTTGTTATAAAGCAGAAACTAACACACCATTGTAAAGCAATTATACTCCAATAAAGATGTTAAGAAAAAAAATGGTGTCTTTAGGAAGAAGTTTTTGTTTTTTATTTTTTTTAGGAAGAAGTTTTAAAATTCATTTATTTAATTAAGTAGGAGGTAATTTTTAGTTGTGTATGTTTTTAAATGACTTTTAAATTCTTGAAATTCCCTCTGTGGTCTTCACATTTAAGATGTTCGATGTGAGTAGAAGTGTGATTCTGATTATATAATCTAGAGTATTATTTTAATAAAAGGTAATTATTTGTTGGTGACTTTCCTTCTGGTTTTTAGAGAAACAAAATGGCAATATCTTATCTGTAGTAAATTATATACTTGGAAATTATCACTGAACTTTAGAATCATGCATTGTCAAAATTAGAAGGAAGTGTAGACATTTTGTAGTGCAGCTTCCTTTCACAAATGGGCAATCTGACACACAGTGAGGGGGAATTAACTTGTAAAAGGTGACATAGTGAATTATTAGCAGAGCGCAGACTAGAACACAGCTTTTCCAATTCACAGCCTGGTGTTCTTTCCACTGTATCACTACTTCCTCTCAGATCTTCACACGTAAACAACTCAAAAGGCACTACAGCATACAAAGTTCTGTTAAGCTGCTGATGGCTGTACTGAACTTTGATGACTAATCTCAACTTGTCACAACTCATTGGGTGCTGGAAATAGACTCACCAAGTTCTTGAGCCAAATATTTTAAAGCAGTTTACACTTGCAATATTGCAAGCACAATTGAATTTTCTTACAAATCTCAAATTGAAGGTCTATCTGGCTGTTTGTGTGGGGTACTTTGTTGCATAGCTATATTCCAATACACCATGGTGTCTTTTAATGTATTTCTCCATCTTCTATATTTCCTGTATCATGATAATATAAGATAATCAACTGATAAATCTTATTCTAATTCAGAACTACAGCATCTTGCTTTAACTTCATTAATCTTACATCTTTCTCCCACACTGAAAATCCCAATCTTTAAAATGCCAGCATATTTAAATGTCTCCTTGTATAACATACACAGAGCAGGTTCATAATAAAATACCAAAACTGCCACTAACAATATGATTATTAAGTTTTAAGGTTTGTTTCTTTGTTGATGTTCTCTTTGTCCTTTGGGTGTAGCCCAATTACTGGTTGTAAGTTCATTTTGAATTGTTCCTGTCTGTGTGATCATTGCCTCAACATTGTTTATTTCATTTTCCTCTTAGTTTTTAGGGCTTACCTTTCTAAATTTCAGTTTTGTTTTATACTTATCACAGGACTCTTGATTTAATAAAATAGCATTTACTACATGATAATATATCTCTAAAGCAGAATTAATGATTAGGACTGATTTTAGATTAGCCTATAATAATTATATGCTCCTTCTTACAAAACAAGTAACAAAAATTCTTATAGAAGAGAACTTTAAATTTCAATTCTGTTAGTAAAGAAGAGAAAACAGATATGTTTATACTCCCAAGTAAAGTTGGACCAGTTAATTCTCTGCCTTAATTTTCCAGCTCTCATACTGTGAACAAGTGTCCCTTTTGTGGTAAATAGTGCTAAGTGTTTTCACTTTTTTTTTTTTTTTTTGGAAATGCTGCTATTTGAAATGGCTCCATGCATAGTACAGAAGTGCTATCTAGTGTTCTTAAGTGCAAGAAAGCTGTGATACGCCTTAGGGAGAAAATATGTATGTTGGATAAACTTCATCGTGGCATGAGTTATAGTGCTGTTGGCTGTGAGTTCAATGTTACTGAATCAACAATATATAGTAAACAAGGTGTCTTTAAACAGAAACACATATAAAACAAGGTTATGTATTGATCAGTTGATGAAAATGTAACCAGAGGTTCACAAGAAATTAACCCTGTGTTTTCCCTAGGAGTAGTGTTCATTATTCCCTAAATCAGTGTTCATGGCTACTTTATGGAATATAACTACTGCAAATAATGCGAATCAACTATATTTTGATTACAGAAGTACTTGGAAGGGTTGAGTCTCATGGGGGAGTTAACTGATGCTCATCTTCAGTCTTGCTATTTGTAAATCTCTATATGATAGAATTCTGTTCTAGGGCCTGTTTATTATCTTTAATAGGAAGGTAATTGATTTTAAACAAGGCACATAATTTTGAATTGACAAGTCATTATTTTGAAGTTACAAATAATTTTAACTCAAGGTCTTACCTTGTTAAAACTAGGATTGCCTCTGCCCAATTTTAATACTATTTAACTAACAGCCTATGAGCCTGTAAATTTTATAATACCCCCAAGCTCTGATGTTCTTTAAATACCTTATTTTATTTTCTAAATTAGGTATTAGCAACTGTTTTTTCTATAAAGGGGCAGATAGTAAATATGTTAGACTTGTAGGACACAAAAGGTCACATATTCTTCTTTGTTTTCTGTTTGTTTATTTTGTTTTTATAAATTTTTAAATATGTTAAAAAAAAACATTTTTAGCTCAGAGTCCAGACCAGATTTATCCCAGATCTGTAGTTTACCAATCCATATTCTAATTTTTTCAGTGTGGTATATAATCAGCTGTCTCTCTGGGTAGTGATGCCTTTTTCATCAGTATAACCTGTGTTTTGAAAAGACCTGAGTGTGCCAATCTGCCTCTTTTCTTTTGATCAAAGTCTTGGCCTTTTTTGTTTAGAGGCAATAAGTATGCTATGTTTTTTATTGTTATTATGGCCCTCACTAGAGCCTGATTAACATCAAATACATGTGAGAAGAAAAATGGGGAGTAAGCACCACCACTTAACATCTTTATTCAGCAATCAGAAAGAATGGGGAGCTAGAATTAATTGCCCATTTACCAAGTGCAAGCCATTTTTATGTAATTCTTTAATCCTCAAGATAATCATAAAAAGGAAGGCATTCCCATTTCTTTTCAGATATATAACCTGAGACTCTTAAGATAGCGCTGTCCAGTAGAAATTTCTTCAGTGATGGAAATATTGTATATCTGTGCCCTACATTATGGCTGTTGAGCACTTGAAATGGGGCTAATGTGACTAAGGAACTACATTTTAAATTTTATTTATTTTTAATAAATTTAAATTTAAATAACCATATGCATCTAGTAATTACCATATTGGGCAGCATAATTCTTAAGAGCTTAGGTAACTTGCCCAAATTTAGATAGTAAGTTCCACAACTTGAGTTCAAAACCAGGTCTGTGCAACTCCTAAGCTTATGTTTTTACCATTATGCCACACTGCCTTATTAATAAAAGTCAAGGTGGATGGACCCTGCCCTACAGAGTAGAAAATGTAGCAAAGATACTTAAGCATTTTTCAAGGTATGCTGTATTAACTTTTTAGGCCACTAGTTCAATTAGTCAGTCCACACTCTGGAGCAATCGATCATAATTATTAAATAATACCTATGAATTTATTTTATAGTCTACATACTATTATTTTTCCATTATGTGAAATAAAATGACTATACTAAGAACATAGGGTATTGAAATTTTTTCAGATATTAGCATACTTCAAAAGTTCTATCTAGGGAGTAAGGTCTACTCTGGTATTTTTAAAATAGGTTTTAAATATTGTAAGAATTGACATGCTTCAAATAATCACTTCAGAGCTTTATTGAAAATTATTTTCAGGTACACGGGAGAACATCCGTTGCTGGCATCCATTTTAATATGTTTTTTATTGATACCCGACATTAGATACTGAGTGGAAATCTTATTTCATTAGTGAATACCAACTGTGTGTAAGAAATCAGAAGTGATGCCTTTTGGAAGGCAGGCCTAGATAAATTGTTCTGTGATGCTGACATATGTACTAGAGGGAGGCTTGAAGGGGGAAAAACAGTGAACACAATTTCTTTTATTAGTGTTGAGTCTTCATTTTACCCTATATTTCTGGAGTCTCAATCTAAATCAGAATCATACCTAGTTTAAACAGGAAATTGCTTAACTAGTGCCTGTAGCTTCCCGTATTCTGCCCAGAAAATATTGAAAAATATGTCAGAAATGAAGTGCAGACCCTATCACTGTTATCCGATAACATTTGGAATCCTTTGGCCAGTGTTTCTTCCAGTTCTTGAACAATTCCACTTATGTGTAAGCCAGAGAGACCTCTTCCCTCTGGATGTCTTTGGTCAATTTCAGCAGACCTCCTTCTGAGTCTAAAGAATCAAGCTCTTAAAATAGTCATTCCCTGGAAAGCTTTTCATTTGGCCTTGTTGAATGAATAATCTTTAGGAATTATTCTGGTACCTGGATAAACACTGGAACGCCTTGTTCTTAGAGCCAGTAATTTTCCTGCATTCTTAATTCAAATCAAGTTATATCTAAAACTAAGGTCACTTTTGGCTTTAGATCAAGCATGAAATAAGTAAAAAGGAATATGTTAGTTAGGGGCATAAGATTTGTAATGGTAGGAAGTTATTTTTATAAATAATGTAATTATAAAATTTATTTCAAGATACAACCTGAATCACCCAGTACTCCAGATCACCCTTATCCTTTACTTTCTCTATAGCATTTATCGATTGTAATATACCGTATAATATATGTATTGTGCTTATCTCCTGCCTCTTCTCCACTAGAATGTCAGCTCCATGAGAGCAAGGATCTTTGTTTTGTTCCCTGATGGGTCTGGCATATAGTAATTGCTCAATAAATATTTGTGGACTGAGTGAATATCATAATCTATATCTCACTTCATCCCTCAAAATTTATATTCACTTCTAACTGGTAATTATCATATTGCTATATTACATATGAAGTAGATAGTTAACAAATTGGTAAAAATAAGACTCTACCATCTACCATGGGAAAAGAATTTTATGAATTATATCCTAAAAATGTATGAATAATTTGGAGTGCCTGAGTTTTTAATAAATTTAAATGAAACCAATAGTGTTCCTCAGATGCCCCCCAAAATTTATCAGGAAATAGAGGGTGGGAAGCTCTCAATTAAAAATACCTTTTTGTTATATCTTTCTCAGATGGGAAAGCTGACAACCATGCCAGCAGCTCTAATATGTGCATCTATAAGTGTGCATGCGGCCAAAGAAGAGGAGTCCAGAAAGCGTCTAGTGAAACCAGAGCAGGTAACTTGCCTACAAAAGTTTGAATTTTGTATAACAGAAATATGATGTAAAAGCTGTGAGGTTGGTTTGATTGTTAGCTCTATTCATCAAAAACGTCTTTGAAGTATTTGTTAGGCACGTTTTTTAAGTTGTGAGAAATAGTTACAAGGTGTCTCAAAGTAAACACTATTATATTTAACCCAAACATCTAAAATCCTAACTCCAATGAAAAACAATTGGTGATTTTTCTTAACAAATAATCGATGAGTAGTACAGGGTTTTAGTTCTTCTAAGCAGTCTGACTTCTCTTTCTTAAAAAGTTTATACAGGTACACCTGATATTTGGAAGCCTTAGTTTAAGAAATTCATTAAGATCTCAGTTTTGAAAGTAATCTTAGATGTTTTCTAGTTCAGTCTTCACTGTGGTACTGTAGTCCCCTCTACAGTAGGTAGGCTAACTGACTGTTTTCTTCTACATGAATAAAACTCTGGATAAAGGAACCTAAGGCAGTCCATTCCATATTCTGGCAGCTCTCATTCAACTTAAGGTCCTTTCTTATGTCAAACACAAACCTGTCTCATAATTATAAGTTCTACCCATTGGCCCTGTATCTCTTGCATTGGTGCCATACAGAACAATTCTCATCTCTCTTCCACAAAACAACTCTTCAGATGTCAGTTACACTTTAAGTAATTTTGCTTCCTGGATAAGTGTATTAGTAGTTTAACCATTCCTCATATGTCATAGCTTTGAGTTCCTTCATTTTCATGATCATTCTCTGCCAAACATGTTCAGGATGGTTAGTGTTTTCTTCGGGTGTAAGTATTTTGACTACTGCAGGATAGAGTCAGACTCTGACTTCTCTTGTTCTAGATAATATATTTCTGTTAAAGCTGCCAAAGATCACATTTGTTTTTATATTTATTTTTGTTTTGAGTCATCACAATCAACCTTGCTTATAATCAGCCTTTGACCATGATATAGTGATTGTGCAGTTCTCTAAAATTCATTAAACTTTTTTACATGGGCCACTGGTAAGCTATGTCTTTTCTCAGTCTGTACTTAGGCATATAGACTTTTTGGACTTAGTTACAGGTACATTTATGTCTTTTTAACTTTTATCTTGTTGATCTAATCTATCATGCCAGCCTATTGGTATCTCATTGTAGTAACTGATTCTACTCACCGTTGTACTTTTCATCTTTTCTAGCCTCAAGTTATTCTTGAATTTACCTACATGCTTAGAAATATATACTCGAGTCAAACAGGCCTGAAACTGAATCCTGACCCCACCACTGACTAGTTGGATGGCATTGGACAGAATTCTTAACAGTGGCATAAATATTCTGTGTATGAATATACCATTTTCAAATGTACAATTTTCATAAATTTTTGGAAATTTAACATATTTCCAGTTATTTTGCTAATGTAATCAATGCTTTGTCGAAACACCTTGTACATAAATCTTTATGTACATCTATAACTGTTTCCTTAGAATAAATTTCTAGAAATGGAATTGTAAGTCAGAAGGCATGAAAAATATCAATGTATTGCCAAACTGACATACATAAAGGTGGTATTTATTCATTTATTAAACAAAAAAATATTTCCTGAACTTTTCTTATATATGTTTGAGGCATATACGAAGCACTGGGTAAAGTTTTATTAATTTTCATTAGCAGTCTAGAATAGCTTCACTCTCTTATATACTTGCTGACTCTCAGTATTTTTTCTCCTTTTTATTAGTCTTAGAGAGATGATGTTTTTAAGCCTACCTTGACACTCCTATCTTTGGAAAGCTCAAAATCTAGATTGGATAATAAGTAACTAGCATTTGTCCCTAATAGCTGAATTTACATATTTCTGAATTTTAAAATAAATGTTTGCTCTTTACTATATTATGGAATAAACAGGATTTCTTGGTATTTATTGTATTCCCCAGTACATTTTAAATAGAATTCAATTGAATTACTTATTAAATAAACTTGCCAGCTGAGTGCTAGGGACTATTCACATAATCAGGATTCAGTCCTTGAGAAACTTAGAACTGCTGAAGGAATGAAAATGTGATTTGCATGAACTATTCCCAGGTACTTTTATTGTGTAAAGTGAGTTATGCCTTTGTTTAAATCTATTTACAATAAGTCTGTACTAAGCCAAAATGCTTTATGAATGAGGTGTTCTGGTTAATTGACTCTTCTGGTAAACTTGTGGCTAATGAGAAGATCCTTTTTCAGTTTAACTGTCTTGTTAAACATCTTTTTCAACTGTACCAATATACTCCTGCCTTATTAATTATGATGTCGTGAATGTAATTAAATCTCTCTTTATTTGAAAACTCTGCAGAGCTGTGGGGTTACCCTTTTCTTAAACCATAAAATTCGCAGTATTCAGACTAAAATGACTGGAGGTTGGGCTGTGTGTATACAGTCAGCCATAGACATTACCGGATGTTTCTTTTTAAAGTATTTCTATAATGTGAGTTTGACTTATTTTCTTGTCATTTGCTTGTTTTCGGCAAAAAATAACAGAGCAGAAATATTGATTTGAGAGTTCTAGTTACTTTCGTTCAATTTAATTTAAATGTTGCTTTATAGTTTACTAAATCTAATCTTAATTTCTAATTGAATACAAACAAGTTGTATTTATACAATACAATAAATGGCATTTAAGCCCAGGGCCTCCAATCCAGGATGAGAATATTCATTTAAAGTGTACAGCTTGATGTTTTGACATACGTATACATTGTGAAATGATCACCACAATCAAGCTAATTAACATATCTGTCACCTCACATAGTTACCATTTTTTTGTGTATGTGTGTGTATGTGGTGAGAACACTTAAGATCCACCCTCTTAGCAAATTTTAAGTATACAATACAACATTATTAACCATAGTCACCATGATATACATTAGATCTCTGGAACTTACTCTTCTTGCATAACTGAAACTTTGTAGTCTTTGGCAAACACCTCCCCATTTTCCCCTCTACCTTACCCCACACCGGTAACCAGTATTCTTCTCTCTGCTTTTGAGTCTATTTTAGATTATACATATAAGTGAGATCATACAGTATTTCTCTTCTGAGTCTGCCTTATTTCACTTAGTATAATGTCCTCCAGGTTCAGCCATGTTGTCAAAAATGGGAGGATATCCTTTTTATTCCATTGTATGTATGTGTATGCATGTGTGTGTATACACACACATGCACACATATATGTATATACATTTTTAAACCATGAAATTTGCAGTATTCAGTATTAACACGCACACACACCTATACACACATACATACACACACCATATTTTCTTTATCCATTCATCTGTTGATGGACATTTAGGTTGTTTCCATATCTTGGCTATTTGAATAATGCTGCAATGAACATGGGAGGTGCAAGTATCTCTTCAAGATCCAGATTTCATTTTCTTTGGATATATTCCCAGAAGTGGGATTACTGGATCATATGGTAGTTCTCTTTTTGAGTTTTTGAGGAACCTCCATACTGTTTTCCATAATAGCTATACCAATTTACATTCCTACCAACAGTGTTTAAGGGTTCTCTTTTCTCCACATCCTTGCCAACACTAATCTCTTGACTTTTTGCCATCCAACAGTTGTGAGGTGATATATCATTGTGGTTTTGATTTGCACTTCCCTGATGATTAGTGATGCTGAGCACCTTTTCATATACCTGTTGGCCATTTTTATGTCTTCTTTTGAGAAATGTCTATTACTGTTCTTTGCCCATTTTTTAGTCAGTTATTTTTTTGCTGTTGAGTTGTATGAGTTCCTTATATGTTTTGGATGTTAACCCTTATCAGATAAATGGTTTGCAAATATTTTCTACCATTCTATAGGTTGCCTCTGTTAATTGTTTCCTTTGCTGTACAGAAGCTTTTTATGATGTTGTCCCCCTTGTTTATTTTTGCTTTTGTTGTCTGTGCTTTTGGGGTCATTGCTAAGACCAATGTCAAGAAGTTTTTACACTGTGCTTTCTTTTAGTAGTTTTACATTTCAGTTTTTACATTTAAGTCTTTAATCTATATTGAGTTGATATTTTGTATGGTGTGAGATGCAAAATTAAGATCCAATTTCATTCTTCTGCATCTAGATACCCAGTTCTCCCAGCACCATTTATTGAAATGACTATCCTTTCCCTACTGTGTTCTTGGCACCCTTGTCAAAGATCAGTTGGCCATAAATGCATGGGTTTATTTCTCTGTAATCTGTTCTGTTACATTGGTCTATGTGTGTTTTTATGCCAATACAATACTGTTTGGATTACTGTAACTTTGTAATATATTTTGAAATCAGGATGTGTGATACCTCCAGCTTTGTTCTTGCTCAAGACTTGCTTTGGCTATTCAGGGTCTTTTTTGTTTCCATATAAAATTTAGGATTTTTCTTCTGTTTCTGTAAAGAATGCTATTGGGATTTTAATAGGAATTACATTTAATGTGTAGATCACTTTGGGTAGAATGGACATTTTAACAATATTAATTCTTCCAATCCATGAACATAGGTGTCTTTACATTTTTGTGTCTTTAATTTCCTTCATTAGTTTTTTATAATTTTCAGTGCACAAGTCTTTCACCTCTGGTTGAGTTTATTCTCAACTGTTTCATTCTTTTTATTGCTATTGGAAATGGAATTGTTTTCTTAATTTTTTTCGGATAGTTCATTGTTAGTGTATAGAAACACAACTGATTTTTTGTATGTTGATTTTATATCCTGCAGCTTTACTGAATTTGTTTATTAATTCTAATAGTTTGTGGTTGTTGTTAGAGTTTTCTACATATATGATTGTGTCTTCTGAAGATATTTAACTTCTTCCTTTCTGATTTGAATTCCTTATATTTCTTTTTCTTGTCTAGTTGCTCTGGCTAGGACTTCCAATACTATGTTAAACGGAAGTTTCAGATGTGGACATCCTTGACTTGTACTGGATTTAGAGAATAAGTTTTCAGTTTTTCCCAACTGATTATGATGTTAGCTGTGGGCTTTTCATATATGATGTTTATTGAGTTAAGTTCCTTCTATACCGAGAGCTTTTTCTCATGAATGGATTTTGAATTTTGTAAAATGCTTTTTCTGTATCTATTGAGGTGATCACAAATGTGGTTTTCATCTTTTATTCTGTTAATGTGGTGTGTCACATTGATACACATATGGTGAATCATCCTTGCATCTGAGGGATACAGTCCACTTGTTCCTGTTGTATAATCCTGTTAATATGCTGTTGAATTTAGTTTGCTATTATTACTTTATTGAGGATTTTTGCATCTGTGTTTGTTAGGGATATTGGCTTGTAGTTTTCTTTTCCTGTAGTGCCTTTGTCTGGCTTTAATATCAGAGTGATACCATCAAATGAATTTGGAAGTGTTCCCTCTTCTATTTTTTGGGAGAGTTTAAGAAGAATTGGTATTCTTTGAATGTCTAATTCACCCATGAAGCTATCTGACCTTGGGTTCTTCTTTGTTGAGGGGTTTTTGATTACTGATTCAATCTCCTTATTGGTTATTGGTCTGTTCAGGCTTTCTATTTCTTCGTGATTCAGTCTTGGTAAGTTGTTAGTTTCTAGGAATTTATCAATTTCTTCTAAGTTATCCAATTGTTGTCATATACTTATTCATAATAATCCTTTATTATCCTTTTTGTTTCTGAGGCATCCACTGTAATGTCTTATCTTTCCTTTCTAATTTTATTTATTTGAATCTACTCTTTTTTTTATTAGTCTAGCTAAGAGTTTGTCAATTTTGTTTACCATTTCAATAAATACTTTTATCATAAACCTTTCAAGTGTGCTTGAATGCCCATATCTAAGAAGGAAAATACTTTAAAGCACTGGTTCTTAACCATTTTGACCCCTTTGAGAATCTGACGAAAACTTTGGATGCTCTTCCTAGAAAAGTACATATACAAAATTTTGCTTACAGTAGACCACAAATAACAAACCTGTTCTTTAAACTGTTAGTCTAATTTATACTAGGGTATAAATGAAGAATCAATAGGTTTTGACTAGGATAGAAGAGAGAACAAGAACACTTAATGACTCATAAAGTTTGGAATTGAGGAGCATGAAGAATAGGGAGGATGGGGACATAATGGACAACTGTTATCTACTTTAACACCCATGCATCCACATGCATTCTTCCTTGAGGAGTTGGGGAACTTCCTTACTTACTGTGTGCCTGCTTTTTATGCATGTAGTGCACCTTTAATATAAAATTGCACCTCTGACCTTCCTAACTACACATAGTTGCCAATGTGGTGAATTTAAATTTCAAGTATTAGTCTGGAAAGATAAGCACTTTAATCCTGGTACAGGTAGCAAAGGGTCATCTATCTAATGGTAAAAACAAGACTTTTGTGACCCATTACTGTTAAAGTTTTACCAAACCTACACTGTTTCATATTTGTTGCTGGTAGAAGATCAAATCTGAAGCTATTAATAATCTAGTTCCCTTGCTGTTGATTTGTAAACTTGATTCTCCCCAAATATGTCTTTACCAAACCTTATAGAAAGGTGCTATACCCTGAACATAAAGTAAAAAATAAGTATTTTTGAAGGAAGTAAGTCTTTACCTCATTAAATTTTTCATAATTCTTTTATGTTTTATATTTGTTTTTATTAAATATGGATTAGAACCAAGAGACTGTTTAATCAGTTTATGAAAGGTATAAAAATAATAACATGATGAACAACCATATACCTACCTACCACCCAGTTTAAAGGAAAAACAAAATAAAATGC
The DNA here is from genome assembly GCF_028023285.1 of Balaenoptera ricei. Classification (NCBI taxonomy): domain Eukaryota; kingdom Metazoa; phylum Chordata; class Mammalia; order Artiodactyla; family Balaenopteridae; genus Balaenoptera; species Balaenoptera ricei. The sequence goes on from NC_082660.1 coordinate 75,865,150, forward strand.
CCTGGTTCTCATCCCATTCCCTATCCATTCAGAGATAACCGCTACCCTACCCTGAATTTTGATTATTGTTCCCTTTCTTAATTTTTTAACTTCACCTTATATGTCTGTATTACTAAACAATGTTTTTGGTTTTGTAAATTTTTGAGCTATATATTGATAGAAATATACCTGCATAATTTTCTACATTTTACCTTTTTTGCTCTACAAATATTTTTTTATGCTCAAATTCCTGAAATCCATCGAGATTTTTCCATGTAGCTGTAATTTATATATTTTCCCCTAATTTATAGTATTTCATCTTGTGGATAGATCCCAGTTTAATTATCCATTCTACCGCTGACAGACATTTGAGGTGTTTCCAGATTTTTGCAATTAAAATGTTGCTGTGAACATTATTGTACATATCTCTAGGTACACAATTACAATCGTTTCTCTAAATATACCTAGGAGTGGAACCACTGAGTCATACAATATGTATGATTTTCAAATTTGCTATAGTATGCCAAATTGTTTTTCAAAGTATGTCTACCAATTTACATTCCCACAAGCAGTATATAGATGTTGAGGTTGCTCCACATTCTTGCCAACACTTGATATTGTCAGACTTTAATTTGCCAAACAGTTGGAGTTGAAATGCTATCTCATTGTGGTTTTCATTTGCATTTCCATGTTATTAATGAAGTTGAACATCATTTTATATATTAGTCATTCTAGTGGTTATGTATAGGTATAACATTGTACATTTAACTTGTATTTTTCTAATGACTAATTATGTTGAGCATCTTTTCATGTGTTTATTTGCCATTCTTCTTTGGTGAAGAGTCAGTTAAAATGTTTGGCCCATTTTTATTAGGTTGTTTGTTTTGTTATTATTGAGCTTTGAAAGTTTTTTATATATTCTGGATTTTCAGCCCTATATCAGGCATGTGTTTTGCAAATATTTTCTTCCAAACTGTGGCTTATCTCTTCCTTCTGTATTACTTTTTCATTGCTTCTGTAACAAACTACCATGAAATTAGTAATTTTAAACAGCAAAATTTTATTATAGTTTCTGTTAAGTTAGAATTCTAACACAGGTACACTGGGCTAAAGTCAAGATGTTGGCAGGGTTGCATTTCTTTCTGAAGGCTGTTGAGAAAATACATTTCCTTCATTTTATCAGCTTGTAGAGACTGTCCCACTTTCCTTGGTTTGTGGCCCAATTCCTCCATTTTCAAAGCCAGGAAAAGTAGTGTAAGTCATTCTCATGTCACATCACTCTGACCATGCTTCTATAGTCACATCTTCTCCTGGCATTACCATTCCACCTCCCTCTTCTACTTTTAATGTCTTATGATTACTTTGAACCCACCCAGATAATCCAGGAAAATCTTCCTATCTTAAGGTCACCTGATTAATGTTAATTACATATGCAACCTTAACTCCACTTTGCCATTGTAACATAACATATTCATGGCTTCCATAGATTAAGACATAAATGTCTTTGAGTGGGGAATCATTGTTCTGCACACATTACCTCCTTTTAAAAGTGTCTTTTGAGGAACAGAAAACTTTAATTTTATAAATTCCAATTTATCCATTTTTGAATTTATGGATTATTATTTTGCTGTCATGTCTAAGACATTTTTGCCTGATGAAAAGTCACAAGCATTTATTCATGTTTTAGTTGTTTTTCTTTTCTTACAATTAGTTGGGTTTTAGTATATTTAGAGTTGTGCGATCATTACTGCTAATTTTATTTTTTTTTAATTTTATTGGAGTATGGTTGATTTACCATGTTGTGTTACTTTCAAGTGTACAGCAAAGTGAATCAGTTATACAGATACATACATCCACTCTTTTTTAGATTCCTTTCCCATATAGGCCATTACAGACTATTGAGTAGAGTTCTCTGTGCTGTACAGTAGGTCCTTATTGGTTACCTATTTTATATATAGTAGTGTGTATATGTCAATCCCAATCTCCCAATTTATCCCTCCCCCACCCCTTGCCCGCTGGTAACCATAAAATTGTTTTCTACATCTGTAACTCTATTTCTGTTTTGTAGATAAGTTCATTTATACCTTTTTCTAGATTCCACATATAAGTGATATCATATGATACTTGTCTTTCTTTGTCTGACTTACTTCACTCAGTATGACAATCTCCAGGTCCATCCATGTTGTTGCAAATGGCATTATTTCGTTCTTTTTAATGGCTGACTAATATTCCATTGTATATATGCACCAAATCTTCTTTATCCATTCCTCTGTTGATGGACATTTAGGTTGCTTCCATGTCCTGGCTATTGTAAATAGTGCTGCAATGAACATTGGGGTGCAGGTATCATTTTGAATTATGTTTTTCTTCAGATATACACCCAGGAGTGAGGTCGCTGGATCATATGGTAGCTCTATTTTAGTTTTTTAAAGAATCTCCCTACTGTTCTCCAGAGTGGCTATACCAATTTACATTCCCACCAATAGTGTAGGATGGTTCCCTTTGCTCCACACCCTCTCCAGCATTTATTATTTGTAGGTTTCATGATGATGGCCATTATAACCACTGTGAGGTGATACCTCATTGTAGTTTTGATTTCCATTTCTCTAATAATTAGTGATGTTGAGCATCTTTTCATGTGCTTTTCCATATGTATGTCTTCTTTGGAAAAATACCGATTTATATCTTTCACCCATTTTTTGATTAGGGTGTTTGTCTTTTTGATATTGAGCTCCATGAACTGTTTGTATATTTTGGAGATTAATCCCTTGTTGGTTGCTTCGTTTGCAAATATTTTCTCCCATTCTGAGGGTTGTCTTTTTGTTTTGTTTATGGTTTCCTTTGCTATGCAAAAGCTTTTAAGTTTAATTAGGTCCCATTTGTTTACTTTTGTTTTTATTTTCATTACTCTAGGAGGGGGAACCAAAATGATACTGCTGTGATTTATGTCAGAGTGTTCTGCCTATATTTTTGTCTAAGAGTTTTATAGTATCTAGCCTTACATTTAGGTCTTTAATACATTCTGAGTTTATTTTTGTGTATGGTGTTAGGAAGTGTTCTAATTTCATTTGTTTACATGTAGCTGTCCAGTCTTCCCAGCACCACTTATTGAAGAGACTGTCTTTCCTCCATTGTGTATTCTTGCCTCCTTTATCATAGATTAGGTGACGATAGGTGCGTGGGTTTATCTCTCAGCTTTCTATCCTGTTCCACTGATCTATACTTCTGTTTTTGTGCCAGTACCATATTGTCTTGATTACTGTAGCTTTGTAGTATAGTCTGAAGTCAGGGAGCCTGATTCCTCCAGCTCCATTTTTCATTCTCAAGATTGCTTTTGCTATTCGGGGTCTTTTGTGTTTCCATACAAATTGCAAAATTTTTTGTTCTAGTTCTGTGAAAAATGCCCTTGGTAATTTGATAAGGATTGCATTGAATCTGTAGATTTCTTTGGGTAGTATAGTCATTTCCCAATATTCATTCCTCCATTCCAGGAACATGGTCTATCTCTCCATCAGTTTGTGTCATCTTTTATTTCTTTCATCAGTATCTTATAGTTTTCTAAGTACAGGTCTTTTGCCTCCTTAGGTAGGTTTATTCCTAGGTATTTTATTTTTTCTGATGCAATGATAAATGGGATTGTTTCTTTAATTTCTCTTTCTGAACTTTCATTGTTAGTGTGTAGGAATGCAAGAGATTTCTGTATATTAATTTTGTATCCTGCAACTTTACCACATTCATTGATGAACTCTAGTAGTTTTCTGGTAGCATCTTTAGGGTTTTCTATGTATAAAATCCTATCATCTCCAGAGATAGTTTTACTTCTTCTTTTCCAATTCAGATTCTTTTTGTTTCTTTTTCTTCTCTGATTGCCATGGCTAGGTCTTCCAAAACTATGTTGAATGAAAGCGAGAGTGGACATCCTGTCTTGTTCCTGATCTTAGAGGAAATGCTTTCAGTTTTTCACCATTGAGAATGATGTTTGCTGTGAGTTTGTCATGTATGGCCTTTATTATATTGAGGTAGGTTCCCTCTATGCCCACTTTCTGGAGAGTTTTTATCATAAATGGGTGTTAAATTTTGTCAAAAGCTTTTTCTGCATCTATTGAGTTGATCATATGTTTTTTCTTCTTCAATTTGTTAATAGGGTGCATCACGTTGATTGATTTGCGTGTGTTGAAGAATCTTTGCATCCCTGGGATAAATCCGACTTGATCATGGTGTATAATCTTTTTAATGTGTGGTTGGATTCGGTTTGGTAGTATTTTCTTGAGGAATTTTGCATCTATGTTCATCAGTGATATTGGCCTGTAATTTTCTTTTTTTGTGATACCGTTTTTGGTTTTGGTATCAGGGTGGTGGTGGCCTTGTAGAAGGAGCTTGGGTATGTTCCTTCCTCTAATTTTTTGGAAGAGTTTCAGAGGAGTAGGTGTTAAGTCTTCTCTAGATGTTTGATAGAATTCACCTGTGAAGCTATCAGGTCCTGGACTTTTGTTTGTTGGAAGATACTTAATCACAGTTTCAACTTCAGTACTTGTGATTGGTCTTTTCATATTTTCTATTTCTTCCTTGTTCAGTCTTGGAAGGTTGTACCTTCCTAAGAATTTGTCCATTTCTTCTAGGTTGTCCATTTTATTGGCATATAGTTGCTTGTAGTAGTCTCATGGTCCTTTGTATTTCTGTGCTGTCAGTTGTAACTTCTCCTTTTTCATTTCTAATTTTATTGATTTGAGTCCTCTCTCTTTTTTTCTTGATTAGTCTGGCTAAAGGTTTATCAATTTTGTTTATCTCTTCAAAGAACAAGCCTTTAGTTTCATTGATCTTTGTTTTCTTCATCTCTATTTCATTTATTTCTCCTCTGATCTTTATGATTTCTTTCCTTCTACTAACTTCAGGTTTTGTTTCTTCTCCTTTCTTTAGTTGCTTTAGGTGTAAGGACAGATTGTTTATTTGAGATTTTTGTTTATCTTGTTTCTTGAGATAAGATTGTATTGCTATAAACTTCCCTCTTAGAACTGCTTTTGCTGCATCCCATAGGTTTTGGGTCGTCATGTTTTCATTGTCATCTTTTTCTAGGTATTTTTTTTATTTCCTCTTTGATTTCTTCAGTCATCCATTGGTTATTTAGTAACATATTGTTTAGCCTCCACGTGTTTGTGTTTTTTACACTTTTTCCTGTAATTGATTTCTAATCTCATAGTGTTGTGGTCAGAAAAGATGCTTGATATGATTTCAGTTTTCTTAAATTTACCAAGGCTCAATTTGTGACCCATGATGTGATCTATCCTGGAGAACGTTCCTGTGCACTTGGGAAGAAACTGTATTCTGCTGCTTTTGGATGGAATGTCTTATAAATATCAGTTAAGTCTATCTGGTCTAATGTGTCATTTAAGGCTTGTGTTTCCTTATTTATTTTCTGTCTGGATGATCTGTCCATTCATGTAAGTGGGGTGCTAAAGTCCCCCACTATTATTGTTTTACTGTCGATTTCCCCTTTTATGGCTGTTAGCCTTTGCCCTATGTATTGAGGTGCTCCTATGTTGGGTGCATATATATTTACAATTGTTATATCTTCTTCTTGGATTGATCCCTTGATCATTATGTAGTGTCCTTCCTTGTCCCTTGTAATAGTCTTTATTTTAAAGTCTGTATTGTCTGATATGAGTATTGCTACCCTAGCTTTCTTTTGATTTCCATTTGCATGGAATATCTTTTTCCATCCCCTCACTTTTAGTCTGTATGTGTCCCTAGGTTTGAAGTGGGTGTCTTGTAGACAGCCTATATACGGGTCTTGTTTGTGTATCCATTCAGCCAGTCTGTGTCCTTTGGTTGAAGCTTTTAATCCATTTACATTTAAGGTAATTATCGATATGTATGTTCCTACTGCCATTTTTTAAATTGTTTGGGGTTTGTTTTTTTGGTCTTTTTTCTTCCCTTCCTCTTTTGTTCTCTTCTCTTGTGGTTTGATGACCATCTTTAGTGTTGTGTTTGGGTTACTTATCTTTTTTGTGTGTATATCTATTGTAGATTTTTGATTTACATTTCCCATGAGGTTTTGATAAAGCAGCCTATATAGAGAAGGTTGTTTTAAGTTGGTGGTCTCTTAATTTCAAATACAATTCCCATTTCCTGCATTTGTATTCTCTTCTCACAGTTGCTCATTTTGATATCATATTTGTGTACAGATCATTTCCTGCTTTTACTATATGTTTGCCTTTACCAGTGAGCTTTCCCGTTTGTGATTTCCCTGTTTCTAGTTGTGGCCTCTTTTTTTTTTTACTCTGCCTAGAGAAGTTCCTTTTGCATTTGTTGTATAGCTGGTTTGGTGGTGCTGCACTCTCTTAGCTTTTGCTTGTCTGTAAAGCTTTTGATTTCTCCTTCAAATCTGACCAAGAGCCTTGCTGGGTAGAGTATTCTTGGTTGTAGGTTTTTCCCTTTCATCACTTGAAATATAGCCTGCCCTTCTCTTCTGGCCTACAGAGCTTCTGCTGAAAAATCAGCTGATAACCTTCTGTGGATTCCCTTGTGTGTTATTTTTTGCTTTTTCCTTGCTGCTTTTAACATTTTTTCTTTGTATTTAATTTTTGTTAGTTTGAATAATATGTGCCTCTTTATGGTACTCCTTGGGTTTATCCGGTATGGGACTCTGCGCTTCCTGGACTTGGGTGAGTATTTCCTTTCCCATGTTAGGGAAGTTTTTGACTAGAATCTCTTCAAATATTTTCTCTGGCCCTTTTTCTTCTTCTTCTTCTTCTTCTGGGGCCCCTATAATTCGAATGTTGGTGCATTTAATGTTGTCCCAGAAGTCTCTGAGACTGTCCTCATTTCTTTTTGTTCTTTTTTCTTTATTGTGTTCTGCGGCAGTGATTTCCACCATTCTGCCTTCCAGCGCCCTTTCCCTTCTTTTGCCTCAGTTATTCTGCTATTGATTCCTTCTAGTGTATTTTTCATTTCAGTAATTGTATTTTTCATTTCTGTTTGTTTGTTCTTTAGTTCTTCTAGGTCTTTCTTAAACATCTTTGTATCTTCTTAATCTGTGCCTTCATTCTTTTTCTGAGATCTTGGATCATATTTAGTATCATTACTCTGAATTCTTTTTTAGATAGATTGCCTATCACCTCTCCATTTAGTTGTTCCTGTAGGTTTTTATCTTGCTCCTTTATCTGCAACATATTTGTCATCTCATTTTGTCAAACTTACTGTGTTTGTGGTCTCCTTTCTGCAGGCTGCAGGATTGTAGTTCCTGTTGCTTCTGGTGTCTGCCCCCTAGTGGGTGAGCTTGGTCCTGAGGCTTGTGCTCTTATCCCCTTGATACGTGATTTGACTGGTGGTATGGTGACCAGAGCCTGCCCTGGATATTGAGAGGGCCTCCCCTTTGTTCTGTGGTTGTCACTGCCCTGTCAGGGGCAGGGTCTGCTCCCTAATTGTTGGAGTAGATGTCTCCAGATCTTAGCTATGTTTCTCATCTGCGGTGCGAAGTGGGTGGGATTGGAGCACTCCCACTGGGAGAGAAGCCAATGTGTATTCCTTCTCTGGAGCTGTTCGCCTGTGAATGTGCTCTGTTGTGTCCCCTTTCGTCCATTGTGTGGGCTCACAAAGTACACTGTTGTTGGCACTGCTCTTGGTCCCACCTTAACTGTGGGTGTGCGAGCACTTGGCCGTAGTGACTCTCAAGCATTGTTTTCACCTGGTCACTCGCACAGATCCACTGAGGTCAGGTCCCAGGACTGCAGTAGTCGTGCACCTGGACCTGCTGTGGGAGCTATGGAGGCAGCTCAGACTCTGACCTGGCCCAATCCCCACGTGTACGTGCCCACAAAGCCCACAGCTGCTAAAGCCAGACCTGTCCCAGCTACAGGAGCACTTGTCCTTTTGGATGTTTCGCAGGCACTGAATTTAGGAAGCTGTCAGTGGAGGTGTAACTCCGTGGTTCACACAGCGCGAGGAGAGATTTCAGCTCTTCTTCCTTAGTCCCACGACCCCTGGGGCTCAGCTATGGTTTCAGCCCCACCTCTGCATGTGTTCCTCCCACTGGAGTCTGCTCCAGAGGTTGCTAGAGTACACGAGCCCATCAGGCAGGAAGGAGCCAAGGCAGCAATTGGGGTGAGCAGGCCACCCTGGTGGCAGGACGCTGGGGTAGCAATTGGAACGCGCTAGCCCGTCAGGCAGTGACCGGGGCGAGCAGGTTGCCCAGGCAGGGAGATGGGGGGGGCAGGGAAGACGATTGCAGGGCCACATGTGCCAGCTCTGGCGGGAGCCCTCCCAAGTACTCATGGAGGCATGGGCTGGCACTTGAGGAGAAAGGCTGCAATGGGGGCCCCACCCACTGCGCATCACTCAACACGGGCACATTGCTTCTGTGGTGGTCCTGGCTTTCTCCATGAGCATTCCTGATTGTGGAGCTCCTCACTCCTGTCCCCTCAGGCTGTCTCCTCACAGCCAGCCGCAGCCCCCTCCCCTGGTCTGCTCTCCAAATCCCATGTTCCAGCACACAGCCCCTGTGTGCACCAGCAGACATCTGTCTCAGGCTGGGAAGTGCAGTGCTCTGGCACGGACCCTCTGTGTAGGTCTCACTGTCTTGCCTGCCACCAACCAGTTGCTGGGCTCCCTTCCAAGCTCCTGAAGCTCCCCTTCTGTCCCAGCTGATCTCCTCGCTCGTGAGGGGGCTTCCACAGACACGAGAACCTCTCCTCATCTTCAGCTCCCCACCAAGGGTGCAGGTCACAACCTGCTTCCTCTCCTCTTCCTTTTCCTTTCTTCTTTCTTTCATCCTACCTGGTTACGTGGGATCTTTCTTCTCCTTTTATGTGTCCGAGGTCCTCTGCTAGTGTTCAGCAGGTGCTCTGTGAGAATTGTTCCATTTGTAGATGTATTCTTGATGTGTTTGTGGGTAGAGATGAACTTCACGTCCTCCTACTCTTCTGCCATCTTGGAAAGCCCATTACTGCTAATTTTAGAAAAAATTCATCACTACAAAAAGAAAGCCCCTCCAAGAGAAAAAAAAAAGAAAGAAAGAAAGGAAGGAAGGAAGGAAGGAAGGAAGGAAGAAAGAAAGAAAGAAAGAAAGAAAGCCTATACCCATTGTCATCACTTCGATTTCAGTCTCTCCTAAGCCCCTGATAACCACTAATCTGCTTTCTTTCTCTGTGGATATGCCTATGCTAGACATTGCATATAAGTAGAATCATATAATATGTGGCCTTTTGTGACTGACTTCTTTCAATTACCAAAATGTTTTCAAGTTTCATCCATGTTATAGAATGTATTTGTATGTCATTTCCTTTTGTTGCTGAATAATAGTTCATTCTGTAAATACAGTAGGTGTTTATCCATGTATCAACTGATGGACATTAGGGTTATTTCCACTTTGGGGCTATTATGGCTGATACTTCTATGAACTTTGTTGTGTAAGTTTTGTGTCAACATGTGTTTTCATTTCTCTTGGGTATAAACCTAGGAGTGGAACTTCTGGTCCATATGGCAACTGTATCTTTAACCTTTTGAGGAACTGCCAGGCTGTTTCCAAAACAACTACACCATTTACAGTCTCATCAGCAGTGTATGAAGGTTCCAGTTTCTCCACATCTTTACCAACCCTTGTTATTGTCTCTCTTTTCTGATTATAGCAATCCTAGTAGGTGTGAAATGATACTTCATTGGAGTTTTGATTTGCATTTCCCTAATAAGTAATGATATCAAGCATTTTTTCATGTGCTTACTGGTAATTTGTACATCTTTGGAGAAATGTCTATTCAAATTCTTTGTCATTTTTTAAATTAGGTAATTCGTCTTTTTATTGTTGAATTGCAAGTGTTCTTTATATATTCCAGATACAAGTTCTTTATGAGATACATGATTTGTAAGTATTGTCCATGGGTTGCCCTTTTACTATATTGATGGTATCATTTGCAGCACAAGTTTTTAATTTTGATGAAGCCAATTTATTTTTATTTTTTTGCTTTTGTTGCTAGTGCTTCTGGTGTTGTATATAAGAAATCATCGCTTAACCCAAAGTCATGAAGATTTACCTTTATGTTTTCTTCTAAGAGTTGTATAATTTTAGCTCTTATATTTAGTTCTGAGATCCATTTTGAGTTAATATTTTGTATGTGGCATGAGGTAGGGGTCCAGCTTCTTTCTTTTTTTTTTTTTTTTTTAAACATCTTTATTGAAGTATAATTGCCTTACAATAGTGTGTTAGCTTCTGCTTTATAACAAAGTGAATCAGTTATACATATACAATATGTTCCCATTTCTCTTCCCTCTTGCATCTCCCTCCCTCCCACCCTCCCCATCCCACCCCTCTAGGTGGTCACAAAGCACCGAGCTGATCTCCCTGGGCTATGCGGCTGCTTCCCATTAGCTATCTATTTTACATTTGGTAGTGTATATATGTCCATGACACTCTCTTACCCTGTCACATCTCACCCCACCCCCTCCCCATATCCTCAAGTCCATTCTCTAGTAGGTCTGTGTCTTTATTCCCGTCTTGCCACTAGGTTCTTCATGGCCTTTTTTTTTTTTTTTCCTTAGATTCCGTATATATGTGTTAGCATACTGTATTTGTTTTTCTCTTTCTGACTTACTTCACTCTGTATGACAGACTCTAACTCCATCCACCTCATTACAAATACCTCCATTTCATTTCTTTTTATGGCTGAGTAATATTCCATTGTATATATGTACCACATCTTCTTTATCCATTCGTCTGTCGATGGACATTTAGGTTGCTTCCATGTCCTGGCTATTGTAAATAGAGCTGCAATGAACATTGTGGTACATGACACTTTTTGACCTATGGTTTTCTCAGGGTATATGCCCAGTAGTGGAATTGCTGGGTCGTATGGTAGTTCTATTTGTAGTTTTTTAAGGAACCTCCATACTGTTCTCCATAGTGGCTGTATCAATTTACATTCCCACCAACAGTGCAAGAGTGTTCCCTTTCCTCCACACCCTCTCCAGCATTTATTGTTTCTAGATTTTTTGATGATGGCCATTCTGACCGGTGTGAGATGATATCTCATTGTAGTTTTGATTTGCATTTCTCTAATGATTAATGATGTTGAGCATTCTTTCATGTGTCTGTAGGCCATCTGTATATCTTCTTTGGAGAAATGTCTATTTAGGTCTTCTGCCCATTTTTGGATTGGGTTGTTCGTTTTTTTGTTATTGAGCTGCATGAGCTGCTTGTAAATGTTGGAGATTAATCCTTTCTCAGTTGCTTCATTTGCAAATATTTTCTCCCATTCTAAGGGTTGTCTTTTGGTCTTGTTTATGGTTTCCTTTGCTGTGCAAAAGCTTTTAAGTTTCATTAGGTCATATTTGTTTATTTGTGTTCTTATTTCCATTTCTCTGGGAGCTGGGTCAAAAAGAATCTTGCTGTGATGTATGTCATAGAGTGTTCTGCCTATGTTTTCCTCTAAGAGTTTGATAGTGTCTGGCCTTACACTTAGGTCTTTAATCCATTTGGAGTTTATTTTTGTGCATGGTGTCAGGGAGTGTTCTAATTTCATACTTTTACATGTACCTGTCCAATTTTCCCAGCACCACTTATTGAAGAGGCTGTCTTTTCTCCACTGTATATGCTTGCCTCCTTTATCAAAGATAAGGTGACCATATGTGTGTGGGTTTATCTCTGGGCTTTCTATCCTGTTCCATTGATCTATATTTCTGTTTTTGTGCCAGTACCAAACTGTCTTGATTACTGAAGCTTTGTAGTATAGTCTGAAGTCAGGGAGCCTGATTCCCCCAGCTCCATTTTTCGTTCTCAAGATTGCTTTGGCTATTCGGGGTCTTTTGTGTTTCCATACAAATTGTGAAATTTTTTGTTCTAGTTCTGTGAAAAATGCCAGTGGTAGTTTGATAGGGATTGCATTGAATCTGTAGATTGCTTTGGGTAGTAGAGTCATTTTCACAATGTTGATTCTTCCAATCCAGGAACATGGTATATCTCTCCATCTATTTGTATCATCTTTAATTTCTTTCATCAGTGTCTTATAATTTTCTGCATACAGGTCTTTTGTCTCCTTAGGTAGGTTTATTCCTAGATATCTTATTCTTTTTGTTGCAATGGTAAACGGGAGTGTTTTCTTAATTTCCCTTTCAGATTTTTCGTCATTAGTGTATAGAAATGCAAGCGATTTCTGTGCATTAATTTTGTATCCTGCTACTTTACCAAATTCATTGATTAGCTCTAGGAGTTTTCTGGTAGCCTCTTTAGGATTCTCTATGTATAGTATCATGTCATCTGCAAATAGTGACAGCTTTACTTCTTCTTTTCCGATTTGGATTCCTTTTATTTCTTTGTCTTCTCTGATTGCTGTGGCTAACACTTCCAAAACTATGTTGAATAATAGTGGTGAGAGTGGGCAACCTTGTCTTGTTCCTGATCTTAGTGGAAATAGTTTCAGTTTTTCACCATTGAGGACAATGTTGGCTGTGGGTTTGTCATATATGGCCTTTATTATGTTGAGGAAAGTTCCCTCTATGCCTACTTTCTGCAGGGCTTTTATCATAAATGGGTGTTGAATTTTGTCGAAAGCTTTCTCTGCATCTATTGAGATGATCATATGGTTTTTCTCCTTCAATTTGTTAATATGGTGTATCACATTGATTGATTTGCGTATATTGAAGAATCCTTGCATTCCTGGGATAAACCCCACTTGATCATGGTGTATGATCCTTTTAATGTGCTGTTGGATTCTGTTTGCTAGTATTTTGTTGAGGATTTTTGCATCTATGTTCATCAGTGATATTGGCCTGTAGTTTTCTTTCTTTGTGACATCTTTGTCTGGTTTTGGTATCAGGGTGATGGTGGCCTCGTAGAATGAGTTTGGGAGTGTTCCTCCCTCTGCAATATTTTGGAAGAGTTTGAGAAGGATAGGTGTTAGCTCTTCTCTAAATGTTTGATAGAATTCACCTGTGAAGCCATCTGGTCCTGGGCTTTTGTTTGTTGGAAGGTTTTTAATCACAGTTTCAATTTCAGTGCTTGTGATTGGTCTGTTCATATTTTCTATTTCTTCCTGGTTCAGTCTCGGCAGGTTGTGCATTTCTAAGAATCTGTCCATTTCTTCCAGGTTGTCCATTTTATTGGCATAGAGTTGCTTGTAGTAATCTCTCATGATCGTTTGTATTTCTGCAGTGTCAGTGGTTATTTCTCCTTTTTCATTTCTAATTCTATTGATCTGAGTCTTCTCCCTTTTTCTCTTGATGAGTCTGGCTAATGGTTTATCAATTTTGTTTATCTTCTCAAAGAACCAGCTTTTAGTTTCATTGATTTTTGCTATTGTTTCCTTCATTTCTTTTTCATTTATTTCTGACCTGATCTTTATAATTTCTTTCCTTCTGCTGGCTTTGGGGTTTTTTTGTTCTTCTTTCTCTAATTGCTTTAGGTGCAAGGTTAGGTTGTTTATTCGAGATGTTTCCTGTTTCTTGAGGTAGGCTTGTATTGCTATAAACTTCCCTCTTAGCACTGCTTTTGCTGCGTCCCATAGGTTTTGGGTCGTCGTATCTCCATTGTCATTTATTTCTAGGTATTTTTTGATTTCCCCTTTGATTTCTTCAGTAATCACTTCATTATTAAGTAATGTATTGTGTAGCCTCCATGTGTTTGTATTTTTTACAGATCTTTTCCTGTAATTGATATCTAGTCTCATAGCGTTGTGGTCGGAAAAGATACTTGATACGATTTCAATTTTCTTAAATTTACCAAGGTTTGATTTGTGACCCAAGATATGATCTATCCTGGAGAATGTTCCATGAGCACTTGAGAAAAATGTGTATTCTGTTGTTTTTGGGTGGAATGTCCTATAAATATCAATTAAGTCCATCTTGTTTAATGTATCATTTAAAGCTTGTGTTTCCTTATTTATTTTCATTTTGGATGATCTGTCCATTGGTGAAAGTGGGGTGTTAAAGTCCCCTACTATGATTGTGTTGCTGTCGATTTCCCCTTTTATGGCTGTTAGTACTTGCCTTATGTATTGAGGTGCTCCTATGTTGGGTGCATAAATATTTACAATTGTTATACCTTCCTCTTGGATCGATCCCTTGATCATTATATAGTGTCCTTCTTTGTCTCTTGTAATAGTCTTTATTTTAAAGTCTATTTTGTCTGATATGAGAATTGCTACTCCAGCTTTCTTTTGATTTCCATTTGCATGGAATATCTTTTTCCATCCCTTCACTTTCAGTCTGTATGTGTCTCTAGGTCTGAAGTGGGTCTCTTGTAGACAGCATATATATGGGTCTTGTTTTTGTATCCATTCAGCCAGCCTGTGTCTTTTGGTGGGAGCATTTAATCCATTTACATTCAAGGTAATTATCGATATGTATGTTCCTATTCCCATTTTCTTAGATGTTTTGGGTTTGTTATTGTAGGTGTTTTCCTTCTCTTGTGTTTCTTGCCTAGAGAAGTTCCTTTAGCATTTGTTGTAAAGCTGGTTTGGTAGTGCTGAACTCTCTCAGCTTTTGCTTGTCTGTAAAGGTTTTAATTTCTCCATCACATTTGAATGAGATCCTTGCTGGGTAGAGTAATCTTGGTTGTAGGTTCTTCTCCTTCATGACTTTAAGTATATCTTGCCACTCCCTTCTGGCTTGCAGAGTTTCTGCTGAAAGATCAGATGTTAACCTTATGGGGATTCCCTTGTGTGTTATTTGTTTTTTTTCCCTTGCTGCCTTTAATATGTTTTCCTTATATTTAATTTTTGACAGTTTGATTAATATGTGTCTTGGCGTGTTTCTCCTTGGGTTTATCCTGTATGGGACTCTCTGTGCTTCCAGGACTTGATTAACTATTTCCTTTCCCATATTAGGGAAGTTTTCAACTATAATCTCTTCAAATATTTTCTCAGTCCCTTTCTTTTTCTCTTCTTCTTCTGGGACCCCTATAATTCGAATGTTGGTGCGTTTAATGCTGTCCCAGAGGTCTCTGAGACTGTCCTCAGTTCTTTTCATTCTTTTTTCTTTATCCTGCTCTGCAGTAGTTATTTCCACCATTTTATCTTCCAGGTCACTTATCCTTTCTTCTGCCTCAGTTATTCTGCTATTGATCCCATCTAGAGTATTTTTAATTTCATTTATTGTGTTTTTCATCATTGCTTGATTCCTCTTTAGTTCTTCTACGTCCTTGTTAAATGCTTCTTGCATTTTGTCTATTCTATTTCCAAGATTTTGGATCATCCTTACTATCATTATTCTGAATTCTTTTTCAGGTAGACTACCTATTTCCTCTTCATTTGTTAAATCTAGTGTGTTTTGACCCTGCTCCTTCATCTGCTGTGTGTTTTTCTGTTGTCTCATTTTGCTTATCTTACTGTGTTTGGGGTCTCCTTATCACAGGTTGCAGGTTTGTAGTTCCCGTTGTTTTTGGTATCTGTCCCCAGTGGCTAAGGTTGGTTCAGTGGGTTGTGTAGGCTTCCTGGTGGAGGGAACTAGTGCCTGAGCTCTGGTGGATGAGGCTGGATCTTGTCTTTCTGGTGGGCACGTCCACGTCTGGTGGTGTATTTTGGGGTGTCTGTGGCCTTATTATGATTTTAGGCAGCCTCTCTGCTAATGGATGAGGCTGTGTTCCTGTCTTGCTAGTTGTTTGGCATAGGGTGTTCAGCACTGTAGCTTGCTGGTCATTGAGTGATGCTGGGTCTTGATGTTGAGATGGAGATCTCTGAGAGATTTTTGCCGTTTGGTATTACGTGGAGCTGGGAGGTCTCTTGTGGACCAGTGTCCTGAAGTTGGCTCTCCCACCTCCGAGGTACGGCCCTGATGCCTGGCTGAAGCACCAAGAGCCTTTCGTCCACACGGCTCAGAGTAAGAGGGAGAAAAAATAGAAAGAAAGAAAGGAAGGAAGGAAGGAAGGAAGGAAGGAGGAAGGAAGGAAGGAAGGAAGGAAGGAAAGAAAGAAAGAAAGAAAGGAAAGAAAGAAAGAAGCTATAATATAGTGAAGTAAAATAAAGCTATTGTAAAGCAAAGCTATACAGACAAAATCTCCCCCAGAAGCATATACATATACACTCACAAAAAAAAAGGAAAAGGGGAAAAATTAATATATCCTGCTCCCAAAGTCCACCTCCTGAATTTGGGATGATTTGTTGTCTATTCAGGTATTCAACAGATGCAGGTACATCAAGTTGTTTGTGGAGTTTTAATCCGCTTCTTCTGAGGCTGCTGGGACAGATTTCCCCTCCTCTTCTCTGTTCGCACAGCTCCTGGGGATCAGCTTTGGATTTGGACCCGCCTCTGCGTGTAGGTCGCCTGAGGGCGTCTGTTCCCCGCCCAGACAGGACGGGGTTAAAGGAGCAGCTGCTTCGGGGACTCTGGCTCACCCAAGCCGCGGGGAGGGAGGGGTACAGAGGAGGCGGGGCGAGCCTGCGGCGTCAGAGGCCGGCGTGACGTTGCAGCAGCCTGAGGCGCGCAGTGCGTTCTCCCGGGGGATGTTGTCCCTGGATCACGGGACCCTGGCAGTGGCGGGCTTCACGGGCTCCCGGGAGGGGCGGTGTGGAGAGTGACCTGTGCTCGCACACAGGCTTCTTGGAGGCGGCAGCAGCAGCCCCAGCGTCTCACGCCCGTCTCTGGGGTCCGCGCTGATCGCCGCGGCTCGCGCCAGTTTCTGGAGTTCGTTTAGGCGGCGCTCTGAATCCCCTCTCCTTGCGCGCCGCGAAACAAAGAGGCAAGAAAAAGTCTCTTGCCTCTTCGGCAGCTGCAGACTTTTTCCCGGTCTCCCTCCCAGCCAGCTGTGGTGCGCCAACCCCTTCAGGCTGTGTTCACGCCGCCAACCCCAGTCCTCTCCCTGCCGCCAACCCCAGTCCTCTCCCTGCGATCCGACCGAAGCCCGAGCCTCCGCTCCCAGCCCCGCCCGCCCCGGCGGGGGAGCAGACAAGCCTCTCGGGCTGGTGAGCGCTGTTCGGCGCCGAGCCTCTGTGCGGGAGTCTCTCCGTTTTTCCCTCTGCGCCCCTGTTGCTATGGGATCCGCGCTGTTAGCTGCGGCTCGCGCCCGTCTCTGAAGTTCGTTTAGGCGGCGCTCTGAATCCCCTCTCCTCGCGCACCAGGAAACAGGGAAGAAAAAGTCTCTTGCCTCTTCGGCAGCTGCAGACTTTTTCCCGGACTCCCTCCCGGCTAGCTGTGGTGCACTAACCCCTTCAGGCTGTGTTCACGCCGCTAACCCCAGTCCTCTCCCTGCGATCCGACCGAAGCCCGAGCCTCAGCTCCCAGCCCCGCCCGCCCCGGCGGCTGAGCAGACAAGCCTCTCGGGCTGGTGAGTGCTGGTCAGCGCCGAGCCTCCGTGCGGGAAGTGCGGGAATCTCTCCGCTTTGCCCTCCGCACCTCTGTGGCTGCGCTCTCCTCCGTGGCTCCGAAGCTTCCCCCCTCTGCCACCCGCAGTCTCTGCCCGCGAAGGGGCTCCTAGTGCGTGGAAATCTTTCCTCCTTCACAGCTCCCTCCCACTGGTGCAGGTGCCGTCCCTATTCTTTTGTCTCTGTTATTTCTTTTTTCTTTTGCCCTACCCAAGTACGGGGAGAGTTTCTTGCCTTTTGGGAGGTCTGACGTTTTCTGCCAGCGTTCAGTGGGTGTTCTATAGGAGCAGTTCCACGTGTAGATGTATTTCTACTGTATCTGTGGGAAGGAAGGTGATCTCCGCGTCTTACTCTTCCGCCATCTTCTCTCCTCCCCCCAGCTTCTTTCTTTTGTATGTGAATATCCAGTTGTCCATGTACTGTTTGTTGAAAATACTATTCTTTCTCCATTGAATTTTCTTTGTTACCTTGTTGAAAATCAGTTGACCATAAATGCATGGGTTCATTTCTAGACTCAAAATTCTATTCCATTTATCTATATATCTATCTTTATAACAATACCATACTATTATTTTGTAAAAAGTTTTGAAATTGAGGAGTATGTGTCCTCCAATTTTGTTCTTCTTTTTCGAGATTGTTTTGGCTATTCTGTTTCCCTTTCACATCTGTATGAATTTTAGCATCAAATTTTCATTTTATGGGGAAATAAAAGGCAAGCAGGATTTTCATAGTGCTTCCTTCAAATCCGTGGATCAATTTGGGAAATATTGCCATTCTAATAATATTTAGCCTTCTAATCCAAGAACATGGGATGTCTGTGATGTCTTTCCATTTATTTACATCTTCTCTCTTTCTTTCAACATTTTTGTAGTTTTCAGTGTACAAGTCTTACACTTCTTTGTTGAATGTATTCCTAAGTATTGTATTTTTCGATGCTATTTTAGATGGAATTGCTTTCTTAATTTCATTTTCAGATCACTTATTGCTAGTGTATAAAAATACAATTGATTTTTGTATATTGATCTTTTACCCTGCAACCTTACAGAATGTGTTTATTTGTTGTAGTAGGGGTTATGGGGGTTCCTTAGGATTTTCTATATACAAGGTCATGTCATCTGTGAATAGACATAGTTTTATTTATTCCTTTCCAATTTAGTGTCTTCTATTTCTTTTTCTTTTCTGAATGCACTGACTAGAACCTCCAGTAAAATGTTGAATAGAAGTGGTGAGAGTGGCATTTTGTATGTTTCTGATGTAAAGGAGAAAACATTCATTCTGTTACTAGTAAGTATGACTTAGCTGTGGGAGTTTTGTGTTAAGAGAACATATTCTGTATATTAGTCCTTTGAAATTTCCTAAGACTTTCAGTTCCTGAAATGGACCAGGGTGCAGTCAGTTTTTTATACATTTCCATTTGTGCTTGAAAATATTATGTATTTTGCAGTTGTTCAATGCACTGTGCTATATATGTCCGTGAGATCAAGCTTGTTGATTATATTTTTCTGTACCAGGAGTCAATAGAGTTTTTTCTTAAAAAGCCCTATAGTAAATATTTTAAACATATGCAACTCTGTCACATCATCTCAACTGCTGTTGTAGCACAAAAGCAGCCGTAGACAATACGTTAATGAATGAGTATAGCTGGTGACCCAGTAAAACTTGATTTACATAAACTGGTGACAAGTCCATGGGCTATAGTTTGCCCACTTCTGCTCATTACTATTAGTTTTTATTTTTGATCAACCATCATGGAGAATAAGTTAAACTTCCTCTATGATGGCGAATTTGTCTATTTCCCCTTGTTTCATGTATTTTGAGAATATATTAATAGATGCATACAAGTTTAAGAGTGTACTCTCCCTCATTATTTAAACTTTTTGTCTTAATATAGGCACTTGATCTCTAGTAATGATTTTTGTCTCAAAGTCTGTTTTGTCTAATATTAATATAGCTTATAGTAGCTTTCTTTTGGTGGCTATTTGCCCAATATGTGTTTTTTATTCCTTTTTTTTCCCTAACCTTTCTAAATAGTTGTTTTAACAATGTCTTATAAACAACATGTTGGCTGTATTTTGTAAATGCAATCTCGTCATCTTTGGCTTTCAGCTAGATCATTTTATCCATTTGCATTTATTATAATTTTTGATATCTTTGGAATCATTTCTACCAAGTTTTTGTGGTTTTTGTTTTTCTTACCTCTTCTGTTCTTTTATTTCCTTTCTTTGCTTTATTTTTTCTCTTTTTTTTTTTCTATAACAGAGTTTGTTAATTCTGCCTTCTTTTTATTTTCTTTTATTGGTCACCCTAGAAATTTTAACCTGCATTTATTTCAAGTCTCATCAGTATATTTACCCTCTGTCCAAACCATATTAAGAACCGAGAACATTTTAATTTCTGACATCCCTTCCTAACTTATACTATATTGATACTCAGGGATGTAGTTCTATTTTTAAACACATGCATAAAAATTATTATGTTATATATTCATTGTTTTAGTTTTACCCACATATTTACCACTTTCTTTGCTAATCATTCCTTCTTCCATCACAGACCTTCTCAATGGGAATATTTTTCTTCTGCCTTAAGTACATGTTTTAAAATTTCCCACTGAGGGTCATTTGGTTACACACTATCTTGGGTTTTGTCTGTCTGTGTCCTTACTTCTCCCCTCATTTTTGAAACAAAGATATTCTATTGAGTATATAATTCTCAGTTGAGTTACATTTTTTAGCGCATTGAAGATATTATATTGTGCCTTCCAGTGTTGTTTTTGAAAAGTCAAAGTTTATCTAATTTTTATTCCTTTGAAAGTAATCTGTCTTTTCTCTCTGGCTTTTTTTTTTTTTTTTTAATATCCCCTCTTTGTCCTTGGTGTTATAGAGTTTTACTATGACTTGTCTAATTGTGGATTACTTTTTATTTATCCTGTTTGGGATATGTTAGATTTCTGAACCTGTCAAGTGTTCATAAGTTCTGGAAAAATCTTGACTATTCTCTTCAAATATTACTTCTGCCCCATCTTTCTCCTTTCCTCTGGAACTCTGATTAGACATATATTAATATTTCTCACTCTATTATACGTATCTCTTTCATATTTTTTTTCATTTCTTTGCATAAAAATTTCTTTAGGTCTACTAATTCACAAAATCTCTCAGCAACTGTAAACTGTATCCAATCTATCAAAACTTATCAATTGAGTTCTTTATTTGTTTTAATTTCCAGTTCTAGAAGTTCTCTTTCTCTTTATTTTCATTAGCTTTGGTAATTTTTGTAGTCTCTTGCTCTTAACTCAAATTTCCCCTTTTATTTCTCTAAAAAATAAAAATATATGTATTTGATACCATATGTTCTATTATATACATTTTTTGTGGCTCTGACTCTGCTCTTTGTTGTTCCTGCTAGCTCTTGTCCAGATGCTTCCTTGTGTTTTCTGATTTTGCTTCTTTGTGTTTTTTAATTTTTTGAAATTGTGGTCTCATATTTCTTGGGCCTTTATCTGTTGTAAATCTTTGAAGTCTGGGCAGCTTCCTCCAGAGAGGAGCTGTTCATTTGCTTCTGCCAAGCATCTGTGGGGGATACCAGCCTGGGAGCACCTTAAATGTATACTTAATTTGAGATTTCTTAGATTATCAAGATAGTTTTATGCTGCACATTATGAGTTCTCACTTGTGATTGCCAATTCTTAGGAAATATTTCTTTCCTCTCTACTCAGTGCCCAATCTTTGAGACAATCAGTTTTCCTAACAGTTCCTTGGAGTGAACTGTTTATTTCTAGTTCAACCTTAAATTGAGGATGCAGCACCTTGAGATGCCAATTTTATAGGCTCTCCAGTAAGATTGCCCACCTCAAGCTCATTCTGGGTTTTGTTTCCTGATCCCATACTCCATGAACCATCTGTTTTACAGCAAATGACATCAAGGTAAAAGCTGGTTTAGAATATATTTTATCAGCATTTTTAGTTGTTTTCAGTAGGAATGTTGATGAGGATTCTTATTCTGCCATACTGCTGGAAAAGGAAGTTCAGCTATTTTATATTTTTGACATGAATTTTTTTCCTTCTAGCTCCCCATATATACTGCACCACCTCTCCAGTCTAAATATGTTGATGAGCAGCCTGGTCATTTACAAATGGGCTTTGCGTCCATTCGCACTACAACTGCTCATTATATTGGCTGGTGCAAGGTAAGTGAATTCTGATAGTGGTTTCATATCAGAGGGTTCTCATTTTATTACATAACAATTGTTCCAGTTATTCATTGATGTGTAACAAACTACCCCAAAACTTAGTGGTTTAAAACAGCAACTGTTCTATCTCATGATTTTGTGAGTCAGAAATTTAATCAGACTTCAGACAGCTGATTCTTCTGTTGCATGTGGTGTTGACAGAGGCCACCCAGTGGTATTCATCCGGTGAATGGGCTGATTAAGAGGGTCCAAGACAGCTTCATTCTCTTCACTGGCACCTTGTCACAGATGGCTAGAAGGCTGGGCTCAGCTGGGAATGTTGACTGAAGCATCTACACCTGGCCTCAGGTAGTCAGATAACTTACATGGACAGTTCAGGGCTCCTAGAGAAAATGTTGCAAGAGGCCTTAGTCAGAATTTGCCAAGCTTCTTACCTGTCTTCAGGTGTCCAGGAAGGTTACTTCTACAGCATTCTGTTGTTAAATCAAGTCATTAAGGCCAACCCAGTTTTTATGGGAGGGGAATTAGATACCATCTCTCAATATGAGTAGCAGCAAAGAATTTGTGGCCATATTTAATCTACTCTACCACTACTGCATAGATTAAAGTAGTTCATCAAGCATTTATGTCACATGGCATGTACAAAACATTGCTTGACCTTTTATATGAAGTTCTGATATTACTTCTGCATTGTTACTTATTTGGCTGAGTAAAATATTCACTTGTTAGGTTTAGTTCATAAGACCATTTTGGCTATAGTCAGCTATTGGGCAAAATAGAATTCACCTTATTTTAATACTTAGCCTTCAATCAGCATTATCCAGCAGCAGAGGGGTGGAGTAAGCTAGTACAATACTGCTGTTTCATAATCATAGCATCAACATAGATGTGTGCTAACATCAACATCTCCAGTGTCAGTGTCATAATGATAATGGTGGTACCATTGTTTTCATCATTCTGACCTAATAACCACACAACATTTCCTCAAATCTAACCTATCCAATTGTGAACCCTTGTGCTTTTTTTGTTTCTAATCCATTCTTTTTAAAAAGAAAATTTTAACGGTCTTATGAAATATCAAATCTGTGAACTCTGGTCATTTCAGATATTTCAAACATCTGATGAATACATGGTGTTATTTTTTTTAAATTTGTGCCTGTCAAACAATTCTAATAGACTTTTATAATTCTAATAATACACTTTTAATAGTTTGACTAGTTGTACTACACACTATTAATAGTTTGGTCTCAGCAGGAAATAGCTTAACTAATTAGGGTCTGAGTCATGCCTCTGAGGCTGTATGCCAACAGCTGGATGATTCAGACTGAAGTCTCTTGACACCTAATTTTCCATAGTGTTCTCAAAGTTGTTTTCAGTGAGGTTAATTGTTCCTGTGAGATCTTTAAATTGCTATTGTTACTATCACCCAATTTAAGACTAAAAGGACTTTTTACTCTGTTAATATGCTGAAATGAATAGATTGAAGAAGGGCGCTTCCAAATGCATTTCATCTTCAATGTAAACATTTCCTCTCTAATGTTCTCCTTAAAATGTAATCTATTCTTTAAAAATTACCTCCGGCTCAAATTACGTTCTGCATTAAACTTAGAATCATGTAGGGCAAATTCAATTTCTATTCCTACTCCTTAGTGTTTCGAAATTTAGGTAGCAGTGACCTCCATTGGTAAAAGTGAGTTCCTAAACACAGCTAAGGAAAATTTCCCCAAAGTTTTCTTCCTCAACAGTTACATTATTCCCAATCAACTGATCAGTAAGCATTATAACTTTGAGGTGAAATTTTCTCAAGAGACAGTCCCCAAGGAGAAGTAGCTCAGTGGCGGTTAGGGTCTGTGTTGTTTTGTACAGCTTTAAACCATGATGAACAGGATGAACTTCTGCATGTGATCATCATGAAAGTATCTGTCTGAGATAAAGTTACTAATACCAAGGTATATCAATAGCAATAATTTAATTCTTTCCTATCTAATATAATCATTTCTATTGTCTTTGCTTTGAAAATCTCTTTTGTTGTTTTTATCCCATGGTTTCATAGCAGCTAGTTCAGAGATGGAGACCACATATTTAGACTGTGTTTTCTAGTTTTATCAATAGAGTACAGCATGACTATGGGCAATTACTATGGGTAAATTATTCCATGCCTTCATTTTTCTTCTGATGTACTTAAGATAGTACATATCAAAAAATATGCTTAACAATGTTTCTTGCATTAAAATAAATAGTTAGAAACAGGTAAAAAGAATCATTTGATTTAAAGCTTTAATCCCTTCAGTGGGCTAATATAATCTTGATTTGCAGATAATTTATGTTCCTGTTGAAAACAAGATGGACACTAGTCTGTGTAGGATGATTTCTATTCTAAGATAAATGTCTTATTTAGATTTATTTTTCTTATTCTAATGAACACTAAGAAAAAGGGAGAAGATGAAGCACTTTTCTTTAGGCTTTTTGTTGTTTTCTCCACAAATCGTTATTTTGTTGCTGCCACATCTTTATTAATCAGATGTTGCTTCTAAGCTGAAATATACCTCTCTTCATGCTTCTAAAAATTTCCATTCATTTTTCTACACTATCATAAAATAAGATGATAAATCTTTGTACTTCTGTAATAGCTTTTCTGTGAGCTGCTCTGATTATTTTATTGGCATTACTTTACCCATTTATATGAGGAATATAGCAAACAAGTATTATCCATGTTAAATAGAATGAAAAGCAAGAAGTGAAGAGAAGCTAAGTTCAACAAGTGTCCACATAGAGAAGAAACAGGAAAACTAGATTTAGATTTTGGTGCAATTTCATATAATCTCAAAGATGTGGGCTATTTGACCTAATTATCAACATCTTCAAAAATGCAGATGTCCTTTTTTCCCCCTTTTTACTTAGGGTGTTTATGTCTTCGTGAAATATGGGATAATGGATACAGTACAATTTGGAAAAGGTAGGTTGAGTGAACTGTCTATAATTAGAAATGTTCTATTGTCTTTTTAACTTGCAAGGTTTAAATGTGAGAAAAATAAACTTGGTATGTTACCATTATCATGTTTTACCAACTCAGAAGATACTCTATATAGCAGTTTATGATAATAATAACAAAGCAATAGTATCCATTATTTATTTAGCAATTATTATATGTTGAGGCATTATGATGAGCATCTAATTTTATTTTGTAGCAAATTTCTGGATGTTGGTATTATAATGACTCCCATTCTACAGATGAGGAAACTGGGGTTTAGAAGGGTTAAGTAGATTACCAAGGTGTAAGTGGCAACACCTGGACTCAAACTGGCTGTTTTAGGTACAAAACTCATATTGTATACTCATACAGCATAAATTAAACATATATCTCCATTGTTATTAATTAGTTTAAATAAGTACTATTTGCTGTTAAAATACGTAGTATTTTGCTGTTGGTTGCTAGGAAACACGATATCAATTAGTCACCCTAGAATATTTGAGCTAATGTTGGAAAACAACTGTATTTGATTTGTTAGTTTGATAATGGTGTTTGGCATCAGGTATAGCTCCCTAATATTTTTTTAGCCTAAGCCAGTTGTCAAAATAAATGTGTATTGGGGGACAGAAAGAACACCTAAAATTTTAAATGCCTCTGTGATGTTGATGACCTGTATGTATTATCATTATTTAATGTGTGTAAGAATTAATTCCAATTAATTCCAAATTATATTCCTCATCAACCTTGAGGAATATGATTAAATTCCATTAAATAAATAATTAATAATTAAATAAATAATTATGATAGAAGAGTGTGTTTTTTGGATTGCATGGAACCAGAAACCATTTAAATTTATAAAAAGCCAAGAAATTTGGACCTCTGCTCCCTTTCCATCTATTTTTTGTCTAGACTCACTTCTCATTCTGATCATTGGTTTTAACCAAGAGCAACGGCTTCTCTGAGTTTACTGGGGAGTAGTGGCAAGCAGAGTGATAGCTGCATGTTTCCCTAGACTGTTATTCAAAGTTTCCTGCTAAAGTATCTATTTCAATTCTTACTAGATCCTACCAATGTTTGAACAGATAAGGCCAGAAGCATTTCCATTATAAGAATATAATACATACACAATGAGGAATTTGCTTTATAGTAATCCATCTTAATCCATATAATGCTAGTGTACACTTTAGCATTATATTTCATTAAAGTATAATAATCGCCTGTATTAAGAAAACAAATACCATTAAATCAGCTGTGGAAGGAAGATTTTATTTTGTAACAAGTAACTATTAACAACTGGCATTTTAAGTTGCTGCTCAAATCATTATTTTGTGTAGTTCTTTTGAAGAATGTTTAAACCATCTGCTATTATCTTAGCAAATCTCTAACTTTTCTTCATCATACCTATATAGAATGCTCAATTATAGTAAGTTATTTATATTAATTTTTAAATGATTTCTTGAGATGCATATGTCTATTTGAAGAATCCACCTCGAGATTTTCTTCCGAAAATTGGAGTGATTACAGTTTCAGGATTGGCAGGCTTCATTTCAGCAAGAAAAGGTAGGGTTAAAAATATATATTCTCTCTTTTAATGCCATTATATTAATTTCTGAATTTATTTATATAAACAGTTTAAGCACAGTGTACAGTAAGTCCCCTATATATGAAACTTCAAGTTGCAAACTTTCAGAGATGCGAACGTGCATTCGCATGTCCAATCATGTAAGTTAGTTCACGTGTCTGGCATTGCTAAGAAGCACCAAGTGATTACGATGGAAATAATAGTGAAAATAATTGAGAGAGTGGAGTGAGGCGAAAAGATGGTAGACGTCACTCGTTCTTATAACATGAATCATTCAACCATCAACAAGATTCTAAAGAACAAGAACAAGAACAAGATCGTGGAACATGTGAAGTCTGCTGTGCCAGTGATGTGGACAATAATATCAAAGAAACGTGGAAAAGTGATGGAGGACATGGTGAAACTTCTCAGTGTGTGGATGCAGGATCAGCATCAGCATTAAGTCCCACTCAGCTTAATGCTGGTTCAAGGGGAAGGTAACAGCCTTTATAAAGACTTGAAGAAGAAACACAGCAAAGAATCAGAGGGCCCATCTTTTAATGCCAGCCATGGCTGGCTTCATCAGTTCAAGGCTAGAGCCAACATTTACAACGTAAAAGTAAGTAGCGAGGCCGTGAGTGCAGATATGGTAGCTGCCTGGGAATTTCCTAAAATGCTTCGGGAAATTATTGATGAAGACGTGTATTTACCCGAGCAGGTTTTTAATGTGGATCAGACAGGACTGTACTGGAAGAGGATGCCAGACCAAAGTTATATCAGCAAGGAAGAAAAGTTGATGCCAGGCTATAAAGCAGCAAAGGATAGGCTAACTCTGTTGTTTGGTGGCAGTGCCTCTGGCAGGATGAAGCTGAAGCCTCTCTTAGTTTATCATTCAGAGAACCCAAGAGCCCTTTAAAACAGCCAAGGGCTCTCTTCCTATTGTGTGGAAGAGTAACCCCAAAGCCTGGGTTACAGAGGCCATTTTCCAGGACTGCTTTTTCCACCACTTTATTCTGGAGGTAGGGAAATATTGCTTGGAGAAGGACGTCCCATTCAACATTCTTTTGCTGCTCGACAGTGCTCCAGGCCACCCTCCATTCATGGACGACTTTCATCCCAATGTCAAAGTAGTGCATCTGCCACCGAATACTACATTGCTCATCCAACCTATGGACCAGGGAGTTATAGCGACTTTCAAGAAATATTATTTACGTCACACTTTTCGTCAGGAAGTAAAGGCAAGTGACGAATCAGGAACAACCTTGCGACAATTTTGGGAGGACTATAACTTCTACAAAACCATAAAAAACATTGACTTTGCTTGGCGTGAGGTTACGGCCATCACCATGAATGGGGTTTGGAAGAACCTTTGCCCGCAGTTTGTTCACGATTTTCGTGGATTTGAGAAGGTGGATGAGGAGTCCAAAGAGGTCTTCAGCAACTTATTGACCCTCAGCTAGAAGCTGGAGCTAGATCTGCAAGAGGACGACATCATTGAACTCCTTTCTGTGCAACATGAGGAGCTTAGTAATGAAGACCTGATGGAATTGGAGGCCCAGAGAAAGGAAAGGATGAAGAGAGACAAGAGGAAGAAGTAACTGAAGAACTGAAGAGATTCACGACACAGGAAATGGCAAGGGGATTTTCTTAGTTTTTGAGGCACAGGACCCTAACGTAGAATGGTACACAAAGGTTGCGGCAGCCATTCAGAATGCAATCCAGTGCTACAGTGTCATCTGTGACGAGAAAAAAAGAGCTACTACCCAGACATCACTGGATCGTTTCTTTTAGAGGGTAGATAGAAATGAATCCAGCAAGGAACCAGAACCTGTGCCATCAACGTCAGGCATGAGTGAAATTGCAGCTTGCCCTCCATCTCCTATTGCTGATGATCCTTCAGCTCTACATCTCCCATTTCCTCTCCCTCCTCCAGTCAGTGACTCTTCTTGCTTGTTCACTCGATGCCAGCCCCTGTATGCCAGCTGTTGTACTGTACTACTGTACTTTTCAAGGTACTGTAAGATTAAAATTTTAAAAAATTCTTTGTGTTTGTTTTTTATGTATTATTTCTGTGAAAAGTATTATAAACCTATTACAGTACAGTACTATATAGCTGATTGTGTTAGTTGGGTACCTAGGACTAACTTTGTTGGACTTACAAACAAATTGGACTTATGAACACGCTCTTGGAATGGAACTCGTTTGTATGTAGGGGACTTACTGTACCACTCTTCTGATTCAGGGAACATTTTCTATTAGTGTAGTGAACTGCTTACCAGTCAGGTTCCCAGATGCCAGCCAATGGCCAGTCTTGTAAGCATGCCTTTCTAACAATGGCAGTCTTGGGCATACGTTAACTCTTTCCTGCACATCACTAAATAACTCTTTCATAAGCACATGGTGAATTTTGTATTTGCCCATCTTCCATCTCTGGGTATAGAAATCTCTCTCAGTAGGATTACTGCCTCCCCTCCTCACCTAAGCCCTTACTAAGCTGGTGCAGTTCTCTGGTCAGTAGCCATTTGGGGCACCTTCCATTCATCCTCTGTCCCCAGTGGCAGTCATTGTCCCCAAATTAAATTACATGTTGTTGCAAGTCACAGCTCTGAACCAACCTGGAATCTGACATCAGATACATTATGGTTGGTTTGCCCAGCTTTAGTCCTTAAAGTAGCCTTAACCCAAGTACACCTAATCAGATACAAAACCTCTGAATTATAAGAACATTCCAGCATTCTAACTCTAGCCCACATATCTTATCCCAATAGACCTTCCCTATAGCTAGTATTAATCATAGCTTGTATCATATTTTTTATTCTAACACTATATGCAACTTCTAATTGAATACATGTTATAAATTATTCATTAGGAAAGACATTGAAAATCAGGATCACCACATGTAACAATAAGAGAAAGAATTAAATTTTGAATGAAACTGGCCAAAACATATTACTCAGTTCTCAGTGAGAAACTCATAATCCACTTGTAAGAGAAAATGTTCCTTAGGTCATTCACAATGACTCCAAGTGTCAGAGCTAGAATAATCTAACCCAGTATTTTTCAAATTACAGAGCTCAGTTTATAAGTAGGTAGTGAAATAAATATGGTGACTCTCAGGAAGCATTTTATTAAAAAATAAAATAGAGGACAATAGCAAATATCAGAGTGTTTTGTACTCAGTATGGATAAATATTGTGAAACTTCTGTTTCAGTGGAGTGTGTATGTGTGTGTGTGAAAGAGAGAAACAGACAGAGACAGAAACAGAGAGAGAGAGAGGTCATAATGTAAAATTTGTTCTTTAGTATGAGTCATGGTCAAAAATGTATGAAAGATGTTGGTTTAGTCTAATCCTATAATGCTACAGCTAGAGGTCCAGAGAAAGGAAATCATTCAATGATTTCATAGTACATATTACATAGCTAGTTAGTGTCTATGTCTAGAGTCCCTTTCTACTTATGGGAGTAGGGCTATTGAACCCAAATGAAATTTATTTTCTTGTAAACTGGCCTTTCATATCAAGTAAAGAGAGGATGAATGTAAGTCTTTTTAATATTGAAAATAATAACAAAGACGTGGTGTGTGTGAGAAATATTCCATTGTGTGTGTGTGTGTGTGTGTGTGTATATATATATATATATATATATATATATATATATATATATGTATGTATGCAATGGAATATTACTCAGCCATAAAAAAGAATGAAATAATGCCATTTGCAGCAACATGGATGGACCTAGAGATTATCATACTAAGTGAAGTAAGTCAGACGGAGAAAGACAGATATCATATGATATCACTTATATGTGGAATCTAAAAAAAAATATGTAAATGAACTTATTTACAAAACAGAAATAGACTTACAGACATAGAAAACAAACTTACGGTTACCAAAGGGGATGGCGGAGGTGGGGGTGTAGGGAGGTAAATTAGGAGTTTGGGATTAACAGATACATACTACTATATGTAAAATAAACAATAAGGACCTACTATATAACACAGAGAACTATATTCAATATCTTGTAATAACCTATAATGGAAAAGAATCTGAAAGAGAATATATATAACTGAATCACTTTGCTGTACACCTGAAACTAACACAGCATTGTAAATTAACTATACTTCAATTTTAACACATTATTGACTGGGGGATTTTCGCAGAAACTGATGCCTGTGGCCATAATACATCTCTGGTCAAAAATGTGTTAAAATGGTTCAAAAAAGTATAGCAACTACAAAAAAAGTAAATAAAAAATAAAATAAGATGACACATCAAGGAAAAACTGACACCTTCCAAGTTTAGGAGCAGCACAATTAGGGGAATTTGGCTGAGTCAAGGAAACCTACATTAAGGGATGCTAGGTCAGTAAAATCAAGAACCAAACTACAGATACTAGAATAATAGTGAGCAAGACATATTTTAATATAGCTAGACCCTCTTTCCCAGTATCACAAAAACCTGTCAATATCTAAAGGAAAGCTACAGTAAAGGTTGAAGCAGCCTATCTACCCACCTCCCTCAATGCTCAGTCTGTTGTAGACATGACTGTAGAAGGCCTCCTTACTAATAGTTAAACCAGACAGAGAAATACATCTTGTTTTTACCTACCCTAAACTGTAAAGTTGCCTGCAAACATTGCCAGGTATTTTTCACCATAGTCTTTACTGATATACCAGATAGGGTGTCTCATTTTTAAATTAAGGGTTGTAAGAGCTGTTCCAGAAAATAAAAGTACTTACCCTAATTAGAAATCCCATCATCTAATTGTCCAGATCACATTTACAGTCCAGGGTACCCAGATAAGCATTTAAAATACATATTGTTTTCAACCAACAGTCTGTTGGAACTAAGCTATGGCTTAGAGTGGTGGGTTTCACACTATTCTGTAGAACCTAGGGTTCCATGGAAGTGTTTAGGGGTTGTATAGGGATAAGGGAAAAGCCGTGTAGGTAGGGCTTGATAATGAGCTTCACTCCCTCAGGCTAACCAGAGTAGCTTCAAGTCTACTTGAAGGTTTTATATATGAAGTTTTATATATGAAGTTCCAGGTGAGATTCTATTTGAAAGACTTTTTTCAAGGATTTTGCTATTTAAAAAAAAAAGTTTGAAAATGACTCAGATGCTTAGTTAAGGCACTTTTGGAAATGAATGAATTATTGCAAGTTATTTGCAATTTTTTTAACTTTTTATTTTATATTGGAGTACAATTGATTAACAATGTTGTGTTAGTTTTAGGTGTACAACAAAGTGTTTCAGTTTTACATATACATGTATCTATTATTTTTCAATTTCTTTTCTCAATTAGGTTATTAACAGAATATTGAGCAGAGTTCCTTCTGCTATACAGTAAGTCCTTGTTGGTTATCCATTTTAAATACAGTGTTGATGTGTACAAGTCAATCCCAAGCTCCCTATCTCTCCCCACTACCCATCCCCGCCCGGTAACCATAAGTTTGTTCTCCAAGTCTGTGAGTCTGTTTCTGTTTTGTAAATAAGCTCATTTGTGTCACTTTTTTTAGATTCTGCATATAAGTGACATCTTATGATATTTCTCCTTCTCTATTAAATTATTACTTTAGTATTCGAAATCAGTGACACGAAGGAGTTATGTCCCTTTTAAAATCCTTAGCTGATTAGTTAGTTGGATCCTTTAGCTATCTAAGGACTTAATCAAAAAAGGATCTCTGAAGAGTCCATTTCAGTTTAACATGGTGTCACAAACATGGTAGTTGATTAGTTCTCTATATCATCATGCTTTATTAGATACTTGAAAAAAATGTGGTTACAACTCTGGGTTTCTTAGGACATGAAAAAATACCTAGTTTTTAAAAAAAAGAAAATCATCAACCCCTTTTGTGTAGGTAATTATCAATGTTAGATTGAGAATACTTTTCTTAAATTGGACATGACAACTAAGGAGTATTAATTGAACTGTAATACTTAAGGACATTTTACCTATCATCTTGATTGGTATTATTACCTAAAGAAAATTTAACATAGGGTGATGGCTTAAAGAGGAACAAAGAAAGCATGAAAGTTATAAAAGCATCAAGTCTCTGGTAGCATCTGTTTGGAGTTTAATAGTTTGTTTGAATGTCATAGGTTCTAGGTTTAAGAGAATTGCTTATCCACTGGGACTGGCCACTTTAGGAGCAACTGTTTGCTACCCTGTTCAATCAGTAATAATTGCAAAGGTAAGTTCTTTTTAAGCGATAGCTTCATTTCAGTACTTGTTTAAACTCTCAGTGTGACAATGTTTAAATGTCATACAGCACCTGCAACATTTAATTTTCAGAGAAATATGGTTGGTATTCTCTTATGTTGGCAAAATCACATTAACATCTCAGCGTGGTAAATGCCATGGTTGATTACATGATTATCACAAATAAATAGGATGAATTTGTTTAAATGTAATTCAAGGAAGTAAATGCTGATTTGAGGTTTAAGTTCAGAGACAGTGAATTGGAATTTATGGGGAGAAATACTGCTCCATTGTTGAGCTGTGTAAAATTCAGTTTTTAATTAACAGAAAATTATACCTGCTGGCAGTTGTCAGTTCAGCAGATTAACATAATGCAAGAAATAACCAACTGATAGAAAACAGAGGCTTCTGAGGATTAAAAAAAATACATACACATATGCACACTCAATTTTGAAATCCATATTATAGTTGTTTTGTCATTTTCTTGTGAGTTTACCCTACAAATCCAAAGATTCTCCTAATGATTTGAAGAGTTTGTGTCAGTATTTTTATTTTATTTTTAATACATATTTGGATTGAGAAGGAGAGCTTTGAGATATAGTTTTTTTTCTTCCATTCCTTCTTCCTTTAATTACCAACATTTAACATTTCCCCCTCACACTTGAAGTATTGTGTGGTGTTACCAGGACTTTCTGTACTTGTATTCTCATTACTTCATCTCTTTAATTATTGATGTAGATAAAGCTGCCTATTTAGTATTTTGAGAATGTCAAGGATATAGTGCCCTATGTAGTTTCTAATATGATCAAGCTATAAAAGCTTACAGCAAAGGAAGAGAGCATTATTCATTAAATCTAGTTAAACTTGAGGTAATTGATGGATAAAATGATAAACTTATTTTTTTTTAATATTTTCTAAGAATTTACATAGGAATTAGCCACTTAAGTTCATATAATGTTAGTACTAAAAGAAACCTTTGAGCTCATTACGTTCAACTTCCTCATTTTCTCATTTGCCAATTTGGAAACTGGCCCAGAGAAGTTTCTGTGACTGATTTCTCCAGGGTTCTATTCAGCTTCAGACATCTTGCTTCCCTGTCCATTTCTCTTCCCAGTGCATGATGCTGCCACTGATTGTTTTTGTTTGTTTAGAATAATGACTTTGTGGGGTTTTTTTTTTAATTAATTAATTAATTTATATCTATTTTTGGCTGTGTTGTGTCTTCGTTTCTGTGCGAGGGCTTTCTCTAGTTGCGGCAAGCGGGGGCCACTCTTCATCACGGTGTGCGGGCCTCTCACTGTCGTGGCCTCTCTTGTTGCGGGGCACAGGCTCCAGGCGCGCAGGCTCAGTAGTTGTGACTCACAGGCCCAGTTGCTCCGTGGCATGTGGGATCCTCCCAAACCAGGGCTTGAACCCGTGTGCCCTGCATTAGCAGGCAGATTCTCAACCAGTGCACCACCAGGGAAGCCCTGTGGGTTTTTCTTAAATAAAATTGGTACCTACTTATTCTTAAATAATTTAAGCATTACAAAAGAGTATAAGAAAAAAAGCAACTAACCACCTGAAATTTTTCCATCCAGAAAAATAAGTGTTAAAATTTGATAGAATGTTATTCTAGACATTTCTTCATGCATACATAGACATAGAAAGATAGATGGATGAATAGATACAGTTTCGTAAGAACAGGATCATAGTATAGTATGCATCTTATTTTTAATTTTAAAAATAAACTATGAAGTTTAATTTTACTTTAACAGAAGGAAAATAAAAACAAAAGAATTGCAGGACTTCAAATAAAAATTTCTATGGTAAAAGATATTAATATGAGTTCCTAAAAGTTTCTGTAGTTAAATAATGATTGTTACTTAAATTCCTAGAGTTGAGACCTTTGCTTTTCTTTGACTGTCATATAACAGCATCACATGTAATATTTGGTGAATTCTAATATATATATATATATATACATATATATATAGAGAGAGAGAGAGAGAAAGAGAGAGAGAACACGGGTTCTTATCCTGAGATCCATGATAGACTTCAGAGAATCTGTGACTCCCCTGCCCAAAACTATATGAAAAATTGTAGGTATACAATAGGTGCCTTCTAATTTGATATTGTCAGGACCAGTAGTTAACAATTAATTGAAATTGTTAAAGCAAGATGTTTTTTAAAAATCATAGATATGTACCTTAAATATTATATTTCAATTTAAAACATAAATGTATGTTCATTTTTCTGTCTTTTGAAGTAGGACTTTTCTATGAGTATGAGTCTCCTAGTTGAAGGTCCATAACATCTTTCTTATAATTATCCATATATGTAATATGTCTTCTACTGTTTTCAGTTTAGAGGTTTCTTTAAAATCGAATGAACGCTTTTTTTTGGCCGGGGGGGCACACCCGCACAGCACGCGGGATTTTACTTCCACTCACCAGGGATCTAACCAGCACCCCCTGCAGTGGAAGGAAGGAGTCTTAACCACTGGACCACCAGGGAAGTCCCAGAAATCAAATGAACACTTAAAAACATTTTTTAAATAATATGAGTGCAGAATCCTGTTTAATTTTTTATTTCTCCTAGCCTTTTACAGTTATCTTGAGCACCTCTAATTTGACAGTAGTTTTTTTTTTTTTTTTAGTAATTCACTTTTGAGTCTTTACAAACCACTTAATTTTTGTAAACAGAACAATTCTCTTTACACTTACATTTCATCCTGTTATGTTACATTTAAACTATTTAATTATAGTAAAGCTGATTAGAGATCTGGAAACAAATACAACTTATTCTTGATAAGCATACAAATCACTTGTGAAAGACAGTAGTTGCGTATATTGTAGAGTACCTACTAATGATGAATATTCAGCATTCTATGACCATCATTTATTATACCTTTTTTTTAACATCTTTATTAGAGTATACCTGCTTTACAATGGTGTGTCAGTTTCTGCTCTACAACAAAGTGAATCAGTTACATATACACACATGTCCCCATATCTCTTCCCTCTTGCATCTCCCTCCCTCCCACCCTCCCCATCCCACCCCTCCAGGTGGTCACAAAGCACCGAGCTGATCTCCCTGTGCCATGTGGCTGCCCCCCTCTACCTATCTATTTTATATTTGGTAGTGTATATATGTCCATGCCACTCTCTCACTTTGTCCCAGCTTACCATTCCCCTCCCTGTATCCTCAAGTCCATTCTCAAGTAGGTCTGCATCTGTATTCCCGTCTTGCCCCTAGGTTCTTCTGACCTTTTTTTTTTCTTTCTTTTTTTAGATTCCATATATATGTGTTAACATACGGTATTGGTTTTTCTCTTCCTGACTTACTTCACTCTCTATGACAGTCTCTAGGTCCATCCACCTCACTACAAATAACTCAGTTTCGTTCCTTTTTATGGCTGAGTAATATTCTGCTGTATATATGTGCCATATCTTCTTTATCAATTCATCTGTTGATGGACACTTAGGTTGCTTCCATGTCCTAGCTATTGTAAATAGAGCTGCAATGAACATTTTGGTACATGACTCTTTTAGAATTATGGATTTCTCAGGATATATGCCCAGTAGTGGGATTGCTGGGTCGTATGGTAGTTCTATTTTTAGTTTTTTAAGGAACCTCCATACTGTTCTCCATAGTGGCTCTATCAATTTACATTCCCACCAACAGTGCAAGAGGATTCCCTTTTCTCCACACCCTCTCCAGCATTTACTGTTTGTAGATCTTTGATGATGGCCATGCTGACCAGTGTGAGATGATATCTCATTGTACTTTTGATTTGTATTTCTCTAATGATTAATGTTGTTCAGCATTCTTTCATGTGTTTGTTGGCAACCTGTATATCTTCTTTGAAAAAATATCTATTTAGGTCTTCTGTCCATTTTTATATTGGGTTGTTTGTTTCTTAGATATTGAGCTGCATGAGTTGCTTGTATGTTTTGGAGATTAATCCTTTGTCAGTTGCTTCATTTGCAAATATTTTCTCCCATTCTGAGGGTTGTCTTTTGGTCTTGTTTATGGTTTCCTTTGCTATGCAAAAGCTTTTAAGTTTCATTAGGTCCCATTTGTTTATTTTTGTTTTTATTTCCATTTCTCTAGGAGGTGGGTCAAAAAGGATCCTGCTGTAATTTATGTCATAGAGTGTTCTGCGTATGTTTTCCTCTAAGAGTTTGATGGTGTCTGGCCTTACATTTAGGTCTTTAATCCATTTTGAGTTTATTTTTGTGTATGGTGTCAGGGAGTGTTCTAATTTCATTCTTTTACATGTAGCTGTCGAGTTTTCCCAGCACCACTTATTGAAGAGGCTGTCTTTTCTCCACTGTATATTCTTGCCTCCTTTATCAAAGATAAGGTGACCATATGTGCGTGGGTTTATCTCTGGGCTTTCTATCCTGTTCCATTGATCTATATTTCTGTTTTTGTGCCAGTACCATACTGTCTTGATGTCTGTAGCTTTGTAGTATAGTCTGAAGTCAGGGAGCCTGATCCTCCAGCTCCGTTTTTCTTTCTCAAGATTGCTTTGGCTATTCAGGGTCTTTTGTGTTTCCATACAAATTGTGAAATTTTTTGTTCTAGTTCTGTGAAAAATGCCAGTGATTGTTTTATAGGGATTGCGTTGAATCTGTAGATTGCTTTGGGTAGTAGAGTCATTTTCACAACATTGATTCTTCCAATCCAAGAACATGGTATATCTCTCCATCTATTTGTATCATCTTTAATTTCTTTCATCAGAGTCATAATTTTCTGCATGCAGGTCTTTTGTCTCCTTAGGTAGGTGTATTCCTAGATATTTTATTCTTTTTGTTGCCATGGTAAAAGGGAGTGTTTTCTTAATTTCACTTTCAGATTTTTCATCATTAGTATATAGGAATGCAAGAGATTTCTGTGCATTAATTTTGTATCCTGCTACTTTACCAAATTCATTGATTAGTTCTAGTAGTTTACTGGTAGCATCTTTACGATTCTCTATGTATAGTATAATGTCACCTGCCAACAGTGACAGCTTTACTTCTTTTCCAATTCACATTCCTTTTATTTCTTCTTCTTCTCTGATTGCTGTGGCTAAAACTTGCAAAACTATGTTGAATAATAGTGGTGAGAGTAGGCAACCTTGTCTTGTTCCTGATCTTAGGGGAAATGGTTTCAGTATTTCACCATTGAGGACAATGTTGGCTGTGGGTTTGTCATATATGGCCTTTATTATGTTGAGGAAAGTTCCCTCTATGTCTACTTTCTGCAGGGTTTTTATCATAAATGGGTGTTGAATTTTCTCGAAAGCTTTCTCTGCATCTATTGAGATAATCATATGGTTTGTCTACTTCAGTTTATTGATATGGTGTATCACACTGATTGATTTGCATATACTGAAGAATCCTTGCAATCCTGGAATAAACCCCACTTGATCATGGTGTATGATCCTTTTAATGTGCTGTTGGATTCTGTTTGCTAGTATTTTGTTGGGGATTCTTGCATCTATGTTCATCAGTGATATTGGCCTGTAGTTTTCTTTATTTGTGACATCTTTGTCTGGTTTTGGTAACAGAGTGATGGTGGCCTCGTAGAAAGAGTTTGGGAGTGTTCCTCCCTCTGCTATATTTTGGAAGAAATTGAGAAGGATAGGTGTTAGCTCTCCTCTAAATGTTTGATAGAATTCGCCTGTGAAGCTATCTGGTCCAGGGCTTTTGTTTGCTGGAAGATTTTTAATCACAGTTTCAATTTCAGTGCTTTTGATTGGTCTGTTCATATTTTCTATTCCTTCCTGGTTCAGTATCGGAAGGTTGTGCAGTTCTAAGAATTTGTCCATTTCTTTCAGGTTGTCCATTTTATTGGCATAGAGTTGCTTGTAGTAATCTCTCATGATCCTTTGTATTTCTGCAGTGTCAGTTGTTACTTCTCCTTTTTCATTTCTAATTCTATTGATTTGAGTCTTCTCCCTTTTTTTCTTGATAAGTCTGGCTAATGGTTTATCAATTTTGTTTATCTTCTCAAAGAACCAGCTTTTAGTTTTATTGATCTTTGCTATCATTTCCTTCATTTCTTTTTCATTTATTTCTGGTCTGATCTTTATGATTTCTTTCCTACTGCTAACTTTGCAGTTTTTTTGTTCTTGTTTCTCTAATTGCTTTAGGTGTAAGGTTAGGCTGTTTATTTGAGATGTTTCTTGTTTTGTAAGGTAGGTTTGTATAGCTATAAACTTCCCTCTTAGAACTGCTTTTGCTGCATCCCATAGGTTTTGGGTCGTTGTGTTTTCATTGTCATTTTTTTCTAGGTATTTTTTGATTTCCTCTTTGATTTCTTCACTGATCTCTTGGTTATTAAATAGTGTGTTGTTTAGCCTCCATGTGTTTGTATTTCTTACAGATTTTTTCCTGTAATTGATATCTAGTCTCATAGCGTTGTGGTTGGAAAAGATACTTGATACGATTTCATTTTTTTAAATTTACCAAGGCTTGATTTGTTACCCAAGATATGATATATCCTGGAGAATGTTCCTTGAGCACTTGGGAAGAGTGTGTATTCTGTTGTTTTTGGATGGAATGTCCTATAAATATCAATTAAGTCCATCATCTTTAATGTATCATTAAAGCTTGTGTTTCCTTATTTATTTTCATTTTGGATGATCTGTCCATTGGTGAAAGTGGGGTGTTAAAGTCCGCTACTATGACTGTGTTACTGCCTATTTCCCCTTTTATGGCTGTTAGTATTTGCCTTATGTATTGAGGTGCTCCTATGTTGGGTGCGTAGATATTTACAATTGTTATATCTTCTTCTTGGATTGATCCCTTGATAATTATGTAGTGTCCTTCTTTGTCTCTTGTAATAGTCTTTATTTTAAAGTCTATTTTGTCTGTGAGAATTGCTATTCCAGCTTTCTTTTGATTTCTATTTGCATGGAATATCTTTTTCCATCCCCTCACTTTCAGTCTGTATGTGTCCCTAGGTCTGAAGTGGGTCTCTTGTAGACAGCATATATACGGTTCTTGTTTTTGTATCCATTCAGCCAGTCTATGTCTTTTGGTTGGAGCATTTAATCCATTTACATTTAAGGTAATTATTGATATGTATGTTCCTAGTCCCATTTTCTTAATTGTTTTGGGTTTATTATTGTAGGTCTTTTCCTTCTCTTGTGTTTCTTGCCTAGATAAGTTCCTTTAGCATTTGTTGTAAAGCTGGTTTGGTGGTGCTGAACTCTCTCAGCTTTTGCTTGTCTGTAAAGGTTTTAATTTATCCATCAAATCTGAATGAGATCCTTGCTGGGTAGAGTCATCTTGGTTGTAGGTTTTTCTCCTTCATCACTTTAAATATGTCCTGCCACTCCCTTCTGGCTTGCAGAGTTTCTGCTGAAAGATCAGCTGTTAACCTTATGGGGGATTCCCTTATGTGTTACTTGTTGTTTTTCCCTTGCTGCTTTTAATATGTTTTCTTGGTATTTAATTTTTGAGAGTTTGATTAATATGTGTCTTGGCGTGTTTCTCCTTGGATTTATCCTGTATGGTACTCGCTGTGCTTCCTGGACTTGATTAACTATTTCCTTTCCCATATTAGGGAAGTTTTCAACTAAAATCTCTTCAAATATTTTCTCAGTCCCTTTCTTTTTCACTTCTTCTTCTGGACCCCTATCATTCGAATGTTTGTGCGTTTAATGTTGTCCCAGAGGTCTCTGTGACTGTCCTCAATTATTTTCCTTCTTTTTTCTTTATTCTGCTCTGCAGTAGTTATTTCCACTATTTTATCTTCCAGGTCACTTATCCGTTCTTCTGCCTCAGTTATTCTTCTATTGATCCCTTCTATAGAATTTTTAATTTCATTTATTGTGTTGTTCATCACATTTTGTTTGTGCTTTAGTTCTTCTAGGTCCTTGTTAAGTGTTTCTTCTATTTTCTCCATTCTATTTCCAAGGTTTTGGATCATCTTTACTATCATTATTCTGAATTCTTTTTCAGGTAGACTGCCTATTTCCTCTTCATTTGTTTGGTCTGGTGGGTTTTTGCCTTGCTCCTTCATCTGCTGTGTGTTTCTCTGTCTTCTCATTTTGCTTAACTTTCTGTGTTTGGGGTCTCCTTTTTGCAGGCTGCAAGTTCATAGTTTCTGTTGTTTTTGGTGTCTGTCCCCAGTGGCCAAGGTTGGTTCAGTGGGTTGTATAGGCTTCCTGGTGGAGGGGACTAGTGCCTGTGTTCTGGTGGATGAGGCTGGATCTTGTCCTTCTGGTGGGCAGGTCCACGTCTGGTCGTGTGTTTTGGGGTGTCTGTGGCCTTATTATGATTTTAGGCAGCGTCTCTGCTAATGGATGGGGTTGTGTTCCTGTCTTGCTAGTTGTTTGGTATAGGGTGTCCAGCACTGTAGCTTGCTGGTCGCTGAGTGAAGCTGGGTCTTGGCATTGAGATGGAGATCTCTGGGAGTTCTTCACCATTTGATATTACGTGGAGCTGGGAGGTCTCTTGTGGACCAGTGTCCTGAACTTGGCTCTCCCACCTCAGTGGCACAGCCCTGACACCTGGCTGGAGCACCAAGAGCCTGTCCTCCACACGGCTCAGAATAAAAGGGAGAAAAAATAGAAAGAATGAAAGAAGAAGATAAAATAAAATAAAAGTAAGAAAAGTAAAATAAAATAAAGTTATTAAAGTAAAAATTAAAAAATAATTATTAACAAAAACAATTTTTTAAGGAAAAAAAAAAGGAAAAAAAAATGGACAGACAGAACCCTAGGACAAATAGTGAAAGCAAAGCTATACAGACAAAATCACACACAGAAACATACACATACACACTCACAAAAAGAGAAAAAGGGAAAAAAATATATATATTTCGTTGCTCCCAAAGTCCACCTCCTCAATTTGGGATGATTCGTTGTCTATTCAGGTATTCCAGACATTCAGGGTACATCAAGTTGGTTGTGGAGATTTAATCCGGTGCTCCTGAGGCTTCTGGGAGAGATTTCCCTTTCTCTTCTTTGTTCGCACAGCTCCTGGGGTTCAGCTTTGGATTTGGACATGCCTATGCGTGTAGGTCGCCTGAGGGCGTCTGTTCTTCGCTCAGACAGGACGGGGTTAAAGGAACAGCTGATTCGGGGGCTCTGGCTCACTCAGGGCGGTGGGAGGGAGGGGTATGGAGTGGGGGTTAGCCTGCGGTGGCAGAGGCCAGCGTGACGTTGCACCAGCCTGAGGCACGCCGTGTGTTCTCCTGGGGAAATTGTCCCTGGATCATGGGACCCTGGCAGTGGTGGCCTGCACAGGCTCCCGGGAGGGGCAGTGTGGATAGTGACCTGTTCTTGCACCCAGGCTTCTTGGTGGCTGCAGCAGCAGCCTTAGCGCCTCATGCCTGACTCTGGGATTCAAGCTGATAGCTGTGGCTCCCTCCCGTCTCTGGAGGTCGTTTAGGTGGTCCTCTTAATCCCCTCTCCTTGCGCACCAGGAAACAAAGAGGCAAGAAAAAGTCTCTTTCCTCTTCGGCAGCTCCAGACTTCTTTCCGGACTCCCTCCCGGCTAGCTGTGGCGCACTAGCGCCCTTCAGGCTGTGTTCACGCAGCCAACCCCAGTCCTCTCCCTGGGATCCGACCTCCGAAGCCCAAGCCTCAGCTCCCAGCCCCCGCCCACCCCGGTGGGTGAGCAGACAAGCCTCTCGGGCTGGTGAGTGCTGGTCGTCACCAATCCTCCGTGCGGGAATCTCTCTGCTTTGCCCTCCACACCCCTGTTGCTGTGCTCTCCTCCGTTGCCCCGAAGCTTACCCCCTCCCTCACCCGCAGTCTTCCCCCGCAAAGGGGCTTCTAGTATGTGGAAACCTTTCCTCCTTCACGGCTCCTTCCCACTGGTGCAGGTCCCGTCCCTATTCTTTGTGTCTGTTTTTTCTTTTTTCTTTTACCCTACCCAGGTACGTGGGGAGTTTCTTGCCTTTTGGGAGGTCTGAGGTCTTCTGCCAGCGTTCCGTAGGTGTTCTGTAGGAGTTGTTTCACATGTAGATGTATTTCTGATGTATTTGTGGAGAGGAAGGTGATCTCCGCGTCTTACTCTTCTGCCATCTTGAAGCTCCTCCTATTATACATTTTTAAAACAGCTTTAGTTAATCAGACAAGTCTCTTAAAAGAGCGTCAGGTATATGTGTATTTTTCGGAAGGAAATGGCTCATACATTTCAAGAGATTGTCCAAGGGGGTCTATGATGTTAAAAAGGTTACAAAATGATAGTCCAGAAGGTTCTTTGAAAAATGAAAGTCACACTCCAGTTATTCACTATTTTGGAAATACACTTCAGAATGGAATTACTCTTTGCTTTTTTATATTTTTTTCTTCACAATATTTTCATTATTAACTTATGTAAAGAGTAACAAAAAATCTTTATTTGAAAACTATAAAATATCTAGGAATAAACTTATTAAATAGTGTTTTAAAACATATTTTTTAAAAACTGTTAAACTTTACTGTAGGGCGTTTTTTTTTAATTCAATAAGTTTAGTGATATGTGTAGTTTTCTGGATGAAAGGACTCAATATTAGAATATGGCAGATGTTCTCAAATTTATATATTTAATTCGGTTCTTACAAAATTCCTGGATTTGGAGGAAACGTGACATTCATTCAACCAGTATTTGTTGTCCATGTACCATGTATTGGGAATGATACTAAGCTATAGCATAGATAATAAAATATACCAAGAGAACAAAGAGAATGTCCAAGAACAAATATGTGGAGTATGTCTTCGTATACGTTGTGGAGGGACGGGGAGGTTATGGTACAAGTGGCATTTCAGATCAATGTGTAAAGAAAAGATGGACTATTCAAGAAATGTGTTGGAATAATTGGCTTTTCGGAAAAATACTTAGACCTTTACTAAAAATCATGCAAAATAAATTGCAGGTGGAATAAAGATCTAATGATAAAATATAAAGCTATAAAATGTTAGAAGAGAAAAGAGGAATTTTTGTGTAATCTTGAGATAGGAAAGGCTTTCTTAAGCAATACACAATCCAGAAGCCATCAAAGAAAAAAAAAATGAATATATTTTACTACATCAAAGTCATACATTTCTGTTGACCACAGTATACCATATACGAAGTTAATTGATAAATGAAAAACTGGAAGAACTATTTGCAACATATTAACAAAGGATTAAATAATATCCTTCCGTATATTAAAAGCTTCTATAAATCGATAGGAAAAGGATGAATGCCCTCTAAGAAAATAAAGTATATGAACAAGCAGTCCACAAAATAAGAAACATAAATGGCCTAATACATGAAAGATGCTTAACTTCATCAGCAATCAAATAAATGAAAATTTAAATAATCATTTAGATACTGGTTTTTAGCCTTTCCTTTTGACAAAGATTTTTAAAAATCATAACACTTCTGCTGGTAAATGGGGTTGGAAAACATATATACTCTTGCTGGGAGTGTAAATTGCTACAGTATAGAGCTGACTTTCTAGAGGCAATGTGGCAGTATTATCAAAAATTAAAATGTATATAATCTTTAATCCAGATATTTCACATCTAGAAATTTTTCCAAGGAAATACCACAACGGTATATGTTCCCAGTTATTTGTGTAAGGGTGCTAATTACAGCAGGATTATAATTGCCAGGATAAAAAAGGAAGTATTCCATATGCCCATCAACAAGGGATTTGTTAAACGAATTGTGATGTATCCATATAGAATACTAGCTGTGCGGCTGTTAGAAGCAGATCTACTGGCATATAAACTGATATGGAAACATCCCTGTGACATATTGTTAAGCTTTTAAAAAATCACACCTCAAAATAATATATATCGCGTGATTCCATTTGTGTTTAAAAAGGAAAAAAAGTGTATGTGTGGGCAGTTTATTTTAAATGTTAATTTAAAACATAATTGAGATTGTAGTTTATAATCTATTCTTTGTTCTCTTTTTTGCAATTCAGTGGTTCATCATGGATTTCTATCCATGTCAGTGCATATAGATCTACGTCATCCCTTTGGTAGATGTATAAGTATCAACATTCTGTTTGTTTTAAAATGCTATGTGTGTGCATATATAATGAACATAAAAGAGTAAAAATTCAAGAAGAATATCCATACAGTTGTTAACAAAGGTTACACTGAGAGGAGGAAGAGGACTTTCATTACTAGTGGATTGACTGATTTTTCTTAAGTATAGATATATACTTAGCAAAAATAATAAAAATATTTCTATTTAAGGAAGAAAAACATAGTTTTTAAAAATTTATGTTTATAGAAAGTGTAAAACTAGAAAGCGCCTCAAAACCTCTTTAAAGTTTGAAAAATCAATAGCTATTAACATTACTTTAACTAAGAAAGAAAAGGGTGGGAAAAGAATAGAAAGGAGGAATCAGAGATTTTTTCCAAAGGAAAAGAGATATGAATGAAAATAATAGCAGCTTCAGGAATTCAGTCAGCATCCTAGCCTCTGCTTTAGTGTGTTTGTAGTTCATTGTTT
This sequence comes from Balaenoptera ricei, assembly GCF_028023285.1. Taxonomy (NCBI): domain Eukaryota; kingdom Metazoa; phylum Chordata; class Mammalia; order Artiodactyla; family Balaenopteridae; genus Balaenoptera; species Balaenoptera ricei. The sequence goes on from NC_082660.1 coordinate 75,909,755, forward strand.
ATTTCACGTTTCTACCAAAAAAGTCTTATTCTCTAGAGAAATACATTAATTATTTTTCTTTATGATTGGAGAAAGCAACATAAAAATTTAAGCAAAAGCATTAACTTTGTAGCATCTTAAAATCTCATTTTCTCAGTCAGCTGTTTGTTATCTCAAACTGTCTTTCCCAAACTCCTGTTAAACAGACATAGTTTTAAATTCACGTTACAGTGTGAATGCAAACAATACATTTTTAAGACTTTATTATTTTTTTTAGAGTACTTTTAGATTCACGACAAAATTAAGGAGAAAGTACAGAGATTTCTGGTACACCCCTGCACCCACACATGCATAGCCTCCTCCGTTATCAACATCCTCACCAGAGGGATACATTTTTTACAATTATGAGGCTGTACACTACCTACTGCACTAATGAGTCACGTAATTTTTTACCATTGATGAGCCTACACTGACACATTGTTATCACCCAAAGTCCACAGTTTACATTAGGATTCACTCTTGGTGTTGTACTAACTATATATATTTTAGCCTTTTACATGAGGCAAATAATTTTTCATATAAGATATAGAAAATAAGGCTTTGTGTTATCATGATCTAGAGATTTATATCTTTATTATTGATTCTGACCTGAGTGTTCATATAAAATACCAGGTGTAAATTTTTTAGTATTTGTTATTTTAACTTTTAAAAGTGTATATTATTTGACTCACTTTTTGTTTTAATTAGGTAACTGGGAAAAAGGCATATGCTGCAAGCCAGCAAATTTATGAAGCAGTTAAATCATTGTGGACAAAAAACAACAAAAAAGAGTCACTTCCTGAACCTAAAGAAAAAACTAAGGTAGAGTTTAAATGGACCAAAAAGGTAGATTTTGAGTTTTGTTTGGGTGGGTTTTAGCTTGTAATGAGAGTCCTAGACAGACGTCAAGGATGGATTGAAAAGAGATGAAGGAATATACTACCTTTGCATGCTATAATTTTTTAGGATATTTTATTATTTTAGTAAAATAATTTACTTATGAAGGAAAAATCCTTTTTGGTAAACAGCTAGGAAGCTCTGATGAAATAGAAATACCTGCAAAAACAACTCACAACCTGAAACATGCAGTGCCTTTGTCAGCAGAACTCAGCTCTGAAACAAAGACCAAATCAGAATCCACCTCAGGTTTGTTTGGAATAATTCAATTTTGTTTTCATTCTTTTCTTAAATAATTTTATAGTATTATAATTAATAGTTTGAACTTATTTATGTGTTTTCCTCATAAATGCTTTGTCTTTCTCATCTGTAGTCTGTGTATCTTTTTAGGTTATGAGGTACTCAGGTACGTGGAACTTTTTCTAATTGCCACATAGCTCATAACATAGTTCTTGGCATATGGGAGTAGAGAATAGCACTGGCTGGTTGGGTGAGTGAAGCATTTAATCAATTTATAGATGAGAGATTTTTAATCAGGTGGAGGAAAATGTGTCTTTCTGGATTCTACCAGTTTACATGCTATAACGAGTCACATCTACATAGAAGAAATATCAGGTTTCCATTTCTTGTGCTATATACCCCTATCAGTCTTCTCTTCTACCATCAGTTTTATTTAGTTTAGATACTAGGAGAACTTTCAGCATCAAATAGTAAAAATAACATAAGTTATATAATACTAATATCTTTGCTAGTATTAGATTCAGGCAATTAATACTTTGTGGGACCAAATAGTGACAATTATACTTCCTAGGCAAATACTACCATGGTTTTACTGTGATCAAAAAGAAAGTAACAGAGTGTTTAATACCATTTCAGTAGTGTATTCACATAAACTCACCAGTCACTGGTTTATGTAGGTTTGTTTATCTGTACCAAGTAAATGGTACTATGCATTAAGTTGTCTTATTACAAAGGAAACAGGACCAACTCAGAGGTAGAGAATTAGGGAATAATGAAAATATCTCCCCTTTACTGAGCAACTACAGTGGTGCAAAGAGCTGTTAGTATGTTATGTTATTCAATTCTCTCCCAAAAAGCGAAACAAAAGAACTCTGGTATATATGTAATTATAGTTGTTTTATGATAAAGAGACTGAGACTCAGGGAGCTTAAGTAACTTGCCCAAAATTATAGTTTATGAATAGAGTTGTGTTTATAGTCTAGATATTCCTGACAGCAAAGTCCCAGCTCTTTCCATTGCATATAGATTATCTAATTCAAAGCCAGAGTTTAGTCTCTAATTTCAGCCTCCTCCTCTCTTACTTAATCTTTATAAAAGCTGTCACTGAGTAACAAACCGGATTTGAGTTTTACTATTCCCTGTCACGTCTCCTTTCTAATCAAGATAAGTTATACAGTTTTTAGACTCTCTCTGAGTAATCCCCAGTTGATCGTATTCCCACAGGCATATAATATATCTGGTCATTTCTCTACATGCCTGTCAACTCCAGAGATCTTTGTGGAGATGTTGCAACTTCACAATGGGACCAAACCATCCCCAGCCAATGTCTTTTCTTCACACATCTGGATTCTGGAACATTTTGCCTGCCTGTCATGGGTAATGTGGTATATGAAAAGCATTCTAAGGAGACATGTAGAGGAGAGAGATACCCAGTACTATTCATCCTTATCATATAGTATTCAGAGTTGATTATACTTGAGACCCTTGAGACTCACTATTTCCACATTTCACATGCAATCCCAAAGGTCCAAGACACAGAAAACAGTAGTGGTTATGAGTACAGGTTTTAGAATAGAACCTGGATCTGAATCCTAAATCCAACATTTACTAGTTTTATTGCCTGGGGCAAGTTATCTAATACCTCAAGCCTCGGTCTCCTCATCTGTAAAAGTAGGACAATAATAGTGTTTATCTGACACACTTGTTGTGAGGATTAAATGAGATATTGCATGTAAAGCAAAAAGTACAATGTCAAGCACATACTAAGTTCTCAGTAAGTGTTAGAAGATATCATTATCATTGGCCTAGAGTAATTAGCCATTTTACCGATAAACAAATTTATTGTCACTGAGCACGCTTTGGGAGCACATTACTTAGCTAGGGAACCTAGCCATGGCCACCACTTCTCACCATACAGAATACATTGGGTGTACTGTCCAACTATATATCATGGTTCTGAATATGAGTTTGGTTGTTCTCTATCATCCATATACATTTATGCCAATAACTTATTTTGGGAATCACAAATTTGGAAATTTGGTGACATGGACCTCTTCAAAATCTGATGAGAGCAGAATGAAATCTCTCACAGTCTCACAAGATTAATGTCCTTCTCAGAGGTTGGCAAACTATGGACCCTGTGCCAAATCTGGCTCATGGACTATTTTTGTACATTCCACAAATGGTTCCTATGTGATTAAAATAGTTAAAAAATCAAAAGAAAAATATTTCATGACAAGTTAAAATTATATGAAATTCAAATTCCAGTGTCCATAAATAAATAAAGTCTTATGGGAACACAGCCACACTCATTGTGTATTGTCTTGTCTGTGCCTGCTTTCACCCTAAAATGGCAGAGTTGAGTGGTTGTGATGGAGACCTTATGGTTTACAAAGTTGAAAATGTTTACTTTGGCCCTGTGCAAACAAAGTTTGCTGATTTCTGTTTTAGAGGGATGATGTGTGCCATACATACATGACTCATCTTCCCCTCTTGATATTTCCCAGATTATTTTATGGGTCATAACACTAAATAGTCAAAATCAAAACCCTGAAGGGCAAAACCAAATTTCCTACAGTCTTTTAGTGTGAGGGAGACAGAAACTCAGGCTGTCAATCAGAAGCTAGAGAGTATCATACCTGAGGAGGAGGGAGGAACCAGAGGTTGACTGACTCTTACTATAACTGCAGCTCAGCTCAGTGCCTGATTGGAGTGATATGTTAAGTACTTCACCCTTCCTAAAAGAGGAAAAGGGTCCCCCCTCTGGCCGATGATATCATCTGGAGCTTCTTCAGTTCTTTTTTACACAGTGTCCACCATACAAATAAAATACTAGTCATGCAAAGAGGCAGGAAGATGTGACTAACAAAAGAGAAAAAAAAAAAATAACAGCAGACCCACAGGTGATCTAAATATTGAAGTTAGCAGAAAAGCACTTTAACTATGACTAATATGTCAAATGGAAAACGTGATGAACAAAATGGATAGAAAGATGGAGAATTTCACAGAAAGTTGAAATCTTAAAAAATCAAGTGGATATTCTAGATGTGAAAAATACAGTACATGAAATTATGAACTCATTGGACAGGTTTAATAGCAGATCGTATACAAAAAAGAGGACAGAAATAATGAACTCAAATACAGGACAATAAAAAAATAGCCAAACTGAAGTATAGAGAGAAAAAAGAATGGAAAGAATAGAACAGCATGTGAAAGTACTTTGCAATGACTAATATCTTTTAGTGTTTCAGTTACTGAAAAGCTGAATACTGAATATCATCCCAATTTTATACAAAAGAAATAAAAATAGAATCTCTAACATTCGTAACTTCACTCAGCAATTTATTAGTGATCTGTCCTATTTTTTTTGTACCTAACTTGCTTAAAATATAAATGAGATAAGGCGTGAACTAAATTATCAGTGAACAGATAACACCTAATGGCTATTTGAGATAATAATTCATTGCTGTTTTATAACTTTAAATATCTTTATTCCTTTCCTGTTTGTATAACACCAGCTTTTTTTAAAGTCTACTAAAAAAAAACTAAGCATAAATTGTTTTTTATTAGAGATTTAAAATATGATAAAGAACAAAGAAAATCATTACAATGATTAGGGGATTGAGATTCAAGAAGAGTTTTTATGATTGGTAATTCTTTGGGAGGACAGAGAGCCCTGGATCAAAAGGGATGAGGAAATTTCTAAGAGGAAAGATATAATCCTTAATTACTCAGAATAGCATGAGATGACCCTTTAAAAAAAAAAAAAGGCAGAAATCAAATGACCTAGGTTGAATGGTTCTAAACCAGAGGGATCCACATCACAATTTCTTGAGTTTTTGTTTGTGTTTTTTCTAAAATTCACTCTAACAAGAATTATAAAGCAGAATCTCCAGTGGTGAGGCCTCCAAGCAGGTGGATTGTAGGAAAAGCTCCACAGGGAATTCTCTATGTATATTCCTCTAGTTAATAATATCTGACATAAGCTATGGATAAACTAAAAATTTGAAGCCTTTCAACAAATTTTGAGAGGTGGAGCCCTAAAGGCAAAGGAGCCTTTCAAATTTAGGTGATCTGACCTTTTGACCAGATTTTGGACAAGAATATAAATTAAGGTAGTGAGTAGAAGTGTTAGAGAACTTAGTCAATTGGTGGACATTGTTAAGAAAATTAGACACACTCAGACTTATATAAAATAATTATTTGTCAATACTTACTATAGTATGTCTGTTTGATTAAAAAAAAACCATTGATTAAACTATTTCGTAGTATACTTTTCACTTGTACTGAGCAAAGGCTTCCACCAGGTGGCAGTAAAGATGCATTTGGGAAAGAAGCAGACAGAACCACTAAGCTTAACCTTTTCTGTGTGCTACAGACCCCTTCTCAGAATGTTTTAAATGCATAAACTAAAATACATAGTAATGTATGAGCTTCCTTAATTGTGTTAATCAACAGTATCTAACAACATATCTGATTAAGGCTATAATTTTGAAGTAGTAGTAAGTGTAAATATTTCAAGATACCTGCAACTGCAGTGTGATTATCTGTGATTTCTATTAGTGACAAAGTCTAAGGTACCGTCAATATTATTGTGGTTTGTTGCCTGCATTCATTATCGAAGAAAACGTTCATCTTCAGTCAAAGGTGAATGAAAATAAAGACAAATTTCCCCCATTCAAGTTCGTAGATCACATGAATTCTATCCACAGACCTCCCTCCCCCAAAGGGATCCCAGGTTAAAAATCTGTCTGTGGAGAACTGTATTAATGTCATAGATACTGATTATTTAAGATCTGGCTGTTTTTAAAATATACTTAGTGGTGAAATTACATATATGTCTATCCCAGTTTATAAAGCAGAAACTGTTTCTGAAAAGGTAGGTGTAAAATAAATAACTGTATGTAAATTGTTCCCCTTCATTTTCATCATAAAACTGGAAATTAAATTCCTCTATGGAAAAAAGGTGTGTCTCCCAAATGTTAAAAAAAAAATCATTTCAAAATGAATCAGAGTTTGAAAAACATTTAAAATAAAAACAAGTTTGTGAAAAAAATATTTTTAGTCTTATGTCACAAAGTAAATATAAAAATTGTTCTTACCTACTTACCATGCACAGGGTATTGTATGTACCACTTTGTGTGCATTATGTTGAATACTAAAAGTAAATAATTAACATTGTTACTGCTCTAAGCCGCATTTTACAGAAGAGCCAGGGTTGTTGTGTTTATTTCAGATTTTTCTTGTTTCTTGAGGTAGGATTGTATTGTTATAAACTTCCCTCTTAGAACTGCTTTTGCTGCATCCCGTAGGTTTTGGGTCGTCATGTTTTCATTGTCATTTATTTCTAGGTAATTTTTGATTTCCTCTTTGATTTCTTCAGTGATCTCTTGATTGTTTAGTAGCATATTGTTTACCCTCCATTTGTATTTTTTACAGGTTTTTTTCCTGTAATTGATATCTAGTCTCATAGTGTTGTGGTCAGAAAAGATGCTTGATACAATTTCAATTTTCTTAAATTTACCAAGGCTTGATTTGTGACCAAAGATGTACTCTATCCTGGAGAATGTTCCATGTGCACTTGAGAAGAAAGTGTATTCTGTTGTTTTTGGATAGAATGTCCTATAAATATCAATTAAGTCCATCTGGTCTGTTGTGTCATTTAAAGCTTGTGTTTCCTTATTTATTTTTGGTTTGGATGATGTCTGTCCATTGGTATAAGTCAGGTGTTAAAGTTGCTTACTATTATTGTGTTACTGTTGATTTCCCCTTTTATGGCTGTTAGCATTTGCCTTATGTATTGAGGTGCTCCTATGTTGGGTGCATAGATATTTACAATTGTTATATCTTCTTTTTGGATTGATCCCTTGATCATTATGTAGTGTCCTTCTTTGTCTCTTGTAATAGTCTTTATTTTAAAGTCTATTTTGTCTGATATGAGAATTGCTACTCCAGCTTTCTTTTCATTTACCTTTGCATGGAATATTTTTTGCCATCCCCTCACTTTCAGTCAGTGTGTGTCCCTAAGTCTGAAGTGGGTCTCTTGTAGACAGCATATATACGGGCCTTGTTTTTGTATCCATTCAGCCAGTCTGTGTCTTTTGGTTGGAGCATTTAATCCATTTACATTTAAGATAGTTATTGATATGTGTGTTCCTATTACCATTTTCTTAATTGTTTTGGGTTTGTTTTTGTAGGTCTTTTCCTTCTCTTGTGTTTCCAGCCTAGAGAAGTTCCTTTAGCATTTGTTGTAAAGCTGGTTTGGTGGTGCTGAATTCTCTTTTGATTTCTCCGTCGAATCTGAATGAGATCCTTGCTGGGTAGAGTAATCTTGGTTGTAGGTTTTTCCCTTTCATCACTTTAAATATGTCCTGCCACTCCCCTCTGGCCTGTAGAGTTTCTGCTGAAAGATCAGCTGTTAACCTTATGGGGATTCCCTTGTATGTTTTTTGTTGCTTTTCCCTTGCTGCTTTTAATATTTTTTCTTTGTGTTTAATTTTTTCTAGTTTAATTAATATGTGTCTCGGTGTGTTTCTCCTTGGGTTTATCCTGTATGGGACTCTCTGTGCTCCCTGGACTTGATTGACTATTTCCTTTCCCATGTTGGGGAAGGTTTCAACTATAATCTCTTCAGATATTTTCTCAGACCTTTTCTTTTTTTCTTCTTCTTCTGGGACGCCTATAATTCGAATGTTGGTGTGCTTAATGTTGTCCCAAAGGTCTCTGAGACTGGCCTCCATTCTTTTCATTCTTTTTTCTCTATTCTGCTCTGGGGCAGTTATTTCCACCATTCTATCTTCCAACTCACTTATCCGTTCTTCTGCCTCAGTTATTCTGCTATTGATTCCTTCTAGAGTATTTTTAATTACAGTTATTGTGTTGTTCATCACTGTTTGTTTGCTGTTTAGTTCTTCTAGGTCCTTGTTAAACGTTCTTGTCTTTATTCTATTTCCAAGATTTTGGATCATCTTTACTATCATTACTCTGAATTCTTTTTCAGGTAGTTTGCCTATTTCCTCTTCCTTTATTTGGTCTTGTGGGTTTTTATCTTGCTCTTTTGCCTGTAAGGTATTTCTCTGTCTTCTCATTTTGTCTAATTTACAGTATTTGAGGTCTCCTTTCACTAGGCTGCAGGGTTGTAGTTCCTCTTGCTTCTGTTCTCTGCCACTGGTGGTGGGGTTGGTTCAGTGTCTTGTGTAGGCTTCCTGATGGGAGGGACTGGTGCCTGTGTTCTGGTGGTGGAGCTGGGTCTTCTCCCTCTGATGAGCAGGGCCATGTCAGATGGTGTGTTTTGGGGTGTCTGTGAGCTTAGCATGACTTTAGGTAGTCTGTGTGCTGACAGGTGGGTTTGTGTTCCTATCTTGTTTGTGTTTGGTGTGAGGCATCCAGCACTGGGAGCTGCTGGCAGTTGGGTGGAGCCGGGTCTTAGATGCAGATAGAGGCCTCCATGAGAGCTCTAGGTGATTAATCTTCCCTGTGGCTGGGAATTCTCTAGTGGTCCAGCATCCTCGGCTCGGTGCTCCCACTCCGGAGCCTCAAGCCTGACTTCCGGTCGACGGACCAAGACCCCACAAGTCGCTCGTCCCAGCGATAAAGGGGATTAAAAAAAAAAACACTAACAAAACCCCAGACAAATGGTAAAGAGTAAAATCGAACAAACAGAAACAGAAACAAGGAAACACACAAACACACACACACACACACACACACACACAAAAGAAACAAAAACAGAGCCAGATAAATCAAATAGCAAGAGACCAGACAAACCAAAGAACCCAAGAACAAAATCAGAGAATTAAGAAGAAAGCTGACAAAAACTCAAAACCAAAAAACAAAACCAAAGCAGAGTGCCAACTGAAGGATGAAGCAAAGAAACAAAACAAACTGACAAAAATGATATTTGAAAAAGAGAAAGGGGAAAGAAGACAGAACAACAGAAAAGCAATGTAGAAACAGAAATATAAAAAAAAATAAAATAGAAAATATATTAAAGAAAAAAAAGGGACAAACAAAACCCCAGAGAAATAGTAAAGGCAAAATCAAACAAACAAAAACAGAAACAAGGAAACACACACACGTAAAAGAAACAAAAACAGAGCCAAATACAACAAAAAGCAAGAGAACAACCAGACAAATAGAAGAACTCAAAAATGAAATCAAACAATTAGGATTAAAACTAACAAAAACACAAACCAAAGCAGTGTGCCAGCCAACTGAAGAATAAAGGAAGGAAACAGAACAAACCGATAAAAATGATTTTAAAAAATAATAATAATAAAATAAAATAAAAAGGGAAAAAACACAGGACAACAGAAAAGCAAAGTAGAAATGGAAATATATTTTAAAAAAAAGAAAAACACATTAAAGAAAAAGAGGAAAAGAAGGGAAAAGAACACAACAGAAAAGCAAAGTAAAAATAGAAATATATTAAAAAATATGTTATAAAACACAGAGATCCCAAAAGACTAAAAAAAAGCAACAACAAACAAAAACAGAAAAAGAAACCAAAAAAAAAGCTAGAACCAACAACAGAAGGAATCAAAACATAATAAAATTAATAGTAATAATTATGTTTCCCTGGGGTCTCCACGGTAATTGTCCTTGCACACGCTGTGAACTACAGCCCAAGAGGCTCTCCTCTGCCTCTGGACTGGTCTCTGGACCTGCTGTGGGCACTGTGGGTACCACTCTGACTCTGATCTGGCCCAATTCCTGTGTGCACTTGCCCCCAAATTCCACAGCTGCCAGAGCTAGACCATTTTCATTTGTGGGAACACTCACTGTGTACTCAGATATTCCATAGATGCAGGGTCTACCTAGCTGATTGTGGGGATTTAATCTGCAGCTTGTACAGCTAATGGAAAGATTTTCAGTCTTCTTCCTTAGTCACCCCATCCCTGAGTTTCAGCTTTGGTTTTATCCCCACCTCTACGTGTGGTCCACCCACAGATGTCTGGTCCTGAGGCTGCCTTGGAGCTCTTGGGTCATCCCTGGGAGGACCAGGCACAGAGGTGGTATGACTGCTTGGATCGCAGGAGCCCTGGTGGCACCAAATGCGCAGGGAAGCCAGCGGCTACAGGCAAAAGAGATATGGCCCTAGTGAGGGCCTTTTCTGGCACCCAGTGTAAGATGTATGAGGGCCAGCCCTCACTGGGGTTTTTCTGGCACCTGGCAGCATGTGTGTGAGGGCCAGCCCTGAGAAGGCTTTTTTTTTATTACCCTGCAGCCAGTGCGTGAGGACCAGCTCTAAGGGGGCTTTTTTTATTGCTCAGCAGCCAGTGCACAGGAGCCATCTCTGAGCAGGCTTCTTTTATTGTCATTGGCAGGCTTTGGCATGTTGGGAGAGAGAGGCTACAATACTGGCTCCTCCCCTTGCGTGTGACTCAGCAATAGCGCCCTGCTTCCATGGTAGTCTGGTCTTCCTCCATAGGCATTCCCTGCTGTGGATTTCCTCCCTCCTGTCTCCTCAGTCCATCTCTGCACAGCCAACAGCAGTTCTCGCTCTGGGCCTGTTCTCCAATCCCCACGCACCAACTCCCAGCCCCCTTGCACACCTGTGAACATATGTCCCAGTCTGGGGTACGTAGGGCCATGGTATGGACCATCTGTATTTCTTACTCTGTCCTGTCTGCCACAGATAAGGCTGCATCACCCTCTTCCGACAGCCTCAAATGCTTCCCTCTGTCCCAATTGATCTCCCCATCAGAGAGGGGGTTTCCCCAAATTCAGGAATCTCTCTGCTTCAGCTCTCCAACCCCGGGGTGCTGGTCCCATCCCGCCTCCTCTCTCCTCCTTCTCCCTTCTTTTTTCCATCCTACCTAGTTATGCAGGGATCTTTATAGTCCTTTCCAATGTCCAAGGTCTTATGCTAGTTTTCAGCTGGTGTTCCATGAGAGTTGTTGCATCTATAGATGTAGTCCTGCTGCACCCGTGGAGAGAGGTGAACTCCACGTACACCTACTCCACCACCATCTTGAATCTCCTCTCCTAATGTTCTTAACCTCAAAAAGTTGGAGTATCCAAAGGGCTCATTTCTTGGACCTCTTTTCTGATGTTCTGGAAGACCTCATATGGTCTCATAGTTTTAAATGCCATATATAGGCTAGGAACGTAAAATTTATAAACCAGCACAGGCTACTCCTGTGCTGAACTCTAGATTCACATTTCTAACTGCTTACTCAATATTTGTATTCAAATGTCTAGTTAGCAATTCAAATATAGCACATCCAAAACTTAACACTTCATTTGCCTTCTCCCAAACATGGTTCTACACTTTCCCCTATCTCAGTAAATGTCAACTCCACTCTTCTAGTTTCTCAAGTTAAAGAGTCTCACTCACACAACATATTGAGTCCATTTAGGAAATCTTGTCCATTCTACCTTAAGAAGTTATCCAGAATCCAATACCTTTTCACCACCTCCACTGCTACTGCCCTAATAAAAGCCATCAGCATCTCCCTCCTGGGGTACTGCAATAGCTTCCTAACTGCTCTCCCTACTTCCATGTTTGTTTCCCTATACTCTCTTCTCCCCATAGCCAAGAGTAATCTTTTAAGAAACATAACATCATGTCACTCTGCTCAAAACTGTCCAGAGACTTCTCATCTCTTAGAATAAGGAGAAAAACTTTGCCATGGCCCTATGTGGCCTGGCCTTCCATTGTTTTCTGATCATGCCTCCTACCACTCTCATTGTACCCACCATTAGCATATCTTGCCAACTCTGTTCTAGCCATATTGGCCATTTTATGGCTCCTCAGACATGCCTAAGTTCTATTACACTTGCTGCCTGCTCTTCCTGTAAGGCATTTCCCTCAGATATCTACAGGGCTCACACCTTCACTTCCTTCAGTTCTTTGCTCAAATATAGAAGTCTTTCCCTGGCCACCCTATTTAAAACTGCAAATCACCCAAGCACTCCATATGCCCCTCCTTCCTGATTTTTTTTTTTTGCATAGCATTTACCACCTTCTGATATGTCATTTAGTTTATTGTCTCTCTCACCCAACTTGAATGTTACGTCCATGTTGGCAGACATTTTTATCTGTTTTGTTCACTGATGTGTGCCCCGTATCAACAAGAAATTTGTTAAATGAATGACTAATTTTTTTCATTTTAATACTTTATCAGGTGCTACACAGTTTATGCCTGACCCCAAGCTCATGGATCACGGGCAGTCCCATCCAGAAGATGTAGATATGTACAGCACTAGAAGCTGAAATAGTCTGCATAGAGAACTACAAGATGTGTGAAGTTGCGAATAACAATGAAAAAAAACATGTAATGGGTAACTGTGATGCATGGAGTATAGTTTAAGCCAAGTTTTTCCCTTACATCTTCTAATGTACAGTTAGACAAATCACATAAGTGATTAAAACTCAAATTGAATACAATCCGAACAATATTAAATGATCGATGAGGAGGCAGAGATAGAAGTATTAGGATGCATTTGTGATTTTTAAGAGTATTTATAAAAAAATAAAAATAAATATATGAACACTGATGAGACTAAAATCTGAAAAAATACGTGTGTATATATAATTATGTATACATATGCACATATATATTTGCTTTAGCTTTTAAGAATTAATGTCAGCTAACTTAGAATTGTGTGTGGAAGGATGTGTTCCCTCCCTCTCTGTTTTTCATTTCCCAGAGCTAGAATAAAATATCCATATTTTATGACACTTGGGCTTGGCTTTGTCTCTTTGTTTTATTAATGTTAACTCCTCTTAAATGTCCCAAAATACCTCTAACTATTTGAGAGGAACATATGCTACACGGGACCCCCAATGCTGCTTAGCATTCCTTCTACTGGTTCCTGGGTGGTTTCCTATTCTGTTCTCCAGGAGAGGCATTACAGACCTTTTATTCTCAAGCCTCCTATACCTGCCAAAGATGACTGTGTCTCCTATTACATAGAGAAAAAAATAAGTTATTAGACATAGTTTTTCCCAACTTCTTCCCATCTACCTTCAAGACTTACCTCCTTTCAACCATGCATCCCCCTTTTCTAAAGCTAATGCTTCTATTTGTGTTCCTGATCTCCTCCTTTCCTATTTTTTCCAGTACCATATTCCATCCCGTTTAATCTTCAGTCTTTGGTTTCTCTTTTCATTCATTTCGTTTCCTCAATCTCTAAATAGCTTCAGACCTTCTTTATCCAAAGACAACAGTAGCAAAAACCTTTCCCCAATTCTGCCTCTTCCTCTTGAGCTATCTTTTCTTTCTCTTTCCTATGATTTTCAGACTTCATAAAACAGTAATTAATGTCACTTTCTTACTTCCTCTCTTTCAATTCCTAACTTGTGACACCTTGGCCTCTATACCTACTTGAATATTCTGTAATGTTTGACTCTTGACCACTCCCTCCTGAAATTCAGTCCTCCCTTTGGTGTCATTCCTGCTCCTCTTGTTATTCTTCATTCTTCTCTTGCTCTGAATCCCTTAAATGCTGAGGCTTCTCAGGTTGCATTTCTAGTCTTTTCTCATTCTGTGCTCTCTCATTTCCATTCAACATACTTTACTGACTTCAGCCACCATTTATATGTCCTTATTATTTATATTTCCAGCTCCTGTATTTCTTCAGAAGTGTATACCTATCTTTCTAATTATTTGTTAGTCATATCCACCTTATATCCCATAGATATCCTCAATGTCAATAGACTTAAAACTAAATTGTCTCTACATCGCTCTCATTTCTGTGTTTCTCAAATCTTTTCTAACTTCTCTAATCCTTGCTCTCATTCAAGTCTTCTTCATCACTTTCCTGGATTATTACAGTAGCCTCTGGTTAATCTGCCTGCTATCAATCTTGCTTTTTGTCACTTAACAACGCATTCTGCTTATAAGTAACAGTAAACAAGTTAACTGTAGCTTAAATAAATGAGAGTCTATTTAAAGTCTGGGAATTGGTCAGTACAGGGTTGGTATAGTGGCTCATTGGTATCATCAAGGATCTAGACATTTTCTCTTTCCACTCTGCTCTTTAGCATGTTGATTTGTCACCTCATGATCACAAAATGGCTCCTATACCTCTGGGGAACACATACACATTCAGAGTAGGAAGAAGGGTTACAGAAACTGTACCAGATGCTTCTGACCCCCTTTTATCAGAGAAGTAAGTGCTTTCTCAAAACCCTTCTCAAAAGACTTATGTCTATATCTTGACCAGAATTTGTCATGTAAGCCACACTTAGCTCAAGGAAGATTGGCAAATCACATTTTTGTCTATGGAGAGAAAGGCAAGGGGTAAGGGATTTGGAATGGGTGTTGAGTTTAAGCTAACACACAGTATCTGCCACCCTGTTCTTCTAACCCATCTGTCATATTATTGCGACATAGTTATCTTTCTAACAATTGTTATGGGTTAGACTTCTTCCTGAAGTCTTCAGTGGCTAATCATTGCCTACAGAATCAAATCAAGACCCCTTAGTATGACATACAAGGCCCTTCATATATGATCCCAACTAAACTTTAATCCTTCCTTCCCTCTCCCCACCCACCCTACTGCCAATGTATGTTATATTTTATCTATAACTTACCACTTGGTTCTTGAACATGCTTTGCTATTTTATGTCTCTTTTTCTCTGCCTATGTTGGTGTTTTCTCTTAGGATTTTTTCTTTGTCATCCTGCTTCATTCCGACTTCCTACGCATCCTTCAAACCCATCCTTTCTCAGTTCTCCAAGGTAGGATTTAGATGCTCTCTCCTGTACATTCCCTTACATTTGGTATTTATAGCTGTGATAGCCCATACAATTTATTATAAAACTAAAACTAGGTTAGTATTTTTTTCACTTACAAGGCTCCTTGTGGGTATGACTGAATCATATTTGTGTAGCTTTTATGCCCATGAATACCTGGTATGTAGTAGAAACTCACATGTTCTACCATGCTAGTTGTAACATAGAATTATAATTATTTTGGCACCTATCAAAAGGCTTACATTCTACTAGAAAGGATAGAAACATACACAAATACAGTGTTCTATGTAGTATCTTCCCTAAGATAGGTACTACAAAAGAACTATGGATGCTCAGAGATGGAATGTAGTTCTGAGATGAAGTTAAGGAGGCAGTGGTCCTTGATCTGCTCAAGGTGGGGAAGCAGTTCACTTGCTAGTTTTTTGTAGGTAAGCTTTTCAAATTTTAGCTTCAGTATTTTAAATAAATTTTTCTACCTCAGATCTGTTTATGATCAAATACACTGATATTTCATCAAATCCAATAAAAAAGTGCTGCCAGGTCACCTTATCTTTGATAAAGGAGGCAAGAATATACAGTGGAGAAAAGACAGCCTCTTCAATAAGTGGTGCTGGGAAAACTGGACAGGTACATGTAAAAGTATGAAATTAGAACACTCCCTGACACCATACACAAAAATAAACTCAAAATGGATTAAAGATCTAAATCTTAATATAGATCTTAAGGCCAGACACTATCAAACTCTTAGAGGAAAACATAGGCAGGACACTCTATGACATAAATCACAGCAAGATCCCTTTTGACCCACCTCCTAGAGAAATGGAAGTTAAAAACAAAAATAAACAAATGGGACCTAATGAAACGTAAAAGCTTTTGCACAACAAAGGAAACCATAAACAAGACCAAAAGACAACCCTCAGAATGGGAGAAAATATTTGCAAATGAAGCAACTGACAAAGGATTAATCTCCAAAACATACAAGCAGCTCATGCAGCTCAATATCAAAAAAACAAACAACCCAACCCATACAGATTGCCAACAAACACATGAAAGAATGCTCAACGTCATTAATCATTAGAGAAATGCAAATCAAAACTGCAATGAGATATCATCTCACACCAGTCAGAATGACCATCATCAAAAAATCTAGAAACAATAAATGCTGGAGAGGGTGTGGAGAAAAGGGAACACTCTTGCACTGTTGGTGGGAATGTAAATTGATACAGCCACTATGGAGAACAGTATGGAGGTTCCTTAAAAAACTACAAATACGACAGAACTACCATACGACCCAGCAATCCCACTACTGGGCATATACCCTGAGAAAACCATAATTCAAAAAGAGTCATGTACCAAAATGTTCATTGCAGCTCTATTTACAATAGCCAGGACATGGAAGCAACCTAAGTGTCCATCATCGGATGAGTGGATAAAGAAGATGTGGCACGTATATACAATAGAATATTAGCCATAAAAAGAAACGAAATTGAGTTATTTGTAGTGAGGTGGATGGACCTAGAGTCTGTCATAGAGAGTGAAGTAAGTCAGAAAGAGAAAAACAAATACAGTATGCTAACACATATATATGGAATCTAAGAAAAAAAAAAGTTCATGAAGAACCTAGGGGCAAGATGGGAATAAAGACAGACCTATTAGAGAATGGACTTGAGGATATGGGGAGGGGGAAGGGTAAGCTGTGACAAAGTGAGAGAGTGGCATGGACATACATACACTACCAAACGTAAAATAGATAGCTAGTGGGAAGCAGCCGCATAGCACAGGGAGATCAGCTCAGTGCTTTGTGACCACCTAAAGGGGTGGGATGGGGGGGTGGGAGGGAGGGAGATGCAAGAGGGAAGAGATATGAGAACATATGTATATGTATAACTGATTCACTTTGTTATAAAGCAGAAACTAACACACCATTGTAAAGCAATTATACTCCAATAAAGATGTTAAAAAAATAAAAAAGTGCTGCCAGTTGATGATAATACTTATCCCGATTTCAGGTGCGTTACAGTGTAAAAATATAAGCATTTGAAATATAATAAGATATGGTGGATAAAAAATAAATACCCTAAAGCCAAGTGTAAGTTATTTTTGAATTATCTGCTATTTTGGATCGTCAGCTCTGCTACTAGCCATTAGTATATTAGTTTGGATAATGGAAAGTTGACTATATCTGTAAAATCTGTTTCAGAGTAAAAGATCTGCTGAAACGAGAGTTTGTTCACTTGTTGTATTGTACAACACTCAAAATCAAACTGCTGTTGGACTCAGGTGACATTTAAATGTTGGAGCCTGTATTGGGGCAATTTGTGATGAGTCATCTTTCACTCTTCCCCTGCCATGTCCATGAGTTCTTCTCTGTTAAACCTGAACAGATGCCTGCCCTCCTCGGAGGAAAGCTCTAAAGCCCCTCGACGAGTGTAGTAGTCAGTAGAAGCCTGGTTCCAAATGACGACCAGAAAGTGCATGCAGTTTCACTGGCTTCTGATGGCTATCTGTTTAAAAACAAATGGAGATTACTGTTACTTGAAAGTATAATCTTCATTAGCACATTTATTTTATTAAAGGTCTACTGTATGCAAGGCACTGTGTGTGTGTAAAATACTCCCAAAAAATAATACAATAGTTATCTCTTGGACTTCTCTAAATCTGTAAAAAGAAAAAAAGTCCTGTCAAGTTATAAAATACTTTCTTTAAAAGTCCAAAACACATTTGCAAAGTCTACTCATTGGTTTTCTATAAATCTACTTCACTATTTTTATTCTTTATTCTATAGAAAAAGTTTACCTAAAATTCTCATGTGTATTTCCAAAATATAAAAGAATCTTTTTATACTGTTCTCATATTCATACGGTAGACCTATTTTATGGGTAAAATTGCCTTCTAAGCTCCCTTTTGCTTACTTCTGCTTTGTAGCAAAAAGGTATATAATGTGGTTGTGGGTTATATAGAACACAACTCTTAATTAAACATAACTCAATTATGACCTGTATGAATATCTATTTTGAAGATCCAGTGTAATTAAAATAAAAAATTAAGTATATTTTGAGATTATGTTCAGATGTTAAGGTAAATTATCTAAGTTATGCCATGTTAAATAATAACATTTGATGAACAAAAGGATAGCATATAGAATAATAATACTAACTGTAATATATACCTGACTTAGCCTCTTCAGCATTTCAGCTCCAATACCTAGACCTTTTAAATAGATAATGCAAAATGAAAAAAACATAAGTTGAAAAACTCCATTTAACAAGTTATTTGCTTTACTTTAAACCCTGTATCTGGTTGTTATATATTCGTAGTAGCTTGTGTCAAAATTCAACTCATGAATGTTTTTCATATCTCTTTTTCCTAATTGGCATGTGGTTCCAAAGGTAATGGAAAAGATTTTGGATTTACTTTAAAGATCAGTGAAGAGGAAATGTGTCCCTATCACTATCATCTTATCACAGAATATATTTCTTGTTCATTTTAGACAAACCAACACAAAATGTAAAAGCACGTTTTTAAACATGAAAATATAGCTTTGATAACTTGGCTTATTCAAGCCTTGATGGGAACTAATAAATCTTTTTCTAATCTGTGATTGAGTCTTCACCATATGCAAGGATAACTAGGATAGTGATCAGGCTCATGAAATAGAAATGAGTTACATAAACTAGCTTAAACACATTTATACTAACTCTCCTTAAATTAAAATATACCATTTTAATTTTTAAAGTATAAGTAATACTATAAGTGTTACTTGACCTCGGTAAGCTTGTATGACATAGAGGTCCTCTAGGTAAAGTAACTTGCCAATCCAGGGGTCGTATGTAAAGTAGTACATGGCAAATCCAACAGTCACTTTGCCTAGGAAGAGGAAAGAGAGGGTATAAAGAGGTTAATGCTTTGAATCTTGTAATGTTCTTTCCTCCAAAATAACTATTAAAGTAATAAAAGCTTGCTGGACAAAATTTCAAGCAATACAGAAATGTATAATGTAGGAGGTTTAAGTCCTTTATAATACAAACTTTAAGAGATAACCCATCTTTTAACAGTGTGGAGTATATTCTTCCTAAATTTTTTTTCTATGCATTTACAAACATAAGTACATACCATACATTTTCTCTAAAAAACAAGACTCAATGTATGTACTTACGCTCTTCTCCTCTGCTTAATAGTAGTTATAAGCTATCAAACTGTACTTTGTTTTCAGGATAGAGAAAATATACTCTAGATTAAATTGAAAAAGGAAGGTTTATTTTACCTGATGGTTTTTGATGATTGTGTACTTCTGCAATCAAGCAGTAGAAAAGGGGATTGTCCCCAAAGCCACCCCTGAGTACATCTGAAATATCAATTCACATAAAATATGTTAGAAAATTTACAGTAGAGAAAAGGAAGATGGTGGAGTTGGCAGCACCAGAATTCCTTTCTTCACCTATACAACAACTGTACTGGCATAAACTGCCTGAAGTGAATATTTTGTAACACTATAGTTTATTTGAATACTTACAATTTCCAGAGGACAGCTTGGCTGGTAAACTGCAGTTAATTTTGGCAAAATTCAGCCATCAGCCCAGTGGTGGCTTCCAAGCACACACCCCCTACTCCATCATGTCCTACCTCATCTCATGGCAGACAACTGTAGGGACTGCTGAGACTCCTGAATTGCTGGAGTGGATTGCTACTCTCAATGCTGAGGTGAGGACTTGGAGCCTGGCTGCCATTTTTCTAACATCCATCAACTAAAGCAGCTTTCAGGAGATTTAAAGGAGCCACACCAGTTTTGTTAGACATTCAAAAACAACCATGTATACAGGAGAATCTAGAAAGCCACCATGCATGATCAGGGAAAGACACAGACTTAGAAAAGACTTGAAAGTACCTTTAAACATTTAACTCAGATTGATCTCTGACACAGGCACCCTATAACAATAAAAAAACAGCCAATCCTGGAGAAGCAAGAGAATTTGATTTCAAGAGTTAACACATTATAAGATTAAAATGTCCAGTTTTCAACAACAAAAAATCACAGTGCATACAAAGAAACTGGAAAGTATAGCTCATTCAAAGGAACCAAGTAAATTAACAGAAAACATACCTGAGGAACCCCAGATGTCAGACTTACTAAACAATGACTTTAAAACAACTGTCTTAAAGGTGCTAAAAGAGCTAAAGGGTGACATGCACAAAGACAAGAAAATATATTTTGTATAAACAAAATAGGAATATCAATAAATAGAAATTATAAAAAAAGAATGCCCATTAAAAAACTCTGAAGTTGAAAAGTATAATAAATGAGAAGTGCACTCTAGGGGTTCAAAATCAGAATTTCTAAGCAAGCAGAAGAAAGAATGAGTTAACTTGAAGATAGGACAATTGAAATTATCAAGTCTGAGGGAAAAAAAGATGAAGAAAAGCAAAGAGCCTAAGTTATCTGTGGAACACCATCAAATGGACCAAGATACAAATTATGGGACTCTCAGAAGAAGAGAGAGAAAGGAAAAAAGAATATTTGAATAACAACTGAAAACTTCCCAGATTTGATGCAAGACATCAATCTACAAATCCAAGTTCAACAAACTCCAAGTGGTATAAACCCCAAAAAGTCAACACCAAGACATGTAATCAAACTGTTGAAAGACAAAGAGAAAATCTTGAAAGCAGCAAGGCAGAAGTAACTTGTCACATACAATGGATCTTCAGTAGGATTATCATCTGATTTCTCATCGGAAACCTTGGAAGCCAGAAGGCAGTGGATTGATATACTCAAAGTACTGGGGACAGGGAAGGAAGGGAGAAGTGCAGAAACTTTTCAACCAAGAATTCTATATCCACCAAAACTGTCCTTCAAAAATGAAGGAGAAATTAAGATATCCCCAGACTCACCACCCCCCAAACAAAGAACCTGAGGAAGTTTATTATCTCCAGACCTGCCCTGCATAAAATGCTAAAAGGAGTCCTTCAGGTTGAAATGGAAGGAAAATAGGTAGTAACTCAAAGCCATATGAAGAAATAAAGATAAAGGTTATGGTGCCTAGTTAAAGGTAAATACATGGGCAATTATAAAGAACTAGTGTTATTTTAAATTTGTTTGTAGTTCTTTTTATTTTCTACATGATTTAAAAGGCAAGTGCATAAAATTAGTCATTAATGTGTGTTCTTGGGCACACAATGTATAAAGATGTAATCTGTGACATCAGTAACATAAAAGGGGAATTGACGTGTACAGGAGAAGAGTTTTTGTATGCTATTGAAATCAAGCTAGTATAAATTCAAATTTTATTGTTATAACTTTAAGATGTTAAATGTAATCCCCACAATAACAAAAAAGAAAATGTCTATAGAATATACACATAAGGAAATGAGAACATTTTACTACAAAAATCAACTAAATACAAAAGAAGGTAGCAATGTTGGAAATGAAGGACAAAAAACTATATAGAAAACAAATAGGAAAATGTCAGAAGTCCCTCCTTATCAGTAATTACTTTAAATGTAATGGATTAAATGCTCTAATCAAAAGAGAGATTAGCAGAATGAACTTTTAAAAATGATCCAAGGGAGAGGAGCAAGATGGCGGAAGAGTAAGACGCGGAGATCACCTTCTTTCCCACAGATACAGTAGAAACACATCTACACGTGGAACTGCTCCTACAGAACATCTACTGAACGCTGGCAGAACACATCAGACCTCCCAAAAGGCAAGAAAATCCCCACTTACTTGGGTAGGGCAAAAGAAAAAAGAAATAACAGAGACAAAAGAATTGGGACGGGACCTGCGCCAGTGAGAGGGAGCCGTGAAGGAGGAAAGGTTTCCACACACTAGGAAGCCCCTTCGTGGGCAGAGACTGCGGGTGGCAGAGGGGGGAAGCTTCGGAGCCACGGAGGAGAGCACAGCCACAGGGGTGTGGAGGGCAAAGCGGAGAGATTCCTGCACGGAGGATCGGTGCTGAGTAGCACTCACCAGCCCAAGAGGCTTGTCTGCTCAGCCGCCGGGGCGGGCGGGGCTGGAAGCTGAGGCTCAGGCTTCGGTGCTAGCCGGGAGGGAGTCCGGGAAAAAGTCTGCAGCTGCCGAAGAGGCAAGAGACTTTTTCTTGCCTCTTTGTTTTGCGGTGCGCAAGGAGAGGGGATTCAGAGCGCCACCTTAACGAACTCCAGAGACGGGCGCGAGCCGTGGCTATCAGCGCGGATCCCACAGCAACAGGGGCGCAGAGTGAAAAACGGAGAGATTCCCGCACAGAGGCTCAGCGCCGAGCAGCGATCACCAGCCCGAGAGGCTTGTCTGCTCACCCGCCGGGGCGGGCAGGGGCTGGGAGCCGAGGCTTGGATTTCAGTCGGATCGCAGGGAGAAGACTGGGGCTGGTGGCGTGACACAGCTTGAGGGGGGCTAGTGCGCCACAGCTAGCCGGGAGGGAGCCCGAGAAAAAGTCTGCAGCCGCCGAAGAGGCAAGAGACTTTTTCTTGCCTTTTTGTTTTGTGGTGCGCAAGGAGAGGGGATTCAGAGCGCCACCTAAACAAACTCCAGAGACGGGCGCGAGCCGTGGCTATCAGCGTGGACCCCAGAGGCGGGCACGAGCCGTGGCTATCAGCGTGGACCCCAGAGGCGGGCGCGAGCCGTGGCTAACAGCGCGGAACCCAGAGACAGGAGCGAGCCGCGGTAATCAGCGCGGACCACAGAGACGTGCAGGAGACGCTAGGGCTGCTGCTGCTGCCACCAAGAAGCCTGTGTGCGAGCGCAGGTCACTCTCCACACCGCCCCTCCCGGGAGCCGGTGCAGCTCGCCGCTGCCAGGCTCCCGTGGTCCGGGGACAACTTCCCTGGGGGAACGCACGGTGCGCCTCAGGCTGCTGCAATGTCACGCCGGACTCTACCGCCGCAGGCTCGGCCCACATCCGTACCCCTCCCTCCCCCCGGCCTGAGTGAGCCAGAGCCCATGAAGAAGCTGCTCCTTTAACCCCGTTCTGTCTAGGCGGGGAATGGACGTCCTCAGGCGACCTACATGCAACGGCGGGTCCAAATCCAAAGCTGAACCCCGGGAGCTGTACGAACAGAGAAAGGGAAATCTCTCCCAGCAGCCTCAGAAACAGCAGATTAAAGCTCCACAAACAACTTGATGTGCCTGCATCTGTTGAATAACTGAATAGACAACGAATCATCCCAAATTCAAGAGGTGGACTTTGGGAGCAGACTATATTAATTTTTCACCTTTTCCTTTTTTTGTGAGTGGATATGTGTATGCTTCTCAGTGATATTTGTCTGTATAGCTTTGCTTTCACCATTAGTCCTAGGGTTAGGTCCGTCCATTTTTTTGTTTTTTGGTTTTTTTTTTTACTTAAAATTTTTTTTTTCCTAATAAATATTTTCTTAATAATTTTTTCCTTATTTTCTATTTTTAGAAATTAAAAAAAAATTTAATAAGTTTTTTCATATTTTTTATTTTAAAAACTTAAATTTTTTTTTCTTAATAAATTCTTTTTCTTAATAATTTTTTCTTATTTTTTATTATAAAAAATTAATAAATCTATCTTTAAAAATTAAAAAAAAATTTCTGAATACATTCACTCTTAATAATTTTTTTTCTTATTTTTTATTATAATAGATTTATTTTATTTTATTTTATCCTCTTTCTTTCTATTTTTTTCTCCCTTATACTCTGAGCTGTGTGGATGAAAGGCTCTTGGTGCTCCCCCCATGCATCAGGCCTGTGCCTCTGAGGTGGGAGAGCCAACTTCAGGACACTGGTCCACAAGAGGCCTCCCAGCTCCACGTAATACCAAATGGTGAAAATCTCTCAGAGATCTCCATCTCAACATCAAGACCCAGCTTCACTCAGCGACCAGCAAGCTACAGTGCTGAACACCCTATGCCAAACAACTAGCAAGACAGGAACATAGCCGCATCCATTAGCAGAGAGGTTGCCTAAAATCATAATAAGGCCACAGACACCCCAAAACACACCACCAGACGTGGACGTGCCCACCAGAAAGACAAGATCCAACCTCATCCACCAGAACACAGGCACTAGTCCCCTCCACCAGGAAGCCTACACAACCCACTGAACCAACCTTAGCCACTGGGGACAGATACCAAAAACAATGGGAACCACGAACCTGCAGCCTGTGAAAAGGAGACCCCAAACACAGTAAGATAAGCAAAATGAGAAGACAAAAAAACACACAGCAGGTGAAGGAGCAGGGTCAAAACACACCAGACCTAACAAATGAAGAGGAAACAGGCAATCTACCTGTAAAAGAATTCAGAATAATGATAATAAAGATGATCCAAAATCTTGGAAATAGAATAGACAAAATGCAAGAAACATTTAACAAGGATGTAGAAGAACTAAAGAGGAACCAAGCAATGATGAAAAACACAATAAATGAACTTAAAAATACTCTAGACGGGATCAATAGCAGAATAACTGAGGCAGAAGAACGGATAAGTGACCTGGAAGATAAAATAGTGGAAATAACTACTGCAGAGCAGAATAAAGAAAAAAGAATGAAAAGAACTGAGGACAGCCTAAGAGACCTCTGGGACACCATTAAATGCAACAACATTCGAATTATAGGGGTCCCAGAAGAAGAAGAGAAAAAGAAAGGGACTGAGAAAATATTTGAAGAGATTATAGTTGAAAACTTCCCTAATATGGGAAAGGAAATAGTTAATCAAGTCCTGGAAGCACAGAGAGTCCCATACAGGATAAATCCAAGGAGAAACACGCCAAAACACATATTAATCAAACTCTCAAAAATTAAATATAAAGAAAACATATTAAAAGCAGCAAGGGAAAAACAACAAATAACACACAAGGGAATCCCCATAAGGTTAACAGCTGAACTTTCAGCAGAAACTCTGCAAGCCAGAAGGGAGTGGCAGGATATACTTAAAGTGATGAAGGAGAAAAACCTACAACCAAGGTTACTCTACACAGCAAGGATCTCATTCAGATGTGATGGAGAAATTAAAACCTTTACAGACAAGCAAAAGCTGAGAGAGTTCAGCACCACCAAACCAGCTTTACAACAAATGCTAAAGGAACTTCTCTAGGCAAGAAACAAAAGAGAAGGAAAACACCTGCAACAACAAACCCAAAACATTTAAGAAAATGGGTATAGGAACATACATATCAATAATTACCTTAAATGTAAGTGGATTAAATGCCCCCACCAAAAGACACAGACTGGCTGAATGGATACAAAAATAAGACCCATATATATGCAGTCTACAAGAGACCCACTTCAGACCTAGAGACACATACAGACTGAAAGTGAGGGGATGGAAAAAGATATTCCATGCAAATGGAAATCAAAAGAAAGCTGGAGAAGCAATTCTCATATCGGACAAAATAGACTTTAAAATAAAGACTATTACAAGAGACAAAGAAGGACACTATATAATGATCAAGGGATCGATCCAAGAGGAAGGTATAAAAATTGTAAATATTTATGCACCCAACATAGGAGCACCTCAATACATAAGGCAAATACTAACAGCCATAAAAGGGGCAATTAACAGTAACACAATCATAGTAGGGGACTTTAACACCCCACTTTCACCAATGGACAGATCACCCAAAATGAAAATAAATAAGGAAACACAAGCTTTAAATGATACATTAAACAAGATGGACTTAATTGATATTTCTAGGACATTCCACCCAAAAACAACAGAATACACATTTTTCTCAATTGCTCATGGAACATTCTCCAGAATAGATCATATACTGGGTCACAAATTAAGCCTCGGTAAATTTAAGAAAATTGAAATCGTATCAAGTATCTTTTCCCACCACAATGCTATGGACTAGATATCAATTACAGGAAAAGATCTGTAAAAAATACAAACACATGGAGGCTACACAATACACTACTTAATAACGAAGTGATCATTGAAGAAATCAAAGGGGAAATCAAAATATACCTAGAAACAAATGACAATGGAGACACGACGACCCAAAACCTATGGGATGCAGCAAAAGCAGTTCTAAGAGGGAAGTTTATAGCAATACAAGCCTACATCAAGAAACAGGAAACATCTCGAATAAACAACCTAAACTTGCACCTAAAGCAATCAGAGATAGAAGAGCAAAAAAACCCCAAAGCTAGCAGAAGGAAAGAAATCTTAAAGATCAGATCAGAAATAAATGAAAAAGAAATGAAGGAAACAATAGCAAAAATCAATGAAACTAAAAGCTGATTCTTCGAAAAGATGAACAAAATTGACAAACCATTAGCCAGACTCATCAAGAGAAAAAGGGAGAAGACTCAAATCAATAGAATTAGAAATGAAAAAGGAGAAGTAACCACTGACACTGCAGAAATACAAACGATCATGAGAGATTACTACAAGCAACTCTATGCCAATAAAATGGACAACTTGGAAGAAATGGACAAATTCTTAGAAATGCACAACCTACCGAGACTGAACCAGGAAGAAATAGAAAATATGAACAGACCAATCACAAGCACTGAAATTGAAACTGTGATTAAAAATCTTCTAAACAAACAGAAGCCCAGGACCAGATGGCTTCATTGGCGAATTCTATCAAACATTTAGAGAAGAGCTAACACCTATCGTTCTCAAACTCTTCCAAAATATTGCAGAGGGAGGAATACTTCCCAATTCATTCTACGAGGCCACCATCACCCTGATACCAAAACCAGACAAAGATGTCACAAAGAAAGAAAACTACAGGCCAACATCACTGATGAACATAGAGGCAAAAATCCTCAACAAAATACTAGCAAACAGAATCCAACAGCATATTAAAAGGATTATACACCATGATCAAGTGGGGTTTATTCCAGGAATGCAAGGATTCTTCAATATACGCAAATCAATCAACGTGATACATCATATTAACAAACTGAAGGAGAAAAACCATATGATCATCTCAATAGATGCAGAGAAAGCTTTCGACAAAATTCAACACCCATTTATGATAAAAGCCCTGCAGAAAGTAGGCATAGAGGGAACTTTCCTCAACATAATAAAGGCCATATATGACAAACCCACAGCCAACATTGTCCTCAATGGTGAAAAACTGAAACCATTTCCACTATGATCAGGAACAAGACAAGGTTGCCCACTCTCACCACTATTATTCAACATAGTTTTGGAAGTGTTAGCCACAGCAATCAGAGAAGAAAAAGAAATAAAAGCAATCCAAATCGGAAAAGAAGAAGTAAAGCTGTCACTGTTTGCAGATGACATGATACTATACATAGAGAATCCTAAAACTGCCACCAGAAAACTACTAGAGCTAATCAATGAATTTGGTAAAGTAGCAGGATACAAAATTAATGCACAGAAATCTCTTGCATTCCTATATACTAATGATGAAAAATCTGAAAGTGAAATTAAGAAAACACTCCCGTTTACCATTGCAACAAAAAGAATAAAATATCAAGGAATAAACCTACCTAAGGAGACAAAAGACCTGTATGCAGAAAATTATAGGACACTGATGAAACAAATTAAAGATGATACAAATAGATGGAGAGATATACCATGTTCTTGGATTGGAAGAATCAACATTGTGAAAATGACTCTACTACCCAAAGCAATCTACAGATTCAATGCAATCCCTATCAAACTACCACAGACATTTTTCACAGAACTAGAACAAAAAATTTCACAATTTGTATGGAGACACAAAAGACCCCGAATAGCCAAAGCAATCTTGAGAACAAAAAATGGAGCTGGAGGAATCAGGCTCCCTGACTTCAGACTATACTACAAAGCTACAGTCATCAAGACAGTATGGTACTGGCACAAAAACAGAAATATAGATCAATGGAACAGGATAGAAAGCCCAGAGATAAACCCACGCACATATGGTCACCTTATCTTTGATAAAGGAGACAAGCATATACAGTGGAGAAAAGACAGTCTCTTCAATAAGTGGTGCTGGGAAAATTGGACAGGTACATGTAAAAGTATGAAAATAGAACACTCCCTGACACCATACACAAAAATAAACTCAAAATGGATTAAAGACCTAAATGTTAAGCCAGACACTATCAAACTCTTAGAGGAAAACTTAGGCAGAACACTCTATGACATAAATCGCAGCAAGACCCTTTTTGACCCAGCTCCTAGAGAAATGGAAATAAAAACACAAATAAACAAATGGGACCTAATTAAACTTAAAAGCTTTTGCACAGCAAAGGAAACCATAAACAAGACCAAAAGACAACCCTCAGAATGGGAGAACATATTTGCAAATGAAGCAACTGACAAAGGATTAATCTCCAAGATTTACAAGCAGCTCATGCAGCTCAATAACAAAAAAACAAACAACCCAATCCAAAAATGGGCAGAAGACCTAAACAGACATTTCTCCAAAGAAGATATACAGATGGCCAACAGACACATGAAACAATGCTCAACATCCTTAATCATTAGAGAAATGCAAATCAAAACTACAATGAGGTATCATCTCACACCAGTCAGAATGGCCATCATCAAAAAATCTAGAAACAATAAATGCTGGAGAGGGTGTGGAGAAAAGGGAACACTCTTGCACTGTTCGTGGGAATGTAAATTGATACAGCCACTATGGAGAACAGTATGGAGGTTCCTTAAAAAACTAAAAATAGAAGTACCATACGACCCAGCAATCCCACTACTGGGCATATACCCTGAGGAAACCATAATTCAAAGAGTCATGTACCAAAATGTTCATTGCAGCTCTATTTACAATAGCCAGGACATGGAAGCAACCAAAGTGTCCATCATCGGATGAATGGATAAAGAAGGTGTGGCACATATATTCAATGGAATATTACTCAGCCATAAAAAGAAATGAAATGGAGGTATTTGTAATGAGGTGGATGGAGTTAGAGTCTGTCATACAGAGTGAAGTAAGTCAGAAAGAGAAAAACAAATACAGTATGCTAACACATATATATGGAATCTAAGGGGAAAAAAAAGCACATGAAGAACCTAGTGGCAAGATGGGAATAAAGACACAGACCTACTAAAGAATGGACTTGAGGATATGGGGTGGGGGAGGGGTGAGATATGACAGGGTGAGAGAGTGTCATGGACATATATACACTACCAAATGTAAAATAGATAGCTAGTGGGAAGCAGCCGCATAGCACAGGGAGCTCAGCTCGGTGCTTTGTGACCACCTAGAAGCGTGGGATAGGGAGGGTGGGAGGGAGGCAGACGCAAGAGGGAAGAGATATGGGAACATATGTATATGTATAACTGATTCACTTTGTTTTAAAGCAGAAACTAACACACCATTGTAAAGCAATTATACTTCAATAAAGATGTTAAAAAAAATTTTTTTTTTAAATGATCCAACTATATGCTGTCTGTAAGAGACTTACTTTAGATTAAGAAAAAAAAAACGCACAAGAAGGTTGATAGTGAAATGATGGAAAAAGACATTTCATGAAAATAGTAATCAAAAGAAAGCTGGGATGGCTGTACTAATATAAGACAAAATAGACTTTAAGTAAAAAACTCTTACTGCAGAGAAGGATATTATATAGTGATAGAAGGTTCAATTTTCCAAGAAGATATAACATTTATAAACATTTATGCACCAAA
Organism: Balaenoptera ricei; assembly: GCF_028023285.1. Taxonomy (NCBI): domain Eukaryota; kingdom Metazoa; phylum Chordata; class Mammalia; order Artiodactyla; family Balaenopteridae; genus Balaenoptera; species Balaenoptera ricei. Next base: position 75,939,186 of record NC_082660.1, read on the forward strand.
CATCAGAGCTCCAAAATATATGAAGCAAATATTGACAGAATTGAAGATAGAAAGAGACAGCTCTAAAATAATACTAGGAAACTTCATTACATCAATTTCAATAATGTACTGAACAAACAGACCAATGATAAATATGTTAATAGATTATTTGAACAAAACTATAGATCAATTGGACCTAACAGAAATATACAGTGCATCCCAACCAACAACATAATATACATTTTTTTCTTGAACTTTCTCTAGGATAGACCATATGTTAGGCCAAAAAGCAAGTCTTAATACATTTTGAAAGATTGAAACCATACAAAGTACCTTTTCCAATCACAATGGATTGAAACTAGAAACTGATAGAAGGAAACTAGGAAATTCACAAATATGTGGAAATTAAACAATGCACTCAAACAACTTTGGCTCAAAGTAGAAATAACAAGAGAAATTATAAAACAGAGATAAATGAGAATGAAAGCAATATATAAAACTTATGGGATGCAGTGAAAGAAGTGCTCAGAAGGGAACTTATAGTTGTAAATTCCAACATTAAAAAAGGAAGGGAGGGAGGGAGGGAAAGAAAGGAAAGGAAAGGAAGAAATAAAGGAAAGAAAGAAAGAAAAAGAAAGGAAGGAAGGAAGGAAAGAAAGAAGGGAAGAAAGGGAAGGAAGGGAAGGAAGGGAAGGAAGGAGGAAGAAAGATCAAGCCATGACCTAACCTTACACATTAAAAACTAGAAAAAGGAGTAAGCTAAGCTCAAAGCTAGCAGAAAAAAAGGCAAATAAATATCTCTTATTAATACAGATACAAAAATACTCAACAAAATAGCAAATTGAACTCAACAGCATATTAAAAGGATCATTCACTATGACCGTGTGATTCATCCTAGGAACGAAAGGATGGTTCAACATAAGGAAATCAATCAAAGGGGAGAAAAAACACATGACCATCTCAATTGGTGCAGAAAAGGCAATTGACAAAATCCAACACCCTTTTATGATGAAAGCCCTTAGAAAACTAGGAATAGAGGGAAATTCCTCAACATGATAATGGGTACCTATTTTTAAAAAGAGTTTACTTTAATGGTGAGTGACTGAAAGCATTCCCCCTAATATTAGGAACAAGACAAGGATGCCCACTCTCACCACTGCTATTCAACATTGTACTGGAAGTTATAGCTAGAGCTGTTAGACAAGAAAAAGAAATAAAAGCCATCCAAATTAGAAAGGAAGAGGTAAAATTCTCTCTATTTGCAGATGACATGATCCTACTGATTGACAATCCCAAAGAATCCAAAAGAAAGCTATTAACACTAATAAATTAATTCATTAAAGTTGCAGGCTACAAGATCAACAAACAAAAATCAGTTTTATTTCTATACACCAGCAAAGAACAAACCAAAAAGTACATTTAAAAAGCAATTCCATTTACAATCGCCTCTAAAATAATTAAATACCTAGGAAAGAATCTACACAAGGAGGTGAAACACTTGCATACTAAAAACTATAAAACATTGCTGAAAGAAGTTAAAGACCTAAATAAATTAAAAGATAGCCCGTGTTCATAGATAAGACTTAACATTGTTAAGATGTCAGTAGTACCCAAAGTGATCTAAAGATTCAATGTCGTCCCTATCAAAATTCTAACATCCTTTTTTACAAGAGTGGTAAAGCTGATCCTCAAATTCATTTAGAATTCCAAGTGTATAATTTTATACAGACTTTCCTTGACCTACAATAGGGTTACATCCTGATAAACCCATCATAAGGTGAAAATGTCATAAAAGTCAAAAATGCATTTAGTACACCTAACCTATCAAACATCATAGCTTAGCCTAACCTACCTTAAACCTGCTCAGAGCACTTGCATTAGCCTAGAGTTGGGCAAAATCATCTAACACAAAGCCTATTTTATAATAAAGTGTCAAATATCTCATGTAATTTATTGAATACTAAGTGAAAACAGAATGGTTGTATGGGTACAGAATGGTTGTAAGTGTATCAGTTATTTACCCTCATGATCACATGGCTGACTAGGAGCTGTGGCTCACTGCTGCTACCCAGCATCATAAGAGAGTATCCTATTGCATATAGCTAGCCCAGGAAAAAGACAAAATTCAAAATTTGAGGTACAGTTTCTACTGAATGTGTATTGCTTTATAAAGTCGAAAAATTGTTCAAAGTCGTACATAAGTAAGTCAGGGACTGTCTGTACACTTTAATCATCTCTTCTCTCAGTGTTCACATTTCCTGCCTAAAATGTTGCAATTCATCATAAAACACTAGCATTGGGTATTAATATTGCTGGCTCTCAAAATGTAGTAAATATCTTGAAAATAGTTTTAAGTCATTTTGCTTTTATCCATTTCATCCTATCAAGCTACTACTAACATTGGGCATTAAATTATATTGTATTTGACCAACTACACTTCTCATTTTACATTTCCAAAATTAGTTGAAATTTATTGCCACTGTAAAGATGTAAAAGCTCTTAACTATCAATTTCATACTTTAAAAATGAGGAAAATATAAAATAGTGGTGCACTGACAAAGCTATTAAACAATAGCTTTTTATACAAACTTTTGCCCTGTATATCTAAATACTATTAATGACAACTTCTTTGTGTACCAAGGACAGCAGTGTCCACATATCTAGGTACAAGTAGTGCTTTGTGCATACATTATGCCATTCTTCTTTTTCTAGCTCTGAAAATACCATAAAACATCTTACCCTTTGCTGTTAACTTCATTGCATCTAGCATGTTTTCACAGGCAGCCAATTCCTGTCAAAGTAGAGAAAACTTTCAGTTTATGGTTTAGTAACAAATTTTTTTTAATTATTAATTTTTTTTTTTTTTTTTTTTTTTTTTGGCTGTACTGAGCGCCTTGTGGGATCTTAGTTCCCTGACCAGGGATTGAACCTGGGCCACGGCAGTGAAAGTGCCAAGTCCTAACCAGTAGACCACCAGAGAATTCCTAGTAACAAATTCTAAAGATGATAAGCATGAAGCTTTTATTGAGCATTTATTAACATATGATGTCCTGGGTAGTATTAAAAGTGAGTCAGACTTAACTCCAGTCATCTAGAAACTTAAAATCCAAAACAGCATATGCAACAAGAGAATATATATAGAGAAGATTAACTATGTCAATACATCATTCCTGTGAAGGTCAACTGTCTAGGTAACTAGCTTGAATACAACCAGAAATCAGGAAGTAAAGCCAAAAGTTTTTCTGAGCATTCAAGGTAGATATCACAAAGTCTATGTATTATAAAGCTCATAGATTTTACGGAGAAGTCTGTTGTGTTTGCTTGTGAGGTGTTCTTCCCAATTTAACTTTAGACTCTGTTTATTTGGCTTTTTAAAATAATTCTACACATTCAAATCAATTCTTCATAGTTTGGATCTCAAGCTTGGAAGGGCAATCCCCACTTTGGGATTATAAAAATAGTCACTTTTGTTCCCTTCTTAATTTTTTTTATTTTTTCCAGTTTTATTAAGATATAACTGACATGTAACATTGTATTAGTCCAAGGTGGGCAACGTAATGATTTGATGTATGTATATATTGTGAAATGATTACCACGATAAGGTTAGTTAACATCAATGATCTCACATAGTTACAATTTATTTCTTGTGATGAGAACTTTTAAGATCTACTCTCTTAATAACTTCCAAATATACACTATGGTTTTTTTAGCTATAGTCACCATACTGTACATGACATCCCCAGAGCTTATTTATCTTATACCTGGAAACCTTTACCTTTTAACTACCTTCACCCATTTCCCCCACCCCTACCTCCCCCCTGTAGCAACCACCAATCTGTTTTAAATTCCTTATATTAATTTTATTAATTTAGTTTTGTTTGTGTGTGTGTATGTAAGAAGTAAGGTGGAATTTCACCTTTATCTTTTTCTCCCAGTTATCCCAACACTGTTTATTTAATAACCCATCTTTTATTAACTGACTTGAAGTGTCCATTTTATCATGTACTACATTCTCATATATACTGAACAGAATTTCTGGACTCTCCATTCTGTTCCAATGATCTATCTCTGCATCTATGGTAATAGATTACCATAGTATTTTAATTACTTACAGCTTTATAATATCTGATAGGGATCATCTCCCCTCATCGCTCTTCTTTTTGGAATTTTTCTAGAAACAGTCACATGTTTAATCTTCCATGTGAAAATTTGGGGATTTTGACTGGAATTGCATTAAATTTATAATGGAAAAAATGTATAAAATATATAAGGAAGACAGCAAGGGCCAGATTATGTACAGCATTGCTAAGAAATTTGGATTTTATTCTCAGTACAACCAGAGCCCAATGGAATTTGAGCATCTTGGCTGCTGTTTTGAGCACCTTCCCTAAGACACTGTACGCTCTTTGAGGGCAGGGGCTATAATTTAATAATCTGATATCCCTTATAGTACTTAGCACATGGCCTTCCCCTAGTATGCACTCAATGTTTGCATAAAGAACAAAAATCAGATATTAATAGTACACAGTCCTTCTTATGGATCACCAATGGTCCAAAAACCACAGTTTGAGAACCACCATAATAAAAGGCTTTAAATGGAAAGTCTGGTAAGCAAGAAGTTATAGCTGCCTAGCCATAAAGTGACTAGATCCCCAAATAATGCTGTGGTGTGGTGATTAAGAATAGGATAAAACAGATTCATACAAAGGATGGTTGGAAGAATTTTAGTGGCGGGACAGTAAGTAAAACCTGCAAAATACTCAGTTAAGGAATGAGTATTTATATATATGAGTTTTATATATATGTGTGTAATATATATATGTATATATATATATATATATATATATATATATTACACATATATATGTAGATGGAAACAGTTTGTAGATGGCAAACTCTCGTAAATCCCTTGCAAAGCAAAGAGAGAATGCTTTGAAAACTTATCAATGAACAGGAGTTAGGGTGAATGGACATGTATGTATCAGAGAATAACATCCCAAAGCTAATTAATCATTATATTCATGTCTGTGATACAGAGTAATTTAGCTTTTCTATTATTTTTCTACAGTGAACATTCATTAGAATTATTTCCAAGAAACATCTAGTGTATATTCAGGTACATGAGGCAAATTCAAAAGTAAATGTGGCTAGGAACTTCACAGATACAGGTTCACTGAACTCGGAGAATCTAGTGATATATTTTTCCCTTGGTGATAACAATGGGCACTGTTTGGAAAGATAAGGAAGGTAAGTTTTCTGGATAGAAAGATTCACTGTTGTTCAATAATAAATTTATTAATTGCCAACTGGGTGTCAGATACTAAGCTAAGAAAAAAAAACCTTTAAAATTATTTTCTACCTGGAAAAATGTGCTTCTAGAATAACTAACATGTTGGGCATAGTATTTTGATTGATGACCTAGTCATGCAGATTAATGCCAGTTAGTTAGAGAAATGATGTGGGAGCTTTTGGGGATAGAATAGAATGGAAGGCATGGGAAGAGAGATAACCCAGTTCTTACAGATCTGTAACCAGGCCTAGCATCATTTCAACAGATAGATTTCAGTAGAAAACTTCTGGTATTTTATTTTGTCCATTAAAATACATGCTCTGATCAAAGGGAACAGAAACTTGGCCTAATTTAAATTATATACATATATATGTGGAAACAGTTCCATTACAAAACTCTTTTCCAAGTTTTCCTTACCTATAACCTGTGCCTTGTTCCAGCCACATATTTACTCCTTTAAAAAATCTAGGCTACTGCTTTTATATGGACTTTTATATGGAATTGTTTAGGTTGTGCATTACATACATGATTACCTTGAGTGCCACAGAACTTCAGCACAGTAGCTGAAGTATGGCTAATAGTTTATCACCTTTACTGCACTGGGATGATTTCCAGGAAAATCATTTAAATGAATTTTAAATCAGAAATGTTTAACCCTGCTCCTTGGACTTCTGGGAGGCTATCTGTGGATGGGCTTCAGGAGTCAAAGAACAGTCTGAAATTATATGGAAAATTTGTTGTGGACAAATATTGTTTCCTGGGCAGTCAATCATTAGCTTCTACATGTAGGTGTGGTCTTCAAAGCAAGAGGCCCTACCCTAAAATCTTAGCCATTAATACCTGAAATTCTATCACTGACAGGTCATTCATTTGAGTTAAGCATTCCTTTTATCAAAGATCCTCTTTTAAAGTTAAAATTGAGGAGAAATAAAGATGGCAGAATAGGAGGACATGAAATTCATTGCTCCTCACAAGTACATCAAGAATACATCTACAAATGGAACAGTTCTCATAGACCACCTGCTGAACATTAGCAGAAGACTTTGGACACCTAAAAGACAAGAAAATCCCCTCACAGCTGAGTAGGATGAAAGGAAGAAGAAAAAAAGGAAAAAGGAATCAAAACAGGGACCGGCAACCCTGGTGGGAAGCTGAAAGTGAGGGGAGGTCCCCACGCTCAGATAAACTCCCTCATGGTGGGGAAAGCAGCTGGGACAGAAAAGGACATTCAGGGGATCAAAGGAGAATGCAGTAGATGGTCTGTGGAAGGCAGGACAAAGTAAGAACTGCACGCATGGCCTACACAGCAGCTCTGCACATTCCAGCCTGAGTCGTAAGTCACCTGTTGCGAAGGGGGGCTGTGTGTTGGAAAGTGAGGTTTGGAGCGTGGACCCAGGGAGGGGACAGCTGTTGGCTGTGAAAAGACAGCCTGAAGGGACAGAGTAAGGAGCTCCACAGCCAGGAAAGTCTGCAGAAAAAGCCCGGGACACCATAGAAGCAAGGCATCATTGCTGAGTGGCGTGCAAGGGGCGGAGCCACAATTACAACCCTTTTCCCACCTGCTGGCTTCTTCAGTCTCCACAGCCACTGGGAGAGTCACCCATCTGAGCAACCTTGCCCGCCCCTCAAGCCAAGGCCTCCTCCACCCGTGTAGGCTCTGGGGACCTGAGCACTGCCCATCCCAAAGCCTCCTTGGGAATCAGCCCTGGGCACCCCTGCCTGAAATGGGAGTCCACCAAAGCTGATGGGGGCTGAGTGCTAAAGCATGGGGTTAAGCAAGCAGATCCAGGGACAGGACCAATGTTGGCTGTGCATATATAACAAAGGGGATGGGAGTGAGGGGCTCCACAGGTTGAATGCCCCTAGAGGAAGCATGGTCTACCTAGGAAACAAGGCTCCATTGTTGAGTGGCATGCAAGGGGTCAGGGCCACCACTGCCTCCACATGCCAGCCCCTGCCTCAGCAGGCACTGGGAGGGATTCCCACAAGAGCGAGCACACCCCAGTCTGTTGCAACAGTCTATGCAGCCGCAGGCAATTCACGCACACCCCAGTTGTGGCCGCCGTGCCCCTCCCCGGCCTAAGTGAGTAAGTGTGCCCCAATCAGCCGCTGCTTTCACTCCCTCTCACCAGGGAAAGAAACAGGCACCTGAGGGTGGTGCACACGCAGAAGTGGGGCTAAAACCAAAGCTGAGCACCAGGGGTGGTGTGACTAAGGAAGAGGAATGGAAATCTCTCCATGCAGCTGCACAAGCTGAGGATTAAATCCCCAAGATCAGCTTGGTAAACCCTGAATCTGTGGAGTATGTGGATGGACAAAAAGTGCTCTCACAACTGAGTCTGTTCTAGCTTTAGCAGCAGTGGACTTTGGGGGAAAGTACACACAGGAGTTGGGCCAGCCCAGAGTCTGAGCTGCCCCCACAGTGCCCACAGCAGGTCCAGAGACCTAAATAGAGGTATTGGAGGGCCTACTGGGGAGGCAGGGGTTGGCTCTGGCTCACTGTGGGAGTAAGAACACTGACAGCAGAGAGCCTAGGAAAATATTATTTTTACTATTTCATTTTGTTCAGTTGTGGTTGTTTTTATTATTTATTTATTCTATAAAAAATTTTAATATATTTTTTGATTTTTCTATTTTTACTTTACTTTTTTGTGGTTTTGTGTTTATTTTTGGTTTTGTTCTTTGTTTTTTATATTTTTTTGATCATTTTAATGTATTTGTTTTGTGTTTGCTTTTTTTTTTAGTTTGCTTTCTGTTTTTGTTTTCTTCTTCATTTTTTGTTCTTGTTCATTTAGTCCTTATTGACTATTCTCATTTTTTAATTCTTTTGTATGTTTGTTCTCTTGTTTTTTTTAAATTTTCTTTTAATTTTTCTGTGTGTGTGTAGTGTTGTTATTGCTGCTGTTTGTTTGCTGTTGTTTTTGCTATTTGTCTTGGGTTTTGTTTGTCTGTTGGTTTTCTTTTCTTTTCTTTCCTTTTTCTCTGGCCAAACTGTGCAGCTTGCAGGCTCTTGGTTCCTTGGCCAGTGGCTGGGTCCGAGCCTCCAGAGTGGAGCGCCAAGTCCAGGACACTGGACTGCCAGAGAATTTCTGGCCCCAGGGAATATTATTCAGCATGCACGCTCCTGGAGGAGTCCATATCAACATCAAGACCCAACCCCACACAACTGCCTGCAGGCTCCAGCACAAGACACCTCATACCAAACAACCAGCAAGACAGGAACACAGCCCCAGCCATCAGCAGACAGACTGCCTAAAGTCTTACTAAGCTCACAGACACTCCAAAACACACCACCTGACACGGCCCTGCCCTTCAGAGGGAAAAGACTCAGCTCCACCCACCAGAGTGCAGGTACCAGTCCCTCACACCAGGAAGCCTACACAAGCCCCTGGAGCAACCTCACTCACCAGGGGGCAGACAACAGAAGCAAGAGGAACTGTGACCCTACAACCTGCAGAAGGAGACCATAAACACAATAGGTTAGACAAAATGAAACAATAGAGAAATATGTTGCAGACAAAGGAGCAAGGTAAATCCCACAAGGCCAAATAAACAAAGAGGAAATGGGCAATCTACCTGAAAAAGAATTCAGAATAATGACAGTAAAGATGTTCCAAGATCTCAGAAAGAGAATGGAGGCATGGATCGAGAAGACACAAGAAATGTTTAACAAGCACCTAGAAGAACTAAAGAACAAAATATGAGTGATGAACAACACAATAACTGAAATGAAAGATACACTAGAAGGAATCAATAACAGAATAACTGAGGCAGAAGAACGGATAAGTGAGTTGGAAGATAGAATGGTGAAAATAACAGCTGTGGAGCAGAATAAAGAAAAAAGAATGAAAGGTAATGAAGACAGTCTAAGAGACCTCTGGGACAACATTAAACAACCAACATTCGCATTATAGGGGTACCAGAGGGAGAAGAGAAAGAACCTGAGAAAGTACTTGAAGAGATAATAGCTGAAAACTTCCCTAACATGGGAAAGGAAACAGTCACCCAAATCCAGTAAGGGCAGAGAGTCCCAGGCAGGATAAACCTAAGGAGGAACACACCGAGACACATAGTAATCAAATTGACAAAAATTAAAGATAAAGAAAAAATATTGAAAGCAACAAGGGAATAGCAACAAATAATGTACAAAAGAACTCTAATAGGGTCATCAGGTGATTTCTCAGCAGAAACTCTGCAGGCCAGAAGGGAGTGACATGATATATTCAAATTGACAAAAGGGAAAAACCTAAAACCAAGAATACTCTACCCAGCAACGTTCTCATTCAGATTTGAAGGAGAAATCAAAAGCTTTACAGACAAGCAAAAGCTAAGACAATTGAGCACCACCAATCCAGCTTTACAACAAATGCTAAAGGAACTTCTCTAGGCAGGAAACACAAGAGAAGGAAAAGACCTACAAGAAAAAACCCATGACAATTAAGAAAATGGTAATAGGAACATACATATCGATAATTACCTTAAATGTAAATGGATTAAAGGCTCCAACCAAAAGACACAGACTAGCTGAATGGATCCAAAAACAATACTCATATATATGCTGTCTCCAAGAGACCCACTTCAGACCTAGGGACACACACAGACTGAAAGTGAGGGGATGGAAAAAGATATTCCAAGCAAATGGGAATCAAAAGAAAGCTGGAGTAGCAATACTCATATCAGACAAAATACACCTTAAAATAAAGACTATTACAAGAGACAAGGAAGGACACTACATAATGATCAAGGGATCAACCCAAGAGGAAGATAATTGTAAATATTTATGCAACCAACATAGGAGCACTTCAATACATAAAGCAAATGCTAGTAGCCATAAAACGGGAAACCGACAGTAACACAATAATAGTGGGAGACATTAACACCCCACTTACACCAATTAACAGATCACCCGGACAGAAAATAAAAAAGGAAACACAAGCTTTAAATGACACAATAAACCAAATAGATTTAATTGATATTTATAAGACATTCCACCCAAAAGTGGCAGAATACACTTTCTTCTCAAGTGCTCATGGAACATTCTCCAGGATAGATCGCATCTTGGGTCAGCAATCAAACCTCTGTAAATTTAAGAAAATTGAAATCGTTTCAAGCATCTTTTCTGACCACAATGTTATGAGATTAGAAGTCAATTACAGGAAAAACAAAAACTGTAAAAAATGCAAATACATGGAGGCTAAACAATACGCTACTAAATAACCAAGAGATCACTGAAGAAATCAAAGAGGAAATCAAAACATACCCAGAAAAAAAAATGACAAAAACACACGATGACCCAAAACCTATGGGATGCAACAAAAGCAGTTCTAAGCAGGAAGTTTATTGCAATACAATCCTACCTCAAGAAACAAGAAAAACCTCAAATAAACAACTGAATATTACACCTAAAACAACTAGAGAAAGGAGAACAAAAGAAAAACCCGGAAGTTAGTAGAAGGAAAGAAATCATAAAGATCACAGTAGAAATAAATGAAATAGAAATGAAGACACCAATAGCAAAGATCAATAAAACTAAAAGCTGATTCTTTGAGAAGATAAACAAAATTGATAATCCTTTAGCCAGACTCATCAAGAAAAAAAGGGAGAGGACTCAAATCAATAAAATTAGAGATGAAAAAGAAGAATTTACAACGGACACCACAGAAATACAAAGGATCATAAGAGACTACTACAAGAAACTATATGCCAATAAAATGGACAACCTGGAAGAAATGGACAAATTCTTAGAAAAGTACAACCTTCCAAGACTGAACCAGGAAGGAACAGAACATATGAAGAACAGACTATACACAAGTACTGAAATTGAAATTGTGATTAAATATCTTCCAGCAAACAAAAGTCCAGGACCAGATGGCTTCACAGACAAATTCTATCAAACACTGAGAGAAGAGCTAACACTTATCCTTCTCAAACTCTTCCAAAATTTAACAGAAGGAGGAACACTCCCAAACTCATTCTACGAGGCCACCATCACCCTGATACCAAAACCAGACAAAGATGTCACAAAAAAAAATTAGAGGCCAATATCACTGATGAACATAGACACAAAAATCCTCGACAAAATACTAGCAAACAGAATCCAATAACACATTAATGGGATCGTACACCTTGAACAAGTGGGGTTTATCCCAGGGATGCAAGGATTCTTCAATATATGCAAATCGATCAATGTGATATACCATATTAAAAAATTGAAGAATAAAAACCATATGATCATCTCATTAGATGCAGAAAAAGCTCTTGACAAAATTCAACACCCATTTATGATAAAAAAAAAAAAACTCTCCAGAAAGTGGGCATAGGTGGAACCTACCTCAACATAATAAAGCCCATATATGGCAAACCCACAGCAAACATCATTCTCAATGGTGAAAAACTGAAAGCATTTCCTCTAAGATCAGGAACAAGACAAGGATATCCACTCTCACCACTGTTATTCAACACAGTTTAGGAAGCCCTAGCCACAGCAATCAGAGAAGAAAAAGAAATAAAATGAATCCAAATTGGAAAAGAAGAACTAAAACTGTCACTGTTTGCAGATGACATGATACTATACATAGAAAATTCTAAAGATGCTACCAGAAAACTACTAGAGCTAATCAATGAATGCAGTAAAGTCACAGGATGCAAAATTAATATACAGAAAACTCTTGCATTCCTATACACTAACAATGAAAGATTGGAAAGAGAAATTAAGGAAACATTCCCCTTTACCATTGCAACAAAAAGAATAAAATACCTAGGGCTACCAAAGGAGGCAAAAGACCTGTACTCAGAAAATTATGATACTGATGAAAGAAATCAAAGATGACACAAACAGATGGAGAGATATACCATGTTCTTGGATTGGAAGAATCAATTTTGTGAAAATGATTATACTACCCAAAGCAATCTACAGAGTCAATGCAATCCCTATCAAATTACCAATGGCATTTTTCACAGAACTAGAACAAAAAATTTTACAATTTGTATGGAAACACAAAAGACCCCGAATAGCCAAAGCAATCTTGAGAAAGAAAAATGGAGCTGGAGGAATCAGGCTCCCTGACTTCAGACTATACTACAAAGCTACAGGAATCAAGACACTATGGTACTGGCACAAAAACAGAAATATAGCTCAATGGAACAGGACAGAAAGCCCAGAGGTAAACCCACATACCTATGGTCACCTAATCTATGACAAAGAAGGCAAAAATATACAATGGAGAAAAGACAGCCTCTTCAATAAGTGGTGCTGAGAAAACTGGACAGGTACATGTAAAAGAATGAAATTAGAACACTCCCTAACACCATACACAAAAATAAACTCAAAATGGATTAAAGGCCAGACACTATAAAACTCTTTGAGGAAAACATAGGCAGTTTCGAGCCTCCGCAGGTCTTACTCGGAAAGAATTCACACTTGGTTGCCTCATGCTTGATTGTCTCCTGCCTGTTTGGCTTGTGCCTGACTGGCTTGGGCCTGGTTGACTTGTGCTGGATTGGCTTGGGCCTGGTTGCCTCATGCCTTGTTGATTCGTGCTGGATTGGCTTGGGCATGGTTGCCTCATACCTGGTTCACTCATGCTGGATTGGCTCAGGCCTGGTTGCAGTTGACTCATGCCTGATTGACTCAGGCCTGGCTGACTTGTGCTTGATTGGGTCGTGCTTGATTGGCTCACGACTGTTTGCCTCATGCCTAGTTGACTCAGGCCTGCATGCATGTGCCAGGTTGCCTCATGCTTATTTGGCACAGGCCTAGTTGCCTCGTGCCTGGTTGACCCAGTTGGTTAGTGTCAGGTTGGCTTGTACTTGGTTGGTTCATGTCCAATTGGTTCATACCAAGTAAGATCGTGCCTGGCTGGTTCATGTCTGGTAAGCTTGATTCATACCCAGTTGATTCGTTGGCTGAGGGCTATTTGGCTTAGAACTAGTTGGTGGATGATGGGTTGGCAGACGACTGGTTGGCCAATGACTAAGTGCCTTCATGTAACAGGAGCCCTTAACTACAGTGCTGTGGTGGGAGGCTGTAGGATGTTTCTATTTTATCTCAACTTGATTCGTTCTTCGAGATACCCTTCTATCAAGATGAGAATGGGAAAAATAAAGGAGTGCTACCTAAAGAAGATTATTGATGCCTCCGATTTGCTGGAGTTGACCTCACCAGCTATCACAGCTGTAGGCTTGGCTGGGTTTCAGGTTGTCATCTGGCCTTTCCCTGCCAACAGGCTGGTAGTGAGGGGAAGAAGAAAATGACCCTGGGAGAGTATTACTGCCTCACCACCTTGCACCATCACTGCGTCACAGTGATGAAGTCACAATGTCTTTATTTACGTGTGTACGTGCTCCCCCACGTGGTGGGAAAGGGGCGAGGCAGGGGCCGCTACACCACTTTATTTCCTCCTCCCAAGAGCTTAAGAGGCTGAAGCAAAAAGCTGGGAGGAATCTCAGAGCATATGCTTGACACTCACCCTGAGAGTGTCCACTGTTTTAACCAACAAATGTAAGGATATTTGCCCTAACCCTTTCTGTTTTCCCCATGCCCCAGCCCTGAAATAATTCACTTCCTATCTCTGTTCTGACTTCCACTTATTACCTTTTCCCCACACCATAGAAAATAGAATGCTTAAAAAAGTGTTCTCCTATTGAGGTGCTCAAGTCCCTAATGAAGAAAATATTTCTTTACAAATAATTAAGAATAACTATGGCTACTATTTATTGAGTTATTTTATGACCTAGGTTCAGTGGGAGGCACTTTACATTTTGTCATTCAATTCCACAGCAACCCTATTATCCCCAATTCTAAGGAAACTGATTCAAAAGGTTTGGCAACCTAACCAAGACCTGAACAGTTGGCAAAGAGCCTGAATTCAGACCCACGTCTATCTGATTCCAATTCCACGGTTTTTACCATCACACTATCCTGCCCCTTACACACGCTATGCTTATTCTCCACCCCCCACATCTGTAAGATCAGGTATATTGTCCATTCACCCCATCTCCCCTTTCAGAATTCCTTCTCCCATCTTTTTTTTTATATAAATTTATTTATTTATTTGTTTGTTTTTTGGCTGTATTGGGTCTTCATTGTGGTGCGCGGGCTTCTCATTGCGGTGGCTTCTCTCGTCGTGGAGCACAGGCTCTAGGCGCGAGGGCCTCAGTAGTTGTGGCGCACGGGCTCAGCTGCTCCGCGGCACGTGGAATCCTCCTGGCCCAGGGCTCGAACCCGTGTCCCCTGCATTGGCAGGCGGATTCCTAACCACTGCGCCACTAAGGAAGCCCTCTCCCATCTTTTTATCTGTTGGCTCACTTCCTCAACAATGTATATTATATAACTGGTGCTAATATTGTTGTAGATGGAGTGTCTTTTATTTTCTAAACATACCAGAAAACATTGGTTGAAGCTGTGAAGTCTCACACTTTGTGAAAAGGTCTTTAGGTATGCATAACTTATTTAATCATCAAAGCAACCCTGTGAGATATATACTCTTGTTCCCCATTTTCATCAATAAAGAAACTGGAACTTAGAAAGATTAATTTTCCAAATTTAATACATGCCAGATGGGGAGAGTCCAAGGCCCATCCCATAGATGGAAGTTTCGAATAGAACTAAAGAGTACATTCACCATTTTGCCTATACTAGCTATGAATGAAAACTAGAGAGCCCACCTTCTTAGCATGACAGACAAATCAAGTCACATCGCAGAGCTATGCCAAACCTAACACAAATTAAATGTAGGTACATTCCTGATCTTGATCAACCTGTAATAACAATGAGAGCTAAAATTTTATGAATGCTTCCTGTGGTGTTAGGCATGGTTCTAAGGAACAATTTACTTATATTAGCTCACTTAATGCTCACAATAATCCAGTGAGGTAGATTATATTATTATGTTCATTTTTCAGGTAAAGGAACTGAGATTCAGAGAGGTTAGGTAACTTGATTTAAGTCACACAACTGAAACACCAGACAAAATAAGGAAAACCCAGTTCTCATTTTGGCTTTTCTGAAATGCCAGAAAAGAGGTGAAGGAATTTTGCTGTTTGCTTTACAAAATCAAATCACTTTCATAACTTATTGTGGGGATGACTGACGTTGGTTTTTTGCTTTATAAGAGGAAGAGACATGTGTTAGGTTTCTGGCTGATGCCTTAAAGGGGTAAAATTAAAAATTATAGTTTAGTGATCTAGAATTTTTAACAAGTTTCTTTTGTACTTTGGCTCATGAACTTTCCATCACTTGAAGGTGATTTGGGTGTTAGTTTGTTTTTAATTTTTAATGTTTTTTTTAACATTATACAATGGTGATTTTAAGGGGTTGCACGAAAATGCATATTCTTGCTCACAGTTACTTATTAACACAACTTGTTCCATCTTAGAAACAGAATGAGACTGTCTCCATCAGCCATGCAAATTATCTCCACACTATAACTGATATATTATCAGGGAAAAAATAGTTTTTTGCAATATTTAAACAAAAGCATCAATAATAAGTCTTTGCCACAAGGTGGAAATGTAATCCAGTTTAGGAACAAACAAACATTGCAATCTTGTTTATATTTAATAAAAGTGTACATATTATTTAAATTTCAGGTCTTTATCATTTCCAGATATTATCAGAAATTTTCTAAAATATAATTTTAGTCTTAACATACAGATCTTTTATTACAGATCTAGTCTAGGTGGTAAATTTTGTAAGCCAATACCTGCCAAATTCTAAGAATTCAAAATGTGTGTTCATGGTCTGCTCTACCAAAATGTTTTTAATTTAGTATGATGTATAAGCCACCTCCCATAGGTCTAAAAACATGGATATGTTTATGCACTTAAACTCTAATTACTACAATACATTAGACCCCCTTTTCTGAAGATGCTATGTAAAATCCAGCATTTGGAATTCTGACCCCAGCTTGGTTTCATCTAAATGAATATTCACAATTGAGAAAGACGTTTATATAATTTTCATCTATAGCAAGCAGACAAATTTGTTGGAATCTCCCTATACCTCAGAGCCCATCTTTTTCCTGTCCCTTTTAAGTTCACAAGCTTTTTATTTTTACCCCTGTAAAATGCAAACAAACAAAAAGAAAGAAAAAGAAAAGGCAGGAGGTGGGGAGCGGGGTGAGGAAGCACTTAAGGCAAGGAGAACAGAACTAACATATGGGGATATTTTCTGAAATGAAAACTTAAGACATTCATCAATGAACAGATTAATATTTTTATAATATTTGTTGTATTTTATTTTATTAAGAATACATGCTCATTGTAAAACATTTGGAAAATATCTGTAACAGACAGACAAAAAATTACCTCTAGATTTTGCACTGGTTAAAATTGAGCACATCCAAGAATATGAATTTTCTTCCTTTCCAGATATTATCAGCAAATTTCCAATTAAGGGAAAATCATGACTTTGCTTATGCTGTCTCTTTGCTTAGCTGAGGGTGTAGATCAGGGGTGCATGGTTTTTTTGTTTAGAAAAGTTCCCCAACAGTAACCTTATGTGAAAGGCAAGTTGGGTCCAGCCAGAGACTAGTCTGGGATGAGGACTGAAAATTAGATTCCTTTGCATATAAAAAGAAGAACTTGGATTTTTTTTCCAGGGAGCAATCTGGAGAAAGAGGCTGGGTGTTTCAGGAACTAGGAAAAGAGAAATTAAATGGAAAGGAAGAATTCTTGGCTTGAGGAGCAGTACCTGGCCAAATGGTGGTAGGCTAAGGTCTAGGGCACAAGATAGCCAGTAAATGTTCTCTTTAGGGTTTCAGTATTCAGTTTTAAATTGTTTCCTATTAGATGTTCTGTGGAAAAACACTTACCAGTAATTTAGTGAAAGTCACTAGACTAGCCTTGGTGGTTTGGGGCCATGAAAATGGAGAGATGAAGGCTGCATGCCTGACAGAGGTGCTGAAAGAAGACAGCAGCTGCAGGAGTTGAACCCAGGGACTGGGAAAACTGAAGCTTGGACTAATTCATGAACAGGTATCTAAGAAGAAGGTTACCTTAGAGGAAGAGGGGTGGGTAGAGAGCATAGACCCTGCCGTTACCTGGGGTAGGAACTCAAGACATTTGGTTATTACAGGAATAAATGGCTCCAGAAGACTGGGAGACATTTGAGTTACCTAAGAAATGCATAAAATAGAAATTAAAAATCTTTCAGAGTCCTATCTGTACATAACCATTTTTTACATTTCAATGATTCAAAACTATCTTTTGTCTCTCTCTATATATTTCTCTCTCTCCCTCTCTCTCTCTCCCTCTCTCTCTCTCTCTATATATATATATGTATATATAATTTTTTAAATAAAATTGACATCATAGTAACTATCTTTCTTTACTTAACAATGTATTATTAGTCTTCCCCAGCTGCTATAGCATAACATATAACACTTTTTAAAATTTGCTATCATTCAACAAATCTTTATTAAACACCAACCATGTGCCAAATTGTTTGAGCCCTGCATTTATCAAGTTTCAGGTACTATGACACATGTTTTATATACATAATCCCATTTAATCCTCGCAGTGAGGTAGGCACAATGATCCCAGTTTCATAGAGAAGGAAACTGAGGCTTAGAGAAGTTAACCTGCCTGAGATCGCACAACTTGGAAATGGTTGAGTCAAGATTCAAACTCAGGACTAGTGTGACCTCCTGAGCCCACTGTTCTGAACCAGATGCAGTCACTTCACTCTTCATGTATATGCTTTCTTTTATTTAATCAACCTCATATTTGATGTGCATTTTAATTGTTTCCAGTTTTGTGGTATCAAACAACTTTCCAGTGAACATATTTGTGCAATAAATTTTTAAATAAATATCACTTTAAATATTCCGGAAAAACCCAGAAATTTTTTGGAAAAATAGCAGTAGATGAAGCCCAGACAAAAGCTCTACTTAAGATGCTTGAATACCTGGCATTTGATATATAGGACTCTTAGGCAAATGATCTTCCTCAGTATACAAGTTTCAGCAAATATCCAGGGAGTGTCAAGTTAGAACTTTCTTTTCAAGTTAAAAAAAATTTTTCTTAATTCTAACTCCTCAAATATCTTAAGGAGAATCAGAGGAAATTGGTGGAGTAAAGCTATCCTTAAAAAGAGTTTTTTGATACCATTAGTAGCAATTAATGATATTTAAAATTTCTGGGTTTTTCCATTTTATTTTAATAACAAAGAGTAAAATCAGGATAAATTTATGTTTACATTAAATGAATAAAAAACTAAAAGGATCTTGTAATAACTTATAATGGAGTATAATCTGCAAAAATACTGCATCACTATGCTGTACACTTGAATCTAATACAATATTGTAACTCAACTATACTTCAAGTTTTAAAAAGACTAAAAGGAAAAATCCAAGTAAACTGGTGCAGCCACTATGGAAAATAGTATGGTGTTTCCTTTAAAAACTAAAAGTAGAGCTACCATAAGATCCTGCAATCTTACTCCTGCGCATATATCAGGAAAAGACAAAAACTCTAATTAGAAAAGATACATGCACCCCAATGTTCATAGCCACATTATTTACAATAGCTAAGACATGGAAGCAACCTAAATGCCATCAACAAATGAATGGATAAAGAAGATATGGTATATATACACAATGGAATACTACTCAGCCATAAAAAGAATGAAATAATACCATTTGCAGCAACATGGATGGAACAAGAGATGATCATACTAAGTGAAGTAAGTCAGACAAAGAAAAATATCATTTGATATCATTTATATGTGGAATCTTTACAAATGATACAAATGAACTTATTTACAAAACAGAAAGAGACTCACAGACATAGAAAACAAATTCATGGTTACCAAAGGGGAAAGCAGGAGAGGGATAATATAGGAGCTTGGGATTAACAGATACACACTACCATATATAAAATAAATAAACAACAAGGACATATTATACAGTACAGGGAACTATATTCAATATCTTGTAATAACCTATAATGGAAAAGAATCTGAAAAACTGTATATATATATATATATATATATATATATATATATATATAAAACTGAACCACTATACTTCAATGAAAAAAAGACTAAAAAGAAAAAAATTCAAGTACTAGAATAAAATAATTCAAGAAATATTTATGAAATTACTTATCCTTGCTTTAATTCTTATTAAGAAATTTAATGTAACTTAAATCCTGCTTTTTCCCCTTCAAAGACTCCTCCTTTTAAACTGCCTAGTAACCCAATTAAATATTATTATAATCTTACCTTTCTAGTCTCTTCAAATATCCCTGCTCCTGAACTAGTTCTCTGGGAAAGCCTCTCCCTCCAGAGTATGGTGGAGGCAGGGGACTGATACTGTAGCTATGGCCCCAAAGAAATTTTATTTTCTCTTCCCCTTTATTGTACCCACTAATCTTACTAACCTTTAGCCACTTAGTTATTATCTTTCTGAAATGTCCCCAGTTTAAAAGGAAATCCCAACTCTAAAACAGGAATAATGACAGTCTTTTTCCACCTCTAGTGTAGAAGTAATATTCTTGGAGAAAATGAAAGGTAAAATTAGAAGCTCTTAAGAAGAACATAATTATGGGGTGAAAGCAGACTAAAAAGGATAAGAAAGTTGATGAAATTGATAATTCAGTTCCCTTTGGAGTTATTAGGAAATATGCAAAATAGAAGGAAGCAAAGTTAAAGGAAGCACATTTCCAGAAACTGAGTTTATGTCAATGGTGTTTGATGAGAGAGTTCTGCTTCATTTGAACTTTGAAACTGAAAATCATAGCAGTAAACTATCTTCTGTAATATCCTGGGCTGTTATAGAAAAGGTTATTACCATGAATATTGTGCTTAGTTAATAAGTACTCAAAAGATGCTGGTGATTTTTCAACATATACTCTAAGACACACTCTTTTTCTTCTACAAGCCTATCTGTTACAAAAAATTTAGAGTTATCCATCACAGAGAGAGGTGAAAAAGAATAGGTCCTGCTTAAGTTGGCCCTGGGCCCTGTGCCATCATCACTAGTTTGGTGATGATATGCTCAACTTTGTAATGGCTTTCAGCTGGCTGGAATGTATAGAATTTTGGAAGATAAAGTCAGAATTCATAATACCCTCAAATAGGGAAATAGAGAGTACAAGAACATTGAACTTGACATCAACAAACCCCAAAACAAATCATAATGAACATAAAAAATCCTAGTTCAAGAATCAATTCTGTGTTTCTTAGCAAATTTGAGGCCTTAAGAAATTTAACTTCTATGAGCCATAGTTTTCTCATATGTAAAATGGAAATAATAATTCCTGCCCAAACTACCTCACAGATTTGTTGTGAGGGTCCACTCAAAAGAAAAAATGTATAAGAAAGTACAAATGTAAGGGATTATTTTTATATTTAGAGAGAAAATGATATATGTATAAATGGAAAAAAAGAGATAGTTAATTGACCAAGGATATGACAGAAAATAATTGAATGGCCCTTGTTAGTCTTCTTGACCTCTTCCTCCTCCACACTTCCTCTAAATGTTAACAATCCCTGTGGTACCAACCTTGGTTATCACCTCAAGCTACCCTTTCCATGGGGGTTCTTACCCACCTACACATCTGTCATTTACCTACCCTCCTCAAACTGTATTCTTTAACCATATTGAACTTCTTTCATTTATTGAGTGTAGGCCCTCTCCCTCTCAGATTCAGGCAAGTCTCTCTTCTTATGCACTTACCCACTTCCCAAACTTCAACTTCCAATTGCCTAGTTAATTCTGACTCACTGTTCAAGTCTCAATTTAGACATACTGTTTGCAGAAGTCTTCCCTGACTCCCTTTAAACAAACTTGCCCCCCACTCACTCCCTATTGCACCCCTTCTTCCTCTATATGTCACAGAAAGAAAACACTCCCATTGGAACCACCTGGGAGCTTATTACAATGCAAATTTCTAGTATCCACCCTCCAGATTCAGTGGGTCTGGTGTAGGACCAGCCTGCAATTTAGCCAGAATCCCAAGTGATTCTGCTGTGCACTAAAGTTTAAGAAGCACATTCTCTCATACTATTCATCACCCTGAGTTAAAATAGTATATTTGTCTCTTCCCTCTAACCTGTAACGAGAGCAGGGACCACGTCTATCTTGTTCACGATTGTATTCCCAGTGCCAGACATATAGTAGGCACTCAATACATACTGGAGTAAATAAATAAATGAATGACTATATGAAAGAAAGAAAAGAAGGCGGAAGAACAGGTTTCCTAAAGTAGGAAGAACTATATGAACTTTGCGTGGCCCTTTGAACCCTGCATCTCAATTATTATGAAGAAGATGTGCTCTAAGAACAAGCACACTAAATGCAAAACATTTACCAACATCTGGACTCACTGTCGTAATAACTGTCAATTATGAGTTTCATGACAGTTTTTTAATGGAAAGTGTAGATGATTTTTCAGAAACAAAAAAGGCATGTTCACAACACATCAAACTGTCAAATCTGGTTACTGCCCAAGAGTAGGATTGGGAGAGAAGGTAAGGGATTTGGGGTTTTACTTTATACACTTCTGTATTGTTTGACTTTTTTAAATTAGGAGCATATATTACCTTTTTATTGGAGTATAGTTGACTTGCAATATTGCATTAGTTTCAGGTGTACAGCAAAGTGATTCAGTTATACATATATATATATATATTGTTTTTCATATTTTTTCCATTATAAGTTATTACAAAATATTGAATACAGTTCCCTGTGCTATACAGTAAATCCTTGTTGTTTATCTGTTTTATATATAGTAGTACATATCTGTTAACCCCATACTCCTAATTTATCCCACATCCCCTTTGGTAACCATAAGTTTGTTTTCTATGTCTGTGAGTCTCTTTCTGTTTTGTAAATAAGTTCATTTGTATTTTTTAGATTCCACATATAAGCAATAGCATATAATATTTGTCTTTCTTTGTCTGATTTACTTCACTTAGTATGATAATCTCTAGGTCCATCCGTGTTGCTGCAAATGGCACTATTTCATTCCTTTTTATGGCTGAGTAATATTCTATTGTATATATGTACCACATCTTTATCCATTCATCTGTTGATGGAAACTTAGGTTGCTTCTATGTCTTGGCTATTGTAAATAGCACTGCTATGAATATTGGGTTGCATGTATCTTTTCAAATTATGTTTTTCTCTGAATATATGCCCACAAGTGGGATTGCTGGATCATATGGTAGCTCTATTTTTAGTTGTTTAAGGAACTTCCATACTGTTCTCCATAGTGGCTGCACCAATTTACATTCCCACCAACAGTGTAGGAGGGCTCCCTTTTCTCCACACATTCTACAGCATTTCTTATTTGTAGACATATTACCTTTTAAATTTAAAAAATACCCAAAATAAAATATGTTTTTAAAAGTTCAGGGCTGTGCTACTGATGCCATGATTTATCAATATGCTACTCTACAAAAATGTATTTGGATAGTTGTTTGTAATCCAACTTTCTCTGTGATATTTAGATATTTGGGAATGAAGTGAAAGTATTTAGCTTCAAATATTTGCCTTGTTCCTTCCTTCTGTTTCTTTTAAATATGGCTTGCTAGTACATCCTTTACATCACTGAGTCAATAGAGAAGTCACACTAAACAGATACTGAAGCAATGTAGTAAAGGGCTTGGAGATGGGGGACCTGGGGAGATGTTTTTTAAGGGTAAAAACTTGCAACTAATAGGTAAATAAGTTCTGGAAATCTAATGCACAGCCTAGTGATTATAGACAACAAAACTGTATTATAAACTTTAAAGTTGCTAAGAGACTAGATCTTAACTGTTCTCAAAAAAAAAATGAAAGGATAATTATGTGACATGATAGAGGTGTTAGCTAACACTCTTGTAGTGATCATGTTGCGATATATAACTTACACAATGTTGTATGTCAATTATATCTCAATTTAAAATAAAAGAAGAAGCAACATGGTAGAGTGAGAGCACTAGCTTTGAAGTCAGAGGATCCTCAGTTTGAATCCTGACACTGCCAGTTAATAATTTTGTGATGTTAGAAAAATTGTTTAGTCTCTCTGACTTTCATCCTCTTATAAATGTGCTAATAGTATCTTCCTCACAAAACTGTTATAAAGAATAAATGTGAGTTATGTGAAAGTGTCTAGCATAGGACCAGGTGTTCAATAAATGCCAGCTTTCTTCTCCACTTTGTTCATTAAACAAATATGTACTGAGTACCTACCTATGTGCCAGACATCACTTTATGCACTGGGAATACACTGGTGCACAAAGCCAGCGTGGTCCCTGGGGGACACAGACATTAAATTATATCTATCTGCCTAGAGAAAAAGGTGTGATACGTACTGTGAAGAAGAATCAAAGGGTGCTATGAGAGAGCAGCACAGGGTAACCCAATAATTTGTTGGGTTTTCTTTTAACGTGGAAAAGTAGGTATCTTCCTTGGGAAGAAACTGATTAGGAGTTGGCCAGGCAAAAATGAAGGCAAAAGCAAAAAGAGCCCTGTATTGCTTAAATCTGAAGCATGATTTTTCTTCCTTCCATTTGAAGGTAGAAAAACAGGAAAGTTTTGTGTGTGTGTGTAGGGAGAGAAAAAATAATGGAGAATTGCCCATTGGCTTATGTAAATGGTAGATAACATTTCTGAACTCTGCACACTTGAGAACTTATCTCAAAGTCAATCTGTAATGAGCCCATAGGAATTTGCTTAACCAAACATCTACAGTAACATAACATGCAATGTACAGATTTCAGATGAAAAACCATATGTATGTATGTGTGTATATATATATATCTTGTAGGGAAAAAACCCCAAAACCGTGTTTGAATGCTCAAGTACTTTTCAAATCTTTTTACTAGCAAACTGTAAGTTTTCTTTGCAATGTATCAATGCCATGAAACTTGCAATACTAAAACTGTCCTTCCACATTCCAGTCAATTCCTTCTTGAATTATTCCATTGAAGACCTCACCGAATATGTGATCCATTGCTAAGCAATGCCTTAAATTTGTATGTGTGATTTTCTTCAAAAATTGTGAACTGCCTGCTCAAGGTTCTTAGTGAACTCTGAAGGGAAAGAATTGCTTGACCCATGATGTAGTTTAAGAGATTTAAGTATGCCTCACTCATTGTAATCCTGTGTTGCTCCTGGTCTTAAAAAATCTCTTCAGGGCCTAGCACAGGGCTAGGTACCTAATAAGTTGCCCAAGACTTGAGCAAACCTCCAGAGGCTGAAATATCCAATGATGACCTTTATTCCTCTCATTACAAATTTCACCCTGCTGGTTATTTTAAGCTGATGTATACCATTATAGGAAATTATTCACCATAGTTAAAATGACTCATGAATCAAAGTTCAAAATTATTTTGAAACACTGGAAAACAGACTCAGGGAGTATTTTAATTTATCAACTCAACTTCCTCAAAGTCTGCCATTTTATAATTCTTTAGTGAGGTATTTTACCAAAAGGAGAAGATAAAATTAAATTAAAGAGCGAATTAATTTTTGTTACTAACTTGCTGATTCAGATTCCTATTTAGTTTATTGTGATTTATTGTGTGATTTACAGCCAAAAGACTTGAATCCTAGTCCCAACTCTACATCTTTACTAGTTATATAAATTTGAGAGGTTATTTAATCTCTTTAAGCCCTTCCTCCACCTCACCTGCTTTCTCATCTATAAATTGGGGGTAATATTTGCCTTACCTCAAAGATGGTTTTGAGGATCAAAGAGGATAATGCATCTGAAAGTACTTTTTAAACTTTAAAGCACTATACAAATGTAGGATTTATTATTATTATTCATAGTATCAGGTCTGAAAACAGAAATGTTAATTCATATTAGCCCCTAATCTAAACTGTGTGATTTGATTGAAGGCATTAACTTCCCTGAACCTCATTCTCACCATTTGTAAAACAAAGCAGCTTACAGTTTTAACATTTTGTGATCTAATGATCTTAATTTCCTCCATATCCTGTTGGCAAATAACAGAAAAACTGATACTAAAAAACAAACAAAAAAACTGAATTGTTACAGAATTTTTTCAACCCATGCCATAATGTAAGTTATTTTATATCATTGTCTTGCGTTGCCATTTAGTAGTTACATAACTCTTTTGCATGAATAAATTATTTTAATTCCTCCTGTTTTCTATAATTATAAATGATGATGAAGCAAATACTGTATGTATATTACCTTATATGGAAAAGAGTAAATTAATCTCTTTGCATTACACAAAAATAAACTGAAAGAAATAGATATTTTAGGGAGCTTTTGAAGTAAATAAAATAAGCTTGTACCAGGAGCAAATATTTCTTCTGTGCTCAGAATTAAAACTCTAAAAGTATATGAACTCTAATGAATGAGTATTCTATTTCAGTAATAACAACATAAAAGTTATTTGAATATATATGTGTGTGTATATGTATACACACACACACAAACACACAAAGTTTTCTCCCAGTGGAAAACTTAAAGACAAAAGTCTTTAAGACATTAAATCAAAAAAGAGAAATGTTTGGCTCATAAGAAAGGGAAGAAATGAGTGAAGGAGAATGTAGAAATTTGGAGATTAGATTGAATAAAGGGGAAAAGCATTCATTCAGTTAAGCATTTATTCATAAAATTTTATTGATCATCTACTATATGTCAGACAGATATTACATTAGGCTCTGAGGAGACAAAGATGAATAAGATAAATCTCTGCTCTCAAAGTTTTCAGTATTATTGGAGAGATAGATAGATGATAGGTAGATAGATAGATAGATTAAAAAGTCGGTGTAAGTGCTGTGCTAGAGATATGCAGAGGCTGCCAAAGGAGCAGACAAAAAGAACATCTGTTTCAAACTGAAGGGCCAAGTAAGACTTTTTGGAGGAAGTGACATTCTGAGCTAAGTTACAGTTGAGAAATAGGGGTTATTCATATTAAAGGAGAGTGGGGTGTATTCCAGGTAGTAAAAGAAGCCTTTATGAAAATCTGGAGATAACAAAAAGCAAGGAGGATTCCAGAAATCTGCAACTTGTTCAATGCTTAGAGTGTGAGGGAAGGAGGAGTAGCAATACATGAAGTTGAAGAGGTCAGGGGGAGCCAGATCTTGAAAGAACTTGGCATGACTTTGCTAAGGAGTTTGGCTTTATCCAGAAGTGACTGAAAGCCATCGAAGGAACTTAAGCAAAACAGTGACAAGTTTTGTGTTTTAGAGATAAATCTAATGAAAAGAGGAAAGAGCCAAAACTAGTTGAGAGATTGTTACTTTAATCTAGATTTAAGAAAAAAAAAAAGAGGTTCTGAAGTAAAGCTGTGGAGAAAGGGGGGAAAGGGACACATTCAAGAATTCTTTAGAAGGTAGAAGTGAGAAGACTTGGTGACTGACTACATGTGAGGATGGGGGAGATGGTAAGTCATAGGAAGATCCCTAGGTTTGGGGCTTTAGTGAGTAGATGGATAAGAGCACAGTTTAATGGAACATGACAAATAAGAAGGGAAAGGAGCAGGCAAGGAAGCAAAATTATGAGTTCAGTCATAATCAAATTTGAGGTATCTTTGAAATTTCCAAGCAAAGATATTCAGTTAGCAGTTCGAAATCTGGGCTGGAGATAGATTTAGACCTACTTTCAAAGACATGGTATTCGAGGACACAATCACAGCGAGGTTACTCAATAAAGAGTATAGAAGGTGAGAAGATTAAAACCCCAATGATAGAGTCCTAAGGAGTACCAATGTATATAGACTAAATGGAAGAAGAGAAGCACCTGAAGAAGATTGAAAAGAATTGTCCATAAAGGTATGGGGAAAGTCAGAAAGATAGTGACATCACAGAGGCCAAGAGAGCAGAGAGTTTCCAGAGGGAGTGGTCACCAGTGTCAGATGCTGTAAATGTTCTCAGGAGATAAAGATTGTAAAGTACCCACTGGATTTAGCAACAATTAAGTTGTATATAAACTTATTGAGTACAGTTTCGATTTCAGTAAAATGAAGGAAGTGGAATCAAACTGCAATAGGCTGAGGAATGGATAAGAAGTGAAGGAGTAGAAGCAATGAATGAGTGTTACTCTTCCAACTAGGTGTGCTATGAAGAAAGAAATAGTGATAACTGAAGGGGCAATGAGCTTGATGGAGGTCTCTCTCTCTCTCTCTTTCTCTACTGACATATTTTCTAGCTCAGATTCTTTCGCCAGCCATGTCCAGTCTAATAATAAGCCCATTAAACGTGTCCTTTATTTCTGTTACAGTGTTTTGCTTTGCAGCATTTCATTTGACACTGTCTTAGAGCATCCATTTTTCTGCTTACCTGACCCATCTATTCCTCCATGCTGTCCACTTTTTCCATTAGAAGCTTTAGCATATGAATCACGGTAATTTTAAATTGCCAATTTGATAATTCTGAAATCTCTGCCATATCTGAATCTGGTTCTGATACTTGTTTTGGTTTGCTTTTCAGACTTTTTTTCCCCTGCTTTTTAGCATGTTTTTTTAGCATGCTAATTTTTTTTTTTTTTTTTTTGGAAAACTGGATATAATGTATGAGGTAGAAGGAGCTAATGTAGGTAGACCTTTACTGTGAGATATTATGTTTAGCTGGAGTTAGGCTGTACTTACTGTTTGCTATAGTTGTGGTGTCAGTGGCTAAAATGTCCTCTAGTGTCCTTGTTTTTGCCTCCTATTGTCTTTGGATTTTCCTAGAGACTCCTTAAATAAAGTCTGTGACTTGCAGCTCTCTCAGTTGTAGTCCACTGTTATTATACTGCAACCCTGTTGATGTGGCAGTAAGGTATTGGGGAGGGGAAGCATTCTACAATCTTGTGATTAGATCCCATTTTGTTAATGGGCCTGAGTCCTTGGGCTGTGACTTTCAGAAGTATTTCTTAGTTTTTTTTCACCTCTTGTATCTGAAAAAGGAAAACTATAGGGGGCTGGAGTTGCCTAAATGCCCTTCCCTTAAGTCAGATAAGGCTCTGGTAAAGTAGTTTCCCTTGAGGGCAGGCCTTTGTTACAGAGAAAAGAACTCTATGGACATTTCAAAGTGGTTATTTTCCTCTGGTCATATTTCAGTATGATTACTTTTCCCCTCCACCTGCCCAAAGTATGAGAAATTTTCCTCTGATCTTCACCATGAGAATCTGGTGGGGCTCCTGGAGTTAAAATTAATGAAAGTGTGCCCACCCCCTAGACTGGGCCCCAGGAGTTTTTTAACTCTCCAGCTGGTGGATGTTCAGCTTCCAGCAATTCTTCAATTAGCATTTAAGTGTTTCTACCAGTTACTGGCTCCAGTGGCTTCTATTCCAGATAAGACAATCTGGACTTTTATTTTCTATGTTCACCTGTCACTCTAGTTTTGGGGGCAATGACTTGGCCTGTGACCTCAATTCTCTGATGGGTCTAAGAAAATCACTGATCTTCAGTTTGTTCAGCCTTTTCCTTGTTGTAAGGATGGGAGTGATGACTTACAAGCTCTTCACATATGGGAGCTGAAACCAGAAGGCCATGATAGCTTTCTACTGTCCCCCTGCTTCTACTCTTTACCCTTGAAATATTTTCTCAGTAGCCAATGTGATGCTTTTAAAAACTTAAGTCATATAATTGTAACCGAGCAGGACCCGATGGAGCCTTCTCAGAACAGTACCCCTCCATGTCCTCCGCCTGCTTCTTGTCTATAGAAAAACTGTAGCCTCCTAAGCTTCCCCGAGTTCCAAAGAGTACATTTAATCAGAGAAGTGAGAAAATGCAGAAAGAAAGGAAAACAGTCAAGCAAGGCAAAATAATAATAGTTTAGCCATTAAACAAAGTCAAGGACATTTAGTTCCTCCTCAAGGGCTATAGATCAGTGGTCCCCAACCTTTTAGGCACCAGGAACCAGTTCCGTGGAAGACAGTTTTTCCACAGATGGGGATGGGGGATATGGTTCAGGCAGTAATGCGAGCGATGGGGAGAGATGGGGAGCAGCAGATGAAACTTTGCTCACTCACCCACTGCTCACCTCCTGCTGTGTGGTCTGGTTCCTAACAGGCCGTGGCCCGGGGATTGGAGACCCCTACTATAGATAATATTCTGAGCCATGTCTTTTGAGCTGTTTTGCAGATACTGAAAGCCCCACCAGGTAGAAGAAGTTAACAGTATGCTGCCCCAGACCAGTTGGAACCAGAAGGTTGATGATGTTGACTCCTGATTACCTCACCACCAACCTATCAGAAGACTGTCCGTGAGCCCATCACACAGCCCACAACCCCACTCCCTCACTCTGTCTTTATAAACCTTTCCCTGAAAGCCTTCAGAAAGTTCAGGTCTTTTAAGCACTAGCTGCCCTAGACTCCTTGCTTGGCACCCTGCAATAAATACTGCACTTTCCTTCACCACAACCCGATGTCAGTAGATTGGCTTTACTGCACGCAAGCAAGTGAACCCAAGTTTGGTTCGGTAACATGATGTCATCCTGTTCCCTTTGCACAGAATGCCCTTCAGGTAGAAAACCACGTGACTCCTCCATTAATTCCTTTAAATCTCTGCTTAAATATCATCCTTGCCTTCATGAATCTTACCTTTTAATTGAGGGAGACAGAAATAATCTGCTAACAAAATGTATAGAATGTCAGATGGTTATAACTGTTACGAAAAAACATAAAACAAGGAAGGAAATTTGGAAGAGCTGGTGTTGTGGAGGTGATGCAAAATTAAATTAGGGTGGCCAGGGAAGGCCTCACTTAAGAGTTGACATTTAGCAGAAACTTGAAAGAATGAAAGAGTGAAACTTTTGGATATTTGGGGTTGGAGCATTCCAGGTTGAGGGAACAACAAGTACATAGTCCAAGAGAAGGAGAGTGCCTAACATTTTGGAATAACAGTAAGGAGGCCAGTGTAGTGGTTTAAAGCTCAGTAAACAAGGAAGCAATTAGAAAGATATATGGTTAGAGTATGTACAATCTTAGTCTATTGTAAGAATTTGAGGGGTTGGTTTAAGGGGAAAGATCAGAAGGGGCTTTTGGAAATAAGTTTGAGACACCTATTACACAACAAAGTGGAAATGCCAGGTAGGTTGTTGGATATTTGAGTCTGGAGTTTTGAGTGGTTTGGAGTAGAGATAGAAATGCAGGAGTCATTTGCCTGGGGTGAGATGATATCTCCTATGAAGTGAGATAGAAAAGAGAAGAGGTTTAGCTATAGACCTGGGTTAAGAAATTAACAAGCCAACAGAGACAACTCCGAAGGAATGGCCAGAAAACTAAGAAGAAAAGCAAAAGAGAAGGATGTCCTGGAACCCAAGTAAAGAAAGTTTTTCAAGAAATAAAGAGTAAGCAACTGTGTCAAATAGGTATGGTGGGGTGATCAAAATGGGACACTTATGAGAGTGACAGATAACAGTATTAATAATCATGTGGGTAGAACCGGCTAAAACCATGACTGTCCTGGGCAAACTGGAACACATGGTCACCAAAATAAGTCATGTAAGTTGAGAATTGAGAATTGGCCATTGTATTTAGCATCATGTTAATCATTGGTGAGCATGCTAGGAGCAGTTTTAGTGGAATAATGAGAAGAAAGTTTGACTGAAGTGGGTTCAAGACAAAGTGGAAGAAAAATTGGAGATAACAAGTCTAGACATCTCCTTTGAGGAGTTTTGCTGTTAATGGGAGTAAAGGAAAATACCTGGAGAAAGATGTAAGGTCAAGGGATTTTTGTTTGTTTTTGAGCTGCTTGGTATGAGAGCACGTTTATTGATGGGAGTGATCCAATGGAGAACCAAAAATTCTAATGCAGAAGAGAGAGCGAAGCATTGCTGAGCAAAGTCCTTAAGTAGGCAAGAGAAGTTGAGAACGAACGTATGAGTTGATAAGCAACGTTATCATTATTATTAAAAATGTTATTGTCACTCATTCCTTTCAGTACAAAAAAATCTTATTGTCTTAGAAAGGATAGAGATGAAGAAGGGGGACATTAACTACACCCATAGTAAATGAGATAAGTTAGCTGAAATATTCTCTTCCCACAACTTGTCTGCCGCTGTGCTTCTGAAGTCTCACCATATGGCAGGTCTTTCAGTGGTCCATGGTGAATTTGCTCCATATTGACTGGAAGTTTCAGGAGAGTAAACTTTGGCTTAATAGAAGGACTAATACTTCTGGCAGAGCTGACTGCTTCCAGAAGGTCTGAGTTACCTGTCACCAGAATGTTTAAGCAGAGCACTTTAGGGACAATAGTAATCTATAAATTCTGAACCAAGAGAAGCTGAGATTCATCTCAAAGGCCAGTGTAATTTTGTGAAGGGAATTCTGGCAGAGGTTACATAGAGTTAGATTCTACTACTCTCTGTGGTTCATAACCCTTTGTATCTTATTTCTTACTAAACACTCAAATAAGGACTTGGTTCTCATGATAATAGAAATAAATTTAAAAATTCCCATTTTTCAAAGATGGGTATATATATTCTCAAAATATTGTACTAATACCATGAAATACCTATTTTACTGCTATAAGTATTCTAAAACAAGGAGATTATTTTTCAAATGAGATATAATTATTGGAAACAATAAATTATAGTAGGTCAACGTGGCCAGGTAGATAAAAGATTATTTGCATTAACAGGTGGCATGAATCACCCTGGAATTCTCATTCTCATGAAACTTCCATTTTATTGGTTTCCAGGAAGAAGAAGTGGAGAATAAAGTACAAAATGCATACATTCCAAGCAGGAAATAGTACATAAAATATATTTGCCAATAGGTAAGGGAAGTAGTAGAATTTGAGATACACAGTGGGTAGAAGGTTAACAACTTATCAAAATGACCTAAATGGAAAATATATGGTAGGGAATATTAGCAGAATGTGAAGTGACATCCTGGCAAATGTAGACCTGAGGGAGAGAGAAAGAGAGACAGAGGGAGAGAGAGAGAGAATGAATCTTAACGAAAGCCTGGTGTCCCAGCTGGATTACATCTGTGTCTGTTGCCCTGCCTAATACTTCCTTCCCTGTCTCCTCCTTATTTTCTCTTCCTGGCAACTCTCCTTACCTCTGTTTCACTCTTTCTGTCTTTTTCCACTTGCTTTTTTTTCTTACTTTTTCTTCATCTCTTCTCCTTGCCCATGATACTCAATGATATCCTCAGATTACTGTTTAGCAGTCCTGGTGGCTATAAGGTCAGAGATCTCTGATTTGCACAGGGTTGAAAACTGCATTCGTAGCAGTATATTTCATGCATAAGATGTGGGGGATTTTTTGGCAAATAATAAAACATGATGAAACCTAGTACAAAGATGAACAAACAGTTTTTACAAGTAACAAATGCCTGTGACTAAACACAAGCAGTATACAACTCACAAACAAGTCATGTATGTTCTATATATAGGAACTATAGATGTGAGGAACCAACAAGTGTACAACGAAAAAGTTATCTAGTAATTTATGCAGGCTGGAGGAGAAAGTTCA
The DNA here is from genome assembly GCF_028023285.1 of Balaenoptera ricei. NCBI lineage: Eukaryota > Metazoa > Chordata > Mammalia > Artiodactyla > Balaenopteridae > Balaenoptera > Balaenoptera ricei. The sequence goes on from NC_082660.1 coordinate 75,971,829, forward strand.
AAATCCATGCTCACTTATCTCCTATATTAACCACTCACAGTCTCTGTTCGCTGATCTTCTCTCATAATTGCAGTAGTCTTTAAGTGCTGCTGTGAGGACTGTTTGTATTTCTGTCTTACTCTCACGATGGTGGATTGCACGTTTATATTGACTCAAATTTTGTTCATCTCCTGCTGTTTTCTGACTGTACATTGTGCACAACGTAAGAAATTTTTTAATTGCTTTATTTCCATAGGTTGAAGATGTAAAGAATTCATTAGATATTAATCAGAGAAGGAATCAAGGCTGCAGTAGGTAGCCTAAGGGACTAGACAGAACTCTAAGCAAAGGTTCTATTGTTAAAAATTCACAAACCTGAAAGTATCTGGTTCTTTTAAAAGATGTTTATTCTTAGAAGGGATAAATAATTGTTTTATCTTGAAGCTGACATGTTTGTCTCTGATATCTAAGATAAGTATGAAAAATTCTATGGACTACCAACTAAAATGTTTACTTGCATCAATATTAGTGATTGTTTTAGGCTATTTATATTTAACACTTTGTTTCTTATAATATATAAGGTTATACTTTATTTTTCAGAAAAATTTCGCTCTGTTAACATGTCCAATACAAACAGGTACTTACTTGACATAATATAAACCATGTGAATCCCTATAAAAGGAAAGAGATATCCAAAGAAATAAATTATATAATCATATTGGTCTGTAAAACGGCCTAACATCTTTGCCGAGACCAGAAGTACAATTCTTTTTCAAAATATTGCCTGTTGAAATTTCTCCAAGCAGTACCATTTGACCCACTAATTCTGGTGAGGGATTTTTGCAATGTTAGTTGGTACTTAGATGGTCAGTGGTGCATTTTGGACAACTGAAATGGTTTCCAGATTCAAAGAAACTGTTTTAAAGTACTGTATTTTTCTGATGTCACCCTTTCATTTATTTAAAAAAATATGTTTATGTAGCAAAATCAATGTGTCATATTTTACATTAGGAAAAAATATGCTCTCCAAAGGGCAAACAGTTTTCTTTTGGATTCTATAGGCCTGATCTTATTGGAGCTGTTTTCCCTTCTTGCCTGTCACCTCTAACCTTGGGACTCGGGCAATCTGAAATCTCATGCTTATAGAATCTCTTCTTTGTGTTTAGGCTGGTGGAGGGTCAAAATAGTTTTCCCTTTCTTGAAATTACAGTTTCTGTGCATGTTTATAGGTCCTGTGACTCCAGATAAATTTTCCTACTCACTGATTTTCAGACTCTAGAAAACCTTTTCTCAGTCCAGATTTCTGGAAGGGGTACTGCAGCCATATCATTGACAGAATGACTCTCCAGGGTAACCTTAGAAATACCAGAAAATCATCAAGGATTGGGGCTGAGGTGTCTGCCACCCCCAGTGGCCTACTAGTAGGGTAACTAATCCACCTGTCTCAACCAGAACACTTTGAAAGTGAAGAGAGCAGTATTAATATTTATTCCAGGACAAAAGGCATAAACTGAAACTGCCCTTGCAAACCAAGATGTATGTTGGTCCTATCTTTGGATATATTGTTTTGTCTTCCCTTAGCCAGAGATGATTCTCAAATTTAGTACAAAAGAACTTTATTTCAAATGTTAGATAGCCTTTGAGCTATAATGCCGTGTAGTGACTGTTTTTAAAGCCATGTTGTAAAAATCCATCAGGTACAAAATAACAGAATGAAATCACTTGTATTGTTCATCTTGATTTTTGGAGACTGGTACTTGAAAATATGATATTTGAACATTTTCAAAGTACAACAAAGTTATTTTCATTTTTATGTTTTAAGATTCTTTAACATATAGTTTTTCTAACATGTAGAACTTTTCACATGTGTATTAGCTAAGTTTGAAACATTTGTTCTATATTGTTGAGGGATTTTTGAATGTTGTTATTTACAGCCGATTGTACATCTGTGACTGACTTTGATGATTGTCCAGGGAATATAACACATTTCTGTCCAGAGAATAGTATTTGTGCATGCAAAGATGGAGAGCCTTTTTGCAAGTAAGTGGTTATATATGCTGTAAAAGCAAAGTACAATATACTGTAAGTAATAATGCACTTTGTTTTTGTTTGTTATATTCAACAATGCAACACTTCTTTTAAAATAATATTTTAATCAGAAATAACCCCTACACAAATAGCACAGTTATTGTAGATTCCCTAAAACAGTTTAATCTACTGTTCTAAAAACAATATAATAAAATTTAAAAGATTAACTGAGACAGTTTTATTAACTTTAAGAGATTAGCATCATTCAAAACAGCTTTCCTCAGACAGACTTTTAATAGATTAGTTATATATATTCATGGATAAACTATTTTGCTGTTCTAAAGAAGAAGAACTTAAGGTGTGCCTCATGTTATGCAATAGCAATAATCCTGACATGTTATGTGTAAATAAAGTTTTTTTGTAAATCAAGAAATATTTTAAATGCACTGTGGTTCCCCCTCTTTGTTTCCAGGATTGCTTTTTATAAAAGTGTGTATTCTTTGATATGAATTTAGGCAGACTTTCTACTTAGTTCTAATCAAAAAAATGAGAGTATTTGAGCAAAAAATAGAAGGAGACCTAGGAAAAAAACATAACACAAGAATAAGAAAGCATTCATAAGTGAGAGAAAGAGAGGATAGGTGGGGATGGGGCAATAGTGAAAGGTTTTCCTGGGTCCCTGCCTCTTAAACTGATAGTAAGAAAACCAGGAGTAGGCAAAGGGACCTGAGGTTTGAGAGAATTTTGTGTTTGGAGAAATGTGACTAGTTTGCTCTGGATATACGGAATAACAGTATTTGCAGTTCTTCAAGTGCACTATTTTCTCTCTCACCTTTGGATGTTGACATATACTACAACTTCTCCCTATTACTGTTCATTCACCCTCCCTCCTCTCATCACAGCTCTTCTTCCCCTGGTGAATTCCTACTTAAACTTCAAGAGTAAGCTCCATCATATTTCTAACATAGCACTTAAACTACTCTACTGCAATTTCTGGGTTTCTTTCCTCTCAATTTTATTGTATTTTTTAAAAACATCTTTATTGGAGTATAATTGCTTTACATTGTTGTGTTAGGTTCTGCTGTATAACAAAGTGATTCAGCTATATGTATACATGTATCCCCATATCCCCTCCCTCTTGCACCTCCCTCCCACCCTCCCTATTCCACCCCTCTAGGTCATCACAAAGCACCCAGCTGATCTCCCTGTGCTATGTGGCTGCTTCCCCCTAGCTATCTATTTTACATTTGGTTATGTATATATGTCCATGCCACTCTCTCCCTTTGTCCCAGCTTACCCTTCCCCCTTCCTGTGCCCTCAAGTCCATTCTCTACGTCTGTGTCTTTATTCCTGTCCTGCCCCTAGGTTCATCAGAACCATTTTTTTTTAAGATTCCATATATATGTGTTAGCATACGGTATTTGTTTTTCTCTTTCTGATTTACTTCACTCTGTATTACAGACTCTAGGTCCATCCACCTCTCTACAAATAACTCAATTTCGTTCCTTTTTATGGCTGAGTAATATTCCATTATATATATGTGCCACATCTTCTTTATCCATTCATCTGTCAATGGACACTTAGGTTGCTTCCATGTCCTGGCTATTGTAAATAGTGCTTCAATGAACATTGGGTTACATGACTCTTTTTGAGTTATGGTTTTCTCAGGGTCTATGCCCAGTAGTGGGATTGCTGGGTCGTATGGTAGTTCTATTTGTAGTTTTTTAGGGAACCTCCATACTGTTCTCCATAGTGGCTGTAGCAATTTACATTCCTACCAACAGTGTAAGAGGGCTCCCTTTTCTCCACACCCTCTCCAGCATTTATTGCTTGTAGATTTTTTGATGATGGTCATTCTGACCGGTGTGAGGTGAAACCTCATTGTGCTTTTGATTTGCATTTCTCTAATGATAAGTGATGTTGAGCATCCTTTCATGTGTTTGTTGGCAATCTGTATATCTTCTTTGGAGAAATGTCTGTTTAGGTCTTCTGCCCATTTTTGGATTGGGTTTTTTGTTTTTTGATATTGAGCTGCATGAGCTGCTTGTATATTTTGGAGATTAATCCTTTGTCAGTTGCTTCACTTGCAAATATTTTCTCCCATTCTGAGGGTTGTCTTTCGGTCTCGTTTATGGTTTCCTTTGCTGTGCAAAAGCTTTTAACTTTCATTAGGTCCCATTTGTTTATTTTTGTTTTTATTTCCATTTCTCTAGGAGGTGGGTCAAAAAGGATCTTGCTATTATCCTTTTGTCATAGGGTGTTCTGCCTATGAATGTAGGGTATATGTTTCCTTTTTGAAAACACCACACGAACACAAATTTAGTTTTATTTATCTCCAGCATCTAGCACAATGCCTGTCATACAGAAGACGTTCTGCAAGGGTTTGTTGAATGAATCAGTCATTCAATAGTGCAAAATATTGGAAAAATATTGAAAAAGTTGAAAAGTGATTTTAAAAATCCATTGGATTTAGCATTTAGGAGTTGTTGGTTATAATCTTTGAGAATATTCCAAGACTGAGATGAGAATACAAACCAGATTGCAAAATTACATCCAAGGAGTGGGAAGTAAATGTAATACGGCAATGAAGAAACATATATAAGTCATCTGACAATTTTAATGTTATTTGTAAATTCTTAGTTGGAGGAATTCTGGAGGCATGTAATCAAAATTTTGGCTAAAAGCTAATTACCTTTTACCTATCTTCCTAATCCTTATTATAATCATGTACCTCATTTCTTTTACAAGTCTTTACAATTGTTAATTGCCACATACATAGACATTATGCCTATTTTAAAGTTTTTCTCCACCAAGTTGATTCAAACAAATTGCTTCAACCTATTTTACTGGTAGATCTCAATGTGGAACATAACTGCTCTGGACTTGATGTGCCTGTGCATATATGTATCTGTCAGGGTCTTTGAATATCTACCTAATGACAAGGGATCATTTTTATTACTAAATATATTAGCACCACACAGTTTGAGTCAGTTATTTTGACATTGTTAATCAGAGTTAGGCACTAACAAATTATAATTGAACATATCAAATTAAATGGTATGATTATTATTTTTAAGTTCTTAAAACATTTTAATGGCATTGCTGAAATTGTCAGGATATATATACCATCACCACCACCCACACCCCTCCAGGCAGATCTCTGTCACACACACACGTACATGCACAGATGTTCCAAATATTTCATTCAAATAATGAATGAACAAAAGCCAAATTTAAAATATGTTTAAAGATAGACAATTTAAGAAAATAAGCCAAACTAAGAACACATGCCTGATACACACTTTTTAAATTTTTCAGTCATGTTTTATTTAATAGAACTACATTTTACATTGATACAAATAAAATAAAGCTTATTTAAGATAATTTTAGATTTTTTGAAAATTCAATTAACTCTGACCCCCTATGTCCATCACTCATCAAAATGAGAATCAGTGCCTCAGTACATTTAAACAGGATGCAAATCTTTTTTTTGGTATTGCTGTTTTATTGAGGTATAATTGCTATACAAAAATTGCACACATTTAATGTTTACATCTGGATGAGTTTGAACATATGCATACACCAGTGATACCATCACCACAACCAAGGCACTAAACATATCCATCACCTCCAAAAATTTTCCTGTGTTCTTTTGTGGTATCTTTCCTTTCTTCCTTGCTTGCTTCCCCCCCACCGTGCCTCTTTTTTTTTTTCTTTTTTAAATAAGAACACAACACGAGATCTACCCTCTTAAAATATTTTAACTCTTTTTTAAAAACATCTTGTAACTTCTCGCTCTGTGTATCCATTCTTTTCCTGAGTTCTTGGATCATCTTTACAATCATTACTCTGAACTCTTTCTCGGGTACATTACCTATCTCCATGTCACTTAGTTGTTCTTCTGGGGTTTTATCTTGTTCCTTCATCTGGAACATATTCCTTTGCTGTCTCACTTTTTATAAATTCTATTTGTGTTTTTATGTATGTAGTAAGTTAGTTACGTTTCTTGACCTTGGAGAATTGGCCCTCTGTAGGGGATGTCCTATGTGTCCAAGCAGTACACTCTCCTCTTGTCACCCAAGGGTCAGGGACCAGCTGGTCCCAGGATAAGTTCTGACCCATGTTTGCAGACTCAGTTCCACAGGTTCTGATATGACAGTTTTCTTGCTTCTGGTGTCTGCCCCCTGGTGGGTGGATCTGGGTCTTGACCCTCTGGTGAGCAGGGCTGTGCCAAGGGAAGTGTCTAGAGGTAGTTGTGGAGTGAGGAAGTCTTTGGGCTGCCTCTCTGCTGACAAGCGGGGCTTTGTTCCCACCCTGTTGGTTGTTTGGCCTGAGGTGTCCCAGCTGGAGCCTACAAGCTGTTTGGTGGGGCCAGGTCTTGGTGCTAATGACTCGAGCAAGGGTCTTGCTGTCAACCCCCAGCAAGAGTTCATATAGATGAACAGTCACCAATATGTCCACCACTTCTTATGACCCCAGAGAGAGCCACCGCTACCACTAACCTCCCCAGGAGACCCTCCAAGACCAGCAGGTAGGTCAAGCCAACCTGCTGGCTCCTATGAAGTCAGTGCTTTTGCCTGGGTCTCAGTGTGTGATAGACCTTGTGTGCACCCTCTAAGAGTGGAGTCTCTGTTTCCCCCAGTCCTGTGGAGCTCCTGCAATGAAGCCCCGCTAACCTTCAAAGCTAAATGCTCTGGGGGCTCTTCCTCCTGATGCTGGACCCCTAAGCTGGGGAGCCTGATGTGGTGCTCAGAGCTCTCACTCCTGTGGAAGGACTTCTGCAATATCATTATTCTCCAGTTTGTGAGTCGCCCAGCCAGGTTGTATGGGATTTGATTATATCCCAAGTGCACCCTTCCTACTATCTTGTTGTGGTTTCTTCTTTATGTCTTTGGATGTATTAACAGAATATCTTTTTTGGTAGGTTCCAATCTTTTTAATCGATGGTTGTTCAGCAATTAGTTGTGATTTTGGTGTGTTTGTGAGAGGAGGTGAGCTCAAGGTCCTTCTCCACCACCTTGTCTCCAATCCCCTATCCTCTTAATATATTTTAAATTGCACAATTCCGTATTGTAAACTATAGGTACTATGTTGTACAACAGACTCTAGAACTTACTCATCATGCACAACTGAAACTTCATACCCATTGAGAAATAATTCCCTATTTCCCCCTCCCCCCCCCAGCCCCTGAAAACCACTATTCTATTCTCTGCTTCTATGAGTTTGACTATTTTCACTTGGAACAGTTAATGTATCTCTCAACCAATGTTCACATTTCTCACATACTTACTGGTTTCTGAGGAAAAAAATCTAAACTATATTTTAAGTGTATTTTTATATAACGGCTTTATTTTCCATTTATGATAGAAAAAAATTACATACCTCCCAGGATTGCTATGAGAATTAAGTAAGATAAAATACTTAAAATTCCTCGTAAAGTAACTGGTTCAGAAATGTGCTCCTGCAAAGTCAGTTCATTTCTTCTCCCTAGCCAATATGATGTTAAGCCCAATGGTCAATTTTCAGTCTTCATCTTACTTTACCCAACAGCAGCAATTAACACAGTTGATAACTCTCTCTTCCTTGAATTTTCACTTAGCTTCCAGGATATCCCTCTCTCCTGTTTTTATTTTTTTTCTTCTGCTTCACTGCCCACTTCTGAATTACTGTTGCTAATCTCTTCTCTTGTCCCCACCTACTTAATGTTGGAGTGTCCGAGGACTTGGTCCTTCATCCTCTTCATCTGTACCTCCTCCCTTGGTGATGTCATCCAGTCTCATGTCTTTAAATACCATCCAACTAGGAAAATTCATACCTCCAGACTTAGAGGTATAACTGCCTACTCAACATTTCTACTTGGTTATCTAATACTCCTTTCAAAATCAGCAAGTACAAAATTGAACTCACCAACTCCCATCACCCCCACCCCAAAATATTCTTTCTACACAGTCTTTCCCATCTCAGTTGATGGCAACTCCATCCTTTCATTTGCTTAGGCCAAAAAACTTAAAGTCATCCTTCAGTCCTCTTTTTCTTGCACACTCTCCTTCTTGTCTATCAGGAAATCCTGTTGGTTCTACCTTTAAAAAGATAAGCAGAAATCAACCATCTTTTATCCTCACCCCCACTGTTATCATTCTGGTCTAAACTACTATGGTCATCTCTTACCTAGATTACTGAATGGCTTTGTGACCTTTCTCCCTGTTTCTACCTTTGTCCCCTATAGTCTGTTTTTCAATACTGTAGAAAACAGAGTGATCCTTGTAAAACAACCTAGATCATGTCACTCCTCAAAATCCTGTAACTATTCCTCATTTCACTCAGTATAAAACTTAAAGTCCTTACAATGACCTATAAGGACTTCTGTGATCTGGTCTCCTTCTTTCTTTGGCCTTATTTTCTACCCTACTCCCTTACTCTGCTTCAGCCACACTGATTTTCCTGTGATCCTCAGACATGTAGGCACATTCCATCCTGCTTTAGAACCTTTGTACTTGCTGTTCCTGCTTCTTGGAATGCTCTTCTCCCCAAATAAACCTGTGTCTAACGCCCTCACCTCCTTCAGTCTTTCTTCAAATATTATCTTCTCAATAAGGCCTGCCCTTTACTAACCTATTATATCACTGCAACCTGTCCCACTATCCTGCCCTCCCCAAATTGCTAATCCCCCTTACCCTGCTCTACTTTTTCTTTATTCCTTAGCACTTATCGCCTTTAAACATTCTAGATAATTTACTAATAATGCTTATTTTTGTTGTCTGTCTTCCTTTCCTACATTTTAAGCTGCTTGAGGACTTGGATCTTTGTTTTATTTACTGGTCTATCTTAAATGCCTGGCACAGTACTTGGTACATGGTAGGAACCCAATAAATGTTGTTGAATAAATGAATGAACTGTTACTGTTTTATATATAATTCCTTTTGCAATTCAATCCTAAACTAAACAAGAAATACACTCTTGAAAAAGTCTTTTTTTCTAGGAAGAAATCCGTGAGAGTTTATAAGACATATTTTTCAAACATATTTTAACTTCCTTAAATGAATTACATTATATTACATATTAGAAGCCAAGTCCTATTGAGTAGATTACTACCTATTTGAAGCTGGTAGCTGCACTTTATTATAGAAGCCTAGACTATCAGAGCTATAAAAGATTATAGTAATCATCTAATCAATTCCTTCATGTCATCCATGACAGTACTCAATGTATTGGAACAACACAAACCAGGTTTAGTTTACTTAGGATCTGATATTTACTGTTCAACTGGGTAATCCTTTATCAATTCTACAGGAGATAATGAACTAATCTCTAAAGACACTACATGAACTAACCTCACCATTAGTCACTCTAATTGAGGATGGTGAGAAGTCACATTTTTCCTCTCCAAAAACCCATAGACATTTCTATGTGGGTGTGTGCTATGCCAGTTCAATCTAGGCACCAGAGAACCACACTCAGATTATCTGGCAAAGTGTCAGGCTTTATAAAAACACAAGAAGTTTATATATGAGTCATTTATTTCTTTAAAATAGAGGAGGAAGATCTGGAGTCATGGGAAAGATGGAAACAGGCAGATTTTGCTGGCAGACAGTCTATTCTCACCTTCTCATGTTTCTTCTTGTATTTGCTGTTGAGTGGCATAGTCAGGCTGTTAACCTGCATTCATCACTGTAGGAGTTGGTGAAGGGAACACCCAGCTGCAGTTGCAGAACTAGTAAATTAGGCCACTTCAAACTCTTTTCATAGTAGTCATAGAACTGAAGTAGCCAGAGTGAATAGAGGCATGAGCAATGGGCAAAATGTGGATAGTTTTAAAAGCAGTCTTGAGACAGCCATTCTGGGTGAGACTTTTTTTTATCACTTCTAAGTGCCACATCTTCATTAGCCAATGGTTGGGAAATCCTGACCACATTCTGCATGCTAACTCAATGTGTTCAAACCTGTACATTTTAGCATGTTTGCTCAAGTGGTAAAATAGGACAATAGAAATCTCTTGAGGGCCTTAAAGGGAAACCTTATGGTTTAGTAACAATGAAAGATTGGATTCTTTCAGGGGAAACAATTTGTTTTTGTTTCTCTAATTTGTGAGCTTTTTCTATTTTTATTATCTCTATCAAGATGTCCAAATTTCAGAGGTCGGTGGGGAAATTATTGGTACATGGGGACCAAATGTGACCAGCTCTGGAATACTCTGGACCTGATTTTAGTAGCAGCATTGCCTGGAATAGGACTGGCTTTACTAGTTGGTGTAACAATCCAGACTATCCACTACTGTAAAAAGAAGTCAAAGAAGAATACAAATGATCACCGGTAAGAAATTTCTAAATACCTCTGAGAATGATGGGAAATCGCTTGTGAGATCAGTAAATGATTCAAGAAATAATGGATATCATTTATCATGCATACAGCTGATATATTCTCTTCCATATTCATCAACATTTAATTAAATTTGAACAAAAGTCAGGATAACTAAATACATTTTGTTCAGGATTTGGATACAACAAAAACTGGAAAGCCCCTTCCTCAGATAAAAACCAAGTGAGCCAAGTGTAATTCACTAAAGAATTGTTCTACTTCAGTGCCTTCCTTCCACCAAGGTGCTATTTGTATGCACCACACATACTGTCCTAAGAGTTGAGGCAGGGGAAGGGGGACAGCTGTACCAGTACCTCCTATTTACCTCAACCCCCAGCATCCAATAGGCTTGACTGTAATCTGACTCTGTCTTGGGCAAATCTCGTCACTTCACTGGGCTTCAATTTTCTCAGCTATAGAGATTGCTATAATCTGACCTACACATCTCACAGAGATGGTGAGATTGATACTGAAAACAACAATCATTTACAGACAGCTTATTATATGTATCAGGCTGAATTATAAATGTTTCATACCTATTGACTCATGTAATCCTCACAAGAACCCTATAAAGTACAGATGCGATTACTAAGGCACAGAGAGGTCAAATAACTTGGCTGAGGTTACAGGGCTAAGTCTATACCCAGGCAATCTGACTCCCAGGCTTAAACTCTTAATCCCCATGCTACACTAATGGACTCTAATGAGATAAAACAGTGCCCTGAAAGCTGTAAAGCCCTGTTGCTTTCCTTTTGTTTCTTTGCTTAAAAGCAAATAGTACCCTTTATATTTTGCACTGCCTCTAAATGATAGAAATATGAAAGGTAAATACCAGTAGGGTAAAATCTCACCAATTTTATATCAGCTAATTCAAATTAGCATCTACTTTGAAGTATCATTCTCCAGTGACAAGATAATGTTACCCTCTATGCAGTATGAGGATAGTTTGAAATATTACTTTAAAATTGGAAGTGGCTTGTACTGTCAGCCTCACACTTCTAAGAATAGAATTAGGTTGGAAACCTCCTGAGATTTTAAAGAATCATTTTAATTAGAAATCATACCCATAAACAAGTCACCTTTTAAGTATTCTCCATAGTTTTCCTACTCCAAAGCTTTCTAGAACACTGGATTTGTATTCCAACCCTCTCTCTTCTACTACTTGTCTATGACTTTGAGAGGATCACTTAGCCCCTGTTTCGTCCTTTATAAATGAAGAGTTGGGTATACATATCCTACTTCTCCATAGTTGTGAGAATCAAATTAAATAATTAATGGAAAATTGCATTGAGAAGCAAAAGCAAAACAAAAAGCTTGATTATAAATTAGAATAGTAGTAGTGTTTATAAGCATTTAGACTTATTTATAGGTTTTTTTGGGTAAAGAATTAATCTGCCTTATTTTTCTTCAGTTAAAATATAATTTAGTTTGAGCTCCTTTTTTTCCCTTCTGCCATTCCCTCAATTGTGAATTGACAGAGTGTTTCTATATATACTCTGGAAGATTCCTTAGTGTAGTGGAAAAAGTATGGGCATAGAGCAAGACAGACTGGGGTTCAAATCCCTGCCCTATAAATCACTGACTGTGCGGCCTTGGGGAATTTCCTTAAAATTTCTCAGCCTCAGGTTTCTCATCTGTAAAATGGAGTTAATAATATTTATCTTGCAAGCCTTACTCAAGTAAGATAATGTAATTTTGTGAAATAAACTGATGTGTGAAATTTACTTTCAATTGCATCAAAAATATAATGGATTAATGGGTGGATAGAAGGATGGATAGATGGATAGATATATGCAAAAGCAAGTATAGTAAAGTGTTAACGATTAAATCGAGGTGGTAGGTACATGGGCATTCACTATAAAATTCAATTTTGGTGTGTGTTTGAAAATTTTCCTAATAAAATGTTGGGAAAAATCAGATAATGTAAAGTAAAACACTTTGAGCATGGAAAATACTCAACAAATAGTAGCCAATATTATTGCATTCTCTCGGGTACATATAATAATGGAGTCTTAAGATGGGAACATTCATTCTGTGTTGTCAAAAATGAGTTTATTTTAAAAAGTGATTTATAACCAATTAAGCTACTTCTCTATCCTAACTATATATATATTTTTAATTTACTGTGCCAGAGAACAGAGGAGTTTATCAGGACTCCAACCTCAGCATAATTCTGCACATGCTTTTGATACTGCTATGAGACCTTCTCAACCTGATCAAGGCCAGGTAAACACTGAAATTCATTTGTAAGGTAAACTAAGTTTACAGAAGACACCAAAGAGAGAAATGCCTTAGAGAAACAAAAAAAAACTTTGGGACATTAAAGAAGTAGTCAGAGACAACAAAATGAAGTGTGATCAGAAGATCAAATTGTACAAATATGGGATTGTTGATGACAAGTTATTTATCAGTAGAGTACAGGCCAGGCCTGGGGCAAATTACACTGGGAGTGCTCTCTCCTTCTTTTCTCCAGCATTTGTTTCCAGGTAAAATCAAGTTAAAACATATATCAAAGGCAGCCTTGGGGAAAGTTAAAACACATATCAAAGGGGAAAAGGAAGCCACTAAAAGAGGGCTAGAAAGATATGGGTAACAGGACACGGATTAGAGCTATGTGGCTTTTTTTTTTTTTTGAACTAGCTGAAAATCTCTTCTTATCTAACAATATGTTCTCAGTAGCACAGATCCTCTGAAACAGAAGACTTGTGTGGAACTCTTCAATTCAGTGTACCTTAGGAATAGCTCTGAAGTAAGAGGTCTGAGTGTCATACCCAACCACAAGTATCAGAAGCAGCAGCAATGCTTTTATTGTTTTAAATCAAACAAATCGCTAGTAAGACACTGCAGCATCATCTTTTAGTCCTAGAATGTGCCCAATTATGATCTCTATATTTTAAGGAAGACCTACTTTGAGACTAAAGAACAGAAGCCTCAGTATAATTCTACCTATATTCCTGATATGGTACCTTCTCAATAGTATCAAGCCCAGTTAAAATTAAAACTCATGAAAAGCTTAAGATAAAAAGTTGATAAACGGTGGATGAATGAATGATAGTGGTCATATATTTTTATTAGAAGTCAGAACAATTAAATATTGGGACTTAGAGAATGAAGGATAGGATTTATGTGCTTCTGAATATATCTGTGTCTATCTATCTATCTAAAACATTTTTCAAAAACGAAGTTTAAGGTACTCTGGATGAATATACTATGGTGAATAATGTTGATGTTATGAAAGGCTAACTCTAGGGCTGTCAAATTGTTTTAGTTGTCTGTTGTTCTCTTGAAGTGACCAATTATTTTGTAGATGAATCCTATAAGTTAGAAAAGCAAGCAGGGAGGTGGTGCTTTTCCTCTTCTAAGTATTCACTTATTCTTAGCCTCTGTAGTTACTTTGGCTACCCACCTATTTTTCAAATCTCCTTCTCTCCTTTCATCATCCCTTTTTTACTTAATGCTATACAAGCTCTAATAGTGGATAAAATTCAGGAGGAGGGCCAAGTACAATGCACATCGTTTAGGCTATATTCAATAAATGTAACTCTCCCTTTTCCTGGTCTCAGTCTTCCTATGGCTAAATACCTGCTTTGTTCCTGTTACATCTATCTAAATACTTCCACTGTAGACACTTTCTCTTTATCGCTGTGAACATTTCCTAAATTTCCCTTTACTGGGGACGGCACAAGTGAACTGCCATGCCTGGTCTCAATCTACCATATTCTTCTCTTCTTGAGGGTTTCCCAGAGTCTAGGGCATTAGGAAGTAGAAGTGGACTGCAGGTTAACAATTTAATAGAGGACTAGGAAACTTTCCAACTGAGTTAAACTTTTTAGAAGGGTGTCCAGATGCACTGTGCTCTGATTGTACATTTAAAATATTGACTTTGGCGTGTGATGACTTTTCAGAAGCTAAGGCCCAGGTCAGGTTTCCACAGAAGTGAATAATGCTTTTTCATGCAAATTCATCATTATTTTCTTTATTCAGCTAACTCACACGCAGAGAACCAGGAATTAATAAGCAGAGCCTGAGTTCATTCTTGAATTGTCAACGTTAATCTTTTCTAATTGACTTAACAATTAGATTTGAGTGGGTGGAGGTAAGACTACGTATTTGCTACCTCTTCTTCACCTCCACCCACTTTTACTTTTAGCAAAGAATAGCTTGTGGCTTTCAAAGCTGTTGCAATCCTAGCATGAGCATATAATTAGAAGTCCCAATATATTCTGTGAATCTCTGGCAGGAAGGTGTGCTGCATAGTTTAGTCCTGTGAGAATTCACCATTGCTATTGTTGTTTACTTTTAGTTGTTGTTCTGATCATAAATATATATTTTTTTATCTGCCTTTAAAACCAAGGTTACCTGGCATGATTCAGCCACATTCAGCCACAGGATATAACATGTTTTAGCTACTTTCACCTCGTGAAAATATACAGCAACTATGTCAAGAGAAAAAAAAAAAAAAAACACCCCTACATTTGATAGAGACCCAGGTAACTGGCATAGTCCGAAGAGCAAAGAAATAAATACTGGTATGACTTAAAGAGCATATAATGAACCATATAGTGGAGGCAACAAATATTGAGATGTGCTCACTGAAAAGGAAGAATACTTTGACTAAAAATAAGATCTTCTAAATTTGGCATTATAATCACAAACTTACCAAATTGCTGGATTTATTGTGTTTTCAAATAGAATGAATTGAAAGCAGGAGGAGATAATGAGATAAGCTTTAAATTATCAATTTACCAAATCCAGGAGATTATTCTTCCTAGATAATAAATGAAAATAATATCCAATAATTAAAGTATTCTTTACTGATACCTGAGAATATTATATTTTTTAAGTAATTTCTCACTAGAAGTTGTTAATATCATCTTCAAACAGTTAAATGTTATCAAGCACTCCACTACAGATGGCACTGTGCAAATTGTGATAATCTCCAGACCGTTGCTACATTTTCAGTCTGCATTATCTTTGGATATGTACATTATTCTACCTTATCAGTAAAAAATTAGTCACAGTTTTATGAATATTTGCATAGTTAAAACCTTATGTTGTGTCACTTATCCAATTCATGAAATTAATTTGTTCATGACAACCAGTTATGTAAAGTGAACTGGAAATCAGCAAGGTAGAAATAATATCTTTTACTGAGATTAGTTTTTTTCAACAGTCCAATATTCTGCTTAGGAAAATAATATTAATTGGTTAGAAACACTAAAGGAATCTTAGTAAGTGGAAGGGGAATATTATTTTGCAGCTTTTTTAACCTTTATTTTATTTTATTTTTTTACTTTTTATTTTTATACAATATTTAAAGGTTACTTTCCATTTACAGTTATTGCAAAATATTGGCTATATTCCTCGTATTGTACAATACATCCTTGAGCCTATCTGATACCCAATAGTTTGTACCTCCCACTCCCCTGCCCCTATATTGCCCTTCCCCCTCCCTCTCCCCCCACTGGTAACCACTAGTTGTATTCTCTATATCTGTGAGACTGCTTCTTTTATGTTATATTCACTAGTTTGTTGTACTTTTTAGATTCCACATATAAGTGATATCATACAGTATTTATCTTTCTCTGACTTATTTCACTAAGCATAATACCCTCCAAGTGCATCCATGCTGCTGCAAATGGCAAAAATTCATTCTTTTTTATGTCTGAGTAGTATTCCATTGTATATCTATACCACATCTTTATCCATTCATCTGTTGATGGACACTTTGGTTGTTTCCATGTTTTGGTTATTGTAAATAACGCTGCTATGAACATTGAGGTGTATGCACCTTTTTGAATTAGTGTTTCGAAGAAAAATATGTTTTGACTAAACTCCTAAGGTTCCTTAATCTTTGTTCCTATTTCTGTCATTTTATTTAAGATTATCATGCACCCAAATTTTCTGGAATTTTTAAAAATATGTTTTCAAAAACAATAAAATATCCACGCCACAGGGGAAAGTCACTGGATGAAATTCTCCATCTTTACCAACAGATGGCAGTGATTAACCATTAAGTGTATCTTCCTAGGCCGTTCTGGTTTGCTGAGGAAGAGCCTCCTCTGTAAAAATTCAAAAGCAGAAAACCTGTAGTTAAGCACTCAGGACCAAATCATTGAGAGGACTTACCATCAGTATCAAATTATGGCGATTCTGATAAAATCTTAACTGATTTGTGCCACACTAACAGCATTGTAAAGCAAGCATCAATCAAGTGGAAAATAGGAAAATAGAAAACTGTAATGCTGAAGGATCACAACTATCCTTTTTCTAAAGTATACATATATGATGGAAATACATATGCCAAAATATTAACAATACTTTTCTTTAGGTGGGAAACTATAGGTTAATTTTCCTTAATATATAAAAATTCTTCATAATCGTGAAGTAAATGATCAACAATTCAATAAAAGAATGGGCAAATTAGATGAACTGACAGTTCATTGAAAAGGAAATTCGAATGGCTCTTAAACATATAAAAATATGTTAACCTTCCTTCATTATTATGAGAGAAATGTGACTATAATTATACTGAAATACCATTTTTTGCCTATCATTTTAGTAAAGATCCAAAAGTTTGATAATATATTCTATTAGAAAGGTTCTGAGGAAAATGGCTGGTGGAAAGGCAGTTTGACAATTACAAATGCATATATCATTTGACCTAGCAATATCACTTGGGGGAGTGAATATCCTGAAGATATATCCCCATAAGTGCAGACTGATATGTTTATAAGATTTTTATTGCCGCATGGATTACAATAGGAAAGGATTGGAAACCACACAAATACCTATCAAGAGAGGCTAGTTAAATAATCTATAGTACATCCATACAATGGAACACTATGGGACTTTACAAAAGAACAAGTGGGTTATCTCTGTACTGATATGAAAAGATCACCAAGATAGGTATAGTGAAAAAAAAAAAGGTGGAAAAAAGTGTGTATGGTGTGCTTCCTTTTGTATAAGAAAGAGGAGGAAGTAAGAATATATATTCGTGTTGCTTATATTTATATAAAAAAACTTTGGATGAATACACAAGCAACTATAAAAATGATTACTGCTTAGGGGGTTGGGGGTGGAGACTGAATGGTTGGAGGTCAGGGGTGAGAAAAAGAAATTCATTGTTTAAATTATTACTCATTCAAAAATTTTCAGAGTACTTTGCTTTTAATAATGGAAAAAAATAAAACCTTAGTTATGTTAATTAGTTACAGCTGTTAGTAATATTGTGCCATTATTATTTTCCTGATTTTGATAATGTACTATAGTTATATAAGATGTAAACATTAGAGGAAGCTGAGTCAAGGTAATACAGGAACTCACTGTGCAATTTTTGCAAATTGTCTGTAAGTCTAAAATCATTTCAAAATAAAAAGTTTTTTAAAATAAACATTGGTTGAAAACCTCTTTGGTCCAAAGTGCTGCTGGAATGTGTGGGAAGACAGATGAACATCATTATGCCTGGTATCCAGGGATATGATAAAGATCCATGAAACAATGTACAAATCTAGGTCAGGTTCCTTTGATATACCCTCTCTTTATTTTTTTTAATAAACTTATTTATTTTATTTATTTACTTTTGGCTGCACTGGGTCTTCGTTGCTGCACGCGGGCTTTCTCTAGTTGCGGTGAACAGGGGCTACTCTTTGTTGTGGTGCGCGGGCTTCTCATGGCAGTGGCTTCTCTTGTTGAGGAACACGGGCTCTAGGCGCGCAGGCTTCGGTAGTTGTGGCACCTGGGCACAGTAGTTGTGGCTTGCGGGCTATAGATAACAGGCTCAGCAGTTGTGGCACACAGGCTTAGTTGTTCTGCAGCATGTGGGATCTTCCCAGACCAGGGCTCGAACCCATGTCCCCTGCGTTGGCAGGCAGATCCTTAACCACTGCACCACCAGGGAAACCATGCTATACCCTCTTGCAGTAAGATGTTTCTTCCTTAGTTACATATCTTATTTTGCAACTATATTCTGGTTTGGGTGATTTTTTTTTAACAACTTTATTAGAGTATAATTGCTTTACAATGGTGTGTTAGTTTCTGCTTTATAACAAAGTGAATCAGTTATACATATACATATGTTCCCATATCTCTTACCTCTTGCATCTCCCTCCCACCCACTCTCCCTATCCCACCCCTCTGGGTGGTCACAAACCACCGAGCTGATCTCCCTGTGCTATGCGGCTGCTTCCCACTAGCTATCTATTTTACATTTGGTAGTGTATATATGTCCATGCCACTCTCTCACTTTGTCACAGCTTACCCTTCCCCCTCCCCATATCCTCAAGTCCATCCTCTAGTAGGTCTGTGTCTTTATTCCTGTCTTACCCTTAGGTTCTTCATGACCTTTTTTTTTTTCTTCTTAGATTCCACATATATGTGTTAGCATACGGTATTTGTTTTTCTCTTTCTGACTTACTTCACTCTGTATGACAGACTCTAGGTCCATCCATCTCACTACAAATAACTCAATTTCATTTCCTTTTTTTTTTTTAACATCTTTATTAGAGTATAATTGCTTTACAATGGTGTGTTAGTTTCTGCTTTATAACAAAGTGAATCACTTATACATATACATATGTCCCCATATCTCTTCCCTCTTGCATCTCCCTCCCTCCCACCCTCCCTATCCCACCCCTCTCAGTGGTCACAAAGCACCAAGCTGATCTCCCTCTGCTATGCGGCTGCTTCCAACTAGCTATCTATTTTACGTCTGGTAGTGTATATATGTCCATGCCACCCTCTCACTTAGTCCCAGCTTACCCTTCCCCCTCCCCATATCCTCAAGTCCATTCTCTAGTAGGTCTGCATCTTTATTCCCGTCTTGCCCCTAGGTTCTTCTGACCATTTTTTTTCTTTTTTTTTTTTAGATTCCATATATATGTGTTAGCATACAGTATTTGTTTTTCTCTTTCTGACTTACTTCACTCTGTATGACAGTCTCCAGGTCCATCCACCTCACTACAAATAACTCAGTTTCGTTCCTTTTTATGCCTGAGTAATATTCCATTGTATATATGTGCCACATCTTCTTTATCCATTCATCTGTTGATGGACACTAAGGTTGCTTCCATGTCCCGGCTATTGTAAATAGAGCTGCAATGAACATTTTGGTACATGACTATTTTGAATTATGGTTTCCTCAGGGTACATGCCCAGTAGTGGGATTGCTGGGTCGTATGGTAGTTCTATCTGTAGTTTTTGAAGGAACCTCCATACTGTTCTCCATAGTGGCTGTATCAATTTACATTCCCACCAACAGTGCAAGAGTGTTCCCTTTTCTCCACAACCTCTTCAGCATTTATTGTTTCTAGATTTTTTGTTGATGACCATTCTGACTGGTGTGAGATGATATCTCATTGTAGTTTTGATTTGCATTTCTCTAAGGATTAATGATGTTGAGCATTCTTTCATGTGTTTGTTGGCAATCTGTATATCTTCTTTGGAGAAATGTCTATTTAGGTCTTCTGCCTATTTTAGGATTGGGTTGTTTGTTTTTTTGTTATTGAGCTGCATGAGTTGCTTGTAAATTTTGGAGATTAATCCTTTGTCAGTTGCTACATTTGCAAATATTTTCTCCCATTCTGAGGGCTGTCTTTTGGTCTTGTTTATGGTTTCCTTTGCTGTGCAAAAGCTTTTAAGTTTCATTAGATCCCATTTGTTTATTTTGTTTTTATTTCCATTTCTCTAGGAGGTGGGTCAAAAAGGATCTTGCTGTGATTTATGTCATAGAGTGTTCTGCCTGTGTTTTCCTCTAAGAGTTTGATAGTGTCTGGCCTTACATTTAGATCTTTAATCCATTTTGAGTTTATTTTTGTGTATGGTGTTAGGGAGTGTTCCAATTTCATACTTTTACATGTACCTGTCCAGTTTTCCCAGCACCACTTATTGAAGAGGCTGTCTTTTCTCCACTGTACATTCCTGCCTCCTTTATCAAAGATAAGGTGACCATATGTGCCTGGGTTTATCTCTGGGCTTTCTATCCTGTTCCATTGATCTATATTTCTGTTTTTGTGCCAGTACCATACTGTCTTGATTACTGTAGCTTTGTAGTATAGTCTGTAGTCAGGGAGCCTGATTCCTCCAGCTCCATTTATCGTTCTCAAGATTGCCTTGGCTATTCAGGGTCTTTTGTGTTTCCATACAAATTGTGAAATTTTTTGTTCTAGTTCTGTGAAAAATGCCAGGGATTGTTTTATAGGGATTGCGTTGAATCTGTAGATTGCTTTGGGTAGTAGAGACATTTTCATAACATTGATTCTTCCAATCCAAGAACATGGTATATCTCTCCATCTATTTGTATCATCTTTAACTTCTTTCATCAGAGTCATAATTTTCTGCATACAGGTCTTTTGTCTCCTTAGGTAGGTGTATTCCTAGATATTTTATTCTTTTTGTTGCCATGGTAAATAGGAGTGTTTTTTTAATTTCACTTTCAGATTTTTCATCATTAGTGTATAGGAATGTCAGAGATTTCTGTGCATTAATTTTGTATCCTGCTACTTTACAAAATTCATTGATTAGCTCTAGTAGTTTTCTGGTAGCATCTTTAGGATTCTCTATGTATAGTATCATGTCATCTGCAAACTGTGACAGCTTTACTTCTTCTTTTCCGATTTGGATTCCTTTTATTTATCTTTCTTCTCTGATTGCTGTGGCTAAAACTTCCAAAACTATGTTGAATAATAGTGGTGAGAGTGGGCAACCTTGTCTTGTTCCTGATCTTAGTGGAAATGGTTTCAGTTTTTCACCATTGAGGATGATGTTGGATGAGGGTTTGTCATATATGGCCTTTATTATGTTGAGGAAAGTTCCCTCTATGCCTACTTTCTGCAGGGTTTTTATCATAAATGGGTGTTGAGTTTTGTCGAAAGCTTTCTCTGCATCTATTGCGATGATCATATGGTTTTTCTCCTTCAATTTGTTAATATGGTGTATCACATTGATTGATTTGCGTATATTGAAGAATCCTTGCATTCCTGGAATAAACCCCACTTGATCATGATGTATGATCCTTTTAACGTGCTGTTGGATTCTGTTTGCTAGTATTTTGTTGAGGATTTTTGCATCTATGTTCATCAGTGATACTGGCCTGTAGTTTTCTTTCTTTGTTACATCTTTGTCTGGTTTTGGTATCAGGGTGATGGTGGCCTCGTAGAATGAGTTTGGGAGTGTTCCTCCCTCTGCAATATTTTGGAAGAGTTTGAGAAGGATAGGTGTTAGCTCTTCCCTAAATGTTTAATAGAATTCGCCTGTGAAGCCATCTGGTCCTGGGCTTTTGTTTTTTGGAAGATTTTTAATCACAGTTTCAATTTAAGTGCTTGTGATTGGTCTGTTCATATTTTCTATTTCTTCCTGGTTCAGTCTAGGCAGGTTGTGCATTTCTAAGAATTTGTCCATTTCTTCCAGGTTGTCCATTTTATTGGCATATAGTTGCTTTTAGTAATCTCTCATGATCCCTTGTATTTCTGCAGTGTCAGGTGTTACTTCTCCTTTTTCATTTCTAATTCTATTGATTTGAGTCGTCTCCCTTTTTTTCTTGATGAGTCTGGCTAATGGTTTATCAATTTTATTTATCTTCTCAAAGAACCAGCTTTTAGTTTTATTAATCTTTGCTATGGTTTCCTTCATTTCTTTTTCATTTATTTCTGATCTGATCTTTATGATTTTTTTCCTTCTGCTAACTTTGGGGTTTTTTTGTTCTTCTTTCTCTAATTGTTTTAGGTGCAAGGTTAGGTTGTTTATTTGAGATGTTTCCTGTTTCTTAAGGTAGGATTGTATTGCTATAAACTTCCCTTTAAAACTGCTTTTGCTGCATCCCATAGGTTTTGGGTCGTCGTGTCTCCATTCTCATCTGTTTCTAGGAATTTTTTGATTTCCTCTTTGATTTCTTCAGTGATCACTTCGTTATTTAGTGTTGTATTCCTTAGCCTCCATGTGTTTGTGTTTTTTACAGATCTTTTCCTGTAATTGATATCTAGTCTCATAGCATTGTGGTCGGAAAAGATACTTGATACAATTTCAATTTTCTTAAATTTATCAAGGCTTGATTTGTGACCCAAGATATGATCTATCCTGGAGAATGTTCCATGACCACTTGAGAAGAATGTGTATCCTGTTTTTTTTGGAGAGAATGTCCTATAAATACCAATTAAGTTGATCTTGTTTAATGTATCATTTAAAGCTTGTGTCTCCTTATTTATTTTCATTTTGGATGATCGGTCCATTGGTGAAAGTGGGGTGTTAAAGTCCCCTACTATGATTGTGTTACTGTCGATTTCCCCTTTTATGGCTGTTAGTATTTGCCTTATGTATTGAGGTGCTCCTATGTTGGGTGCATAAATATTTACAATTGTTATATCTTCTTCTTGGATTGATCCCTTGATCATTATGTAGTGTGCTTCTTTATCTCTTGTAATAGTCTTTATTTTAAAGTCTATTTTGTCTGATATGAGAATTGCTACTCCAGCTTTCTTTTGATTTCCATTTGCATGGAATATCTTTTTCCATCCCCTCACTTTCAGTCTGTATGTGTCCCTAGGTCTGAAGTGGGTCTCTTGTAGACAGCATATATACGGGTCTTGTTTTTGTATCCATTAAGCCAGTCTGTATCTTTTGTGTGGAGCACTTAATTCATTTACATTTAGGCTAATTATTGATATGTATGTTCTTATTGCCATTTTCTTAATTGTTTTGGGTTTGTTATTGTAGGTCTTTTCCTTCTCTTGTGTTTCTTGCCTAGAGAAGTTCCTTTAGCATTTGTTGTAATGCTGGTTTGGTGGTGCTGAACTCTCTCAGCTTTTGCTTGTCTGTAAAAGTTTTAATTTATCCATCAAATCTGAATGAGATCCTTTCTGGGTAGAGTAATCTTGGTTGTAGATGTTTCTCCTTCATCTCTTTAAGTATGTCCTGCCACTCCCTTCTGGCTTGCAGAGCTTCTGCTGAAAGATCAGCTGTTAACCTTATGGGGATTCCCTTGTGTGTTATTTGTTGTTTTTCCCTTGCTGCTTTTAATATGTTTTCTTTGTATTTAATTTTTGAGAGTTTGATTAATATGTGTCTTGGCGTGTTTCTACTTGGATTTATCCTGTATGGGACTCTCTGTCTTCCTGGACTTGATTAACTATTTCCTCTCCCATGTTAGGGAGGTTTTCAACTATAATCTCTTCAAATATTTTCTCAGTCCCTTTCTTTTTCTCTTCTTCTTCTGGGACCCCTATAATTCGAATGTTGGTGCATTTAATGTTGTCCCAGAGGTCTTTGAGACTGTCCTCAGTTCTTTTCATTCTTTTTTCTTTATTCTGCTCTGCAGTAGTTATTTCCACTATTTTATCTTCCTGGTCACTTATCCGTTCTTCTGCCTCGGTTACTCTGCTATTTATCCCTTCTAGAGTATTTTTAATTTCATTTATTGTGTTGTTCATCTTTGCTTGTTTCCTCTTTAATTCTTCTACTGTATTGTTAAATGTTTCTTGCATTTTCTCTATTCTATTTCCAAGATTTTGGATCATCTTTACTACCATTATTCTGAATTCTTTTTCAGGTAGACTGCCTATTTCCTCTTCATTTGTTAGGTCTGGTGGGTTTTTACCTTGCTCCTTCATCTGCTGTGAGTTTTTCTGTCTTCTCATTTTGCTTAATTTACTGTGTTTGGGGTCTCCTTTTCACAGGCTGCAGGTTCGTAGTTTCCATTGTTTTTGGTGTCTGTCCCCAGTGGCTAAGGTTTGTTCAGTGGGTTGTGTAGGTTTCCTGGTGGAGGGGACTAGTGTCTGTGTTCTGATGGATGAGGCTTGACCTTGTCTTTCTGGTGGGCAGGTCCATGTCTGGTGGTGTGTTTTGGGGTGTCTGTGGCCTTATTATGATTTTAGGCAGCCTCTATGCTAATGGATGGGGCTATGTTCCTGTCTTGCTAGTTGTTTGGCATAGGGTGTCCAGCACTGTAGCTTGCTGGTCGTTGAGTGAAGCTGGGTCTTGGTGTTGAGATGGAGATCTCTGGGAGTTTTTTGCAATTTGATATTACGTGGAGCTGGGAGGTCTCTTGTGGACCAGTGTCCTGAAGTTGGCTCTCCCACCTCAGAGGCACAGCACTGACTCCTGGCTGGAGCACCAAGAGACTTTCATCCGCACGGCTCAGAATAAAAGGGAGAAAAAATAGAAAGAAAGGAAGAAAGAAAGAGAGAAAGAAAGAAAGAAAGAGGATAAAATAAAATAAAGTAAGATAAAATAAAATAAAGTTAGTAAAATAAAAAATAATTAGTAAGAAAAAAAAAAACGGATGGACAGAACCCTAGGACAAATGGTGAAAGCAAAGCAATACAGACAAAATCTCACACAGAAGTATACACATACACACTCACAAAAAGAGGAAAGGGGGAAAAAATAATCTATCTTGCTCCCAAAGTCCACCTCCTCAATTTGGGATGATTCATTGTCTATTCAGGTATTCCACAGATGCAGGGTACATCAAGTTGATTTTGGAGATTTAATCTGCTGCTTCTGAGGCTGCTGGGAGAAATTTCCCTTTCTGTTCTTTGTTCGCACAGCTCCCGGGGTTCAGCTTTGGATTTGTACCCACCTCTGCGTGTAGGTCGCCTGAGGGCGTCTTTTCTTCACTCAGAGAGGACGGGGTTAAAGGAGCAGCTGATTCAGGGGCTCTGGCTCACTCAGGCCCAGGGGGAAGGAAGGGTACGGATGTGGGGCAAGCCTTCATTGGCAGAGGCCGACGTGACGTTGCACCCGCCTTAGGCACGCCGTGCTTTCTCCCGTGGAAGTTGTCTCTAGATCACGGGACCCTGGCAGTGGTGGGCTGCACAAGCTCCCGGGAGGGGAGGTGTGGATAGTGACCTGTGCTTGCACACAGGCTTCTTGGTGGCTGCAGCAGCAGCCTTAGCGTCTCATACCCGTCTCTGGAGCTCCTTTAAGCAGCGCTCTTAATCCCCTGTCCTCGCGCACCAGGAAACAACGAGGCAAGAAAAAGTCTCTTGTCTCTTTTGCAGCTCCAGACTTTTCCTGGACTCCCTCCCAGCTAGCCGTGGCGCACTAGCCCCCTTCAGGCTGTGTTTACACCGCCAACCCCAGTCCTCTCCCTGCGATCCGACCGAAGCCCGGGCCTCAGCTCCCAGCCCCCGCCCGCCCCAGCGGGTGAGCAGACAAGCCTCTTGCGCTGGCGAGTGCTGGTCGGCACTGCTCCTCTGTGCAGGAATCTCTCCGCTTTGCCTTCCGCACCCCTGTTGCTGCACTCTCCTCCATGGCTCCGAAGCTCCCCCTCCACCCCCCACAGTCTCTGCCCGTGAAGGGGCTTCCTAGTATGTGGAAACCTTTCTTCCTTCGCAGCTCCCTCCCACTGGTGCAGGTCCCATTCCTATTCTTTTGTCTCTGTTTTTTCTTTTGCCCTACCCATGTACGTGGGGAGTTTCTTGCCTTTTGGGAGGTCTGAGGTCTTCTGCCAGCGTTCAGTGGGTGTTCTATAGGAGCAGTTCCACGTGTAGATGTATTTCTGATGTATCTGTGGGGAGGAAGGTGATCTCCACGTCTTACTCTTCCTCCATCTTCTCAAATCTCCACCGATTATTTTTTTTTAATGTCTGCTTCCCCACTAGTAGCAGGAAAATGTATGTGCATATGGTACATGATAGGTGTCTTAAAGCATGTGTAGGGAATGTAAGTGGAAGAAAGATTATTTTTCTTTTGCCTAGTTCCGAAATTCAGAACCAAAACCAATGGTGGAGATTATGGGAGGCAAACTTCAATTCAATGTAATATATCTATTTTCTAATAGTTGGAGCAATCAAATAATTAAACAGATTGGCCCAGTGAGGGGTGCACTCCTCAAAACTGGAAATATTCCAAAAGAGGGTAGGATGAGACAGAAGTGATATCTTCAGGTGGAAGAGTAGACTAGATAACAGATAAGATTCTATGATAGTCACTGCTAAGATTCTGTATCCTTTCTGGCATATCATACTTTAAATTTGCTTCAGCTTCCTTCATATTTGAAGAATCAAAGGAGCTTTTGTTTATTGCTATCCTTCAACTCTGTGTTTTCAGTATGTTAAATGCCAAGGTTATTGTTTGAAGTCCATTTACTAATAAGTAATATTTAGCTCACTGAAGCTTATCTGCTGAGTTCTAACCACTCACCCAGTCTTGCGAGATCTCCATGCAGATTATCCTTGTCAGCTTGGCAGTTCATTTTCAGGAAGGTCAGCATCAGATGTTAGTATGGAAGAAATTTTAGAGACCATCTATTCAATGACAGACACTTTAAAGCCCTTTGGTGTGGAAACTTGTAAAGTTTTTTGAAAGTTTAAATAAGTTATAACCATTTCAACCCCCTTACTCAAAATGCTCAAAAAACCCTAGTTGATTTTGTCGGTCATAATTTTCCTTTATAGAAATCATGATTGCTTCTACATAATAAGTTATGTTTTCTTAAGCATCTGACGATATTACTGTTAATCTTCCACCTCACCCACAATGTAAGAATAAGAATTATTGGTCTATAGTTCTCAGGATTCTTATGGATTGGAATCAGCATAGTGGCCATTTATAACAAAATGTAACACTTCGTGGTCATCTATTCCACAATTTCAATTTTGAGTTTCTTCAAACTGTTCAAGAGATGCTCTCCAGCCCTTATGATTCTCCTACACCTAGTATATTGACTAAGACTTGACAAGTGATTCTGAATAAATCTTTCTGCAATGACAAAACTGTTCTATAAATCTGTGTTGTCCAATGTGTCAGCCACTAGCCACATGTGGCTATAGTGGACTTGAAATTCGGCTAGTATGACTAAGGAGTTGGTTTATTTTATTTTAATTAATTTAAATTTAAATAACCAAATCTGGCTAGTGGCTACCATATTGGATAGAACAGGTATAGACCACCCTACACATTTAAAATAACTTTTCTCTGACACCTTTGATTCTTTTTACTCTACATTTTTTTAATGTATTTATTTGGCTGCGTTGGGTCTTAGTTGCAGTGAATGGGCTCTTTGTTGCAGCGTGCCGGCTTCTCTCTACTTATGGCATGTGGGCTCCAGAGCGCACGGGCTCAGTAGTTGTGGCACATGGGCTTAGTTGCCCTGTGGCATGTGGGATCTTAGTTCCCCGACCAGGGATCAAACTTGCGTCCCCTGCATTGGAAGGCAGATTCTTAATGACTAGACCAGCAGGGAAGTCCCCTTTGATTTACTAAACACTTTCAGGAAAGCTTTATTCTTAATTTCCCTCAGTAAAAAACAATGAAAATAATTCATGTAGTGTCTTCTCTAATCTTATTGTTAATTCAAAGACTAGCTTTTTTGTCTGTTCTCTCATTTCCCTCTTTGGATTATGGTGTAAAAATATCTGAGTTTGAAATCATATGATCAGAGCCTGAGAAATAGTTCTGTGATCTTTTTACATATAGAATTTATACAATCTGAATCTGTTGAATCATGGTAATCAAGCAGTTCAAATGATTTTTTTTCCCAATCAACCATCCATTCAGTATCATTAAGACTTTACTGTGATTAAGGTACTCTGGGATATAAGTAAGGTAATGGAGTAGAGAAGAACTAACATTTATTGAACACTTCCCATACACAAGGCGTTTTTAAATCACAGAATATCTGTAACATAAGATATCTATTTTAATCCTCACGACTGCCCCTGCATAGTCGTATTACCCCTATTTTTAATAACGAGGAAATCAACAATAAGATAGGTTAAGTGACTGTACATTTTTTCTGGATTTTTTTGGTACATTTAAAATGTGTAACTCTCAAAATAAAACAAGACTTCATTTTTTAAAAGTTTTAGACTTTTTAAATTTTCTGGAAATTCCTAACCCTTACTCTATAATTGTAAAGAGAAAACAGACTACCACAGAATTCTAATAGTTTCTAATTTGTTCATCTAAAAAATACTATGACTCTGTGAATGGACTCTGGTATGTTTTAAGCATATTCTACCATTTAATATCTCTTTGGAAATAATTTTTTACCTTTCTTGAATGTAAAAAATGTAGTATGTAAAAAGATATTTGGGGCAGAGGTTAAAGATGGTGGAGGAGTAAGATATGGAGATCACCTTCGTCCCCACAAATACATCAGAAATACATCTACATGTGGAACAACTCCTACAGAAAACCTACTGAACGTTGGCAAAAGACCTCAGACTTCCAAAATGCAAGAAATTCCCCACGTACCTGGGTAGGGCAAAAGAAAAAAGAAAAAACAGACAAAAGAATAGGGACAGGACCTGCACCTCTGGGAGGGAGTTGTGAAGGAGGAAAAGCTTTCACACACTAGGAAGCCCCTTCACTGGTGAAGACGGTGGGGGGGAAGCTTTGGGGCCACGGTGGAGAGCACAGCAACAGGGGTGTAGAGGGCAAAGTGGAGAGATTCCGGCACAGAGGATTGGTGCTGACCAGCTCTCACCAGCCTGAGAGGCTTGTCTGCTCACCCACCAGGGCAGGTGGTGGCTGGGAGCTGAGGCTCGGGCTTCAGAGGTCAGATCCCAGGCAGAGGACTGGGGGTGGCTGCGTGAGCACAGCCTGAAGGGGGCTAGTGTGCCACAGCTAGCCAGGAGGGAGTCTATGAAAAAGACTGGACCTGCCTAAGAGGCAAGAAACCATTGTTTTGGGGTGCATGAGGAGAGGAGATTCAGAGCACTGCCTAAATGAGCTCCAGAGATGGGCACGAGTTGTGGCTATCAGCACAGACACCAGAGATAGGCATGAGATGCTAAGGCTGCTGCTGCAGCCACCAAGAAGCCTGTGTGCAAGCACAGGTCACTATCCACACCTCCCCTCCAGGGAGCTTGTGCAGGCCGACACTCCCAGGGTCCCGTGATCCAGGGACAACTTCCCCAGGAGAACACACAGCACGCCTCAGGCTGTTGCAATGTCATGCTGGCCTTTGCTGCCACAGGCTTGCCCCACAACCATACCCCTCCCTCCCCCTGGCTTGAGTGACAGAGCCCCCTAATCAGCTGCTCCTTTAACCCTGTCCTGTCTAGGCAGGGAACAGACGCCCTCAGGCGACCTACACGCAGAGGTGGGGCCAAATCCAAAGCTGAACCCCAGGAGCTGTGTGAACAAAGAAGAGAAAGGGAAATTTCTCCCAGCAGCCTCAGGAGCAGCGGATTAAATCTCCACAATCAACTTGATGTACCCTGCATCTCTGGAATATCTGAATAGACAATGAATCTTACCAAAATTGAGGCAGTGGATTTTGGGAGCAACTGTTGACTTGGGGTTTGCTTTCTGCATCTAATGTGTTTCTGGTTTTAATTTATCTTAGTTTAGTCTTTAGAGCTTATTATCACAGGTTGATTTGTTTATTGATTTGGTTGCTCTCTTCCTTTATATATATATATATATTTTCCTTTTTCTCCTTTTATGAGTGTGTATGTCTATGCATCTTTGTGTGATTTTCTCTGTATAACTTTGCTTTTACCATTTGTCCTAGGGTTCTGTGTCTCCGTTTTTTTTCTGTTTTTTTTACTATATTTTTTAGCACTTATTATCATTGGTGGATTTGATTTTTGGTTTGGTTGCTCTCTTTCATTCTTTTTTATTTTTATTACTGTTTTATTTTTAATAATATTTTTATTTTTAAATTAATAATTTTATTTTATTTTTTCTTTTTCTTTCTTTCTTTCTTCCTTTCTTTCTTTCTTTCTTCCTTTCTTTCTTTCTTCTTTCATTCTTTCTTTCTTTCTCTCTTTCTTCTTCTCCCTTTTCTTCTGAGCTGTGGGGCTGACACAGTCTTGGTGTACCAGCTGGGGCTCAGTTCTGAGCCTCTGAGGTGAGAGAGCTGAATTCAGGACCCTGGTCCACCAGAGACCTCCTGGACCCACATAATATCAAATGGCAAAAGCTCTTTCAGAGATCTCCATCTCGACTCTAGGACCCAGCTCCACTCAACAACCAGCAAGCTACAGTGCAGGACACCCTATGCCAAACAACTGGCAAGACAGGAACACAATCCCACCCATTAGTAGAGAGTCTGCTTAAAATAATAATAACTTCACAGACACCCCAAAACACACAACAGGATGCAGTCCTGCCAACCAGAAAGACAAGATCCAGCCTCATCCACCAGAACACAGGCACGAGTCTCCTCCACCAGGAAGCATACAAAACCCACTGAACCAACATTAGCCACAGGGGGCAGACACCAAAAACAACGGGAAACACGAACCTGCAGCCTGCAGAAAGGAGACCTAAAAAACAGTAAGATAAGCAAAATGAGAAGACAGAGAAACACAAAGCAGATGAAGGAGCAAGGTAAAAACCACCATACCAAACAAATGAAGAAGAAATAGGCAGTCTACCTGAAAAAGAATTCAGAGGAATGATAGTAAAGATGATCCAAAATCTTGGAAATAGAATGGAGAAAATACAAGAAACCTTTAACAAGGACCTACAAGAATGAAAGGGCAAACAAACAATGATGAACAACACAATAAAGGAAATTAAAATTCTCTAAAAGGAATCAATAGCAAAATAACTGAGGCAGAAAAACGGGTAAGTGACCTGGAAGATAAAATAGTGGAAATAACTACCACAGCACAGAATAAAGAAAAAAGAATGAAAAGAATTGAGGACAGTCTCAGAGACCTCTGAGACAACATTAAACACACCAACATGCGAATTATAGGGTTCCCAAAAGAAGAAGAGAAAAAGAAAGAGACTGAGAAACTATTCGAAGAGATTATAGTTGAAAAGTTCCCTAATATGGGAAAGGAAATAGTCAATCAAGTCCACGAAGCACAGAGAGTCCCATACAGGATAAATCCAAGGAAAAACATGAAAAGACACATATTAATCAAACTATCAAAAATTAAATACAAAGAAAATATACTAAAAGCAGGAAGGGAAAAGCAACAAATATCACACAAGGGAATCCCCATAAGGCTAACAGCTGATCTTTCAGCAGAAACTCTGCAGGCCAGAAGGGAGTGGCAGGACATATTTAAAGTGATGAAAGAGAAAAACCTACAACCAAGATTACTCTACCCAGCAAGAATCTCATTCAGATTCGAAGGGGAAATTAAAACCTTTACAGACAAGCAAAAGCTCAGAGAATTCAGCAGCACGAAACCATTATCACAACAAATGCTAAAAGAACCTCTCTAGTCAGGAAACACAAGAGAAGGAAAAGACCTACAATAACAAACCCAAAACAATTAACAAAATGATAATAGGAGCACACATATCGATAACTACCTTAAATGTAAATGGATTAAATGCTCTAACCAAAAGACATAGACTAGCTGAATGGATACAAAAACAAGACCTGTATACATGCTGTCTACAAGGGACACTCTTCAGACCTAGGAACACATACAGACTGAGAGTGAGGGGATGGAAAACGTTATTCCATGCAAATGGAAATGAAAAGAAAGCTGGAGTAGCAATTCTCGTATCAGATAAAATACACTTTAAAATAAAGATTATTACAAGAGACAATGAAGGACACTACATAATGATCAAGGGATCAATCCAAGAAGAAGATATAACAATTGTAAATATTTATGCACCCAACATAGGAGCACCTCAATACATAAGGCAAATACTAACAGCCATAAAAGGGGAAATCGACAGTAACACAATCATAGTAGGGTATTTTAACACCCCACTTTCACCAAAAGACAGATAATGCAAAATGAAAATAAATAAGGAAACACAAGCTTTAAATGATACATTAAACAAGATGGACTTAATTGATTTATATAACATTCCATCCAAAAACAACAGAATACACTTTCTTCTCAAGTGCTCATGGAACATTCTCCAGGATAGATCATATCTTGGGCCACAAATCAAGCCTTGGTAAATTTAAGAAAATTGAAATCATATCAAATATCTTTTCCGACCACAACTCTATGCGACTAGACAGGAATTACAGGAAAAAATCTGTAAAAAACACAAAGACATGGAGGATAAACAATACACTACTAAATAACCAAGAGATCACTGAAGAAATCAAAGAGGAAATCAAGAAATACCTAGAAACAAATGACAATGAAAACACAATGATACAAAAGCTATGGGATGCAGCAAAAGCAGTTTTAAGAGGGAAGTTAATAGCAATACAGTCCTACCTCAAGAAACAAGAAACAACTCAAATAAACAACCTATCCTTACAACTAAAGCAATTAGAGAAAGAAGAACAAAAGACTCAAATGTTAGCAGAAAGTAAGAAATCATAAAAATTAGACCAGAAATAAATGAAAAATAAATGAAGGAAACAATAGCAAAGATCAATAAAACTAAAAGCTGGTTCTTTGAGAAGATAAACAAAACTGATAAACCATTAGCCAGACTCATCAAGAAAAGAATGGAAAAGACTCAAGTCAACAGTATTAGAAATGAAAAAGGAGAAGTAACAACTGACACTGCAGAAATACAAAGGATCGTGAGAGATTACTACAAGCAAATATATGCCAATAAAATAGACAACCTGTAAGAAATGGACAAATTCTTAAAAGCACAACCTTCTGAGACTGACCCAGGAAGAAATAGAAAATATAAACACACCAATCACAAGCACTGAAATTGAAACTGTGATTAAAAATCTTCCAACAAGCAAAAGCCCAGGACCAGATGGCTTCACAGGTGAATTCTATCAAACATTTAGAGAAGAGCTAACACCTACCCTTTTCAAACTCTTCCAAAATATATCAGAGGGTGGAACACTCCCTAACTCATTCTATGAGGCCACCATCACCCAGATACCAAAACAAGACAAAGATGTCACAAAGAAAGAAAACTACAGGCCAATATCACTGATGAACATAGATGCAAAAATCCTCAACAAAATACTAGCAAACAGAATCCAACAGCACATTTAAAGGATCATACACCATGATCAGGTGGGGTTTATCCCAGGAATGCAAGGATTCTTCAATATATGCAAATCAATCAATGTGATACACCATATTAACAAATTGAAGGATAAAACCCATATGATCATCGCAATAGATGTAGAAAAAGCTTTCGACAAAATTCATCACATATTTATGATAAAAACCCACCAGAAAGTAGGCATAGAGGGAACTTACCTCAGCATAATAAAGGCCACTTATGAGCACCCACAGCCAACATCATTCTCAATGGTGAAAAACTGAAATCATTTCCACTAAGATCAGGAACAATACAAGGTTGCCCACTCTCACAACTATTTTTCAACATAGTTTTGAAAGTTTTAGCCACAGCAATCAGAGATGAAAAGGAAATAAAAGGAATCAAATCGGAAAAGAAGAAGTAAAGCTGTCACTGTTCGCAGATGACATAATACAATACATAGAGCATGTCAGAGATGCTTCCAGAAAACTACTAGAGCTAATCAATGAATTTCGTAAAGTAGCAGGATACAAAATTAATGCATAGAAACCTCTTGCATTCCTATACACTAATGATGAAAAATCAGAAAAAGAAATTAAGGAAACACTCCCATTTACCATTACAACAACAAGAAAATAAAATGCCTAGGAATAAACCTACCTAAGGAGACAAAAGACCTGTATGCTGAAAACTATAAGACACTGATGAAAGAAATTAAAGATGATACAAACAGATGGAGAGATATACCATGTCCTTGGATTGCATGAATCAGCACTGTGAAAATGACTATACTACCTAAAGCAATCTACAGATTCAATGCAACCATATCAAATTACCAATGGTATTTTTCACAGAACTAGAACAAAAAAATTCTCAATTTTTATGGTAACACAAAAGACCCCGAATAGCCAAAGCAATCTTGAGAAAGAACAACGGTGCTGGAGGCATCATGCTCCCTGACTTCAGACTATACTACAAAGCTACAGTCATCAAGACAGTATGGTACTGACACAAGAACAGAAATATAGATCAATGGAACAGGATAGAAAACCCAGAGATAAACCCACACACATATGGTTACCATATCTTTGATAAAGGAGGCAAGAATATACAGTGGAGGAAAGAAAGCCTCTTCAATAAGTGGTGCTGGTAAAACTGGACAGCTACATGGAAAAGAATGAAATTAAAACACTCCCTAGGGCTTCCCTGGTGGCACAGTGGTTGAGAGTCTGCCTGCCAATGCAGGGGACAGGGGTTCGAGCCCTGGTCTGGGAGGATCCCACATGCCGCGGAGCAACTGGGCCCGTAAGCCACAATTACTGAGCCTGCACGTCTGGAGCCTGTGCTCCGCAACAAGAGAGGCCACAATAGTGAGAGGCCCGTGCACTGCGATGAAGAGTGGCCCCCGCTTGACACAACTAGAGAAAGCCCTCGCACAGAAACAAAGACCTAACACAGCCAAAAATAAAATAAATAAATTAATTAAAAAATAATAATATTTCAAAAAAAAAAAAAAGAACACTCCCTATCACCATACACAAAAATAAACTCAAACTGGATTAACGACATAAATGTAAGGCCAGACAGTATTAAACTCTTAGAGGAAAACATAGGCAGAACACTCTATGACATACATCATAGCAAGATCCTTTTTGACCCACCTCCTAGAGAAATGGAAATAAAAACAAAAATAAACAAATGGGACCTAATGAAACTTAAAAGCTTTTGCACAGCAAAGGAAACCGTAAACAAGACGAAAGACAACCCTCGGAATGGGAGAAAATATTTGCAAGTGCAGCAACTGACAAAGGATTAATCTCCAAAATACACAGGCAGCTCATACAGCTCAATATCAAAAAACAAACAACGCAATCCAAAAATGGGCAGAAGACCTAAATAGACATTTCTCCAAAGAAGATATACAGATTGCCAACAAACACATGAAAGGATTCTCAACATCCCTAATCATTAGAGAAATGCAAATCAAAACTACAATGAGTTATCTCCTCACACTGATCAGAATGGCCATCATCAGAAAATCTACGAACAATAAACGCCAGAAGGGGTGTAGAGCAAAGTTAGCTCTCTTGCACTGTTGGTGGGAATGTAAATTGGTACAGCCACTATGGAGAACAGTATGGAGGTTCCTTATAAAAACTAAAAATAGAACTACCATATTACCCAGCAATCCCACTTTTAGGCATATACCCTGAGAAAACCATAATTCAAAAAGAGTCATGTACCACAATGTTTATTGCAGCTCTATTTACAATAGCTAGGACATGGAAGCAACCTAAGTGTCCATCGACAGAAGAATGGATAAAGAAGATGTGGCACACATAAAAAGAAAGGAAATTATTTGTAGTGAGGTGGATGGACCTAGAGTCTGTCCTACAGATTTAAGTAAGTCAGAAGGAGAAACCAAATACTGTATGCTAACACATATATATGGAATCTAAAAAAAAAAAAAAATGGTTCTGAAGAACCTAGGGGCAGGACAGAAATAAAGACACAGACGTAGAGAATGGACCTGAGGACACGGGGTGGGGGAAGGGTAAGCTGGGACGAAGTGAGAGAGTGGCATGGACTTATATGTACTACCAAATGTATAATAGATAGCTAGTGAGAAGCAGCCACACAGCACAGGGAGATCAGCTCGGTGCTTTGTGACCACCTAGAGTGGTGGGATATGGAGGGTGGGAGGGATATGCAAGAGGGAGGCGATATGGTGATATATGTTTATGTATACCTGATTCACTTTGTTATACAGCAGCAACTAACACAATAATGTAAAACAATTATATTCCAATAATGATGTTAAAAAATAAGTAAGAAGATATTTGGCCATAACACACACGTGAAAATGCAAAGTAAATATGCTTTAATCCAGTGGGTATATGGTGCTCTCTTTTTCATACTTTCCATAAAATAATTAAATTTAAAACTTTCAGGCTGTTGTGGGTTTAAAGATAGTTTTACATGTCTATGAGTTGGGTGACATGTGGGGAAGTGGAAAGATTTAAGGAGACGTTTGGGAAGAGGTGTGTGTGTGTGTGTGTGTGTGTGTGTGTGTGTGTGTCTTTTATTGTAAGAATTAAAAATAGTTAAAATTATAAAAGGGAATATCTAAATGAAAATAATTGTTAATATAGATTAGCCACAGCCTTTTCATGCAGAGATAGGTTTCTCAATCGTGTTTGTACAAGCAAAATAGTATATTTCAAAATGGAGATATTATAAAATATTGGGAGGAAATATCTTCATTACTTTTCCACTTGGATTGCAAATTTCTTAATAAATAGGATGTGACAAAATTCATCTTGATATTCCTATATGCTTATATGAGTGCTATGTACCACATGAATGCTCAATTAATTTTATTTAATGATGATGAAGAACAGATATTTAGTAAACAGTGCCACTTTTTACTTCTCACTTCTAGCTCTCATACATATTAAAGCAAAGCAATATTTATATCAATGTTTGCCAAATTGGTCACAATATTTTTGGATTTTTTATTTCAGTGTATAGAACAAATTGTTGATCATGCAGTTAATTAGCTCACCCATGCAGCAATATAATTCAACCATTAGGCTGATCAAAATAACCATACCAAATTCTTTCAAGCTCCAGTGATTTTAGTCATATCGGCCAAACACAGAAACTGTGAAGCTTCATTTCTGTTAGCTTTGCTAAAATGTTCTACCTTTGAAAGTTTCTATCTCTGGTTCTATGGGCATGATGTCTCAGAAAACTTGCGCTAAGGGGGTCCTTTTTGGAAGCAAACAAGATTTTGATGTGGCATTTTGTTGTATCAAAAGGTCTTCATCCAGGTTTAAGCATTGAAACTTGCTGAATTCTGAATATGTGTGGAACAGTTTTTGGCTTCCCCACAGTCCGAGGCTTGAATGTAATCACAGATTTCCTGATAGCTGCATAGCACCCAAAAAGGGAGCCACTTTGTGTAACTATTGTTTCAAAATCTCAGATAAAAGTTCTCTATGAAATTAATGCTAATAACCACTTGAATCATACATGGAGTTTTCAGACATCAGGCACAGCAAGATATCTGTAACATGAGACAATGAATGCTACTTGGCAAGATTTGATATTCAATTGGCATGTAGCGCTCTAATATGGATGTTTCACAGTTGGAGCCAGACAGCCACTAACTATACAGCATGGTCAGAATAGTTAATAGCGGTATTCAATAAGTGAATGCTCACAGAAAGTAACCTCTTATCTCTTTTTTAATCATTTCCTTGCTGATTTATTCCCATACCAATCTATTACTAAACTGAAAAGTATGATTGTCAAACTCTTTTTTAGAAATGTAAAAACTTAAAAATATGAGCATTTATGTATTCATGCTTAAAAATGTTCTTTTATTGAATTACAAATAAATATAATGTCCAGTTGCAGCCTTTACAGTTATTGCAGAATGGTCTTAATACAATTATTTTGAAACATATTTATTCTGAAATTATGGCTATAAAACAGCTACACTTGGCCAATAGTGTGCCTCTATTTGTCATCATGAGCTAAGGACAAAATAGTCTAGCCTGTAAGATAGATACATACAATTAGAAATAGCAGAAATAAAATTTAGAAATAACAAAAATAAAGGACTTTTTCTCTCACCAGGAAAATTCTATTCTAATAACCAATGTCCATATCCAATAGTATCTGTCCTGTTTGAATAAGATATAGTCATCTGATATAAAAATAAATTTATAATAGTAATAATACTAAAAACTCATGATTATCTACAGATGGTTAATCCACACATGTTGGTGTCTAACCCAGCTGGATAAAGGTGATGGTCTTATTTTTCAAGGAACTCAATCCAGTTTGCATTATTCTCCTAATAAGCATGATATCTGGGTTAAGGCTAATCACTAGGAAAGGTGCTGTAAGAGAACTATCAACATTAATGACAGACATCTTAGGTAATACCCACTAAAAGATATACTAGATGTTAGAACAAATACTCTGCTATTTAATAAAATTAATAATGAAATGGAACTTATTCAGTTAGCAGTTGTACTTTATTGTCTTATCACTAGACCCTGTCATTCGTTCAAAAGAGACACAAGTTCAAAATTCTACTATAAAATAATGAAGCCAGTTCTCATAAGCTAAAGAAAAAATCTGAAGTTAATGATTTTAGTGCTTTTCTATGTATGGGAAGATGCAAGAATCTAGGGTCACTGAAATTCTTCCTTAGATTTGCATCTTAACTATTGAGGGGCCCTGTATATCAAAAACACAGAATGCTTCCTGTTTTTCCATCCTGAATTCCCCTCAGGCCACACTGCAGTGGGTTGCAACTTAATCCTTGTAGAACTGGAAGGGCAGGCAACATTCTTTGTTTACCCTGTGTATTTATTTATTTATTTTTTATTTGCAATGTATATTTCTTTTATTGGGAGGTAAATAGTCACCTCATCTAATCTTTTTTTTTTAACATCTTTATTGGAGTATAATTGCTTTACAATGTGTTGTGTTATTTTCTGCTGTATAACAAAGTGAATCAGCTATGTGTACACATATATCCCCATATCCCCTCCCTCTTGCATTTCCCTCCCACCCTCCCTATCCCACCCCTCTAGGTGGTCACAAAGCACCGAGCTGATCGCCCCGTGTGATGCAGCTGCTTCCCACTAGCTATCTATTTTACATTTGGTAGTGTATATATGTCAATGCTAGTTCTTGCAGAGGTATGGCATCATGCTTATTTTTTCATTAATTTTATTTATTTTTGGCTGCGTTGGGTCTTCGTTGCTGTGCGTGGGCTTTTTCTAGTTGCGGCGAGCGGGGACTACTCTTTGTTGCGGTGCGCAGGCTTCTCATTGCGGTGGCTTCTCTTGTTGCAGAACACAGACTCTAGGCGATCAGGCTTCAGTAGTTGTGGTGTGCAGGCTCAGTAGTTGTGGTGCACGGGCTTAGTTGCTCCATGGCATGTAGCATCTTCCCGGACCAGGGACTGAACCTGTGTCCCCTGCATTGGCAGGTGGATTCTTAACCACTGTGCCACCAGGGAAGTCCCTGGCATTATAATACATTTAGCAAATTTCCATTATTGAAAAAAAGTTACATGAAGTCAGTGTTGTCCCTATAAAAAGGTAAGGCATATGGTCGCTCTATTAGGTGTAGTGCTAATGGAGGAAACTGTGAGTAACATGAGTCACACTGTCTCAGGATTGAAATTACAACCTTTGTAAAATGTATACCTTTGGCAAATGCGTTCACTCTTTCTGGTCTACAATACCTCAGGATACTGTTTTGTGATACTAAATAGAACCCAAAGAGGTGACTGCATTTTAATGTAGCTTCCAACACACTCACATAAATGTGTGTTTGTGTGTATGTTTATGTGTGCATGTATGTGTATGTGTTTCTTAGATCAAAAGTAAGAAAAATTTTACTCAAAACTTTAAAATACTTAATTTCATTAGACTTCAGTGCTTCTGGCTAGAGAGAATTTAAACACAGCCTAGGATGTTGCTAATTAACAAGAATTTTTAAAGGAGATTAAGGCTCTATTATGCTAGTTTCAAGGCCCATTTTAAAGACTGTATCATGTGTTAATATAGACTTAATCTTTTTTAAGTTGTACTCTCAATGAGTTGTTTTAACTCCATTTATACATACTTTATATATATTTATGGATGTGTTTTTTTTTTTTTTTTTTTGTCATGGGTGTGAAACTTTTCTCTGAATTTCACAGGCCAGTCTAGCAAGTTAAAAACTCACTTCACAACTGATCCAAAAGAACTCTAGCAGGGCCTAGAGTCACTGTTTTTGGTGGACAGGACTATTATTTGAGGCAGAAGCAGGAAAAGAAACAGTTCCTTTCTGATTGTTGGAGTAATCTTAGAGTGGGGTTTAAAGAGTACTTTCCTCTTTCACTTTCTTCCATTTCTTTGACTCACTTTTTCCCTGGATAGGTGACCACTATTCACCAGATCTTAAATTCCCAATGCTTAATTATCTTTAGTCCTGATCAAGAGGTGAGACAAGCGGAAATGTGGATATATTAAATCTCTAAACAGAAAATTAATCAAATTTCCTTTCAGAATACTTTTCCTTCTACCAACTTTTGATTAAAGCTGCTAATGGAAACCAAATTGATAAGTTTGAGTATCAAATTTTATTTTTTCATTCTTATTCACCTTAGGAGGGCACAAAGGTACCAACAGGCAGGCAGTAAGAAGGATAGAGAAGTAAAATATCCTAGATAATCAGTACACTAGTTCTGATTGAGAGCTTAATATGCCTTATTATTGTTCAGATTATTCCTCATCTGTGCTTGATGTTCTTTCAAGATAGGTATATTATGAGGCCATTAAAGTAGAAGGTCACAGCAAAGGGATTGCAGACTCCAAACAAGAAGGAACCAATGTTTCACTTTGGTTCTTAGCATAAAAATGCACTCAGTTATGTTCATTAGATATCATTATTCATTTATCCATTGAACAAAAAAATTACCAAATGCCTACTATGTTCTTGGAACTGTTCTATACTCTGAGGATACAGTGGTATTTGAGATTAAGTCTTGTCCTCATTGATCTTACATTAGAGAAGGGAGAGGGGGCAGACAATAAACAAATAAGCAAGTAAAGAAATAAGATAATTTCAGATTGTGATAAATTCTATAAGTACAATAAACAGTGATATAATAGTGACTTGGAGTGGGGAAACATTAGATGGGAAAGTTAGAGATGACTTTTTGAAAATGTGATATTTAAATTGAGACTGAAAGTTGTAAAAAACACTTCCATACAAAAAGTCAGGGAAAGAACTTTCTAAGCAGAAAGAATACAAAAACCCTAAGGGAAAAAACAGGCTTGATGTGCTCAAAAAAAGAAATTCAACATGGCTGAATTGCTGATGAGGTAAGCAGATTATACTGGGTTTTGTAGAATATGGTAAGGTATGTAGGATTTGATTTTGTTATTAGTTCAGTGGAAAGTCACACTGGAGGACTTTCTCCATGGGAATGATTCTGAATGCTGAAAACTTACTGACAGATTGTATATGGAGCATGAGGGAAAGAGAGGAACAAAGGATGACTTCAAGGATTTTGATTTGAGCAACTGGATGGATGAGGAATACTGGAGGAAAAGCAGAGTGTTTTTTAGATGGAAGAGGGGTCAAATTTTTTGGTTTTTTCATGGTTAGTTGGATATGTCTATTAGACTTCCAAGTGGAGGTCTTGAGTCAGCAGTTGGATATATGAATTTAGATCTCAGGGGACAAGTACAAACTAGAGATATAAATTTGATAGTCGTCAGGATATGAGTGCTATTTAAAGTCGTTACTGGACTTATAGACAGAGTATAAATATAGAGGAAAAGAGAAGTTGGTAACAAGCCCTCAGGTGTTCCAACATTTAGAGATCATGTAGCAAAGGAGAAGCTGGGCCAGGAAAAGGATCTGGGATAGATCATATAGAGCAATAGGAGAAAAACCAGGAGAGTGCAGTCTCAAGGAAGCAAAGAGAGAAAAGAAAGTATTTCAAGAATTAGGGAATGATCCACTATATTAAATGATCCTGAGAGATAAAGTCAGGTGAAGACTGAGAAATAACATTAGATTTGGTAAAATTAGATGGTTGGTAACCTTCACAAGAGCTGTTTCAGCAGAGTGGTGGGGACAGAAGCAAGACTGACGTGGACTGAAAAGTGAAAGAGAGGTGAGGAAATGGTTACAATGAGGGTGACAACCTTTTTTTGTGATGTTTTAACGTAAGAAGCAGAAAAATGAGGCGGCAGCAGGGAAATTATGTGGAGTTAAGAGAGTTTTGTGTAATGCAGATCTACATGTTAATAGGAATGATCCAGTTGAGAGGAAAAAATGTGACACTGTGGGATATAATGCTAATAATTGCATGAAAAAAAAGCCATGGGAGGGCAAGAAGAGGGATCCTGAGAACATTTGGAAGAGTTGGTCTTTGATACAAGAAGAGACAATTTATCCATAATAGAGTATATGGATACAGATTCAGGTCGGTTGGTAAATTTGCTGGTTGGAAAATGAAATAGTTCTCTTCTGACTGTTCCTATTTTCTTAGTGAAATAAGATGTGAGGTCATTAACTGGGAATAAATAACATAGAGGAGAAGTTGAAGATTTGTGGAGAGACGGAATGGTGA
This sequence comes from Balaenoptera ricei, assembly GCF_028023285.1. Taxonomy (NCBI): domain Eukaryota; kingdom Metazoa; phylum Chordata; class Mammalia; order Artiodactyla; family Balaenopteridae; genus Balaenoptera; species Balaenoptera ricei. Next base: position 76,014,187 of record NC_082660.1, read on the forward strand.
AATAGTTGTCTCAGAGAATAGGAAAATAAATTAGGAAATTGTAAGATTGCTAGGCAGTGCTGTTTGGCCCTTTGGAGATTTTTAATCATACATTTTAAAATCTGAAATTCATCTGAGAAGCTAAAATCCAACCCTCCATTGGCACAGTCTACTCCTGGTTCCAGGTATTGCTGCCCTAGAAAGAGCCTTGATCTGTAACAATTGGAAAAACTTCACTGGCACTGGAGAAGAGAATGAATAGGACAAGTACTTTGCCTCTGACTCTCAATACATGGGGCACCTAGTCAGGCTGTCCCAGATAGATTAGATTGACCTGTGTGTCTTCCTACATACAAATTTTGCTCTTTGGAATGTCATCACAGAGTTCCAGAGACTTCTCTTGATTTCTTTAATTTTCCCAACCCTCAGATGATGTTTTGCTCTTTGATCATAGATTTAAATCGGAATCTGCTGACTTTTCTACATTTATCATATCCTAATGGTTCCCTCCACATGGCTTTTTCATTGTCCTTTGAAATTGTCAAGATGGACCATGGCTTAATGCTTTACTGAACACATCTGTCTCACACACTCACAGGGTCAACCTACTTGTGGGTGCTGAACAATGGAATTAATGATTGTGCCTATGTAATACCAAATAGGGTATTACAAGGTTTTCTGAAGTAAGATATAGAAGATAAATTTCTTTTGATGGAGAAAGTGGAAGCCATATTGACTGTATTTCTGAAAAAAAGGTGGAGGCTCAGCTTTTGGGTACAACAACAGTGATTTCAATGTAGGGTGATCAGGATAGCCCCACTTTCTATTGGCTGTTCCAATGTAAACATGAACATTTACCCTTGTCACCTTCATAAGTGTTCTGGTTTGGGCAATAAATTATATAGTCATTCTATCTCAAGAGGCTGATACAGTCACTGACTGTGGAGAAAAATGTTTTCATAGCTAGCTGCTATTCTTTCTGAACCCCTATGGGCTCATAAGAGTAGGGTGTCACTATCAAACTCTTAGAGGAAAACATAGGCAGAACACTCTATGACATAAATCACAGCAAGATCCTTTTTGACCCACCTCCTAGAGAAATGGAAATAAAAACAAAAATAAACAAATGGGACTTAATGAAACTTAAAAGCTTTTGCACAGCAAAGGAAACCATAAACGAGACCAAAAGACAACCCTCAGAATGGGAGAAAATATTTGCAAATGAAGCAACTGACAAAGGATTAATCTCCAAAATGTACAAGCAGCTCATGCAGCTCAATATCAAAAAAACAAACAACACAATCCAAAAATGGGCAGAAGACCTAAATAGATATTTCTCCAAAGAAGATATACAGATTGCCAACAAACACATGAAAGAATGCTCAACATCATTAATCATTAGAGAAATGCAAATCAAAACTACAATGAGATATCATCTCACACCAGCCAGAATGGCCATCATCAAAAAATCTAGAAACAATAAATGCTGGAGAGGGTGTGGAGAAAAGGGAACTCTCTTGCACTGTTGGTGGGAATGCAAATTGATACAGCCACTATGGAGAACAGTATGGAGGTTCCTTAAAAAACTAAAAATAGAACTACCATACGACCCAGCAATCCCACTACTGGGCATATACCCTGAGAAAACCATAATTCAAAAAGAGTCATGTACCAAAATGTTCATTGCAGCTCTATTTACAATAGCCAGGACATGGAAGCAACCTTAGTGTCCATCAACAGATGAATGGATAAAGAATATGTGGCACATATATACAATGGAATATTACTCAGCCATAAAAAGAAGCGAACTTGAGTTATTTGTAGTGAGATGGATGGACCTAGAGTCTGTCATACAGAGTGAAGTAAGTCAGAAAGAGAGAAACAAATACCGTATGCTAACACATATATATGGAGTCGAAGAAAAAAAAAAAAGGTCATGAAGAACTTAGGGGCAAGACGGGAATAAAGACACAGACCTACTAGAGAATGGACTTGAGTATATGGGGAGGGGGAAGGGTAAGCTGTGACAAAGTGAGAGAGTGGCATGGACATATATACACTACCATAAAATAGATAGCTAGTGGGAAGCAGCCACATAGCACAGGGAGATCAGCTCGGTGCTTTGTGACCACCTAGAGGGGTGGGATAGGGAGGGTGGGAGGGAGGGAGATGCAAGAGGGAAGAGGTATGGGAACATATGTATATGTATAACTGATTCACTTTGTTATAAAGCAGAAACTAACACACCATTGTAAAGCAATTACACTCCAATAAAGATGTTAAAAAAAAAAAGAGTAGGGTGCCGCACTATGATCACATGACCATCACCACCACCCCTAGGACCTGATCTCAAAAAAAAAAAAAAAAGTCACCATGTCAATCTGACCCTGCCTTCTATTCTGTAAGTTTATACCCCTTAGGTTCTGCCTGAAACACCTTTCTACATCCATCTAGCTGTATCAAGGCCCAGGTCTGGCTTAATGAGTTTAAATTAGGCCAAAAATAGACAAGTGAGAATTATGAAGCATCCCTCTATATAGTAGCCGAGACTCACCTACTACTTCCTATGGGATCCTTCTCCCCACATATATCCATACTGCTTCAGCTAGAAAATCTGGTTTGTGGCCCCCAAATCCAAATTTTAGATAGCTCTCTTTTCTTTGCATCAGATATGCTATTCTCTCTTGCCTGCTAGAGAAAAAGGCCTGGACCAATGAAATTAAGTCCATGGGAGGAAAGGTAGCCCCTTTAAGAACTGATGTACAGAATGCTCAGGAACCCGTGATTCTGTCTACTATGACATCGGGGAGCCAAGATAAGAGGGACTGGTTATAGACACAAGTGAAGCTTTCTTGCCAAGCTTCACTGAAACCACACTTTCAAGAGTCATGGTTTTCTTTTTTAGTTTTGTGGGTTTTAAAAAATTTTATTTTAAAGAAGATTGCAAAAACAAAGCAGAAAAGGAAAGTCCAAAGACAAAAGAAAGATATTTAAACAATGGAGGAAAAATATTGGGTCTGTCTCATTCTTCCTGTTTGTATCAGTTTTTTTTTCCAGATGATACCTAACCTTTATCTCATCTCCAACATTATTATCAATCCAACGTTCCTCACCACCCCCTCCTCCAGGGGTGGTTGTGGATGGACATGAACTGAAACTTAGGGATGAGTCATGGTATATATTTCACATCCAACTTAATCTTATTTTAATCAGAAAGTGCAATGGATTATTTTATAGTCTGCATCAAATTTCCCCATGTCAAAATATCTCTATCAAAGTACCTATGTAAAAATATCCTTGATTTCAATATGGCTCCATCAAAATGGCTATGTCACAATGTTATGTACCCACTCATAACCAGTATGGCTGTAAGAATAGGCTCTGTGTAGATCTGGTCTGGATCCACTTATATGCCTCATGTCTGTGTTAAAATGCCAATTTCTTATTTCAAAGTCCATATTGATACAATGTACTCTTTGCTTATATACTTACTCAAAGTATGGTCTTTAAGAACCAACTCTTTATCAATTGATTTGTATTAGTTTCCCTCCAAAACTCTGCTGTATGCTGTAACTGTTTAATGTTGCAGCTCTCTATATTCAGCTTCAGTATTCTCTGTCTAAGTTACTTTTTGTCAACTCTGTTTTGTCTGGGGATAAGCGTTTTTCACACTATGACAATAGGAAGGGGGATTTATATTTAATTATTTTGACTGGAAGCTCCACGTATTGCTTAGAGTACCAGCTGAAATGAATCTTCCATTTGCATTTCCCCTTCAGTAAGCCATTCTACATCATAGAGAGAAAGATAAATAAATATAAATAGATAATAGATAGAAATAGACAAAGACCTGCTAAGTTACCACTATAATATGTAAACATTTGCCTTTTAATAATACCTTTGCTTATTTGTCATTTTTTAGGAACAGGCCTGGAAATATCTTGACATTTAGATATTTAGCATGTGGTATCAATATGAGCCATTGTATTTCAAATTTCCTTAAAATCATGGCTAAACCTTTCCTCTCTCCCTTAAAAAAAAAAACAAAATCTATGTGCAGAATCCCTGGAGTTCATCCCTTCAGAGCATCCTTCCTAGAAGTCCTGTATCTCCACCACAACAGTTCTCTGGAAGAAATTACAAGTAAGCAATCCCTTAAAAGGAAAATTAAAGCTTGTAAATACTCAAAAAGAAAGAAAGCAGGATCTTATTTGGAAAGAATTTTAGCAGAAAGTTTTATGTATTTATTTTTCAGTAGGAGGTGGGGTTGCAGAGAAGGAGAGGCATAGTCAGAGATAACAGTGTTTCTAACTATGAATATATACATAATTGTGTTTATGCCAGAAGATAACACATTTCCTGAGGAAAAAAACACTGACATAGATTAATCTGTAAGATTTTTTAAATTGTATTTCCTTCATTTCTCTAAGTATCATAATAATTTCTCAGACATTCTTAGACCATAGGAAATATTCCCTAACAAAAACCCTAGTATTAGTGAGGAATAGAATAAAAGCAGAATGATTTTGTTTTTTTTTTTTTTTTTAAGATATCTTTTTTATTTTTTAAATTATTTATTTATTTATTTATGGCTGTGTTGGGTCTTCGTTTCTGTGCGAGGGCTTTCTCTAGTTGTGGCAAGCGGGGGCCACTCTTCATCGCGGTGCGCGGGCCTCTCACTATCACGGCCTCTCTTGTTGCGTAGCACAGGCTCCAGACGCGCAGGCTCAGTAATCATGGCTCACGGGCCAAGCCGCTCCGCGGCATGTGGGATCTTCCCAGACCAGGGCTCGAACCCGTGTCCCCTGCATTGGCAGGCGGATTCTCAACCACTGCGCCACCAGGGAAGCCCGATTTTCTTTGTTTTATGAAGATGCCATTATTTTAGTATATCTGCTATATCGATCTAATGTGCCTTCTGAATGCTTTCACTTATTTGCTTCCTAGAGAATATAGTGATAAGAATCTATGTGTGTTTGATATTTTTAAAATATCCTAAAATATTTCATGTTTGTTTTTTCATTTAAAATAGCATTATGACTCATGAGCCCAAAGAGGACAATCCTTACATCTATCCATCTTTTAATTGGAATGGCCCTCTGGGAACAGCTAGACCTGAAGCAAATTATGGGGACAAGTATTCTTCAGCCATGCACATGAAGCCACTTTTCGTATGTATCATGCATTTCCATTTCTATATATAGTTATCATCACTGTAGTTCTAGTAAAGGTAATATAATGAACGCTAAGACTTTGCTATGGCAAAATGATATGACAGAATCAGTTGAGATAAAGATATGGAAAGCTTAGCTTATAAGACTCACTATCGCTACTATTTCATTTTGTAAAATGGGATTAGGAAATATGAGTCAAAGGTATAATACATATAATACTTCATATGTATTAATATACTATGTATGTAACTTAAATTTGCAATCTTTAGAAAGGAGATTTGAGATCAAAGGAAGACTGGTTAAATTCTATGAGACTGGTCTTATGATAATCATTAAATTATCATAATTTAAAAAGGCAACTGCTATTTTGTGTTTTAGTGTACTTAATACATTAAATAGTACATTGCTCAAGCTAATGCTGAATACTGGCTAATTGCTGATCTCTAATTACAAGACATATTAACAATTATCATGAAGTGCAAACTGTGTTTCTCTGTATGTGTTTAAAACCAGAAATCAGAAAAAAAAAGTGAAATGGATTATCACCCGAAAGTTATCTTTATGAATGTTCTTGACAAATGCAATGAATTATAGAAAAATGAAACTAATTCACCAAAAACGAATACCTTATGTTTGTTGACATATTGAATTGTTGTGTTTTTTTGTGGGGAAGGGTCATTTTTAGTTGAGTGACCACTGACAAAATAACCTTCCCCAAAAAACCCACAGTGGGGAGAGTGATATCACCAAGATGGCAACATATGTCGTTCCTGACTTCACTCCCCCTCAGAAGAAGAACTAATATCTATTCAAGAACATGGCACTACTGAAAGAATTCTATAAATAAGGGTGAGACTAAAGCACCCCCTGCACCACAGAGACCAAAAGATACTGCTTCAGAAGGATAAGAGAAGCTGCTACACAATGACTGCATTGTCCCTCCCATTGCCAGTGTAGCAACACACAGAGAGGTCTTCCCTGAGTCTCTGGTTCCTCCAGTGGGAAAGGAGAGGCCAGGGGGACAACCAACCTCCTAAGTTTCTTGGAGCCCCTACTCATGTGGGAGCCCCTACTCTGGTCTCGCTACATGGAGACTGCAGGGTAATCTGCAGGGCTCAACCACTGGGAATCTGACTGTTATGGAGAAGAGAGAAGGGGCTTGAAACAAAGATCTTGGCAGACCAAGTTCATACCTGCAGTGCCCAAGTAGTAATCCTAACTAATGGTTTTGCTCATATGCAGAACCAAGTCAGTGGTGCACTTTGACTAGGGAACCCATTAGGATACAGATCTGCCTGATTTGGGTACTCAAATGAGGAGTTTTTCTGGCCGTAGAGCCTGGACCAAGGAGTCTGAGGCAAGGAGCTGAGTCATAGATCCATCCACTGGGAAGAGTGTCTCCCAGCCCCATCTGATGAATAGCTAGTGAGAGCACCGGGGAGTTGTGTAGCCTAGCAACACTCCAGCTGAGAGACATACAGAGCTGATTGCCCCCAGAGTAAAGCCAGTACTGGGCATGGAGGGTTCTCTTGCTAAGCCCAGGCAGGGGGATTAACTCATAGCCAAGGCTGAGGGTAGCTCCCAACCCCTCCAGACCAGAAAGCCTGCTTGGAGAAAAATGGGAGTTGCCTGGAATGACCCTTCACTGTCCCACTCAAGGAAGTGACCTGAAACAAAGCCCCACCCATTGTGGCTCCAGAGCTCCATCTGACCAGAAGAGCTGGCAAGAACCCCTAGAAGCTGTGTAACCAGCAATGCTCGAGCCAAGAGGCGGGCCTGCCCAGGCAAGGGAACTGAGACATATCCCCACTCACTGTGGACAGTATCTCTCAGCCCATCTGATCAGAAAGGCTGGCAAAAAACCTGGAAGCTGTGCAGCCTAGCAGCACTCAAGGCAAGAGGCAGGCAGGCAGAGCTGATAGTTTGCAGAGCAAAGCCAATGAACCTGTTCGGCCAGAGAACTTGGAGTGCAGATTGGCTTGAGTTAAGACAACAAAGACCTTTACTGGCTTTATGTTGCTTCTCTCACTGCACCCAGGCAGGAAAATTAATTCATAGCCCTGCTCATTGATGAATACAGCCTCTAGCCTGCCTAACCAGGGAACCTAATCAGAGCACACAGGAAGCTGCATAGCCCATCCAACAGCCCAGATTAGAGTGGCACTTGAACAGAGAGCACAAGCCATGTCTTTCCCCATTTGCAGAAAAAAACTGGTGGTCTCACCTGATCAGGAAATTCAGTGCACACTGTTGCCTGATCTGGGTTCCCAAACAATAAAGCCATACAGGTCCTTCCTACCCTACCAGGGAGTGAAGCTAATTCATAGCCCCATCTACTACTGAATATAGTACCCAGTCCCAACCATCTAGTAAGCCTGACCAGAGAATCCAGGAAAGTGCAGCACCATCTAACAGCCTTACTTGAGTAGGGAACCAAGCCAGCAGTCCTATCCAACTGTTCTCAGCCAGTGGCACACCTTCCCGTCCCCAACCTCAGAGCTTGAACAGTTGCCTCCCTTCACCCCCAGCATAACAGTAGGCCCCACTTGCCTAAGGATATTACCAACAAATATGCCTAGAGACCCAAACTGAGCTGACTGGTGAAGATCCGTCTCTGCCAAAGCAAACCTGTAAAGTCTGTAAGATGACCCCAATTACTCAAATGTGCAGATACCAATGTAAGGAATCAAGGATAACGAAAAACCAAGAAAATATGACACCAACAAAGGAAACTAATAAAGTTCCAAGAACTGACGCTAACAAAATGGAGATCTATGAACTGTCAGGCAAAGAATTCAAAATAATTCTCTTAAGGAAATCTAGCAAAATACAAGAACACACACACAAACAACTAAATGAAATTAAGAAAACTGCTTTCATGGATGGAGGTCAGGCCCGCAGCCAGAGGGAGGTGTTGTTCAGTGGAGAGGCTGCTCCGTAGGAGGACACCTAGATATCAGAGAAGGCTAGAGCTGAAAAGTACCCTGCAGGTCATCTAGTCTAACCCTCTCATTTTACAGTGAGAAGCCTAAGGTTCTGGGAGGGACAGGGCTTGCCAGGATTTAGACACCTGATTATTGGCAGAGGAGGAAAATTCCAGATTTCTTAAGTCTTGTTTGACCTTTTTCTACCATTAACTTTTTTGAGCTCAAGGCTCTCTTTGAGGAAGACAAGCAGCTTTGCCCATATTATATAGCATATATCCAAAACATATGCACTGATATGTTTAAGTGTTGTGATTGTAAAAAGACCTTAATAAACCAGACTTAAGTGGACTGCTCAGCAGTTCTGAAAGAAATGGTTCTTGATTACTAAACAATACAATTGTGTAGCATCAGACCTCTTCATAGCTTTCTTAGGAACTGGGGATGAGCCCTGGAAGTAGACTCTTTAAAACTTAGGAAAGCACCTGATATTTCCCCAGGTTGTAAGACTATGTCTGCACTGGTTAATTGCCAGAGTGCCTGTTTGTGGCTCATTGGTTAAAAAGAATTTCAGATGAAGGGTTTCAGTCTGGGCGCTCTCCTGCCTGACTAATCCTGTCCTGATGAGTCACTGGGTCATGTGACAGCACTGCAGTGTAAGGAAGAAGGAAAAGACTTGATTCTATGGTTTGAGGAGATGTGCTTTTATAAAAAAAAATTTTTATTTAAATATAGTTGATTTAGAATATTGTGTTAGTTTCAGGTGTACAGCAAAGTGATTCAGTATATATACTCTTTTTAGATTCTTTTCCCTTATAGGTTATTACAAGATATTGAGTATAGTTCCCTGTGCTATACACTAGGTCCCTGTTGGTGATCTATTTTACAAACAGTAGTGTGTATATTTTAATCCCAAACTCCTAATTTATCCCTCCTCTCCCAGATGTGCTTTTTATAATGGGAATTATTTGCATTAGAGAATGCCTTTTGGGAGTTTATGTGAGCTGAAGTAAATGTGCCAAGTAACTGACAGATGTTGCATTCTTATGACAATAAATTTATACCTAACAATTACAAATACTCTTTTATGAATTTCATTCATATGTTTTGCCCCTAGAAGGGGCAGCTTCTAGGAAAAGATTATAAGGGGCAGCTGTCACTTTTCCATATAATTATTCACTCAATCTCAATTCAGAGAGTATCAACTGAAACAATAACATAGTTTAAAGAGTACTCCATGATTAAGGTTGTAAACCCTTAAGGAAGATGAGTATGATTTCTCAACATTCTGTGTGTGCTTAGCCAGTGACCGAAGAACTTCTCCAGTGGCTACACTCCATTGGAGAAATATTGTTTTTCAGTAATGATACAAGAGTGTCCCAGACCACAAAAAAATTAGCAGTTCAGTTTTAGAATTTGAGCAGCAGCACAGAGTTAAAGAAAAAGTGATGAGCCAGACAGTTGATTTTAGAAAGTCATTGAAAAACAATGTTTGGATGCTTTTAAAATGAGAACAATGAAGAAATTGTTTTAGGGCATACAAGACAGTATCAGGAGTCAATGGTCCACTAGTGATCTTAGTTCATGTTAAGTTTCCCAGATATGCTGAGATTGTGCACTTGACATTACCTGATGGCATGAAGCGGAGTGGGCAAGTTCTAGAAGTCAGTGGTTCCAAAGCAGTGGTTCAGGTATTTGAAGGGACTTCAGGTATAGATGCCAAGAAAACGTCCTGTGAGTTTACTGAGGATATTCTCCAAACACCAGTGTCTCAGGAGGTGCTTGGTGGGGTATTCAATGGATTAGAAAAACCAATCAACAGAGGTCCTGTTGTACTGGCTAAAGACTTCATTGACATCATGGGCCAGGCAATCAATCCTCAGTGTTGAATCTATTCAGAGGAGATGATTCAGACTGGTATTTTGCCCATAGATGGCATGAAAATTCCTGTCTTCTCTGCAGCTGGCTTACCACACAATTAGATTGCAGCTCTAATCTATTGCCAGCCTGGTTTGGTTAAAAAAAAAATCCAAAGATGTAGTGGACTACAATGAGAAAAATTTTGTGATTGTATTTGCTGCTATGGGTGTAAACATGGAAACTGCCAGGTTCTTCAAATCTGACTTTGAAGAAAACGGCTCAAGGGGCAATGCCTGCCTCTTTTTTAACTTGGCTAAAGACCCAACTATTGAGCAAATTATCACTCCTCACTTGGCTCTAACCACAGCTGAGTGGTGAAGATCAGTATGAGAAACATGTATTGGTTACCCTAACAGACATGAGTTCTTATGCTGAAGCACTTTGAGAGGTTTCAGCAGCCAGGAAGGAGGTTCCTGGTCAACGAGGCTTCCCACATTATATATATACAGATTTACCCACAATATATTAATGTGCTGGTCGAGTGGAAGGTAGAAATGGCTCTATTACTCAAATTCCTATTCTCACCATGCATAACAATGATATCACTCACTGAATCCCTGACTTGACTGGATATATTACAGAGGGGCAGATCTACACAACAGACAGATTTCCTCACCTATTAATGTGCTGCCCTCATTATCACAGTTAATGAAGTCTACTACTGAAGAAGATATGACCAGAAATGATCATGCCAATGTATCTAACCAGCTGTACGCATGCTATGTTATTGGTAAGGATGCACAAGCCATGAAAGCTGTAGTTGGAGACGAAGCCCTTACCTCAGATGATCTTCTTTACTTGGAATTTCTGCAGAAGTTTGAGAGGAACTTTATTGCTCAGAGTCCTTGTGAAAATCACACTGTCTATGAGACTTTGAACATTGACTGGCAGCTGCTCCAAATCTTCTCCAAAGAAATGCTGAAGAGAATCCCTCAGAGCACCCTGAGCAAATTCTACCCTCAAGACTCTGCAAAGCATTAACTGCTACTTCATCACTGGCTTGATGCTTTTGTGAAATACTGGTTCTGTTTTCTTTATTCCTTTTGCACTCCCCCATCCCTACCTTTGTGTTGGAGTTTACTGTGTTACCCTGTAATTAAAAACAAGGAATAGGTAACAAAAAACTGAAATTAGAGAAACAATGCATGAACAAAATGACAAGTTCAGCAAAGAAATAGAAACCATCAGAACAACCCAACCAGAAATCCTAGAGTTGGAAAATATGAAAACTGAACTGAAGAATCCAATAGAGTTTCCAAAGCAGACTCGACCATGCAGAAGAAACAATCAGCAACCTGTAGGACTAGACATTTAAAATTATCCAGTCAGAGAAGCAAAAGAAAGAAGAATGCAAAAGAGTGAAGAAAGACTATGGGACTTATGGGACACAATGAAAAGAAACAATATTTGCATGATTGGAATTCCAGAAGGAGAAAAGAAAGAGAAAGGGACAGAAAGTATATTTATAGCAATAATGGCTGAAAACTTCCTGAACCTGGGGAGAGAAATTGACATCCAGATCCATGAAGCCCAAAGGACACCAAATAGGTTGAACCCAAGTAGGGCTACACTGAGACATTATTTAAATTGTCAAAAGTCAAAGGCAATGAAGAATTTTAAAAGCAGCAAGACTAAAGAGAGAAGTTACATAAAAGGGAACCCCCATGAGATTATCAGCAGATTTCTCAACAGAAACTTTTCAGGCCAGGAGAGAATGGGGTGACATTCAAAATATTGAAAGAAAAAAACCTGTCAACCAAGAATTGTATACCCAGTGAAGCTGTCCTTCAGAACTGAAGGAGGGATAATGACTTTCCTGAAAAAATAAAAAAGCTAAAGGAGTTTATTACCATGTGACCTACATTACAAGAAATGCTAAAAGGAGTTATCTGAGTGGAGGTAAAAGCACATTAATTAACATCATAAAAACATTAAAAAGGTAGCAAAAACTCACTGTTAATGGTAAATATATACTCAAAGTTAGATTCTATAATATAGTAATGGTGGTGCATAATTCACTTACAACTCTAGTTTAAATGTTTAAGAAAATGAACATGGTAAAGATAACCATAACTACAATAATCTGTTATTAGTTACACAACATAATATATGTAAATTATAACAGCAGTAACATAAAATGTAAGAGGGAAGAGAAGGAAAAGTGTAAAGTTTAGGAATTTCATTGACGTTAAGCTGTTATATATATTTTATGTAAGCCTCATGATAACCATAAGGGAAAAAATCTGCTGCAATTACACAAAAGAATAGGATAAAGACGTCAAAGCTTACTGATACCAAAAGCATCAAAACACAAAAAAAGAGAGCAGGATAAGAAACAAGAAACAATGGATCTACAAAACAACCAGAAAAAAATTAACAAATTGGTAATAGTAAGTCCTTATTTATCAATAATTACCTTAAACTGAAATGGATTAAATTCTCCAATCAAAAGACATAAAATGGCTGAATGGATTTAAAAAAAAAAAAAAACAAGATCCAACGATAGGTTGCCTATGAGAGACTTACTTTAGCCTTAGACAAATAGACTGAGAGTGAAGGGATAGAAAAAGACATTTCAAACAAATGGTAACCAAAAACAAAAGCAGAGGTAGCTATTCTTATATGAGAAAAAAATGAACTTTAAACTAAAATTGGTAAAAAGAGACAAGGAAGGTCATATTATAATGATAAAGTAGTCAATCCATCAAGAAGATATAACAATTGCAAATATTTATGCACCCAACATTGGAGCACTTAAATATATAAAACAAACAATAACACATTAAAAGGAGAAATAGGGGCTTCCCTGGTGGTGCAGTGGTTGGGAGTCCGCCTGCCAATGCAGGGGACATGGGTTCGAGACCTGGTCCGGGAATATCCCACATGCCGTGGAGAAAATAAGCCCGTGCGCCACAACTACTGAAGCCCACACACCTAGAGCCCGTGTTCCACAATGGGGGAGGCCACTGCAATGAGAAGCCTGCACACCACAACGAGTAGCCCCTGCTTGCCACAACTGGAGAGAGCCCGCGCACAGCAACGAAGACCCAACGGCCAAAAATAAATAAATAAAATAAATAAATTTATTTTAAAAAGGAGAAATAAACAGTAATACAATAACATTTGGGGACTTTAATACTTTATTCTCAATAATTGATAGATCAGCCAGAGAATTAATAAAGAAACAGTGGATTTGGATTTGAACAATGCTATAGTCCAATTGATCTTACAGAACATTCTATCAAACAACATCAGAATATACATTCTTCTCAATTGCACATGGAACATTTTCTAGAATAGACCATACATTAGGCCACAAAACAAGTCTTAGTGACTTGAAGAAGACTGAAATCATACCAACTACCTTTTCTGACCACAGTGGCATGAAACTAGAAATCAATAACAAGAGAAAATTGGAAAATTCGCAAACACATAGAAATTAAACAACACCCTCCTGAACAACCACTGGATCAAAAAATACATTAAAAGAGAAATTTAAAAGTTTCTTGAGACAAACGAAAATGGAAACACAACATGTGAGAACTTATGGGATGCAGCAAAAGCAGTTGTAAGAGGAAACTTCATAGCAATAAATGACTACATTATGAAGTAAGAAAGATCCCAAATAAACAACCTAACTCTATGCCTTAAGTAATAGAAAAAGAAGAACTAACTGAGCTATTTACAATAGTATCAAAAACAGTAAACTACTTAGGAATAAACTTAACCAATGACGTGAAAGATCCAAGAATACTCAATGGAGAAAAGACAGTCTTTTCAATAAATGGTGCTGGGAAAATTGGACATTCACATGTAATAGAATGAAACTTGACCCCTCTCTTACATCATTTACAAAAATTAACTCAAAATGTGTTAAAAACTTAAATGTAAGACCTGAAACCATGAAAATTCTAAAAGAAAGCATAGGGACAAAGCTTCTTGACACAAGTCTCAGTAATTATTTTTTAGAAACTCACACCTAAAGCACAAACAAAAAAATAAAAAAATAAACAAGTGGGATAACATCAAACTAAAAAGCTTCTGTACAGCAAAAGAAACCATCAACAGAGTAAAAAGACAACCTACAGAATGGGGAAAATATTTGCAAACCATACATCTGATAAGGGGTTAATATCCAAAATATATAAAGAACTAATCCAACTCAACAGCAAAATAATAATAATAATTAAATTAAAAATGGTCAAAGGACCTGAATAGACGTTTTTCCAAGGAAGATATATGAATGGCCAATGGTTACATGAAAATAATGCTCAACATCACTATTCATTAGGGAAAAGCAAATTAAAACCACAATAAGATATTGCCTCACACCTGTTAGAATGACCATCATTAAAAAGATAAGTGATAACAAATGCTGATGTGGATGTGGAGAAAAGGGAACCCTGGTGCACTGTTGGTGGGATTGTAAATTGGTACAAGATTTTTCAAAAACTTAAAAACAGAGCTACCATATGATCCAGCAATTTCATTTATGGGAATATATCCAAAGGAAATGAAAACATTAATTCAAAAAGATATCTGCACCTTCATGCCCATAGCAGCATTATTTACAATGGCCAAGACATGGAAACAACCTAAACGTCCATTAATGGATGAATGGATGAAGAAGTTGTGGTATGTGTGTATATATATATATATACCACACACAATGGAATATTTTTCAGCAAGATAAAAACGAGGAAATCCTACCATTTGCAACAACATGGATGGTCCTTGAAGTGGAATGTAAAACAAACAAATGAAAAACCACCAAACTCATAGAAAAAGAAATCAGATTTGTGGTTACCAGAAGTGGGGGTGGAGGGAGGGTAATTGGAGGAAGGTAGTCAAAAGGTATAAACTTCCAGTTATAAGATAAATAACTATGAGAGATGTAATGTACAACATGATAACTGTAGTTAACACTGATGTATGATACATAGGAAAGTTGTTAAGAGAGTAGATCCTAAGAATTCTCATCACAAGGAAAAAAAATTTTTTCCCTCTTATTGTAGCTATATGAGATGATGGATGTTAACTAAACCTGTTGTAATTATTTCATGATATATGTAAATCAAACCATCGTGCTGTACCCCTTAATCTTATACAGTGATGCATGTTAATTATTTCTCATTAAAATTGGGGGAAAAAAACACTGTGAATTGATGAGTGACCTCAGAGAGGTAAAGAAAGGAAATACAAATGTGGAGTTTTAGTGACGTACAAGAGAAAGACAAAATGCTGGATGTGTGATGGAATAAAAACTGATTTTTCACACATTAGATAAATGGTACCATCTATGTGGACCAGTGATTCTGGAAGATAGAACTGGGAAGAAACTGGGAATTTTTAAGTGACATATAAAATCAGAAAGAGAATGGTACTGAACTCATTGTGGGTCAATATACGTGGAAATCCAAGAGAAAATACAATCTAAATAATGAAAGAGGAAAGACTAATATTGAGAATATAGCAGGTAAACTGTCTGGGTTTGAATGCAGGTGACATCATGATCAGTTTTGATCTATGCATTAGTTCTCTGTTGCTGCATAACAAATTACCATAGACTCTGCAGTTTAAAATATTATACATTTATTATGTCACAATTTATGTGGGTCAGGAGTCTGGATATGGCTTTTCTGGGTGCTCTGCTCAGGGTTGCACCAAGCTGCAATCAAGGTGTCAGGCAGGCTGCATTCTCATCTGGAGTTTGGGTCCTCTTCCAAGTTCACATGGTTGTTGGTAGAATCCAGTTCCTTAGGAATCACTTAGGTGATTCCGCCCACCCTGCCCCATATCTTTCCTTGCTGGCTGTCAACTAAGGCATCGCTGTCGGTCCGTAGAGGCTACCTACAGTTGCCACTTGGCCTTCTGACAGACTCTCTCACAGCATTACAGCTTTCTTCAAGGCCAGCAGAAGAAGCTTCAGCTCCATTCTCCTAAGATGGAGTCATATAAGAAAATCTATTAAAGGGAATAACTATTCCATTGATATTTCCTATTATTTTCTCCATATTCTATTGGCTAAAAGCGAGTCACAGGTTCTGCTCACACTCAAGGGTAGGGGGTTACACAGGGGACATGACTCATTGGAGGGTCATTCTTTAGGGTGTGTCCAGATAAATAGCAGGTTACCACTTAAAGTGGACTAAAATGGTACTAAAACAGCATTTTACTGGAAGACAAGGTGAACAGGAAAAAATAGTGACCCTTAAAGATTATAGAGTTATAGAAATCTTGGGACAGGTAGATTAATCTTTTAAAACTGAGTGAAGTTAACAGAGTAACATGACATTTTTCATTCATTCAACTAATTTGTTGCCCATTACATGCCAAGCACTGTTGTGGTAGTTAAAGAATGATGAAAGAAAAGTTCCTGCTCCATGGAGCTGTAATATAGTGGGGGAAATATATTAAGCAAATAAACACATATAGAATTACTAATTGTGATAAGTGCTATGAGGAAATAGCTCAGAGGGTAGTGAGAGAAAATAACAAAGTTGGTGCAGTCACTTTCAATGCAGTGTGCATATCAGTTTTACCCTTAATTGCAGTCACTAAAAGAAAAGCAGTAATATACAAGAGTTGGACAAGAGACTTAAAAGGGAAGAAGTGGGCCGTAGCTCCCTTTTGTGGTTACCTCAGTCAAAAAGTAGTAGCACTTTCTAAGTAGGGGCAGGATTGGAAGTGGAGGAGGCAAGGTAAGAGAAAAAGTTGAAGTGAAATTGATATTGATAAGCGTAGAAGATAGTGCACCAAACAAGAAAACAATATGCCAAGAGCTCCTTACATAATACCTAGGGAAATTTTCATCTGAGTTTCTTTTAACAACTTCAACTTATCTTTTTCTCAAGAAATCTTTCATTGTACTATGATTTAAAGGACACAAGAGACCAAACTCAGCATTTTATTAAACCATGTTATTAAGATTGCTCTCATTACATATACCTGTAAGTCCCTGATAAGCAAACCTAAAGGCTTATTTTAAGACTTTACCTTACTTGACGTCTCTGTTGGCATTTGACACTCACTGCTTCCTGACTCTTCATTTGACTGCCAGGGTAACACTGCCCTGGTTGTCTGCATACTTCTCTGATTATTATTCCTCAAACTCCTTCTGAAACACTTCCAACTCTGTCCACAACTTAAATGGTGCTGTTTTTTTCAGGGTTCCATCTTGTTCGTGAATTTCAAATCTAATTTCAACTCATAGAAGTTTCTCTAGATCTAGACCAGTGATTCTAGTAATCTATAGGATATCTGTACATTTGTATCTCTAGCAGGCCCCTTAAAGACCTATGTCATTATCTCTTCACTCCACCCTGCTCCTCTCCTGTATTCTGTATTAAAGTGAATGGTGCCATCTACCCAATCATCTAAGACTGAAGTCTGTGAACACTAGGAGGCTCTTTTCTCTCCTTTACTGCTCTCTCTAAATCTAATCGTGCACAAAGTCATGTGTTGTTAATTTTTTCCCTTAAATCTAGGGTGACCATCTCACCACAATTTGCTTGGGACAGTCTTGGTTTTAAAAGTGAAAGTCCCACATTCCAGGAACGCCCTCAGTTCTGGGAAAACTCAATCCCTCTGCCACGGACTAAATTCAGGTCTTCAGCATGTCCCTTCTAAATTATTACTAACTAATTCCTCTGCCACCTGTGTCTCTATTTCAGGCTTAACTGTCACACAGCTGCCAAAGTTATCATCTTAAAACCAAATATGATCTTATTGTTATCTAGCTTAAAAGACCATACTTGATCCTGATTACCAATAGGTCAAAGTCAAAATTCCTCAAGCAAGCATAATGTGAAGGATTTTAGCTCCCCTCATCTCTCCAGCTCTCTAGCTTCATCTCTGGCTGATCTTAGGTTTTCACTCTATGTTCCAGCCATACCACATGTATGGTTTCTCAAGTATATGGTTCCAAAGCATTTATGGTTCCATGCCTGGAAAACTCCTAGTCATCCTAATATGTACTTTGAATATCACATTCATGAAGCCTTTCCCAAATCTTTAAGCAGAGGTAGTGCTCTATCCTCTGCCCTCCCAGCAGCACTATTATTGCCTTCATTCTTATACTAAGATATTATGTTATAATTATTTATCTACCTGACTATTGGTATGTGTCTTCCACTTGATTTTTAATTCATCCAGATCAGGAACCCTCACTTATTCATTATTGTATCCTTAGTGCCAAGTACAATGCCTGCCACAGAGTGGTGGTCAACATATGTGTATATGTGCACATATGTGTGTTTACCTTTGAACCATTCTCTTACAGTTGAGGAAAGTGATCAGTGCAATGTTTTCCAATAAAAATAGAGAATTCTCAAAATAAAGGCCTTCATTCCTTTCTCAGATCGGTTTTAAAATGGTATTTTTAAATGCTCATGAACATGTTTCTGAGAGTCTTTGCAATAGAAAAGTGCATCTGTGAGTAGAGATTAATTGTCAAAAAGTAACATGTTATGCTGAGAAAATGAGGTTTTAGTATGAACCCCTATCATAAAACAATTTTATGGTGGTAACAAAAGTCTGGGTTACTATGACATAAACAATGTTGTTATAATAACATATGATGTGGAAACACTATTAATGTAGTTTAATATTTGTGAATAAGATCATACAACAAAAGAAAAGTGAGATACTTCATAAAAGCAACAAATTTAATTGTGCAGTTATATAGTACTAACATTCATCACTGCAAGATTAGAGTGTGGACTTTGGTACTGTAATTTCAGAAAAAAGAGGTATCTGTTTTTCTTCCATAAATTTGCTCCTGTAATGTTAGTTTCTTACTTTAGTACAGAGATTCTGGATTGGACAATATCTAAACTTGTCTAGGGAAACTGTACTATGAGTACAGTATTTAATGGTTATTTAAAAGCAGCCAACAATTCATTTGCTAAAAAAAATTCTGTGTGTGTGTTTTTTGAAATAACTAAAATGTATAATGGTGATTAAACAAATTTCTAAAATGATTCAGATATTATATGCACAATTTTCTAATACACAACATATCTAAACAAGAATAGAAATTTTATTAAATATCATTTAATTATGTTTGATATTTTTAACTTCCTTGCAGAGTTTGGCCACACCAGGAGTTCCAAAGTCAAGCTACACTCAAAGAGAGAGACAACAAATTGGATACCCAAGTTCTGAAGAGCCAAAAATCCCTTATAAGATAGGACGTGTGCAGACAAAACCCAACTAATAAACGTTTCCGGCAGAAAAAAATCTGTATATATATATAATATATATATAATTTATATAATTTATATATATTATATATATAATATAATTTGATCATTTTCAAAGCATACTTGGAATATTTTTAGAAAACTATGGGTATGAGTTACCTATGCTATAAATTATACTTTACCTTTCTTTCTGTATTAGTGGCATCAATTCTTATCTCTTTATATTTTTAACTTTTCCTTCCCCCAACCCTTCCTTCTATGACCACAGAGCGAAACTTTCATTTCCAATATCCAACTTCTTTAACCAGCAGGGATGGCAAATACTTGTTATCTCCAAAATTCAGCATAACACTTGCTTACTGATTTATGACATGTATCTTTATGAAGTATTCAGTGAAATGCATAGAAGGTTGGTTGCAAATTGCTTATAGAGAATAATGAATACTTTTTAGTTACTGGATAAATCTATGGAATTGCACCAAAGCATCGGCATATAAATAATGAATTTTATTTGAAATGTGTGATTTGATTATAAATTAATTCCTTAAAATAAACTAAGAATTGCTAAATGATTTCTGTAACTGAGTGGTGTTGTGGAATGATCCCAAGATCTGGGTTGCTCCTTCCCCTTTTCCTTTCTTCCCTTATTCCTACTTCTCTTCCTTCATCCCTCCTTTCTTTAAAAGGCACTTATTTCACACCAACTATGTGCCAAGCACTGGTTAGTTGCAAAGGTACGGATGAATCTGAGATAGTCCCTGGAGCTCAGACTGGTAGAAGAGACAGAAACAAAAACCACTTATTATCCAAGGTTATCAATACAATGATAAAAATGTATACAAGGAAGTAGGAGCTCAAAGAACAATTAACCAAACCTAGGGAGAAGCGTGATGATAATGGTGAAGGAAGAAGGCCATAAAAGAAGGTGATGCCTAAGCTGTCATAAAAGGTGAGTGGGAGATAGCTTTATGAAGTGAGGTTGGGAGAGAGTTTTTGAGACAGAGAGAAAGCAAAAAGTGGAGAAATGAAAAACAACATGGAGTATGCAGGGAACTTCAAGTACTGCTGGCGTGTAAAAGTGAGCAAGGGCGTAAGATAAAAGATGAGGCTGAGGAGGTAGCCAAAAACTAGGTCATGGATGGTCTCATATGTCTTGTTAAGGAGTTTAGACTAAATTTTATTGGTTATGGGGATCCTTTGAAGGGTTTTAAATAATCATAATCAGATTTTATGTTTAGATTGATCACTTTGATGGCTATATGGAGGATGGATTTAAAGGAGATGAGGGACTTCCCTGGTGGTCCAGTGGTTAAGACTCCATGTTCCCAATGCAGGGGGCCCAGGTTTGATCCCTGGTTAGGGAACTAGATCCCGCATGACGCAACTAAAGATCCTGCATGCCGCAACTAAGACCCGGCACAGCCAAATAAATAAATAAATGTTTTTTTAAAAATAAAGGAGACAAGATGAGAGGCAGAGAGACCAGTTAGAAGGTAGAGATGAAGAATCGTATCACTGTAGCAGTGAGAGAAAAAGATTGAGAAGAAAGGCAGATTGAAGCAAATTCTAAGAAGTAAACTGACAGGACATGAAGGCTCATGAGATGTCACAGATGGGAGGAAGAAGTTATTATGATTGAAAGGATGTTGGGACTATTCAATGAGGTAGGTTGTTAACAGATCAACAGGTCAATGAGCAGACTGGGTGAGGGGTAAGAGAACGAAAGAGCTGGGAGGATAGAGGCAGATTAATGTCACTGTAAACTTGGATATCTCAAAAGCATTGAAAACTCAATATTTCTGAAAGTGAGCTCATCTATCTAGTTGCTCATATTAGTTTCCTATGGCCACTGTAACAAATCACCAAGAACTTAGTTGGTTTATAACACTAATTTACTCTCTTACAATTCTGTAGGTCAAAGTCTGAACATGACTCTCACTGGGCTAAAATAAAGGTATGGACATGGCTGTATTGCTCCTGCTCTAGGGGAGAATCTATTCCCTTGCCTTTTCCAGCTTCTAAACTTCTCACATCTCTTTGCTTATGGTCCCCATCAAAGCCAGCAATGGTGGGTTGAGTCCTTCTCACATTGCATCACTCCAAATACCTCTTCTGCCTTCCTCTTCCACTTTTAAGAATTACATTGGATCCACCCAGATAAATCCAGGGTAATCTCCCTATCTTGACATTAGATGATTAGCAACCTTTGTTACATCTGCAACTTTAATTCCCCTTTACCATTTAAGGTAACATCCACAAGTTCTATGGATTATGACATGGACATCTTTGGGGGAAGGGCATTATTCTGACTATTGTATCATTCAAGACTTTGATCACAATAAAGGTTTTGTTGGCAAGAGGAAAGGAGAAAATGGGTATTGGAATGGCATCCAGAAGTGTCTGCCACATTCCCCAAATATAATTCTAACCCATGCAGCACCGTTTTTCCCTCACAGAAAGGCAGATGGAGATGGGTTGATGGGGGAATTGGCTTAGCTGTTTCTCCAGCTAAATTGTTTTCCAACAACTGGAGAGAAGGGATTCATATGATTGTTCCAAAGTTGGGAAAGTTTTGCAAATTCCATGATCTCTAGTGTTGAATGTAGAAGCTGTTCAGAACCTGTGGATGCAGTGGGAGGAAGAGAATATAGAGGTCTTCTAGTCAAAGTTACAGTGAGGCTAGTTCTTCTTTAGAGTACCTAAAATCAATTTCTCCACTAAAACTAATATTATGGTAAAAGAGCAATTGTGCCCCCCCCCGAATTTAAGATACATCACAAAGAAACTACAAAAGAAGAAAATTATAGTCCAATATCATGGATGAACATAGATGCAAAAATCTTCAACAAAATATTAGCAAACCAAATTCAACAACACATTAAAAGGATCACACACCATGATTAAGTGGGATTTATCCCAGGGATGCAAGGATGGTTCAATATCTGCAAATAAATCAGTGTGATACACCACATTAACAAATTGAAGAATAAAAATCATATGATCTTCATGAAGAACCTAAGGGCAAGATGGAAATAAAGATGCAGACCTACTAGAGAATGGACTTGAGGATACGGGGAGGGGGAAGGGTAAACTGGGACAAAGTGAGAGAGTGGCATGGACATATATACACTACCAAACGTAAAATAGATAGCTAGTGGGAAGCAGCTGCATAGCACAGGGAGATCAGCTCGGTGCTTTGTGACCACCTAGAGGGGTGGGATAGGGAGGGTGGGAGTGAGGGAGATGCAAGAGGGAAGAGATATGGGGACATATGTATATGTATAACTGATTCATTTTGTTATAAAGCAGAAACTAACACACCATTGTAAAGCAATTATACTCCAGTGAAGATGTTTAAAAAAAATCATATGATCATCTCAATAGATGCAGAAAAAAGCATCTCACAAAATTCAACATACATCTATGGTAAAAAAAAAAAAAACTCTCAACAAAGTGGTTATAGGGGGCACATACCTCAGTATAATAAAGGCCATATATGACAATCCCACAGCTAACATACTCAAGGGTAAAAAGCTGAAAGCATTTCCTCTAACATCAGGAACAGGGCAAGGATGCCCACTCTTGCCACTTTTATTCAACATTGCATTGGTAGTCCTAGCCGCAGCAACCAGACAAGAAAAAGAAATAAAAAGAATCCAAACTGGAAAGGAAGA
This sequence comes from Balaenoptera ricei, assembly GCF_028023285.1. NCBI lineage: Eukaryota > Metazoa > Chordata > Mammalia > Artiodactyla > Balaenopteridae > Balaenoptera > Balaenoptera ricei. The sequence continues at coordinate 76,037,061 of NC_082660.1, forward strand.
AGGAAAACTGTCACTCTGCAGATGACATGATACCATATATAGAAAATCCTAAAAATACCATGAAAAAACTATTAGAACTAATGAATGAATTCAGTAAAGTTACAGGATACAAAATTAATGTAAAGAAATTTGTTGCATTTCTATACACTAACAATGAACTATCAGAAAGAGAAATTGATATTAGAGAAATTCAAGTCAAAACTACAATGAAATACCACCTCACATCTGTCAGAATGCCTATCATCAAAAAGACAACAAATAACAAGTGTTGGCGAGGCTGTGGAGAAAGGGAACCCTCATGCGCTGTTGGTGAGATTGAAAATTAGTGCAGCCATTATGGAGAACAGTATGGAGTTTCCTCAAAAAAAAATAGAACTGCCAAATGATCCAGAAATTTCACTTCTGGGTATTTATAACAATAAAATAAAAACAATAATTTGAAAAGACATATGAACTCAAATATTCATTACAGCATTATTTACAATAGCCAAGATATGGAATCAACCTAAGTATCCATTGATAGAAGAATGGATAAAGAAACGTGATATTGTATGTATGTATGTGTGTATATATATATACATATATATATGCACAATGGAATATTAATCAGCCAAATATAAAATGAAATCTTGCCATTTGCAAAAACATGGTTGCATCTGGAGGGTATTATGCTAAGTGAGATAAGTCAGACAGAGAAAGACAAACACCCCATGATGTACTGAATATGTGGAATTTAAAAAACAAAACAAAGTGAAAATAGACTAATAGATACAGGGAACAAATGGGTGGTTGCCAGAAGGGTGGGGGATGGGGGGTAGGCAAAATAGATGAAGGAAATCAAGAGGTACAAACCTCCAGTCATATAATAAATAGGTCACATTATGCTGTAATATGCAGCATAAGTAATATTGTCAAAAACATTGTAAAAACTTTACATGGGGACAAATACAAAGACTTATCATGGTGATCATTTCATGATGTATGCAAACATGAAGTCATTATGTAATACACCTGAAATCAACATATTTTACTTCATTTATATTTCAATAAAAAATACAAATCTAATGTTACTTCTCTTCTTAAAGCTTTCAATATCGCTCCCTCTTCTCCCAAGCCGTGAAGTGAAGAACAGTATTCCTGTAGAGGAAGGACCTTTAGATGATAATAAACCAAGTAAAAAAAAAAAATGAGAGAGGAGACCTTCAAGATGGTGGAATAGTAAGACGTGGAGATCACCTTCCTCCCCACAAATACATCAGAAATACATCCACATGTGGAACAACTCCTACAAAACACCTATTGAACGCTGGCAGAAGACATCAGACTTCCCAAAAGGCAAGAAACTCCCCATGTACCTGGGTAGGGCAAAAGAAAAAGAGAAAAAACAGAGACAAAAGAATAGGAATGGCACCTGCACCTCTGGGAGGGAGCTGTGAAGGAGGAAAGGTTTCTACACACTAGGAAGCCCCTTCATTGGTGGAGACGGGGGTGGGGTGGGGGAAGGTTCAAAGCCAGGGAGGAGAGCGCAGCAACAGGGATGTAGAGGGCAAAGCAGAGAGATGCCTGCACAGAGGATCAGTGCTGACCAGCACTCACCAGCCAGAGAGGCTTGTGTGCTCACCCGCTGGGGCGGATGAGGGCTGGGAGCTGAGGCTCGGGCTTGGGAGGTGAGATCCCAGGGAGAGGACTGGGGTTGGCTGCATGAACACAGCCTGAAGGGGGCTAGTGAGCTACACTTAGCTGAGAGGGAGTCCGGGAAAAGACTGGACCTGCCTAAGAGGCAAGAGACCATTGTTTCAGGGTGCGTGAAGAGAGGGGATTCAGAGCACCACATAAATGAGCTCCAGAGACGGGCGTGAGCCGCAGCTATCAGCACGGACACCAGAGATGGACATGAGACGCAAAGGCTGCTGATGCAACCACCAAGAATCTGGTGTGAAAGCACAGGTCACTCTCCACATCTGCCCTCCCAGGAGCCTGTGCAGCCCGCCACTGCCAGGGTCCCTTAATCCAGGAACAACTTCCGCCGGAGACCACACAGCACCTCAGCCTGGTGCAATGTCACGCTGGCCTCTGCCGCCACAGGCTGGCCCCGCATTCTGTACCCCTCCTTCTGCCAGGACTGAGTGAGCCAGAACCCCCTAATCAGCTGCTACTTTAACCCTGTCCTGTCTGAGCAAAGAACAGATGCCCTCAGGCGACCTACACACAGACGCTGGGCCAAATCCAAAGCTGAACCCTAGGAGCTGTGCGAACAAAGAAGACAAAGAGAAATCTCTCCCAGCAGCCTCAAGAGCAGCGGATTAAATCTCACAATCAACTTGATGTACCCTGCATCTCTGGAATACCTGAATAGACAATGAATCATCCCAAAATTGAGGGAGTGGACTTCGGTAGCAATGATAAATATATTTTTTTCCTTTTTCTCTTTTTGTGAGTGTGTATGTGTATGCTTCTTTTTGGCCTAGGGTTCTGTCTGTCGTTTCTTTTATTTTTTATTTTTTTGGTATAGTTTTTAGCACATGTTATCATTGGTGGATTTGGTTTTTGGTTTGGTTGCTCTCTTCTTTCTTTTTTTTATTATTTTATAATTTTCTTTTAGTTTTAATAATTTTTTTTATTCTTTAATAACTTTATTTTATTTTTTTCTTTCTTTCTTTCTTTTTTTCTCCCTTTTATTCTGAGCTGTGTGGCTGTCAATGTCTTGGTGCTCCAGCTGGCTGTCAGGCCTGTGCCTCTGAGGTGGGAGAGCCGAGTTCAGGACACTGGACCACCATAGACTTCCCGGCTCCATGTAATATCAAGCAGCAAAAGCTCTCCCAGAGATCTCCATCTCAACTATAAGACCCAGCTCCATTCAACAACCAGCAAGCTACAGTGCTGGACATACTATGTCAAACAACTAGCAAAACAGGAAAACAACCCCACCCATTAGTAGAGAGGCTGCCTAAAATCATAATAAGGTCACAGACACCTCAAAAGCACTACTGGACATAGTCCTGCCAACCAGAAAGACAAGATCCAGCCTCATCCACTAGAACACAGGCACCAGTCCCTTCCACCAGGAAGCCTACACAACCCACAGAACCAACTTTAACCACTGGGGGCAGAAATCAAAAACAATGGGAACTACGAACCTGCAGCCTGTGAAAAGGGGACCCCAAACACAGTACGTTAAGCAAAATGAGAAGACAGAGAAAAACACAGCAGATGAAGGAGCAAGGTAAAAACACACCAGACCAAACAAATGAACAGGAAATAGGCAGTCTGCCTGAAAAAGAATTCAGAGTAATGATAGTAAAGATCCAAAATCTTGCAAATACAATGGAGAAAATACAAGAAACGTTTAACAAGGACCTAGAAGAACTAAAGAGCAAACAAACAATGATGCATAACACAATAAATGAAATTAAAAATTCTCTAGAAGGAATCAATAGCACAATAACTGAGGCAGAAGAACGGATAAGTGACCTGGAAGATAAAAGAGTGGAAGTAACTACTGCAGGACAGAATAAAGAAAAAAGAATGAAAAGATTTGAGGACAGTCTCAGATAACTCTGGGACAACATTAAACGCACCAACATGAGAATTATAAGGGTTCCAGAAGAAGAAGAGAAAAAGAAAGGGACTGAGAAAATATTTGAAGAGATTAGAGTTGAAAACTTCCCCAATATGGGAAAATAAATAGTCAATCAAGTCCAGGAAGCCCAGAGAGCCCCATACAGGATAAATCCACGGAGAGACACGCCAAGCCACATATTAATCAAACTATCAAAAATTAAATACAAAGAAAAAATATCAAAAGCAGCAAGGGAAAAACAACAAATAACATACAAGGGAATCCCCATAAAGCTAACATCTGATCTTTCAGCAGAAATTCTGCAAGCCAGAAAGGAGTGGCAGGACATATTTAAAGTGATGAAAGGAGAAAACCTACAAACAATATTACTCTACCCAGCAAAGATCTCATTCAGATTCGATGGAGAAATTAAAAGCTTTACACAGAAGCAAAAGCTAAGAGAATTCAGCACCACCAAACCAGCTTTACAACAAATGCTAAAGGAACTTCTCTAGACAGGAAACACAAGAGAAGGAAAAGACCTACAATAACAAACCGAAAACAATTAAGAAAATGGTAATAGGAACATACGTATTGATAATTACCTTAAATGTAAATGGATTAAATGCTCCAAACAAAAGACAGACGGGCTGAAGGGATACAAAAACAAGACCCGTATATATGCTGTCTACAAGAAACCCACTTCATACCTAGGGACACATACAGACTGAAAGTGAGGGGATGGAAAAAGATATTCCATGCAAAGGGAAAGCAAAAGAAAGCTGGTGTAGCAATTCCCATATCAGCCAAAATAGACTTTAAAACAAACACTAATACAAGAGACAACGAAGGACACTACCTAATGATCAAGGGATCAATCCAAGAAGAAGATACAACAATTGTAAATATTTCTGCACCCAACATAGGAGCACCTCAATACATAAGGCAAGTACTAACAGCCATGAAATGGGAAATCTACAGTAACACTATCATAGTAGGGGACTTTAACACCCCACTTTCTCCAATGGACAGATCATCCAAAATGAAAATAAATAAGGAAACACAAGCTTTTAATGATACATTAAACAAGATCGACTTAATTGATGTTGATAGGACATTCCATCCAAAAACAACAGAATACACATTCTTCTCAAGTGCTCATGGAACATTCTCCAGGATAGATCATATCTTGGGTCACAAATCAAGCCTTGGTAAATTTAAGAAAATTGAAATCATATCAAGTATCTTTTCTGACCACAACACTATGGTACTAGGTATCCATTACAGGAAAAAATCTGTAAAAAATACAAACACATGGAGTCTAAACCATACACTACTAAATAACCAAGAGATCACGGAAGAAATCAAAGAGGAAATCAAGAAATACCTAGAAACAAATGACAATGAAAACACGATGACCCAAAACCTATGGGATGCTGCAAAAGCACTTCTAAGAGGGAAGTTTATAGCAATAAAATACTACCTCAAGAAACAAGAAACATCTGAAATAAACAACCTAACCTTATACATAAAGCAATTAGAGAAAGAAGAACAAACAAACCCCAAAGTTAGCAGAAGGAAAGAAATCATAAAGATCAGATCAGAAATAAAAGAATAGGAAATGAAGGAAATGATAGCAAAGATCAATAAAACTAAAAGGTGGTTCCTTGAGAAGATAAAAAAACTTGATAAAACATTAGCCAGACTCATCAAGAAAAAAAGGGAGGAGACTCAAATCAATAGGATTAGAAATGAAAAAAGAGAAGTAACAACTGACACTGCAGAAATACAAAGGATCATGAGACATTACTACAAGCAAATATATGCCAGTAAATTGGACAACCTGGAAGAAATGGACAAATTCTTAAGAAAGCACAACCTTCCAGGACTGCACCAGGAAGAAATAGAAAATTTAAACAGAACAATCACAGCACTGAAATTGAAACTGTGATGAAAAATCTTCCAACAAACAAAAGCTCAGGACCAGATGGCTTCACAGGCAAATTCTATCAAACATTTAGAGAAGAGGTAACACCTATCCTTCTCAAACTCTTCCAAAATATAGCAGAGGGAGGAACACTCCCAAACTCATTCTACGTGGCCACCATCACCCTGATACCAAAACCAGACAAAGATGTCACAAAGAAAGAAAACTACAGGCCAATATCACTGATGAACATAGATGCAAAAATCCTCAACACAATACTAGCAAACAGAATCCAACAGCACCTTAAAAGGATCATATACCATGATCAAGTGGAGTTTATCCCAGGAATGCAAGGATTCTTCAATATATGCAAATCAATCAACGTGATACACCATATTAACAAATTGAAGGATAAAAACGATATGATCATCTTAATAGATGCAGAAAACACTTTTGACAAAATTCAACACGTTTTATGATAAAAAACCCTCCAGAAAGTAGACATAGAGGAAACTTACTTCAAAATAATAAAGGCCACATTTGACAAACACACAGTCAACATCATTCTCTACTGAGAAAGACTGAAACCATTTTCACTAAGATCAGGAACAAGACAAGGTTGCCCACAATCACCACTATTATTCAACATAGTTTTGGAAGTTTTAGCCACACCAATGATAAAATAAATAAACAAATGGAATCCAAGTTGGAAAAGAAGAAGTAAAACTGTCACTGTTTGCAGATGACATGATACTATACATAGAGAATCCTAAAGATTCTACCAGAAAACTACTAGAGCTAATCAATGAATTTGGTAAAGTAGCAGGATAAAAAATTAATGCACAGAAATCTCTTGCTTTTCTTTACACTAATGATGAAAAATCTGAAAGAGAAATTAAGGAAACACTCCCATTTACCATTGCAACAAACGGAATAAAATACCTAGGCATAAACCTACCTAAGGAGACAAAAACCTGTACGTAGAAAACTATAAGACACTGATGAAAGAAATTAAAGATGATACAAACAGATGGAGAGATATACCGTGTTCTTGGATTGGAAGAATCAATTTTGTGAAAATGACTCTACTACCCAAAGCAATCTACAGATTCAATGCAATCCTTAGCAAACTATCAATGGCATTTTCCACAGAACTAGAACAAAAAATTTCACAATTTGTATGGAAACACAAAAGACCCCAAAGAGCCAAAGCAATCTTGAGAAAGAAAAATGGAGCTGGAGGAATCAGGCTCCCAGGCTTCAGACTATATTACAAAGCTACAGTCATCAAGACAGTATGGTACTGGCACAAGAATAGAAATAAAGATCAGTGGAACAGAATAGAAAACCCAGAGATAAACCCACGCACATATGGTCACCTTATTTTTGACAAAGGAGGCAAGAATATACAATGGAGAAAAGTCAGCCTTTTCAATAAGCGGTACTGGGAAAACTGGATGGCTACATGTAAAAGAATAAAATTAGAACCCTCCCTAACACTATACACAAAAATGAAATCAAAATAGATTAAACGCCTAAGTGTAAGGCCAGACAGTATACAACTCTCAGAGGAAAACATAGGCAGAACACTATGACATATATCACATGGAAGATCCTTTTTGACCCACCTCCTAGAGAAATGGAAATAAAAACAAAAATAAACAAATGGAGCCTAATGATACTTAAAAGCTTTTGCACAGCAAAGGAAACCATAAACAAGATGAAAAGATAACCCTCAGAATGGGAGAAAATATTTGCAGGTGAAGCAACTGACAAAGGATTAATCTCCAAAATTTACAAGCAGCTCATTCAGCTCATTATCAAGAAAACAGAAAACCCAATCCAAAAATGGGCAAAAGACCTAAATGGACATTTCTCCAAAGAAGATATACAGATTGCCAACAAACACATGAAAGAATGCTCAACAGCACTAATCATTAGAGAAATGCAAGTCAAAACTACAATGAGGTATCACCTCACACCTATCAGAATGGCCATTATCAAAAAATCTACAAACAATACATGCTGGAAAGGGTGTGGAGAAAAGGGAACCCTCTTTCACTGTTGGTGGGAATGTAAATTGATACAGCCACTATGGAGAACAGTATGGAGGTTCCTTAAAAAACTAAAAATAGAACTGCCATACAACCTTGCACTCCCACTACTGGGCATACACCCTGAGAAAACCGTAATTCCAAAAGAGTCATGTACCACAATGTTCACTGCAGCTCTATTTACAGTAGTCAAGACATGGAAGCAACTTAAGTGTCCATCGACGTATGAATGGATAAAGAAGATTTTGCACATATATACAATGGAATATTACTCAGCCATAAAAAGAAATGAAATTGAGTTATTTGTAGTGAGATGGATGGACCTAGATGCTGTCATACAGAGTGAAGTAAGTTAGAAAGAGAAAAACAAATACCGTATGCTAACACATATATATGGAATCTAAAAAAAAAAAATTGCCTCTGAATAACCTAGGGACAGGACAGGAATAAAGATGCAGGCATAGAGAATGGACTTGAGGACACGGGGAGGGGGACGGGTAAGCTGGACGACGTGAGAGAGTGGCATGGACATATATACACTACCAAATGTAAAATAGATATCTAGTGGGAAGCAGCTGCATAGCACAGGGAGATCAGGTCAGTGCTTTGTGACCACCTAGAAGGGTGGGATAGGGAGGGTGGGAGGGACATGCAAGAGGGAGGAGATATGGAGATATATGTATAGGTGATTCATTTTGTTGTAAAGCAGAAACGAACACACCATTGTAAAGCCATTATACTCCAATAAATATGTTTTTAAAAAAGCCTTTAATATCTATCAATTACCCTAGAATGAAGCTTCAAATTCTTACCATAGTTTACAAGGCCCTCCAAGACTCTAAGACCTATGGTCTCTGTCTCTCTTTCTCTCTTTCTTACCATCGATCTACCTACCTATCTATATATACATCTATGTCGATCAAGTGTGTGTTAGTGTTTAATATTTATAGAATACTTATTATGATGTAAGTGCAAAATGCTTTACATGCATTATCTTATGGAGTCCTCACAAAGTCCCTATGAGGTAGGTAATATTATTTTTCCCATTTTACAAATACAGAAATTGAGGCTTTAATTAGTTTAGTAATTTTCCCAAGGTCACACAATTAGTATCAGAGCTGGGATTCAAACATAACCAACCTGATTCCAAAGTCTGTACCAACTGAATTATATTCTTTCCAGTTTCTTCATACACCACGTTCCCTCTGGCTCTCTGCTCTGGTCTCACTGGACTTTCAGTTTCTTTTTGAGGGCCTTCAAACATGTAGTTTCCTCTACCTTGATAACCTAATCAGAAATAAGTCTCTGGCATTCAGATGCTTCTTCTGTGGAAGATGTGGCCACAGCCTAACTTAGAGGCTGGCCCTGAAAGTGTTCCTGGGTGGTTGAATGTTTTGTATGATATGCCACATAAGTCCTGAATAGCAATAGGCTTCAGGTTGTTGAAAGCCTTCTTTACTCAACCTGAAAGTCTTGTAGGAGCAGACCCTGTGTAGTAGTACTCCTTTAGGTGCTTAATACCACATAAGAGCAGATTCTACCTGGCTCCTATAGTTCTAAACAAAAACATATATTGGATTTTGAGCATTGGTCTCTTCATGATGAGGCGGGCATAAGAATATAGTCTGTGAAGTTGAGATTTTGTTTGTATGCACTGAAGAGTTGCCAAATTGTCAGAAGCTTCTATTATAAGTGCTAGAGACAGAGCAGGAAAGAACCCAGGATAGTCAAAGGCATGGTTTATATACTAGAGATAATATAGTATAGTGGTTAATAGCCTAGACAACACTGTAGTCAGCCTCTGTATTAAAATCCTAGCCTCTCCACTTATTAGTTATGGCACGTTGAGCAAGTGACTTATTTTCTATGCTCTTGGCACTTTAGGGAACAAATATCACGTTTCAGCTTTCAGTATGTGCTTGATTATACCTTCCTTAGCTGACTTTTCCAAACTTTTTACACACACACGTATATAAAATTTACTCTTGCCAATTATGTCTATTCCCTTGGTGTATGCCACCTGGATTGCCTGATTTAACTACTTTAATTATGAAATTACAATCAGGTCTGTTTTGTTGACTCCTACATCTACCTCACAGTGACAAAAGCAATTTTTTTTTCAAAAGCAATTTTTTAATTGCTTCCTGCCAGACACAAGGATGATTTTAGTTTGCCTTTCTGACACTGTCAAGAAACAACTATAAGTCCGTATATCCTTTGCTCCTCATGACTAAAAGACAGAGACAAAAAATAACACAGATAGCAGTGTAGGAAAGTAAGTACCCCTATGAATAGGTTCTCCTCAATTAGGAGAGAATATTTTTTACCGAACTTTTAAGGAATAAAAGAGTCCACTTAACATTACTTTACTAACTAAAAGTCTCTAGCAAAGATTATTTTTAAGTTTATACACAATGGCTCTTGTTTTAGCTATCCTTGAAATGGCTACAATGTTATAGCCTCATATACAAAGTTATTCATGCTGCTTTCTGAAGGAATATTCATCCCTTCTGGGATTTTTAACAGTTTCAGAGGAAATTTTTTTTTATTTTTCCTCTACTGTTAAGCTTTTATTTTAATATTTGTTTTGAGCACATTGTATATTTAATTGTGATTGGTCTAGGTAGTACACATTCAAGGTCTGTGCCTTCATATCATGTGGTTGAGATACTGTCACAATAAAAATATTTTATCTTAGGAATTCTCCCATGTCCTTGCCCACAAAGTTTGTGTTATGACACTTGTAATTTAGAGACTTGGTAGGATTGAGTGAGTGCCTGGCTGGGTGTTTTATTAGACTGGAAGAGGGATAATATTTTGAGTAAGTCAGAAAACCGAATTTCAAGGAGGGCATCTAAGACCAAGACAAGCAGGCAGGTATGATAGGGCCAGAGAGAAAAAAAGAGGTCAAGATTTTAGTTTCCTCCCCTATAACATTAAGAAGTTAGACTAGATGGCCTCTCAGTTCCCTTCCAGCCATTAAGTTGCATCATCCAAATCCTGCAGGATGAACCAAGATATGTCCAGAAAGTGGATCAGATCTAGGAGGACAATTAGCAGAGATCAGTTTCCCAGGCTTACTGACTGGGAAACAAAAATCCTAGACCAAAAAATCAGGGCCACAAAAAGCTGCTTTCTAATTATGGATCTGAGTGATATGCACAGGGCATCAGCAACAAAAGAGACACTTGATGCTGAGCCAAACACCTTTTCAGGAGGAACTTCCTACATGCCTCCTGCCCAGGGTCACTCAGAACAGTTTTCAACATAGGTGCAGACTTGAATCTATAGACACAAAATTAGGAGTGACTGTCTAAAATAACAGACTAGAGGAGCAGGGATAGTTCTAGATAAAGGCCATCAGAGCAAATATCTTTGTCAGGGATTAGGGATGAGTTCAAAAGGAAAATTCTTACTTAAAAATTATGTCCTGCAAAATTACTAGATTATATTTCTAGAAAGAAAATAATTTTCTTTCGTTTAGCAATAACATTCTATTGAAATATGTTACAAGGTGTTTTATATTTTCATGTTCCTAAAACAGCTGCATCCAATTTTGTAGTAGGCCATTATGAATAGATTTGAAAAGACTGGAGCTTTCAACATTAGTAATGAAATCAAAGCATGTTTCGTCTTTTCTAAAAGTTCTTGAAACTCTGAAGTCCTGATAAACTTACCAGGATTTCCTTTCTGTGTTAGGTAAGATAAAGGTCCAGTTATGGTCCCCAAATGAGAGTCAAAATGTGTGTTAGTCAGAAGCCTGCAATTCACAGAATTGTTTTCCTTTTAAGAAAGCTGGCATCTGGCAATAGCGTGTTTACTTTCCAAACACAGGACTGGAGAATATGTTAAGCTTTCTGATGGGACCCCCAAATTTTAACAGTTTAGTATCTGATTAGGTACATCCATTTGAAATCAGCTGTAACACATGTATATTATGTTTTTGAATCACATAATTAAAATGAAGCATTATACTATATATTAAATTACTTTCTTGCCTAAGGCTCCTTGAAACAAAACTAATTCTCACTGGTGAACTCATTACTAATATTGAGGAACTCCCTTGTTAGATGTAGTATTTGTAGGATAGTATTTCAATGCCCAGAGCCTTAGCTGAACAGATAATCAGATATGTCACTACATTAACCTTAGGATATTTTCTCTGTCAACATTCAAAACTAGGTATTTAGACTGAGAGTAAAAGAATATATTCTCAAGTATAGGAATGAAGAAGGCACTGTACACTTTTATGTCTCTGGGAATAGAGGATAAATGCAGGCATGAATCATAGTTGGGAGTATACTGCCTAATGTTTTCAGATTACAAAATGAAAATGAAGCATTCTTTTTCTTTAATTTTTAATGGAGTATAGCTGCTTTACAATGTTGTGTTAGTTTCTACTGTACAGCAAAGTGAATCACCTATATGTATACATATATCCCCTCTTTTTTGGATTTCCTTCCCATTTAGGTCACCACAGAGCACTGAGGAGAGTTCCCTGTGCTATACAGTAGGTTCACATTAGTTACCTATTTTGTTTATGGTAGTGTGTATATGTCAATCACGATCTCCCAATTAATCCCACACTCCCTTCCCCCTTGGTATCCACACGTTTATTCTCTATATCTGTGTCCCTATTTCTTCTTTGCAAATAAGTTCATCTATAGCATTTTATTAGAATTCACATATATGCATTAATATACGATATTTGTTTTTCTCTTTCTGACTTACTTCACTCTGTATGACAGTCTCTAGGTCCATCCACATCTCTACAAATGACCCAATTTCGTTCCCTTTTATGGCTGAGTAATATTCCATGTATATATGTACCACACCTTCTTTATCCATTCCTCTGTTGATGGACATTTAGGTTGCTTCCATGTCCTGGCTATTGTAAATAGTGCTGCAGTGAATATGGGGGTGCATGTGTCTTTTTGAATTATGGTTTTCTCTGGGTATATGCCCAGGAATGGGGTTGCTGGGTCATATGGTAGTTCTATTTTTAGTTTTTTAAGGAAACTCTATACCATTCTCCATAGTGGTAGTATCAATTTACATTCCCACCAACAGTGCAAGAGGGTTCCCTTTTCTCCACACCCTCTCCAGCCCTTATTGTTTGTAGATTTTTTGATGATGGCCATTCTGACCGGTGTGAGGTGATCCCTCATTGTAGTTTTGATTTGCATTTCTCTAATAATTAGTGATGTTGAGCAGCTTTTCATGTACCTCTTGGCTATCTGTATATCTTCTTTGCAGAAATGTCTATTTAGCTCTTCTGCCCATTTTTTGATTGGGTTTTTTATTCTTTTCATATTGAGCTGCATGAGCTGTTTGCATATTTTGGAGATTAATCCTTTGTCAGTTGCTTCTTTTTTTTTTTTTTTTTTTTAAACATCTTTATTGAAGTATAATTGCCTTACAATAGTGTGTTAGCTTCTGCTTTATAACAAAGTGAATCAGTTATACATATACAATATGTTCCCATCTCTCTTCCCTCTTGCATCTCCCTCCCTCCCACCCTCCCCATCCCACCCCTCTAGGTGGCCACAAAGCACCGAGCTGATCTCCCTGTGCTATGCGGCTGCTTCCCACTAGCTATCTATTTTACATTTGGTAGTGTATATATGTCCATGACACTCTCTTACCCTGTCACATCTCACCCCACCCCCTCCCCATATCCTCAAGTCCATTCTCTAGTAGGTCTGTGTCTTTATTCCCGTCTTGCCACTAGGTTCTTCATGGCCTTTTCTTTTTTTTTTCCTTAGATTCCGTATATATGTGTTAGCATACTGTATTTGTTTTTCTCTTTCTAACTTACTTCACTCTGTATGACAGCATCTAGGTCCATCCATCTCACTACAAATAACTCCATTTCATTTCTTTTTATGGCTGAGTAATATTCCATTGTATATATGTGCCACATCTTCTTTATCCATTCATCTGTCAATGGACATTTAGGTTGCTTCCAGGTCCTGGCTATTGTAAATAGAGCTGCAGTGAACATTGTGGTACATGACACTTTTTGACCTATGGTTTTCTCAGGGTATATGCCCAGTAGTGGGATTGCTGGGTCGTATGGTAGTTCTATTTGTAGTTTTTTAAGGAACCTCCATACTGTTCTCCATAGTGGCTGTATCAATTTACATTCCCACCAACAGTGAAAGAGTGTTCCCTTTCCTCCACACCCTCTCCAGCATTTATTGTTTCTAGATTTTTTGATGATGGCCATTCTGACCAGTGTGAGATGATATCTCATTGTAGTTTTGATTTGCATTTCTCTAATGATTAATGATGTTGAGCATTCTTTCATGTGTCTGTAGGCCATCTGTATATCTTCTTTGGAGAAATGTCTATTTAGGTCTTCTGCCCATTTTTGGATTGGGTTGTTCGTTTTTTTGTTATTGAGCTGCATGAGCTGCTTGTAAATCTTGGAGATTAATCCTTTGTCAGTTGCTTCTTTTGCAAATATTTTCTCCCATACTGAGGGCTGTCTTTTCATCTTGTTTATGGTTTCCTTTGATGTGCAAAAGCTTTTAAGTTTCATTAGGTCCCATTTGTTTATTTTTGTTTGTATTTTCATTACTCTAGGAAGTGGGTCAAAAAAGATCTTGCTGCGATTTATGTCAAAAAGTATTCTGCCTGTGTTTTCCGCTAAGAGTTTATAGTATCTGGCCTTACATTTAGGTCTTTAATCCACTTTGAGTTCATTTTTGTATATGGTGTTAACGAGTGGTCTAATTTCATTCTTTTACATGTAGCAGTCCAGTTTTCTGAGCGCCACTTATTGAAGAGGCTATCTTTTCTCCATTGTATATTCTTGCCTCCTTTATCAAAAATAAGGTGACCATATGTGTGTGGGTTATCTCTGGGCTTACTATCCTGTTCCATTGATCTATATTTCAGAAATATACTGTCTTGATGACTGTAGCTTTGTAGTATAGTCTGAAGTCAGAGAGCATGATTCCTCCAGCTCCGTTGTTCTTTCTCACGATTGCTTTGGCTATTCGGGGTCTTCTGTGTTTCCATACAAATTCTGAATTTTTTTGTTCTAGTTCTGTGGAAAATGCCATTGGTAGTTTGCTAGGGATTGCATTGAATCTGTAGATTGCTTTGGGTAGTCGAGTCATTTTCACAAAATTGACTCTTCCAATCCAAGAACATGGTATATCTCTCCATCTGTTTGTGTCATCTTTGATTTCTTTCATCAGTATCTTATAGTTTTCTGCATACAGGTCTTTTGTCTCCTTAGGTAGGTTTATTCCTAGGTATCTTATTCTTTATGTTGCAATGGTAAATGGGAGAGTTTCCTTAATTTCTCTTTCAGATTTTTCATCATTGGTGTATAGGAATGCAAGGGATTTCTGTGCATTAATTTTGTATCCTACTACTTTACCAAATTCATTGATTAGCTCTAGTAGTTTTCTGGTAGCATCTTTAGGATTCTCTATGTATAGTATCATGTCATCTGCAAACAGTGACAGCTTTACTTCTTCTTTTCTGATTTAGATTCCTTTTATTTCTTTTTGTTCTCTGAGTGCCGTGGTTAGGACTTCCAAAACTATGTTGAATAATAGTGGCAAGATTGGGCAACCTTGTCTTGTTCTGGATCTTAGAGGAAATGCTTTCAGTTTTTCACCACTGAGAATGATGTTTGCTGTGGGTGTACCATGTATGGTCTTTATTATATTGAGGTAGGTTCCCTCTAAGTCCTCTTTCTGGAGAGTTTTTTTAATCATAACTAGGTGTTGAAAATTGTCAAAAGGTTTTTCTGCATCTATTGAGAATATCATATGTTTTTTATCCTTCAATTTTTAATATGGTGTATCACATTGATTGTTTGGTGTATGTTGAAGAATCCTTGCATCCCTGGGATAAATCCCACGTGATCATGGTGTAGGACCCTTTTGATGTGTTATTGGATTTGGTTTGCTAGTATTTTGTTGAGGATTTTTGCATCTATGTTCATCAGTGTTATTGGCCTGTAATTTTCTTTTTTGTGATATCTTTGTCTGATCTTTATGATTTCTTTCATTCCACTAACTTTGGGGTTTTTTTGTTCTCCTTTCTCTGGTTACTTTAGGTGTAAGGTTGGGTTGTTTATTTGAGATTTTTCTTGTTTCTTGAAGTATGATTTTATTGCTATAATCTTCCCTCTTAGAACTGCTTTTGCTGCATTCCATAGGTTTTGGATCATCATGTTTTCATTGTGATTTGTTTCTAGGTATTTTTTGAATTCCCCTTGATTTCTTCAGTGATCTCTTGGTTATTTAGTAACATATTGTGTAGCCTCCAAGTTTTGTGTCTTTTTACAGTTTTTTTTTCCTGTAATTGATTTCTAATTTCATAGTGTTGTGGTCAGAAAACGTGCTTCATACGATTTCAATTTTCTTAAATTTACCAAGGCTTGATTTGTGACCCAAGATGTGATCTATCCTGAAGAATGTTCTGTGTGTACTTGAGAATAAACTGTATTCTGCTACTTTTTGATGGAATGTCCTGTAAACATCAGTTAAGTCTATGTTGGCTAATGTGTCATTTAAGCCTTGTTTCCTTGCTAATTTTTTGTCTGGATGACCTGCCCATTGGTGTAAGTGGGGTATTAAGGTTCCCCTCTATTATTGTGTTACTGTAGATTTCCCCTTTTATGGCTGTTAGTATTTGCCTTATATATTGAGGTGCTCCTTTGTTGGGTGCATAAATATTTACAATTGTTATATCTTCTTCTTGGATTGGTCCCTTGAACATTATGTAGTGCCCTTCTTTGTCTCTTGTAATAGTCTTTATTTTAAAGTCTACTTTCTCTAATATGAGAATTGCTAGTCCTGTTTTCTTTTGATTTCCATTTGCATGGAATATCTTTTTCCATCCCCTCACTTTCAGTCTGTATGTGTCCTTAGGTCTGAAATGGGTCTCTTGTAGACAGCATATATATGGTTCTTGTTTTTGTATCCATTCAGCCAGTCTGTATCTTTTGTCTGGAGCACTTAATCCATTTACATTTAGGCTAATTATTGATATGTATGTTCTTATTGCCATTTTCTTAATTG
The DNA here is from genome assembly GCF_028023285.1 of Balaenoptera ricei. Classification (NCBI taxonomy): domain Eukaryota; kingdom Metazoa; phylum Chordata; class Mammalia; order Artiodactyla; family Balaenopteridae; genus Balaenoptera; species Balaenoptera ricei. The sequence goes on from NC_082660.1 coordinate 76,053,648, forward strand.
TTGTGGGTTTGTTCTTGTAGGTCGTTTTCTTCTCCTGTGTTTCCTGTCTAGAGAAGTTCCTTTAGCATTTGTTGTAAAGCTGGATTGATGGTGTTGAATTCTCTTAGATTTTGCTTGCCTGGAAAGCTTTTGATTTTGCTCTCGAATCTGAATGAGATCCTTGCTGAGTAGAGTAATCTTGGTTGTAGGTTTTTCCCTTTCATCACTTTTAATATATCCTGCCCCTTCCTTCTGACCTGCAGAGATTGTGCTGAAAAATCAGCTGATAACTGTATGGGGATTCTCTTGTATGTTACTTGTTGCTTTTCCCTTTCTGCTTTTAATATTTTTTCTTTGTGTTTAATTTTTTTAGTTTGATTAATATGTGTCTTGGCATGTTTCTCCTTGGGTTTTTCTGGTATGGAACTCTCTGCCCTTCCTGGACTTGATTGACTATTATTTTCCCATGTTAGGGAAGTATTCTACTCTCATCTCTTGAAATATTTTCTCAGGCCCTTTCTCTTTCTCTTCTTCTTCTGGGATCCCTATAATTTGAATGTTGGTGCATTTAATATTGTCCCAGAGGTCTCTGAGACTGTCCTCATTTCTTTTCATTCTTTTTTCTTTATTCTGCTCCATGGCAGTTATTTCCACCATTCTATCTTCCAGGTGGCTTATCCGTTCTTCTGCTTCAGTTATTCTGCTTTTGATTCCTTCTAGTGTGTTTTTAATTTAGTCATTGTGTTGTTCATCACTGTTCGTTTGTTCTTTAGTTCTTCTAGGTCCTTGTTAAACATTTCTTGTATTTTCTCAATCTGTGCCTCCATTCTATTTCAGAGATTTGGCATCATCTTTACTATAATTATTCTGAATTCTTTTTCAGGTAGATTGCCTATTTCCTTTTCATTTATTTGGTTTTGTGGGTTTTTACCTTGCTCCTTCATCTGCAACATATTTCTCTGTCTTCTAATTTTCTCTAACTTGCTGTGTTCAAGTTCTCCTTTCCACAGGCTGCAGGGTCATAACTCCTCTCGCTTCTGGTGTCTGCCCCCAGTGGGTGAGGTTGGTCCACTGGCTTGTGTAGGCTTCCTGGTGGGAGGGACTGTTGCCTGAACTCTGATGGGTGAAGCTGGATCTTGTCCCTCTGATGGGTAGGGTCATGTCTGGTGGTGTGTTTTGGGGTGTCTGTGAGCTTGGTACGACTTTAGGCAGCCTGTCTGCTGATGGGTGGTTTTGTGCTCCTGTCTTGCTTGTTGTTTGTCATGAGGTGTCCAGTACTGGAGCTGCACGCAGTTGGGTGGAGCCAGGTCTTGGATTGGAGATGGAGACCTCTGGGAGAGCTCTCTCTGATTAATATTCCCTGGGGCCAGGAATTCTCTGGTGGTCCAGCATCCTGGACTTTGCACCCCCACCCCAGAAGCTCAGGCTCAACCCCCAGCTGGGGAACCAAGACCCTGCAAGCCACACATCATGGCAATAAAGGGAAAAAAATTGGGGGGGAGAAAACAAATGAAAACAAACAGAGAAACAAAATTGAAGACAAATAGCAAAGACAGAAGCAAACAAACAGCAATTAAAAAAAAAGGCAAACAAAACCCCAGACAAATGGTAAAAGCAAAACCAAACAAACAAAAGCAAAGAAACACACACAAACACCAAAAAAAGAAACAAAAACAAAGTAAACGAAAAACAAGAGAACAACCAGACAAACAAAAGAACCCCAAAACGAAATCAAACAATTAAAAACAAAACTAACAAAAACACAAAGGAAACAACAAAACTAAAGTGGAATGCAAACTGAAGAATAAAGCAAAGAAAACAAAACAAACACATAAAAACGATTTAATAAAAGATAAAAACAAAACAGAACAAAGAAAAGATAAAAGGAAAAAACAGAATGAAAAAGCAAAGTAAAAATAGAAATATAAAACAATAAAATATATTAAATTTTTTTTAATTTAAAAGAGAAAAAAGAAAAAAACGAACAAACCAAAAAAACCCCAGAAAAACTAAATAAAAATAAAAATTAAAAATAAAAATAATTTAAGAAAACAAAACAATACCAACAGCTGAATGAATCAAAACATAATAAAAATAATTGTAATAATAGTATTTCCCTGGGGTGTCAGCTGTCACTGTCCTTGCCCCTGTTGTGAGCCACAGCCCACCTCTGCCTCCCCAGGAGGCCCTCCACTGCCTCTAGGTTGGTCTCTGGACCTGCTGTGGGCCCTGTGGGGACAGCTCAGACTCTGATCTGGCCCAACTCTTATGTGTGCTTGCCCCCAAAGTCCACAGCTGCCAGAGCTAGATTGGCTTCATTTGTGGGAACACTCTTCCATTCAGGTATTCCATAGATGCAGGGTCTATCAAGCAGATCGTGGGCATTTAATCTGTGGCTTGTGCAGCTGAGGGAAAGATTTTCGTTACTCTTCCTTAGTCACCCCGCCACTGGGGCTCAGCTGTGGTTTTAGCCCCACCTCTGCATGTGGGCCACCCACAGGAGTCTGCTCCCGAGCCTGCCCTAGAGCACTGGTCTGCCCCAGTGAGGACAGGTCACAGAGGTGGCATGGCTTCCTGGGTCACAGGACCCTCAGCTGTGACAGGTGCATGGGTAAGCCAGCGGCCACGGGCACGAGTGATCCAGCCCTAGTGGGAGTCTTTTCTAGTGCCTGGTGGCAGGTGTGCAAGGGCCAGCCCTGGTGGGGCCCTTTCCTAGTGCCTCAGGAGGCAGGGGACAGCACGTGTTGAGAGAGAGGCCGCAATGATGGCTCCACCCCCTGTGCATCACTCAACAGTGGCACCTTGTTTCCATGGCAGACCAGGATTCCTCCACAAGCATTCCTTGTTGCAGATTTCCTCCCCCCGTCCCTTCAGTCTGTCTCCTTGCAGCTAACAGAAGTTCTCCCCCTAGGTTTGCTCTCCAATCCCCACACTACAGCTCTCAGCCCACAGTGGACATGCACACCAGTGGATACTTGTCCCAGTCTGAGGCACACAGGGCCATGGCACGGACTGTCTATGTAGTTCTCACTCTGTCCCGTCTGCCACAGACAGGCCATTTCACCCTCCTCTAACAGCCTCAGTTATTTCCCTTCTGTCCCAACTGATTTCCCTGTTGGTGATGGGGTTTCCCTGAATGCGGGAACCTCTCCTCTGCTTCAGCTCCCCCTCAGGTCTGCAGGTCCCGTCCTGCTTCCTCTCCTCTTCTTTCTCCCTTCTTCCTTCCATCCTACCCTGTTATGCAGGGATCTTTATTGTCCGTTCCGGTGTCCAAGGTCTTCTGCTAGTGTTCAGCTGGTGTTCTGTGAGAATTGTTCCATCTGTAGATGTATTCTTGATGCATTTGTGGAGAGAGATGAACTCCATGCCTTCCTACTCCTCTGCCATCTTTAAAACCCTGAAGCATTCTTTGTGGAAATGATAACACTGGAAGAGAGAGAGATATTGAGATTGGTGGATTATATACTAATGCGAGTGTTTTTCTTGCTTTCCTCTGTAGCTTTACCTCTCTGAATAACACTAATGGCTAAAAGCTAATAAGTGCTTACTGTGGGCCAGCCACAGTGCTAAATGTTTTTATGTTATGTCACCACTTCACTAATGGGGAAACTTAAACATAGAAACTTTAAGTCACTTTTCCAATGTCATAGTCCTGAGTAGCTAAGGAAGGCTTTGAACTCAGAAGTAACTCTAATGTCAGTGCTCTTAACTGCTGTATTAGTTTCTTGTGGCTGCTATAACAAATTACCACAAATTGGGCAACTTAAAACAGTAGGCATTTATTGTCTCACAGATCTGGAATATAAAACCCTGAATTCAAAGTGTCAGCACTGTTGCTCTGCCACCAGAAGTTCTAGGGAAATATCCATTCCCTACCTCTTCCAGCTTCTGATGGCTTTGTTGGCTTGTGACCACATCATGCCAATCTCTGCCTCCATCTTCACATCACCTTCTCCTCTGTGTATGTCTCTGTCTCCTCTTCTGTCTCTTAACAGACAAGCAAGATCCTTAACTTAATCACATATTTTGACATTTAAGTAATGTTCACAGGTTCCAGGGGTTAGGGACATAGTTTTGGGGAAGTCACCATTTAGCCCACTATAACTACTATGATACACGTTCTCCTATTCAGTTTCTTTTGTTCTCAAACATTGACTTTTTAGCAGGCATTTTTAATTTTATAACCAATATCCCCTTCATCTTTGCTAACAGAATCCCAGTTTTGTTTGGGTCATCTAAGTTTGTCCCTGTTTTTTCCAGCATCCCTTGCAGCTATTTCTGGCCAATGAAATTGAATGGGGAGTATGATGGGGATAGGGTTCTGGGAAAGTTTTTGCCTTCCTGATAAGAGGAGATGGACTTCCCTAGTCCTTCCACTACATCTAGCAATTCCACTCATGAGTATTTATCCAAGAGAAAGGAAAACTTATGTTCACACAAAACCTATACATGAATAGAAGCTTTATTTGTAGTAGCCAAAACTTGGCGGGGGGAAGCCAAATGTCCTTCAACTGGTGAATGGATAAACCATAATACATCCATATGATGTACTACTGTTCAGCAATAAAAAGAATGAGCTATTGATACATGCAACAACCTGGATGAATTTCCAAAGAATTATGTGTGAAAAATGTAAATCCTAAAATTTTCCAAACTATACGATTCCATTTTTATAACATTTTTGAAATGACTACATTTTAGAAATAGAAAGCATGTTCATGGTTGTCAGGGGTTGGGTTGCAGGAGGTAGAATAGAGTTTGCTGTGGTTATAAAAGAGCAACAAGAGGGATCCTTGTGGTGAAGGAATTATTCTGTACCTTGACTGTGGTGGTGGATACAGGAACCTACACATATGATAACAGTGCATAGAACTAAATTCACACACACACACACACACACACACACGAACACAAATAAAACTGGAGAAATCTGAATAAGATTGATGAACTCTACTAATGTCAGTATCCTGGTTGCTATATTGTACTACAGTTTTGCAAGATGTTACCATTGGGGAAAACTGGGTAAAGGGTACATTGATTATTTATGTGTTATGTCTTACAACTACATGTGAATCTACACTATCTTAATAAAAAAGTTAATGTCATGATGGTATATTTATAGAGTGTTAAGGAATACAACAGGAGGAGGTACTTAAATCTGCCTTGGATGTGGGGAAAAGGGAAGAATTTGTATTGAAATAGATGCCTAAACTGAGTCTTGAAAAATGAGTAGGAGCACTCCAGGTAGATGGGGAATGTATATAGGGGATACTCCAGGAAGAGAGACTAGAAGGCAAAGAAACCTGAGAGAGCATGCCAGACTGAGTGAGCTGTAAGTAAGTGAAGTATGGCTGAAGCATAAAGAGCATATGCATGAGATATCACTTTTCCTGAAATGTTCACCATTGGTAGTAGTCAAAAGGAATCCCTGGAATTCAACACTATGATACATAAGAATTGAAAGAGAACCCTAGCATTTCTTGTTCTCCAAGAGTTAGGAGAAAGACATACCTCCTTCCCTGGTCTCCACCTTTTCATTACATAAATGAAGAATTGGCCTCATATCTCTCTGTATTCCTTGCAGGATCCCCACCTCTCTCTCCCTCACCCCCAACACTCACAGCCTCACAACTATTATCTGCTTTGAGATCATTAGAATCATCTCATTTCACCCTTTATCTCTGTTTACTTCCGTCGCCTAAAGAAGTCCTGAAATCCCAAATCCCTAATCTGCATACAACTGTGCAAATTCTCTTTTTGTCCTTTTCCCCCACCCCTCACACCCTCCTGAATTTCTCCTACGATGTCTACTGGAACTTACAATCCTTCACCAGAAAAATTCCCTATATCCTCAACCTCTTTTCTGAACATTCCTTTCACCTTCTTGATCTAGGAACTCTGGCTCTCCCATGAAGACATTGCTTCACCTGAAGTCCTATCAAGTGGCAGCTGTTTCCTTTCCTATACCCCTCAAATCAATGGTCCTAGAGGTGGGTTAAATGTTCTACTTACAACTCATTTACTCTCTCTCTCTTCCCTAAACACTCTTCAGCTTTGAATTTCAAGTCATTTATTCATTCACTTATTAATTCATATAATAACTTATTGAGCACCCTACTATATGCCAGGTATTATCCTAAGACCTGAGGATATAGTGATAAAAAATATAGAGAAAAATCCCTGCTCATATGGAGTTTATATTTTACTACCCTTCCTCATTGAGTTATACCACTCATCCCTTGAGGAGTTTAGCTTCTGGCCCACTAGCCGTCATTATACTTAATGATGTCAATATCTATATTAATGAATTTTCCAATCCTTTGGCCTCTTTTTCCTTGATCTCCTCTCTTTTCCAGTGATCTTGTCCCTCACTCCACCTCAGCCACTTACTCCTGTAGTCTTTCCCTAGCCCTAGTCATTCATTACCCTCTTCATAACTCAATTTTTAGCCTGACATTATCTGATCAAAACCACCTATCCCTATAGCACACTCTTTTTTTTTTTTAGCTCCTTGACTTCTTTAATTATTCAGCCATTATAGGATATGCACTCCTTTGACCCTATCAGCTTTTCACTGTTCCTCATCATTCTCATGCTCTCACTTCCCCCTATACCTAATTCAAATTCCATGGTTCATCATTATAATCATTCCCTTGCACATATCCTCAATATTCTTGTCTTTTTCTTGCTTGTACTCATCTTCCAAAGCCCAATCCTGGTTAAATCCAGTTCTTTACCTACTTTTACCTGCACCCATGCAGCTGCAGTTTGCTTGAGAAAAGCACACAACTACACTTACTGGTCTTATGTCAAATTCTTCATCATGAACCTCATCTGTGCTTTTAGTATTACCTGGAAATCATATTAAATTTCCTTAGTCCAATCTTGTTCCCACTCTCCTAGATGTCTATTTAATACCTTCTCCTCATCAAATCTCCAGTATCTCCTCTCTCTCCTCACTCTAGTTGATGACATTCCTTCCTATTTCACTGAGAAAATTGAATCAATCAAAATAAAACTTCCAACTGTATACTAGTGTAACCTTATCAGGAATGAGGGGAAGTTTCTTATTTTAGAAATATTCCAGCTAATTCCAGCAACCCCTAATGAATTCATAGATCTAAGCAAAAATCATCAATTACTGCTAACAGCTTAACAAGAGAGACTTCTGGACATTATATGCCTCCTGATGGTAGTATACAGTGCCATCTATGAAATATTCTTGCAAAAACTTGAATCCATATCTCATTAAGCCTCTAGAATGCAAATTACAGAGAACAGAAAAACATGTTAAAAGTCACCATGAGGACGCAAACAGAAAAATCTAGACTGTGGGAGATTCTGTAAGACAAATAATTCAGTTTTTCAACAAGCAAATTAAGGAAAATAGATGGAAAGAGAATCTATAGATTAAAAGGGACTTAAGACACACATTGGCCAATTACATTTCATGGACCTTGTTTGTATCCTATTTCAAGAAAACATTGCTAAAGGTCAATTGGGGTATTTTGACCACTGAATGGATACTTAGTGCTACTAAGGAATTATCATTAATCTTTTAATTGTGGTAATGTGGTTAAATTTTTAAAAGAACTATCTTTTAGAGACATATAATCAAATATTTATGTTTCATAAATCATAAATATTTAAGGTTCTTATGGTACTTATTATGGAAACATTTATGGTAATAATATGCCATATGGGATTTCCTTCAAAGTAATCTGGGGAAAGGAAAGAGTGTAGGTGGGCCTACAGGAAAAGCAAGATAGGTGATGAAGAGATAATTGCTAAATCTGGGTGATGACAACAAGAGGTTCATTATCCCATTCTCTTTACTTCAGTATATGTTTGAACTTTTCCAAAATGAAGAATATTTTAAAAGAGAGATTTTCCACAAGCAATCAGAAGAGAACTTCCTGCTGACTTACCGGCAACAGTACACACATATTCTGCTTTCCTCTTGCCATTATCCACACCCCATGGTAAGGCAGACCACTTCATTTGTACACTATTCAAAGTGTACAAAGGACCCATCCCTCTCAGCTATTCAAAGATGCCATTCCAGTAATTCTCCTTTATTTCACCTGCATTATTAATTTCCCCTCCTTACTGGATCAGCCCCAATCAGCATATAAACATGCTATAATTTCTTACATTAAAGAAAAAAGTCCTCTTTAGGCACCCTGTATATCCCTCCAGCTATTGCCACATTTTTCTGCCCCATTTAGAGTAAAACCCCTCAAAAGAGTTTTCTACATTCATAGTTTCCAACTCCTCCCATCCTATTCTCTCTGGAATCCATTCCAACCAGGTTTTACTCCTACCACACCACTGGAACTTCTCTTGTGAAAGCCACCAATAATCCCAATGTTCTTAAATCCAGTGGTCAATTCTCAGTCCCCACCTTACTTGAACTCTCAGTAGCATTTGATGCAGTTTATCACTCCCTTCTCAAAACAGTTTCTTCACCTGGCAGCCAAAACAACATACTCTACTGGTTTTCCCCTTCCTTGCTCCTCTCTCCTTCTCAGTCTCCTTTGCTGGTTCATTCTCACTTTTCTGATTTCTAAACAATTCACTTCCCTAGATTTCATTCCTTCTCTTTTGTATCTATACTCTTTCTTGATCATCTCTAAATTTTATATTTCTGTCCTGGACTTTTCCCCTAAAAAACATTTTTGAAATCCACACTACATTTGGATATTTAACAGGCATCACAAACTTAACCAGTCTACAACTGAACTCCCTAAAAGCATTCTTCCCTTCTATCCATGTCTCCACTTCACTTGGTAGCAACTCCATCCTTTCAGTTATTCAGGCTGAAAACTTTGCAGTCATCCTTGACTTCTCTCTTTCTCTTAGCCCCATACCCAACCTATCAGTGAAACATATTAGGTTTACTTTAAAAATATATCTAGAATTTGACCATTTCTCACCACCCACTGCTACCACGATGGTCAAAGCCATCATTATCTCTCATCTGGATTGTTGTAATTCCTTCCTAAATGGTTTCCTGGCTTCATCCTTTGCATTGCTATAGTCTACTCTCAACACAGCAGCCAGGATGATAAACCATATGTTAAATCATGTCACTTCAACAGTCAAAACCCTCCGTTAGGTTCCCATTTCCTTCAGAGAAAAAGTCAAAGTTATAATGATAAAAGGTCCATGATCTGATCCATTTTTCTCTCTCTTACTCCAACCACACTGGCTTCCTAGTTATTCAGTGATACACTAGCCAAATCCCTGTCTCAGGACATTTACGTTTGCTGTTCCATCTACTTGGAATGTTTTTATCCCAGATAGCCACCTAGCTCAGTCCCTCATCTCTTTCAGGTGTTTGCATAAATAATATATTCTCAGTAAGGTTTCCCCTGAATATCCTATTTTAAATTGCAAACCATCCCCGAAACCATCATCCTTGTTCCCTGTTTCATCACTGCTTATCACACTACTCATTTTATTTACTCATTTGTTTACCTTTTGTCCCTCTCCCTCCACAATAGAATGAAAGCAATATGAAGTCATGGCTTTTTGTCTTTTTTGATCACTGATGTACTCCCAGTACCTAGAACAGTGTCTGGCATACAGTAGGTACTCAATAAATATTTTTTTGAATTAATCAATGAATGAATATAGAGAGTTATGATGGAGCTATATCACACTAACAGGGGTGACATACTCACTAAGTAAAATAGGCACCATGCCTAGGGCCCATGATACCTATAAAAGTCGTGAAAATGTTTTAACCTTATTTTAAAATCAGAAGAAAAAGAGGAATAATAATGAACATACAATAATGAATCCAGCCTGATTTATATTAGTCTTTATAACAATTAAGTCAAAAAATGTAATTTTTAGTATATTCTTACGGAGGAAGGCAGAAGTGCCTAGGGCTCATGAAAGTCATGATGTGGTCTTGCACTAAGTTTTATAGGCCTGGTTAAGGAGTTGAACTTCATCTTGTAGAATAAATGGGAATCATTGAAAGATTTAAATAGGATAGCAGAGTGATTAGATTTGCATTTTTAAAAGATCTCTTTTATAGACATGAAAAGGATAAACTAAAGGAAGGGGGCAGACATGTTAGGAAATTATTGCAGTAATCCAGGTGAGGGATGATGACAACCTGGAATACGGATGGAGAATATAAAAAATACTTGGAAAGTTGAATCAGTAGGATCTTTCAATGACTTCTCATTGTGAATAAAATAAAATACAAACTCATTACAGGGCCCTGAATGATCTGAGATCTGCATGCTTTCAACTTTATCTTGCATTGCTCTCCCCCTCACCTACCATGATCCAGCCACATTGGCCTTCTTTCAATTTCTTAAGTGCATAAAGATTTTTCTGGCCTCAAGGCCTTCACTTATGCAGTTCTCTCTGGATGTTGCTCTTTCTCCAACTCTTCTTCTGACTAAAATATTCTCAGACTTTAAGTCTCAGCCTAAATATCACTTTCTCAGAGAGGTTTTATTTACCTGAATACTCACTCCTTTTCCTTCATAGCAGCTTTCACAATTTGTATGTATTTGCTTGTTAGTTTGTTTTGTTTACTATCTGTATCCCTCAACTAGAATGTAAGCTCCAAAAGGCAAAGACACACTAGATAAGGGCCTGGCACATATTAGGCACTCAAAGAATATGAATGAATGAATGAATGAATGACTTGATGACATTTGGTTTGTTTCCAGTTTTTGGCTATTTCGAATAATGCTGCTATAAATGTTCTTGGACATATTTTTGTTGTTATTGTTTTGCTTATGTATGCACTTTTGATGGGTATATACCTAGGAGGGGAATTGTTAGGTATCAGGGTATGCATATGTTCAGCTTTATTAGACACTGCCAAAGTGTTTTCCAAAGTGGTGGTAACATTATGGAAAATAGTAATTCGGTGGTCACAAGTTGCCTAAGTTTTACCTGGTTTGAAGTGAGATGGATTCCTATATAGGAATTCAGGAAATAACAGGAGTATTTCAATGGTGTGCTAGAGCTGTATGTATTGACTCACTAAAGCCATTTTTAGTACATCTCTTTCAAGGTTGCATTCAATAATGTCACATTAGTAGTTTAAAATTACCCATGGTGGGAGTATTTACACCATGGAAATCGAGAAATACTATAATTCAAGGTTCCCATCTTCCCTCAGACTGTTTACCAGAATACCACTGGACTATTCTAAAGCACAAAGACAAAGTTTAAGCAAGTGTATGGCCACTCACAGATACTTAACCTTGAATAAATCATTTCAGATTCCCAGAGAATGTAGGGAAGGAACATATTCAAATTGTTCTGTTAGTAAAGATGATAACAAGATTAATAAAACAGTAATATTTATTGAGCTTTTACTGTGTACCAAGCATTGGACTGCATTTATAAGGATTCTCTCTTTCAGTTCTCACATCAATTCTCACAACCCTATGAGGTAAAGTACTGTTTAAATCCGCAGTTTACAAATGAGGCACAGAGTTTTAAAATTTTGTCCTTAGTCTCTAACGTGGTAAGTGGTTCATATGAGTTCACTCCTTCTTTGGCTTAAATATTAGATCTTATAAGCATGTAAGCTCCATGAAGGCAGAGACTGTCTTGTTCATATCTCTATTGCCAGTGTCTAGAAGTGCCTGGTACTAAATCTTTATTGAATAAATAGGTGAATGAATGCGTGAATAACTGCTTGATTGAATGAATGACTAATACTAAGCCTCTATGCCTCAGGTTGATAAAGCCTTAACATAGTAATCCAAGAGTTGTCCTTATTCATTATATTTACTTTTTCTTATCTAATTCTCCCTTGAACCCATTCTAACTAGGCTTTTGTTCTCACCACTCTCCAAAAGATGTTTGGTCGAGATCACCAATAACTTTCATATTGCTCAATCCAATCATCAAATATTAGCTGTTATCATACTCAAAGTGTCTGTCAAGAGCATTTGATATTGATACAGTTGATCATTCCTTGCATTTTTGGTAAAATTTTTAAAAATTATTTTTGAATAAATTTCAAACAATTGAAAAGTTTACTTTCAAGATTCTGCTTCCAGGTGAGATGGAGTAAACACATGCTTCCCTTTATCTCCTACTGAATTAAAATATAAAACGTGGACAGACTGCACAGAAAGTTGTTTGAGAACTCTGAAAAGTAAACAACAACAGGAGGATCAGGGCAGAAAATCAGAAATCAAAGTACCAGTGAACCAGTGATTAAGTTTACACTTTTTTATCCCCTCCAGTATTCCCTGGCCTGAAGTTGATATAACTGGAAACCCAAAAGTGAGAACTGGGAGTGCAGAGATAGAGAGCCATGAGAAATCCACTAGCTCTAGCTTGAGAGAGAAAAAGAGAATTCCTAAAGCTCAAAGAGAGTAAGGTAAAACACCATTTTTTTTTTCTCTCTCTTATTTTCTTCATTCTTCATTGACCTAACCAAAACAAGTCTTTGTTAAAACAAAAATGTCAACATACTCCATAGGATATAAACAAGACCCAGAGTCTCAATGTATTACTCAAAATGTACAGGACACAAACCAAATTATTCAGCATATGAAGATCCATGAAAATCTCAATGTACCTGGGAAAAGACAATCAACATGTGCTAATGATGAGATGAAGAAGATGTTGGAATTATCTAACAAGGACTTGAAAGCATCTTTGACAAAAATGTTCAAATAAGCAATCATAATACTCCTGAATCAAATATTAAAATAAAGTATCATCAAAGAAATAGAATATACAAAGGAGAATCAAATGGAAATTTTAGAACTGAAGAATGCAATAACCAAAACAATTACAAACCCACGAAAAACTCAGTTTCTGGATTCAATAGCAGAATAGACATGACAGGGGAAGGAGTCAGTTAACTTGATGTTAGACCAGTAGAAATTATCCAGTCTTAACAACAAAGAGAAAAAAGATTGAAAAAAATGAACAAAGCCTTAGGGACCTGTGGGACAACAACAAATTGTCTAAACTTTATATAATCAAAGTCTCAAAGGACTAGAAAAAGATGATGGCGTTGAAAGAGTATTCAAAGAAATAATGGCTGAAAATGTCCCAAAGAAGCTGAGTGGATCCCAAACAGGACAAACCCAAAGAAATCCAAGCCCAGTCACATTATAATCAAAGTGCTTAAAGCTAAACACAACTAACAATTGGAAACCAAATTTAAAAAAGAAACAGCAGTTCCCCCAAAATGAAATACTTAGGTGTATATCTAACAAAACATGTACAGAAGCTGAATTCTGAAAAATACAAAATGCTGATGAAATAACCCAAGAAGATCTAAAGAAACAAACATACTGTGTTATATGAATTAGAAGAATCGACAAAATAAAGATGTCTATTTTCCTTAGAGCTCTACAGATTCACAAATATCAATCAAAATCTCAGCAGATTTTTTTTATAGATATAGACACGGTGATATTAAAATAAAGGAGAATAGCTAATACCATTTTGAAAAAGAAAAAGTTGGAAAAATTACACTACCCAATTTTAGGACATACTAAAAAAGCTAAAGTAATCAGGTCAGTGTTGTGAAGGGATAGATATACACAGATCTATGGAACCTAATAAATAGGACAGATATATATCTGCATAAATATGGCCATTTGATTTTTTACAAATGTGTAAAATCTCTTTGGAGAAAGGATAGACTTTTTAACAAATGTTGGAATCTTTACTCGTCGATATATGTAAAAATGAACCACAACTTAAATCTCACACTTTATGCAAAAACTAACCCAAAATAGATCATAGATATAAATGTAAGGCCCAAACAATAAAACTCCTGGGAAAACACATAGGAGAACATGTTTGTGAGCTGAAACTAGGAAAATAATTCTTATAATTCACATCAAAGTGCAATCTATACAAGAAAAAGTTGATAAATTGGACTTCATCAAATTTAAGAACTTTTGCTCTGCCAAAGACACTGAGAGAAAAAGAAAAGACCAGGTGGCAATGGATAGAAAGTATCTGCAAATCACAAATCTGATAAAGGACTTGTTTCCACAATATATATATTTAAAACTATGAAACTCAGCAATAAGGAAACAACCACATTAAAAGATGGGCAAAAAACTTGAAAAGACACTTCACCAAAGAGATTATGGCAAATGAGCATACGAAAGATGTTTAGCAATATTAGCTACCAGACAAATGCAAATTAACACCGCAATGAGATATCACTACACATCTAATAGACCAACTGAAATAAAAAATAGTGATAATACCAAATGCCGGCGAAGATGGGGAGAAACTGATTAGAGGGTCCAGGTGATGACAGCCTGAACTCCTTTATAAAGTTTTCCATCAGCCCTTCATCTAATGTTTCACCCGCTGATGATTACTGCCTGGATCTGTTACTTCATTAAAGGTTGTAAAATGGTGAATTTCTATATTTATTTCCATGTTTATTCCATAGTTATTATATTTCTTGTGAAAAAAGAACTTTGCCTCATCAACCTAGAGTTATTTGGTTGTACTGAAATAGTGTGTACAGGAAAAGCAGAAAAAAATACTGAGTTCTTTTCTTTTAATTGTTAATTGTCAGAGTAAGGAGTTGATGTTTTATTTATTTCAAATGGTATCCAGTGAGATTTTTCTTTGGTGGGCGTAGGGGGGCGATCTCTATTTCTCTTCCAGTATCCTTAATAAACTCATGATTTTTTTACATATTCAATGTGTTTCAATCACTTAGTAATCACGAAGTTACTATTATTTTTTGATGCTCCTGTGTACTTTTATAAAACAACTTTATTGGAGTATAATTGCTTTACAATGGTGTGTTAGTTTCTGCTGTATAACAAAGTGAATCAGCAATATGTATACATATATCCCCATATACCCTCCCTCTTGCACCTCCCTCCCACCCTCCCTATCCCACCCCTCTAGGTGGTCACAAAGCACAGAGCTGATCACCCTGTGCTATGTGGCTGCTTTCCACTAGCTATCTATTTTACATTTGGTAGTGTATATATGTCCATGCCACTCTTTCACTTCGTCCCAGCTTACCCTTCCCCCTCCCCGTGTCCACAAGTCCATTCTCCTCCTCTGTGTCTTTATTCCTGTCCTGCCCCTAGGTTCTTCAGAACAATTTTTTTTTTTTTAGATTCCATATATATGTGTTAGCATAAGGCATTTGTTTTTCTCTTTCTGACTTACATCACTCTGTATGACAGACTCTAGGTCCATCCACCTCACTACAAATAACTCAATTTCATTTCTTTTTAGGGCTGAGTAATATTCCATTGTATACATGTGCCACATCTTCTTTATCCATTCATCTGTCGATGGACACTTAGGTTGCTTCCATGTCCTGGCTATTGTAAATAGAGTTGCAATGAACATTGTGGTACATGACTCTTTTTTTTTTTAATATATTTTTAAATCCCTTGCTTTATTTACTTATTTATTTATTTATTAATTATCATTTTTAAAAAAATTTTTAAATTTATTTATTTATTTATTTATTTTTGGCTATGTTGGGTCTTCGTTTCTGTGTGAGGGCTTTCTCTAGTTGCAGCAAGCGGGGGCCACTCTTCATCACGGTGCGCGGGCCTCTCACTGTCGTGGCCTCTCTTGTTGCAGGGCAAGGCTCCAGACGTGCAGGCTCAGTAGTTGTGGCTCACGGGCTTAGTTGCTCCGCGGCATGTGGGATCTTCCCAAACCAGGGCTCGAACCTGTGTCCTCTGCATTGGCAGGCAGATTCTCAACCACTGTGTCACCAGGGAAGCCCCCACATGACTCTTTTTGAATTATGGTTTTCTCTGGGTATATGCCCAGTAGTGGGATGGCTGGGTCGTATGGTAGTTCTATTTTTAGTTTTTGAAGGAACCTCCATACTGTTCTCCATAGTGGCTGTATCAATTTACATTCCCACCAACAGAGCAAGAGGGTTCCCTTTTCTCCACACCCTCTCCAGCATTTATTGTTTGAAGAATTTTTTATGATGGCCATTCTGACTGGTGTAAGGTGAAAACTCATTGTAGTTTTGATTTGCATTTCTCAAATGATTAGTGACGTTGAGCATCCTTTCATGTGTTTGTTGGCAATCTGTATATCTTCATTGGAGAAATGTCTATTTAGGTCTTCTGCCCATTTTTGGATTGGGTTTTCTGTTTTCTTGATATTGAGCTGCATGAGCTGCTTGTAAATTTTGGAGATTAATCCTTGTCAGTTGCTTCATTTGCAAATATTTTCTCCCATTCTGAGGGTTGTCTTTTCGTCTTGTTTATGTTTTCCTCTGCTGTGCAAAAGCTTTTAAGTTTCAGTAGGTCCCATTAGTTTATTTTTGTTTTTATTTCCATTTCTCTAGGAGGTGGGTCAAAAAAGATCTTGCTGTGATGTATGTCATAGAGTGTTCTGCCTATGTTTTCCTCTAAGAGTTTTATAGTGTCTGGCCTTATGTTTAGGTCTTTAATCCATTTTGAGTTTATTTTTGTATATGGTATTACTGAGTGTTCTAATTTCGTTCTCTTACATGTAGCTGTCCAGTTTTCCCAGCACCACTTATTGAAGAGGCTGTCTTTTCTCCATTGTATATTCTTGCCCCCTTTATCAAAAAGAAGGTGACCATATGTGCGTGAGTTTATCTCTAGGCTTTCTATCCTGTTCCATTGATCTATATTTCTGTTTTTGTGCCAATACCATACTGTCTTGATGACTGTAGCTTTGTAGTATAATCTGAAGTTCAGGAGCCTGATTCCTCCAGCTCCATTTTTCTTTCTCAGTATTCCTTTGGCTATTCGGGGTCTTTTGTGTTTCCATACAAATTGTGAATTTTTTTGTTCTAGTTCTGTGGAAAATGCCATTGGTAGTTTGCTAGGGATTGCATTGAATCCGTAGATTGCTTTGGGTAGTATATTCATTTTCAAAATGTTGATTCTTCCAATCCAAGAACATGGTATATCTCTCCATCTGTTTCTATTATCTTTAATTTCTTTTATCAGTGTCTTATAATTTTCTGCCTACAGGTCTTTTGTCTCCTTAGGTAGGTTTATTCATAGATATTTTATTCTTTTTCTTGCAGTGGTAAATAGGAGTGTGTTCTTAATTTCACTTTCAGATTTTTCATCATTAGTGTATAGGAATGCAAGAGACTTCTGTGCATTAATTTTGTATCCTGCTACTTTACCAAATTCATTGATTAGCTCTAGTAGTTTTCTGGTAGAATCTTTAGGATTTTCTATGTATAGTATCATGTCATCTGCAAACAGTGACAGCTTTACTTCTTCTTTTCTGATTTGGATTCCTTTTATTTCTTTTTCTTCTCTGATTGCTGTGGTGAAAACTTCCAAAACTATGTTGAATAATAGTGGTGAGAATGGACAACCTTGTCTTGCTCCTGATCTTAGGGGAAATCGTTTCATTTTTTCACCATTGAGAATGATGTTGGCTGTGGGTTTGTCATATATGGTCTTTATTATGTTGAGGTAAGTTCCCTCTATGCCTACTTTCTGGAGAGTTTTTATCAGAAATGGTGTTGAAATTTGTCGAAAGCTTTTTCTACATCTATTTAGATGATTATATGGTTTTTATCCTTCTGTTTGTTAATATGGTGTATCACATTGATTGATTTGCGTATATTGAAGAATACTTGCATTCCTGGGATAAACCACACTTGATCATGGTGTTTGAGCCTTTTAGTGTGCTGCTGGATTCCTTTTGTTAGTATTTTGTTGAGGAGTTTTGCATCTGTGTTCCTCAGTGTTATTGGCCTGTAGTTTTCTTTCTTTGTGACATCTTTGTCTGGTTTTGGTATCAGAGTGATGGTGGCCTCATAGAATGAGTTTGGGAGTGTTCCTCCCTCTGCTATTCTTTGGAATAGTTTGAGAAGGATAGGTGTTAGCTCTTCTCTAAACGTTTAATAGAATTCGCCTGTGAAGCCCTCTGGTCCTGGGCTTTTGTTTGTTGGAAGGTTTTTAATCACAGTCCCAATTTCAGTGCTTGTGATTGGTGTGTTTATATTTTCTATTTCTTCCTGGTTAGTCTCGGAAGGTTGTGCATTTGTAAGTATTTGTCCATTTCTTCCAGGTCGTCCATTTTATTGGCATAGAGTTGCTTGTAGTAATCTCTCATGATCCCTTGTATTTCTGAAGTGTCAGTTGTTACTTCTCCTTTTTCGTTTCTAACTCTACTGATTTAAGTGTTCTCCTTTTTTTTCTTGACGAGTCTGGCTAATGGTTTATCAATTTTGTTTATCTCAAAGAACCAGCTTTTAGTTTTACTGATCTTTGCTATTGTTTCCTTCATTTCTTTTTCTTTTATTTCTGATCTGAATTTTTTTATTTCTTTCCTTCTGCTAACGTTGGGGATTTTTTGTTCTTCTTTCTCAAGTTGCTTTAAGTGTAAGATTAGGTTGTTTATTTGAGATGTTTATTGTGTCTTGAGGTAGGATTTTATTGCTATAAACTTCCCTCTTAGAACTGCTTTTGCTGCATTCCATAGGTTTTGGGTTGTCGTGTTTTCATTGTCTTTTTTCTAGGTATTTTTTGATTTCCTCTTTCATTTCTTCAGTGACCTCTTGGTTATTTAGTAGTGTACAGTTTATCCTCCATGTATTTTTATTTTTTACAGATTTTTTTCCTGTAATTGATATCTAGTCTCACAGCATTGTGGTCGGAAAAGATACTTGATGCGATTTCAATTTTCTTAAATTTACCAAGGCTTGATTTGTGACCCAAGATATGATCTATCCTGGAAAATGTGCCATGGGCACTTGAGAAGAAAGTGTATTCTGTTGTTTTTGTATGGAGTGTCTTATAAATATCAGTTAAGTCCATCTTGTTGAATGTATCATTTAAATCTTGTGTTTCCTTATTTATTTTCATTTTGGATGACCTGTCCATTGGTGAAAGTGGGGTGTTAAATTTCCGTACTATGATTTTGTTATTGTCGATTTCCCCTATTACGGCTGTTAGCATTTGCCTTAAGTATTGAGGTGCTCCTATGTTTGGTTCATAAACATTTGCAATTGTTATACCTTCTTCTTGTTGATCCCTTGATCAATTTGTAGTGTCCTTCTTGGCCTCTTGTAATAATGTTTATTTTAAAGTCTACTTTGTCTGATATGAGAATTGCTACTCCAGCTTTCTTTCGATTTCCATTTGCATGGAATATCTTTTTCCATCCCATCACTTTCAGTCTGTATGTGTCCCTAGGTCTGAAGTGGGTCTCTTGTAGACAGCATATATACAGGTCTTGTTTTTGTATCCATTCAGCCAGTCTATGTCTTTTGGTTGGAGCATTTAATCCATTTACATTTAAGGTAATTATCAATATGTATGTTCCTATTACCATTTTCTTAATTGTTTTGGGTTTGTTATTGTAGGTCTTTTCCTTCTCTTGTGTTTCCTGCCTAGAGAAGTTCCTTTAGCATTTCTTGTAATGCGGTTTTAGTGGTGCTGAATTCTCTTAGCTTTTGCTTCTCTGTAAAGGTTTTGATATCTCCGTCGAATCTGAATGAGATTATTGCTGGGTAGAGTAATCTTGGTTGTAGATTTTTCCCTTTCATCACTTTAAATATGTCCTGCCACTCCCTTCTGGCTTGCAGAGTTTCTGATGAAAGATCAGCTGTTAACCTTATGGGGATTCCCTTGTATGTTATTTGTTGTTCTTCCCTTGGTGCTTTTAATATTTTTTCTTTGTATTTAATTTTTGATAGTTTGATTAATATGTGTCTTGGCATGTTTCTCCTTGGATTTATCCTGTATGGGACTCTCTGTGCTTCCTGGACTTGACTATTTCCTTTCCCATATTAGGAAAGTTTTCAACTCTAATCTCTTCAAATATTTTCTCAGTCCCTTTCTTTCTCTCTTCTTCTGGGATCCCTGTAATTCTCATGTTGGTGCACTTTATGTTGTCCCAGAAGTCTCTGAGACCATCCTCAATTCTTTTCATTCTTTTTTCTTTATTCTGCTCTGTGGTGATTATTTCCACTATTTTATCTTCCAGGTCACTTACCCATTCTTCTGCCTCAATCATTGTGCTATTGATTCCTTCCAGAGAATTTTTAATTTCATTTATTGTGTTCTTCATCATTTTTTGTTTGCTCTTTAGTTCTCCTAGGTCCTTGTTAAACGTTTCTTGTATTTTCTCCATTTTATTTCCAAGATTTTTTATTATCTTTACTATCATTACTCTGAATTCTTTTTCAGGTAGACTGCCTATTTCCTCTTCATTTGTTTGGTCTGGTGGGTTTTTACCTTGCTCCTTCATCTGCTGTGTTTCTCTGTCTTCTCATTTTGCTTAACTTACTGTGTTTGGGGTCTCCTTTTTGCAGGCTGCAGGTTCATAGTTCCCTTTGTTTTTGGTGTCTGTCCCCAGTGGCTAAGGTTGGTTCAGTGGGTTATGTAGGCTTCCTGGTGGAGGGGACTAGTGCCTGTGTTCTGGGGGATGAGGTTGGATCTTGTCTTTGTGTTGGGCAGGACCTCATCCAGTGGTATGTTTTGGGGTGTCTGTGACCTTATTATGTTTTTAGGCAGCCTCTCTGCTAATGGGTGAGGTTGTGTTCCTGTCTTGCTAGTTGTTTGGCATAGGGAGTCCAGCACTGTAGCTTGCTGGTCACTGAGTGGAGCTGAGTCTTAGCGTTGAGATGGAGATCTCTGCGAAAGCTTTCGCCATTTGATATTATGTGGAGCCGGGAGGTCTCTGGTGGACCAGTGTCCTGAACTCGGCTCTCCCACCTCAGAAGCAAAGGCCTGACACCCGGAAGGAGCACCAAGACTTTGTCAGCCACACGGCTGCTAGCATTGGAGGGTCTCCTGCAGAGGCAGGGGGTGGTTGTGGCTTACCATGGGGACAAGGACACTGGCAGCAGAATTTCTGGGATGTACTCCTTGGCATGAGCCCTCCCAGAGTCTGCCATCAGCCCCCTCCGACCTAGGTTTTTGTTTTATGGGATAAAATTTTCAACATGTAGTTAAAGCTGGTCTTCCTAAAGCTGGGCTGCCTTCAGCAGCAACTTTTTCTGGTCCCTCTTCCTCTTGTGTACTTTTGACATGATCCCACTGTCTTTGATGGTTGTTTTGCTCATTGACACAACAATATAACACAATTTCATCTTGCTTATTTCCTATCTCAAACCTGGAAATAAGTCCTCATACTTTTTCTGTGGAATAGTATTTAGAGACCTTTTTGTGCATCATTTTGTATATTTTTATTATAGACTAAAGGAAAAATATTTGTAGTCAATGTTGATTTAAGCTAGTTTTATTACAATGTTACTTAAACATAAATAACAGTAGAGCTATGTATAAATAAATATTGTAGGCTTATGGTGCTTATACAATTAGAAAACCAAAACAATAAACAACAAAACTAATAAATTAACAGCATTAATGCTATGCATTATACTGTTTTGCTGAAAGTAAATTACATTTCATAACATGAATATGACTCCACAATAGCATATTGAGCATATCTTATCTTATTGTATACTGTGGGATGACTCACTTGCCCCACCACTTTATTCCAACTACCAAGAAATTGTACTATGTACAGCACACCTGGTATACGACCAGACCATACAATTTACAAAGTCTGACTCCTTCATTTCATATCAACCCAAAACAATTAAAGTGGTACTCTCTGGTGTTGATGTGCTTGTAAATACAAAAACAAATGTGAGTGTTGATAATGTATGACAGTGTTCAGTTACAAAGCAGTCTTCTAGATGATTCTCAATATGCTTATGTTAATTTATTTTAGATTATTTCCTTGGGAGATGGCCAGGTGCCGGTTAAAGCAAGGAGTCTAAGAGTTTTCAGAGAACAGGTTGAAGTTAAAGGGAATGTATCTGATGACAAACTGTGACTTCGGAAGTACATGAGGAAGGAGAGACAGCAACATGTGGTTTATAAATGTACCATAGCAAAACACTATTAGTTAGCCAAGACTACCAAGGGAAGTAGAGGGAGTGAAGTGAGCAAGCTACAAAACAAAGCAAGCTACAAACTACAAAGAGTTTATAGCACCTAACTAATATTGGTCTTGGGGCTAATGTGAAACTGCAAAACGTTGAAGCATGACTATAAAAGCAACACTTACTATTTAAAATAATAGCACAAACAGCCATCCTTAACATAGTATTTAATTTACCCTTCAAATAAATATTGACCAAATATCTAAAAGATGTATGTTGGATCGTCTTCCACATGGTTGCCCAGCTGGGAGTCCTACAAGTCTCCTTCTCTCCTTGCCTGAATATCATCCTTGACTTCCAGTGGGAATTGACAGTAATGTTTAAGCAGGGGAATGAGATATCAGTTTTGTTTGTTTTGTTATGCAAAGTGATCTTTGTGGTGGTGTAGACTTTACACAGTAAAAGATATCAAGTGGAGTAAAGACAGACTTGTAGCCGAGAAATGAGTTAGGAGGCTATTGCACAGACCTATTTGCTGAGGGCCTCAACTGAAATGAAATTGGAGTCAGGAAGCTTGATCTGAGATATTTTTCTAATCTGGTGATTTTTGATTTCAGGATTTGATGGCAAATGGACCAGATGAACAAGTTAGGAAGGTGTTGCAGTAATCCAGATAAGAAGGGATGTGAACCCGAACAAGGTAATGATATTAGGAATGGAAAAAATTGGATGAATTCCACAGATATTAAGGAAGTAGAAGTCTCAGGACATTTTGATGGAAGAGATGTTTGGAGAAAGAGAGAAGAGCAAGGATTATCTTCAGGTTTTAAAAATTATCTACCACAATGTACTGTTCACAAAGGTTTTTAATGTAAAAACCCCACATCTTTCTCAGATTTTTCCATGTCTCCTATTGGAATTGTCACTGGGAGAAGACCTTTCAAATAGTATTTGCCAGGGTATCCAATGTAGAAACACAGCATGGATGGGAATATACTCATAAAAATACCTTTCTTCATCTAGGAGGGAAAATAAAAGTGTAAACAAATAATACCTACAGGGGTCAGCAAACTACGGTGCACAGGCCAAATCTGGATGGCTGCCTGTATTTTTAATGGCCTGAGACTAAGAATGTTTTTTACATTTTTAAATAGTTTTTAAACATTCAAAGAAAAATAATTTTTCAAGACACTTTAAAATGACAAAATTCAAATGTCAGTGCCCATAAATAAAGTTCTACGGAGCACAGCCATGCTCATTTGTGTACATACTGTTTATGGCTGCACTGGGGCTACAGCTGCAGATTGAATAGTTGTGACAGAGACCCTATAGCTCTCAAAGCCTAAAATATTTACTACTTGGCTCTGTACGTAGACAGTTTGCAGACTCCCGGTCTTCTATAAGCCAGATACTGTGCCAGGGCTTTCACACCGTGTCTCTTTTACTTTTCTCAAAACCTTTAGTGGTATATTAGGTTATAGAGACATGGAGAAATTATCTAGCTGATGGAGAAAAATAACGTTTTATTTGTAAAATATTCAAATTATTTAGGCAAAGGTAATGTTACTTTTTCTTTTCCTTTTTTTTTAAGGATCGTACCCTTTCCCTCCTTAAACTCTGCTATTCATTCCAAATACTCATAGTACTAAAACTAAATTTCCAGAACATAAGGCCCTTTGCAAATGCAACCTTTTAGTCACATCGCATCACTCTTTTCACCACTGAATTTCTCACTGTTCTCCCATTTTGTTCAGACACAAGCTGAAAGTGACACATTCAAGATATTTAATATTCACTTCATTTAGGTCCTTTGTCCACCTTTCCCTTCTATGCTTTTCTTCACTTTACTTTCTTAATCGAATTGTCTACCATTAGGAAATATAAAAGAAATGAAGGAGGGAAACTGCAAAACACACAAGGGTTTCATTTGGGGGAGGTAAACCTTTTATCACTCTGGTCAGCCTAATTGGTCAAATCCTCGAGGGTAGGGCCGATTTTTTTTAACGGTATCCAACATCTATGAGAGGTTCAGTGAGTGGCCATTCAGATATTAATTCTCCCCCTCCCCCTCTTCCTCTCCTTTGAGAAACCTGGAAAACAGAAAATCTTCCCACGGAAACTCCTCAGGGTCGCGCCAACATCGAGGCTTGCGCACTGGGTCTCGGCCGGTGGCGCAGCCCCGGCTTGCAAGTCCGCGGGGTCTCCGGGCAGAAACCCAGCGCGGGCTTCTGGATCGACCGCGCGCGCGTGCGCGCTCCCCCCTCGGCCCCCTACCCTGCAGCAAGGGGAGCGTGACGTAATGCAACCTCAGCAAGTCAGCCGCGATATAAAGGAGGACTAGGCGGCGCGCCTCCCAGACGCAGAGTAGCTTGTGATTGGCTCGAGCTGCGGAGCCTCGGAAACCCGAATGTGAGGAGCTTACGGATCCACAGCTGCCGCCCCCCGCAGAAATCCGGAGCGCGGTCAGAAGCCAACTGGCGGTGGCGGCTGCAGGTAAGGAGACTCCTGAGGAGAAAGTAGAGGGACTTGGGTCCGCTGCGCTCAGTGTCGTTAGCGTGAGTTGAGGAGAGGCTCCCACCCAGCGTGTAGTGTAGGACGAAGGGAACAATGGAAGTGGCGTCTAGTCCCTAAGCGTTCCCTCCCCCTCGGGCAGACAGTGTTTCTCCTCAGCAGCAGCGGGCGGCTGGAGGAATTGAGAGAATTACTTCCCCCTCAGCCGATCCGTTCTTCCCCAAGGCCAGAGCCCCCGGCGGCGAGAGCCGTCGTGGAGGCCGTCGGTGGTTTAGGGTGACGGGAAAATGGCGGAAAACAAAACAGTGAAGTGAAGAATGCGGCGGCCCCCTGGCATTTTCTCTCGGCGACCCCCCCCCCCGCAATATTCCTCTCGGTTGCACTGCCCCTACCTCGCCCCCGCCCCCCGCCTGCCGCGGATGGTAACCTTGGAACGCGCGAGGGATGGCGGCGTTTGCGAGAAGGTGGCACTGAATCGGGCATTTTAGGGGCTAGGGAGCCGTCAGAGCCTGGGGTGGGGGTGGGGGGCCGTGTGCGGCAACTGTCGCCTCCGTTAAAACACCACCATTTTGGTTCCCAGCCACCGTCTCCCGTGTAGCGGGGCAGAGGTAGCAGGAGGAGGATGAGGGGTTGGGCAGCACGGCGTGGGTAGCAGCGGTGGCGACCGCTGCACCAAGTGCAGGAGGAGGGGAAAGGGTATTCTTGTCTCTTCGGTCTCTTGACTTTCCACTGCGAAGGTTCTCTTGTTTGGTTGAAGATCCAGGCAGATGGGTAATATATGGGAGGGCACATGTGTGCGTTCTGCTCAAAATGATTGAAACTTGGCATGATCATGGGAAAGGGAGACTTCTGCGGGAAGAGGGTTGCGTCCAAAGCTGCAATACTGCTACTTGCCAGGGCTCCTTTGTCTCCTATCTCTGCTAATACTACTTTCACATTCTCTTGCTCTGCCGCCTTAGGATTTCTCTCCTGTCCTTCACCCTATTTACATTATTGAGAAGCTAGGTCCTGAGTGAACTATGTTTAGAGGAGACGAGGAGACGAATGAGAGTAAAATGTGGGGGGGGGGGTTGTCTTGTTTTGATTTTTGTTTTCTGATTTCTGCTCCCCACATATTTATGGAAAGATGTTTACTTGAAGAGTACTTGGTGGTTACCTCCATTCAATAAGGATGTGAGATACACTCTTGAGAAGACTGAGAAGCCTAGCTATCTATTGGCTGTTGAATCCTTAACACACTGCTGTTCTCATACCTCATTCATTATTGATCTTATTGAAACTTCCTATATGGGAAGAAGGTGCTCCAATTTATTTATTTGGTATTCTTACAGTGTGATACTTCCCGTAACAGTTGCACTGTGTGTTAAAATTTTTACACTTCATTGAGCACTAGTGCAGATTTTTCTCTATGAATTTGGCAAGGGTAACGCTTGCCCTTGGTTGGTTCTCTTTCACTTTCCAAAATAAGGTATTGCTAGTGATTATTAAAATATGCTTTAGGGAAGATTTTGGTTTAATCAGGTAGTCGAATTCTAAGTGAAATAACGTTGCTTATGTCGTTTTAGGTAGTTGTTTCTGTTGCAATCCCTTCGGTTGCTTTTTAGATTAGCAGTTTTGAGCATATGAACCCTTCCAATCTCACCCTGCACATTAAAGTGTAAAGAAAAATTCTTAAGTTGTGTAAGAGATTTGGTTTAAAATGTTTTAAAATATCTAATTGTGAATGTATTTTTACAATAGGTAAAAAGAACGTTTTTCCAAAGAAAGTAACGTAGTTCAGAAGGAAAAATAACAAAAAGAAAGTGCTGCAGATTTTATTTTACAATATGTAAGAAAATCAACAGTTTCTTCAGGATACTCATATTAAGGTGATTAACAAGTTACTTAATGTTTTATCTTTAATAATTAAACAAAATTAAGTGTTTAAAACATTTTAAAGACATCTGTAATTGTTCTATTAGTCATGTGATAAATAAAGCAATTACTCTAATTAAATTTGAAATAGTACACTGTTTTAAATGTTAAAAATAAGTCCTTATGGCATTTTAATTTATCTCTCTGAAGCCCCAGGTAGTTTATTGTGAACTCTCTTGACCCCTCTTGACTTCATTTTGAAGGCAGAAAATAATGTGGTATTTGAAAAAAGCGAAATATAGCTAAGAGTTTCTAAAAATTTGTAATTTTGCTCACACATGAAGTAATTTTGTTTGAATCATTTTAATATACAGAAAAGTAACCTACTGCTGTAGGATTTTGATATACATGACTCAAATGTTAATAAAGATTACTCTGTGAAACTTTCCTGCCTCTTTTACACCTATCAAATTTTAAGACAAGGGAAAAAATCTTAGTGATCTCTGGTACTTAAGGATAGATTAAGTTGTCTTACGTGGCAGCTTTCTAAAAGTTTCTAAAACTTAATGATGCAACCTCATCTTTTGTGTGATATAGCCCAATTTATTAAACATCCCTAACTAAAAATGAGGAAATGTTTTATAAAATTGACAGACTTTTTGGTTGATTTACTTAGAATCTTATGTTTGAAAGCGAAGTATACATGTAGTTGTAACAAATACGTTGAGTTACAGAACCTGACTTTAGGTTCCATACGATCTGGTGATCTTAAATATAGGATAAGTCATTTGAAATGAAATAGGTTGAGCCCTTGCTTTCAAAACTAGCATGAGGCTAGTGTGACTTTATTAATCATTAATGGAAAAAATTAGTCATACAATTACAAGTAAAAGATATTCTGAAAGAACCAATTTACTAAATGTTTGTATGTGATTGATCTTATCTCCACTATATTTAGGAAGCAGTCATGTTTCATGAGTCCTCAAAACTGTGAGACAAGAGAATGTAGTAGAATAAGGCCAGACGTCCTTACTGGCTCAAAGAACTCCAGGGAAACTGGGATAGAACATTTTACATTATAAGTAGAACCCCGGGAGCCAGAGGTGAAACACACGTTTATCTGCAGAACTACGCTGCAGAGCTGAGCTGGGTCTGGAAGAAATGGATGAGAGCCACTGGATGAAATTCACTAATACTAGACACCTGAGTCCTCTAGTAATGTATAAATATCCCAACTATTGTCTGTTGTCATCTTGTTCTCTTTTTTCTTCTTATTTAATAACCTGTATTTTAAGTGGAACCTCAGTGCTACAGTTTTGTTCTTTTGCTTGCTTCTATCACTTCCCTATGGCTCATCACCCTTATTGTGCTTATTCTCCATTATCTTTGGTTTACTTCCATTTGACCCTTCTTTTATTTATGGTTGTCACATAAAGCATCTAATCAAGGTTTTTGTTTGTTTGTTTTGTTTTCCTTTGTAATGAGATTTGCACACCTGGTTGAGAGGCACATTTTCAATTGCATTATTTTCTCAAAGCAACTGACTTTGGCCTAAATGTATTTAAACTATTTTGAAAACCATTTCTTTTACAGAGATTTGTGAATGAACTTTGCTAAGTATGGATTCAGGTGGTGGAAGTCTTGGATTGCACACATCAGACTCTAGAATGGCACATACCATGATTATGCAGGATTTTGGTAAAGCATTTTCTTTGTTATATTTTTTCTTTCTTTTTTAAAAGTCAGAACATACTAAATATCAAAACTGTATTGGAGAAGGGGAGAAATTACAATGAAAAATTGTTCTTTTGCCAGGAAAATACATTTGTAGGGCTTATTTTCTTAAAGTAAAGCTATGTGTCAGTAGTCTAGATAAAATCATTCTTATAATTTTGTGGGAAGGTTGAGGTAAGGAAACTTGGAATATAGTGGTAATATGTCATTGGAAATGAAAAACTCAATTTGCATAAATACCTGCATCAGTTCTCATGTGTAGGAAATATTAAAATATAAAATACATTTTAAGTTGCATTGTTAATAAAGCTGGAAAAGGAAGTACTTCAGTCACTTCAAAGAAGTTAGATGCTTATATAGTGATAGAGGAATATCTTGCACTGGGTGATTAATTATATTCTGATGCCATATCCTCAGAAAGTTGTTACTAATAGCATTACCTTTTTCTTTTTTTTGAAAAAAAAATTCCCCACTTTTGTGGCCAAGTTTTTCAGTAGCCTCTTAACAGTAGTCATTTTGATGAAGATGATAAGACTCCCTTGACAGTCAACAAAGAAACTGAATTTGGACAGGTTCAGTCTGAATGATAGAAGAGAGAGGTATCTGAAGTGTAAGAGGCAGGGATAGGGTGGTAAGAATTAAAGAAAAGATCAGAGTGAGAGTAGAAAAGACAAATGGCAAATTGGGACAAAAAGTAAACAGAAACATGAGATACTGTAGAATTGTTAAAGATGAAATTAGGAATGGGGGATTACAACAAGTGATACTTTACTCAATTAAGAAAATGCTCCTACTGTTTTCAGATAATATGGTTGAATATGTTATGTTGTCTCCTGTTGTAAAGCCCACAGTAATGAGAGCCAGAAGAACTAGATTCTAGTCTTGGCAGTCCTATTAAATTATCTGTGTAAATGGGCAAATTACATATTTTACTTTTATGAAGGGGTTGGACTAGAAAACATTTAATGTCCTCCCCAGTTCTCTGATTCCTTGACATTTCTGTCTGATGGTAAAGGTGCAATGCATAGATTAAGATTTAATATGGTGGGAATCGAGATGACTGTGTAGTTGATGAAATAGAAAGGAATTATGGATTTATTCTGCTGAAAGAGTCAGTAGTGAGTTGTGTTGATTATGGATGACTTAGAAGTGATTTTATGTGAAAAAAAAGATAAGAATAAACTCTAGAAGAAGGACAAAAGGCTGAAGCATAAGAGATTTCACAAAGAATGTTGTGAATTCTTTGCTAGAGATAGTTTTTCAAATTCTGGAACACTTGAAACTCAGTGTGATAAATTAAGTTTTGGTTGAAATTTCAACTTTAATTTTTTACCTTTTAAAAATAAGATATTTTTAAATGGAAGAAAGGCAGTATTTTCTCCATTTAATACAAAATATTACCTACCCTGTAGCATCTGGTAAAGTGCCAGAACCCCCCTCACTCCTGAAGAAGTTGCCCATTAGCAAGTAAAACTTGATTCATTTCAAAGAGTGAAAAAAATGTCTGATTGGTGCTGGTGAATATTTGCTTGGTGTTCCTCTTACCTTTCTTTCCACTGTTCCTCCTCAGTGTCTTGAGGTTTAATTAATCCCTTATTATATCTAATACTAAGCTTTCCAAATTCAAAAATTGATTAGAAATTAGAAACATTCTCTTTAAATTTTTGCTAACATCAAAACTTAGATATCTGCAATGCCATAAATTAATTATACTTGTGAAACATAAGAGTTTAGCATACATAGGTAGAGCTAGCCAAGCAAACACACTGTGTGGTACAGGATCTCTAAATTCTGTAAGGGTTTTGGTTGGTATGAAATGGCTACTATATTAAGAATCTGAACTATTAATTTAATTCAGAAGTTTATTGGACCAGTTTCTTTTGAAGGATACTTCAGAGTTTAAATTTTACAGTAGTATGCTTTATGTAATAACTTGTGCGTGTCTCAGTATAATAGTTGCCCTTGGAACCTGTGCCATTGAATTTAATTGTTGTTTAAGATTTTATTGCTGAAAAAAGTCCATATTGCTTTGGGACTTAAGTAGCAAAAACCCTTAGATGGTGGCCCAAGACGGACCCAACAAATACCAAATTTTATGCTGTCTATCTGGTGAAATTCCAGGTATTCACATTTAAATTAAATAACTTTAGTAAAAAGGGGAATGCTTGAAATAATGACTTGTTTCTTACTGTTATCTGGTTATCTAATTGATTTCACACTTTTTAAAAGATCTTCATATCATTTATAATTTGCTACCTAGTGAGATAAATTTTAATGCCCTTTAATGCTGCTTACTAAATGCCTTAAATTTTAAACGAGTGACTCTATGGTAGGTCTTCTTATTCTTTCTCTTTCAAACTCTTCCTTTAGTAGTCACTCACTTGATTAGCCCTATAAATTCCTTAAAAAATACTCTCTAGAATAAGTAAATTCTATTCTCCTCATTTAGGCAAGTTAAAAAAAAAAGCCAGTCTGGAGTAAAACAATTGAGTTCAGTTCCCAGCTTGAACCTTGGGCAAGGTTATTTATTTATTTATTTATTTATTTATTTATTTTAACATCTTTATTGGAGTATAATTGCTTTACAGTGGTGTGTTAGTTTCTGCTTTATAACAAAGTGAATCAGTTATACATATACATATATCTCCATATCTCTTCCCTCTTTCATCTCCCTCCCTCCCACCCTCCCTATCCCACCCCTCTAGGCGGTCACAAAGCACCGAGCTGATCTCCCTGTCTGTGCTATGCAGCTGCTTCCCACTAGCTATGTATTTTACATTTGGTAGTGTATATATGTCCATGCCACTCTCTCACTTTGTCCCAGCTTACCCTTCCCCCTCCCCGTGTCCTCAAGTCCATTCTCTAGTAGGTCTGCATCTTTATTCCCATCTGAGCAAGGTTATTTAACCTCTCTAAACCATAGTTTGTTCATATTTAAAATGGGGATAATAACACTCACCTTATTACACAGTTCTGAGGCTTAAATGAGATAATATATGTAAAAGTATTAGGTTGCTTGGTGCATAGTACTCAATAAATATAGCTAGAGTATAGCTAAAATAAGTGACTTTGTTTAGAAAGTCAGTGAAATCTAACAGATGAGTTGATAAGAGGAAAGAGCAAAATTTAATAAAAGACATCTTGGATCTTGGTCTGAGTAATCTGCCAATGCCCTGTGAGGAACCCATCAATTCTTGGTCTAAGATCCTTAAATTATTTTGTTCAGGGCAAACAAGGATGTTTGGATTTTTTTGGTTTAGATCTGATTTATTTTGACCTGTAAGTTCCTGCTAGAGTAAAGACTAGGTAAACTGAAAAGCACTTATTCCTTCTTCTTAGAATCCTCCCAAACAGGTTAATCTGAACCCAAGCCAGCACTAGCATTATTCTATCCTTCCATCCTTCCCTAGTGTCTACTCTCAGGAACCAAACTACTCTCCAGCAATGTTCTAAAATAAATGGGATTTCCCATATTTTAAGTCTAACTTATGAAAAGATTTTATAAAATACGAATTTCATTGTTCATATACATAGAATTGCAATACTGTGAATTTTATAGGGTTAACATTTAATTTTTCCCTGCTAAAAACCACATTTCCAGTCTGGTTGAATACTAAATTTGAACCTCACCTTCTCCCTGTCTCCAAAAATGGCCAGTGGAGTAACAAGTGAATAGAAAGCACTTGTTCTATACATACTCCCTTTGTCTACCAGATTTTCAAGGTTGAGGCTGTGTCCTTTTGGGTAATATGGTGGTTTAGGTGAGAGTTTGAGAATAGTGAGAAGGCTACAGAAGGGTTGAAAGGAAGATAATCCTGAAAGGCAGCTTTTCCCTTCTCACCTTATTTTTTGATGTGTTAGGGTATTAGTAGCGTTTACTGGTCTCCATCCTAACTTGCTAACAAACTTCCATAATGAATTGGTTAATAACAGTGAACAGTGTATAACATATGGTACTCTTTCAGGTATTACTGTATAGAAAGTGATCATTATGTAGAAAAGGCTTTGTACCGGATTATTTCATGTAGGTAATTTTGTTGTAACCTGGTCCACAAACTCTGTTAATTTGTTTACTATACCACCTCAGAGAGAATGTAACAGAATTACTCATGAAGGAATTTTACACTCTTACAGTATTTACAAGGGGGGTAGGAGTTGGTTTTTACCGTGCTACTCAAGAAAAACGTTATTTAAAACTTTATTCCTGCAGATTTACTAATTTAGAATTTAATATAATTTAGAGTTTGTATGTATGTTTTTTAAATAAACCAAATCTTTGTCTAAAATGAGTTGTTTTTTTTTCTCCTCAAATCAGATGTTAAAGGATGCTTTCCATTTTTGAATATAGTAATTCTTGTAAAATAAAGAAGTTCAGGGACTTTTATGTTTATAATACATATTTTCTAATGTATTAAGCTTGTCATATTTTATTAACTCAATTTAACATATTAGCAACCTTTTATGTTTGTGTGTCCTTTTTATTTTAATTTTAATTTTTTGAAATGCTAGACTCACAGGAAGTAGAAAAAATAGTATATAGGGTCCTGTATACCCTTTACTCATCTTCCTCCAACGGTGACATCTTTATAATAACTGTAGTACAGTATCAAAAGCAGGAAATTAACATTGGTACATTACTGTTAATGGGACTACAGATCTCATTCAGTTTTCACCATTTGTGTGTGTGAGAGTGTATATAGTTCTATGCAGTTTTATTTCATATATAGATTTGTGTAGACACCACCACAATGAAGATACAGAATGGTTCCGTCACCATATATATGCTATGCCAAAATAGTCACACACACCCCCACCCTTGGCAACTGCTAATCTGTTCTCCATATCTATAGTTTTAGAATTTTGAGAATGTTATATAAATGATTCCATTTATACATTATACAGTACAGTAACCTTTGGTAATTGACTTTTTTCACACAGCATAATTTTCTAGCAGTTGATTCAGGTTGTTGAATGTATCAATAGTTTGTCCCTTTTTTTATTGCTGAGTAGTATTCCATAGTAAGGATGTGCCAGAGTTGGCTTAATCAACCATTTACCTGCTAAAGGACATTTGAGTTGTTGTGTTTTTGTTTTTGTTTTTTGCTACTAGGAATAATAGCTACTATGCACTGTTATGGATATTTATGTACAGCTTTTTGTGTAAACATATTTTAATATCTATGGGAGAAATGCCACAGAGTACAATTGTTAGGTTGTATTGGTAAGCACATGTTTTTTATAAGAAACTGGGCAAATTATTTTCCAGAGTGGCTGCTGCCATCACGTATGAGAGATCCAGTTTCTCTGCATCCTCACCAACCTGTGGTGTTATTATTTTTTATTTTAGTTACTCTAATTAGTGTGTAGTGATATCTCAGTGTAGCTTTTTTTTTTTTTTTACTTGAAAATAAAGTACATTCTTTTTAAGTTCTTAATTTAGATTTTACTAACATCGTTTTCACCCATCTCCACCCCAATTCCTGGTTGGTGATGATTTTTATTACAGTTAAATTGTCAGTGGTTCTTTAAAATGATAGTTTGCCCAGGACTGTTTCATATTTAAAAACTATTTTATGTCATCTGATATATGCATACAGTACTTTTAATTAATAAAATAACTTTACTTTTTTTGGATAATTGTTTGTATTGTAGTGGCTGGAATGGCTGGTACTGCACATATCGATGGAGACCATATTGTTGTTTCAGTTCCTGAGGCTGTATTAGTTTCTGATGTTGTCACAGATGATGGGATAACTCTTGATCATGGCCTCGCAGCTGAAGTTGTCCATGGGCCTGATATCATCACCGAGACTGATGTAGTAACAGAAGGTGTAATTGTTCCTGAAGCCGTACTTGAGGCTGATGTTGCTATTGAAGAAGATTTAGAGGAAGATGATGGTGATCACATCTTGACGTCTGAGCTAATTACGGAAACTGTTAGAGTACCTGAGCAGGTTTTTGTGGCTGACCTTGTCACTGGTCCTGATGGACACTTAGAACATGTGGTCCAAGATTGTGTTTCAGGAGTTGACTCTCCCACAATGGTATCAGAGGAGGTTCTTGTAACTAATTCAGATACAGAAACTGTGATTCAAGCAGCTGGCGGTGTTCCTGGTTCTACAGTTACTATTAAAACTGAAGATGATGATGATGATGATGATGATGATGATGATGATGTCAAGAGCACTTCTGAAGACTACTTAATGATATCTTGTAAGTGAAACTTAAAGTCCATAATTACTTGGTAGAAACTGATTTATGTATAACATGGACAGGTTTTCTGGGATGGGGATCTATTCAATAAAAGTCATGGGGGTGATCTTCTTGAAAAATAATTTTTTTTCAAAGCTGTGTTGAGATGCTTTTTTGAATTTGTTCATGTTTTTAATTTATGAAAATTTATACCCACAATGGAGTAAAATAATGCAATTTATTAATATCTTAGAACAAAAATACAGATTTGGAAGGTTCAAAGAAGAACATTAAGTGAAAATATTTTAATGATAAATATATATATTTCAAAATGGGAAGTTTATTTCATGCAACCACTGCTTTCTTTTTAATATGACAGGTACTGGAGTTGTCAGTTCAGTTTTGCTTAGGAGTTTAAGCATAGCATGTTAAGAAATATGATTAGTTTTTTGAATTAAATACTTGAAAAGTAAATAATCAACTCAGATTGTGTTCTACAGTTCTGCCTGTGTTTGTTTTCTGTTGTCTATATATGTGTCTGTATAGTCTATGCAAAAATACTTTAAACATATTTATTTCAGACTGCTTTACGATGTCCTTAAGACATTCTATCTGAATGAGGAAGATAGAAATATCTTATTCTCATTTTAAGTGGTAAGTTTGCCTGAACAGCAACAATAATAAAAAATCTCATAAGTTATTGATGGAGCTTGAGGAAGAAGTGGGTCTATTCTTTATAAAATTTGAAGGCATTCCTTTATTAAAAAAATCCCTTTAAAACTTAAATAATTTTTTATTTTAGAAAATAGAATATACAAAAATTAAATATTTTTTATATCATTCATTCTCTCACCACCCAGATCCCTAACTTTTTATAATGGTTAGAATATTCAAATTGGGACTAGTTACTCTTTTTTTTTATTTTTTTAATTTTTATATTTATGGCTGTGTTGGGTCTTCGTTTCTGTGTGAGGGCTTTCTCCATTTGCGGCAAGTGGGGGCCACTCTTCATCGCGGTGCGCGGGCGTCTCACAGTCGCGGCCTCTCTTGTTGCGGAGCACAGGCTCCAGACACGCAGGCTCAGTAATTGTGGCTCACGGGCCTAGTTGCTCTGCGGCATGTGGGATCTTCCCAGACCAGGGCTCGAGCCCGTGTCCCCTGCATTGGCAGGCAGATTCTCAACCACTGCGCCACCAGGGAAGCCCCGGGACTAGTTACTCTTTTTAACCATTTTCATTTATTTTATTTTATTTAGTTTTCCCTTTTTTTCTTCATCGCTTAATCTTTAATTCATTTTTTTACCTCTTGGTTTCTGTTGACCATTGAATCTTTCAGGAGTTAGAGAATAAATTGCCTTGAAATGTCTCAATGGTAATTTTAAAAGTCCTCTTTTTTTACCAAGATATCTTCAAACTACTCAAGGGGTAAAATTGAGGACTTAAAACAGACTGTTATCTTATTCCTAAATCCCTAACTATTCCTGTAAGGAAATCTTATCAGCAGCTGAGTTTTTGTGGTAGGGAGTTTGTCTTCTCTCAGTCTCTGAGGTGCATCTGAGTTTTTTCCACTTTCAGACCAAATGTCACAATTTCTTTATCTTAGCAGTTGGTTAGGCTCTTCCACTTGTGCCAGGTAACTTGGAAATTAATATAGGATAACTGTATCTGTCTAAAGTTATCCCAGGTGTGCTTTTCTTTAAAAATACCTAACACCCTCAAAACATTTATGGGTGATGATTTTCTTTATGAAAAGCTTCACCGGAGAAAGGGGGTTCCTTTAAATAATGAACCAATATAATGCATTCAAATTATTTTTTTTACCTATAAAATCAGTTTTTATTTCTTTCAGGAAAATAATTTTGTATAAAGCAAAATATATTGGTAGGGTCATTATGGGAGAGGTCATGAAACCTCACCAATTTCAGGGGTAAAAGAGAAAAGCTAACACCTTTGTATTTTTTTTAGTATAATAGCTTTATTGAGATATAATTCACATGCCATACAATTCACTCCTTAAAGGTGTGCAATTCAGTGGTTTTTCATATATTCACAGAATTGTATCACCATCACCATAATCAATTCTAGAATTTTTTCTTCCCCCCAAAAGAAACCCCCATACCCTTGAGCAATCACCTCCGCCACTCCACTCACCCCTCAGGCAACCACTAATCCAAATTCTTTCTCTATAGATTTGCTGGTTCTCAACATTTCATGTAAATGGAATCATATAATATATGGCCTTTTGTGTCTGGCTTCTTTCTCTTAGTATAATGCTTTCAAGGATCATCCATGTTGTAGCATGCATCAGTCCTTCATTCCTTTTTATTAATGAGTAATATTTCATTATATGGATATACAGTTTATTTATCAGTTCATCAGTCGATGGACATTTAGGTTGTTTCCACTTTTTGGCTGTTATGAATAATGCTGCTCTGAACATTCATGTACAAGTTTTTGTGCACATAGGTTTTCAGATGTCTTGGATATATACACCTGGGAGTGGAACACCTTTGTAATTTAAATATTACTAATTTTTGTTTGTTTCATCATTGCATAATACGGATCCATTACACATTGCCTCACCGCATCCCTGTGGTACATCAATATACAGTTGACCCTTGAACAACACAGGTTTGAACTGTGTGGGTCCACTAATACGAAGATATTTTTCAATAAATATATACTACAGTATTACATAATCTGAGGTTAATTGAGTCCGCAGATGCGGAACTATGGATACGGAGGGGCAACTCTAAAGGTATACATGGATTTTCGACTATGTGGAGAGTCAGCACCCCTAAGCCCTGCATTGTTCAAGGGTCAGCTATAGTCTATACTGATGTCATATTCACCATATAATTTTGGTAGATGTAACATGAAAGGGGTACAGTAAAAAGCCTACTTAGTTTTTAAAAGGAATATTATACTGTACATTTTGCTAAAATGAAATTTTAATCAAATTGTACCAATGGGCTATAGAAGAATATTGAACGATAGCAAACTTTGTAGGGTTGGCAAATAATGCACCTTACTGTTTTATTTTTTTTTAATTTTTATTGGAGTATAGTTGCTTTACAATGTTATGTTTGTTTCTGCTGTACAGTAGAGTGAATCAGTTATACGTATACCTATATCCCCTCTTTTTTAGATTTCCTTCCCATTTAGGTCACCACAGAGCACTGAGTAGAGTTCCCTGTGCTATACAGAAGGTTCTCATTAGTTATCTATTTTATACATAGTGTATATATGTCAATTCCAATCTCCCAATTCATCCCACCCCCCGCAACTTACTGTTTTAATGTTATATTTAGCACCAGTAGAATTCTGCGTTGTATATAATATTACCCACTTATTACTGGCTGGGATGTCATGTGGGTTGGGAAACAACACCGTGGGACTTGAATGTTGTAAGCCTTATAACAAAAAGGTTAAGCTTGAATTTTGGGTATTTTGAGTACTATCTGTGTAAAGAAGAGTCTTTCAGGATCTATTTCTAAAATCTGTTGATTGCCTGTTAAATCTTTGTTAACTTTGTACTTTCTATAACAAAGGATACAGAATAAATCTTGGTGAAGTTGATGGTTTATCTCTTAAAACTGTACAGTAACATATTTAATAACTATCATCGTCTATGAACTTAAAATACAGAACAAGTTTAATTACTCAATACATTTCAAAATTGTTCATTCTGAGGAATCTAATTAAGTAGAAAATAATGGATACATTAAACTGTGGACCTCGAGGAAAGGTATAAATGTAATCAGAATAGCACCAGTAATTTCAACACTTAAAGCAAAAATTATGGTACAAAACTTTTGAGAAATGACCAAACAAATGTCTATTTCATTTCTTGAGTTTTAATTTTGGGAATTACAGTTTTAATTCAGTTTATCCCAGGAGGAACTGTGATTACTTTTAACCATTGAAGTGTAATAAAGTAGTATTTATCAGATGAGAGTACTTTTTTCATTAATTTACTGTTAGTGCAACCTAAGAAATTCATATTTTGGACACTTTTTGAGTGTTTTATATCCTATGTTTTTATTTCCAAGAATGAGAAAGTACTTTTTTTCTGAAGACTTAACTTGCCTCTTAATTTTTTTAATGATCTCATTATTTTATTCAACGTATTTTAAAAGAGAGGCTGTTAAAAACCAGTAATATCAGATTCTTCCTCATCTTTTTTTCTTTCATTTTAATCTGTCCCATTGTGAAAAAAATATTTGCCAAAAAAATACTAACAGAATTAGGGTTTATGATGGAATGAAATTTTTTTTTCTGTTTATGATGATCATTTAGGTACTCTCTTTCATAGACAATAAACTATTTGAACTCTTAAGTAGTGTGGAATCATTTATATTTAATCACAAAGTTAAAGTAGTTTTACATTGTAAAAAGAATTTCTGAAATGTGTTTTCACCATTTTGAAAGGCCAAAGGAATATTTTTGAATTTGCATGTATCAAATTTGAAACTGAGGTAGAGAAAATCTAGACTTTGACCCATTTAGATCTTACTGAAATTCATATTTTAAGAGTACTGAGTTAAAAACTTTTTAATGTCACTTTATTCTGTTTTCAGTAGCTCTGGAATTGTTTAGATATAGTCAAGCCTTCATGATTTTGTTTCATATATGATACTATGATACATATAGTAGGGAGGAGCAGATTTTCAGTTTAGGTTACATTTCAGTTTTTATGGGGACAGGACAAGCATTGAAATAAAAAATGGTAGGCATATAATCTTTGGGGGAGTATATTGTTTAATATTTATGTCCAAAGAGCAAACTTTATGAATATAATGTATTCATTGCATAGTTTATGCACAGTATTCACTTGAAACTAAATGCTATTCTTAAAGAATCAAATTTTTAAGTATACTTAAAATGTAAGTAATTATTGTTGCTTTATTTTATATATGATTTGAAGCAAATCATATAATGGTAAACCTGGAAGTATACAAAATTTCTGATTTGAAGTTGCCTTTCGTTGACTCAACAGGAATTAAAAGTATTTACTAAGATTTTATTTTTATGATTTTTGAAAAGCCCTTTTTATAAAATAATTCAGGTTTTCTGTTTTCTCTTTTTTTAAATACTAGATTTCATATGTTAATTGGTTTTAGTATACTGCTATTTAATTTGGGAATTGTTTATGTCAGCTTATTTCATGAGTACTATATATTTTATGTTCTAATTTTTGTTATTAATTTTGGTGTTAGGATTTAGCTTAAAATGTTGAACGTAATGGAAGATTATTTAATCTTTTCCCAAACCACTTTAATTAAAGCTGTATGGTTAAGAGTATTTCATATACATAAACTGAAATCTGTGATTATGTCTTTTATATAATTATGATCATGTAGTATATCTGTCTTGTATACTTTTTTTCATGAAATATACCACTTTTAATGGTTGCATAATAGGTCATTAATTGAATATAGTGGGTAGGTGGTTAACACATTATTTCACATTGCACTAATACTTAACACCCACTAAATGTCAATGGTACTTTTTGACTGAAACAGTTTCCCGTTTATATTTTACAGTGGATGATGTTGGGGAAAAATTAGAGCATATGGGGAACACACCATTAAAAATCAGCAGTGATGGTTCACAAGAAGATGTTAAAGAAGATGGATTTGGTTCAGAAGTAATAAAAGTGTATATATTTAAAGCTGAGGCTGAAGATGACGTTGAAATAGGTACAAATAATAATTTTAATTTATTGCTATAATGGTTAGGAATTAGAACTTCTCTTTTCTGGAGACTAAGTTCTAATATTGTCTTCAAAGTGCAACTCTTATAAAAGGTTTCTTTGGGGATAGAATATTTAAAAATTATATATAAATATAAAGCAAGGATAGAGAACAAGTCATCTTAGATACTTTTAAACTTGAGTAGAAGATTCCAGTTGAAATTTCAAAACATATGAGTGGAGGGGATTTGGTTTAGAGTAGGAAATTATGAGTACTTAAGGGCAGGCTAGAGGAAGGGTGCTTTGGATTTTAATCCTAGTTCTTCCATTTAGCTGAGTGGCCTTTGGTGAATTACTTAACCTTCTTCTGCCTCAGTTTCCTCATCCATAAAATGGCCATAATGGTAGTAACTACCTTATAATGCTATTGTGAGGATTAAATGGGTAAATACATGTAAAAGACTTAAATAGTGCTTGGCATATACAAGTGTAATGTAAGTGTTAACATTCGTTGTTATTTCTTAGTGATGACTGAAAATTTAAAGTGCAATTTATAAGAAAATTCTCTTGACACTTAGAAATTTATGTTGGCATATTTGAGGGGGAATATTTTTCTAAAGGAAAATATTTTTATGTATCCTTCTTATTAATTTAGGGAATTATTCCATGATACTTACTGATTTTGATACATGTTTTAACTTTTAAGGTGGAACGGAAATTGTCACAGAGAGTGAGTACACCAATGGGCATTCTGTAGCTGGAGTGCTTGACCAGAGCCGAATGCAGCGGGAGAAGATGGTTTACATGGCAGTTAAAGATTCTTCTCAAGAAGAAGATGATATCAGTAAGAAAAAAAGGCACTGTAGTGACTTATCAGTAGTCATCATGCATTCTTAAAAAAAAAAGCAATCTCATATTCAAGCACTACATAGGAACAAAGTTCAATAAAATAAGTCTGACCCTTCGCTATAATTAATTTAAAGGAAAAGGGTCCTTTTGACTATCCATGCATGCATGTATTGTTCAAATGAGCAAACATAAAATACTGTGTCTGAGATACTAGGGTTACAGAGATCAGCAAAATATGGTTCCTGACTTTAGGAGAGCCCACAAATATGTAGGGAATTACTGAGAATCTACTTTGTATATGTTATTGAATATGCTGCATATATAATATCTCATTTAATTCTCATAATTCATCTCTGAGGTAGGTGGTATTATCCCTGTTTTATGGAAGGAGAAAGTGCTCAGGGAAGTTAAGCAGTTGCCCAAGGTCATTCCAGTATTAAACGAGGAAGATAGGATTTGAACTCATGTCTGCCTAACTCTGCTGTCAGTGATCTTTGTACATGGCAGTGAGCACTGTTGACCTCTCTCTGAATTTAGCAGTAGAAGGGCTAGCTGGTTGTTTACCTTCTGCCACTGAGAGATTAGCTGAGTAAGTATTCTTCCAAGTCAAGCCACCAGGATTTTTACTTATTATGCCATTGATGGTCTCCAAGTAGTTGCTGTTTAAAGTTTCTTGCGGCTGAGCACCACAGGGTGAAAAAAGCTCCTCACATTTCCCTTCCTGCCATGGTACACATTTCCTTATGAAGATGTTTTTCTTTCTTCCTACTTTCTCCTCACCTCAGTGTAGGAATGCAGCCCTTCCCTAAGGCTTTTTCTGTCTTCTTGCCATGCTGAGACAAAAACTACTTTGTTTTGCCCTAGAAGAGCAAGAGCCTCCACTTCAGTGCATTACCTTGACAATAGTTAGCTTTACCTATACTGCACTATGATCCCCACTCCTCAGATTTCCTCCCCTAGAAGTCATAGGGAGCTGAATTCCAATCCCAAACAAACATGAATAATATAACACAGCTGAAAATGTCAAAACAAATGAGTCTAGAGGATTTGGTTAGAGAGAAAAAGAATTAATTTCTATTTGGGCTCTAGATTCTTTCTTTTCTTTTTTACTCATTGGTCAGGAGACTGAAGGTTAGGTTAGCTGATGCCAGAATTCCACAGGGATGTGCAAAACTTAGACCAGTGTTTCCTTCTGGTTAATTGAAAGAAGGGAAACCTAGGAGAAGAGGGATACTTTTTTCCCACATTTTTTCCACATTTTTCAGTATTGAGTAGGGACTTCCCTAGTGGTCCAGTGGTTAAGACTCCATGCGTCCACTGCAGGGGGCGTGGGTTCGAGCCCTGGTTGAGGAAGTTCCACATGCCGCACCTCGCGGCGCGGCCAAAAAAAGAAAAAAAATATTTAGTAGAAAATCCCAGTATGTGAATCAAAGGAAAAGCGTAAATTCAAGCCAATTTTCTACGTTAAATCCAAATGGATTATTTCACATAAAATATACTTACTGACCTTCTAGGTTTAAATTCTTTTACACTAATCCGATGTTTTTTTAAATGTCTCACTTAATGCTTTCGTCTTCAGTAGGGTCTCTGAAAATCCTGCCTGTTAATGGGTGTCCACATAGCCTTGAGCCGCCAGCATTTTATATTATAACCGTATATTATGGTTTTACTTACTTTCATTTTTAATTCTTTTTCAATTACTAGTATTTTTGACAATTTTTCATTGCATGTACAGTACTGCATTTAATTTACATGTGGGATAGCATGGACCACTTTCTAGTACTGATTCTATGGGAAGTGCCTTCTGAGTTCTGAAGAACTATCAGGCAGAATTATGGAATACAACTCTTCTTATAAATTCCTAATGCCCAGTGGACTGTGAAATTAGTCAATATATTTCAGGCGCACGTTTTATATAATCTAAAAGTCATTTTCGTAGGACTAGGTTTTAAGAGGAGGATAAGAACTTTGATAAATTACTGTCTCCTAGTGGCACCAGCCTGCGAAGTGCCTAATGTAATTTTTAAATTAACCAAATCGAAATCTTGAAAGTTGAAAGATAATCGTTTGGAAATTTTTACCCATTTATTAAATACTTGGGGTTATAAACAAGCAATTATTTCTAAAATTTAGGTTGCGCTGAAATAGCAGATGAAGTTTACATGGAAGTCATTGTAGGGGAAGAGGAAGGAACTTCTCTCCCTGAGACTCAGCTTGAGGACTCTGATGTTAATAAAACAATTGTCCCTGTTGTCTGGGCTGCGACATATGGTAGGACACTGGCATTTTTTCACCTGATAAGTACATAACATATCTATTTGATCAGCCTTTAGGTCATTAAATATGCTGTGCTAATGCCCCCCATGAGTTGGCTAATACTATAAAATGTTTTGCTGTGGACTGATTCATCTCTAGTTACTTACATAATTTTTGTACCACATATCTTGTGTTATTTACAATGAACCTTGCTTAATGCACTTTGTTTTTCAGAAGGATTTATTTTAAATCCTACATGTATAAGTGAGTGCCATAAAAAGTTTTATTTTTCTAAAATAGGAATATCCTTTGAAAATTGATCCTTCCCCTTTTGGAAAAACTTATTTTATGTTTTAACACCACAAATAATAAGATATTGGGGTTTTGAAAAGGAACAGAAATCCAGGTGTGCTCTTCTAGGAAGTACGTAATGAAAGGTAAATTTATCAAGTTATTTTTTCCCTTTCTATTTTATCTCATTCTTACTTAATTTACAAGATGGTCCAGGTATACTCTTTACTTTGAAAAATTTTGTTGTTCAAATGCATTAATGTATCTTAACTTGGTTTTTCCAAAGGTTCATTCATTCAACAGTCATTTATTGAGCATCTTCAATTTTGAGGGCATTCTGCAGAAATATCTACCCAGGTTTTATTTGAAAAGTAAGGTTGTCCTAGATGTTAGTAGTTCGAAGGATGCTGACAGCAGCCCTTATTTTCAGTGTGTGATATTATCTAATCCATGGGAGTGGAAGAACTCAACAACAACAAAAAAAAGTTTAATCCAAGGAACGGTGATCAAAGTAAGATTTTGTAGATTAAGATGTGATCTACTAGTAATCATTATACTCAGTCTATCAGTTTTTAATTCGTCTTTTTTTTTTAAGGAGATGAAAGAAGAGTTTCTCGAAGGTATGAAGATTGTCAGTCATCAGGTGAGAGAGCATTATATGTGAGATGTAAGTTAAGTAGCTGGTTTTGTGTACTGCTTGGTAGATACAGAGTTATTAGTTTGTGTATACAGACCCATTTGTTAGACTCTTACTTGCCTGGTCATATCTAGTTAGTTAGAAGAGTTTACCTCTTTGGGAAATTGATTAATTTATATAGAGACATAGCGTGTGTTATTCTGTGAATGCAGTTCATTTTAGATTTACCTCGGGATTTCCCTGGTGGTCCAGTGGTTAAGACTCTGCCCTTCCACTGCAGGGGGCACGGGTTTGATCCCTGGTTGGGGAACTAAGATC
Source organism: Balaenoptera ricei (assembly GCF_028023285.1). Lineage (NCBI taxonomy): Eukaryota > Metazoa > Chordata > Mammalia > Artiodactyla > Balaenopteridae > Balaenoptera > Balaenoptera ricei. Next base: position 76,097,828 of record NC_082660.1, read on the forward strand.
CCATATGCCATGCAGCATGGCCAAAAAGTAAAAATTAAAAATTAAGAAAATAGATTTACCTCAAGATACAAATATCAGGCCACTTACTACATGGGCCATAAAAAAGTTACTATGGAAAAAATTATAAAATAGGAATTATTCTGACATGGAATTAAAAGTTGTCAATGATATCAACCACTTGTTAATGTCTTCCTTGGGATGGAACTATTTTTTTAATTTCTATGGCAACCAGTAGATTTATATAGCTGTTACATAAAGTTCATGTGTCAGTGTAAATTTTTTTTTTTATTTTTAATACACTTCATATAGTGTTATTTATTCCATGGTTGATAGTTCTTTTTATTTTCTTACACAAGGAGACTTTTTCTTATGATGAAGTGTCTATTTTGTTTCTAGCTTTAGGAGGTATTTGACTCTCTAACTGTAGATTTCAGGGGAATTAATGAGAGGCATATATATCATAGCATTTAAGCTAAACAGTTTCTTAGGGCTACACATTTAAACTGAATTGCATAACACAAGGGATTGTGAGAACTGAGATTTTATTAAGTACTTTATTCTATAAACACTGATCCCACTGAAATTGCAGTAGATTGCCTGCCACATTTATCTTAACACTTAAAAAAATCAATCTTAATACTTTTAACATTAAGTAAACTATTCTAAAGCATAAATACAAGAAATCTGTTGTTTGTCATGTATTACAGTTACCATGATTGTATTGGATAACTGACATGTGTAAATTTCTTTGCTAAATCTCTTTAATTTCATCAGCCTTCATCGATGAGAAATTGATCTGATATCAAGATTTTGTTTATGGTCATAAAATTCAGTTTCTTATGTTTCATTCACCTTATCAGTTTGTTCCTTTAGGATGAATAAATTGGGATATTTTGAAGTTACTTTCACATGGTATCGTATTTAAAGTATTTGCATATACACATGTGTGTGTAAGAGTATAAAAGAGAGAGAAGGAGAAGATGGGTGTACTTTGTGAAATTTAGTACTGCAATGGCAACTGAATGCCATGTCTTCTCTAATTCATCTAACCAAAACCAAAAAAGTACAAATATATGTAGTTTAATGGTGTATCGATTTTTTTTTCCAGGAAATACTTTGGACTCAACATTAGAAAACAGAAGTAGTACAGCAGCACAATACCTTCAAATTTGTGATAGCATTAATACAAACAAAGTACTTAAACAAAAAACTAAGAAGAGGAGAAGGGGAGAAACGAGGCAGTGGCAAACAGGTAAAATATTAATACATTACTCGATGAATATTATAATTATTTGAAATGCAGTAGTATTTTTTGTAACCCAAGAATATGCCAGTTGTTTGTAGTGTAGTTAGTCCTACTCCCATGTACCTACTTGTGTTTGATCTAAATAGTTGGGTTTTTTTAAATGTTCTACTGGTACTTAATAAAACTATGCTTGTTTGCTTTTTACCCAAATGATGTTTTTAAAGAGAATTTTCAGATTGGTTTAACAATAAAGGGTGCCTATTTCTAGTTTACAAAGTGCATGTGATATAGCATTTTGGCAGGTGAATAGTCTATAGTAGAGTGCTGCTCATTACTTTTTAGTGAGCTACTTTATTATAAATTGCTTTCAATGTGCATTTTATCTTACGGGATTTTATTCTACTAGTATAGTTCTCACATTGTGAATGTCAGCTAATTTTGCCGCCTTTGTGGTAAAACTGTTTAAAACAGTCTGGCCAAATTTCACAACTTCCCTGTTTTGTTTTGTTTTTGTTGTTTTTTTAAATCTAGCTGTTATAATAGGCCCTGATGGACAGCCCCTGACAGTATACCCTTGCCATATTTGCACAAAAAAGTTTAAATCCAGGGGATTCTTGAAAAGACACATGAAGAATCATCCTGATCATTTGATGAGAAAAAAATATCAGTGTACAGATTGTGACTTTACAACTAACAAGAAAGTGAGTTTCCATAACCACTTAGAAAGCCATAAGCTTATAAACAAAGTTGACAAAACCCATGAATTTACGGAATACACACGAAGATACAGAGAGGCTAGTCCATTGAGTTCAAATAAACTTATATTAAGAGACAAGGAGCCGAAGATGCACAAGTGCAAATACTGCGACTATGAAACTGCAGAACAAGGACTGTTAAACCGACATTTACTGGCTGTTCACAGCAAGAATTTTCCTCATGTTTGTGTTGAGTGTGGGAAGGGCTTTCGACATCCTTCTGAACTCAAGAAGCATATGAGAACCCATACTGGTGAGAAGCCATATCAATGTCAGTATTGTGTCTTCAGGTGTGCAGATCAATCAAATTTGAAAACTCACATTAAGTCTAAGCATGGTAACAATTTGCCATATAAATGTGAGCATTGTCCCCAAGCATTTGGTGATGAGAGGGAACTTCAACGCCATCTGGATTTGTTTCAAGGACATAAGACACACCAGTGTCCTCATTGTGACCATAAGAGCACCAACTCAAGTGACCTTAAGCGGCACATCATATCTGTCCACACTAAGGATTTTCCTCACAAATGTGAGGTCTGTGATAAAGGTTTCCATCGTCCTTCTGAGCTCAAAAAGCATAGTGATATCCATAAGGGTAGGAAGATTCATCAGTGTAGGCACTGTGACTTTAAAACATCAGATCCATTTATTCTTAGTGGTCATATCCTTTCAGTTCATACTAAGGATCAGTCATTGAAGTGTAAAAGGTGCAAAAGAGGGTTCAGACAACAAAATGAGCTCAAAAAGCATATGAAGACTCACACTGGAAGGAAGATTTACCAATGTGAGTATTGTGAATACAGCACTACAGATGCATCTGGCTTTAAACGACATGTGATATCAATACATACAAAAGACTATCCACACAGGTGTGAATTCTGCAAGAAGGGATTCCGAAGACCATCAGAAAAAAATCAGCATATTATGAGGCACCACAAGGAGGCTCTTATGTAATAAGATCAATATAAAGAAAGAAGCTATTTAGAAAATATGACATGTTACATGGGAAGATAATTTCATGAACTGTTTCACCTGGTTACAAAGCTTGATATTAAATCATAAATTTACATTCTTTTTATTAAAGATCTTAAGATATTTGAATTGAGAGGGGATCTCATAGCCCTTTGAAATTAGTTAAAGAATTTAAGGAGCACCATAGAATGGTTGCAGAAAACCTTATTGTCTATTTAATAGTATTATAAGCATAATTCAGCTACAGAGGGGAAGAGCAAAGACAACCACTTTATTTGGCTGATCATACTAGAGACAGATGTTTCTGAAAAGATCATATCTAATTGAGGAGTTTAGCAATGCTTTGCTATCACAAGCAAGTGTCACTTTTATGCAGTTTTAGAAATGAAGTGGGGAAATAAAATGCAGTCATCCATTAGTCACTTAGTCATTGAGCCTTTATATGGTACCTGGAAATTGAATTCCAGAAATGGCAAAAGTTTTGTGTATTCATCAAAAGAAATTTCACTGGAAAACAGGTTAGATTAATTCAATACTATTTAAAAGAATTTCAGAGCTGCTAAGATTTTATCACAGGATAGGATGTTTAAAATATAGCATTCTGTACTGAAGTCTAAAGATTAAAGTTCCCCTTTTTCTGATGTTCAAGTTGATTGTTGTTCAGTGTGGCATACATGACAGAAGTATATTTGAGTCAAATGTGGCTTTCTAAAGTGGATGCAACAGTAATGTTGCAAAGTTAGCACTATATTTCTTAATGATCTAAAGATTAAATTGAGAGAACACAGTTTTCTTAAATATTATGTTTAGAGGTTTTTTTAGGACAGTCATAGCAAGTATGATTGTTCTAGTCTTACTTGCTCTAATGTTTAAAGGTGCAATTTTACGCCATTATTGAAAATTTTGATTTTTAAAATCTATATACCATATTATTAACATGCATTTTCAATATGAGGCAGTATTTATGCGGTATTTAACAAAACACTATGCTGCCAATAGAGCTTGGAGGTGGATATTCAGTTTACAGTGTATAAATTTAAAATATGCATCCCTTTAACAATGCTTTATGTTAGCATGCTGCAAATCAACATGGCGCTTAATATAAAAAGCAGGTTTAGGGAAACTTAATGAAAATCCTGTTCATAAATGTAATGCATATGATGTGTACTTTTAAGTTTTAGTTGCTTCATGTTTACACTCAGCTGTTAAACATAATTAAAATGTAATTTTACTTCATGCTATATTGTGGCTTTGTGTTTTAAATAATGTTCACCTTTCTGTTTTTGCACCAGATAAGAATCAGTTCCTTGAGAATAAATTTTTTATCTTTCTTAACTTCAGAATATTAAATTTGGAAATCTAAAATTGTGTGTCATGTGATTGTAAATGATGTACACGCTGTAAAATAAGATTGTCACTGTTACGTGCGATGATTATTTCTAAATGTTACTCATTGAAATGAGCATACAATAAAAAGCATTTATTGCACTTCAGGGTTTTATGAGTTTATTTAAAGTTGTGTTGCAGTGTCCCTCATTAAAAGACTTCACTTAAAATTGCTCTTAGGCAATTTTGTCTGCAGTTTAGTGTCTTGTAGAATTTTGTGCATTAACAACATGAGCTAGGAATTTAAACAATTATGATGACTATGGCATGATTATTCCTCAAAATTTTGTTTTTGCTAAAACCGTGATGGAATGTTTTAAGTTGCCCATCTTAAGACTTGAGACTTAGTATTACAGAGAAAACTAAAAATTCTTAACCTGCTTAAGTAACACAATCCTGAAAAATGAATCTAATTATATTCCCAATAGACCAATATACGTTCAAAAGGAAAAATATTAAATCAAGTATTTGGGAAAGATTTCTGCAAATGAGCGTAAAAATAACGTGCTGTATTCAAACTAGTCAGCATTCAGTAGAATCCATGTACCTGGATATAATATATAGCACTATTGCTAAGATTCTTTGTCAGTTATGTTATTCTTTAGTGATCACTAAGAGAAAAAGAATCTATTAGCTATTACATGTTAGACCAGTGCTTTAAGCTTTAATTCTATAGAGTTCATCTAGGGATCTTATTAAAATATATATTCTAATTCCGTAGGTGTAGGCCAGGGCCTACAATTCTGCATTTCTAGCAAGCCCCCAATGTGTTACCACCATAGAAATAGTAAGGTGTTAGACAAAGCCCCCAGTGTAATTCCTGTACACTTTGCCAACTTTGCTTAAACAAATATCTATGGGTGAGTAGATAGAGGAGATCCATACTGAGGACTTGGCATTTGAGCTGAGACATGAGTGGCAGGAATAAACCAGTCATGAAAATCTTGTGCAAGAGCAAGAGCATTCAAGGCAGAGAAACACACATGCAAATGCGAACAACCTGAGATGGTACCAGCTTTGGCTGGATCATGGTGAAGGGGGACTGATAAGGGATGAGACCTGTGAGAATTTGAAATGGGAAGTCATTGGAGGGTTTTAAGGAAAGGAGTGATATGATGTGATTTACGTTTTCAAGATCACTGTGGAGGCTGTGTGAGGAATGTATTGTACAGGGGCCAAAGGAAGCAGGCAGCCATGTGAAGAGGTTATTCCAGTTGTTCGTGGTTACAGTGGTGCTGGAGAAAAACAAATGGATTTTCTTTCTTATAAATTGGGCCTAGAAAACAGCCAAGATAGAACACATAAGAATTCAGCCCATGTTACAGACAAAAGAAAAATAAAAGGCACTTTTCCAGGACAGTTCAGGGTCATTAGGGTCATTATGTGGAGATGGATTTGTCTGATTGTCACTTCTAAGTGGCCTATACCATGATGGAGAGGAAAATATTTAGAATTATTCAGGTAGACCTCTCCAATTCACGTCTCATACAGGACAACCACCAGTTTGAACCTTGGCCTTCCCTTAAAGATATGTATGATAGATGTAGTATGACAGATAACTTTTATTGTAAAAAATTTCCAACCACATACCATATAATGAACCCCCATATAGCCATTACCCAGCTTCAGCAATCATCACTTCATGGCCAATTTTGTTTCATTTTTACTCTTCCTCACTCCTACTTTCACCAACCTGCCTCTCATTGGTTTATTTTGATGACCCCTTCTCTCACTGGCTTAATCTGAAGTAAATCCCAGACAGATTTTTAAGAATTTTTGAAGGAAAACAGCACAGATTAAGAACTGGACTTAACATCTCATCTACAAGAGACCAATCCAAGATTACCAAGACTGCCTGGCTATCATGTATTATAATCATGTCATACAACAATTCCAGTCTTCCTTTGTAGACTCAAAAGCAGTATGTCTTATTTTGTCACTAAAGATTAATGGTTTTATAAGACAGATGTAGTTGTTTATTCCATTCTTTGTTTTTAAAAAATATATTTTATTTATCCTAGGATGGGCTTGAAATATGTTGTACTTTTTTATTGGACAAAAAAGTACTATGGAAATCCAGTAAATTCAGTAATGGTATGTGGTGGGAGAGAGAGACCTTGTAGGGAAGTCTTTTCATGGCTTATTATTTACTTTCGAGGGAATTATTTCCACATGTTATCTTTGTAGATTATAACAGGAAAGAAGTGAGAATGGCTTTTTGTTAAAGTGATCTAAATTGGGTGGTGACATGCAATTTTTTGAGCTTTATTTTTTTTCCTTTTGTACTGTTTGTGTAAAGACAAAGTATTACAGTTAAAGCACCATTACCAAAAATAGGAAGAATGCTTTATGGCATCTAGTTATGAACTTAGTGAATTACAGAACTTAGAAGACTAGGTTTGTAAGCAAAGAAATTCTCATTTAAAGCAGAAACCTGCATCAACCAGAGGTCCAACTATGTTAAACTGTTGTCTCTAGTAGTCCACATCAGGATTATTTTTATAGTGGTGCTTGTTAGCTCTAACATAAACATTCACATGATAATAACTTCCTGAAAAGAGTATACAGCTAAGCTAAAACTCCATTCCGCATGTTTCCTACTAGGACTTCCACAAAGACCATACAGATATATATTTTATTTACACACTTAAACAAATTACTTTGCATGTCATTGCACAGTCTCCATTTTATTCAACATCTAAAGCAAAATATGCTGGGAATAGAAATTAGATAAACAGGCATTCCTCATCTGACAATATCTTTGCAATTTTCAGAGATAAGCTGTGCGAAACTTGTGAGAGGAAAAGAATCACTACTATTTCTATTGAACTTAATAAAAAATTGGAAAAGAAATACATTTAACTTTGTTAAGTATAATAAGCATCTTGTTATGACCCCCATTTCTCACTATGCATGGATCAAGTGAGCCAATGAAGTGCTGACTTCTTAACTATCCCAAATTTTGGACACTGTTATTTTTATTTAAGGGTATTTTAGGAAAATCACACTTGTTCTAATTTTCAGACAGTTATGGTGGCACTTTTCTATCAAGCTACTAAAAACTTCCATTTATATGCAATGGGTAGATAACATGGCATAATTACAGTTACACATATGAGTAGTTAGCAGAGGAGAAACTACCCTGTTGTTTCTACATCAAGGGAAAAAATGTAAGGACTACATAGCTCATAAAGAATATTAACATTTTCTACCACAAAATAACTAATAAGACTGGAATTGTATCAATCCACATTATAGAGCTTAACATTTAATATTTTTTAATATATTTTCTTTTTTTGGCCACACTGCACGGCATGCGGGATATTAGTTCCCCGACCAGGGATCAAACCCTTGCCCCCTGCAGTGGAAGGGCAGAGTCTTAACCACTGGACCGCCAGGATGTCCCCAAGCTTAACATTTTAGTCGAGGTATTAAGAAAATAAAATAAAGCTTTTAGCTTCATATCAAGACTTATTTGGATATTTATATAAGTATTAAAAGCATTTTTTCTCTTCATTTGTGGTTTGATTTCATGTAGTGCCTTATATGTTCCTATCTTAACAGTTTCTTAGTATAATGGATAATTATTAGAATATAATTATAAAGAATGACAGAATTCTATATAGTTACTTGCAGAGACATTTCAGTGCAAAATCTCATTCACATGTAAACCCAAATTTATTTGTTACCTTAATCTATACTTTGTCAAATGCAAACATTTTAATTTTTGCTAATTCTTAACTTTAACCAAAGGGTTTGACATTTTAAAATTTCATTCTTATCTACTAATGTATTTAGAAAATACTTTAGTTCACTTTTAGTGAGGTCATTAGAACCCAATTTATCAACCAACTTCTAAGTACATTAAATATTCTACTATAAAGTCTCTCCCAAGTAGAATACATATATCAAGTATTTGTTTTTGCTATTTTTATTCCCTAAGCTTTTACACAGTATTTCAATGTTGTTTTGTCTACTGCTATAAAAAAAGCCCACCTTCCTTCCACCCTCTACTACAATAATAGTGTTACAGGTTTTTAAGGAAGTGGGTGGGCTCATTTGGGGATGATATGCTTCAAAAGAACAGATTTGCCAAGCTACTGGTATGTACTTAGAACCATAATAGCATAATGTACAATTTAGTGGATTTAGGTATTTTAAAAAATATACTTCCCACTTCCCTGCTAAATGAAATTAATCATCACCTTTGATTTAGTTCTGTCTCCAAGAGGTATAAATAGCATGTAATAAATCACCTCTTTTAATCACAAGGTCTAATGTGAGAAAAGCAAATATATGCTGTATATTTTTAATTCAATAGTATTGCTTTTTGTTGTTGTTGTTAAAACACAGTATTTACTCTTGTAGCTAAATTGCACATCTAATATCATAGAAAAATCTTCTAATGGAATAACTTGTAAAATCTCTACCCCAACAAAGTTAATTCAGTGTCTAGGAAGCACCCTATTGAAAAATAGTGGATTAAGTCCTACAGTGCCTGTAATTGAGCTTTAAAAGCAGTGTGTTGTCCCTTGTAAAGCAATTATACTCCAATAAAGATGTTAAAAAAAAAAAATGGCGTGTTGCTATGCTGAATACAAAAATGTGATAGAAAGGATTCAGGCCTTATAAATGGTTGGAGAAACTCTCATCTGTATATCTAATTAATTCCATTAGATTTGCTGGGTAGTAGCATGGTTCAAAATATTGACTGACTTTAGTTATGGAAAAATAACAAAGTACTAATGAAGACAAAAAAAATTCCTTTGAGTTGGAGATTCATTCACGGCTAGAAAAGAAAAAAAAAGTCAGTTTAGAATGGCTTATAATTAATTTAAAACATTGTAATTGTATGCACACAGTTGTAAAAATGATTTAAATTGATATGAATAATACCAAGGGAAAAGTATGGCACTGTTTTGGCACTTTTTATATGTATATTCAATGAAACAATGGTTTGTCTGACTTTAGCCAAGGTATATGTTTCAAATGATTTTAAGCACAAGGGAGGGAGATGTGAGTAGATTTACTCCTTGGTGTTATAGTTAGAGGTTAAATATGTCCAAAAGTCTCTGTTAATAAATACAGATCTATCATCTGTGAATTTACTTAAATATATTTTGAATTTGCTATCAGTATCTAGTCCCTTCAGATATTGAGTTTGATGTTCATTGCTGTATGCTGTTAATGAAAGGAGAAGTAATGACTATTATTTTGTAGACCCTTTATTTGGTAGGTCTTCACATTGATGCCACCTCTGAGACACATGTGGTTAGTAGCAGCAATTGCTTCTCAGTATTAAATTTCAGAATCAAATAAACTTTGAGTGACAAATTTTAAATCCTATGCTGACTTTCTCTTGTTGCTCATCTGGTTCTTGGGCCACCAAGTACCCTTTATCAATAAATAATCAGTAATAAATTATTCTCAACTAATTAATGACCTAAGAAGCACAATATATTTCAAAGCTTAAATTTTTATTTTAGGGTTACTAAGTGTTGGTTGCTTTCACTGATAATGGATAATCATATACACAAGATTGATGGCTTGATTGTAGTCAGAGAAGTTCTTCAGAGCTAACAACTTTCTGAATTTTTTGGTTTATTCAAATATTTGAGCTTGTTCAACCAAAAGATAATTTTTTAAAGTGAGTTATTTAACAGATGTTTAATTTTATTAACTGCATCTGTAGTAATTTATTAATTATACATCTGCAGTATTTTATTAATGATAAATCTACATTTAAAAATTTCCTCAAAAGGTTCTACAGAATAATTGATTGACATATATTTATCTATTGCTCATCATGATATACTTAAGCATTTTAAAACTTTTATTGAAGTATAATAAACATAGGAAAAGTGCACATATAGGTGTACAACTAAATGAATTTTCCCAAACTGAACATGTTTATGCAACTATCACTCAGATCAAGAAACAGCATATTATTAGTACCCCAGTAGTCCTCCTTTTGTTTCCTTCCAATCAGTACCCGACCTTGAGGATAACCAACCACTTCCTGACTTTAATAACCATAGATTAGTTTTACCTGCTTTCAGTACCTAAGAAGTTTTTAACATAACAAGACAAAGGCTGTCATTTTCATAGTGTTAAAAGTCAGATTCTACATCGTTTTAGAATGTCCTACAATGTGCAGGGCAGTCCCCCCACATCAAATTATCCAGCCCAAAATGTTAATAGTGCTGAGGTTGAGAAACTCTGCTAACACAACACAATGGCCTTAGGATTTTTTCTCCCTAATTATATACTCGAGAAATGCCCAAGTGAACTTACACAAGTCCATTTGTCTTCTGTTTTCTCAATCACAGTAGTCCGTGTGTCACTACCTGGTGGTATATATTCAAAGTCATCATACAGGAGGCCTAGGATTGGATATTGTGACCTGTACCTATACAGAAAAAAAAGTTCGTTTACAAGCTGGACAAGAAAATAACTCTCATTACTTTTTAGTCACTCCTAGTTTGATCCTCCTTATTTAATTAATTTGGCTTTGAATGACTTTTAACTCTTTCTAAAAAGAAAATCTATTCTCAGTGGTACAAAGATTTACCACTGCTATTTTCAAGAGAGTAAGAGGGAAGTACTTTTGCTTCTGGCAATAATGGACCACTGGCTGCACAAGACAGTGATCCCAGAGAAGGGAAGCAAATGACATGAGCCCTACAAGTGCCTAGCTCACTGCCTGGAGTCAGAATTTGTGGAGCAGAACACCAGACAGGAGAGAGTTACATAGTTGGAGAGAGGTCACGGGATCTGTAGAGAGTTCCCCCACAAGTCTTGGGGTGAGCACTGATCAGTGTAGGCTTGTGAAAAAGCTACTGAGGCTGAGGAAAGAAGCACTGAAAAAGAGCAGTCTTCAAACTCCTGGAGTTCACATAGTAAAGGAAACTCCAGTCTGTGTTCCACTAACCAGAATGGAAAGACCTCCTAATACTAGAGGGCATCAGGCAAATACTACAAAAGACTATTGCCTTAGAAGTGAGATAAACTACCAATGGCATTTTTCACAGAACTAGAACAAAATATTTCACAATTTGTATGGAAACACAAAAGACCCCGAATAGCCAAAGGAATCTTGAGACAGAAAAATGGAGCTGGAAAAATCAGGCTCCCTGACTTCAGACTATACTACAAAACTACAGTCATCAAGACAGTATGGTACTGGCACAAAAACAGAAATATAGATCAATGGAACAGAATAGAAAGCCCAGAGATGAACCCACACATATGTGGTCACCTTATCGTTGATAAAGGAGGCAAGAATATACAATGGAGAAAAGACAACCTCTTCAATAAGTGGTGCTCGGAAAACTGGACAGCTACATGTAAAAGAATGAAATTAGAACACTCCCTAACACCATACACAAAAATAAGCCCAAAATGGATAAAAGACCTAAATGTAAGGCCAGACACTATAAAACTCTTAGAGGAAAACATAGGCAGAACACTCTATGACATAAATCACAGCAAGATACTTTTTGACCCACCACCTAGAGTAATGGAAATAAAAACAAAAATAAACCAATGGGACCTAAGGAAACTTAAAAGCTTTTACACGACAAAGGAAAACATAAACAAGACGAAAAGACAGCCCTCAGAATGGGAGAAAATATTTGCTAATGAAGCAACTGACAAAGGATTAATCTCCAATATTTAAAAGCAGCTCATGCAGCTCAATATAAAAAAAACAAACAACCCAATCCCAAAATGGGCAGAAGACCTAAATAGACATTTCTCCAAAGAAGATATACAGATTGCCAAAAACACATGAAAGGATGCTCAATGTCACTAATCATTTGAGAAATGCAAATCAAAACTACAATGAGGTATCACCTCACACCAGTCAGAATGGCCATCATCAAAAAATCTAGAAACAATAAATGCTGGAGAGGGTGTGGAGAAAAGGGAACCCTCTTGCACTGTTGGTGGGAATGTAAATTGATACAGCCACTATGAAGAAAAGTATGGAGGTTTCTTAAAAACTACAAATAGAACTACCATACGACCCAGCCATCCCACTACTGGGCATATACCCCAAGAAAACCATAATTCAGAAAGAGTCATATATCACAATGTTCATTGCAGCTCTGTTTACAATAGTCAGGACATGGAAGCAACCTAAGTGTCCATCGACAGATGAATGGATAAAGAAGATGTGGCACATATATACAATGGAATATTACTCATCCATAAAAAGAAACGAGATTGAGTTATTTGTAGTGAGATGGATGGACGTAGAGTCTGTCATACAGAGTGAAGTAAGTCAGAAAGAGGAAAACAAATACTGTATGCTAACAAATATATATGGAATCTAAAAAAAAATTGTACTGAAGAACCTAGGAGCAGGACAGGAATAAAGATGCAGACGTAGAGAATGGACTTGAGGACACAGGGATGGGGAAGGGTCAGCTGGGACGAAGTGAGAGAGTGGCATGGACACATATACACTACCAAATGTAAAATAGATAGCTAGTGGGAAGCAGGCACATTGCACAGGGAGATCAGCTCGGTGCTTTGTATCCACCTAGAGGGGTGGGATAGGGAGGATGGGAGGGAGACGCAAGAGGGAGGAGATGTAGAGATATATGTTTATGTATAGCTGATTCACTTTGTTATACAGCAGAAACTAACACACCATTGTAAAACAATTATACTCCAATAAAGATGTTAAAAAAAAAATGAAATAAGCTATAAGGATATATTGTACAAAACAGGGAATATAGCCAATACTTTATAGTAACTAAAAATAGAATATAACCTTTAAAATTGTGAATCACTATGTAGTATACTTAAAACTTATTTAATATTGTAGATCAACTATACCTCAATAAAAAAATTTGGACTAAAAAAAAAAGTACATATAGATGAAAAAAATAGCAAAAAATCATGAAGGGGAAATGGAAGTATACTACCATAAAGTTTGTATGCTACATGTGATGAGGTATATTATTTGAAGAGACTGTGATAAGATAAAAAGGAATACTTTAAAACTTATAACAATCATAAAAAAGTAATATACCCAATAAGCCACTAAAATAGATAAAAACAATAATGAAAAATCTTTAAGAATATCACTAAAATTGATACAGTTCTAAGCAGACTAGTTAGCAAAGAAGGAGCACACAATTTACAGATATTAAGAAAGAGAAGCTATCACCTCACACATGTCTTAGAATGGCTATTAACAATAAGACAAGAAATTGCAAGTGTTGGCAAGATGTGGAGAAAAGGGAACCCTTGTGCACTGTGGGTGGGAATGCATACTGGTGCAGCCACTATGAAAAATAGTATGGAGGTTCCTTAAAAACTTAAAAATAGAACTAGCATATGACCCAGCAATGTCACTTCTGGGTATTTATCAAGAGGAAGTGAAAACACTATAATATATCTACACCCTCATGTTCACTGTGGCATTATTTACAATAGTCAAGACATGGAATCAATGTAAGTGCGCATCAATGTTAGAATAGATAAATAAAATATTATATATATAATATATATATTTACACACACACTGGAATATATTTTAGTTTTTTTTAAATTTTATTTATTTTTTAAAAATACAGCAGGTTCTTGTTAGTTATCTATTTTATACATATTAGTGTATATATGTCAATCCCAATCTCCCAATTCATCCCACCACCACCCTGCCCCAAACTAGAATATTATTCAGCTATAAATGAAGGAAATCCTACCATTTATGACAGCATGGACGGACCTTGAGGGCATTATGCAAAGTGAAATAAGTCAGAGAGAGAAAGACAAATACCATATTATCTCACGTATACATGGAATCTAAAACAAATGAACTCATAGATAAGAGAATATATTGGTGGTTGCCAGAGGTGGGGGGTGGGAGTGGGCAAAATGGGTGAAAGTGGTCAAAAAGTACAAACTTCCAGTTATAAAATAAATAAGTCCTGGGGATGTAATGAACAGTGTGGTGACTATAGTTAATAACACTGCATTGGATAATTGAAAGTTGCTAAAAGATTAGATCTTAAAAAGTTCTCATCACAAGAAAAAAATTTGTAACTATGGATGGTGATGGGTGTTAACTAGACTTATTGTGGTGATCATTTAGCAGTATACATATAGTGAATCATTATTTTGTACATCCAAAACTAAAATAATGTTATAAGTTAATTATATCTCAATTTTTAAAATTTTAAAGGAGATCCTTTGTCTTGAAAACATAATAAAGGAGTATTATGACAATTTTATGCCAAAAAAAACTTGATAACTTAGATGACATGCACCAATTCCTTGAGAGATACAAACTACAAAACAGAGCTGACAGAAGACCTCAAACTTCTGAAAAGACAAGAAAACCTCCATATAACCTGCTAAGACAAAAGGAAAAAAAAAAAAAAGGAATCAGGACAGGGAGGGAGCTGGGAAAGAAGAAAGGTTCCCGCACCTTGGAAAGTCTGCTCACCAGTGGAGAGATCGGACTGGATGAAGGGGGAGTTTTGGAGCCTAAGAGGGGAGAGCAGCAACCAGTTCGTGTAAGGCAAAATGGAGAGTAACCTGCACAGAGGGTTGGCACTGCCACCCTGCACTCCCCAACCTGAGACACTCCTCTGTTCGTGAGGGTGGGGGTTGGGTGCTGAAGCTCAGACTCGGAAGTTCAGTCCCAGAGAGAGGACCAGGGATAGGTGTGGAAGCAGCCTGAAGAGGTCAGGCAGTGGCAACTGAAAGTATACCATGAAGAAGCCTTGGCCCACCAGAGAAGCAAGGCACCATTATTGGGAGGTGCATGAGGAGAGGGATGGGACCACAAGCTTCTTTCCCTATGAGTGCTCCCAGTCAACGGGACACTGCCTAGAGGAGTTCTCAGGGTGGGTGTGAGTCACCACCTCCATCTTGGTCTCCAGAGGCAGGCACTGGCCACCTCTTCCAGACCCACAGGCAGACACTGGAACCCATCCAACTGTGCCAGGAGTGCCCCAATAGCTCTCACTACAAGGAAGTCCACCAGTGGGTGCCAGGACCTGCCCCACTATCCAGGGAGCACATGGATAGCTCTCACTACAGGGAAATCTGACAGTGGGTACCTGGGCCTGCCCCACTGTCCCAGAAGGGGAAGGATAGCTCCCACCACTAGGAAATCCACCCAGAGTAGGGGCTGAAATCACCACTGAGAGCCAGGGGCTGTGTGACTAAGGAAGAAGAGCTGAAATCTCTCCTCGGAGCTGAATGAACTGTGGAGTTACACCTCTGTTGATGGTTTCCTAAATTCAGCACCTGTGAAACATCCAAAAGGACAAGAACCCCTGCAGCTCGGATGGATATGGCATTAGCAGCTGTGGGATTTGTGGACATGTACACACGGGAAATGCACCAGACCAGAGTCTGAGCAGCCTCCATAGCTCCCACGGCAGGTCCAGGTGAATGAGTACTGCAGTCCTAGGATCTGACCTCAGTGGATCTGTGCCAGTGACTGGGTGAAAATAATGCCTGAGAGTCACCAGGGCCAATTGCTGGCATACCCACAGTTAAGGTGGGACCAAGAGCAGTGCCAACAGCAGTGTACTTTGTGAGTCCACACAACGGATGAAAGAGGACACAACAGAGCACATTCACAGTGAACACCTCCAGAGGAGGAACACTCATTGGCTTCTCTCCCAGTGGGAGTCCTCCAATCCCACATACCTCACACCATACCACAGATCAGAATCACAGCCAAGAAAAAGATCCAGGGCACTCTACTCCAACAAATAGGGAGAAGACCCCGCCCCTGACAGGGCAGTAACAGCCACTGGGAGCAAAGGGGAGGTCCTCTCAATATCCAGGGCAGGCTCTGATCACCACAACACCAATCAAACACCTTACCAACGGGATAACAGCACAAGCCAATGGACCAACCTCACCCACCAGGCAGCAGACAACAGAAGCAAGAGGAAGTACAATCCTGCAGCCTGTGGAAAGGAGACCACAAACACAGTAAGTCTGACAAAATGAGATGACAAAGAAATATGTTGCAGGCAAAGGAGCAAGAAAAAAACCTACAAGAACAACTAGATGAAGAGCTACATGTAAAAGAATGAAGTTGGAACACTCCCTAACACCATACTCAAAAATAAACTCAAAACGGATTAAAGACCTAAATGTAAGGCCAGACACTATAAAACTCTTAGAATAAAACATAGGTAGAACACTCTTTGATATAAAGCACAGCAAACTCTTTTTTGATCCACCTCCTAGCATAGTGAAAGTGAAAATAAAAACAAAAAAAGACAAATGGGATCTAAGTAAACTTAAAAACTTTTGCACAATGAAGGAAGCCATAAACAAAACAAAAAGACAATCCTCAGAGTGGGAGAAAATATTTCCAAATGAAGCAACCCACAAGAGATTAATCTCCAAACTATACAAACAGTTCATGAAGCTCAATATCAAAAAATCAAAAAACCCAATCAAAAAATGGGCTGAAAATCTAAATAGACTTTTCTCCAAAGAAGACATACAGGTGGAAAAAAGCACATGAAAAGATGCTTAACATTGCTAATTATTAGAAAAATGCAAATCAAAACTACAATGAGGTTTCACCTCACACCAGTCAAAATGGCCATCATCAAAAAATTTACAAACAATAAATGCTGGAGAGGGTATGGAGAAAGGGGAACCCTCCTACACTGTTGGTGGGAATGTCAATTGGTACAGCCACTATGCAGACCAGTATGGAGGTTCCTTAAAAAACTAAAAATAGAACTACCATATGACCAAGCAACCCAACTCCTGGGCATATTTCTGGAGAAAACCATAATTCAAAAAGATACATGCAGAACAGTGTTCACTGCAGCACTATTTACAGTAGCTGGGACATGGAAGCAACCTAAATGTTCATCAAAAGAGGAATGGATAAAGAAGATGCAGTACATATATACAATGGACTATTGCATAAAATAACAAAATAATGCCATTTGTGGCAACATGGATGGACCTAGAGATTGTCATAGTGAGTAAAGTAAGTCAGACTCAGACAAATACCATATGATATTGCTTATGTGTGGAATCTAAAAAAAAGTGTACAAATGAACTTATTTAGAAAACAGAAGTAGAGTCACAGATGTAGAAAACAAACATGGTTACCAGGGGATAAGCGGGGGAGGGATAAATTGGGAGGTTGGGATTGACATTAACACACTACTATATATAGAATAGATAACTAATAAGGACCTGCTGTATAGCACAGGGAAATCTATTCAGTACTCTGTACTTGCCTGTATGGGAAAAGAATCTAAACAAAGAGTGGATATATGTATATGTATAACTGATTAACTTTGCTGTACACCTGAATGTTAACACAACATTGTAAATCAACTATACTCCAATAAAATTTTTTGAAAAAGAAATTAAAGAGGATCTAAATTGAAAAGGATCCCATGCTTATTGACCAGAAGACAGTTTCATTTACATGGCAATAATACCTAAAGTGTCCTACATATTCAATGAATTTTCTGTAAAAATTCCAGTGGGATCTTAACAAGCTTAACCTAAATCTCATATGGAAAAGCAAAAGACCACGAACAGCTAAAGCTTTCTTGAAAAGAACAGTTTAAAGACTCACACTCCTGATTTCACAACTTAACTAAAATGCTATAATAATCAAGACAGTGTGGTACTAGCATAAAGACAGATAAATAGATTAATGGAGTAAAACTGAGAGTCTATATATTTGCCCTTACATTTATGGTAGTTTGATTGACAAGGATGCCAAGTCAAGTTAATGGGGGAAAGGATAGCATATTCCATAAATGAGTCTGGGACAACTGGATATCCCCATTCACAAGAATGAACTTGGATACCTAATTTACAACATATAAAAAATTAACTCAAATGGATCCTAAATCTAAATGTAATAGATAAAAATATAAAACTCTTTAGAAGACAATGTGGGTGTAAATATTAATGACCTTGTATTAGTCAATAGTTTCTTATGTATGATACCAAAAGCACAAGTGAGTAAAGAAAGACTAGATGTATTGGACTTTCTCAAAATTAAAAACTTGTGTTGCAAATGATACAATCAAGATAGTGAAAAGACAATCCATGGAATGGAAGAAAATGTTTGCAAATCATATCTCTGGTAAGGGACTTGTATCCAGAATATATAAATATCTCTTTCAATTCAACAATAAAATAGAAAATAATACAATTTAAAAATGAAGAAAGACTTTAGTCATTTCTTCAAGAAGATATACAAATGGCCAATAAGCACATGAAAAAATACTATGCAACACTAATTATTGGAGAACTACAAATCAAGAGTGCAATGAGATACCACTTCCCACCCCTTAGAACGCTACAACCCAAAAGATAGACAATAACAAATGTTTAGGAGGATAGAGAGAAATTGGAATCCTTTTACACCACTGGTGGGAATGTAAAATGGTGCAGCTGTTTTGGAAAAGTTTAGCAGTTCTTCAGAAAGTTAAACAGAGTTACCATGTGCTCAGCAATTCTACTCTTCTTTATATACTCAAAGAAATGAACACATATGTCCACACAGATTTGTACCCAGATATTTACAGTAGCATTTTTCAAAATTGAAAACAGCCCCTAAATGTCCATCAGTTGATGAATGGATAAATAAAAGGTTGTACATCCATAAAATGGACTATTATTTAGTAACAAAAATCAATAAAGTACTGACGCATGCTAAAACATGGATGAATCTTGAAAACATGCAAAGTGAAAGAATTCAGTCACCAAAGACCACATTTTGATTATTCCATTTATATGAAATATCCAAAATAGACTTTTGCTGAAACTATTCATAAAGAGTCACTGTCTATTTGGTTTTGCTAAATTGTTGAGATGTAAGCTATGGTCACACTGCTAACATGAGGAGAGACCCTGCCTAAGAATGACGTCTATGCAGGAAAGAGCAGAGCCAAAAGATAAAGACAGATTTCTGAAGACATATTTTGATCACACAAATCCATCTGGACACCAAGAAATCCCAATTACGTGAATTAACTAATTCCCAGTTTAAGTTGGGTTTCTGCCATGTGCAACTGAAAGAGTCCTGACTAATATGGTTGGTTAAACAACTAATTATTTGCTTTTCACTTTCATTGTATTTACTGTATTGTAACTACAGTAAAAGTGTGCTCTTGAATTTTGTTGACCATAATAGCTATGTCTTTTTGTGAACATTCATTCTTCAGTAGAATTATTGGCCAGCAGAAAACACCAAACTCTGTCTAGGGGCGTATATATCAGTTAAACATGCTATAATTTGGATTATCATAACCAAAGTCATATCCAAATTTCATTAAAAATACATTACTTTCTAGTGGTAATAGTTGTCCTTCCACCACTGGAGGGTTGGTTATGAGATGAATATATTTCTTGTCTCAACTTCGAGAGTTCCTTACAAATAAAAAACAATATAATCATTTGAAAACCATAGAAACATGAGGTAAGAAGTATGTTTGATCATTTAACAAGGTTACTAAGAATAATTACTTTTTTCCCTTCCTTTTTAGCCTTGAGGTAAGAATGTTCCAATCCCACTTGTTGAATTCCCTATAGTCTTGCTTCATGGTACCTAATCAGTTACATTATAAGTCTCTGCAGGAATCCACTAACTGGTTCTATACTTAAGGGATAACATGAGATAGAATGAGCATGATTCTCAAGATGAAGATGTGAAAACTTTTGTTCCAAAGATTTAAATGTGTAGCTATAAAAGAAAAGTATGAAATTTCAATATGGAAGCAGATATTGTTTCTTAAGAGAAAATCTATCACTGAACGTTACTACAAGTACCATTAGTTCAATAACAGCAATACAACATTAGCCACCATTTGGGTAGTTTCTTCCTTCAGTACCTATTTTATGACAGATCTTGGGCTACATGCTACTGACACAGAAAGGAATATAACACAGTCCCTTGCTGAAGCAGCTCACAGCCTTATTGGGAGTTTGACTGCTAATGAGGTAGAAAATCAATGTCTTAAAATTATTAAAGGCACAATAGCACATATTTTTTGCTTCAATTCTAGCTTTTATTTGAATTATTTCTCCTGAAATGTGAGTCTTCTGCTTCTCATAGGCACTCACATTCTACTTCATAAATAAAGTAAGTCTTGGAAACATGTCTTTTTATAGTTTGTGGGAAGTATTTATCCAACAGGGCTGAGTTGTATGGTTCATCTCCACCTTGACCCCTTCTCTGTTACCTCTGATTGATGCTTTATAAGGGAATCCTTCTCTTCCAACAAGCTTGTCAGTTCATGAATCTTGAGTTGGAAGTCACTGCAACTTCCTTCTCTTCTTGAAACATCTTTTTGGTACTGATTTAATTGAGTCTAAGGATTTAAAAAGAACTAAGAATTATTATAATTCTCATTTAACAAAATGGGTAACTGAGTTCCAAAGAGGTTAAGTGACATAAAGTCATACAGCTAGTTATGAAATGAAGAGCAAAATACCAATAGTTATAAACATTTAAAGAGCTTTATGAATGTAATATGTGAACTGAAATGCCAATTAGGAATTTCTTATTTTTTTTAAGATTTATTGTTTAGGAGGAGGAGAGAAGATGGTGGAAGAGTAAGACGCGGAGATCACCTTCCTTCCCACAGATACAGTAGAAATACATCTACACGTGGAACTGCTCCTACAGAACACCCACTGAACGCTGGCAGAAAACGTCCGACCTGCAAAAAGGCAAGAAACTCCCCCCGTACTTGGGTAGGGCAAAAGAAAAAAGAAATAACAGAGACAAAAGACTAGGGACGGCACCTGCACCAGTGGGAGGGAGCCGTGAAGGAGGAAAGGTTTCCACGCACTAGGAAGCCCCTTCGCGGGCAGAGACTGCGGGTGGCAGAGGGGGGAAGCTTCGGAGCCACGGAGGAGAGCGCAGCCACAGGGGTGCGGAGGGCAAAGCAGAGAGGTTCCCGCGTGGAGGAGCGGTGCCGAACAGCACTCGCCAGCCCGAGAGGCTTGTCTGCTCCCCCGCCGGGGCGGGTGGGGCTGGGAGCTGAGGCTCGGGCTTCGGTCGGATCGCAGGGAGAGGACTGGGGTTGGCGACGTGAACACAGCCTGAAGAGGTTAGCGCACCACAGCTGGCCGGGAGGGAGTCCGGGGAAAAAGTCTGCAGCTGCCGAAGAGGCAAGAGACTATTTCTTCCCTCTTTGTTTCCTGGTGCGCGAGGAGAGGGGATTCAGAGCGCCGCCTAAACGAGCTCCAGAGACGGGCGCGAGCCGCGGTGATCAGCGCGGACCCCAGAGACGGGCGTGAGACGCTGGGGCTGCTGCTGCCACCTCCAAAAAGCCTCTGTGTGAGCACAGGTCACTCTCCACACCGCCCCTCCCGGGAGCCTGTGCAGCCCGCCACTGCCAGGGTCCCGTGATCTGGGGACAATTTCCCCGGGAGAACGCACCGCGCCTCAGGCTGGTGCAACGTCACGCTGGCCTCGGCCGCCGCAGGCTCGCCCCACCTCCTCTATACCCCTCCCTCCCCACGGCGTGGGTGAGCCAGAGCCCCCGAAGCAGCTGCTCCTTTAACCCCATCCTGTCTGGGCGGGGAATAGACACCCTCAGGCGACCTACACGCAGAGGCGGGTCCAAATCCAAAGCTGAACCCCAGGAACTGTGCGAACAGGGAAGAGAAGGGGAAATCTCTCCCAGCAGCCTCAGAAGCAGCGAATTAAAACTCCACAAACAACTTGATGTGCCTGCATCTGTTGAATACTTGAATAGATAACGAATCATCCCAAATTCAGGAGGTGGACTTTGGGAGCAGGATATATTTATTTTTCCCCTTTTCCTTTTTTTTGTGAGTGTATATATATATGCTTCTGGGTGAGATTTTGTCTGTATAGCTTTGCTTTACAATAGCTTTGTTTTACTTCACTATATTATATCCTCTTTCTTTCTTTCTTTCTTTCTATTTTTTCTCCCTTTTACTCTGAGCCGTGTGGACGAAAGGCTCTTGGTGCTCCAGCCAGGTATCAGGGCCGTGCCTCTGAGGTGGGAGAGCCAACTTCAGGACACTGGTCCACAAGAGACCTCCCAGCTCCACGTAATACCAAACGGCAAAAATCTCTCAGAGATCTCCTTCTCAACATCAAGACCCAGCTTCACTCAACGACCAGCAAGCTACAGTGCTGGACACCCTATGCCAAACAACTAGCAAGACAGGAACACAGCCCCATCCATTAGCAGAGAGGCTGCCTAAAATCATAATAAGGCCAGAGACACCCCAAAATACACCACCAGACGTGGACGTGCCCACCAGAAAGACAAGATCCAGCCTCATCCACCAGAGCTCAGGCACTAGTTCCCTCCACCAGGAAGCCTACACAACCCACTGAACCAACCTTAGCCACTGGGGACAGATACCAAAAACAACAGGAACTACAAACCTGCAGCCTGTGAAAAGGAGACCCCAAACACAGTAAGATAAGCAAAATGAGACGACAGAAAAACACACAGCAGATGAAGGAGCAGGGTCAAAACACACCAGACTTAACAAATGAAGAGGAAATAGGTAGTCTACCTGAAAAAGAATTCAGAATAATGATAGTAAGGATGATCCAAAATCTTGGAAATAGAATAGAAAAAATGCAAGAAACATTTAACAAGGACGTAGAAGAACTAAAGAGGAACCAAGCAATGATGAAAAACACAATAAATGAAATTAAAAATACTCTAGATGGGATCAATAGCAGAATAACTGAGGCAGAAGAAAGGATAAGTGACCTGGAAGATAAAATGGTGGAAATAACTACTGCAGAGCAGGATAAAGGAAAAAGAATGAAAAGAACTGAGGACAGTCTCAGAGACCTCTGGGACAACATTAAACGCACCAACATTCGAATTATAGGGGTCCCAGAAGAAGAAGAGAAAAAGAAAGGGACTGAGAAAATATTTGAAGAGATTATAGTTGAAAACTTCCCTAATATGGGGAAGGAAATAGTTAATCAAGTCCTGGAAGCACAGAGAGTCCCATACAGGATAAACCCAAGGAGAAACACGCCAAGACACATATTAATCAAACTGTCAAAAATTAAATATAAGGAAAACATATTAAAGGCAGCAAGGGAAAAACAACAAATAACACACAAGGGAATCCCCATAAGGTTAACATCTGATCTTTCAGCAGAAACTCTGCAAGCCAAAAGGGAGTGGCAGGATATACTTAAAGTGATCAAGGAGAAAAACCTACAGCCAAGATTACTCTACCCAGCAAGGATCTCATTCAGATTCGATGGAGAAATTAAAACCTTTACAGACAAGCAAAAGCTGAGAGAGTTCAGCACCATCAAACCAGCTTTACAACAAATGCTAAAGGAACTTCTCTAGGCAAGAAATACAAGAGAAGGAAAACACCTACAATAAAAAACCCAAAACATTTAAGAAAATGGGAATAGGAACATACATATCGATAATTACCTTGAATGTAAATGGATTAAATGCTCCCACCAAAAGACACAGGCTGGCTGAATGGATACAGAAACAAGACCCATATATATGGTGTCTACAAGAGACCCACTTCAGACCTAGAGACACATACAGACTGAAAGTGAGGGGATGGAAAAAGATATTCCATGCAAATGGAAATCAAAAGAAAGCTGGAGTAGCAATTCTCATATCAGACAAAATAGACTTTAAAATAAAGACTATTACAAGAGACAAAGAAGGACACTATATAATGATCAAGGGATCGATCCAAGAGGAAGGTATAACAATTGTAAATATTTATGCACCCAACATAGGAGCACCTCAATACATAAGGCAAATACTAACAGCCATAAAAGGGGAAATCGACAGCAACACAATCATAGTAGGGGACTTTAACACCCCACTTTCACCAATGGACAGATCATCCAAAATGAAAATAAATAAGGAAACACAAGCTTTAAATGATACATTAAACAATATGGACTTAATTGATATTTATAGGATATTCCACCCCAAAACAACAGAATACACATTTTTCTCAAGTGCGCATGGAACATTCTCCAGGATAGATCATATCTTGGGTCACAAATCAAGCCATGGTAAATTTAAGAAAATGGAAATCGTATCAAGTATCTTTTCCGACCACAACGCTATGAGACTAGATATCAATTACAGGAAAAGATCTGTAAAAAATACAAACACATGGATGCTACACAATACATTACTTAATAACGAAGTGATTACTGAAGAAATCAAAGGGGAAATCAAAAAAAACCTAGAAACAAATGACAATGGAGATATGACGACCCAAAACCTATGGGACGCAGCAAAAGCAGTGTTAAGAGGGAAGTTTATAGCAATACAAGCCTACCTCAAGAAACAGGAAACATCTCGAATAAACAACCTAACCTTGCACCTAAAGCAATTAGAGAAAGAAGAACAAAAAAACCTCAAAGCCAGCATAAGGAAAGAAATTATAAAGATCAGGTCAGAAATAACTGAAAAAGAAATGAAGGAAACAATAGCAAAAATCAATGAAACTAAAAGCTGGTTCTTTGAGAAGATAAACAAAATTGATAAACCATTAGCCAGACTCATCAAGAGAAGAAGGGACAAGATTCAAATCAATAGAATTAGAAATGAAAAAGGAGAAGTAACCACGGACACTGCAGAAATAAAAAAGATCATGAGAGATAACTACAAGCAACCCTATGCCAATAAAATGGACAACCTGGAAGAAATGGACAGATTCGTAGAAATGCACAACCTGTCGAGACTGAACCAGGAAGAAATAGAAAATATGAACAGACCAATCACAAGCACTGAAATTGAAACTGTGATTAAAAACCTTCCAACAAACAAAAGCCCAGGACCAGATGTCTTCACAGGTGCATTCTATCAAACATTTAGAGAAGAGCTAACACCTATCCTTCTCAAACTCTTCCAAAATATTGCAGAGGGAGGAACACTCCCCAACTCATTCTATGAGGCCACCATCACCCTGATACCAAAACCAGACAAAGATGTCACAAAGAAAGAAAACTACAGGCCAATATCACTGATGAACATAGATGCAAAAATCCTCAACAAAATACTCGCAAACAGAATCCAACAGCACATTAAAAGGATCATACACCATGATCAAGTGGGGTTTATCCCAGGAATGCAAGGATTCTTCAATATATGCAAATCAATCAATGTGATACACCATATTAACAAATTGAAGGAGAAAAACCATATGATCATCTCAATAGATGCAGAGAAAGCTTTCGACAAAATTCAACACCCATTTATGATAAAAGCCCTGCAGAAAGTAGGCATAGAGGGAACTTTCCTCAACATAATAAAGGCCATATATGACAAACCCACAGCCAACATTGTCCTCAATGGTGAAAAACTGAAACCATTTCCACTAAGATCAGGAACAAGACAAGGTTGCCCACTCTCACCACTATTATTCAACATAGTTTTGGAAGTGTTATCCACAGCAATCAGAGAAGACAAAGAAATAAAAGGAATCCAAATCGGAAAAGAAGAAGTAAAGCTGTCACTGTTTGCAGATGACATGATACTATACATAGAGAATCCTAAAGATGCTACCAGAAAAATACTAGAGCTAATCAATGAATTTGGTAAAGTAGCAGGATACAAAATTAATGCACAGAAATCTCTTGCATTTCTATACACTAATGACGAAAAATCTGAAAGTGAAATTAAGGAAACACACCCGTTTACCATTGCAACAAAAAGAATAAAATATTTAGGAATAAACCTACCTAAGGAGAC
Source organism: Balaenoptera ricei (assembly GCF_028023285.1). Lineage (NCBI taxonomy): Eukaryota > Metazoa > Chordata > Mammalia > Artiodactyla > Balaenopteridae > Balaenoptera > Balaenoptera ricei. The sequence continues at coordinate 76,123,915 of NC_082660.1, forward strand.
AAAAGACCTGTAGGCAGAAAATTATAAGACACTGATGAAAGAAATTAAAGATGATACAAATAGATGGAGAGATATACCATGTTCTTGGATTGGAAGAATCAACATTGTGAAAATGACTCTACTACCCAAAGCAATCTACAGATTCAATGCAATCCCTATCAAACTACCACTGGCATTTTTCACAGAACTAGAACAAACAATTTCACAATTTGTATCGAAACACAAAAGACCCCGAATAGCCAAAGCAATCTTGAGAACGAAAAATGGAGCTGGGGGAATCAGGCTCCCTGAGTTCCAACTATATTACAAAGCTACAGTAATCAAGACAGTTTGGTACTGGCACAAAAACAGAAATATAGATCAATGGAACAGGATATAAAGCCCAGAGATAAACCCATGCACATATGGTCACCTTATCTTTGATAAAGGAGGCAAGCATATATAGTGAAGAAAAGACAGCCTCTTCAATAAGTGGTGCTGGGAAAATTGGACAGATACATGTAAAAGTATGAAATTAGAACACTCCCTGACACCATGCACAAAAATAAACTCAAAATGGATTAAAGACCTAAGTGTAAGGCCAGACACTATCAAACTCTTAGAGGAAAACATAGGCAGAACACTCTATGACATACATCACAGCAAGATTCTTTTTTACCCAGCTCCTAGAGAAATGGAAATAAGAACACAAATAAACAAATGGGACCTAATGAAACTTAAAAGCTTTTGCACAGCAAAGGAAACCATAAACAAGACCAAAAGACAACCATCAGAATGGGAGAAAGTATTTGCAAATGTAGCAACTGACAAAGGATTAATCTCCAAGATTTACAAGCAGCTCATGCAGCTCAATAACAAAAAAACGAACAACCCAATCCAAAAATGAGCAGAAGACTTAAACAGACATTTCTCCAAAGAAGATATACAGATTGCCAACAGACACATGAAAGAATGCTCAACATCATTAATCATTAGAGAAATGCAAATCAAAACTACAATGAGGTATCATCTCACACCGGTCAGAATGGCCATCATCAAAAAATCTAGAAACAATAAATGCTGGAGAGGGTGTGGAGGAAAGGGAACACTCTTGCACTGTTGGTGGGAATGTAAATTGATACAGCCACTATGGAGAACAGTATGGAGGTTCCTTAAAAAACTACAAATAGAACTACCATACGACCCAGCAATCCCACTACTGGGCATATACCCTGAGAACACCATAGGTCAAAAAGAGTCATGTACCAAAATGTTCATTGCAGCTCTATTTACAATAGCCAGGACATGGAAGCAACCAAAGTGCCCATCATCGGATGAATGGATAAAGAAAGTGTGGCACATATATACAATGGAATATTACTCAGCCATAAAAAGAAATGAAATGGAGGTATTTGTAATGAGGTGGATGGAGTTAGAGTCTGTCATACAGAGTGAAGTAAGTCAGAGAGAGAAAAACAAATACAGTATGCTAACACATATATACGGAATCTAAGGGAAAAAAAAAAAAGGCCATGAAGGACCTAGTGGCAAGACGGGAATAAAGACACAGACCTACTAGAGAATGGACTTGAGGATATGGGGAGGGGGTGGGGTGAGATGTGACAGGGTAAGAGAGTGTCATGGACATATATACACTACCAAATGTAAAATAGATAGCTAGTGGGAAGCAGCCGCATAGCACAGGGAGATCAGCTCAGTGCTTTGTGACCACCTAGAGGGGTGGGATGGGGAGGGTGGGAGGGAGGGAGATGCAAGAGGGAAGAGAAATGGGAACATATTGTATATGTAGAACTGATTAACTTTGTTATAAAGCAGAAGCTAACACACCATTGTAAGGCAATTATACTTCAATAAAGATGTTTAAAAAAAAAAGATTTATTGTTTATTTTTTTATTTTTTATTTTTGGCTGCGTCAGATCTTAGTTGCAGTACGTGGGATCTTCATTGAGGCTTCTATCTAATTGTGGCGTGCAGGTTTTCCCTTTTCTAGTTGTGGTGCACAGGTTCCAGAGCACATGGGCTCTGTAGTTTGTGGAAATGCAGGCTCTCTAGTTGAGGTGCACGAGCTCAGTAGTTGTGGCGCATTGACTCTAGTTGCCCCATGGCATGTGGGATCTTAGTTCCCTGACCAGGGATCGAACCCGAGTCCCCTGCATTGTAAGGTGGATTCTTTATCACTGGACCACCAGGGAAGTCCAAGAAATTTCTCATTTTTAAAAGGTAACTTTACTATTTAGGCTTAGGCATTACTTAAGTAAAAGTCCTAGGCAACAAGAATTAAAATAAAGCTAAGGAAACAGGTACTTTATATTCCTTCAAATACTAATTAAGGAAAACTCAATAACAAATCTTATATCATAATTTGCAGTTCACAACATATTCCTCCTTCATGACTCATCTCAGTCCTCACAGCAGCCTTCCAAGATAAGTATTATTATAATCTTTATTTACAAAACAGGTAAATGAGATCCAGAGACACAAAGGCACAACAGCTAGTAAGCAACATAGCTGCAACTCCGTGACAAGTCTTCTGACTGCAAATCCTGTCCATTTCCCTCTTTACTGCATTATGTGTGCACAGATGGTTGTTTAGGTTAAAGTGTTATTAGTAACGTTCATATGGAAAAGAAACCAGTGGAGGAAATCTGCAAGAAAAATCAGCAGACTTTTGAACAAATTCTATTTTATGAAGTCAAATGTGGCTTCACTGGATAATCTTGAAAGTTGCTTGGCTGCATAGAGCAGGCTTTAGGCAAGATCATAAAGTGTTCCCCCATCACCAAAAAAAAATAGAAATTAAAAATCAACAACCCTGAACTTAAGGTCTTCTTTTGCTTTCCTAGAAAAGATGAAGCTAAATTACAAGACAATTTAACAATATTCCCTACATAGTGATATGTATTTAAACAAATGGTTCTATGGCATACTCCTAAAACTCTACCTTTGGTTGATTTTTCTTTGTAGCATTAAACTTGAGACTATCATTATCTTATTAGAAAGTTTGTGCTGAACTGTGTATTTATGCAGTGTAGGATCTACATACCCTTAGTTTGCAGATCTCTCTATCTTTCTCCATTCTTAAGTTTTTTACCATCTCCATGTAATGGTTGCCAATCTCATCCACTTTAGCCTGCAGCATCGGGCCTGTGCAAGTCTCTGAAAGCTACACAAGACAAAATAAATTTCTGTAGTTAGACTGTTATGAAGGAAATACATATTATATTACAAGACATTAATAGATGAAAACCACTTGATTAAACAAGACATTGAAATAATGAGAGTGATTTTTAGGAACTGCATTACACAGCTCAAATGGCAGTGAGTTAAGACCTAACTGCATGTGAGATCATCAGAAAGCAGTCTACATATTTTCTCGAGATGAAGTGGATATATATATATATATATATATATATATATATATATATATATATATCCAATGCTAGGATTACAACCATATAACTAAGGCAATAACATATATTTAAAATAAAATTTGAATACCTGCACTCTAAGATTTTTATTCTCTTGCTCTAAATTACGCTTACAGTATTCCAGTTCTTTTAGTTTATATTCTACGTCTGATAGTGTATGCCGAAGAGAAAGATTGTTTTCTTCCAATGCTTGGCATTTTGAGGTTGAGTCTTCAAGTCGTTGCTGTAAAGAAGACACAGTAAATAAGACAAATGGATTCTACTTTTGGAGAGAGTGCTTTTAGTTGATTAATTCAATGAAACAAAGCAAATATTGATATTTTTCCATGCCCAGTTTTCTTATATATTTAACCTTAAAAGGCAAGTTAAATCAGCTATGAAAGACATTACCCTCACTTGCCTATCTTGAGTGAGAAGGAATCAAGATTAGATGAATGTTCAATGTACCAATCTAGCAATCTGACTCTTGCTGCTTTTTGACAATACCGTAACCTGCCTTCTAGTAGGCACCAAAATGACCATATGCCTGATTATGTGACAAATGAAAACCCAGCCAAAATTTGGGACTGTCATGGGAGTGAATTTTAGGAATGGACAGGCCTCAGAGGCTCATTACGATTTCCTAAGAATCTTCTCTGCTCAGGTATATGGAGAAATCTTCTAGAGTTCATTCATTCAGTTATTCATTGCACAAACATGTGTTAAGATCTACAAAAACTTTTTTATTGACACATTAGTAGATTAAATGAACGAGTGAACTTAGATTTTCAATATTTATACAATTTTTGTCACCCAACAAAACAGATAATTGTGGATTGTATATACTTTCTATCTAAAATACTTGGGGTTATCTATTTTTCTGAGAGGGCTTCAGTAATTGGAAATACCCAAAGCCACTCAATTCCCATATGAACAAATTGTTCTATCATATTTTAATTGTCTGGATTATATCTCATAACTCCAATGTGCTAGTAATTGTGCATATGAAAAACTATCAAATTTATTATCAAAGAAAATGTCAACTTACCTGCTGCTGGCGATTATTTGCTCTCACTGATGCTAAGAGTTCTTCATACTCTTTTATTTGAGTTTCTTTGAATGCCAAGTCTTTCTCAAATCTTATCTTGTCATTTTCCAGTGACTAGAAGCAAAATTATTTATGACTCAGAATTACAGAAACCTGTCAACAGTTATGTAATACAAAGACCTGTTTACATTGGAAGGTTTAAATAAGCATTTGTTTCATTTGTAGTTGTTTAATAAAACAGAATTCTTAAAAGTTAATCAAACTATGGGATACAAAGGATTGAAAATTTAAAAACCCACATCGATGGACATTTTGATGAATTGACTAATTGTAAGTACAATGAAGCAGAACCTTTTGAATTATTTTAATGTTTTTCTTCAATCTACAAAGACCCTTGTTAATCCCAGCAGGTGGTGAATTTTCAAATTAAGAGCCTAAATGTGTTCATCAGAACCCAGAAACAAGAAAACCCACTCCAAAGTCCTCAAGGAGTTATTCATTGTATGGAACGTATTCTGAATGTATCTAGCTGATGTCATGAAGAACACCAATTAGAATAGAAAATAGAAAATGTTAAGTTCTTGGAGAAAGAAGTTTTCAAGTATTCAAAGAAATTCAAAATATGCTTTATTATTACAGAAAAGGGGAAATTCTGAATCAGAGTCAGATTATTCTAATTTTACAAACTACTCCCTGGCTTTAAGCATTAAATTACCTTAGCAGTAAACTAAGTAATAAGTGTGCACCCAACTTTCTTTCATTTTCACATTGGATAACTCTTAACTCCTCTCTCCCAACCCCAATTAACTGTTTCAAGAAAATAACTATATCTGGGTGAGCACAATGTTGTTGTGTTGTATTAAATTTTGAAAAGGTATACTGAATGCTTTGATTTCTATGTTATGAAGCTAGGAACTAGAAAAGATTTGGAAAGAAAAATCAAAATAAATGTTACTGTCAAGTCATTCTGAAGATGTCCAAGCTCCTCCCGTATGTTGCTGAATGTGGACAGCACTAGCCGGAGTGATTTATCAGACATACCCCTCATCTGGAGGAAGAAAATGATTGATGGTTTATTTTTACTAGCATTTAAAAATAGGCAGTATAAGTAATAATAATCTTATTTTTCTATTCCTACAAGCAAACTTATTAACAGTTTCATTTTTGATATGACAATATTAGAATAGTGATGCAAAGCATTTGGTCAATAACATGCATTAGTAATCCAAGCAATATCCCTGAAGAGATCATAGCTATGCTATTAAAACAAGGGTCTCTTATTTTTTCCATGATAAATATCATCTTTCTCACGACAGAAATGTATCAGCAAATTCTCAAATTTACTTTTCTTCTCTATTTAAAGATTAGAAAAGATGAGATAGTCAACCTTCAAGTAATAAATTGCATCTCTGTAAGTGTGCATGGATTTTGCCTGAGTTGAGAAGAATCTAATACAAATTAAGTTTAACCTTGAAGTATAGAAATATCTCAAATTTTAAAGAGGGAGAAAAACCCTTTAACTAGATTAAACTCATTTCTTCAAAGAAAAATGGTTTTAAAAACAGGCAACTTCTGTTTCTGAAAAGATGGAGCAGAAATACTTTTCTCTATTTTTCCTGCTAAGTCTAACTAAAAACCCTGCACTTTATGTATAAAACAAACATAAAAAGACTCTGAAAGTTAAAAAAAAAAGAATAAAGTCTGGTTGAGAACATTGGGAGCTAAGGAATAATACAGAAGTGATTTCCTGGGTTTTCTTTTTGCTTCATATATGAGTGGTATTGGGGAAACCTGTGGATACAGACAACAAAAGTCCCTAGAAAAGCCTGCTCTCTCTACCCAAAGTACCATGAAAAGGGCAGCCTAGGAAGGCAGATAGCATTTAGATAATAACCAGTCTACTCCAGCCAAACACCACAGAAAAAAATCTGCAACTTTATTCTACACCCACCCAAACCATCAAAAGCCAAGAAGGGAACGTAGACTCTCTCTCTCAACCTCCCTGCTTAGGTGATGTCAGAGAATTCTTAGTGAAGTGTCAAGACTTTCATCATTGCCCAACAGAAATGAGGCCATTCACCTTGCAGTGTCAGTAGAGGCCAACAAGGGAACAGTAACACAACACACCTCCCCATCCAAACCAGGGTATTTTCAGTGGGAGCCTAGTAGAGAACCACACTTCCTATACCTGCCAAGGAAGAATAAAGAGCTACTCCCCCAACCTGTGTCAACAGAGGCAGAGTGGGGAACCTGGACTTCCACCCCCACCTGGCAGTAACAGGTCATGCCCCTACTTCCCCTGTTGCTCAGTATCTGAGGAGGCCTGCTAAAACAGAAGATGTGAATAAGATCCAAAGTCAGAACATAATACCCAAAATGTCCAGGTTTCAATTTAAAAAAATCACTTATTCTAAGAACCAGGAAATCTCAACTTGATAAGAAAAAAGGGTTAATACATGCCAACATCAAGATATCAGAAAAGTTAGAATTATCTGAAAAGGATTTTAAAGCAGCCATCTTAAAAATGTTTCAAAGTGACCTAAATGTCCATCAACAGAGGAATGGATAAAGAAGATGTGGCACATATATACAATGGAATATTACTCAGCCATAAAAAGGAACAAAATAGTGCCATTTGCAGAGACGTGGATGGATCTAGAAACAGTCATACAGAGTGAAGTAAGTCAGAAAGAGAAAAACAAATATCACATAATATCACTTATATGTGGAATCTAGAAAAATGGCAGAGAAGAACTTATTTGCAAAGCAGAAATAGAGTCACAGATGTAGAGAACAAACTTATGGTTACCAAGAGGGGAAGGGAGGGGTGGGATGAACTGAGAGATTGGGACTGACATAAATACACTAGTATGTGTGAAATAGATAACGAATGAGAACCTACTGTGTAGCACAGGGAACTCTACTCAGTGCTCTGTGGTGACCTAAATGGGAAGGAAATCTAAAAAAGAAGGGATATATGTGTATGTAAGACTGATTCACTTTGCTGTACAGCAAGAAACTAACACAACATTGTAAAGCAACAATACTCTAATAAAAATTAATTTAAAAAACACACCAAATTAAAAACAGTTTCAACAAGAAATTACAAAGATTTAAAACAAATAAAAAATAGAAAGTCTCAGCAACAAAACAGAAAATCTCAGAAAACAAACAGAATCTATAAAGAGTAACTAAATGAAAATTTTAGAACTGAAAACTCAATAACTAAATAACAAAAACAAAAACAAAAACCTCAGTGGATGGACTCAAAAGCAGAATGGAAAGCATAGAGCAAAGAATCAGTGAACTTGAAGACAGAACAATAGAAAATACTCAGTTCTGAACATCAGAGAAAAAATAGATTGGAAGAAAATTGAACAGAGCCTCAGTGTCCAATGGGAGTATGACATATATCTAACATTCATGTCATCAGAATCCTAGAAGGAAAAAAGAAAGAGGGGGGAGCTGGAAAAGTATATGAAGAAATAATAGCTGAAAACTTCCCCAAATTAGCAAAAAAAAAAAAAAACATAGACAGATTTAAGAAGTTGAGCAAACCCTAAAAAGGATAGACCCAAAGAAATCCATGCCTGGACATATAAGGCAAACTTCTTAAAACTGAAGATAAATTTAAAATCTTAAAAGCAGCAAGAGAAACCTTAACTATTGGGAATAACATTTCAAATGACAACCGATTTCTCATGAAAAATCATAGAGGCCAGAAGGAAGTGGCATACATTTTTAAAGTGATGAAAGAAAAGAATTGTCAACTACAAATTCTGTATGCAATGAAAACAACCTTTAGGAATGAAGGGGAAATCACATTTTCAGAAGAAAAGAAAAAGAATTTTTCACTAGCAGACCTACCCTTAAAAAAATGGCTGAAGGAAGTTCTCTGAAGAAAAAGAAAATAATAAAAGAAGGAATTTGGAATATCAAGAAGGAAGAAGTAACACAGTAAGCAAAACTATAGGTAAACACAGTGGGCTTTCCTTCTCCTTTTGCATTTTCTAAATTATATTTGAAGATTGAAGCAAAAAATATATATATATATATATATAACACTGTCTGATGTGGCTCTCAATGTCTGTAGAGAAAATATTTTAAAAATTATAAATGTGGAGGTTAAAGAAAGATAAACGAAGCAAAATTTTCTGAAGTTCACTGAAACTGATGAAATGTTGACACCGATACACGGGGATAAGTTATGGATATATAATGTAATACTTAGAGCAACCCCTAAAAAAGCTATACTATGAGATACACTCAAAAGCACTAGAGGTAAATCAAAATGAATTCTAAAACATATTCAAGTAATCCACATGAAAGCAAGACAAAGAAAACAGAGAAACAAAAAACAGAACAAACAGAAAACACAATGGCGGATCTAGCCCTAACATATCAATAATTACAACTTGGTCTAAATACACCAGTTAAAAGACAGATTGACAGAGTGATAAGAAAAAACATGACCTCACTATGTGTTTTCTATAAGAAATTCATTTCAAAGATAATGAAAATTAAAATATACATAATGAAATTTAAAAGTTGGGAAAAAAGATATACCATGCAAACATTAATCAAAAGAAAGGAGTGCTATTTATATTAGATAAAAATGACTTCAGAGCAAAGAAAATTACCAGGGACACAGAGGGACATTACATAATAAGAGTCAGTCCACCAAGAAGACATAGCAATCCTAAATGTTTGTGCACCAGACAACAGAGCTACAAACTGTATCAAACAAAAACTGATAGAACTGAAAGGAGAAATAGACAAACCCACAGATATAACTGAACACTTTTATACCCCTCTCTCAGCAACTGATCGTACTGCTTAGCAGAAAATGAGCAAGAATACATAATACAATAATTCAACAATACCATCAACCAAAGGATCTAATCAGCATTTATAGAATACTTCATCCAAAAACAGATGCACATTCCTTTCATATTCCCATGGAACATATACCAAAATAGAACATATCCTTGACTATAAAACTTAACCATTTCAAAAACATTGATCTCATACAGAGTATATTTTCTGCCCACAGTGGAATCAAACTAGAAATGAATAACAGAAAGACAATAGGAAAATCTCTAAACACTTGGAAAGTAAACAATACACTTCTAAATAATCCACCAGTCAAAGCAGAAGTCTACAGGGAGATAAAAAATATATAAAACTGAAAGAAAATGAAAATACATATCATAACTTGTGGACACAACTAAAGCCATGCTGAGAGGATATTTACAGCACTAAATGCTTACATTAGAAAATAGAAAAGGTGTGAAATCAATAATCTAACTTTCTATATCAAGAAACTAGACAAAGAAGAGCAAAATAAACCAAAAGCAAGCAAAGGAAGGAAATAATACAGACGAGAAAAAAAATCAATGGAAGTGTAAACAGGAAAACAATAGAGATCAATAAAACTAAAATATAGTTCTTTGAAAAAAATCAATAAGATTGATAAACCTCCAACAAGACTGACAACAAAAAAGGAAAGAAGACACAAATCACTAGTGTCAGGAGTTAAATAGGGAAGAGTAATACAGACCCCACAGACATCAAAAGGATAATAAGGGAATACTGTGAATAATTATGCACATATAAATTTGACAATTTAGTTAAAATTGACTACTTTCTTGAAAAACACAGGTTACCACAATTCACCCAATATGAAACAGATCATTTGACTAGACCTGTAACTACTAAGGAATTGAATTTAGAATTTTTTTAAACTCTTGAAAAATATATATCCATGCCCAGATATTTTCACTGAAGGATTATACCAAATGTTTAAAGAAGAGTTAACACCATGTCTATACAGTTTCTTCCAGAAAACAGAAAAGGAAGAGACATTTACTAATTCATTTCATGAAGCTAGATTATCCTGACACCAAAATGAAAGCAAATACAAGAAAACTACAGACTAATGTTTCTCAGGAACTTAGATGCAAACATTCTCAGAGTTTTTTGAGGAAATAGGCCTTGAATGCACTTTGGATGGACATCCTGCCACCAGAAATAATACCAAGGATGTATCCAAGATTCAGGTTCTGCAGAGCATATGTGTTCCCCATACCACTATCTCTTTATAATACAGACTGTGTGCCACTAAAAATATTTCATTTAAGTTTCACAGATAAGATGTTAGGTCCAATATCTGGATGATCAACAAAGATTTGAGACCATATATCAAACTTAGAAATTTGCCTCACTAGACAAAACTAGATTATCTTTAGAATCCTTTCTTGCAAACACATGCACTCTTCATTTTAGCCTTATTTCTTTAGCACCTATCTTGATCCGTCTTGGTCTGTCTCTCCCTTCAATGTAGGGGAATTTACTATTGCAGTGGTCTCTAGCATTCCACAATTCAGGAAAATCAAGTCATTGGCCTTTCCATTTGCCAGGGGTAGGGTAGGAAGGTATAGAAAGTAGAATGGAGAAGAGGAGGGCAAATCCTATATGTTAGAGTCAGGTTGTGCTATGGCAGTGAGGAGAGAATAAGGGCATTCCACAGCTCGGAATATTTCTGTAATGATTTCCTGAATGCTAGTCATTCAATACTAGTGTTTGATAGTCTGACCAAACTATAAAGCAACCCTTGTTTAATCAAAATGTAATCAACTCGAAAAGGAGAGAAGATGGCGGAAGAGTAAGACGCGGAGATCAACTTCCTTCTCACAGATACAGTAGAAATACATCTACACGTGGAACTGCTCCTACAGAACGCCCACTGAATGCTGGCAGAAAACGTAAGACCTCCCAAAAGGCAAGAAACTCCCCCCATACTTGGGTAGGGCAAAAGAAAAAAGAAAAAAGAAATAACAGAGACAAAAGAATAGGGACGGGACCTGCACCAGTGGGAGGGAGCCGTGAAGGAGGAAAGGTTTCCACGCACTAGGAAGCCCCTTCGCGGGCAGAGACTGCGGGTGGCAGAGGGGGGAAGCTTCGGAGCCACGGAGGAGAGCGCAGCCACAGGGGGGCGGAGGGCAAAGCGGAGAGACTCCCGCACAGAGGCTGGGCACCAAGCAGCACTCACCAGCCCGAGAGGCTTCTCTGCTCACCTACCAGGGTGGGCGGGGCTGGGAGCTGAGGCTCGGGCTTCTGTCGGATAGCAGGGAGAGGACTGGGGTTAGCGGCATGAACACAGCCTGAAGGGGTTAGTGCACCACAGCTAGCCGGGAGGGAGTCTGGGAAAAAGTCTGTAGCTGCCGAAGAGGCAAGAGACTTTTTCTTGCCTCTTTGTTTCCTGGTGTGTGAGGAGAGGGGATTCAGAGCGCCACCTAAATGAACTCCAGAGACGGGTGCGAGCCGTGACTATCAGCGCGGATCCCACAGCAACAGGGGCGCAGAGGAAAAAATGGAGAGATTCCCGCACAGAGGCTCGGCGCCGAGCAGCACTCAGCAGCCGGAGAGGCTTGTCTGCTCACCCGCCGGGGTGGGTGGGGCTGGGAGCTGAGGCTCGGGCTTCGGTCGGATTGCAGGGAGAGGACTGGGGTTGGCGGCATGAACACAGCCTGAAGGGGTTAGCGCACCACAGCTGGCTGGGAGGGAGACCGGGAAAAAGTCTGCAGCTGCCGAAGAGGCAAGAGACTTTTTCTTGCCTCTTTGTTTCGCGGCGCGCAAAGAGAGGGGATTCACAGTGCCGCCTAAACGAACTCCAGAGACAGGCGCGAGCCGCGGCAGTCAGCACGGGCCCCAGAGATGGGCGTGAGACGCTAAGGCTGCTGCTGCCGCCACCAAAAAGCCTATGTGCGAGCACAGGTCACTCTCCACACCGCCGCTCCTGGGAGCTGGTGCAGCCCACCACTGCCAGGGTCCCGTGATCCAGGGACACCTTCCCCAGAAGAATGCACGGTACACCTCAGGCTGGTGCAACGTCACGCTGGCCTCTGCCACCGCAGGATAGCCCCGCCTCCTCTGTACCCCTCCCTCCCCCCGGCCTGAGTGAGCCAGAGCCACCGAAGCAGCTGCTCCTTTAACCCCGTTCTGTCTGGGTGGGGAACAGACGCCCTCAGGTGACCTACACGCAGAGGCGGGTCCAAATCCAAAGCTGAACCCTGGGAGCTGTGCGAACAAAGAAGAGAAAGGGAAATCTCTCCCAGCAGCCTCAGAAGCAGCGGATTAAAACTCCACAAACAACTTGATGTGCCTGCATCTGTTGAATACCTGAATAGACAACGAATCATCCCAAATTCAGGAGGTGGACTTTGGGAGCAGGATATATTAATTTTTCCCCTTTTCCTTTTTTTGTGAGTGTATATGTATATGCTTCTGGGTGAGATTTTGTCTGTATAGCTTTGCTTTATAATAGCTTTATTTTACTTCACTATATTATATCCTCTTTCTTTCTTTCTATTTTTTCTCCCTTTTACTCTGAGACGTGAGGATGAAAGGCTCTTGGTGCTCCAGCCAGGCATCAGGGCCATGCCTCTGAGGTGGGAGAGACAACTTCAGGAAACTGGTCCACAAGAGACCTCCCAGCTCCACATAATACCAAACGGTGAAAATCTCTCAGAGAGCTCCATCTCAACATCAAGACCCAGCTTCACTCAACGACCAGCAAGCTACAGTGCTGGACACTCTATGCCAAACAACTAGCAAGACAGGAACACAGCCCCATCCATTAGCAGAGAGGCTGCCTAAAATCATAATAAGGCCAGAGACACCCCAAAATACACCACCAGACGTGGACGTGCCCACCAGAAAGACAAGATCCAGCCTCATCCACCAGAGCTCAGGCACTAGTTCCCTCCACCAGGAAGCCTACACAACCCACTGAACCAACCTTAGCCACTGGGGACAGATACCAAAAACAATGGGAAATACGAACCTGCAGCCTGTGAAAAGGAGACCCCAAACACAGTAAATTAAGCAAAATGAGAAGACAGAAAAACACACAGAAGATGAAAGAGCAGGGTCGAAACAAACCAGACCTAACAAATGAAGAGGAAATAGGTAGTCTACCTGAAAAAGAATTCAGAATAATGATAGTAAGGATGATCCAAATTCTTGGAAATAGAATAGAAAAAATGCAAGAAACATTTAACAAGGACATAGAAGAACTAAAGAGGAACCAAGCAACGATGAAAAACACAATAAATGAAATTAAAAATACTCTAGATGGGATCAATAGCAGAATAACTGAGGCAGAAGAAAGGATAAGTGACCTGGAAGATAAAATGGTGGAAATAACTACTGCAGAGCAGGATAAAGGAAAAAGAATGAAAAGAACTGAGGACAGTCTCAGAGACCTCTGGGACAACATTAAACGCACCAACATTCGAATTATAGGGGTCCCAGAAGAAGAAGAGAAAAAGAAAGGGACTGAGAAAATATTTGAAGAGATTATAGTTGAAAACTTCCCTAATATGGGGAAGGAAATAGTTAATCAAGTCCTGGAAGCACAGAGAGTCCCATACAGGATAAACCCAAGGAGAAACACGCCAAGACACATATTAATCAAACTGTCAAAAATTAAATATAAAGAAAACATATTAAAAGCAGCAAGGGAAAAACAACAAATAACACACAAGGGAATCCCCATAAGGTTAACATCTGATCTTTCAGCAGAAACTCTGCAAGCCAGAAGGGAGTGGCAGGATATACTTAAAGTGATCAAGGAGAAAAACCTACAGCCAAGATTACTCTACCCAGCAAGGATCTCATTCAGATGTGATGGAGAAATTAAAACCTTTACAGACAAGCAAAAGCTGAGAGAGTTCAGCACCATCAAACCAGCTTTACAACAAATGCTAAAGGAACTTCCCTAGGCATGAAACACAAGAGAAGGAAAACACCTACAATAACAAACCCAAAACATTTAAGAAAATGGGAATAGGAACATACATATCGATAATTACCTTGAATGTAAATGGATTAAATGCTCCCACCAAAAGACACAGACTGGCTGAATGGATACAAAAACAAGACCCATATATATGCTGTCTACACGAGACCCACTTCAGACCTAGAGACACATACAGACTGAAACTGAGGGGATGGAAAAAGATATTCCATGCAAATGGAAATCAAAAGAAAGCTGGAGTAGCAATTCTCATCTCAGACAAAATAGACTTTAAAATAAAGACTATTACAAGAGACAAAGAAGGACACTATATAATGATCAAGGGATCGATCCAAGAGGAAGATATAACAATTTTAAATATTTATGCACCCAACATAGGAGCACCTCAATATATAAGGCAAATACTAACAGCCATAAAAGGGGAAATTGACAGCAACACAATCATAGTAGGGGACTTTAACACCCCACTTTCACCAATGGACAGATCATCCAAAATGAAAATAAATAAGGAAACACAAGCTTTAAATGATACATTAAACAAGATGGACTTTATTGATATTTATAGGACATCCCACCCAAAAACAACAGAATACACATTTTTCTCAAGTGCTCATGGAACATTCTCCACGATAGATCATATCTTGGGTCACAAATCAAGCCTTGGTAAATTTAAGAAAATGGAAATCGTATCAAGTATCTTTTCCGACCACAACGCTATGAGACTAGATATCAATTACAGGAAAATATCTGTAAAAAATACAAACACTTGGAGGCTACACAACACACTACTTAATAACGAAGTGATCACTGAAGAAATCAAAGGGGAAATCAAAAAATATCTAGAAACAAATGACTATGGAGACACGATGACCCAAAACCTATGGGACCCAGCAAAAGCAGTGCTAAGAGGGAAGTTTATAGCAATACAAGCCTACCTCAAAAAACAGGAAACATCTCGAATAAACAACCTAACCTTGCACCTAAAGCAATTAGAGAAAGAAGAACAAAAATACCCCAAAGCTAGCAGAAGGAAAGAAATCATAAAGATCAGGTCAGATATAAATGAAAAAGCAATGAAGGAAACAGTAGCAAAAATCAATGAAACTAAAAGCTGGTTCTTTGAGAAGATAAACAAAATTGATAAACCATTAGCCAGACTCATCAAGAGAAAAAGGGAGAAGATTCAAATCAATAGAATTAGAAATGAAAAAGGAGAAGTAACCACGGACACTGCAGAAATACAAAAGATCATGAGAGATGACTACAAGCAACTCTATGCCAATATAATGGACAACCTGGAAGAAATGGACAGATTCGTAGAAATGCACAATCTGTCGAGACTGAACCAGGAAGAAATAGAAAATATGAACAGACCAATCACAAGCACTGAAATTGAAACTGTGATTAAAAACCTTCCAACAAACAAAAGCCAAGACCAGATGGCTTCACAGGTGCATTCTATCAAACATTTAGAGAAGAGCTAACACCTATCCTTCTCAAACTCTTCCAAAATATTGCAGAGGGAGGAACACTCCCAAACTCATTCTACGAGGCCACCATCACCCTGATACCAAAACCAGACAAAGATGTCACAAAGAAAGAAAACTACAGGCCAATATCACTGATGAACATAGATGCAAAAATCCTCAACAAAATAACTAGCAAACAGAATCCAACAGCACATTAAAAGGATCATACACCATGATCAAGTGGGGTTTATCCCAGGAATGCAAGGATTCTTCAATATACGCAAATCAATCAATGTGATACACCATATTAACAAATTGAAGGAGAAGAACCATATGATCATCTCAATAGATGCAGAGAAAGCTTTCGACAAAATTCAACACCCATTTATGATAAAAGCCCTGCAGAAAGTAGGCATAGAGGGAACTTTCCTCAACATAATAAAGGCCATATATGACAAACCCACAGCCAACATTGTCCTCAATGGTGAAAAACTGAAACCATTTCCACTAAGATCAGGAACAAGACAAGGTTGCCCACTCTCACCACTATTATTCAACATAGTTTTGGAAGTGTTATCCACAGCAATCAGAGAAGACAAAGAAATAAAAGGAATCCAAATCGGAAAAGAAGAAGTAAAGCTGTCACTGTTTGCAGATGACATGATACTATACAGAGAATCCTAAAGATGCTACCAGAAAAATACTAGAGCTAATCAATGAATTTGGTAAAGTAGCAGGATACAAAATTAATGCACAGAAATCTCTTGCATTTCTATACACTAATGACGAAAAATCTGAAAGTGAAATTAAGGAAACACACCCGTTTACCATTGCAACAAAAAGAATAAAATATTTAGGAATAAACCTACCTAAGGAGAAAAAAGACCTGTAGGCAGAAAATTATAAGACACTGATGAAAGAAATTAAAGATGATACAAATAGATGGAGAGATATACCATGTTCTTGGATTGGAAGAATCAACATTGTGAAAATGACTCTACTACCCAAAGCAATCTACAGATTCAATGCAATCCCTATCAAACTACCACTGGCATTTTTCACAGAACTAGAACAAACAATTTCACAATTTGTATGGAAACACAAAAGACCCCGAATAGCCAAAGCAATCTTGAGAACGAAAAATGGAGCTGGGGGAATCAGGCTCCCTGAGTTCCGACTATATTACAAAGCTACAGTAATCAAGACAGTTTGGTACTGGCACAAAAACAGAAATATAGATCAATGGAACAGGATATAAAGCCCAGAGATAAACCCATGCACATATGGTCACCTTATCTTTGATAAAGGGGGCAAGCATATATAGTGGAGAAAAGACAGCCTCTTCAATAAGTGGTGCTGGGAAAATTGGACAGATACATGTAATAGTATGAAATTAGAACGCTCCCTGACACCATGCACAAAAATAAACTCAAAATGGATTAAAGACCTAAGTGTAAGGCCAGACACTATCAAACTCTTAGAGGAAAACATAGGCAGAACACTCTATGACATACATCACAGCAAGATTCTTTTTTACCCAGCTCCTAGAGAAATGGAAATAAGAACACAAATAAACAAATGGGACCTAATGAAACTTAAAAGCTTTTGCACAGCAAAGGAAACCATAAACAAGACCAAAAGACAACCATCAGAATGGGAGAAAATATTTGCAAATGTAGCAACTGACAAAGGATTAATCTCCAAGATTTACAAGCAGCTCATGCAGCTCAATAACAAAAAAACGAACAACCCAATCCAAAAATGAGCAGAAGACCTAAACAGACATTTCTATAAAGAAGATATACAGATTGCCAACAGACACATGAAAGAATGCTCAACATCATTAATCATTAGAGAAATGCAAATCAAAACTACAATGAGGTATCATCTCACACCGGTCAGAATGGCCATCATCAAAAAATCTAGAAACAATAAATGCTGGAGAGGGTGTGGAGGAAAGGGAACACTCTTGCACTGTTGGTGGGAATGTAAATTGATACAGCCACTATGGAGAACAGTATGGAGGTTCCTTAAAAAACTACAAATAGAACTACCATACGACCCAGCAATCCCACTACTGGGCATATACCCTGAGAAAACCATAGGTCAAAAAGAGTCATGTACCAAAATGTTCATTGCAGCTCTATTTACAATAGCCAGGACATGGAAGCAACCAAAGTGTCCATCATCGGATGAATGGATAAAGAAAGTGTGGCACATATATACAATGGAATATTACTCAGCCATAAAAAGAAATGAAATGGAGGTATTTGTAATGAGGTGGATGGAGTTAGAGTCTGTCATACAGAGTGAAGTAAGTCAGAGAGAGAAAAACAAATACAGTATGCTAACACATATATATGGAATCTAAGGGAAAAAAAAAAGGCCATGAAGAACCTAGTGGCAAGACGGGAATAAAGACACAGACCTACTAGAGAATGGACTTGAGGATATGGGGAGGGGGAGGGGTGAGATGTGACAGGGTAAGAGAGTGTCATGGACATATATACACTACCAAATGTAGAATAGATAGCCAGTGGGAAGCAACCGCATAGCACAGGGAGATCAGCTCAGTGCTTTGTGACCAGCTAGAGGGCTGGGATGGGGAGGGTGGGAGGGAGGGAGATGCAAGAGGGAAGAGATATGGGAACTTATGTATATGTATAACTGATTCACTTTGTTATAAAGCAGAAACTAACACACCATTGTAAAGCAATTATACTTCAATAAAGATGTTTAAAAAAAATGTAATCAACTCTTGTGAAATAGGAATTTTATTTGGGACTTTCTGTTCTTAATTAAAGTAAACATCCTAGGCTAGTGGTTTGTTAGTGTTGCCTTCTCAGTCACTCTTGACCCCATCTCACCTGCAGAATATAGCGAATTTGCTGTTTTGTAAATTCTGACAATCCTTTAGGAATCAACGATTCAATGTCTTCTGACTGTGAGAAAAGAGAGGCTTATCCTTCAACAGATACATGTTAGTGTTTTAATCAGAGGGTCAGCAGACTTTTGTAGAGAGGGACATATTTTTACGGACATCAGAAGATTATTTCACTTTCTGGGCAATAGTTGCCACACACTTTACTTCTAGCATTATCAGTTCTTACTTTTTAAAAAATTCATTATACTACATACACCATGGGAAGAACCTTGAATTTCCAGGAAGTTTAGGGGGAAGTTTGGGGCAATCAATCAGATGTCCCATTTCTATTTTTTAAAAAGAGCAACTTAAAAACAAAAGGGTGGTCACTTAAATCCCATTACCACTTTATTTCCATGTATTTTTTAACAACTGGAAGTTTAGTTGGGTGGTAGATATGACACTTTAAAGGCTGATTTTTTAAATAATGAAAATGTGAGGAAATAAAATAAAATTAAAGGTTTACTGCGAATTTGCATAGAGCTGTGGTGACTTTTGAAAGATTATGATGTTGCCACAGCAACATTAAGAAGCTTCAACAAATTTTAAGTGAGAATCTGAATTGAAGTCAGTACTTTGTAAAGGCAATTTAAGGCTTACTGAATTATTGTAACAAATGCAGTATGTCAATACATTGGAAATAAAGATGAAAATTAACACAAAAGAAGCCATTGTGATTGTTACTTTGAAATCAGTTCTTTCTCTATTTGATGACTTATTCCATTAAAAGTAACTATTACAAATATATATATACATAATATTTAGAATTCATACTTGAAAATATTTACTTCAATTTGCTGGCTATTTGGCATGGGACATACAAGGTTTCAAAATACATTAAAACTAAATTTGCTATTTAATTAGTTAACATAGATTTCAGTTTTGTAAAACAGAGAGTATGTAGTCAATGAACTTTTAAATGTTCTCATAGGCAAAGGCAAGTTAAATTATAAGGTGAAAGCTGATAAAACATTTTTTGTGTGAATGATTATTACTTTTACAATTATCACCTTTAAAGCCATTACAAAGATATAAATGGTTATATCATTTTAAAGGCAAAAGGATCAATATTTCTTTCACTAACCTGTGTTTCCAGTCTAATAAAAATACCAAACTAAAAACAATATTATTAATGCAAGTATCAGAATCTGCTTTGTTATCAACTATATTCGATTTTCAACTCTTTTTGCACTTACCTCATCTGTAGACTCAAAGTCTTGTTTGCTGCAAGAATGAAAAAAAAAAACAGACAACCTTAGGAAAATATATACATTGACATATATAAATGTTAGTCTTCTAAATATTTTACCTTACTTTTTGATATATAATATATCCAAATGAAATTTATAATCCTAATGAAAAATTTAAAGCTAACTAAAATGGCACTTGACAAAAATAAAGTTAATTTTCCTGGAATTAGCTAATCTATTAAAAATGAACAACATCCAAATAACAAACCAATATAATATGCAGAATTAGTACCATTCATTAACACCAGTTTATTTGTGACTAGATGTAGAAGTCCTCAGTTTGGCAAGAAATACTATCTGAGTGAACAAATAACAATAATAGTCATTTTCTATTTCCACCTCCTTTTTCTCCTTGTATTGCTCCCTTTCAATGCTTGATTGCAGCTTCTCCCTACAGTGTCTTTAAGTTATTCATACCCTTTTAGTCAAAACCAAAACTTGCAAGACTGAGTAATCTACATTAATCATTCAATCTACACTACAGTATGTATAGCAGTGACAAAGCTTAAAAGGATATTGGAATGTTTACACATAGGGACATAGCCTTAAGCAGCATGACCAAAATTCTAGTGGGATAATAGAATTTCCAGCATCAAAATGAAGGTTTGTCCATGAGGGTTGGAAGGCCCTTTGTGAAGCCATGTTACATAGGCAAATGCTGCAAGTGAATTGTTAGTGGTTATACCAATCCGGCACTGGCTCCTTTGGGGAATGGTGAAAGCTGGGAAGGATACAGTTCTAGTGTTACCAGTGGCAACAGATAGGCCTTTATTTTTGCCTACTTGTTCCCTCTGCACTTCATGGAAAAACTGGGCCCAAAATGCATACAGTGAACATACTTCTCAAACAAACAAACAAAAAACTGGACACGTTCTGACAGCAAGACAAAGTATTTTAAAGTAAGACTAAGGAAATCATAGATATAAGACTGCCATATTGTCAAGTACAACAGAAAAGTATTTTAGAGATATAAGCTAGTACGTTAGCTCCTACATTTACCTTCTAAGTAAGTGCTTATGAGTAATATATTGCTTACAGAGATAAGTGGGTCACTCACTGTGCGAAACCTCTTGCATGCATTTATAAAAATACACAAGCTAATGTGGAGAATGAGAACTGAAGATTTCATTTCCTGAGGCATGACTGCATATGTGCAATTGTCTGTATGTATGTATGTGGTATTTCCTGGGTTGCCCAAAATAGAAATTTTGGGGAGGCCCTAGCGAAAAGAAATGAAGTATCTTCTACTTTTTTAGTGCGTTACTAAAGTAACTGCATGCATATATTGGAAGCTAAAAGAAGTTAAAATATGACTCACAATGCAATTATAGTAGTCTTGCATTACTGTTAACTGGAATTATCACAGTATTAATAGACCTTTTATGTTTAAAATCCCAATTCCAATGCCAATCTAGTACACAAGTCCCTAGCCACTTACTTCTTTCTACAAATAAGAAAACAAGACAAAGAAACAAACAAGGAACAATCAACAGCACTTAATACTGGAATTTACAAATGTAACCAAAATGGTTTCATAAGACAACCTTTCTTAATTCTGACCCTCCAGTTTACTCATTGCTGAATTGCAATTTAGAAAGAGAAGAAAAGTGGAGACAAAGGGATGAGGGGGAGAGAGAGAGAGAGAGAGAGAGAGTGGAAACAAAGAGAGCAGAGGCGGGAGGCGGAAAGGCCAGTGTGGATTACATCTCCATTCAGTACAAGGTGATGGTGGCTAGAATTACAGTGGGCAGAAAAAAAAAAAAAGAGTGGCACTCACTATGTCATCTCACCTCCTAGGAAGGAAGGAATGTAATAAGGAAAAAACAAAAGAAGAAATAAAGGAGGGGAGGAATGAAGAGAAAGAAACTGACAACCTTCTGATAAACAAGAACTCTTAAACACCAAAATTTTATGAGACCCTCTCCACACTGGAGTGTTTACTAATGTGGATACACCAGCTTTCTATTTTCTTTTTAGTATTTTTAGCTACTCTAGAAATTAAACTCAATGTTTTGCGGCACTTAATTACACATTTAGGTCACCCTTATACATTTATCAAAGCCCTCAATGACAGGAAGCTATTTCAAAACCCCAGATTACATCTCTACCTGGATGATCATTATAAAACAATTTAACTTCCCTTGCTCAATTACTTTGTCTACTTCTAATTAGTATGAGACTAATACATTTGGAATATATTTCTCATTCTATAAACCTTTATTGAGTAGCGACTTTGTCAAGGCCATGTGCTCTGAACTGGATTTGGGCAATCCAAACACAAATATTATCTTGTCCTGTACGTGACACAAACATAAGTGATCTAAGGCAAAATTTGAGCAATGTAAAATTGGTCTAAGTCCTCCAACCTTTTCAAATTTCATGATTCAAAAATTGATAATTTCTTTAATGTGTCTGCAATATGTTAAATAATTTAGAGACACATATCTAGTTTGAAAGGTTAAGTGATTTGCCTAAGGTAAAAATGTTCTCCCATAGGTTCTAGTCCCAGATTTGCCACTTTTGTGGCCTTAGGTCAGTGGTTCTCATACTTTAGCATGTATCAGAATCCTCCAGAGGGCTTGCTGCTTGGCCTTACCCCAGAGTTTTTGATTCTACGGGTCTGTTTCCAAGTTCTCACATGATGCTCCTGCTGCTTGTAAGTACATGTCTTAAATAAAACATTTATTGCTTATAACAAATCTATGAAATAAGTATTATTATAATCCCTATTTTACAGATGAAGAAACTGAGGTACAGAGAGGTTAAACAGGTTGCCTGATATTACACATCTAGTATGTAACAAAAGCTGGGACATGAACCTAGGGTATGAATCCTGTATCTACAATCAGTGTACTTAAGAATATATGTCTCTATATGTTTTTGATTTTACCATGTGATACTTTAACAGAAATATTCACAAGACATGATTAATGCACAGAAGAGGAACACATAGACAAAACAGTATCTAGGGAAAGCTTTGCAGAAAAGCTGAGTCATGGCTTATAGGTATAAGAGTACTCAGAATGTTTGAATCCATCTCAAGCACTTAGCAGCTATGTGATCTTAATAACTTATTCTCTTTGGGTGTCCATTTGAAACTTTCTATGGCTACTGTGCAAATTAGATAATATTTAAAAAGCACTTAGCACAGTGTCTGGCACAATAGTGGACACTCAATAGATAATAGAGTACTCAGAATGAGGGGAAATATTTTAAGGTAGTGACATTATGCAAATAAATGAATGTGTGAAATAGTTGTTTGGATAAGGGGAGAGGATATTGATTAGTATAAAACACTGATGAAGGCCTAGCTGAAGATGGAAACCATGCGTTAATAATGACCCCAATTCAAATAAATGGCTGTGCTTTTCTCTAACTGTGCTCAACTGCATGGATGTAGCATAAAGAAGGCATTCATTCATTCATTCAACAAATATTTATTAAGCACCACACTAAATCAGTCACCACACTAGGCACCAAGGAAACCAGGGTAAATGAAACAGCCCTCAGTGGGTAGTGTCTGAATTCTAGAGGTAGTGGGCAGTGAGTATTGGATGGAGAAAAAAAAGAAAACAATAGATAAAGCAGAGAGCTAGACTAATCCAGAGTTGGGATTTTGCTAAGTGGCAGGGACAATATGATAAAGAGGCAAGGCAGTTGAGGGTGATGGTAAGAGAATGGTTGCAATCATGAATAAGAAAGCAAGACAAGTTGGGGAGGAGGGAGCTAATAAACAGAATTGTAATAAGCAGAGAGAAAAGAGAGAAAAGATTAAAGATTTCTGAGAAGTAGAAGAATCTAGTTGGTGAAAGTTCTACTGACTTTCCTTTATCCTCCAGATTTTTCTGAGTTTATAGAGCTTTCCTAAATTTTGCCTGACAGATGACCACATACATGATGTGACTACATAGTAGAAGGCAACTTTTGGAGTATAGCTTATGAAATTCATTTCATGACATAATGTGCTCTCATCTACACATGGACAGTTGATAAATTGTTTATGTTTATATATTTAAATATTATATATTATTATATAATATTATTGTATAATATGCATATTTACATTAACTTATAAATAGATATTTGTATAATTTATATTTCATACATTATATGTAATATATAATATTAAAATAATACATGACATTTATAATAATATATAACCCTAAATGTATATTAAACTCTGGTCTTCATATGTTGAGCACACATCAATGGAAGATAAACAGTAGTGTGTTGGCAATGGGATTGTATCTTATATCATCAGTGTAATATCTTAAAACAAGTCATAGTATGCCACGTATTTTTTGAGCTCCTTGCCTAAATGGTTGCATTTGTCATCAAAGTACGCTAGAAAAGAAGGTCCACATAATTCTTTACTGACCCCAAAATAGCTGGTAAGATATCTTCAATGATTTTCATTAAGTACATTAACTCTTAAAATGAGATATTTCCTCAGATCTGCTCATACAGTTGCCTGTTTCGCCATTAAAAGTACTCAAGTTTTGCTGTAAAATTGCTCTTAAAAATAAAGTCTATTAAAAAATATCAGGGTATTGTAAAATGTTTGAAAGCTACAACACCAAGGCAAATGATACATTTACAGTACCTTCCTCCAATTCTCTGCAAATGTTCTAATAAGCAGTGATATAGATTCGTATTTTTACGGCTTAGATCAGCAAGCAACTCTCCAAAATATTTGGGGTCCAATTTTTCAGGGCCATCATCTTGAATTATCACCTGAAGAAAATATCAATCACAATTATAAACAATATTAAGTTCACAGATATTTTGCTGTGAAATGAAAAAAGTGAAATAACCTATTAATACAAGTAACTCATCACAAAGTCATCACATAAATGAAGCCACTAAATTTTCTTTGTAGCTGATATATACATTTTTCAATATGGGAGGAATTTAAAGGAAAAGCAACATTGTAATGGCATTTTCAGTTTCATTTCACTCAAGTCTAAGTGATCTAATGAATGCAAAACTTGAATAATTTACATAAAAATTCTTGAATATAGATGCTTAAATGAAAAGTAAAACAAGTAAAATCTCTGAATTGCTCATTATCAAAATCTCTGAATTGCTCATTATCATCACATGGCTTATTCATCTGTCAGTATCATTCCACTGATCCTCAGGTTATCTCATTGCTATAGCTAGCCAGGTAGATAATGCCTTCCTGCCTCACCTCTCTATGTGTGTCCCTTCCAAAACCATTAACTTTGCCAAGTAGAAAAGGGCATTTCTTTAGCCAAGGACATTCAAGTACTGAACTCCCTGTTAGAATCTGCACACAAGTAATTTGATACACTTAGTATTTTGCCTATTTTTCTCCCTTAGCCAATTATAATACCCTCATAATGCTGTGAAAACCATGGAGCTTTTTTTCCTTCCAGTTTAATTTGACAGAGTAATTTTACAGTTTCAAATTATCTTAAAGTATTTATTTCTTTTATTATTTATGCACAAATATTCTCCTGTCATTGCACTGTACACTAGTTAACATGTTGGGTATACAATTCTTTGCCCACATTAGTAATTTGTGCCATTACTAAAACTCTTGCTCTTGTGATTTCAATGTGGCACCCAAATAAAGAGTCACAGAGTCCAGGACGGGGAATGATTTGCATCAGCCTGGTGTCTGTGTTCATAGATAAAAAGAGGTGTTAAAAGTTACCAAAGGGAGGTGATTTTATTTTGAGAAATGATAACAATAACTAATATTTATTTAGCTCTTACTATGTGTCAGCCATTGTGCTATGAACTTGACATAAAGATTAAATGAGGTGGGCTTCCCTGGTGGCGCAGTGGTTGAGAATCTGCCTGCTAATGCAGGGGACACGGGTTCGAGCCCTGGTCTGGGAGGATCCCACATGCCACAGAGCAACTGGGCCCGTGAACCACAACTACTGAGCCTGCGCGTCTGGAGCCTGTGCTCCACAACAAGAGAGGCCGCGATAGTGAGGCCCGCGCACCGCGATGAAGAGTGGCCCCCACTTGCCACAACTAGAGAAAGCCCTCGCACAGAAACGAAGACCCAACACAGCCAAAAATAAATAAATAAATTAATTAATTAAAAAAAAAGATTAAATGAGGTAATGTTCTCTTGTAACCACTACACAATATTGCCTCCCAGAAGACCTCTTGTGTTTGTTTTCTCAGCAACTTAGGAATTACACTGCCCCTAACTGCATTATTTTGGAGGTTAGCTGGGCTAGGAGTTGAAACAGTCAAGAGTTTGATTTTCTTATTGTGAAACTATGCAAAATATGGCTGAAGTTCAGTTAATAAATTTTAATCAGTTAGAGAAAAGGTGAGAGTATTAAAATTGAAGAATGGGTTCTTTTGACCAAACAGCCATCAAGGTAGAATAGCAAGAAGCAAAATTTCACTCCTTTGTGTATATATTCCTCCTTAGTTGTATACAGTCCACAATTTACAGTAACATTTGAGTAACACAGTAAAAACCAAAACCCAGTTGGGTTCAAAAGTGTGGAGGGGAGAGGACAGACAGAAATCAGATTCTCTTCTGCTGTTAAGTCTTTGCCAGGACTACACTCAACAATAAAATGAAATTTCCTAACCATAAACTATGACGTGCCAGTTAGCAATATTTTCATTACTAAATCACAGGTCAGTAGATTTTAGTTTTATTGGAACTGTTTGTAGGTGTGATTTGACATTTCTTTTAGAGTTGGCTCAAAACCATGTTCTTGTTGACTTGAAAAAGCCAAGATAGGGAGCCTCCCAAGGAAACATGAATGTTTTCAGTCAGAATAATGGTAGCTCTAATGGATGGAGGTTTTCTCTCTGTGACAATATTGAGTTGATAAGATACCTGAAATAAAATTACCTCACATCAGCATTTCTGCCTGATGAATGATAGCTATCTTGAATGTCAATCTAAGATAATAGCTTTAGCTTTCACATATAAACAGGGCAGGAATACAAACTGTGCTGAAGAATAGTTGTTCCCAGATACACAAAATGTGATATTTCTCAAAAAATTACAAAAATTATTAAAGATTCTTTAGCATGCATCCATCAAATACCTTTAATCAGATCACTATTTGACCATAATAATGGCTAAGCAGTCCAACTCCTTGTGTCTGATTGCTAGTAAAAGCCTCTGATTAGAATTACTGCCACAAACCCAAGGCAAGCAACAATGTTTAAGTGTGAAACCAGAGGCAAATCAGCAATCATTTTTCAGGAAATCTATAGAAAGGAAGTACCTTGTAAAGGAAAACCATGGGCTTCACCTCACTACTGCCTTGGAAGTTCTTGTCCTGTTTCCAGTCTGGAGTTTTGTTTCTTATATGTGGTCTATGAGATTCCAGGAGTGGAATTTCTTTTGCTAGTATCTACATTATATAAACTTTGATATTCAAAGATGATACTTTTGACCAACCATATTTACAAAATTCAGTGGTAGTGATTATAGAGTCCTACCAATAGTAGACACACAATAGTTGCAGGTTTCACCTGAGCTATCTATATTTTCTTGCCTGGCCCCCTTCAAGCTTAGTGGCACACATTTTTGAGAATGCTGTTCAGGACTAGGGATAGCCTGTGAGGAAGGCACAAATCACAATCTAGTAGTAATCTCGTACTAGAGGGTACTGGCTTAATTAAATTTATCCTCACTGGGTAACTGGCTTATGTATGCATTTTTCACCTATTTAGAATGGTTGCTTAGTGGATTCAAATGTGCTTAAAATGCCATGTTATATAAAAGCAATTATACATAAATGCCTAACCCTCTAAAAGGTCATGGACATGTTAACTAATAAGGTCTTCTGTGCTTAGACCCTCCTGGGTAGTAACTTTTTGCTACATGACAACAGAAAACATCACTATTAAGGAAAGCTTACAACGTATAGATTATTATCCTGCAAACCTTATATGGTGACACTTGTAGATAAATAAGGTTACTGCTTCATTAATTTTGCTTTGATTTGGGACATTTAATAGCTGTCAGATAGATTGAAACCATAGTTAATCCAGTTGGCATTAATCCCTGTGAAATGAAATGCATTTTATGTACAACGTCATTTGGCTAACAAGGTAAAATAAAAACAATAATTGGTCTCTTCCTATTTTGTACCACAAGAAGAAATCCTAGGAGAAAAAGTATCAGAATTTTAGGTTCTGAAAATCCTCAGTGCTATTTTAATCTCCATAGATATTTTAGTAAAGAAATGTTGCATTATATAGTACCTGGTACACAGAAGGTTTTCAATAAATGTTGTCACTGAATTGAATGTATTGTACAATAATTATAATTCTAAAATGAAGACTTGATTCATAACAACAGTCCTGTACTTGAAATAAAGACCTAATTTAATTTTCTGTGAGTAACTCTAGGCAGCAAAGTGTTGCAATGAAGAAAGAATGGAAATTGGAGCCAAAGATGGAGCTCCCACTTCCTAGTTGTGGCCTAAGTGTATGTACTGCTTAACCTCTCTGAACCTCAGGTTCCTCAACTGTAAAATGCAGGTAATTTAGTACTTATTTTATAAAGTTGCTGGAGGTATTACTTTGGAGGGGGGCAGGTAAATTATTAAACTGTCATGTAAAAACCGTCATACAAATAATGGTTTTATTTAACTGAACACATATGGACAATTGGCTATTTGAATAATGATAGAAGGAGTGGAAGATGGTTATAAATTTTCTACAAGGCTCTCAGTTACCGGGGAGTAGAGACACTCTTTTTATACATTTCTTTAATTCCAGCACATACCATAGTGTCTGAATATAGTAGATCCTCAGTAAACATTTGTTGCATGAGGAAGTTGTCATAAAGGATGCAATTTGGGCTAAATGTTAACTATAATAGATGGAAAAGCACTAGTTGGAAGAGGTGCTTTAACAAGGCAACTGAAGGGCTTCCCTGGTGCTGCAGTGGTTAGGAATCCGCTTGCCAATGCAGGAGACACAGGTTCGAGCCCTGGTCCGGGAAGATCCCACATGCCCTGGAACAACTAAGCCTGGGCGCCACAACTACTGAGCCTGTGTGCCACAACTACTGAAGCCCATGTGCCTAGAGCCTATGCTCCACAACAAGAGAAGCCACCGGAATGAGAAGCCTGCACTCGCAACGAAGAGTAGCCCCCGCTCACCGCAACTAGAGAAAAGCCCGTGTGCAGCAAGACCCAATGCAGCCAAAACTAAATAAATTAATTAGTTAATTAAAAAAAAAAGCAGCTGAAATTGACTTTATCCAAAACCTAGTCAATGCTGTCCTTGCTCCCTTTTTGGTGTATATGTATAGATTTTGACATTTTATTATAAAATAAGATGATTCTTCCACTCCTAACAACTAAAAAAAAAAGTAGATGGTTTGGATTGTCATTTTATAATGAATCCAGGTGACTAATTTGTAACTGCTTAAATTATTCTCTCTGACTGGAAAATAAAATATATTTTCCTATAACACATGTGACTACTGAAAACTTATGAAGCTTTTTCTCATGAACAATGGGAATTTTGCCACTAATCATGTTTTTTCCCCCCTTGTGGTTTCCAGAAATCTCAGAGTCAAGTTTTTAGCCCATTTTTACTAATGACATGGAACTCTGTGGCCTGCATTTCTGTGTACTCTATTTTCCTTCTGGTGTTATTGCCCCATTATATTTACACTGCCCTTGACATTTCTTTTTCTGTTCTATTACATCTTATTTGTTCTTTTAAGACACTCTAAATACTTTTTGTAATGAAACAGGAGATATATCCCAATGAAATTAATTTTAAATGAATATGTATTTTTTAATGCATAACTTCTTGGAAACATCTTTGTTGCTACTTTTTTCTCTTCTCCACCTCTCTGCCATTTCTCTATTCTGCCATTCCTTAGTATGTAATTTATTCAAGGAATGGAACCACTTCTTTATTATGTAAGCAAAGCCAGTGGAGGAACTCACTGCACATATGTAGTAGTTCTTTCAATGTATTGATAATTTATCTTACATTCTAACTTTTTTTCTTAACCCAAAGGCTAAAATCTATACCCCCAAGCCACATGCAGGATTTAAAAGGTCTCAGTGGCATGATGCTTTCATTCATTCAGCACACATTTATTGAGAACTTACTAAGTACTGCCTTATGGTACAGTTCTAAGTGCTACTGGGAAAAAAAAAAGACATAAGATACTGTTTCCTCCTCTCTCAAGGACCTTATGGTCTTTTAGAAGAGCTAAGATATGTATCTAAATAACTTTATATGATAGATTGCCCAGTTCATAAGAGCTATGAAGAGAAGCACAGATGAAATGGTAAAAGAGTGCTCTCTTGGGCTTCCCTGGTGGCGCAGTGGTTGAGAATCTGCCTGCTAATGCAGGGGACACGGGTTCGAGCCCTGGTCTGGGAAGATCCCACATGCCGCAGAGCGGCTGGGCCCATGAGCCATAATTACTGAGCCTGCGCGTCTGGAGCCTGTGCTCTGCAACAAGAGAGGCCGCGATAGTGAGAGGACCGTGCACCGCGATGAAGAGTGGTCCCCGCTTGCCACAACTAGAGAAAGCCCTCGCACAGAAACGAAGACCCAACACAGCCATAAATAAATAAATAAATAAAAATTAATTTTAAAAAAAATTAAAAAAAAAAGAGTGCTCTCTTCTCTTCGGCAGCACATACACTAAAATTGGAACGATACACAGAATATTAGCATGGGCCCTGCGCAAGGGTGACACACAAATTCGTGAAGCGTTCCATATTTCTATGGGAGGGATGTGAGCCCCGGAGCCTTCATCCCGTCCTGTGGTGTCTCCCCAGGTCTTCCACAAGCTGGCCTCCTACAAGGGCTGTTTGCTGTCTAGCCTCAGCACGATGCTGAAGACGTGGGTTAGACTGCAGCCCAGGGCAGAGACTCCTGAGAGCCCTTGTTGCCGAGAAAGCCAACTGCGAGACACCTTGCTGGCTGCTTGGAGGAAAAAAACCCTGAACACCTGTGGCCGAGTACTGCGAGTGGCTCCCGCAGGCCATGCAGGTTGACCTCGAGAAAGCCTGGCAGCCCGCTCCTGACCGCTGACCCAGTGCCTGCCTGAGGGGCCAAGGACTGGCCTGCGGACCCAGGGGGCCTGGCAGTGGCCAGTGTCCGGCACAGTCACCCTGACCCCAGACCGCGCCCAGGAGGCAAGTCGAGCCCCTGGACACCCTCATTCATCATGGCTCGTTTCTGGGCACAACGTGTTGCCTTCCCTGGGCAGTCCGACCCAGGGGTGACTTTTGTAACTATTTATTACAGGGTGGATAATGGTTTTATCTCCCATGCTGGCCCCATTTTAAATGTGCTCTATGTACTACATTAGTCCCTGTAGAGCAGCAGGGCTGCTGGGCAAAGGCAACCACGGGCCCTTCCTCTGCTCTCCATTCCCTGCGAGTGTGGTGCACCCTCCCCACAGCCAGGGAGGGCCCCCAAAGCTACTGCTGGCTCCTGTGGAGTGGGTGTCTCCTCCCTGGTGGTCAGCCCCCCACTGGCTACATTACTGCAATAAACCTTAGCTGTGATGACAACAACAACAACAAAAATGGTAAAAGAGTTATAGGAAGGAAACCCAACTTTCAGCTATATGAGAGTGGTTTTATGTAGGAAGATTCTTCAGACTATGACAACTGATTAGGTGTGAGGTGGCAAATGAGAGGGAAAGTAAAAAATAATGCTAAATTTTAAGTCTGGTGATTAGGGCACTGAAGATATCATTAATAGAAATAGAGGGCATAGAATGAAAAGCTGGTATATGGTCAGTTGGAGGTGACTGTGGGACAGCCAAGTAGAGACATCAACTATTCCATTAAAAATTATGGATTAAAGCTTCGGAGGGAAGTTTGGGGAGTTGTCCATGTAAAGGTGATCATGTAAAGGTCATAGAAGTCAAGCTTTTACACCATATAGTCAAGGGAGAAGGGGTAGAGAAAGGAGAAGAAGGCCAAGGATGGGTCTTTGGGGAAGATCTGATGAAAGAAAGAAGAAGAGCCTGAGAAGAATTAGAAGCAGCAGTACAGTATAATGGAAAGAAAGAATATCAAGAATACAATGGATCAACATTATCAACTATTCCATCTTATTCGAACTGGAATAAGATGAAAATGAAGCAAAAAAGGAAGTGGAATTTGCAACTTAGAGGTCAATAAAAGCAGTTTCAGGAGAATGTTGAAACTAGAATCTGGTTTTCAAAGTGTTAAGGAATGTGTGGGTAATGAGGAAATGGCAGCAGTGAGTATGCCTTCCTCCTTCAGGGATTTTGCAAGTTAAGGGAACAAAAATGATTGAGATCATAAGTCAGTAGATTGGTAGGGTTGCTAATGGAGTCACCTTGAAGACAAGGTTAGATTATTAATTCTCAAAGATCAGAAGAATCAAAAGTTCACTGAAAGTACAGAGACATTTTTCAATGAAGTAGGGTGTTGAAGGAGTTCACATAGTGAACGCAAATTGTGGTCCCTGGACCAAGTAGCATTAGGATAACGAGTGAACTTGGAAATGCAAACTATCAAGTCCCAGCAATCTCTATTTAAGCAGGTCAGCCAACTGATTCTGGTACACAAAAAAATCTGAGTTCCACTGCCCATTCTTGGTAGAAGGCAAGGCTACCTGCAGAGAGTAAGAGAACAGCAATGGGACCTAGAGTATGAAGAGGGAAAAATAAAGATTATATGCTGAGGACCGGGGTGGCAAGTCAATCAGAATTAACTAAAAGGACTGTCTAGCAACAGAAGGAATCCAGCAAGACAGAGATAATCTGTACTAGACTAAATTGGCCTAGTTTGCGAACTTTCTCTAGCACACGAAGTCAAAATCTAGGTGCAGAGAAAGTGGATGGCAGTCTATCCAAAGTAAGGGATTAGCAAAGTGAGGACTAATCAGAGAAGGCAACAATTTTAAGGGTTTCTAGCAAGAGCATTGTTGAATCAGCTGACAGGGGACACCAGCCCGGTTTGGAACTGAGGGCTAGAGAGCTTGTTGAGGGCAAGGCTCAATGGGAATTAGAGAGTAGGAGATGAAGTAAGAAAGTGATGATAAGAGAAAGAGAGATTCAGAATTCCAGATGAAACAGTTTCAAGTGATGTGGAGGTTCAAGGAGTGACCAAAGTCTATGAGAGCTGAAGATGTAGTAGAAATGAAGAAATTAAGGGTGATGAAGAACCATGAGGACAGAGCATGAGAAAGATCTCTCATTTGAGTGGAGAAGTTCTCATAGATGATTCCAGGGCAGGGGTCAGGGGAAAGTGGGGAGAAGATTGTAAGCCTGCCAGTGAAACTGTTGAAGGATGATGAGAGTGACTAGAAGGTCAGTAGTAGTGATAATATGAGCCAAGAGGAGAGGTGTATATGGATTGCAGGGTTTTAAAGAGAGGAAATGGTTGATCAACAAAAACCAGAACACTTGACTGTATAAAATTGTACTGAGAAAAGAATTAGCAATAGATACATAGAAAACCAAACAAATGAAAACATTTAGGGAATTATTAACACCAGCAAATAATAGTTGTACTAATAAAAGCAGCAAAATAGTACACAAATTGGTTCAGCAGTAAATAATACTTTCATAGCAATAATAATATAAACACTGAATAATGATTTACCCTAAAATATGGGGATTTAACTATACTGAGATGATGAAAGGGATGTAAACAGGTAGGTGGGTGATTAATAGAACTAAATCCTTATGTACCAGAATTACCAACATATAATATACAACATTGATAAATCAAAAAATAGCAGCATAAGTATATCCATATTATTTAGCTATATGGAAGTAAAGACAAGAAGAAAAAAAGCTAAGAGTTGAAAATTGTTGCCTCTAACTTCCGCCCTTTTGGCTCTCTGAGCAGCACCATGGCAGTCGGCAAGAACAAGTGCCTTACGAAAGGGGGTAAAAAGGGAGCCAAGAACAAAGTCGTTGACCCATTTTCTAAGAAAGATTGGTATGATGTTAAAGCACCAGCTATGTTCAATATAAGAAATATTGGGAAAACACTAGTCACAAGAACTCAAGGAACCAAAATCGCATCTGATGGTCTCAAGGGTCGTGTTTTTGAAGTGAGCCTTGTTGATCTGCAGAATGATGAAGTTGCATTTAGAAAATTCAAGCTTATTACTGAGGATGTTCAGGGCAAAAACTGCCTGACTAACTTCCATGGCATGGATCTTACCCGTGACAAAATGTGCTCCATTGTCAAAAACTGGCAGACCATGACTGAAGCTCACGTTGATGTCAAGACTACCAATGGTTATTTGCTTCGTCTATTCTGTGTGGGTTTTACTAAAAAAGTGCAACAATCAGATTCAGAAGACCTCTTATGCCCAGCACCAGCAGGTCTGCCAGATCTGCAAGAAGATGATGGAAATCATGACCCAAGAGGTGCAGACAAATGACTTGAAAGAGGTGGTCAATCAATTGATTCCAGACAGCACTGGAAAAGACATAGAAAAGCCCTGCCAATCTATTTATCCACTCCATGATGTCTTTGTTAGAAAAGTAAAAATGCTGAAGAGCCCAAGTTTGAATTGGGAAAACTCATGGAGCTACATGGTGAAGGTAGTAGTTCTGGAGAAGCTGCTGGGGATGAGACAGGTGTTAAAGTTGAAAGAGCTAATGGATATGAGCCACCAGTCCAAGAATCTGTTTAAAAATCAGACTTTTAATGGTGACAAATAAAAGATCTTATTCGTGATAAAAAAAAAACAAAACAAAAACAAAAACAGAAAATGGTTTCCTCTGGGCATCAGGCGTGCATGGAAAGGGTTGGGACAGGAACTTGCTGTTTGTTTTATGCCATTTAATAATATTTGACCTTTTAAGCTATCTATATGCATTACTTTGATTAAAAAAAATAAAAACTATTTTTAAAAGAGTAAATAAATAACAATTCTTGTTTGCCACAGAACAAGAGTTCAAAAGGGCACAAGAGCAGGAGGTAGCAGGAGACAGATAAGGGTGGTGTTGGAGAAAAAATGGGTCCAAAACAGATATCAATTAAATTTGGGGAAAGGATAGCAGGGAATAGAGTTTTGCACAAAAGACACTCATTTTCAATAATGGGGATGGAGAAGGCAATAAAGATGGAGAAGGACTGGAGTCACATGTGACTGAGTGAGGGAACAAGCAGGAATGCTGAGTTTATTAAGCTAAGCAGCCCAGAGTTTCCATCATTAGTGAATGACTTATGTTAAATAAACATTGTAACAAGCTTCCTGGATACTTGTCAGAAAAAGCACCTGACACTAAGATCTGTGCTGTCTTGATGTTGACAAAAATTAAATTTTCAAATGACAGAAGAAAGGCATCACAAGTTGGAGAATTTTCCATTGGCAATAGCACTGTCCAAGTGAGCAGGACTCTTCCCTTGATATCTTCCCATGACTCAAAGTTTTCTTGGAAGCCTCAAGCCAAATGCAAGAGTTGTACATGCAATATATATAATTATTTGAGTCTTTTTTATAAACACCACCTGTATAACAACTTGTAAAACGAGTTCAGTTGAGCTTTTCCCTGTCACTAACATATGTGGAATTATCTGTTCCTTGCTAATGGCAGGAAAATGATCACAGCATGTTATTCTTAATGTCCTCGGGGAAAGAAATGTGATTGGTGCTGTTTTGAATTTGAAACCAAAATAATGATCTTTCTAAGGAGAACCATGGAAAACATACATAAATTAGTTTTATTAAAAATATTTTGAAGCCAGGTTTTTGTACATCTGATTTTCAAAAATATTTTAATGCCTTTTGCTTCTTGGAAAGCACTTTAAAGGTGATTTAGTTTCATTTAAAAATATCATTACAGGGACTTCCCTGGTGGTGCTGAGGTAAAAAATCCGCCTTACAATGCAGGGGACGTGGTTTCAATCCCTGGTCAGGGAACTAAGATCCCACATGCGGAGCAGCTAAAGCCTGCGTGCCACAACTACTGAGCTCGCACGCTTCAACTAGAGAGCCCGCGTGCCGCAAACTACAGAACCCACGCGCCCTGGAGCCTGTGTGCCGCAACTAGAGAAGAGAAAACCCACACACCACAACTAGAGAGAAGCCCTCGTGCCACAAGAACGATCCCACATGCCTCAACTAAGACCCGACGCAGCCAAAAATAAATAAAGTAAGGAAATAAATAATAAATAAATCTTAAAAAGAATATCATTACAATGGAAACCAATTTTTTATTTTGATGCTTTGAAAGATTTGGGGACTGGGGTTAGGGGAGGAAAAGGCAGAGAATCAAACATTCATTTGTGTACCTAGTATGTGCTTGGCACTAAGCTGGATACTTTACATATTTTACCTCATTTAATCCATTGTAGATACACTGCACATTAAGTGTGATTCTCTCCCTCTTTTATAGATGGGGAAACTGAGGTGCAGTCCAGTTAAGTCGATTACCTCAGTCCAGTTAAAGTCAGTTACCTAGGATCATGCAACTCAGCAGAATCAGGTTTTATAAACCCAGATAATTGAATTGAAGGTCTGTGTTCTTTCTACCTTATTATACTACCTCTGAATTGCAATTTAACTCTAAACACAAACTAAAAATGGGTCATCCTTTAGTTTTAAAAAAGCCTAACTGACATCTGCTCTATTACTCTTCAGAGACTCTTCCACTCATGTGGAAGACACATGTAAACACCAAGGAGCCTAGGTGAGACAACTCATTCTCTGCCCTGCTTTGTCCATGGGATCTGCACAATCGGGTTACCCCATCCTTACTCTGACCAGAAATGGATCCAATCCTGTGTAATCCACATAGGTGGAAATTACCAGCTCTAAGCTTCCCAGGGCACTATTCCATTTTCAGAAGCACTTCAGCTTTATCCATATAAAATACTGAAAAACCAGAAGAAAAGTATCTATACAAAAAGCCTCCAGCCTTTAACAAAGCTAAGTCGGAATCTCAAACTGAAAGATGAATAATAAAATAGAAAGTAATATATTAGTTACCCACCTCTGCCCATTTTCTAAACAGACAATATCTAGTCTGGTCAAATATATTATTATTTGCACTAAGCTAATGAAAGGGTATCATAGCATTACCATTGTCACTGTACAAGATTCTTAATCCTGTGATATTTTTCCCATCTCTGATAATTGTCCCTCACTCCATTCCTACTGTCATTATCCTAGTTTAAGTTTTACACTTTGACTACTGAAATATTTAGCTTTTAATAATCTCTCTGCAAATTCTTCTCTGTGGCATTTTTTCATGTTGTAGGCTTTATAGTTTATAAAGCATGTCAAACATATATTTTCATTTAGTCTTTACATCAACCCTGTGAGGTAGACATCACTACCAAAATTTATGGATGAGGATATTTCTGAGAGATTTAGTATTTATTAAGAACACATAGCTTGGAAAGGACATAGCTGGGACTGGAACCCAGGTCTTCCTACCCTGAAGCTAGTCCACTTTCTATTATAGCATGAATATCTCCCCAGTGGCAGACTATTAATCCACTGTCCTATTCATGTTTACATTATTG
This sequence comes from Balaenoptera ricei, assembly GCF_028023285.1. Lineage (NCBI taxonomy): Eukaryota > Metazoa > Chordata > Mammalia > Artiodactyla > Balaenopteridae > Balaenoptera > Balaenoptera ricei. The sequence continues at coordinate 76,161,309 of NC_082660.1, forward strand.
ACCAAGGACTCTCCACATTACTGACTCAACTTCCAAAGGGAACTCTCAATAAGCTCTGGAGTCAGGTTACCTATGTATGAATCCTGGCTCTACCACATGCTAGCTATGCAAGCCTTCGCAAGTAACTTAACTTCTCTGAACCTCAGTTTCCTTCTCTTGAACAATAAAGGCAACAATGATACCTTCTTCATCTGATCATTGTGAGAAGAAAACTAATCAATATTTCAATCTACCTTGTGCAAAGCTTCTAGAATTAACCTCCTAAATCATACCTATCAATATTTTCCTACTCAATAACCTTCAATCATCCTCCATTGCCTGCCAAATAAAGTTCAAAATTTTAAACTTAATGTTCGGGAATTCCCTGGTGGTCCAGTGGTCAGGACTCTGTGCTTTCACTGACGAGGGCCTGGGTTCAATCCCTGGTCAGGGAGCTAAGATCCTGCAGTGAGAAGGACCTCATGATCTGGCCTTAAGGTATCATTTTAACCCTACACTCTAGTACTCTTCATCCCATGTCTTCCTTGCCATACAAACCAAACCACTATTCCTGAAACCCAAAGTGTACTTTCCCAAATATATGACTTTTTTCATGTGATTCCCTGTTCTTAGGATGTCCATACCACACATACCACAATACCACATTTGGAAATTCTGCTCACTCTTCAAAACCCAGGTCAATCTCTTCCTCCTCAACAAAGCTTTCCTAGATCTCCCAGCTGAAATTAATTTCTTCTCTCTTCTGTTCCCAAAGCACATTGCATGATCCTCTTTTATAACAGACAACACTTTGCTTTGTATAATGCTTTATGTGTTTGCCACTTTCCCCTATTAGACAATAAGCACCTAAGAGAAATGTGACAATGTCTTACCAACGTTTGTATTTTTCATAGTACCTGGCATGACGATTTAATGCTTACAAATAATAATTACTACTAAAAACTAGTAATTACCATTTAAGTACTTACCATCAGCACTCAACAATGGTTAAGTGCTTAACATACAAGACATAATTTATTCTTACAATAACCCTGTAAGAAATGGATGATGAATCTTTATTTTATGATGAAGAAACTGAAGTGTAGCGAAGTTAAGTATTAGATTGAACCGTATGAAGCTGTTGCTCTTTGATCAGCTTTAACCTATAAAAATGACAATTTCAGGGCTTCCCTGGTGGCACAGTGGTTGAGAATCTGCCTGCCAATGCAGGGGACATGGGTTCAAGCCCTGGTCTGGGAAGATCCCACATGCCACGGAGCAACTAGGCCCGTGAGCCACAATTACTGAGCCTGCGCGTCTGGAGCCTGTGCTCTGCAACAAGAGAGGCCACGATAGTGAGAGGCCCACGCACCGCGATGAAGAGTGGCCCCCACTTGACGCAACTAGAGAAAGCCCTCGCACAGAAACGAAGACCCAACACAGCCATAAATAAATAAATTAATTAATTAATTAATTTAAAAAAAACACAAAAACACAAAACAATTAAGAAAATGGTCATAGGAACATACATATCGATAATTACCTTAAAAAAAAGACAATTTCAAATGATTTAACCTAATAAAATGTCTTTCTAATGGTTATTACTAATCCATTTAATTTAAGAAATTCAACACCATCTGGACCATGTTTTAGAGTAATTCTAAAGGCCAGTATTTCCATACATGATAATTTTAGGCTTTTTTAGATGGGAAAAACGTGGATATTAAATATTTTGTGGTTCTTTTTTTACCATATGGCCAAAGTGTATATTTCAAGTTTCAGTCCTTAGAAATAATCTCATTCATATTTAATATAAAACAATCATATTCTTATGTGGGTAGGCTCTCTCTTTATTTTTTCGTATTCTTTTTCTTTTGTCTTTCAGTAGTAGTTGCCTATGAGAGAGGTCAACTTGAGCAAGCTATTCTTTATTAGAAAAAAATATGAAAAAATACGAACAGTGGCTTATTCCCCACAGTTCCAGTTATAATTGTTAGTTTTTCCAAAATACAAGACAATCTTTTATCCTTTAACACATGTATAACAGAGGTTTACAAGATTCGAAAGTATTCAGAACATAAATTAGTCACTGATGATTGCATCCCAAGATATTTCTTCTTAGCAACTAAGTTGTAGTTTCTATTTTGTTGATGTAACAAATAATAAAATGTACGCCTATTCTGACTTGAGTTAATATGCCATATTTTCAAAGAAAACATATAAAAAGTAATTACCAGCTTGTGAAATGTGACCATTACAATCATCTTAGACAATACCACTTCCAATTCATTATTCATTTAAATATCATACTTCATGAAAATATTTAATGTTGCACAACTGTTGGACCCATTTTAGAACTGAGGATCAGCTAGAAATTAGGTGTTCATTGATCAGTTCTTAACTCCCCTCATAGATTTAATGTATTAATAGACCTGAATTATTTTGTCTTCTGAGAAGAGATGGAAAATTTTGTTTTAAAAATGCCATAATACATGTACCCTGAGAAAACCATAATTCAAAAAGAGTCATGTACCACAAGTTCATTGCAGCACTATTTACAATAGCCAGGACATGGAAGCAACCTAAGTGTCCATCGACAGATGGATGGATAAAGAAGATGGGGCAAATATATATAATGGAATATTAGCCATAAAAAGAAACAAAATTGAGTTATTTGCAGTGAGGTGGATGGACCTAGAGTCTGTCATAGAGAGTGAAATTAAGTCAGAAAGAGAAAAAGAAATACCGTATGCTAACACATATGTATGGAATCTAAAAAAAAAATGGCTCTGATGAACCTAGGGGCAGGACAGGAATAAAGACACAGACGTAGAGAATGGACTTGAGGACACGGGGAGGGGGAAGGGTAAGCTGGGACGAAGTGAGAGAGTAGCACTGACATATATACACTACCAAATGTAAAATAAATAACTAGTGGGAAGCAGCTGCATGGCACAGGGAGATCAGCTCGGTGCTTTGTGACCACCTAGAGGGGTGGGAAAAGGAGGGTGGGAGGGAGACTCAAGAGGGAGGGGGTATGGGGATATACGTATGCATATAGCTGATTCACTTTGTTATACAGCAGAAACTAACACTACACTGTAAAGCAATTATACTCCAATAAAGATGTTAAAAAATAAATATATAAAAATGCCATAATAAAACACGAATCTTCATGGTATAACACCTCAATATTTTGATGAAAATTTAATGTGGGTACCTATACAGTGGTGTGAGCAGGGTTTAAGAGATTATTTCAGTTTTACAAGGAATCAGCTCATTAATCTCACCTGCTCATGTGTATGGTTTGAGTCACTATGACACAGTTCAATTCCAGTGTTTGTAGAAATTGAATCACTTCCTGTGATGGTTTGGATTTGCTGGCTAGAATGGGATTGTTGACAGTGTAGAGAGTGGAAGATCTGGGGCTGTTGGACAATGTGATGATGGCACTGAACCTGAGGATAGCATTCCTAAAACACATACACATGCCAAAAACAGTCACTCAGAATAAAAATAACTAATAAAAGAAAAGCCAACTGAATCCACTTTAAAAAATTTAATGTGTTCTTTCACAAGATAATTCAAGCCCTAGGATTTATAGTTTTAATAAGTGATATATTATTTTTTCCAATTATTCCATTGGGAAAAATTGTATTGAACTCTATTTTTATTTGACCAGGTGGCTGTAACCATCCAAATACTTACCTAAGTTGACCAGAGAATTGCATGTTCTGATTAAATTAATATTACAGTTATACTCAACACTAAAACTATAATGAATATTAATATTAATTAATATTTATTTGATGATTCAACAGGCACTTCAGGATCTAATTACATAATAATACTGAAGATGTTGATGGATATAAATTAGAAAATAATGTAATGTAGTGATTTTCAATGTCAGGAAGCATATTAGAAACACAGTAGGGGCAGGTGAAGTTCTTATGCTTGTGAAAATCAAGCATAAATTAAGAAAAAAAGATTGGAAAACAGTGACTGAGCCTTCAGATTCAGAAAACATGGATTCTAACTCTGATTCTACCACTTACTCTGTGATCTTGAGAAACTGTATATGCAACCTTTATAAGCTTCAGTTTCCTCTTGTGTAAAAGTGGAGATAGTATGTACCTCACTGGGTTGCTATGAAGAGTAAATTAACTAATGTTAAGTGCTTAGTACAAAGTAGGTGGGTAATTAACATTTATTATTATTATTATCATATTTTATCATTGTCATCATCATCATCAACTTAATCATCATCCACCCCGTTAATTCTGCAGGTGAAAAAAAATACAACCATGAGGTCCAGAGAAGTAAGATGATTTATTTATAACGACACAAATAATTAATGGCAAAATTGGGACTGGAACTCATGATTTCTTGCTCAGAGTTCTGTCAGAACATTAAACTGAATTTGTACTGTCTTCAAAATATTTTGGAACTTGTTTTCAAACTAAATCTTTCCTATCTGCTTGCTTATTTACCATGGCTTTTTTCTGGTAAGTGTAGAGCACAGAATAAAAACAGATATCTGGTTATTTCAGTTCGGGGGATTTCAAGTATGCTTGAATTTTCTATATTATTTTGTTATTATTCTACTTTGAAAGCAGGCACCTGAAAGCCAGTTTTCGAAGAAAAAAATACTCTGTTTGGATCATAATGCTACATTCATGCACATACAATTAACTTTGAAAGTATAAATTCAATGCTCTATTTTCTTTTGACTGTTGGAAAGGTGACCTATATTAATAAAGTAAGGCACTTCAAATTTTAAAAGTTTTATATGGAACAATTTTCAAGCTATATTAAATGAAGAAAGCAAGATGCATAAGAATGAATATAGTATGCTCCTTTTGTATAATATTTTTAATGTACATACATGTGTATTTACAAATATATACAGCTGCTTTTAAATGCATGCATAGAGCAAAAATCATTTTAAGAGTGACTGCCTCTGGGAGGAAGAACTGAGGGACAAGAGGATCAAGATAGAGAAGCTGTTTTTTCACTATATACAATTTTATTCTCTTTTCACACTCTTTTTGTACCTTTTTATACTTTTTATGCTTTGAAATTTTTTACCATGTATACAAATATCTTTTCATGTATACAAAAAATTTTTTGAAAGAAAAATATATATATAAAGAAACACATTTTACAAGTAGACACTGCCTTGGTAGACATATAGATAATAAAGGTCATAGAATCAGTTCATAGAATGATTTTCTCTAGGATCTTTTCAAATATGACCTACTTTACAAATATGCTAGCACTAAGTAAGAGCTCTACAGTTTAGAAGTCTGACTGTGTACTATCAGTAACTTTTGTACAAATTTTGGGGATGAATGTATCATCTGTTCTTTTATGTTACAAAATACCTTCATACACTAGATTAGGATAAAGTCAGAGTGATAGCCAGAGAAAGCTTTCACCAGTGGGGAGCTTGTACACTACTGAAGTAGAATTCCTCCTGAAAAAAAAAATGTGTCCCTTAAAAAGCAGATTAGGAAAAACTTTGAAAGGACAATAAATAAAACAAAACCCATTTCTCAATCATCTTTCTTTATTAATGCATCAGTTGAATAGAATGCTGATAGTCTCTCCATCTGGGATGTCTTGTGGTTTTCCTGAGCCTATTTGGCATCTGAACCACTCATTGGTACTCCTAAAGTCTTAGCAGGTTTTCAGTTTCCATTCCTCACACCTGACTACTAAAATTATTGTTCCAAAGCAAGATATTCATACATTTCTCATACTTTTGAAGCATACCACAAGCTGAGTTTTTAACAAAAGATCAAACATTTCTGATTTACCATATATCTTATCATTTTTGCTCAAGAAAAAAATACACAGAGTACAATTTATATGAATTGGATAATTATCTTGCAACTGACACCACTTTACCACCCTTCTACTATAAATACCTCTTTTTTTGGACGGGTCCCATCTCCTAAGAGCTAGTCCTATTTGGATTAGTCTCATATGACATTAAACAGGTTCATCCAGACTCTGGCTTTATCCAGCTCATCCCACCGTATTTCTGTCACTGAGGAAACTCAACTAGGTCAAAGCAGTTGTATGCATGGTTCCTTCTACCTTGGGTAGCCTCCCATGGCAGTTCCAAAACTCCCAAATCATTTAAGTCATTAATAAGAAAAGTGGACATGTAAAAGTAAATATTCTAGTTAACAGTAAGTAGCAGCAATGTTCTCTTAAAGGAATTCTTCTTTAATTGTTCCAGATGCATAGCAATAATAATGTACATGATATTCAATATTTTCTTCTAGGGCCAAGATTTAGAAAAGCTGTTTATTCTCTTTGAAACAAGAACTTGGAAGCAGCATGAAATGATGTGTCTCAAACATTCCTTCCTATTTAAAGTGTGTCAGACATTGTTTTGGCTGTCCAGTTAGATAAAGGACAGATGTTATAAACTGGTAGCTTGAGGAAAGTGCCTTTTGAAGAACTAAAATATTTCGAGAAATTTTTCTGTTTGGTATCATAATGTCCAGAAATATTCTGCAGTTCTTTTGGAAAATATGCACTTAATATGTACTATATTAAACCCTTCAGACTATATACAGTTTTCCAAGCAGACTAGAATCTTAAAGATTTGGATATTTATGATTCTGAGAGTTTACTCTTTTTCATTTTTATTGGGTATCAAATGAGTAATAATGTATTAGTTCCTATGAATTGGGTAACAACTGCCCATAAATACTCATAAAAATAAGACATGTTCTCATGCCAAGAAAAATGAAAAAAAGAGAATTTAGTATATTTTAATGTTTCAGTTGTATATGAGAAAAATGATTTTGTGGTCAAAATTCATTTGATAATATTTAACTGCCTGTTTTGGGTTGAATTGTGCCTCCCAAAAAAAGATTCATTGGGGCTTCCCTGGTGGCGCAGTGGTTGAGAATCTGCCTGCCAGTGCAGAGGACACGGGTTCGAGCCCTGGTCTGGGAGGATCCCACATGCCGCGGAGCAACTAGGCCCGTGAGCCACAGCTACTGAGCCTGCGCGTCTGGAGCCTGTGCTCCGCAACAAGAGAGGCCGCGATAGTGAGAGGCCCGCGCACCGCGATGAAGAGTGGCCCCCACTTGCCGCAACTAGAGAGAGCCCTAGCACAGAAACGAAGACCCAACACAGCCATAAATAAATAAATAAATAAATAAATAAATAAATAAATAAATAAATAAAAAGAAAAAAGAAAAAAAAAAAAAAAGATTCATTGAAGTCCTAACTCCCAGTACTTCGGAAAGTGAACTTATTTGGAAACAGCGTCTTTACAGAGGTAATCAAGTTAAAATGAGGTCATTAGGATGGGTCCTAATCAAACATGACTGGTGTCCTCATAAAAAGAGGAAATTTGGACACAGAGACAAACATGCACAGAGGGAAGACCATGTGAAGACACAGAGGGAGGGTGCTATGTGACAATGGAGAATTAAAATTACGCATCTACAACCTGAGGAACACTTGAGGCCACCAGAAACTAGGAGATAGGCAGGGAAGAGTTCCTTCTATAGAGGCTCTAGAGGGGGCATGGCCCTTTCAACACGGCAATTTCATAGTCCTGGCCTCCAGAACTGTGAGACAATAAATTTCTGTTGTTTCAAGCCACCCAGATTGTGGTACTTTGTTACCACAGCCCTAAGAAACTAATACACTGTCGTAGTTCAAGAGATAAATCCCAGGATTTGTCTGGGCTGGGAATGCTTGTACCCACTGAGGAGATCAATGTGAAACCTCTGCTGGTTACAGTAACAACTCTGCTTAAAGGACGGAAGGGCAGGGGGAGAGAGGAGCTCTAGATGCCATGGAATTACCATCACCCTGCTGCAGTTTTGTACTCTATACTTGGTCTCTCAATTAAGCTTAATGGAATTTCAAAAACTGACTTCAAGCTTTAGCTTTCTAGACCTTTTATAGTACACAGTATTTTACAGATCTGTTCATAGATAGTGTTCATTTAAAAATTCACTTCATATTAAATGAATTAAGAAAATTGCAATGTTTTAAATTATGATTTTTGTGAGCCTTGTTTAAAAGAAACATACAAAGCATTGAGATATCTATATTAAGTTCAGATTCTACCATTAATTTTCCCCGTGACTGGACATATATTTATTTCAGTTTCCCTTTCAGTAAAATGGGAACAATAATACTTCAAATGAGGAAATGGAAGTGAAAGCGTTAAGGATGATACAAAGGGCTGTAGATATAATGAGGTATCGTTATGACATAGCGAGCTTGCCTGGCACTTGACAATTGAAGGCCATTTTAGCTCTATTAAAATATTCATAATTCAAAAGTATACACTTATAAAATAAGCCTTAAAACAAATTTCACTTACCTGATCCATATTTAGCTTCTCCACTTTTCTTATGGTTTTTTCGTAAATAACATTATTTCCTGGAAAGAAATGGCCTCCTCTTAGGAATGGCGACAGTGGTTCCTATAAAGACATTAAAGACTGTGTTTTGCTTTGAAAGTTACCTTTTCAGAGGAATCTGAACTTAAGCAAATATGCATTCTCCAATAAACTCTGAGGTAGTGGCAGACTTTAGGAGGAAAGTGGAATGACATCCCAATAAGGTTCTGAGAGATATAAGGATATAGTAATAAAAATAGTCCATTTTCTCAAACAGAACAAACTGTATCTCCCACTACATTTTACTAAGCCTAACAGTGTTTTGGGGAAATTGGAAAAGAGTGGGAAAGATTTTTTTTCTGTTCCTAAGGCAAGGTAAGTTTCCTCTGAGGTAGACAGGCATGAGGTCAACCTCATCTAAACTGGGTTCACTGGCAGGTTACTTTCTATGCCAAAGTATTATTAGAGAAATGCAAAATAAACATAATTCAGCACCACTGAGCCATAAAGTAGGTAGAACTGTATTAAAGATTTTTTTTCTTGGAACTCAATTTGGGTTCCCTTGAAGTGTACAATTCCTACTTGTGATTACAATCAAAGCTAAGGCTCTCAGTACAAAGTGTTTTGAATACTGAGAACAGAGTAGAGGCTTTAAGAGCCACTGTATCTCCATATAATCAAATAAATTGATGTAGGATTATCCAAGTGCTTAGAAGTTGTCACCAATGAAATAATGGGTGGTGACATGTCCAAGATCTGAAAGAAACCAGGAAGGGCTAATAAGAATCAGACCAGGAGTCCAAAATAAATGTACTATGTACTATACTCCTCTCCTTTCTTTTGGTTTTCATATGACTTTTCACTTGTATAGGGGGAGTCAGGGTTATTTTGTTACAAACCAAAAATTGCATTCATTTATTTTTGTAATGCAAGGGAACAGTAGAGAAGGGGATTGGCTAAATCTATTACCAGTTAATGTGCTTAGGACCATTTCAAAACCAACAAAATATGATAGCATTTTTGTAGTCTACTATTGTAAAAACTGTTAGAACAACTGGACTAAAACACTGGTTGTTGAGAAGGCAAGACACTCTTGAACCCAAAGTATACACTTCTTGTGTTCAAGTTTGGATAAAGGGTGCTTTAACTTAATGTTCCTGGGATACTTTGGTAAAACAAACATATAAGTGATTCATTTTGACTAGCTGATGAATTACCAAATCTAAAGATGGATATATATTTAAAAATTCCCCTAGAAACTATTTTGTGTTTGTTTTTGTAAAAAAAAGCCTCTTTGGTAATACATGTAACACATGTTTACATTCATGTAACACATGTTTAAGAGCTTAGTATGCACAATATACTTTGCTAAGTATTATAAGGCATGAATCAAAGTTAGATTATTACTAGGAGCATTGAATATTGATCAGGGTTCAAACTATAGCCAGCAGCCTATATTTGTAATGTTCTCAAGCTAAGAATGGTATTTATATTTTTAAAGGATTGTAAGTAAAAAGAAGGAAGACCAAGACCTTATATTTCTAAAGGACTATAAGTAAAAAGAAAGAAGACCAAGACCCCATGTGGCCAACAAAGCCTAAAATATTTACTATATTGTCCTTTACAGGAAAAGTTTGCTAATCCCTAGTCTGGATGATATATGAACACAAATACCTATAATACAAGGGTGAAAGAGGCAAGGGCCAATAAAAAGTACAAAGAAATAACTTATGGGATGGAATTCAGAAGAAGAAAAACCGAGTTCCATTGGCAGTGCTTGGGTAGGTTACTTGGATCAGGTAGCATTTAAGAGAAGGTAAAGGTGGGCTTTGAATATAAGGAGGTGAAAGAAAATGGTATTTGAAGTGAAGGAAACAAAGTCAAGACACCAAGGTTGGAAAAGTGTAAAGTTATATGTAGGGAGCATACTTGGCAGATGGAGCTTGGTTCTGCAAGCAGTGAGATGCCTTTGAATGCTTTTAAACGGGGCTGTGATTTGAACATAAGTCTACTTCAGGAAGATTAATTGGGGAATGGAAAGAATACAGGTGAGGAGACCAGTTAGAAAATTATCCTAAATCATCAAGGACAGCACTTTTCAAAGAAGACTATGAGATCTTGAACCTGAGGAATCTACTATATGGTAAATGGACTCAAAAACTAAAACAGTAAAAGTGGAGACACATGGAGTTTTCTGTGCTCCTGGTAAGAATCTAGGTCAGATTCATATTTTTATTCTTCATAACACTTAGCAAAGTATATAGTGCATAGTAATCCCTTAAACATGTATTAACTTATTGCAAATAACTAGCAAAAGAACTCTTTTACAGCACACAGTTGAAAACACATGTCTGGAACTAAGTGGGGATTCCATGGCTATTGTTCTAGATTTCAGAATCATATGCTTAGAAGTTCTAGTTAAAATCATGCAATTGCTGAAAAGGCAAATGAAGATCAAAGACAGAACTACAAATCTTCAGACATATGAGAATCATAAGAGAAAAATGTCATACAGTCAAGAGAAGAGAAATTTTTAAGAAGCAATAGGAAGGTGAGTGAAGGTATAAATGCTTCAGGGAGGTCAACAGGTGAGAATTACAAAGTAGATTGGATTTGAACTACTACAAATCTATTGGGTTTGACTACTAAAATTAGTGGAAATAGGTATAATAGAAAAAAATTTCTGGGTTAATAAAACCTGTATTCAGTTCTGCCTCTATCACCTACATGCTGTGGAAACTTAGGTAAGTCATTTACCTTCTCTGAGGCTCAGTTCCTTTATCATAGGGATAGTAATGAAGGGTACTTTATACCAAGCAAAATATGTATGTTAAAGTACCTTTAATCTGTCATGTTAATGTATAAAAGGCATTGGTTTTGAATAATACATTAATATAATATTTAAAATCAATACTGATTTTAAAATAGTTTATGAGAATCTTGTTAGAACTTTTCTAGGATATCGAGTTTAAAAATACACAAAAGTGGACTTCCCTGGTGGCTCAGTGGTTAAGAATCTGCCTGCCAATGCAGGGGATACAGGTTCGAGCCCTGGTCCAGGAAGATCCCACATGCCGCGGAGCAACTAAGCCCGTGCGCCACAACTACTCAGCCTGTGCTCTAGAGCCTGCGAGCCACAACTACTGAGCCCACGTGCTGCAACTACTGAAGCCCGGGCTCCTAGAGCCCATGCTCCCCAACAAGAGAAGCCAGTGCAATGAGAAGCCCGCACACCACAACGGAGAGTAGCCCCTGCTCACCACAACTAGAGAAAGCCCGCACACAGCAATGAAGACGCAACACAGCCAATAAATAAATAAATATAAATAAATAGATAAAAAAAAATACACAAAAGTAAGCTTGTTGAGGGCAGGGACTTTATCCATCTTGAATACCCCATAGTGAATGAACAGATGATTGGATGAGAAGGGTCGATATGAACTTTCATATACGGATGTAAGCATCTTCTAATAGGGGAAAAAAATTTAACAAAAGCATGAAATTTTCTTCTCTATGAACTAAAATTCACTCTAAATGCTGAACCATTATTATTTTTTAAGAAGAAAAAGGACTTAGGTGCTAAGAGTATTGATTCTCCCTAAACTGTGTGTTGGACTTATTTTAAATGATCTACTGAAAGAAAAACTTCTAAATTTAGGGAACTATTATTTTCCCCAACTCTATAAGAAAGTAAAACCAAATATTAATATGAATAGATCACTCTGCATAAAACAGGTCAGCAAAATTAATCAAAAGTTTTAGATTTCTAATAAATGAGCTGCTAGACAGTTTCACTATTTGGTAGCTTATTTTATTTTTCTACCTGTACATTGGAATTGGTGCCAGACCCACCCTAAAAATTAACAGGTGTTTTCAAAGATGGCTGATCTTATAATTTAACTGTTACTTTTAGAACCTCTGGGAGTAGTTCTCACATCTAACAAAGTACATAATCCCCAACATCCACTTTACTGTTCCCAGGCCATGAAACCTTGTTGGAGAACATTTTTTAAAAAAGATTTGCTGGGCTTCCCTGGTGGCGCAGTGGTTGAGAATCTGCCTGCTAATGCAGACACGGGTTCGAGCCCTGGTCTGGGAAGATCCCACATGCCGTGGAGCAACTAGGCCCGTGAGCCACAACTACTGAGCCTGTGCTCCACAACAAGAGAGGCCACGATAGTGAGAGGCCTGCACACCACAATGAAGAGTGGCCCCCGCTTGCTGCAACTAGAGGAAGCCCTCGCACAGAAACGAAGACCCAACACAGCCTAAATAAATAAATAAATAAATAAATAAATAAAGGTGCTAAAAAAAAAAAAAGATTTGCTGATGTGGCTCAGTACGAATTCAAGTTATCCAACTTTAAGAAGCCCTCGGACATTCATGGTCATACTTGTATTCACCAAGTTCTCTATAACTACGGTTACAAATCTTTTTTTTTCCTGAAAGCCCCATGCTCATGTTTGTTCATTCACCTTCTACTTACTGAGAAAACCAATATAATCTGTCCAATGAGATTCCTCCATTTTCCTCCCCACCTCAAAAATCTCTTCAGTTTCTGCTCCTTCCACTCATTATGGAATAACATACTCCTCTTTTATCTGGAAGTCACTTCTCTGTCTGTACCTGGAATCCTATCCACTCTTGACTCTTCCAGAATCATGTCCCCTTTCTTCCCTTTCTCTGCTGCATCTTAACTTTTCCTTACTACTAGTTACTTCCCTCTGTCTATAAATCTCTCAGATCTCCAAGATTCTGTGCTACTATTCCATCTCTCCTCCTTTGACCAATATCCTTTTTAGGATAGTAATCCTCACTTATTTCCTCCACTTCTTGATCCAGTCACCCATTAACTTTTTGCATCTGGATTTTGCCTCCGTATGTATACTACAACTGCTCTCTCAAACATCACCATTGCTTTCTTAATGGTCAAACTCTATTTTCAAACCTCATCCTCCTTGGCCCTTTGGCCCTTTGAGATGGTTGACTGCCCCCTTTCTCTATTTGCTTCAGTTAGTCTGTGTTCACATCCCTCTCTGACCGCTCCTCTACCTGTGAAAGTGGTTCCTTCCTTCTGTTCCTTTAGAGTAGGCATTTTAGGTTCTAACCTCAACCCCTTCCATTACCCCTCAGTGATCTCACTCATTCCCACAGCTACAAAGATAACTTTAAGAGGAATAACTCCTATGTCTCTATCACAAATGTGACCTTCCTCAAGTTACCTTTTAACTGCCTGTTGGGCATCTTCCCTGCCATGTGTCTCAAAGGCTACTGGTTCAAACAGATCTCACAGTCTCCCCCTTTCCCAAACCAGCTTCTCCTCTCCCCTACTTCTTACTCCTTTTAATTGGGCTACCATGTTCCCAGTATCTCAAACTGAAAAGCTTAAGTCATATTTGATTTTTCTTCTTTTAACCCCAAATCCAATACAGGTTATCAAAACTTGTCAAAATTACCCCCAGAATAACAGTCAGAAAAGATAGAGAGTGACACATTTAGTTAGAAGACCTAAGCAAGTCACACTTATTTAAGCTTTTGTTTCCACATTAGTAAAATGGTACCAATAACGATGTTCATTGTAATAATCCCTTAAATACCACAATAAATCCTTCTCTGATTTCCCAAACAAATGTGTTATCCCCAGCCTCTGAACTTCAGTAAGACTTCATCTGTATTTCTCTTATGGCATCTATCATACACCTCACTATATATTTTACATAGCTGTTTGTGGACATATCTTATTCCCCTTCCTGAGAGGAACTGTCAGCTCCTTTGGTTTGGGAACCATGTCTTATTTCCTTTTATTTTCCAATTTGAAGGCTGTAGAGTGCCCTTCCCAAAGTAGGAGCTCTGCAAGTGGAAAATCAATGAAAATGATTAATATAATTTGGATTATATCTACTGATGGAATAAAAATATTTCCCCATTTCTGAGTCATGTTATATACCAGAATGCATAAATCCCTTGACTAAAATGACAATAAATGGAAAATAAGGAAGATCAGGAGCAACCAAAAATAAAAAGGCTGAACAGAGTTAGAAGGATATCATGAGAGAAGCGGATTGAGATCAGTTTAATTACAGGGAGAAGTAAAGATTAGACAAACTGGAAGGTGAAAGAGGATAAAGTTGCCATTTAGGAGCCTCAGCTTATTATAAATATTGTAATTTAGCCAGAATCTTCTACTGAGGGAATTTAAAAGAACAAACAAAAAGGCATATACTTAGATAAATAAAATGTATCTGGACAGGATTTTCAAGCTGCTCTGCAAAACCAGTTAGATTATTTTTGTTTACAAAGCATGGGGATTGAAATTTGTTTTATCCCTCAATACTGTAAAGAGTTAGAAGCTGAAAATGTTAAAGTTAAAATGATCATTTTTCTTTAACCCTCTGCTGCATCTTCTCCCTGAGAAACTATTTGCTTCTTTGCAGTTGAACACAACCATAATGAGGCAGGCTCAGTGTTACAAATATGTTATGTACTTGCATACATACTTCTGATTTCTCTGCTTTTGTGATTACTCTAGCTGGTGAGGATGGGGGAGAGGAGTGGTATGTGGGTGGGTCTCTGGATCCTAATTCACCTACATCATCAATCGTCCTTAATTCACAAATGTTCCTCTCCCATATCTGCATTGTTCGATTTCAGTTCCAACTCTGCTGTTTTGTAACCGAATGGTTTGGGACCAATTAAGAACTTCAGTTCCAAGAAGGTTGGGACCTTGTTTTGTTCACTGCTCTATCTCCAGTTCTTGGGGTAATTTTTGGTGCATAGTGGGCAATCGATAAAAATTAACTGAATAGGCAGGAGCTTCAGTGAAAATTCACTGATAGGTGGTACTGGGTGGCTGGGCGCGGAGGGGCGTGGAGGAGCCGAGCCGGCCTGCGGTGGGCCTGGAGCCAAAGACGTGGCAGCGAAGCTGCCGGGTCCTTCATGGTGAAAGATTTGGGGACATTTCTCTCTCCTTTGTGTAGTTGATAGTTTGGGCAGTGAAGATATGGCGGACAGTGTCAAAACTTTTCTACAGGACCTTGCCAGGGGAATCAAAGACTCCATCTGGGGAATTTGCACCATCTCAAAGCTAGAAGGTCGAAGTCAACAGAAGAGAGAGGAGCAGCGTCAAAGAAGGGCAAGCAGTGTCCTGGCTCAGAGGAGAGCCCAGAGTATAGAGAGGAAGCAAGACAGTGAACCACATGTTGTTAGTCGAATTTTTCAGTGCTGCACTTGGAATGGTGGGATATTCTGGTTGTCTCCTCTTGTTTTATTGAGTGTTTATTCCTGTGCTTCAGTCAGCAGTGGGCCAAATTATTGGTGAACCATCACTTCCTGGGGATGTTTGGTTGTGGCTAGAATTCTTCCTCACGTCAAATTTCAGTGCTCTTTGGGTGCTCCCCGTTTGTGCTTAGTAAAGTTGTGAACGCAATCGGGTTTCAGGATATAGCTGATCTGGCATTCGAGGTATCAGGGAGGAAAGCTCACCCATTCGCTACTTTCAGCAAAATAATTGCTGACATGCTCTTCAACCTTTTGCTGCAGGCTCTTTTTCTCCTCCAAGGGATGTTTATGAGTCTCTTCCCAATCCATCTTGTTGGTCAGCTGGTTAGTCTCCTGCACATGTCTCTTCTCTACTCACTATACTGCTTCAAATATCGTTGGTTCAATAAAGGAATTGAAATTCACCAGCAGTTGTAAAACATAGAAAGAATTGGCCTTACTACATTGCATTTGGTTTGCCCTTGTCTTTCCTCACAGCAATGCGGTCCTCCTACATTGACAGTGGCTGCCTCCTTTCTATCCTATTTCCTTTATTCATTATCAGCGCCTTTTCCAATTGCACCTCTTCTCCTTGGTGGTTTTCTTAAGCAACAGACTCTTCCACAAGATGGTCTACCTGCAGTTGCCCTGAGTAGCTCAACTTCTGCAGTAAAGTTCCCCTCACCTTACCCATGTCCTGCCAAACTGAAAGCTGCTGCAGGCCACTGAGTCACTTGCCTTCAAGAGGGGATGGGCGGGATTGGAGGGGCGCAATGGCAGCTCTTTTCCTTGTTCACCTCCCCCACCAGGGAAGGCAACACCAACTCTGCCAAGGGCCCTGTGCATATTCCCCTCTTTCTGAGAAATCGGGAATTTTTTATTTAACATCTTTATTGGAGTATAATTGCTTTACAGTGGTGTGTTATTTTCTGCTTTATAACAAAGTGAATCAGCTATACGTATACATATATCCCCATATATCTTCCCTCTTGCATCTCCCTCCCTCCCACCCTCCCTATCCCACCCCTCTAGGAGGTCACAAAGCACCGAGCTGATCTCCCTATGCTATGCAGTTGCTTCCCACTAGCTATCTATTTTACATTTGGTAGTGTATATAAGTCCATGCCACTCTCTTTGTCCCAGCTTACCATTCTCCCTGCCCGTGGCCTCAAGTCCATTCACTAGTAGTGCTGAGTCTTTATTCCTGTCTTGCCCCTAGGTTCTTCATGACCATTTTTCTTTTCTTTTTTTTATTCCATATATATGTTAACATACGGTATTTGTTTTTCTCTTTCTGACTTCATTCTGTATGACAGACTCTAGGTCCACCCACCTCACTAAAAATAACTCACTTTCGCTTTTTACGGCTGAGTAATATTCCATTGTATATATGGGCCATATCTTTATCCATTCATCTCTTGAAGGGCACTTAGGGTGCTTCCATGTCCTGGGTATTGTAAACAGAGCTGCAATGAACACTGTGGTAGATGACCCTTTTTGTATTATGGTTTCCTCAGGGTATATGCCCAGCAGTGGGATTGCTGGGTCGTATGGTAGTTCTATTTTTAGATTTTTAAGGAACCTCCATACAGTTCTCCATAGTGGCTGTATCAATTTACATTCCCACCAACAGTGCAAGAGGGTTCCCTTTTCTCCACACCCTCTCCAGCATTTATTGTTTCTACATTTTTTGATAATGGCCATTCTGACCAGTGTGAGATGATAGCTCATTGTAGTTTTGATTTGCATTTCTCTAATGATTAATGATGTTGAGCATTCTTTCATGTGTTTGTTGGCAATCTGTATATCTTCCTTGAAGAAATGTCTACTTAGGTCTTCTGCCCATTTTTAGATTGGGTTGTTTGTTTTTTTGATATTGAGCTGCTTGAGCCGCTTGTAAATTTTGGAAATTAATGCTTTATCAGTTGCTTCATTTGCAAATATTTTCTCCCATTATGAGGGTTGTCTTTTCGTCTTGTTTGTGGTTTCCTTTGCTGTGCAAAAGCTTTTAAGTTTCATTAGGTCCCATTTGTTTATTTTTGTTTTTATTTCCATTTCTCTAGGAGCTGGGTAAAAAAGAATCTTGCTGTGATTTATGTCAGAGTGTTCTGCCTATGTTTTCCTCTAAGAGTTTGATAGTGTCTGGCCTTACATTTAGATCTTTAATCCATTTTGAGTTTATTTTTGTGTATGGTGTTAGGGAGTGTTCTAATTTCATACTTTCACATGTACCTGTCCAGTTTTCCCAGCACCACTTATTGAAGAGGCTGTCTTTTCTCCATTGTATATTCTTGCCTCCTTTATCAAAGGTAAGGTGACCATATGTGCGTGGGTTTATCTCTGGGCTTTCTATTCTGTTCCATTCATCTATATTTCTGTTTCTGTGCCAGTACCATACTGTCTTGATTACTGTAGCTTTGTAGTATAGTCGGAAGTCAGGGAGCCTGATTCCTCCAGCTCCATTTTTCATTCTCAAGATTGCTTTGGCTATTTGGGGTCTCTTGTGTTTGCATACAAATTGTGAAAATTTTTGTTTTAGTTCTGTAAAAAATGCCAGTGGTAGTTTCATACGGATTGCATTAAATCTGTAGATTGCTTTGTAGAGTCATTTTCACAATGTTGATACTTCCAATCCAAGAACATGGTATATCTCTCCATCTATTTGTATCATCTTTAATTTCTTTCATCAGTGTCTTATAATTTTCTGCATACAGGTCTTTTGTCTCCTTAGGTAGGTTTATTCCTAGATATTTTATTCTTTTTGTTGCAATGGTAAACGGGAGTGTTTTCTTAATTTCACTTTCAGATTTTTCATCAATAGTATATAGGTATGCAAGAGACTTCTGTGCATTAATTTTGTATCCTGCTACTTTACCATATTCATTGATTAGCTCTAGTAGTTTTCTGGTAGCATCTTTAGGATTCTCTATGTATAGTATCATGTCATCTGCAAACTGTTGACAGCTTTACTTCTTCTCTTCCGCTTTGGATTCCTTTTATTTCTTTTTCTTCTCTGATTGCTGCGGCTAACACTTCCAAAACTATGTTGAATAATAGTGGTGAGAATGGGCAACCTTGTCTTGTTCCTGATCTTAGTGGAAATGGTTTCAGTTTTTCACCATTGAGGGTGATGCGGCCTATGGGTTTGTCATATATATGGCCTTTATTATGTTGAGGAAAGTTCCCTTTATGCCTACTTTCTGAGGTGTTTTTATCATAAATGGGTGTTGAGTTTTGTCAAAAGCCTTCTCTGCATCTACTGAGATGATCATATGGTTTTTCTCCTTCAATTTGTTAACATGCTGTATCACATTGATTGATTGGCGTATATTGAAAATCCTTGCATTGCTGGGATAAACCCCACTTGATCATGGTGTGTAATCCTTTTAATGTGCCGTTGGATTCTGTTTGCTAGTATTTTGTTGAGGATTTTTACATCTATATTCCTCAGTGACATTGGCCTGTAGTTTCCTTTCTTTGTGACATCTTTGTCTGGTTTTGGTATCAGGGTGATGGTGGCCTCATAGAATGAGTTTGGGAGTGTTCCTCCCTCTGCTATATTTTGGAAGATTTTGAGAAGGATAGTTGTTAACTCTTCTCTAAATATTTGAAAGATCTCGCCTGTGAAGGCATCTGGTCTTGGGCTTTTGCTTATTGGAAGATTTTTCATCAGTTTCAATTTCATAACTTGTGATTGCTCTGTTCATATTTTCTATTTCTTCCTGGTTCAGTCATGGAGGGTCATACCTTTCTAAGAATTTGTCCATTTCTTCCAGGTTGTCCATTTTATTGGCATAGAGTTGCTTGTAGTAATCTCTCATGATCCTTTGTATTTCTGCAATGTCAGTTGTTACTTCTCCTTTTTCGTTTCTAATTCTAATGATTTGAGTCTTCTCCCTTTTTTTCCTGATGAGTCTGGCTAATGGTTTATCAATTTTGTTTATCTTCTCAAAGAACCAGCTGTTATGATTTCTTTCCTTCTGCTAAATTTGGAGTTTTTTTTCTTCTTCTTTCTGTAATTCTTTTAGGTGTAAGGTTAGGTTGTTTATTTGAGGTGTTTCTTGTTTCTTAAGGTAGGATTGTAATGCTAAAATCTTCCCTCTTATAAATGCATTTGCTGCATCCCATAAGTTTTGGGTCATCGTGTTTTCACTTTCATTTGTTTCTAGGTATTTTTTGAGTTCCTCTTTGATTTCTTCAGTGATCTCTTGGTTACTTAGTAGTGTATTGTTTAGCCTCCATGTGTTTGTACTTTGTACAGATTTTTTCCTGTAACTGATATCTAGTCTCATAGTGTTGTGGTCAGAAAACATACTTGATACGATTTCAATTTTCTTAAATTTATCAAGGCTAGATTTGTGACCCAAGATATGATCTATCCTGGAGATTGTTCCATAAGCACTTGAGAAAAATGTGTATTCTGTTGTTTTTGGATGGAATGTCCTATAAATATCAATTAAGCCCATCTTGTTTAATGTATCATTTAAAGCTTGTGTTTCCTTATTTATTTTCATTTTGGATGATCTGTCCATTGGTGAAATTAGGGTGCTAAAGTCCCCTACTATGATTGTGTTACTGTCGATTTCCCCTTTTATGGCTGTTAGTATTTGCCTTATATATTGAGGTGCTCCTATGTTGGGTACATAAATATTTACAATTGTTGTATCTTCTTCTTGGATTGATCCCTTGATCATTATGTAGTGTCCTTCTTTCTGTCTTGTAATGTAATAGTCTTTGTTTTAAAGTCTATTTTGTCTGATATGAGAATTGCTACTCCAGCTTTCTTTTGATTTCCATTTGCTTGGAATATTTTTCTATCCCCTCACTTTCAGTCTGTATGCGTCCTAAGGTCTGAAGTGGGACTCTTGTACACAGCATATATACGGGTCTTGTTTTTGTATCCATTCAGCCAGTCTATGCCTTTTGGTTAGAGCATTTAATCCATTTACATTTAAGGTAATTATTGATATGTATGTTCCTAACCATTTTCTTAATTGTTTTGGGATTATTATTGTAGATCTTTTCCTTCTCTTGTGTCTCCTGCCTAGAGAAGTTCCTTTAGCATTTGTTGTAAAGCTTGTTTGGTGGTGCTGAATTCTCTTAGCTTTTGCTTGTCTTTAAAGCTTTTAATTTCTCCTGAAAATCTGAATGAAATCCTTGCTGGGTAGAGTAATCGTGGTTGTAGTTTTTTCCTTTTCATCACTTTAAATATGTCCTGCCACTCCCTTCGGGCTTGCAGAGTTTCTGCTGAAAGTTCAGCTGTTAACCTTATGGGGATTCCCTTGTATGTTATTTGTTGTTTTTCCCTTGCTACTTTTAATACTTTTTTCTTTATATTTAGTTTTTGATAGTTTGATTAATATGTGTCTTGGCGTCTTTCTCCTTGAATTAATCCTGCATGGGACTCTCGGTACTTCCTGGACTTGATTGACTATTTCCTTTCCCATATTAGGGAAGTTTTCAACTATAATCTCTTCAAATATTTTCCCAGTCCCTTTCTTTTTATCTTCTTCTTCTGGGAACCCTATAATTCGAATGTTGGTGCATTTAATGTTGTCCCAGAGGTCTGAGACTGTACTCAATTCTTTTCATTCTTTTTTGTTTATTCTGCTCTGCAGTGTTTATTTCCACTCTTTTATCTTCCAGGTCACTTATCCCTGCTTCTGCCTCCGTCATTCTACTATTGATCCCTTCTAGAGAATTTTTTATTTCATTTATTGCATTGTTCATCATTGTTTGCTCTTTAGTTCTTCTAGGTTCTTATTACACGTTTCTTGTTTTTTCTCCATTCAATTTCCAAGATTTTGGATCATCTTTACTATCATTATTCTGAATTCTTTTTAAGGTAGACTGCCTATTTCCTCTCCTTTTTTTTGGTCTGGTTTGGTTTTGCCTTGCTTCGTTATCTGCTGTGTGTTTCTCTGTCTTCTCATTTTGCTTAACTTACTGTGTTTGGGGTCTTCTTTTCACAGGCTGCAGGTTCATAGTTCCCGTTGTTTTTGGTGTCTGCCATAAGTGGCTAAGGTTGGTTCAGTGGGTTGTGTAGGCTTCCTGGTGGAGGGGACTAGTGCCTGTGTTCTGGTGGATGAGGCTGGATCTTGTCTTTCTGGTGGGCAGGTCCACGTCTGGTGGTGTTTTGGGGTCTTTGTGACATTATGTTTTTAGGCAGCCTCTCTGCTAATGGGTGAGGTTGTATTCCTGCCTTACTAGTTGTTTGGCATAGGGTGTCCAGCACTGTAGCTTGCTGGTCGTTGAGTGGAGTTGCGTGTTTATGTTGAGGTGGAGATCTCTGGGATATATTCGCTGTTTGATATTATGTGGAGCTGGATGGTCTCTGGTGGACCAATGTCCTGAATTTGGCTCTCCCACCTCAGAGGCACAGCCCTGATGACTGGCCAGAGCACCAAGAGCCTGTTATGCACACGGCTCAGAATAAAAGGGAGAAAAAAAGAAAGAAAGAAAGAAAAAGATAAAATAAATAAAATAAAATAAAGTTATTAAAATAAAAAATAATTATTAAAAAATTTTTTAAATAAAAAGTAAAGAAGAGAGCAACCAAACCAAAAAACAAATCCACCAATGATAACAAGTGCTAAAAACTATACTAAAAAAAGGAAAAACAAAAACAGGCAGAGAGAACCCTAAGACAAATGGTAAAAGCAAAGCTATACACACAACATCACACACAGAAGCATATATATAAACACTCACAAAAAGAGAAAAAGGGAAAAAAATATACATATCGTTGCTCCCAAAGTCCACCTCCTCAATTTGTGATGATTCGTTATCTATTCAGGTATTCCACAGATGCAGGGTACATCACATTGATTGTGCAGATTTAATTTGCTGCTCCTGAGGCTGCTGGGAGAGATTTCCCTTTCTCTTCTTTGTTTGCACAGCTCCTGGGGTTCAGCTTTGGATTTGGCTCTGCCTCTGCATGTAGGTCACCTGAGGGCATCTATTCTTCGCTCAGACAGGACAGGGTTAAAGGAGCAGCTGATTTGGGGACTCTGGCTCACTCAGGCAGGTGGAGGGAGGGGTATGGGAATGCAGGGTGAGCGTGCAGTGGCAGAGGCCAGCGTGATATTGCAACTGCCTGAGGTGTACCGTGTGTTCTCCCGGGGAAGTTGTCCCTTGATCACGGGACCCTGGCAGTGGCAGGCTGCACAGGCTCCTGGGAGGGGAGGTGTGGGTAGTGACCTGTGCTTGCACACAGGTTTCTTGGTGGCAGCAGCAGCAGCCTTAGTGTCCCATGCCCATCTCTGGGATCCACGCTGATAGCCGTGGCTCGTGCCTGTCTCTGGAGCTCCTTTAAGCAGTGCTCTTAATCCCCTCTCCTTGTGCACCAGGAAACAAAGAGGCAAGAAAAATTCTCTTGCCTCTTTGGCAGCTCCAGACTTTTGCCAGACTCCCTCCTGGCTAGCTGTGGTGCACTAACCCCCTTCAGGCTGTGTTCACATAGCCAACCCCAGTCCTCTCCCTGGGATCTGACTTCCGAAGCTCAAGTCTCAGTTCCCAGCCCCCACCCACCCCGGCGGGCGAGCAGACAAGCCTCTCGGGCTGGTGAGTCCTGGTCGGCGCTGATCCTCTGTGCAGGGATCTCTCTGCTTTGCCCTCTGCACCCCTGTTGCTGCACTCTCCTCCGTGGCTCCGAAGCTCCCCCCCCTGCCACCCACAGTCTCCACCCGCAAAGGGGCTTCCTAATGTGTGGAAACCTTTCCTCGTTCACATCTCCCTCCCAGAGGTGCAGGTCCCATCCCTATTGTTTTGTCTCTGTTTTTTCTTTTGCCCTACCCAGGTACGTGGGGAGTTTCTTGCCTTTTGGGAAGTCTGAGGTCTTGTGCCAGCGTTCAGCAGGTGTTCTGTAGGAGTTGTTCCACATGTAGATGTATTTCTGTTGTATTTGTGGGGTGGAAGGTTATCTCCATGTCCTACTCTTCTGCCATCTTCAGGAATCGGGATTTTTGTCTTCGGTGCAGATAAGGCAGAATCTTCCAGACATCAGTATGGATTTTAAACACCGGTGAGTCTGAAAGGACCACAGGTTTTTCTGCTCTTTTCTAGCATTTGCCATCCCCCATGCCTGGACTGATTTGAATTTCTCCCTGTGCCATTTATCTTCCCACTTCCCCTTCCTGCCTTCCACCACCCTTGGATGAATGGGTTTTTGTAATTCTAGCTGTTGTATTTTGTGGACTTGTTATTTTTGTTTTTCTGTGAAGTACACATATTGGATGTGGGAGTAAAGGAGGTTCTGCTGCTCCTGGTCACTCCCTTTATAGCCATCACTGTCTTGTTTCTTGTAACTCAGGTTACATTTGTTCTTTTGCTCCACTACAAGGAAAACAAGCCTGAAGAGATGGAACAGGAGGAAAGACCTCACAGCTAGATCTGCTAGGTTTTGAGAAGTGATTTTCTTCCTTCCCCTTGAAGGGGAAAAAAGTCTTTTTCACTGGTACATTTAATGTGCCCCCAACTATAGGGAGGTACCAATTTTGGACAAGTGCCATTGCAGCACAGAATGCTCAGAGAACCTGAACTTTTAAACTCTGGAGATCTGAACTTTACTGTTGGCCACTGATGGGTCTGCCTGGTATTTCAAAGGATATTGGGTGCTGCAAATAGGAACTGAAAGGGTAAACTTATTAAACCCATTAAACCTGTGGGAAAAAAAATTCACTGAATAAATGACAACTTCTCTGTGCTGCTGTTTTCTCACTTTTTTAGAACTAAATGAGATAAAATATGTAAATTGCCTAGCATGGGGTATATATCCAATAAATATTAATTCTTCCATTTCCTCATTAACTAAAGAATAAGAATGCATCCAAAGTCACATAAGAATCACTTGCAAAGAAGGCTGGAATTCAAATGATTCGATATATAAAATCTCTCCATGGATATATCTTAGGCAAACACAACACTTCTCACATCATGAAAAAAAAGTGCTATCTAGAACTAATTCTTTGAGAGCCAGGGATGTCAAGTGTAATATGCATTCAAGTATGCATATTCCCCAGTTTATTTGTGAAAGGAAGAAAAAGAGTGAGAGGGAAAAGGGGAAAGCATAAAGTGATTGGCCAAGTTGTAGAAAGAGGTACAGTCTCATCTCCGAGGCCTTCCTCATGTCTCCCTTCCCCCCCCCCACATTTTTCAGATTTGTTGCTTAAACACTTGATTCTGCAAAAGGAGAAAGCAGCTGCTTTACTATAATCACATTCTCTCTTGATTTATACATAGATGTATGAAAACTCCAGGAAATGTCCAAAACAGTCACCCTCTCCAACACAGAGCCTGTAAGCTCATAGGTTCACACACGCACATGTGCACAACTAACAGCCTCTCTAGCTAAAGAGACATGAGACAATAATTTTTAAATGAATAAAGAAAGAAGAAAGATGGGAGATAGATACAAGCAGAAGAATAGTATTAATATATACTTCCCACTCAACTAGACTAGTACCAAGTGTGTTACCCTAATTTAACACTTTGTTTTCCACAGCTGAAGCAAATGATCAATTTTATTTTTGAGAGAGAGGAGAATTGTTTCCTGCAGTAGTAGAAAAATAAAATAAAGAGAAAAGCAAAGAATTGTGGTATTATTATTCGGGGCACACTGTTTCTATTTGTGAAACTTTTGTCCTTATAACCCCATAGAAGAACCTCCTGTCGCAGCAGCTAAAGTAAGGCCGTGTGTGTGTGTGTGTGTGTGTGTGTTTGTGTGTGTGTGTGTTGAGGAAGGCTTATTACTGTGGGAAATTTTTTTTTTCTTTTCTCCTCAAAATGAGTCAGAGAATAATATCCTAGTTTGTATAATATAAGGTTAAATATCTTTGTAGAAAATATAATAATGTAATTTTCAAAAGACCTCATTTCTAGGCACAAAAGTTCATACACCGTAGGAAACAAAGGCATGGAGACACTTTTGAACTTTTGACTTTTCATTTTCTTCTTCCTAGCCCATATCTCAATGGTAAATCTAAATAGACTAAAGACTCCAACCGCCAATGCAACAGGTGATAGTTTTATATGAAGCCTGTGAAAGAACTTTGTCCCTTTTTTCTTTAGTTCAAAGTGCACAAAGGGTGGTGCTATAGAAGCAGAAAGACTTTATAACCCAAGAATTTCCATGCTACTTGGAACTGTTGCATCTCTGAGGCACATGGTTGTCTGGAGCTAAAGATGACTTTGTTAATATTAATGATCAGAAAGTAACTTTATAACTGGAAGAACTCCAACAATCTGATTTTAGGAATCTAGTAGCTGACTCACCCTTCTTGTTTAAGCTATCAACTTCTGAGGAATTACTAGGTTGGTACAAGAGTTTGCATGATATAGCTTACCTGTTCAGGATTTTGCACTACATATTGCCTAATAGTGGTCTGCGGATATGTAGTGACTTTCACTGTTGGAGAATGGAGTTCCTGTGAAGAAAAGATAAAAGTTGCATATAATCATAGTTATTTAGTGACCTTGGAGCCAGAATAATAGGGAGCAATTTTCAGAGTGAAATTTTAAAAACCATTTACATAAATGATGACATATGAATTTATGTTTTGGTTAATTTCAGTCTCAAAAACATACATGAAAGAGTGTGTTTATGGGCTCAGCACCATGCTAGGTATTTCTATTATACTCATTGCATAGTAATTCATCACACATTCCAAACTATGTTTGATGAGAGTTTCAAAATATTTGTTTCATTGTAAATGCCCCCACATGATTAGAAGAATATATAGCTTAATATTTATTAATCAGATCTTCTGTTTGGAAAGGACATCCTATAATTTAAAAAATGAAAGGAGACGCAAAGAGAAAACTGTGTGTGTATACACTTAAACATTTAAATCTTCAGTGTGGTGGCAGGCAAGGGCCATAAATAACGTTAAAAGGGAGACAAAACACCAGAACAAAGTCATTTGTAAATTTTTGATGGAAAAAGAATGGGTATCATTAATATAAAGAGAGTTTTTATACCTCGGTGAGAAAAAAAAATCTTCACATTAGTAGAAAAATGAGCAAACGGTATGAAAGCAGAAAAGAAGAAAAGCAAATGATTAACAAACAACAAAAATTATTCAAACAAACTAAGAATCAAATAAACATAACAAAAGAATACCATATTTTAACTGGGAAAATGTTAAAATAATAATGCTGATGAGGGCACAGTGGGAGGAGCATTTTCCTGTGGAGAGGGGAAAGATTAAATAATCATTCATAAGCTGAAATATGTAGCCATCAAAATAATGATCTTGATAATACAAATTTACATTAAAAAGCTCATAATATTATATAAGATTAAGTGAGAATGAAGATATAAAACTGCATATATGGTATGATCTTAATTTTTTTATTTGAATGGAAGAAAACACAACAAAATGCTAAGAGTACTATCTCTGGGTAGGGGATGGGCCATGAGTGAATTTTATTTTTTCTTCTTTATGTTCTTCTGTATTTCCAAATTTTCTAGAATAAACATTTTTTGTCAGAAGTAAAATTTACAGCAAACTTAATTCTAGAGCCCTTTATTATGAAAAATAACAGTAAATGCAATTTTATGACTGGATTTGAGTGTAGTGAACAGCTCTGTGATTTAAGTAGACTTACTTTTCTGAGCTAATCCTATGTTGGTGGTCCATCCTGTGGGGCTCCACTTTTAACTCAGTTGTAGCCTTTATTCCACTGTCCTATGTTTTGTTAGGTGTGTGACCCATGTTAGTCTGAGTTCTTTGGGAGTAGTGATTGGTTCCAATTCATCTTTGTGCAATATTTGGTACATACTTGGCACTCAGCAAATGTTCACTGAATAAATGCATGACTCTAACTGATCTAGTTTTAGGCCAGGCCGAATTGGGACATGGTAGGCAAACTTTTCTTTGATAATCTTACTTGTTCTGAATAATATCACCTTTTCCTCACTGTACCCCAGGTCTAGAGACCAGCTTTTGTCCATTTGGCCCTTCACTATTCAAGTTCACATCATGACACTTCAGTCTGGGCAGGCATGTTTTCTCAGAACAGTATCTTTCTCCCTCCTGTCCTCCAAATCCTGCAGCCTTTATACTCCCCTCCTGTGTACTAACAAACTTAGGATGTCATATGGTTTATTTACTCAGAATTTACTTTTTAATATGTGGGACTAGCTCATTAAACACATATTTGTTAATATGGTATTTAATTATTATTACAGGTACCTTTGGAGATATAATGTGTACACTCAAAAATAATCTTAAAAGTGGGATTATTAGGTCATAAAGGTTAAGGGAACTTGACCTTGTGTGTCTTTCAAATCATGCACCTTGGAGAAGGGCTAGTTCTGACCCTGTAAGTTATTCTCTCTGGATATAAATGTACAGTATTATCATTCACAAAGTCACATCCACAATCAATCCAAGATCTAGGTACTTCATTTCTGCTCAGATCAAGGACCTTTAAAATATACATAATCAGGGCTTCCCTGGTGGCGCAGTGGTTGAGAGTCTGCCTGCCAGTGCAGGGGACACGGGTTCGAGCCCTGGTCTGGGAGGATCCCACATGCCGCGGAGTGGCTGGGCCCGTGAGCCACAATTGCTGAGCCTGTGTGTCTGGAGCCTGTGCTCCGCAACAGGAGAGGCTGCGATGGTGAGAGGCCTGCGCACTGCGATGAAGAGTGGCCCCCGCTTGCCGCAACTAGAGAAAGCCCTCGCACAGAAACGAAGACCCAACACAGCCATAAATAAATAAAAATAAATTTTAAAAAATATATATATACACATAATCAGTGGGAGATCCTTGGCAAAAAATAAACTGCACTCAAACAATAACAATCAGATTGAGTAGACAATGAAATTGAAAACCTCAATTCACAGCACTTGCTTCATATTCCTATAATGGGCTGAGCTGACTTTCATATGTAAGGCTCTCCTTTCCAGTTTTATGTTCCTGAATTTTTGTGAATGTGTAAAGCTTTATGAGGGCCTAAAGATCACTTAAACATACAAGCAAGGTTTATACAAAAAGAAATTAATCTAATCTAATCCATATCTTATTTTACCTGTTCAGTATTTGGGGTTTTATGTAGAGTGCTTGGGGCACAAGTAGATATTTTCAGAGTTGGAGAATGAAGTTCCTGTTGATAGAAACAAAAGGGGGTTCAGAAACTATTACTGAGCAGTGTCATTTAAATGTCTTAGGTTAAGGTATTATCATTTCCTTTATTTTTATAATAACCCAATTTGTCAGAAATAAGAACGTTATTTAGTGCTTTCTTAGATGATGTCCATCTTTCCAAAGAGCACATTACCAATTCCTTTGTCAGCATTGCGAGTAATCTAATGAAAAATAATTTCTAGAATGCTTTCATAACAATACATACTTCTTGCACTTTTAGTTTGCATCCCTTTTTTTGCTTTTTTGAGAACTCGGCTGATGTATCCCCCAATGTTATTGTATGTCTGCAATTAACAAGATTTAAAATTTATCAAACAAAAACATTAAATGTAAAAAAATCTGAAACCAATATAGGAAACTACCTTTGAAAACTCAACTAAGACTACTGCTCTTAGATTACTTCAAGCTGATTTTTAATTCTGCTTCGTGTGATCTGCTTCTAGTTTAATTTCAAAGAGTAGGTTCTGATGTTAAAGAATGATCCATAAAGATGAGAGTATGATTTTTGATAATGATTAGATAAAATGGTCACTCTATCGATTATGCTGGCATTCTTTACGTTTTTCCCAGATCAGCAAATTGCATAACTTCATCAGTGTGCAAAGAGTTGACAGCATTACTCAATTTCTTCATACATTACTATAATTTACAACCAATTGACACAACTCCAGGATATATTCCTAAAATGATAAAAATAGTGTTTTCTTCAGATCAAGGAGGTATTAAAAATCGGAATCACAGACTTACAAGGGAAACACTGACAGACTAATACCGAAGTATAGCTATAATGTAGGTGTAACATGCTGTTCTTAAAACAGGACTGTGCATTTACTCAGACTGCCAAATGTTCTGCACACTGTGGTTTTCCTTTTGGTTCAACTTGTAACATTTTCAATCTTCCTCCCTCTGTTACATCAACAGCAACACTGCAAGCTTAATGTTTCTAGGCAGACTTTGAATAGGTTCCCAGATTTCCTGCTGGTAGCTGAGGATAATTGCTCAGGCAAATGCACAGAATTAAAGACTTTAGACCAAACAGGTACGTGTTCTTCAGTTTAGGAAAATGGCTACAAATACAACCAAGTGCAGGTGGATTTGGCCCACAGATCCAACAGGAATAAGTTCAGAAAGACAAAAAAGGTGCTTTTTAGTTATGCAATAGTGCATGAATACACTCTAACATAAAAATTTATAAAGTCAAAGATCTTCCCTTAACCATCCTCCCTTCATTCAAATCTCTTACCCATATATATACATATATGTATAAATAATATTTACTGCTTTTATTATTCTGCAATGTAAGCCTAACAATATCTCATATTATAGATTAATGTCTTAATTCATTATTTTAAATTATAGTGTTCCATAATGTTTGTTTGATAGTTTACTTATATATCTTTTTAAAATTGTTTCCAGGTTTCCACTATGCTGCAGAGCATACTTGTGCAATGTGAGTATTTCTCTAGAATCCCACAAAGTGGAATTACTAGGGCACAGAATATGTGCATTATTCATTTTAACACATACTGCCCAATTGATTTCTCAAATGGCTATGCCAATTCCACATCCATCAGCAAAGTGTAAAATTACTCATGTGTGAAAGATGCTTTTATGAAAACTTTTAGCCTTTTTAGGCTGTGGCTAGTAATACTAGGGTTATTTTGAGAATACAGTTAGTGCACACTGCCTGGTACCTTGTTCTATAGATAGTAGTTCTTTCCCTTTCCCTTTACCCTATTCAAATCTGATGACATCAGCAAATTAAACAGAATGAGACTTAACTAGCTATGTGGAGTAGCTTTTAAGATGAAAGAGTACACTGAGAAGTTTTATAAACTTGCTGAAATTAACCCAAGTAGGAATACACACACATACACAAATATATATGTGTGTGTGTGTGTATATGTATCTTACATCTTTAGGGCATATATTGATAGGCAGTTACTTTACTCAGATGCCAAGATAGCAGATATTCAAAAGGCAAATTGGTGTATTTGCACAAAGACTAGTCTAGTGCTAAAATGAAGAAATTATTCAATCTTCTTATATTTGGAAAGCTGGTACATTAATTCCACAAATTATGCTTTACTTAATTGTTCTGAGCCTTCATTATTAGAATTGATCTAGGCAAATGTGGCTTTTCCCATACAACCCTATGGAAACGAAGGACAAATGGAATGACTTCAAAAAGTAAAATATTAAGGAGATAGCTTAATATGGGTCAAAGAGATTAAGACATATGGCAGTGACCAGCATGAGTTTAAATTGCAGCAGTATTAGACTTATCATAAGGTGGAAAAAAACCTATCTGAATATAAGGTGTATTAATTTCAGAAAAACTTGCTAAAGAAAACCCTTTTCCCCTGAAAGTCTACGGAATTAGGTAAGTAGTGTGAGTAAAGGTCCAAAATGAACATTGTCTTGATGATGGAAGTTACTTTCAGTGGCATCTAGCTCTAGGCAGGATTGCAGCAAGTCATTCCACAAGTAGCTATTGCCTATTCTACAGGAAGTGATCAAAAATGTTTGTGAATGAATGAATGGATGAATGAAGAGGATGTCTTAGTTTTAAAGGCATCTCAGGAATAGAAATCTAAATCTCTCTCTTGATAACCTACATCAATGTTTAATTTTCAGTGTCACTCATCTGTATAGAGCTTCCTTAAATTCTTCATGTTGAAATCATTAAATCTAATGAATAGTTACATCTTTTGTACTTATGCCCTCTATGCCATAGCCCCATGTTCCTTATAACAAAATAATTGAAGGCTGGGGAAGGGGTGGTGGTGACTATCATAATATAGTGGAAAGAGTCCTGTGCTTGAAGTCCAGAGACCTAGGTTCTACTTCTAGTTATACCACTATACCACCAGCCAGCTGGGATAATGAACAACTCATGCCATCTTCCTGAGCTTGTTTCCTCATGTGAGAAACGGGATGTGGGTATGTGTAAGTGTGGATTGGAGGATCTTTAAGCCCCATTCTATTTCCGACATTCTGTGAATATAAGAGGTCACTCCCAGCTTATTTTTCCATACAGACAAGACAATTTCAAATCCTTTAAACTTGTCAGTCTTGTATTCCTTTGATGAAGATGATAATGACAACTAACACCTATTAAGAGCTTTCTATGCCAAATATGTTACATAGATCATCTTATTTAACACTGAGAAAAACTGCCATCAGAAAGGTACTACTATAACCCCATTTTACATATGAGTAAAGTTAGACAAAGATAGGTTAAGTAGCTAGCTGAAGATCACACAGCTAATACTAAGGTGTTGGGATTCCAACTCAAGTAGCGTGATGCTACTTAATCACTAAATCCAGAACTCATGCCCTTAATCACTATACTTTCCCACACCTATATCCTGCCTCATTATATTTTCTGTTTTTCAAGTTGTGGAACAAAATTCTCCTGTTAGATTTGACTAATTCTCATAATAAGAGGCTAGATATTTGACTCTTTTTATTATTTACTATCAAAAGTAACTTTTTGGTGCCTGAAAACAAGAAATCCACCCATAACTGACCGTGTGAGAGAATAGCCCTGATTAAATATTTTAAACTTCTACCAATTCAACAGGGTTTTTTTTGAAGTAGACCGCATGATATATTTACAGAGTGTACATACAGAACTCTAAACTCAATAAAACATTGAATTTTTATTTAATTCTCATATCATTTAAGCCCTTTGATTTTGCAGGAAAGCCCTACTTTTTCTGATCAAATATTCAGCCTAGTATTGAGTCGTTTATTCCTGTGGCTCGCATTTGCTAAATCGATAAATATTGCCTGTTGGCAACATTCTTTAGGTAGGGTTTTGTTGAAAAATAATTTTGTTTATAATTAGTAGATTTAGGCTTATTATGAAATCCAAGACTGTTTTTCCCATGATGACTAAAGTCATTTTCTACTTTGGGAAAGTTGTAGCAGCCCTCTTCCCTCTTCCTCCTCATCCCCACCTTTTTCCTTCTTCTCCTCCTCACCCTTCTCTTTCCCTTTTTCTCCTCCTCCTCCTCTTATAAAGTACACATGGCATTACCAATTTTAAGATCAGAATGGATTAAAATCAGTCTGCTTTTCTGGGATAATTTTACAACATCACTTGAGATAATTGTTCATACCTTGGTTTAACCTAAATCATAGTTGGGATACAGGAATCAGATATCAGAGACTATATGACATAAATAAGAGTCAAATGTATAGATCAGGAATATCCAGTATAGCATGGTGGTTACAAGCATAGACCTAGAACTAGACTGCTTAGATTTAAATCCCAGTTCTACCACATACTAGCTGCATGAACTCGAGCAAGATACATAGCACTCCTGTGCCTTGGTTACCTTATCAGTAAAAATGGGAATGATATTTGAACTTTACTTACTAAAGTTTAAAATTAATTCAGTAGCTTAAGGGACATAGGCAGTTCCAGAGAGGCTATGAAACTCAGATCATGTGCTAAAAGAAAGGAAGGTGCATTTTGATTGAGGGGGGTTATTTCATCTTTTTCCTCTTTTTAAATATTTACTCTTTCAAAAAGTAAGGTTCTGGGGAAATTATATAAAGGATAGATACAGTCACCCCTCCGTATCCACAGGTTCTGCATCTGCAAATTCAACCAACGAAGGATTGAAAATATAAAAAAAAATCTGGAAAGTTTCAAAAAGCAAAACTTGAATTTGGTGCACTCTGGCAACTATTTATATAGTGTTTACACTGTATTTACACATCTAAAGATGATTTAAAATACAGGGAAGGATATGCATAGGTTATATAAGATACTTGATCATCCGTGGGTTTTGGTACCTGGAGCAGGGGTCCAAGTACCAATCCTCCTCAGATAGCAAAGGATGACTATATGTGCATACATACATAAAAATATTTCATTCAGCTCTTTTATAAAAGTTTTATGAATTTAATTTTCCTTCTACTGAAATTGTCATTCTAAGCTTATACTTTGAAAGTTTGTGGCTTCATTTTGTGTTTCATTCCTATGTGTCCGTTAAAGCTGATCATGTACTTTGACAGCCCTTTGATTGCACATTTGCACCACCATGAATTTCTTTGAATTGTGATGATCTTAGAGGTAGTTCTATACTTAAATGAATAGCTTGAATATATAGATCTGCAGTGTCCAGTAGAACTCTCTGCAGTGGTGGAATGCCCTGTATCTGTGCTGTACAGTACAGTAGTCACTAGCCACATGTGGCTGTTGAGCACTTAAAATTGTGGCTATTGCAACTGAGGAACTGAATAATTAGTTTTATTGGATTTGAATTAATTTAAGTGTAAATGTAAATAAGCACATACTACCCTACTGGAAGTGTAGCTCTAGAGGAAGCATTAGGTAAGAGGCAGACTGCAAGCAAGCTTTAATGCTCAGCATCACTACATTTTAAAAAGGAAAAAGAAAAAAACACACACTAAAAAAACTTCATTTCAAATATTGAGGTTCAAGTTCAAAGACCCTAAGAGCATGGGAACTTCCAAATTACTCTTTCTAAAGGATATTTATGCCAGTAAACATTACAAATACATTCCTGCTGCTCCAGTCTTTTGATCATATACCATGTTTTAGAAAATTGCTTTAATGCTTTTCCTCATTAGTCTTTCTTAGCTAGCAGAGCCCTAATAAGCCTTTCAAGCATATGTGTTTACCTAATCTTCCCAGTGTCAAAGGAACCCTTACTTTATAGTCTATTCATTTAATTTATTACCGTAGTTTGTGCAGCTAATGCCTTTTGTTGGCTATATTTTTATAAATCAATAATACAAACAGAAAGAATTATCCAGTGCTAACTCTGTGCTGGACACCTTCACATGTTATCTCAATACTCACTACAACTCTGAAGGAAGGTATTATTGTCCCCACTTTACAAATGAGGACACAAGGTCATGAGACGTCAAGTCATTTATTCTGGGTAATACAACATTAACACTTACTGTGTGTCAGGCACTGTGCTGTGTATTTTCCACCATATATTATTGCATTTGACTCTAATAACAATCCTATGACTTAGGTGTTATTATCACCCCATTTTATAGATGAGGCAACTGAAGCATATAGCTAGCAAGTCCGTGAACCAGGAATTAAACCAAAGAAGTTTAAAACCTAAGCTTACACTATTAGCCACTACACTTGACTGTTTCATAGTTCAGTTCTCCCCAAGTCTACCTCATCACTGCACATTTATTATTTGTAGCTCTCCCTGGGACACTACACATAGATTCATTTGGATGGGTATTTTCTCCACACAATGTTCTCTGTGACTGATCTTTAGGATCTACATAATATGAACATTTTCAGTCAATACCTATTGGCTTTCATTTTCCTATTGATAACTCTGATCAAAGAGTTCAAGACCTTGGTGCAATATGTAAAGGAGAGACAGCGAGACTGCTGGGAACGAGAATTAGGTAATAGAAAAGATTACATGCATAGTACAGGACTTTGTTCTTTAAATATTTGGAATCTTGTTGAAATAAACATGGCACTCTTTCATGTTGCCTAATTTGAATTTTAAAACTTTACTTAAAAACTAATACATAATATAATGTTCCAAGAAGGAAAACCATGGGAGCCTTGTATACGCTTCTGTCAGTTTTAATGACTATGAGAATCACTGAAAGTAATAATAGTGACTTAGGAAAAGGCTAGGCTGAATAGTTTCAAAAGAGGCAGTATCTTTAAAAACCACCTGACATTTATGCTGACAGAATTTGCCAAGGCAAACGGCCATTTAAATAGGCCATTTAAATAAATTTTCGGAATAGTTTGGGAGATGCTTTTGTTAGAACCTGTCAAAGACAGTAACATGGTTAAACACTTGCCTTAGGCTATTGTTGAGATGCTGTTCTGAACTTTGTACAGGAAGAAACATGTAAATTATAATATCCTTTGTTTATATGAAACAAACACTTCCTTAATTTAGGATAAAATCTGTGATCCTGTTCTCATGTAAAGAAAGCAATAGAATGTAATAGTAATAGAACTCCTTCCACTCATCCCTTCCCTCCAAGGAAAATCCCTCATTTAAGAGACCCATTCCTGGATTCTTTCTTCTTTTCTTGAAGGCAA
Source organism: Balaenoptera ricei (assembly GCF_028023285.1). NCBI lineage: Eukaryota > Metazoa > Chordata > Mammalia > Artiodactyla > Balaenopteridae > Balaenoptera > Balaenoptera ricei. Next base: position 76,197,158 of record NC_082660.1, read on the forward strand.
CTAGGAGAGAAAATAAAGTATACAGTCACTTTGCAGTGCATGCTTTTTGTCTTTAAAAACTGAAAGTACATACGTTCCATTGGAAGCCAAAAAAAGGACGGCTATTAAGATAGCTGCTATTGTGAAGAAAAAGTTAGCTCAAATATACTTGTTTAGAAAGGTTTTCACTTTTAAATAGGGTTTAAGAGCATGGCAAACTTGCAGTTATTTTACCAAGAATTGTCAAGAAAAAAAATTTGGATCACAACAGTTAAAGGAAAAGTTCACCTCCCTCCCCTTTGCCCACACCACCTTCACACACACACACACACACACAATGATAGCTCGTTGAGTGCCATTGACTCAAAACAGGCCAAGCAATTTATCAGACCTCCCTTAAACAAGAGACAATTGGCAAGGGCATTTTCACCCAGCAATTAGTTGCACTCAATTTCTATAGCTTCATTTAACTGTAAGCACAAAAGGGATGACCAAAGCTGAACACTCGGGCCTCTTTATCCTATAACCTCATTGCTTTCTCAGGCAACCTACTTCCCTGAATAATCATTCACTTTAGCGACCACTCCTTTGAACAACAATTTTTCAAAGCAACACACCCATCCCCACAGAACAGGAAAATTTTCTGATAGTGTATAGAAATCCTGGCACAGTAAGGGAACTATCCACTATCTCTGTAACCAAAGAAAAAGGAAAAAAAAGTCATGTAAACAAAGAAAAGCCCAAGCTGGGTAATTATTGAGAGCAGAGGCCATTCATAAACTCACTCACATTCTCCCCTGGGCTGCTTTCTGGAGCTAAATTTGGTTGCAAGTTTCAAATTTTAAAAAATGGTAATCCATAAAACACAATCTCTAAGAGATCCCTTCTTGCACCAAAATGTTTTATTCAATAAAATATTGATGGCTAAAGCACAAAATTATATTTTAAAATGAAATATAAACATATAGGACACCTACAGACCAGGTCGTATATATCTGTCCTCAATATGGACTCTCCTTGGATAAGCAAATGGTATTTATCCACATAATCATGGTGCTTCTTACATAATAGGCACTTAATAAATATGTGTTCAATTAATGACTAGTATTAAAAATATTTTATTTTGATCAATTTCTCTCTCTCACAACAGAACTTCTCTGTATACGTGGAAAATATCTTGAACTTCGTAAAAAGCTAAAATTAATGGAAGAGAAATACATATGTCCAATGCGTATTAACATCAATGCTGTCCATTTGAGGCAGTGTTTCATTTTGAGTTAATGATGGTTGTTTAATGTTTAGGCCTTTTAAAAGGTTGAGCCATAAGGTTTTTGTTTTCTTTAGTTTTATGTAGTTTCTAGAATTCCATTTATTTACAAGACTATATTCAGTTCTAAAATGCACCTATGACCTTGATTACACCTGCTTTTGATTTTTCCTGTTCATATGGATAAACTTAGTAATTTTAATTCTACCATCAGTTTAGACAATTTCACTATACCTGGTTTCTATATTCAGTTTTCTCTGAGAAACACTCTATCAGTCAGACAAAATAATAACTGAGGGAATCATAAAATATATCTGATCAATTTTAGACAAGAAGCAAAGCAACATTATATCTGGAGAAATTTAAAATATGTTTATGTCTATAAACACTATTTTAGTGCACAACAAAGCAAAAAAGGAAAATCGTGGACTAAAAAGCCAGAAATAGAAAATACTAAAGTGCTGCAAAAAGCATTTGGTTAAATCTAAAATGTCTACTACATAAGCGAAAATTAAGATTCAGGAAGCAAAGCAGAGTGACATCAATTTCGGTCTCTCAAAGGGAACATATTTTACTACTGGCAATTATATATTTTTTTAATCTTAGGAATTCTTTTACTGTCATCCAAACACAAAAATGCTAAAAACAATTCAAGTAAAATTTTAATTGAATTCATGATAACCAACAATTGATTATAATACTTATCTTCCTAGCTGCCATGGTCACAAAATTTAGCATCAGAATAATTGCTATATACCAACTCAAAATGTCATTGAAACATGGCATATTAAGGAGAGAATTTTAAATCATAAAACAAAAAGTGTTTTAAGTAATGTGTACTGCTTGCTTGTGCTTGGCATGGTATATAATAAAGCTGCCACCACATCTTACACATTTCGTTAACATGAAGGTAATTTCAGATCAATTTTAGGTCCTACTTTATACAATGCCATCCTGCCACTAAACAGGGAGAAAAGAAATAAAATAATAGAATAATAGTTTCCTAGTCACATTCTTTGTGGCAGCTATCTAAAAGCTTTCTTGCCAAATTATCTTTTAGTGGATTTATGAATGCCCTTTGATATCTAACTCAGTTTGAAATTTTATAGTCAAATTTTCTTTATTTCACTAAGAGAATGAAGATTCTTATTTTTTTTCCTTTACCACATATCTAGAAGTTCACCTCCCTCTTCCTCACCCAGCCCTTTTCTTTCTTTTCAACTATAAATCACTTCAGACTTCACAACACCCTCCATTCCAATCTCTTTTCCCTGTTTCTGCGGCCATACTTTCTGTCCCTAAGGCTCTTTATAAACTCCTTGGGGGAACTACATTTCAGGATGGAGCTAGTCTTGTGAGGATCACTTAGCAAATATCAGGTAGAAAGGTGAGTCTCGTAAAAAACTCAACCAGCTTGGTCCCAGGAATATTAAAAAGGAAAGTTGAACTATGGAGTATACAATAAAGTGTGACCCTAAAAGTTGTTCTGTGGTCAATGTTTATAATTTGCCAAATTTCAGCTTTTTAAATTTCTATCTATTTATTTTTCTTTTACTAGGAAGTTGATAAGAAAAGAGGTTAATGTATTTAAATAACTACGCCAGATAGGGTGATTTTAGCATTCGTATGATAATGGTAACTGTTGTTTCAACTTCCCCATTGTTTTGGGGCTACTCAGGAATATAGGTGACACCCACTTTGTTGTTCATTAACATCACTGAATACTGGAATGTACATTTTCATTATTATTATCACAAACTAGTAGTTTTGACCTTTTATTTTTCTTCCCTTTGACTTCAATGCAGGTGGAGTTTTTCTCAAATAGGAAATTACTGACAGTGAATACTGGGGTTTTCTTCATATTTTTCCCTCAAATTAAGCTAGGAGTGAAATAAAACAGGAAAATTGTGGCCTTTGTAGTTGTTGGGTTACCTATATCTTTAAAAACTTCTTTTTAAAATAGTTTCGGGCTTCCCAGGTGGCGCGGTGGTTGAGAGTCTGCCTGCCAATGCAGGGGACACGGGTTCGAGCCTTGGTCTGGGAGGATCCCACATGCCGCGGAGCGGCTGGGCCCGTGAGCCACAACTACTGAGCCTGCGCGTCTGGAGCCTGTGCTCTGCAACAAGAGAGGCCGCGATAGTGAAAGGCCCGCGCACTGCGATGAAGCGTGGTCCCTGCTTGCCACAACTAGAGAAAGCCCTCACACAAACGAAGACCCAACATAGCCAAAAATAAAGAAATAAATTAATAAAAAAGAAAACAATGATAAAATAGTTTCTTTATATACTTTAGAAATGTTGCTTCATATCCTAATTAAAATTATTGTTTTGGGAAAAATAATCCATATTATTCCAGATCAGCATAACAATGCAACATAAGATATCAGCCCGATGGTTGCTTTTTGAGCTCTTCACAGTACTACTTGTATCTTGAAACATAATTTCAGTTTGGATGGAAGTTTCCAGAAAGCTTAAAGACATGCAAATTTAATATAAAGAGAGTCAAAGATGAAAACAGGCATAGAGCTGTTAATTTTATATTCTTACAGTGTTCTTTCATATTCATTGGCAAGATTATTAACACAGATACTGATGCTAAACTAACCCCTTTAAAAACAAATTTGTTTCATTTTAAAGGGTGTCTTAGACTTCCACCATTTTTAGCTTTCATGTAACAATTGCTTACATCTTGCCTTCCTCAATCTTATATTCACTCTTTCAATATTCCTTCTACTAATATTCATAAATTATCCACCTGGGGTTTCCGTGGTGACGCAGTGGTTAAGAATCCGCCTGCCAATGCAGGGGACACGGGTTCGATCCCTGGTCTGGGAAGATCCCACATGCCACGGAGCAACTAAGCCCGTGTGCCACAACTAGTGAAGCCAGCGAGCCACAACTACTGAAGCCAGAGAGCCACAACTACTGAAGCCCGCGCCTAGAGCCCGTGCTCTGCAACAAGAGAAGCCACCACAATGAGAAGCCCGCGCACAGCAACAAAGACCCAATGCAGCCAAAAATAAAGCAATAAATTAAAATGTATTAAAAAAAATAAAAAATAAAAAAATAAATTATCCACCTTGACTATACAAGAACCAATGCATCATTTTCAAAAGATGAAACACATATGACAATTCAAATAGACATTGTGCCTGTCACTTATCCTGGAGTAGCATACTATTTGCTAAACACAAATAATTGCTCGTCACTCCATACATGCCATTGTCCCTGCACCACCATATTTGATACAAAAAAACCTGTTTACTTTTGATATGAAGTGAATCAGTGGGAACCTATTTTATAAAAATGACTGTATTCAAGTTGAGGATTGCTTTGTGGTAGGAGCAAAAGAATACCTCAGGTCATATATTCCAATCTAATTCAACAAAAAATGAACCATCCTGTGCTCTAGTTAGATTATGAAAATCACTGGAACTGATAAACAAATGGCTACGGGAACTAGTAAATGAAAGAACAGCCAAGAGATGGAATTTGGGTGACCATACATTGCATATATAGCTGCAATCCAAGAGATAATATCCTGTAGAACAGAGCCAGAGAAGCAGAAAGAAAAGAAATGAGGTTCAAAAGCAAATAAAGGCAACAAAGATTTCCCCTTTCTGGCATAGCTGTCTTTGTGGTACCTGGGAACAGTCGCTCCAAAGCAAGCTTTGGTAGGAGGAGGCAGTTTTGAGAGAGGAGCACACTTCCTGTGAGTCGATGGGGTCCAAGGCCTCAACCACCTTGTTCATGGGCCCACTGTAAGTCCTCACTCGCTCATACACTACATTTTTTTCTGGAGGCTGCTGGGCTTGGCTTGACTGATGGTAGCAGTGGTAATGCTGGGGCTGGCACTGCAGCCCTTCTGGGGATTGCTGAGTCCCACAGCTGCTGCTGCTCATCTCACTCCAATAGTTTGAGCTCATCATCTTCTCAGTGGTCAGCAAGGTACTCCCCAGATGCTCTCCCTAAGGAACAAACAGAGAGAGATCATGAAAGAAAGGGGTAGGAAAGCAGGCAGGCAGGCACACGTTAGAGGCCTTTTATCAACCACCTCTGCCTATAGTGGTGCCAGCGAGAGATGGGAGTTACCTGAGCAACAGCTGAAGCAGGTCTGGCAGTTACAGAGGAGGCAGCAAAGTAGTTGAGTGCAAATGCAAAGTGGAACCACCCCTTAAGATTGCTCCAGGAAATAGTACTGCCACGCCCCTGAGGGGCGGAATCACTGGGTAGGTTTACCTGCCAGGAGAGGCCCTGCTTTGTTATGGAGATAGCTACTAGGCTGCCCAGTAGGCTACGGAAGTCTGGAAAGAGAAGGAATGTGGAATTTCAGGGCTAAAGCCAGAGCTTCCAAATCCACAGTCTTGGAAATTCACTTGAACTGTAAATAGGCAAACAAAGACATGCCCATGCCAAAACTTACTTCAGAAAAAAGGTCACAAATGTCACATGAAAGTGGCTTTCCCATGGTTTTTAAGCTTATCAAAGGTAATTACAAGCATGAGTATTATCATTCCAGAGTCCCAGACCAAAATTAGGGGTATTAGCCTAAGGACACATTAGTTTTCACAGATAAATCTTCATTCTTTGCAAAACCCAGCTAGTAATTGCAGTTAAGGGAGATTGCTATGAGGTTTCCTTTTAGCAACACTCTCTAATTTGTGGACCTGTTTATCTTGCTCCAGGCCTCGTGTGGCTTTCTAATTTAAATTGAGGAAGATTTGTCTAAATGATTAAATTGCTGTCTGTACGTGGGAGATTTGGTCAAGAAAAATCTAACCATTCCAGAAACACTTTGCATTTTAGCACTTATATTTATTGTTTCACATTTTTACAAAGGAATGTACCCTGACTTGATTTGTGCCTTAGGAAACACTGAGTTTGATTGCCTTTTTAATATCTAGTTGTTAAGGGAGCTGCAAGTCCTGAGAGGTGCCTTACCTGATATAATGAGATTAAATATGCTCAGCACTTATATTTATCACTACTTGAAATTACAATCATAATGCCTACTTAACCACCAGATTTTTCCCTGCAAGATATTTCAGCACCACGGAACTCTAGAATACTCACTGAGGGTGTCTTCAGAAAAGGGACATCTTCCTAATGTGTATATATACCATAGAACCCAGCACACCACCACCATTCTGGAGAGGAAGAGAATATCATCAAGCTGGCTAGCCAGGTTTTTATCTGCTAAGTGAACAAAAGGTAGTGACTTACTGGTCATTCACTCTGACCATGCGAGAAGCTTTACATGGAATATCTGTCATCCTCACAAATTTATGAGGGTTTATAGGCGAGGAACTGAGGCAGAGACACAGAGAGGCTGAAAAACTTCCCAAAGTTAAACTACTAGTAAAAGATGAGTCTGGGATTTGAACATAGAGCCTATAGCTCTACTATATTATACTGCTAAGTAAAAATTTAAATTATGTTCTGTATCTGGACATTCAATACATCTTCTAAGTGGAAAACTAAAACAGTTTTGAACCATTAGCACGTTAAGTGACTTTGAAAAGAATCTTTGGATTTTTTTTAACATCTTTATTGGAGTATAACTGCTTTACAACGGTGTGTTAGTTTCTGCTTTATAACAAAGTGAATCAGTTATACATATACATATGTTCCCATATCTCTTCCCTCTTGCATCTCCCTCCCTCCCACCCTCCCTCTCCCACCCCTCTAGGTGGTCACAAAGCACCGAGCTGATCTCCCTGTGGAATCTTTGGATTTTTTTTTAAAACATATTTATTGAAGTATAATTGCTTTACAATGGTGTGTTAGTTTCTGCTTTATAACAAAGTGAATCAGTTATACATATACATATGTTCCCATATCTCTTCCCTCTTGCACCTCCCTCCCTCCCACCCTCCCTATCCCACCCCTCTAGGTGGTCACAAATCACCGAGCTGATCTCCCTGTGCTATGCGGCTGCTTCCCACTAGCTATTTATTTTACATTTGGTAGTGTATATATGTCCATGACACTCTCTCACCCTGTCACAGCTCACCCCTCCCCCTCCCCATATCCTCAAGTCCATTCTCTAGTAGGTCTGTGTCTTTATTCCCATCTTGCCACTAAGTTCTTCATGACCCTTTTTTTTTTTTCTTCGACTCCATATATATGTGTTAGCATACTGTATTTGTTTTTCTCTTTCTGACTTACTTCACTCTGTATGACAGACTCTATGGAGGAGAGGTATGCAAAATGCTGAAAATCGACCTTAAAAACTCTTTAAAATAATTTATTGTATATGTACGTTTATATTTGTGTACTGTGTGCAGAGCTTTCAAATCTATTCCTTGTTCATTATAATGCTGTTCCTCAAGGATCAATGAAAATTTAATTAGGAACACATGACCTGCCAAACAGCCTGGTAAAATATCAGATCAATAACTTGTTAATATCACTAGCAGTATCATTTTGAATAAGCTTTATATGTGAATAGGGAATGGGTATTAAGTGGGATCATCCAGTCAGCTCTGATTGTTGAAATCTGAATTTAAAACACACAAAAACACATACACACAGTGCTGTTAATATCTGCATCCAGTGCTATTAATATCTGTATCCTAGTAACTAAAGTAAGAGATTGAGATGAAGACTAAAAATTCCTTCATCCATACCTGCCCTTCACATTTCTTGGATATATGGCATTTTGAGGCAACCACCTTAATGCAGTTAGGCAAAGAGTAATGTGTGAAACTGACACCCTCTTTCAATTCCTGAGCCTCATCCATCACTTTTCCACATGCCTGGATATGAGGAAGAGAGAGCTTGAAGCTCAGGGATACTATATAAGAAATGAGATGAGACACTCTCTGGCAGACAAACCACATCTAAATATGAAACAGATGTTGACCACCCTTGCACACCTCAGAGAGACTTATCAATCATTCTCACCAAAGTCTGTGCTCCTTCTCTGAGAATGCATTTGTGCCTTCGTTGATCTGCTTCTCCAATTGTTGTATTTCTCCTTTATGCAGATAATGTTAATACTCACCTATTTTTTATTAATAAATGCATATAAATTATTTGACCATTTAATAATGGTAATTGCTCTGTTTTCTACTTGAAAACCCAAGGGCTTGACACTCTGCATTCCTCAGGCTTCATGATTATGCTACACTTCTTACACTGGTGGATGAGACAGTAAGAGTTGATTTCTTATTCTCAGCTCCAGACTTGTTCAGAGAATCCTTAGTTATATTTCTGGCAGTTATTTTGTTTCACTCAGTAATATAGATATTTTATGTTTAGTACTGAAAAAACCTCATTTATGATGATGAATTTGATTTCCCCTTAGACGTGATATCCCTTTAGAAGCTAATTCAGTTCTAACAGACTTAAAAACCTTTAGTGTTTTTGATTATAAAAGTAATTTATTCTTTAAAAATTAAAATAACTGAAGACATGGAAAAAGTAGAAAATGAAACTTCCCATATTGATGGTAAGAACAAGGGATAGAGTAAGGATCAGGAATGTCTGCCATATACATTACTGGTAATAAAAATAACAACAACAGTGATTAGCATTTTGACTAAGCTGTTTTGAAGGCCATCTGAAGTCTTGACTTTACCTACCTCACAAAATTGTTATTAGGTTTAAATGAAAAAGTGCCTGCTAATTGTAATACACTATCCAGATACAAACATTTTAAAATATGTTATTAACAGATGGTGTTGTGTGATTTTTGTGAAATAGAAGGCTTTGAAAAGCAAAGCAAATATGAATGTCCCAAGAGGCTATAGGTCTGGTTTTTTAAAAGCTTAGCTACCTAAAACCATTAAGGTAAAATAGTTCAGTTATTTATCAAAATTGATATACAGAACTATCTTAGCATATTAAATAATAACACTAATTATAAATTTAACACCAAATGAATTTTATAAGCATCAGCAGTGGAGCTTTCATGTGTATAACTAATCCTGTACTCCACCTCTTGTTTTATGAGGCTGACTCTCAAATATATCTCTATCCCTGGCCCATTGCTTCAGGCTAATGGTGTAATGGCAAAAGATAGAGTTATTCAAATACTCTTACTTTTGATTTCTCTATGATCAGGGAGAAGTATGTTCATATAAAAAGGGTCGACAAACAATGGTCAGAGGGAGCTAAAGGCCAAGGTAGTGAGATGATTGTAGGAAAGCACCTATGTTTTACTAAATAGGTCCAAGTCACTTGATCCAACAGAACTCCATTCCAGCCTTCTGACAGAACTAAAAGTTGAGCTTGCTTAACTGCTGTTGGGAAAGTTTAGACTAGGCAATGTTTCAGAATATCAGATATGAAAAATCATTGTCTTGATTTTAAAAAAACTGAATGGTGAAGTTTACATACTGAACAGTTTAGTCTGATATCAATTCAGGTCAAAAGTCTGTATCCGATTATCAAGTGTCTGATGATACACATACTTAGAATAGAGATAGTTGATCCCTGAAAGTCCTTTGGTATCCCCTATTATGGTTTCTGAATCTCTGTCCTTAAGTAAATTTTAAGTGTGGCATAATTTTGCTCAGAAATAACTAATTCCGATGTTCTAAGAGTCACACTAGAGAAAATCAGACCTCGATCCTGAACAGAGTAAATAACTCCTCTGTATGGTATGAATGCAGCTGAACAGGCACCAAGCCTCTATGATTCTGGCAGATCCCCAGGGATGCCTGACCTTTCCTGTAAAAGAGATTATTTTAGAACAGCATTTCTCAAAGTGTGTCCTGAATAACACTAGTGTACAGCATGTTATACCTGGAAAAGTGTTTTATGACCAAATAAGTTTAAGAAACACTTGGTTAAATATATTGCGAGAAGTAGCTTTATTGACATAATTCTTATAGCCTTTCATAAGCTAATGGAGACTGTGATCTTCTAAATGGGTCAATGATGTGTAGACGTTTTCAAGTTTTGTTGGTGATGAAATATATTTTGTGTGGAAAAACTTTAGTGACTGGTGCTCTTCAGACTTTTTTCTTCTCTATGCTTTTTTCTTCCATATGTTTTAAACTAAGCTCATTAGGTGGGAATTCATAACTAGTTTATAATTCTGCCAATATTATGAAAACATACCAAAGACCATTTGATCAGGCATATCATTATACCAGTGATACCTGAAGTGAGGTCCCTGAACCAGAAGCAGCAGCTTCACCTGGAAAATTTTCAGAAATGCAAATTCTTGGCCCCCACCCCAGATCTACTGAATCAGAGACTCTAGCGACGGGACCCAGCAATCTGTTTAACAAGACCTTCTGGTGATTCTGATGCACAATAAAGTTTGAAAATCCCTGAATTATACCAGTATATTGGGAGCAGGCTTGGACAAAAGAGGAAGGCAGTAGTGCCAGAGAGATGAGACTTCCTGTGTATTGGGTAAGAAATTGTAAGCAGCTCAGGAGTGGGTGATTAAAAGTCTATGAGGAAGTAGAGGTGAGCTACAACCTTGGGTAAGAGTGTCTCTGTTCTATGTATATAAAGAAGTTAGAATGAGAATGAACTACAGTGTAGTACATTAATTATAGCTATCTAAGGTATTCTGATATTAAAAATAAAATATTTTCATTTTAATAAAAGAAGAATATTGAAGGTTATATAGTGTAGTGTCGATGAGCATAACTTTGCATTCAGACAGACCTGGATTTAGAATTTTGCTCTACCACATATTAGCTCTATGGCCTGGCAAATCATGTTACTTCTCTGAGCTTCTGTTATTCTCAATGAAATGGATAATAGCCCCTAACAAATGGCTTGCTGTGTAGATTAGATAAAATGCATGTAAAGTGTTTAGCATGGTGTCTGGTAACTAGTAGCTATACAATAAATGGGAGTTCTTAACATTATGCTCTAGATTTGGCTTGGGATAAAGAAAGAAAGGGCTTGCCATGGCTTTGCAGATAGAAATCTGCCTATAGTAGAAAGTATCATATGATACAGGTCTGACTTGAGAAAAGGGAAAACATCAGAAGTGGGGAAATGCCAGATGACATAACCACAGAGAAAGCTCAGTCAACTTAACAAAAAGGAGAGATAGAATGAAGCTTGATTGTAAGGTTTTCATTTATAATTTTAAAAGCTTGGCTAGAATGGAAGAGCTTAGCTAGAAGGTAAAGTCCCGTGGTGTCTGTTCCAGGTATCTGTGTTGTAATGTAGAGAAACTATAAGGAGTAATTTTAATGTAATCAAATTACTTAAAAATATATGTACAAAAGTATCCAAAGCAAACATAAGAAGGGAAATAATAAGAACTGAAATCAATGAGACTGAGAACAGAAAAACAATGGAGAAAATCAATAAAACCAAAAGATGGTTCTTTGAAAAAAAAATCAATGAAATTGATAATCCTTTAACAAGATAAAGAAAAAAGAAAGTACAAATAACCAAAATCATGAATAAAAGAGGAGATATCACTACTGACTCCACAGACATTAATAGGATAATAAAGTACCCTATGAACAACTCTGTGCACATACATTTTCCAATTTACATGAAATGGACCAATTCCTTGAAAACCACAAACTACCACAACTCAGACAAGATGAGATAGATAAACTGATTAACCCTATATCTATAAAAGAACTAGAATTCATAATAGTAAACCTTCCAAAAAGAAAAATGCTGAATTTCACCAAATATTTAGGGGAAAAATGAATACATTTTCTATACAATCTTGTCCAGAAAACAAAAGAGGAAGGAACACTTACTAATGCTGGTAAGTGTTTTGAGACCAGCATCAAAAGATACAAAGACAATACAAGAAAAGAAAACTATAAAACAACAACCCTCATGAATATAAACTCAAAAATCCTCAACAAAATGTTAATTCAAATCCAACAATATATAAAAAGAATAATATATTATCAACAAGTAGAGTTTATCCCAGGAATGCAAGACTGATTCAACATTTGAAAATCAATCAATATAATTCACCATATTAACAAACCAAAAAAGAAAAAAAAAATGTATAATCATCTCAGTTGATGCAGATAAAGCAGTTGACAGGATTCTACATTCATGCTTGATGATAAATCTGATAAAAGATATCTAAAAAAAAAACCTACAGCAAATATACTTAATGGTGAAAGCCTGAATGTTTTCCCCCTACAATCAGAAACCAGCAAGAACATCTGCTCTCACCACTCCTTGAAGTCATTGACAATGGAAAAAGGGAAGAAAACAAAATAAAAGAATTCCAAATTTGAAAGGAAATGAATAAAACTCCCCCATTAGCAAATGACATGATTGTCTATGTAGACAATCCCAAGGAATCTACAAAAAACCTCTTAGAATTAATGTAAGTAACTTTGGGACATCTGCAGGTTGGTAAGATGAACATACAAAAATCAACAGTATTTCTATACACTACCAATGAACAAGTGGAAATTGAAATAAAAACAAACAATATCATTCACAATACCTCCCAGGGAAATATTAAAGTATATATCAAAAAATATATGAGCTGTATGCTGAAAACTACAGAACACTGATGAAAGATATCAAATAAGGCCTAAGTAAATGGAAAACACACCATGTTGATGGACTGGAAGATTCCAAATAGTTATAATGCCAATTCTTTCCAAATTCATCTTTAAATTTTTTTTTAACATCTTTATTGGAGTATAATTTCTTTACAATGGTGTGTTAGTTTCTGCTTTATAAAAAAGTGAATAAGTAATACATATACATATGTTCCCATATCTCTTCCCTCTTGCATCTCCCTCCCTCCCACCCTCCCTATCCAACCCCTCTAGGTGGTCACAAAGCACCGAGCTGATATTCCTGTGCTATGCGGCTGCTTCCCACTAGCTATCTATTTTACCTTTGGTAGTGTATATATGTCCATGCCACTCTATCACTTTGTCACAGCTTAACTTTCCCCCTTCCCATATCTTCAAGTCCATTCTCTAGTAGGTCTGTGTCTTTATTCCCACCTTACCCTTAGGTTCTTCATGACTTTTTTTTTTTCTTCTTAGATTCCAGACGTATGTGTTAGCATACGGTATTAGTTTTTCTCTTTCTGACTTACTTCACTCGGTATGACAGACTCTAGGTCCATCCACCTCACTACAAATAACTCAATTTTGTTTCTTTTTATGGCTGAGTAATATTCCATTGTATATATGTGCTGCATCTTCTTTATCCATTTATCTGTTGATGGACACTTAGGTTGCTTCCATGTCCTGGCTATTGTAAATAGAGCTGCAATGAACATTTTGGTACATGACTCTTTTTGAATTATGGTTTTCTCAGGGTATATGCCCAGTAGTGAGATTGCTGGGTCATATGGCAGTTTTATTTTTAGTTTTTTAAGGAACCGCCATACTGTTTTCCATAGTGGGTGTATCAATTTACATTCCCACCAACAGTGCAAGAGTGTTCCCTTTTCTCCACACCCTCTCCAGCATTTATTGTTTCTAGATTTTTTGATGATGGCCATTCTCACCGGTGTGAGATGGTATCTCATGGTCGTTTTGATTTGCATTTCTCTAATGATTAATGATGTTGAGCATTCTTTCATGTGTTTGTTGGCAATCTGTATATCTTCTTTGGAGAAATATCTATTTAGGTCTTCTGCCCATTTTTGGATTGGGTTGTTTGTTTTTTTGATTTTGAGCTGCATGAGCTGCTTGTATATTTTGGAGATTAATCCTTTGTCAGTTGCTTCATTTGCAAATATTTTCTCCCATTCTGAGGGTTGTCTTTTCATCTTGTTTATGGTTTCCTTTGTTGTGCAAAAGCTTTTAAGTTTCATTAGGTCCCATTTGTTTATTTGTGTTTTTATTTCCATTTCTCTAGGAGGTGGGTCAAAAAGGATCTTGCTGTGATTTATGTCATAGAGTGTTCTGCCTATGTTTTCCTCTAAGAGTTTGATAGTGTCTGGCCTTACATTTAGGTCTTTAATCCAGTTTGAGTTTATTTTTGTGTATGGTGTTAGGGAGTGTTCTAATTTCATACTTTTACATGTACCTGTCCAGTTTTCCCAGCACCACTTATTGAAGAGGCTGTCTTTTCTCCACTGTATATTCTTGCCTCCTTTATCAAAGATAAGGTGACCATATGTGCCTGGGTTTATCTCTGGGCTTTCTATCCTGTTCCATTGATCTATATTTCTGTTTTTGTGCCAGTACCATACTGTCTTGATTACTGTAGCTTTGTAGTATAGTCTGAAGTCAGGGAGCCTGATTCCTCCAGCTCCATTTTTCATTCTCAAGATTGCTTTGGCTATTCGGGGTCTTTTGTGTTTCCATACAAATTGTGAAATTTTTTGTTTTAATTCTGTGAAAAATGCCAGTGGTAGTTTGATAGGGATTGCATTCATCTATAAATTTAATGCAATCCCAGTAAAAACTCCAGCAAGATTCTTTGTATATATACACAAGTGGATTCTAATACTTATATGGAAGGATAAAGGTACTAGAATAGCCATAGCCATACTAATTTTGAAAAAAAAAAAACAAAGTTGGAGGACACACACTACTCAATATTAAGATCTATTGTAAAGCTACAATAATCAAGACTATGTGGTATTGGAGGAAAGATAGATACACAGATTGATGAAATCAGAAGAGAGAGTCAAGATATAGACCCAAGATTGTAAAGACAATTCAATGGAGAAAGGCAAGCCCTTTCAACAAATGGTACTGGAACAACTGAATATACACATGCAAAAAAAAAAGATGAACCTAAACCTAAACTTTTCACTATATACAAAATTTAACCCATAATGGATCATAGACCTAAATCTATGAAACTATAAAACTACAGTTTATAGTTTATAAAAAAACTGTAAACCTATAAAAACTCATAGAAGAATACATAGGAACAAATTTTCATACCCTTGGGTAAGCAAAGACTTCTTAATTATGACATCAAAAGCAAAATTTGTAAAAGAAAAACTCACTAAATTGGATTTCACCAAAATTAAATCCACTAAATTGGGTTTCACCAAAATTAAAAACTTTGCTCTGCTAAGTACACCATAAAGAGAATGAGAAGACAAGCCACAGTCTGGCAGACAATATTTGCAAATTGTGTATCTGATAGAAGACTTGTATCCAGAATACATTTTAAACACTCCCAAACCTCAACAATAAGAAAACAAACAACCCAATTACTAAAAATAGACAAAAGATTTTGACAAACAATTAACCAAATAAGATAAATGGATGACAAATAAGCATGTGAAATATACTCAACATCATGAGTCATCAGGGAAATTTAAATTAAAGCCATGAGATACCATTAAATACTTATTAGATTGGAAATAAATAGTAATAAAAACCTGACACGAGCAAGTGCTGACAAGGATGAGAAGCACTTGGAACACTCTACCATTGCTGGTGGAAGTACAAAGTGGGTGCAGCCACTTTGAAAAAGAGTTTGGCAGTTTCTTACAAAGTTAAGTATAGACTTACCATGAGACTCATCAATCACACTTCCAGGTACTTATCCTAGAGAAGTTAAAACTTATGTTTACACAAAAGCCTACATGCAAATATTTATTACAGCTTTATTCATAATTGCCCCAAACTGGAAACAGCCCAGAGGCCCTTCAACTGTTGGACATCCATACAATGGAACACTACTCAGCAGTAAAAAGGAATGGATTTTATACATGTAACAACATGGATGAATCTTAAGTGCACTTTACTAAGTTAAAGAATGCAGACCCAGAAGGATACATATTATATTATTCCATTTATGAGTTTATGGAAAAGATAAATCTATAGGACAATGGATACCAGGGGTTAGTGCTGAGAAGAGGGTCTGAATACAAAGTGGGTAGCATGAGGGAATTCTTTGGGGTATTGGAATTGTTCTTTATTCTATCAGTGGTGGTGATTTCAAGGATTCATGCATGCATTAAAATTCATAGAACAGTACACTAATAGAAAATTTAATTTTACTGTATGTCAACTAAAAATAATAGTAATGAACAATTTTTTTTTTAAATCCAGATAGCCATTAGCACTGGGATTATGACTTCCTGATGGGCAGGTCAGGCATACGTGGCCCAAAGGAAGCCTTCAGTCTCCTTGGTGAGTACTTTCTTGAAGGAGAGGGTTAGTATTAACTGTGAGGCCATGAATTACTAACAGGTTATATCCAAAGAAAACAGTTATCTATTATCAAGTAGGCATTCCTTACTCTGATCATAAGAAGAAGTCATCGGGAGGGCATTTCGCCTGGTTTTCTGTCCTCTCAGACCTTTATTCAAGACCCACCAAATGTGCATTTGTGTAGCTATATAAAAAGGTTGATATTTGTCAGTGTCATTCTTTGGGAGAAATTAATTACTTGTGAGTAGAGTAACCATGACTACCTTTCTATTTTCTTCTTCTCCCTCCTCCCTTTTAAAAGCAAAACCAAAATATTAAAATTGTCATATGCTTCTGTATAGGTAATTCTGCAACAGATTAGAAATGACTATAAATATACACACAAGTCAGAGTTGTTACAGTTCATTCATAGTGTACCCTGCTAATTTTTATGATTTAAACAATAAAAAGTATGGCAATTAGTCACTTTCATTTTCTGGCAATGTTAAATGAAGCAGATTATTTAGGATCTAAAATAAACATGCTTATTTTATTATAAATCAAAGCCAAATGGACATTCCAAGTGGGCTAACAACTTTCTTTTTGGCATGGCATTTGCAACATCAAAATCTTCTATCTGCTTTATTTTTAGTTAAATTAGATAAAATTGAAGTGATTCCCTTAGAAAGGACATTTTTCTAAAGGAGCCATTTTCTCTAAAAGTCCAGATAGTAAATAATTTAGGATTTACAGGCCATAGAGTCTCTTACTCAACTACTCAACTTTGCCTTGCACTGCAAAAGCAGCCATAGATAACGTGCAAAGAAATGAAAGTGGCTGTGTTACAATAAGATTTTATTTACAAAAAAAATGTGTCAGCCATAGCTTGCCAACCCTTGCAATATAGGGGATGATAAGCTTTCTTTGATGTTGCTGCAACGGATAGAAAGGCTGAACAATGAAAATGGGTCTTTTCTCACACTGCTCAGAAAAATTAACTCCAAACGGGTCAAAGACTTAACATTAGACCTGATGTCATAAAACTCCTGGAAGAAAATGTAAGGAAGAAGCTCCTCGACATTGGTCCTGGCAATGATTTCTTGGATATGATGCCAAAAGCAGAAACAACAAAAGCAAAAATGAACCAGTAGGACTGCATCAAACTTAAAAGTGTCTGCACAGCACAAGAAGCAGTCAATAAAATAAAAAAGCAACCTACAGAATGGGAGAAAAATTTTGCAAACTGTATATCAAATAAGAGGTTAATATTCAAAAAAGAACTCACTCCACTCAATAACAACAAACAGTCCAATTAAAAATGGGCAGTGAACTAAATAGACATTTTTCCAAATATGACATCCAAATGGCCAACAGATACATGAAAAGATTCTCAACATCACTAATCATCAGGGTAATGCAAATCAAAACCACAATGAGATATCACCTCATACTTGTTAGAATGGCCATCATCAAGAAGACAAGGAAGGGACTTCCCTGGTGGTCCAGTGGGTAGGACTCTGCGCTTCCACTTGCAGGTTCGATCCCTGGTCGGGGACCTGCAAGCTGTGCAGCATGGCCAAAGAAACAAAAAAGAAAAAAGAAAAGAAAAATGGAGGGTCCTCAAAATTTTAAAATTCATCTACCATATGATCCAGCAATTCCACTTCTGGGCAAAGATCAACCCAAATATCCAAGAATGCCTTGCTCTATTCATAATATGGACAATTATGCAGTCATTAATATTATATCATAGAAACTCATTTAATTTAATGGATAATGTTCATAAAATAATAAATTAACAAATGGAAAAGTAGGTCATGTAAGATGTGATTTCATTTTGGTAAAGAAAAAAATATGCATATATAGAAAAAAGACTAGAAGGATACAACAAAATGCCACTTTGAAATAATGTATTTATAAGAATTTTTATTTGCTTTATGTTTTACTGTTTTCCATATTTCCTACAATGAATATATGTTTATTTTGTAATATGAAATATTATTTTAAAGCAACATTTATTTTTCTTTCCTAATTCTAGCAGTAATTCATGTCTACTGTAAAATATTTGGAAAACCTAGCAAGTTATAAAAAAGAAATAAAGCCTCTGCAATACCACCACCAGCAAGAGACTGTTTTGCACATTGTATATTAGGATGGTTTCATCCACAGGTAATAGAAAACTTGACTCAATGTGGCATAAACAATAAGGATATTTATTATCTTAATAAGGATCCCAGAGGTAGGAAGAGATTCAGAGATGGTTGATTCAGCAGCTCAATGATATCATTATGTTGTTAATTCTGGAGGCGGGGGTGTCTCTCGAACCTGTTCTCCACAGTATTCTACAGTAATTTCCTCTTATGTTTATATGATACTTGCCAGTAGCAACCCGGGTTACAGCCTTCCTCATTCACATCCAGCAGCAGAAATAATATCTCTCTCACACAATCTGGAAGAACAAGTTGATTGGAAGCCCTTCAGTGGAACTGGACCAACTTGGGTCATATGCTCACTCCTCGATCTATTAGACTTACCTCTGGAAAAAGAAGTAAGGTCTGTTTTCCCTGAGGCATATGAACAGAAATGGGAAAGAATGGATACCTAAACAAGATTGAGATTATTTAGAAAAGAGGAAGGGGAGAATGGTTATTAGAGAATCAACAAACAATGTTTATTACGTATATATTACTTTTATAAAAATACATCACTTATGTATGTCAACATCTTTGTACATCTCACAGATCCTATAATCCTCTTTTGCAAAAATAAAAAGTAGTACTTGATAAATGTTTGATAATTTCTTGAAGACAAGTCTTTTATTCTACTTATGTATCTCCCTTGTTACCTAGCAGACTACTGGGAGCTAGAATAATAAAATCTGAGGGTTGGAAAGTAACCTAACTATCATCTTATTCTATGCTACCATGTTCAAGAGGTTCTCAAAAGTCTGCAGCAAATATCATTTTTTTTATGTGGACCATTTTTTTAAAGTCTTTATTGAATTTGTTACAATATTGCTTCCATTTTTTATGTTTTTCTGTTTTTTTGGCCCTGAGGCATGTGGGATCTTAGCTCTCCAACCAGGGGTTGAACCCCCACCCCCTGCATTGGAAGGCAAAGTCTTAACCACTGGACCGCCAGGAAGTCCCTGCAGCAAATATCACTGAATGATTTCTTGGTTGGTTATTTCATCTATTTACTATCTCCTTAATTGAGAAGCTAGTGACTAGCTTTCCAGATGTTCCCACATGATACGGCTGCTTCTCCTTCCCAAACTCCCTCACTCCTTTCTTTCTTCCTCTCTATTTTAACATTTACTTATTAAACTGTAAGAAAAATGCACATTTGGTTAGAAAATTCAAATGATACAGTAGGGTATAAAGTAAAAACTGAAATCCTCCTGATCTTCCCCCACTCACCCCCCCATAGGTAAATAATGTTAGCAGTTTTGCGTGTATTGTGTGTATTCTCCTAGAAATTTAGATAGATAGATAGATGATAGATAGATAGATAGATAGATAGATAGATAATGTATGTATGTATACATATATATTTATATACATAGACACATATACAAATATTCTGAAATGTGCTTTCTTCTCCAAATAATTTATCATGGACAATTTTATAAATTTATTTATTTATTTATTTATTTATGGCTGTGTTGGGTCTTCGTTTCTGCGTGAGGGCCTTCTCCAGTTGCGGCAAGCGGGGGCCACTCTTCATCGTGGTGCGCGGGCCCCACATTATCGTGGCCTCTCCTGTTGCGGAGCACAGGCTCCAGACGCGCAGGCTCAGTAATTGTGGCTCACGGGCCCAGTTGCTCCGGGGCATGTGGGATCTTCCCAGACCAGGGCTCGAACCCGCGTCCCCTGCATTAGCAGGCAGACTCTCAACCACTGCGCCACCAGGGAAGCCCTCATGGGCAATTTTTACATAAATATCATCTTGAAAATTCTCACTCATATAAAGCTGCATAATATTCCAGTGTATGGAGGCATTATAAATCAATCTCCATACCTGTGAACATTTAGGACCCATGTGCTTTTTCTGTATTTCAAGCAATGTTGTAACATATTCCGAGTTATGGCCACATTTTCAAACTCTGTTATTATACTAAATCTATAACAAATAAAATTTTATGTGTGAAAATCCTTGAAAACTGAAGAAAATTATTCTGAGGGATGCTTATCAATAAAAACTATTAAGCCTAAAAATATTGATTGTATACTAAGTTACGTAAACAAGATTTTGCTTAAAAACCAAAATATTAAATAATAAAAGCAGAACTATTTAGTTGGGTAGGACCATTTGAAACAGAAATTGCTGAGCAGAAAATGACCCAGTTACGAAAGGCAAAAACTGCACAATCAAAAATTGCAACTATACAAAGTATTCAAATTTAATAGAAGCAGTAAACAGTGTGCAGTTGGATGATAAAAGCTAGGATAAATAATTATAGCAGTGTAATATAAATGTGGTAGGGGAAGAGATAAGAATACTGAGAAAAAAATCACGAACACTCCCAAGGAGAATAGATTGACCATATTCTTGAACTTTTATAACAAGAGGTGATATTCATTAAATGATAATGTTCCCAGCATTGTCCCAATGTAAGTGTAATATTAGGTACAATCACACTACAAAGATATATTCTGTCATAAAAGCTACTTTTCCAAAACGATCACCACTACACATAAGTATATACCATACATAACAGGAGATTGACTTGATCTAGATTGACAGGGAATTCCTTGAGGGTCGCAATGGTGTCTAATTACATTTCTATCACCAGGAATATGGCTGGAATTGGCTTCTTTTTCCTATAGATGAATGTGCTTCACCAAGAGCATATAGACTCACAAGATATAGGTAAATCGCAAGCAATCTTAAATGTCTGCCTCCGTTTTGCTCTAGACCTAATGGAGGAAGAAAGTGAGAATCCATAGCTGAGCTAATGATTATAGCCCTCACTACTACAGGTAGGATATGGGATATACCCTGTGGCAAAGAATGGTGTAGTCTTCCTGATAGCCTGAGAGTTTCCAAGGTAATTGAGACCTTTCATATGTAGTTGGAGGAGGAATAGAACCTTCACTAGTGATACAGTAGTAGCCCCACTAGATTCATGACCATGATTGCTTTAGGCTGATCTATAAAGACAAACACTGGATCCTCACCTTTACAGGGTCACTGAGTGAAATGTTGATTTTCATGGACTTTTAATGAGGGTGGCCAGACAATTAGAGACTTGGCTGCCATAATAAAATTAGCTTACCAACATTTTAAATCACATAGCCAGAAGCCAAGTGCAAACTTCTATTTCAAACTTAGCATTGATATTTAAATTCAAACTTCTTTATTAC
The DNA here is from genome assembly GCF_028023285.1 of Balaenoptera ricei. Classification (NCBI taxonomy): domain Eukaryota; kingdom Metazoa; phylum Chordata; class Mammalia; order Artiodactyla; family Balaenopteridae; genus Balaenoptera; species Balaenoptera ricei. Next base: position 76,218,801 of record NC_082660.1, read on the forward strand.
AAACATGTTGCCTTAGTGAACTTTATTATTTAAGGACTATAGCTTCAATTCATTTATGGAAGTATCTGATGATCAAATAAAGAAAATGACATTATGAAGTAACATTTACTTCAGGAGGTGCAGAGTCCATGAAAGAATTTGTCTCAGGAATACCTTACTAAGACATAGTTTGAGAATGTTTATTACTTGTCTCATATCAAACCCTGAAACATAAGAGAGAGACTGGTAGAGACTCAATTTCCTTATCTAACTCCACTCTTAAAGGAAGTATTTAATTTGTGTCTCACAGGCCCAATAATTAGAGATAAGGCCAAGGGGAAAGGGAAGGAAATTAACATTATTTTAAGAACCTACTCTGTGTTGAACTAGACAAGTTTTTTAACCAGAAAAATATATCTCCTTGCTTTTGAATCCCTGTGAATCCTTGTCTGATGATCCTGCATGAATTCTTGTAATAACCTTAATTGGTCTCTCTACTTTTAAATTCATGTCTCCCACACCATCACTCTCCCCAACCATCCATTGTATCAGCACCATCTTTCTTTAGCTAGGCATCTGTTCAAAGCTCTTTATAATCTCATCATTCTTCTGCATAATCAAGTCTGAACTCCTTAGCTTTACTTTCAAATACCTGGTACTTTGCAATCAATCTTGATCTTTACTCACATATTCTCTCCCTGCTTCCAACTCCTCCCCACCCACCCACTGAACCTTCCAGCCCATGGATGCCTTATTATGGATGGCTATTGAATGTTATAAAGAAATCTCAACACTTATTTCTAACATAGGATAGTAATTAACTATCTCTTTTAAAGAGGTTATTTGCTGAATCAAACTTATAGTGTTCTTTTATTACATATTTTATAATAACATTGACATTTCATGTTTTATACTTTCAAGGAAAAAATCTCCATTCTCCTTTCCAGTCCCATGACCTTAATACCATCTAATTGCTGATAGCCCTCAACTTTACATCAACAGCCTACTTCTCATATTTCCACTGCCTACGTGGCATCTCCACTTGGATATAATAGACATTTAAAACTGAACATAACCAAAACAAAACTTTTATTTCCCTATGAAAAACCCCATACCTGGTCCAGTCTCCTTCACCTCAGTAAATACTACTACCTTCCTTACAGTTGCTTGGGAAAGAATCTTTTCAGTCATTCATAATTTCACTCTTTCCTTCATAATCCACATATAAGCTGTCAGCAGGTCCTGTCAGAAATTTATTAAAATATATCTTGAATTCATTCACTTCTCTGTCTCTCCAACTGTATTATCCCTGTCCAAGTCACTATTATTTCTCCTCTGGACTACGACAAAAATCTCCTAACTTGTCTCCCCGTGTGTTATAAGCTGAATTGTGTCATTCCTACCCCAGATCTGTATGTTGAAATCCTAACACCCAGTACCTCAGAATGTGACTGTATTTGGAGGCAGAGCCTTTAGAGAGGTGATTAAGTTAAAAGGAGGTGATTAGGGTGAACCTTAATCCAATATGACCAGTATCCTTATGAGAATAGATCAGGGACTTCCCTGGTGTTACAGTGGTTAAGACTCCACACTTCCACTGCAGGGGGCATGGTTTTGAGCCCTGGTCCAGGAAGATCCCACATGCCGCAGAGCAACTAAGCCCGTGCGCCACAACTACTGAGCCCGCATGCCACAACTACTGAACCTGCGTGCTGAAACTACTGAAACCCACGCGCCTAGAGCTCATGCTCCGCAACAAGAGAAGACACCGCAATAAGAAGCCCGCGAGCTGCAATGAAGAGTAGCCCCCGCTCGCCGCAACTAGAGAAAGCCCGCGAACAGCAACAAAGACCCAACGCAGCCAAAAAAAGAAAAAAAGGAAAAAAAAAAGAATAGATCAGGACACAGACATACACAGAGGGACGATCATGTGAAGACACAGGGAAAAGAAAACCCATCTACAAGCCAAGGAAAGAAGCCTCAAAAGAAACCATCCCAGCTAGCACCTTGATCTCAGACTGTAAGCCTCCAGAATTATGAGAAAATAAATTTCTTTTGTTCAAACCACCCCAATCTGTAGTACTTTGTTATGGCAGACCTAGCAAACTAACACATTTTATATTGGTTTTCTGTTGCTGCATAACAAATTACCACAACTTTAGCAGCTTAAAACAACACCCATTTATTAGCTCACAGTTCTGTAGGTCAGAAGTCTGGCATGACATGACTGTGTTCTGTGCTCAGAGTATCAAAAAGGCTGAAATTCACATGTCAGCTGGACTGAGTTCTAGTCTGGAGGCTCTGAAGAAAAATACACTTCTGAGTTGATTCTTGTTTTTGGCAGAATTCAGTAAGACTGAGGTCCCCATTTCCTTGCTGACTGTCAGCCAGGAACTGCTGTCAGGTCCTTGAGGCTACCTGCATTTCTTGCCATGTGGCTCCTTCATCTTCAGGCTAGCAATGCTACCAATCAGAGAAGACTCTGCTTTTAAAGGGCTTACCTGATGACATCATAGCCACTCAGATAATCTCTGTATTTTAAGGTCAGCTGATTTGGGACCTTCATACATCTGCAAAACCCTTTCACAACATTACCTAGATTACAGTTTGAATAACTGAAAGAAGGTACGTCTTCCTCAGAGGCCCACAATCTTGGGGAGCCATATTATTAGAATTTTGCCTAGCACACCCTGCTTTTTCTCTTGTCCTCATATGATCCATTCAGCACATGATTCCTCTAAGATAGCTTTTAAAAACGTAAATCAGATATAACACCCTTGCTTGAAACACTCCAATAGTTTCCTATTGCACTGGGAATAAAATTGACCCCTTAACTATAGACTGGAAATAGCTTTTACTACTACTGTATCAACTCAGATAGAGTGCTTTGATCTGCAGCTGTGATAATAGCTTAACATTGAGACTGATGCTTTTTTAGAATCTTCCACTGTCACACTCTGATCCCAGAGATTGTATCACATTTTCATTTATAATTTCTATATTAGTGACTCCTAAATGTACTTCTACAGCCCCAACCTCTCCTCTGATTTCTAGTCTCATATATTCAACTGCCAGCTTGACATGTCTATCTAGATGTCTGATGGGAATCTCAAATTAAAAACATTCAAAACAGAACATTTTTTTGTCTCCCTCCTCCCTCAATAAAAGAACCTATACTTCCCCATCTCTGTAAATGCTTCTATCTTCAATAAAATTGCTCAGGGTACAAACTTCAGTCATTCTTGATTCCTCTTTCCTTCACAGTCCATATATAATCCATCATCAAGTCTTATCAGTGATATATACAAAATATATACTGAATGCATCTACTTCCCTTTATCTCCACTTTCACTGCCCTGGTCCAAGTCACCATCTTCTCTTGTCTAGATTAATGCACTATTACTTTAACTGGTTGCCGTGCTTCCACTCTTGCCCACTAATACCCGCTCTCTGCATAATAGACAAATCCTAATTGTTTAAAAATTGTGAATTAGATCATTCATCTTCACTATAAATTATCCAGTGGCTTTCCATTGTACTGATAACAAAATCCAAACTGCTGACTATGGCTCCCCAAACCCTAAGTGGTCTGTCCCTCTACCTACTTCTCTAATGATCTAGCCACATTGTCCAGACTTGTTTTCATCTCAGGATTTTTGCCTTTGCTGTTCTTTCAGCCTAGATCTTCTCATGCCTGCCTCTTTCTCATCACTAGGTCTCAGCTCAAGTGTCCCCTTGATCTCCATACGTAAAATACCCTCCCAAACCTACCCCCATTCTTATGCTAGTCACTCTCTATCACATTGCTCTGTTTCATTTCTTCAGTATTACTTACGTCTATCTGAAATGGTCTTATTTACCTATTTAGTGTCTTTCTCTTCCCACTAAACTTATAAGTTCCATGAGAAGAAGAATACTGGCTGTCTGGTTCGCTGCAGTATCCCCAGCACCTGGAATAGTGCATGACATGGAGTAGTCACTCAACAAATACTTATTGACTGAACAAACACATGAATGATCATCTGGATTTAAATGTACTCCCTCACGTTACCAAAACTTGGTTTTTTGGACAGTGTTCTTCCCTAAAGGCAGCTAGTCATTTTGCCCTGACTCTTTCTCTACTCTCCACCTTGGGCCAGTCTCAGCTCCCATCGGTCTTAACATCTTCCCTCCTTACCACTGAGAACTCCTAAAAGGCTTAGTGATCAGGGCTGAGACTTTTTATTGGCTTTTAACATTATGTAAGTTTTGTGTGTACAATATTATACTTTGACATCTGTATACACTACAGCGTGAACACCACCAAAGGTTTAATTTCCATTTGTCACCATACAGCTGATCCCCTTTATTCATTTTGTCCCTACCCCCCTTCTCCTCTGGTAACCACTACTCTGTTCTCTGAATCTGTCTGTTTGTATGTGTTTAGTTTGGTTTGTTCATTTATTTTGTTTTCTTTTGTTTTGTTTTTATATCCAAAGAAAGCATACAGATGGTCAACAGGCACATGAAAAGATGTTAAACATGATTAATCATTAGGGAAATGTAAATCAAAACCACAGTGAGATATCACCTCACGCCTGTTAGAATGACTATTATCAAAAAAGGCAAGAGATAACAAGGGTTGAAGAAGATGTGGAGAAAAGGGAACCCTCATACACTGTTGGTGAGAATGTAAATTGGTGCAGCCACTATAGAAAACAGTATGGAGATTACCCCCCAAAAAATTCAGAATAGAACTACCATATGATCCAGCTATTCCACTTCTGGGTATTAATCTGAAGAATACAAAAACACTAATTTGAAAAGGCATATGCACCCTTATGATCATTGCAGCATTATTTACAATAGCTAAGATATGAGAATTTTAATAGGTTTTTTGTGGGTTTTGGTAAATGGCTACAATTAACTCCAATCAATAATGCACTTTTGGGCTTCTCTGGTGGCACAGTGGTTGGGAATCTGCCTGCCAATGCAGGGGACACGGGTTAGAGCCCTGGTCCGGGAGGATCCCACATGCCGCAGAGCAACTAAGCCCATGCACAACAACTACTGAGCCTGCGCTCTAGAGCCCCTGAGCCACAACTACTGAGGCTGCATGCCACAACTACTGAAGCCCCCGCACCTAGAGCCCATGCTCTGCAACAAGAGAAGCCACCGCAATGAGCGCGCACACCACAACAAAGAGTAGCCCCCATTCACCGCAACTGGAGAAAGCCTGCGCACAGCTATGAAGACCCAATGCAGCCAAAAATAAATAAATTTATAAAAAAAAAAAATAATGCACTTTTTATCAGAACCATGCATAAGACAAGTATGGTGGAAGTCCCTGTTCTCAAACAGAAGATCCAATGTAAGGGCTGTTTTATTGTGATTTTAAATATACACACACACACACACACACACACACACACACACACACACACACACACATATATATATATATATATATATATATATATATATATATATACACACACACATAATTTTTCAGCCAAAATGGTTTTCTCTCTTAATAAAGGATTGACACCCAAGAAAGCCAGGGCTGTTATTGAAGAAAAATAGTAAGATTATTATGATACTAGAACTAATGGTTTCTAACTATTAGAAGCAACTATAGACACAACCTTCTCAAGAGAATCACTAGCAACCATATTATTTGCCATATTTGTGCTTTCAGGAAGGGACAAAAACAACAGCTCTGTGTTTGGTTAAAGGTCATAAACGCTGTCAATTAAGAGCAATATATCTGGGGCTCCCACCTGCCCACAAGCATGGGTTTCCATTCAACTATCTCCATTTTAACAAATACACATCTCAATGGCTGGAAAAGCACTAAATTCTAGGTAGCACACCTAATCATGTGCTGAAATACAAACTTCTCCTTTATAGTAGTGATACAGATGATTGATTACTTAATGAAACCATAGCAAATAGTGTACAGTGTTATACTGAAATATTGAAGCTGTTTCTCACCTAAAGATGGAACAGAATCAAATATTATTAGCAGGGAAGAATAATTAGGAAATTCATGACATTGATTGTAGTTTGTAGCTCTATTGTAAAAAAAAATAATCATCTGTTAGCTTAAGACTGTCCAGGATTTGGGATGTTTTATAGCCTATCCAGGGCCACTAACAGAGAAATAAATATCAAGGCCATATAAGTAGCAAGTTAATCACCTGCTTATTTTTTAACATCATGCAGTAAAATTGAATTTTTTCTTTTGGTGTACAGTTCTATGAATTTTTTTTATTGAAGTATAATTGATTTACAGTATTACATTAGTTTCAGGTGTACAACAGAGTGAATCTATATTTTTATAGATTATACTCCATTTAAAGTTATTATAAAGTATTGGCTATATTCCCTGTGCTGTACAATATATCCTTGTAGCTTATTTGTTTTTTACATAGTAGTTTGTACCTTTTAATCCCCTACTCTTACGTTGCCCCTCCACCCCTCCCTCTCCCCACTGGTAACCACTAGTTTTTTCTCTATATCTGTGAGTCTGTTTATGTTTTGTTCTGTTTTGTTATATTCATTTGTCTCATTTTTTAGATTCCACATATAAGTGGTAACATATAACATGCATATATTTGTGTAACCACCACAACAATCAGTGTACAAAACTGTTCCATCACTCCCCAAAATTCCATTGTCACCCCTTTATAGTCACACCCGCTCCTAACTCCCATCCCTGGCAACCACTGATCTGTTTTCTGTTCCTACAGTTTGATCTCTAAACAATGTTATATAAACAGAATCAAACAGCATGTAATCTTTTGAGACTGAATTCTTTTACTCATATAATATTCTCCAGATTTATCTAAGTTGTTCTTCCCTTTTTACTGTTGAGTATCATTTCATTGTATGAATGGACTATAGTTTGTATACCCATTTACCCATTGCAGTACATCCTGGTTGTTACCAGGTTTTGGCAATTATAAATAGAGCTGCTATAAATATTCTTGTATAGGTATTTGTGTGAACATAGCTTTCATTTCTCTAGAATAAATACCAAATAATGTTCAGATTTAGGTCTACCATTTAATTATTTATTTTCTGTTTGTACCATCCATCTTTCTCTCCTCTGTTTCCCATTTCCTGTCTTCTTTTGGATTATTTGAATATTTTTTAGTTTTCCATTTGGTTTTATCTATTGTATTTTAAGTATATCTCTTTACATAACTTTTTAAGTAGTTGCTTTAGGGATTACAATATATAGACTCACCTATTTCACAGTATATCTAGAATTAATATTTTATTATTTAAAATGGAATGTAGAAACCTTACCACCATACAAGTCCTTTATACTCCCCCTTTTCTGATGTTATTCTCATGTATATTACATCTACATACATTAGCAGCAGCATAAGATAATGCTATACTTTTTGCTTTCAACAGTCAAACATATTTTAAAGAACTCAAGAGAAGAATGTCTATTATATTTGCCCATAGTTTTACTCTTTCCCTTGCTCTTTCCTTCTTTCTGGTGTTCAAAGTTTCCTTTCCTTTCTGTTTCAAGAACTTCCTTTAGCCATGCTTTCAGAACATTTCTGCTGGCTATGAATTCCTTTAGTGTTCCTTCATTTGAGAATGTCTTTATTTCACCTTTATTTCTGAATAATATTTTAGTCAGATATAGAATACTGGGTTGGCAATTCTTTTCTTTCTAGCCCTTGAAAAAAAAATGGCCACTTCTTTCTGGCCTCAATTGTTTCTGATGAGAAATCTGCAGTCATTTGAATCATTTTTCTCCTGTAGTTAATGTGTCATTTTTCTCTGGCTGCTCTCTAGTTCTCAGCAGTTTGATTATGATGTGTCTGGGCATAGATTTCTTTGGTTTTATCTTGTTTGGAGTTTGCTCAGTTTCTTGACTCTGTGTGTTAATATCTTTCATCAAACTTGGTAAGCAGTCAGCCATTATTTCTTCAACTATTTTCATCACCATATGGTTTCTTCTCCTTTTCTGGAACTCCAATGGCATGAACATTAGCTCCTCTTGTTGTTGTACAGGTCCCTGAGGCTCTATTAACTTTTTTCAATCTTCTTTCTTTCTGTTGCTCAAATTGGATAATTTCTATTGATCTATCTTCAAAATCACTAACTCTTTGTTATCTTCCTTCTACTATTGAGCCCTTCCAGTGACTTTTTATTTTGGTTGTAGCATTTTATGTTCTAAAATTTCCATTTGGCTTTTCTTTATGCTTTACGTTTCTTTGCTGATTCTTTCTGTTTATATTGGTTTAAGAATATTTATGATTTTGTGTCTGAACACCATAATAATAGCTGCTTTAAATACCTTGTCAGATAATTCAAAAATATGTGTTGCTTTGTCATTGGCATTTGTTAATTTTTTTTCCTCATATGAGTTGAGATTTTTGTGGTAATTCATATGCTGAGTAATTTTTTGTATTTGTATTGTAAGCAATACTTTATGTGACTTTGGTTCTTGTTTATATCCTATTGATAATATTTATATTTTTGCTTCAGCAGGCACTTGATCTGGTTAAGTCAAGTGAATGGAGAAAAAGGGAGAAAAAACCCAGAGGATTTTCCAACAGTCTCTGAACTTTAGGGGTTCCCTTTTCTTCTTGAGCTAGAACTAGTAGGTTTCTCCTGGATCTCTTTATCTCTGTCTCTATCTCTCTGTTTCTCTCTCTCAGTACTCACTTCCATTTAAGGCATCGTTGAATTCAGGTTACAGGATACCAGAGGAAAACAATGGTAAACTCACAATTGGTTCAGTGACATTTCAAATTCAAGTGTGCTTTCCTTTTCCTCCTGTTGATATTTACTTTTCAGAGACCTCAAATAGCTGCATCATGCATTATGTGCAAGTTCTATTGTTGCATCTATAAGAGAAAATGGTTGCTATGTGTTTACTCCATCTTACCTAGAACTGGATTCCTTGCCTGTTTTGTTTGTTTGTTTGCTTGTTTAAGGGACAAGCATGAAACATTGTGGTGTAATGACAATGTCCCATGTTTCAGAGTCAGACTACCTGTGCTTTGTCTTATCAGTTGGGTAATTTTTGTAAAGTAGCAACCACACTGTGTCTTGTTTCCTCAGCTGTAAAACTGAAATAACAAAAGTATCTGTCTCAAAGCATTGTTGGGAGATTAAAGGAGATAAATGACAGAAGCAGAGGATACATTAAGAGGCATAGAGTAGACAGATTGAGAGACAGACAGAAACAGATGAAAAAAAGGCCAACAGAAAGAAATTGTAAGAAACAAGGGGGGACAGAAGCTACAGATATAAAACATTCCTTTTCCATCTTCTGCCAAACACGCGCACACACACACACACACACACACACACACACAGTGCAATACCGTGTAGGTAAAGACACAAAGAGAATAAAGAGTGATAAGAGAATAAGAAGAACAAAGAGAGACATGGAGTCAAGAATGAATATTTGTCTTGCGCTCTTTTGAAATATAACAGCCTAAACATTTTACTAAATTGCTTAGCGACATGGGCATTTAAAAGGCTATTATTGCCTTTGGGTTAAGTGTTTTTCATCTTCATTTCATTTCTGAGGTAATTAAAGCCTCATGAACCTTCCGTGCTAGAATGTAAGCTCCACAAGGACATGAACTTTTTGTCAGTTTTGATCACTGATATATCTCAAGTACGTGAACTATTTCTTGGCACTTGCTTAGTTCTCTATAAAATGCTTATCAAATGCATGAATAATTCAGTTTATCTTAATTTAGAAATTTTTGCTATTGGCCTTTGATTGTTTAGTTTCTTGATGTTTATGGAGGAAATCTTTTGCTATGCAAATTAATAATGTAAATACATTTTTTAAATGTTTATGTTACACTCAAAGAACAAAGTGAGATTTAAAATCCCTAAGTACCTTTCAAACATTTGCTATGCTAACTTTAAACTCTTTATTAAAAATCTATACACTAAAACAAATTTTATATGAAGTCCTTTATAATCTGTAACTGAATATACTGGCTATAAAATTGCACATCATAAAACTGAATTTCTTTTTAAATGATTTATAACCTTTTTGTACCTTCAGATTCATGTCTCCAAATAGTCCAAAGAAGAGCTGATTTATTATCTGCTAAAAGAAAAATATGGACTGAGCTTCAATTATAGTTGCAAAATATAGCATGGCTTAATGTTTATGTGACTATGCAGATATACATTTCATTCATTGACAATATGAATCATTTAATATTCGTTCTACTCAAAACCACTCAAAGCTCTTAATGGTAGTTGGAACATTTAGCTTGTGAAATTTAATTTTACACCTACTGGTATGCTGCTTTGTACCATTGTTAATCAATTATTTGAAAATATGCCAATCTTTTCTGCCCAAGCTAGTTTTAAAATTTCTTTACAAGATGGATCCAGTCACTGTTTTCTCTTGAGTCTTCCATAAGACCTCTTCCAAGGCTTGGTTCAAAGTAGTTTCTCAATTAAACATGTATTCATTGATCAATCAGGTCAACAAATATTTATTGAGGATCTTCAACTTTGTGCCAGTTATTTTTCTAGGTATTGCCTGCAAATTAGTGATTAGAGTCCTGTAAAAATGTGAATAATGCACTAATGGATTGTCTTAGTCTGATTAAAAACCAATTTATAGTTTCCCAAGTGGGATAGTTGGTTGTGCTCCCTCTAAATGAGAGGACCTTTACACAGAAAACACAGACTTACACTGTATTAGTGAAATAAAAGCAAATTCTAATTTCACCTAGCCCAAAAGTAAGTAAGGAATTCTAGTCTCTCACTACTCCAAGAAGGGTAGAACATATTCAGACAGCATAAAAGGAGGGTGGGCATCATTACAGGAGTCTTCAATTTGGCAGGGAATTTGGCCTGCTTTGTCAAGTTGGTCCAGTCAGGGGAAAAACAGCAATCCTCCCAGTGGGCCTCTGTAAATATATCTGAAAAACGGGCCTCCAAAGAGAAAACAAGCCACAGGATTTTTTTTTTTTTTAAGGCTGAGTGTAGTCATAAGTTTTATATGGACTGTGCATGCAAAATTCTTTTAACAATCTTTTAAAATTATGTTGCTAAGAATCAATCATACTCCTATATTTAAAAAATAACCTTTGTACCTAAGTTCAGATCACCCTCTCATAATAAAGTAAATTCAGCCAGATTTTAAGGACGATGGTCTTCAACTACTTTAGGTGACAATATAATAACCAAAAGGAAAAGATAAAAGAGTAACAAATGAAAGAGGAACTCAGGTGTTAAAAAGGGATTATTCTAGGGACCAGTACCAATATTTGAATTAATTTATTATTGATCTTTCCTGCTATACACATTGATGACTATTCCTTCTTTAGCCATAATTATAGCATGTGTCCTATTCTCACGCTTCCCAAGTTATTCAAAGGACAGTACATTCTGCTAAGAGCTGACATAGAAATTCTTTTCCAGTAATTCAAATCTATATCCTAAGTTTTTTCGGCCTGTTTGGTTTATTATTTTTGGAACCACAGGAATAAAAGAATGCAGGAAGGAATTACCCAAATTACACAAAACTAACTTTTTCACCCACTAATAGATTAATTAATAACTTAGCAGATTAATCAACCTTCAATTTGAGATGTGGTCAAATCTTAAGTGAGTATTTTGATGTTTGCTACTTTAGCTGCCTTTCCAGAGTAGCAAGTTTGTTAACTACCAAAATCCCAGCCTACAACAATGTAGTGGTTATGATTTGGGGATCTATATTCAGACTTCATGGTTCAAAGTTCAGATTTAGAATCGCCTAATTGTATAATATTGCAAAAATTTCCGAAGCTTGCTAAGAACAAATTTTAAAAGTTCAGAACAATAACTGGTTCAATGTAAACCCTCAGTGAATGCTAATCATTCTCCCTCATTTCCCACCCTCTTCTCCTGGCAAACTACTTCTCCTCTTTTAAGATCCACTTCAAATGTAATCTTTGTAAAGTTTTCCTCAGACCCCCAGGTATACTTGGTGCTCACATTGCCTTTTGTGAATGATTAAATTTTAGCAATTCCTGGGAATTCCCTGGCAGTCCAGTGATTAGGACTCTGAGCTTCCACTGCAGGGAGCATGCAGGGATCCCTGGTTGGGGAACTAAGATTCCTCAAGCCGTGTGGTGTGGCAAACAAACAAACAAATGAACAAAAACACAAACAAAAAACAAAACATAAAACACCCCTAAAACTTTAGCAATTCTTATGATACTGCACTTGAATTATTCATTTGCATATCTGCTTTATCATTTGACTGTAAGCTTTTAGCAGCATGTCTGGATGAGTTAGTCATGCCTTTTCTGGACTTTCAGAACTAGCATATATTTCAGTTATCCCTTATCACATTATATGGCAATTTGTTGTTTTTCTATCTCTCTATCTCACTAGAATATGAGCTGTGTCTTCAGTTATCTGATCAGCACTTAGCACACAATAGATGCTTAATAAATCCCGGTTGAATACATGAATGAATGCTATGTAAGTAGCAAGTGGGGTGAGATGAGAGTGTAGTACTAGAGATGGTACCAGGCATTTTATAAGCCATAAGAATTGCCATTTCAAGATCAATCAATTCTTTGACCCAGAAACCATGATTTAAGACAATGGTTCTCAATTCTAGCTGCATGTTACAATCACCTGGGGAACTTTTAGAAACTAATGGTGACAAGAACTTACCCCCAAGCATTCTTATTTAGTCAGTGTAGGAGGAGAACAAATATTCATAACTTTTTAAAAAACAGTTTTATTGAGGTATAATTTACATACCATAAAATTCACTCATTTAAAGTGTACAATTTCAGTAGTTTTTAATAAATTTATGGAGTTGTGCAACTATCACCACAATCTAATTTTTGAATATTTCCATCAACCTACCCTCAAATCTCCCACCCATTTGCAGACACTTCCTATTCCTACCCCCAGCCCAGGCAAACACTAATCCACTGTGTCTATATAGATTTTCTTTTTATTGAGGTATAATTAACGTATCACACAATTCATCCATTTAAAGTATACAATTAAGTAGTTTTAGTATATTCTTGGATTTGTGCAACCATCACCACTATCCAATACCAGAACACTTCCATCACCCTGAAAAAGAAACCAATACCCATTGGAAGTCACTCACCATTGTCTTCCCATTCCCTGGAAACTATGAATCTATTTTCTATTTATATGGATTTGCCTATTCTGGACATTTCATATCAGTGGAATCTTACAAGCCTTTTGTGTCTGGCTTCTTTCACTTAGCATAATATTTTCAAGTTTCATCCATTCAAGTTTTAGCATGTATCAGTACTTCATACATTTTTAGCATGTATCAGTACTTCATACATTTTTCTGGTTGAATAATATTGCTTTGTATGAATATAAAACATTTGGTTTATCCATTCATCAGTTGATGAACAATTACTTTGGTTGTTACCACTTTTGGGCTATCATGAATAACGCTAGTATGAACTTTTGTGTATGCATTTTTGCATGAACATTTGTGTTTTTATTTTTCTTGAGTAGAGCCCTGGGAGTAAAATTACTGGGTTAAATGGTAATTCTATGTTTAATTTTTTGAGAAATCATCAAAATACCTTCCAAAGTGGCCATGCCATTTTACATTCCCTCCAGCAGTGTATGAGTGTTCCAATTTCTCAACATCCTTATCAACACTTGTCATTTTGTTTATTTTTTCTTATAGCCATTATAGTGAGTGTGAAGTGGTATTTCATTGTGTATTGATTTACAATTCCCTAGTGACTAATAATGTTGAGTATCCTTTCTTATAGCTTTTAAAGCTCCAGAAATCTGTGTTTTCTTCAGCCAGAAGTCAAGAATCACTTACTTAGAAAACTCAGGTCCAAGATTTGAAGAAAAACACTGTGAGACACTGTGTCTCTGAACTGGAGTTTTTTTGGATAAACGTCAATGATCCTCATGTGTGACAATAACTGGATGGGCTGGGGTCAACAGATGCCTCCTCAGGCTAAGGACATATATAGTGTAAAAGAATAAGGGTGACCTCTTAACTTATACCCTTTCAGAATGTTGACTTAATAATGAAGGTACTGACTTACTTTGAGGAAAATGAGAGTCAAGATATTGAAACTTGGTTTAGAAGTCTGGTGGGGGTAGCAGGTAAAGAATGATTGTAAGTGCAATAATGTGGGTGCCAGTGAGGGCCATGTGATGGTGATGACTTCTGGTACTATCATGGGAAACAGTGACAGATGTCTAGGGCAAGATGACCTGTAACTGACTCAAGGAGTAAATGAAATGAAAGAGCTATATCTAAGTTTTTAAATTAGACTAGAAACAGAAAGCATGATGTGCTTTTGCTTTGTGGTCCTGTAATTGAGCAGATGATGGGTAGGAGATGAAGGAGGAAGTTTTTTCTCCCACTTCAGTGTCATGATTGTTAAATAATATCCTGGCTATCCATCTAAATGAGGCATAAGGAACCGTGGAAAGGAATCGGTAGCCAGGAAAGGTGATTTCATAGGCTATTATAGAAACTTAAAATGACCAAGAAGCCAGAACAGGAACAGCAGACAGAGAGGTGAGAACCACTCATAAATGTGGGCACTCGTGATTTATGAATACATGAAAAACACCACAGGGTCTCCCTGCAAGAGAGATACCAGAAATAAGACACTAAACAGGACTAGATTTTAGTTGATGATCAAAAGACTATTTTGTTACAAAAAGTCACCCTATTTTACTATCATGCTGATGCCACCTGAATAATGGTTATGCTATCCTATTGCAATTCGTTCAGTCAAGGCAGATAGGCTACCTTCTAGCCTATTAATCAGTAAGAGCTGTTTTCCTTCTCTTTGCTTCTTCCTCCTTCCCTCTCTATCTTCCTGGAAACGTCTTCCTCTTGAACATCTGAGGTAAATTTAAATTTGTCTTTTCCTGGTGGACTTTAGCTTCCTGGTGCCTATTAGGTAACTCCCAACCATAAACACCACTCCAGACCACCTGCCTCTCCAAATCTTGGCTTTGATTAAAATTTCTTCTAGTTTTCAACTGACCTTTTCTGGGCCGTTCCCCCAAAGTGTTCTCTGCTACAATTTTAAAGAATCTATTGATAATATACTTCAGCTACATCATGAATTCAACTGGCTGTTGTGTGCTAGCTGGGGAATATAGTCACTATTTATGTCATTATTCCTGATGGGGGATTGCACTGTTAATTCTAAAAAGTGGCTAATAAGGTATTCTTTAGAACAATATTGTTCAAGGTTGAGATTTTCCAATATGGAAAATATAAGAGCTAACAATAAAATAAATCAGGTGTAAATCTTGCTGATGCCTATGTTTCCGTCCAAGAAAATACACAATCAGAAACAACATTTTCAAATACAAAGGATAACCTTTCGGATAAAGATTTTTCCTTCTCTAGTTGATTTTAGCCCATAAGGATAAAAATCTACCTAGGTCGATCTACCCAGTATTTGAAGTAAGTAGATAAATTCTCGTGCAGGTTTGGATAGATTTAATCATTCTTACCCTGTATTCATATTCTCTTGACAGAAAATCATCCAAATATGTGAATTCAAGCAAAAGTTTAAATTCTTTCTTGCATTGTATCTTATGTTTGATTGTGATTCATTTTCTGAATTCTTTGTTGAATCTTATATTATTTTGTAGCCGAAGAAATGCATCTCACTTTCAAGGAGACATATATTTAACTCATTAAGAGACTGAGAATTTGGGACTATCCAATAGATAGGGACAATGTTTCTCCTTACTACTAGAGAATTTAATAAATATGGAAGCAGGAGTCCATGAGGAAATTACTTAACAGAGGAGGAAGGAGGCCTCAGGTGACTTTGTCAATGTCATACAGCTAGCTAACAGCAGAGCTAGTGCTGAGAACTGTGACAACTTGACCCTTAGAGTTTTCTTCCACAACACATTGCCTCTGTGCCTCCATATTTGTGAGAGATAAACGTCTATCTAGGTGGTGCATTGCCAGGACTATGGTGAGAAATTCAGAAAACTCTCCCAAGTCTGAGCAGATAAAAAAGTATGAGTTTCATCGTGGACAAGTAAGAATAAATGAGTTTGCAAGAAAATTACACAAAGTCCAAAATATTGGTAAAGGATTAGGGACTCATTATGGAAATACAGACATTATTAAGAAATGTGTTAGTTGGGAACAACCTAAGCATCCATCAATGGAAGAATGCATAAAGAAAAGAAAATGTGGTATACACACACACACACACCACAATGGAATATAATTCAGCCATAAAAGGGGAGGAAGTTTTGCCATTTGTGACAACATAGATAAGCCTTGAGGGCATTATACTAAGTGAAATAAGTCAGACAGAGAAAGACAAATACTGTATGGTCTCACTTATACATGGAATCTAAAACAACAACAAAACCAAAACAAAACAAAAAAACAATCTCATAGATACAGAGAACAACAGGATTGGCGGTTGCCAGAGGCAGGGGTTAGGGGTGAGCAAAATGAGTGAAGGGGGTCAAAAAGTACAAACTTTCAGTTATAAAATAAGTCATGGCATGTAATGTACAGTATGGTGACTATAGTTAATAATACTGTAGTGTATGTTTGAAAATTAAGAGAGTAGATCTTAAAAGTTCTCATTTAAGAAAAAAGTTTGTAACTACGTGTGGTGATGAATGTTAACTAGACATTGTGGTGATCATTTTGCAAAATATACAAATATTGAATCATTATGTTGTACACCTGAAACTAATATAATGTTATGTGTCAATTACATCTCAACAAAAAAGTTGAGAATGGGTTGTCTTAAAAACATAATAAATGTATTAGGAAAAAACTACAAAGCATTAACATTGTTTAATACAAAACCATAATGTATATAACTGGAACACTATGCCTTAGTTTAGTCACTATGTCAAGGAAAACAGAATAGAAATTTCTGGGAAAAGCTATAGGGTAGATAAGAAAATTATCTAAGGTATAGAGACTTCCATAAAAAATCTTTCCAGGATGGGAAAATACAGAGTGGGTGGAAATAAGACAAGTATTTATTAAATTTTATGAGTTTATGGTTTAGGTGAACATATTCTATTAGAACTGGAAACTTGAAAGATGTAGTTTTAGGACTCTTATTTTTTTTTTTACCAGAGATTTAACATGTTAAATGAATTATTTCTTGGCCACATATTCCCTGTCCTTGCTCCAGTCCCCTCAGGGGCTCCAGCACATGCATTGAGGACTTAAAAAGTAGGCAGCTTTAACGAGCCACCGTAGTAATGAAGAGTGTAACATGAGGTGCAAAAATACCATTTGTAGCATCAGAGAGTAACAGATATTCCCCGAATTTCACACCCAACTTCCTCCCCAAGTTAGTACAACACATGATATGTGAGTATGGGTTTTATGGTGTGACACATCCATGGTTTAGCTAAAGTGGTTAGACTGATTGATTCCACAGATGTAATAGTGCTCAGCTTTTATGCTCTATCTTGTAGAAAATGTGATTTTCACACGGTCGCAGAACAAATAGAAGAGTGATTTACATTAAGTACCTGATTTCAGGTATTTTTGATAAGTCCATTACATTTCCAAAAGTTACAAAATTTTTGCTCTGGGAAATGGGGGGGATGTGATGTGATGTGTGGCCACCTCTCTGCCCTACACTTATGGTAAAAGCAGTAAGAGAATTATAAAGAGCTTTACTCCTCTTCTATGTTCTTTTTTTAAAAATAAATTTATTTATTTTATTTTTGGCTGTTTTGGGTCTTCATTTCTGTGTGCGGGCTTTCTCTAGTTGTGGCGAGAGGGGGCTACTCTTCGTTGCAGTGCGCAGGCTTCTCATTATGGTCGTTTCTCTTGTTGTGGAGCATGGGCTCTAGGCACGTGGGCTTCAGTAGTTGTGGCACAAGGGCTAAGTAGTTGTGGCTCATGGGCTCTAGAACGCAGGCTCAGTAGTTGTGGTGCACGGGCTTAGTTGCTCCATGGCATGTGAGATCTTCCTGGATCAGGGCTCGAACCTGTGTTCCCTGCACTGGCAGGTGGATTCTTAACCACTGGGCCACCAGGGAAGCCCCTCTTCTATGCTCTTGTTTCTCTCGGTGGTAATACAGGGAGAGGCTAATTAGGTGGCCCGGGTGGGGGGGTGGTTATTCTGTCTGGTAAGTGCCTTTAACTCTCCAGAGAGGGGAGGGGGGATCTAAGAAGAAAGAAAGCAAGGCTTTCTTGCTAGAGTTGTCCTTAAGCTCTAAAGGTTTCAGAAAGGACAGTAGAGGGAATTTTATTGACCAGCATTGTTAAGCAGAGCAGAAAAACAGACACAGTTTAAGACCAGGGTCCCTGTCCAGGAACAGATAGCACATTTGGCAGAGGTGGAGCCAGTGAGGTATTTCTCAGGAGCCAACCAAAAGACATAGACTGGCTGAATGGATACAACAACAAGACCTGTATATATGCTGTCTACAAGAGACCCACTTCAGACCTAGGGACACATACAGACTGAAAGTGAGGGGATGGAAAAAGATATTCCATGCAAATGGAAATCAAAAGAAAGCTGGAGTAGCAATCTTCATATCAGACAAAATAGACTTTAAAATAAAGACTATTACAAGAGACAAAGAAGGACACTATATAATGATCAAAGGATCGATCCAAGAAGAAGGTATAACAATTGTAAATATTTATGCACCCAACATAGGAGCACCTCAATACATAAGGCAAATACTAACAGCCATAAAAGGGGAAATCGACAGTAACACAATCATAGTAGGGGATTTTAACACCCCACTTTCACCAATGGACAGATCATCCAAATTGAAAATAAATAAGGAAACACAAGCTTTAAATGACACATTAAACAAGATGGACTTAATTGATATTTTTAGGACATTTCATCCAAAAACAACAGAATACACTTTCTTCTCAAGTGCTCAGGGAACCTTCTCCAGGATAGACCATATCTTGGGTCACAAATCAAGCCTTGGTTAATTGAAGAAAATTGAAATTGTATCAAGTATCTCTTCCAACCACAACGCTATGAGACTAGATATCGATTACAGGAACAAAAAAAACTGTAAAAAATACAAACACATGGAAGCTAAACAATACGCCACTAAATAACCAAGAGGTCACTTTAGAAATCAAAGAGAAAATCAAAAAATACCTAGAAACAAATGACAATGAAAACAGGATGACCCAAAACCTATGGGATGCAGCAAAAGCAGTTCTAAGAGGGAAGTTTATAGCGATACAATCCTACCTCAAGAAAAAAATCTCAAATAAACAACCTAACCTTACACCTAAAGCAATTAGAATAAGAAGAACAATAAAAAAACCCCAAAGTTAGCAGAAGGAAAGAAATCATAAAGATCAGATTAGAAATAAATGAAAAAGAAATGAAGGAAACAGTAACAAAGATCAATAAAATGAAAAGCTGGTTCTTTGAGAAGATAAACAAAATTGATAAACCATTAGCCAGACTCATCAAGCAAAAAAGGCAGAATACTCAAATCAGCAGAATTAGAAATGAAAAAGGAGAAGTAACAACTGACACTGCAGAAATACAAATTATCATGAGAGATTACTAGGCGCCTGCCTTGAATGAGGGAATCAGACTTAGGGTAGCCACACTCCAGCAGCTTTAACCCACTTCCTCTCCCCAGTCCACCTAGTGCTCCTCAGCACCTTTTATATAACAGAGGAAGGGAAACTGAAGAATCATAAAGCTGGAGTAGAAACTCTTCCAGGCATCTTCCACGCCCATGCTTTCACAGGTAAAGGGGACCAGTTGTTATATTTTCCCCCTTAATTTCTAAAATAATACATGCTTATTGTAGAAAACTGGGAAAACACAGGAATGAAAAAAATAAATTAAACCATCCATAATCCCACTGCCTAAAGACAAATGTCATTCCAGTCTCCTTTCATGCATATGCATAGGGATTTAAAATCATATAGTAATCTGAACATGCTGTCTTGTTATTTGCTTTTTCAACTAGCAATAGTTCACAAATATTTTGATGCCAACACATATTATATTTCAAGTTTTTAATAACCATGTAATAAAATTGTATCAGACTTTAGTCAACAAATCTCTTATTGCTAAACATTTACTTTGATATTATAAACAGATTTTATAATTATTCCTATAAAGAAGTCTTTGTGCCTTTCATAATTATATCCTTAGAATAAACTAACTGCAGTGGGTAAAATGGTATATATTATTTTGTTAAAGATTTTTGATTTGCCCTTTGGAAATACACAAAATTGCACATTTACCATTAGTGTATGAGTGTGCCCAACTCACTGTACCTTTCCCAAAGAAACACAGATTTTGTTCTTTGAGGAGAACATACAGATTTACTGAATTGGACACTACTCCATTACACATTAATACTACTAATAATAGCTAACATTTGTTGAATGTGTTTTCTAAAAAGCATATCTTTTCCCCTAATTTTTAAAATCATCTTAAAGGAGAAGACAGATTAATGAGATAGTAATATGTACAGATGTGTAGTGAAAAACATATATTGCAATCTATGCTAATTATATGTGTTCACTAGGAGAAATAGCTCAAGATGAATGTTGACTTTGAAGGTTACTGCAGGGAAAGCTTCCTGCATAAGGAATAGTCATTATTATCATCTTTACCTAAGTAATCACCAGGCACATGCTATTGAATTAAGTGCTTCATATGCTTTACTTAATGAGAAAGGAAACAAATGACTATCTATTAATTTTCCACATCATGGAGGCTGCAGTTTATAGGAACTGCTGAAAGAACTCAATTCTGAAGATAGTATTTATCTAGCCTCTCCTTTTTCCTAGTGCCTTATCTCTAGCATGGCTTTATTAACTTCTTAAAATCACTGAAAAGGTAATTATTTTGAAAGAGGTCAAAGGCCTATTTGATTAATTTCTGCACTGACACACCAATTAAAGGCACAAATGTAAGCAAATGTTGTGATTAGTCAGAAAAAGCTTGAAAGAAATCTATTCTAAAGAATAAAAGTCAACCTCACAAATGGGTGAAAGATGTTTTATTTTTAATTAACATCTCTATTTGGTTTGAAAAAGGAAGCTGACTGTAGGCTATTTGAGAATGATTCTTATCTGTTACAGTAACATGGATTGAGTAGAATGGTTGCCCATAAGGGTACTGAAAACTGAACATTAAGAAATTATCTTTGGACTTGTGAAGATGGCGGAAGAGTAAGACGCGGAGATCACCTTCCCCCCCACAAATATATCAGAAATACATCTACACGTGGAACTGCTCCTATAGAACACCCACTGAACGCTGGCAGAACACCTCAGACCTCCCAAAAGGCAAGAAACTCCCCACGTACCTGGGTAGGGCAAAAGAAAAAAGAAAAAACAGAGACAAAAGAATAGGGATGGGGCCTGCACTAGTGGGAGGGAGCTGTGAAGGAGGAAAGGTTTCCACACACTAGAAGCCCCTTCACGGGCACAGACTGCAGGTGGCGGGGGGGAAGCTTTGGAGCCACGGAGGAGAGCGCAGCCACAGGGGTGCGGAGGGCAAAGCGGAGAGATTCCCGCAGAGAGGATCGGTGCTGACCAGCACTCACCAGCCCGAGAGGCTTGTCTGCTCGCCTGCCGGGGCGGGCGGGGGCTGGGAGCTGAGGCTCAGGCTTCGGAGGTCAGATCCCAGGGAGAGGACTGGGGTTGGTGGCATGAACACAGCCAGAAGGAGTTAGTGTGCCATGGCTAGCCGGAAGGGAGTCTGGGAAAAGTCTGGAGCTGCCGAAGAGACAAGAGACATTTTCTTGCCTCTTTGTTTTCTGGTGCACGAGGAGAAGGGATTAAGAAAATAGTTATTCAAGTCCAGGAAGCACAGAGAGTCCCATATAGGATAAATCGTAGGAGAAACACGCCAAGACACATATTAATCAAACTATCAAAAATTAAATACAAAGAAAAAATATTAAAAGAAGCAAGGGAAAAACAACAAATAACACACAAGGGAATCCCCATAAGGTTAACAGCTGATCTTTCAGCAGAAACTCTGCAAGCCAGAAGGGAGTGGCAGGATATATTTAAAGTGATGAAGGAGAGAAACCTACAACTAAGATTACTCTACCCAGCAAGGATCTCATTCAGATTTGATGGAGAAATTAAAACCTTTACAGAAAAGCAAAAGCTGAGAGAGTTCAGCAACACGAAACCAGCTTTACAACAAATACTAAAGGAACTTCTCTAGGCAAGAAACACAAGAGAAGGAAAAGACCTGCAATAACAAACCCAAAACATTTAAGAAAATGGGAAGAGGAACATACATATCAATAATTACCTTAAATGTAAATGGATTAAATGCTCCCACCAAAAGACACAGACTGGCTGAATGGATACAAAAACAAGATCCATATATATGCTGTCTACAAGTGACCCACTTCAGACCTAGAGACACATACAGACTGAAAGTGAGGGGATGGAAAAAGATATTCCATGCAAATGGAAATCAAAAGAAAGCTGGAGTAGCAATTCTCATATCAGACAAAATAGACTTTAAAATAAAGACTATTACAAGAGACAAAGAAGGACACTATATAATGATCAAGGGATCGATCCAACAGGAAGGTATAACAGTTGTAAACATTTATGCACCCAACATAGGATCACCTCAATACATAAGGCAAATACTAACAGCCGTAAAAGGGGAAATCAACAGTAACACAATCATAGTAGGGGACTTTAACACCCCACTTTCACCAATGGACAGATCATCTAAAATGAAAATAAATAAGGAAACACAAGCTTTAAATTATACATTAAACAAGATGGACTTAATTGATATTTATAGGACATTCCATCCAAAAACAACAGAATACACATTTTTCTCAAGCGCTCATGGAACATTCTCCAGGATAGATCATATCTTGTGTCACAAATCAAGTCTTGGTAAATTTAAAAATATTGAAATCGTATCAAGTATCTTTTCCGATCACAACGCTATGAGACTATATATCAATTACAGGAAAAGATCTGTAAAAAATACAAACACATGGAGGCTACACAATACACTACTTAATAACGAAGTGATCACTGAAGAAATCAAAGGGGAAATCAAAAAATACCTAGAAACAAATGACAATGGAGACACGAGGACCCAAAACCTATGGGACGCAGCAAAAGCAGTGCTAAGAGGGAAGTTTATAGCAATACAAGCCTACCTCAAGAAACAGGAAACATCTTGAATAAACAACCTAACCTTGCACCTGAAGCAATTAGAGAAAGAAGAACAAAAAAACCCCAAAGCTAGCAGAAGGAAAGAAATCATAAAGATCAGATCAGAAATAAATAAAAAAAAATGAAAGAAACAATAGCAAAAATCAATGAAACTAAAAGCTGGTTCTTTGAGAAGATAAACAAAATTGATAAACCATTAGCCAGATTCATCAAGAGAAAAAGGGAGAAGACTCCAATCAATAGAATTAGAAATGAAAAAGAAGAAGTAACCATGGACACTGCAGAAATACAAAAGATCATGAGAGATGACTACAAGCAACTCTATGTCAATAAAATGGACAACCTGGAAGAAATGGACAGATTCTTAGAAATGCACAAACTGCCGAGACTGAACCAGGAAGAAATAGAAAATATGAACAGACCAATCACAAGCACTGAAATTGAAACTGTGATTAAAAATCTTCCAACAAACAAAAGCCCAGGACCAGATGGCTTCACAGGCGAATTCTATCAAACATTTAGAGAAGAGTTAACACCTATCCTTCTCAAACTCTTCCAAAATATTGCAGAGGGAGGAACACTCCCCAACTCATTCTATGAGGCCACCATCACCCTGATACCAAAACCAGACAAAGATGTCACAAAGAAAGAAAACTACAGGCCAATATCACTGATGAACATAGATGCAAAAATCCTCAACAAAATACTAGCAAACAGAATCCAACAGCACATTAAAAGGATCATACACCATGATCAAGTGGGGTTTATTCCAGGAATGCAAGGATTCTTCAATATATGCAAATCAATCAACGTGATACACCATATTAACAAATTGAAGGAGAAAAACCATATGATCATCTCAATAGATGCAGAGAAAGCTTTCAACAAAATTCAACACCCATTTATGATAAAAGCCCTGCAGAAAGTAGGCATAGCGGGAACTTTCCTCAACATAATAAAGGCCATATATGACAAACCCACAGCCAACATCGTCCTCAATGGTGAAAAACTGAAACCATTTCCACTAAGATCAGGAACAAGACAAGGTTGCCCACTCTCACCAGTATTATTCAACATAATTTTGGAAGTGTTAGCCACAGCAATCAGAGAAGACAAAGAAATAAAAGGAATCCAAATCAGAAAAGAAGAAGTAAAGCTGTCACTGTTTGCAGATGACATGATACTATTCATAGAGAATCCTAAAGATGCTACCAGAAAACTACTAGAGCTAATCAATGAATTTGGTAAAGTAGCAGGATACAAAATTAATGCACAGAAATCTCTTGCATTTCTATACACTAATGATGAAAAATCTGAAAGTGAAATTAAGTAAACACTCCCATTTACCATTGCAACAAAAAGAATAAAATATCTAGGAATAAACCTACCTAAGGAGACAAAAGACCTGTAGGCAGAAAATTATAAGACACTGATGAAAGAAATTAAAGATGATACAAATAGATGGAGAGATATACCATGTTCTTGGATTGGAAGAATCAACATTGTGAAAATGACTCTACTACCCAAAGCAATCTACAGATTCAATGCAATCCCTATCAAACTATCACTGGCATTTTTCACAGAACTAGAACAAAAAATTTCACAATTTGTATGGAAACACAAAAGACCCCGAATAGCCAAAGCAATCTTGAGAACGAAAAATGGAGCTGAGGGAATCAGGCTCCCTGACTTCAGACTATATTATAAAGCTACAGTAATCAAGACAGTTTGGTACTGGCACAAAAACAGAAATATAGATCAATGGAACAGGATAGAAAGCCCAGAGATAAACCCACGCACATATGGTCACCTTATCTTTGATAAGGGAGGCAAGCATATACAGTGGAGAAAAGACAGTCTCTTCAATAAGTGGTGCTGGGAAAACTGGACAGGTACATGTAAAAGTATGAAATTAGAACACTCCTTGACACCATGCACAAAAATAAACTCAAAATGGATTAAAGACCTAAGTGTAAGGCCAGACACTATCCAACTCTTAGAGGAAAACATAGGCAGAACACTCTATGACATACATCACAGCAAGAATCTTTTTGACCCAGCTCCTAGAGAAATGGAAATAAAAACACAAATAAACAAATGGGACCTAATGAAACTTAAAAGCTTTTACACAGCAAAGGAAACCATAAACAAGACCAAAAGAGAACCCTCAGAGTGGGAGAAAATATTTGCAAATGAAGCAACTGAGAAAGGATTAATCTCCAAAATGTACAAGCAGCTCATGTAGCTCAATATCAAAAAAACAAACAACCCATTCCAAAAATGGGCAGAAGACCTAAATAGATATTTATCCAAAGAAGATATACAGATGGCCAACAAACACATGAAAGAATGCTCAACATCATTAATCATTAGAGAAATGCAAATCAAAACTACAGTGAAATATCATCTCACAGCGGTCAGAATGGCCATCATCAGAAAACCTAGAAACAGTAAATGCTGGAGAGGGTGTGGAGAAAAGGGAACACTCTTGCACTGTTGATGGGAATGCAAATTGATACAGCCTCTATGGAGAACAGTATGGAAGTTCCTTAAAAAACTAAAAATAGAGCTCCCATATGACACAGCAATCCCACTACTGGACATATACCTTGAGAAAACCGTAATTCAAAAAGAGTCACGTACCAAAATGTTCATTGCAGCTCTATTTACAATAGCCAGGACATGGAAGCAACCTAAGTGTCCATCAACAGATGAATGGGTAAAGTAGATGTGGCACATATATACAATGGAATATTACTCAGCCATAAAAAGAAACGAAATTGAGTTATTTGTAGTGAGTTGGATGGACCTAGAGTCTGTCATACAGAGTGAAGTAAGTCAGAAAGAGAAAAACAAATACCATATGCTAACACATATATATGGAATCTAAGAGAAAAAAAAAAAAAAAGGTCATGAAGAACCTAGGGGTAAGACGGGAATAAAGACACAGACCTACTAGAGCATGGACTTGAGGATATGGGGAGGGGGATGGGTAAGCTGTGGCAAAGTGAAAGGTTGGCATGGACATGTATACACTACCAAATGTAAAATAGATAGCTAGTGGGAAGCAGCCACATAGCACAGGGAGATCAGCTAGGTGGTTTGTGACCACCTAGAGGGGTGGGTAGGGAGGGTGGGAGGGAGGGAGACGCAAGAGAGAAGAGATATGGGAACATATGTATATGTATAACTGATTCACTTTGTTATAAAGCAGAAACTAACACACCATTGTAAAGCAGTTATACTCTAATAAAGATGTTAAAAAAAAAAGAATTTATCTTTGACTCAGTTACTATTAAAGTTAACACCAAAGGTCATTCACAGTTATTTCTATATGTCTAGGTATTTTCTCATTTCTCTAAATTTTGAACTAAGACATAATATTTCCTCAATGTTCATAATAGCTCCTGGAACAGCTTACCAAATTATGAGAAACTGGCATATTCTCTTACTGGTTAAAAGATAAACACATAACCTGTGTAAGAGTTAGCAAATAAATCTTTTATTAAGGAACTAGGTGGGGCACTGTTCTTTAGGGTGAGTTCCTAAATTTAAGAACTGCCTTTGTCCTACCAAACACTTCGTTAAAAATTTGTTTCCAACTGAAATGTTCTACCACATTAAGGGAAATTTACTGACAAACTGTTAGTAATTAGCTGATGCTGTGCCACACCCAAGCATGTTCTCAGCCCATTTTTTCTAGGTTTGTGCAAACAGTCACACATCAGACATTTATCTCAGATAGGTACAATCATAATCATGTATTTTATGAAAGGTCATGCCGTCTCTTTTTTAAAAGATTATCTGACCTCAGAGCTCAGCAAAGAGGTCTTGTGGAAGTACAGCCTAAGATGGGAGGAGACAAACATGGATTAGTAGTTAAATAGCGCAGTTAGTTCTCAAATATTCCTATTCTTGGAAAAAAAAATAATGATGCAGATTCCAAAAAATAGATGATAATTAAAGCTTCTCTACATGAGTGTGAATAACTTAGGGTAAGACAATTTTGAGAAACTGTTGAGGAGGGTAAACCTCAGTCAATTGGATGTCAGGTCCTGTAACTGAAACCAAAAGATGATGGGGTCCCTGGAAGTCAGGGAAGAATTAGAAGTGTATGTATTTATGCATTTGTGTGTTAGAAGGATTAAGACACCATGATTTGGGTTTTCACTGGTGGTCTGGGGCCAAATGGACTAGAACTGCCTGCTATCTAGCTTTGGGACCACATTCTCATTATATATTTCTTCACACTCCAGGCATTCATCCTTATGACACGCTCAATCCTACCACATTCTTGTTGATTGGGACTCTTTTGCAGATGAATTAAGAGCAAGATAAATAAAATCGTTTTCAGATACAAGACATTATTCATCCCTTTAGAATTTGGAAAAAAAGAATTACAGGGAGAAGAAATACTAGTATTGCTACTACGGAAATTGTATGGCCAAGAAGTCACTTCAGGTTTTCCCTCAATTTCTATAAAAATTTACCTTCATTATTCCCAAGTCCATCATTGTGATTTCTGAGATATCTAATAACTCAATTATTTTTGACTTTTAATTCATTAGAGTGTTGCTCCTTCCAGTGTCCATTCATCATCAACTGTAAGATCTTTGTCTCTATTATGTCTCATAGTTTTTTTTTGCTTGCTTTTGAGACTTCTTTTGTTATTTTATTGGATTTATTTCACACTGTTTTGGTGTCTCACTTTTTACTTTGGTGACTTCCCCCATTCCAATGTTTTCCTTTCTTATAAACATAGATTTTGATTTACAATGGTTCATAGAATCAAATTTGTTTAATGTGCTTATGTGATTAGATGACATTAGATTTATTCTCTCTTGATTGTAAATAAAAGTGAGAGAGGATGACACCATCTAAATATTAAAAAATTCCTCTTATCTTGAGAACACTCTCATTTAGAATCCATTTTTGTTTAGATAATTGCCAACAACGTATATATTTGTCTTGCCCAGTGAAAAACAAGATAGGACAGGAAGAGAATTAGAAAGTCGATACCAAAAATCAGCCTATATCTTTGAAGTAACTAAAGAAGCGAAGAATGAGATATAGGAGACAATAGCAAGGTATCACTGACCCCCCTTTTGTAGGTTTAACTCAACTCAGACAAATTAAATAGAAAAAAATTTACTGATTGGATTGCTGAACCACTCTTAGTAATCTTGAACAAATCGTGAAAATCTGTAGATGCCAAAAGCCTGGAGAGTTTGATTCTGGAAATTATTGACAACCAGATTTGACTTTGATCCTTAAAGAAGTCAAGAATATAATATTGTGGATGATTTATGCATACTTAGAAGAGCTCTAGGAGACAGCAAAGGTCTGTTGGTAACAAGTCATACCAAATGAGTCTCTTTTCTTGAGTTTCTTTTCTTGATGGGGTGACAAGGTAGGTAGTAAAGGAAATGCCCCAGATATAGTATATCTTATTCTCAACAGGTCATTTGACAAAGTGTCTCATAATGTCCTAGTAAATAAGATGATAAAAGAAAAGCTGGATTGAACAACTGAACTTCAACAGGGTTGATTTGTGTTATTCTGGAAAGACCTCTAAAATGTTGTGGTACAGAACGTTGTTCTCTCTGACATTTTTATTATTATTTGGATGAAGATGCAGAAGGCAAGTTTATCATGTATGTAAAAGTAACAAAGTTGGGAAGGATAGTAAACATTCTGAATGATAAATTCAATATTGTAAAAGATGTTGAATGTTTAGATCAAAATAGAACTTTATGAAAATGCTAGAAAAAATGCACCCCCATCCAGAAAAAAAGAAGAGGAAGAAAAATGATATGAAACTGATAAAGTATAAATGTAAAGTTCTGTGTTTAGTTTAGAAAATCAGAGAACTGAGAGAAACTTGACAGCAATTCATGGGGAAAAAGATATAGAATTTTATTGATCACAAGCATCCTTTGAACCAACTAATACAACAAAATGAAACAAAACAAAAAAGTGAATAGAATTTTAGGTGACACTAGTAAGAGCCTAGTGCCTAGATCTGTAAAATCGGGATAACAATAATAAATAATAATGATGATGATGATACCTTCCCCATAGGGCTCTTGCACTATGAGAAAATCCATGTAAAACGCTTGGCACTGGGTTAAGTATAAACATTCATACACTAGTTATTATTATTATTAACAAGAAATACGATAGTCCTACTTTACTTGTGTCAAATCACATGTGGAACAGTATGCCCATATGAAAGTTACTGAGGAGGGTAGAAATATTGGAACCAATACGAGGACTGGAGAAAACTTGCAGTGGGGAAGATGAGATAATGATAGCCTTCCAAAATATTAAGAGCTAGTGAAGAAGAATTAAATTTACTTTTCATGACTCCAAGCTTTACCAATAGGAGAAATAAATAGGTAGAAGGCACAAGGAGGCTCATTTTAGTTCTATAAGGACAAGCTTTCTAATAATCAGAGTTATTCAAAGTTGGAATGGATTACTCAGGTGGTGGTGTGTTTCTTGTCACTTGAAGTAGTCAGACAGATGCTGGATGACCACCTGGCAGTAAACTCTGTAGAAGGGATTCTTGCATGTGGTGTACTTATGCATTCATCCATTTATTAAGTCCATCATGAAACAAATAGTTAAGGAGCCCCTACAGTAGGTCAGTATTCTGATAAGTTCTAGCAGACATCTAAGGTTCTTTCCAAGGTAATGATTACATGATTTTGAAGAAACATGTTATCTTAAGCTTTCACAGAGGGACACCTAAGCTCCATGTAGGGGCTACTTTTCTTAGAACTTATCTCTGTTCCCTACCCTCAACAGCCCCTAATGTCACTTACTGCAAGAGTAAATAACCCGGTCTCTTATTCCATTGTCTGCACTATAAACCAATGCCTCATGAATCACATCAAGTTGAAAGCTTTGCCATTTCAGCAGTGTGACTATTTTTTCCAACTCAGCTGTGCCAGAAGGGCCATCCATAGTTTCCAATTCAAGTTTTGCTGCTCCTGTGTGATGTTTCATGTTGAAATGACATTTTCTTTTCAATGTAAACATTTTTAGAAACACAGTGAGGAAATTTCAGTGTAACAAATGTAGCAGAATAGCTATGCCTAGCCTGCTGGGTGAAATCCTTTTTTGAAACAATGTTAGAACAAAGAAATTCACTCTCTGTAAAAGGAGAGCTAGCTTAGAAATCATAAACAATATTCACACACTGTATTCCAGATGAGGTAGTCTTCCTGCTGCTGTCAGCAATATTTGCTGCCAAATTCACTAACTGCTTTAGCCTGACCTTGAGTCGATAAACAATATAATCTTCGATGCCACATCTCACCAGCCTCTGCTAGTCAAGAAAAGCATGCTTCTTTCATAATTACATCACAAATGCAGCTTGCTGTACTAGAACAGCAAAGCACTTGAATTGAAAATCACTTGTCCAAGACTTCCTAGCCAACAAAGCAAAACAACCCCCCTCAAAGCCCCAAACACACAAGGGAAGAACACGGCACTGGGTGATCAGTAAGAGCAGTTTGAACACACACAAAATGCCTTAGGAGTAACAGGATAGCACAGAGGTGAGAAGACTGTGACAAAAATAGTCAGTGGAATGGAAGCATAAGAAACAGCTGCAGACTGTTCTTATAAGACTTATAAACAGTCTTATAAGACTAAGACTTCTTATTCCCAAGAAAGACTTGGAAGTAGTTTAAATGTTGGTGCATGTTCTTTTTTCAAAGGAGGCAAGTAAGAAATTAAACAAATTTTAATGTAAGTGTAAAACATTAAAATAAATAGAAAATATTGTGAACAGTTCACACCTTCTCTCCCCACCACACTCTCAGACCATTTTCTATGTAGCACACACATAAGTAGTAAAATGATGGCAATTGTCATTCTTCTCTACTTGCTTGGAATAAGTTGTTCCTTGCCCTGGTCGAGTGACTATTTGCAAGGCTATTCTAATACATTTTTAAAAACTGTGTATACATTTGTATCCACTCAGCAATACCTATAATGTCATCATTTCCAAAAGAGGCAGCAAAGTGAAAGGTTATCAATTTAGAAATATTAAAATAAGTCAACAAAGCAGAACTTTCTAGCATAAAACAAAATGAAACGGCTTAACACTGCCCCTTATTCTGTCCCTTGTATGAAGGACCAAATGGTCCTATCATTCTGTTCCAGGAGGAATATTAGGATGATATAACGGAGTTGTCCTTGGTGGGAGGGTAGTATGACTGGAATAACTTTGCCTCCTGAGTGAACAGTAAACAAACAGAAGGGAGTATAATCAGTCACAGCTACATAGAGCTTCATGGCCAACAGAGAGGAGAAAAGTTAATGGTTAAAAGGTTATAAAATGCATATAACATGAAGATCAGCAATGTGTGTTCTTCCTCCACAGAGACTGTAGAAATAGGATATGAGTTTTGAAATGTTGGTTGATGAGGGTTTTTTAAAGGGCCTTGATTTAAAACATCAAATAATATGGTAATACTTAAAAATGGGTAAAATGCTTGAGCAAATAATTAACAAAAATACAAATAACTAGTGAATATCTGGGAAAAAATCATCCTCACTGGAAATCAAAGGTAAAAATTAAACCAAAAATAGGATATTGTTTTCCCCTGTCAACTAACCCAACATTGTCAGTATCACTATCATTATCTCAGCCATTCAGTCTTAAAAATGTTGGCGTCCCACTGACTCTTCTCTTTCCCTTACCTCCAATATCTAATCACCAAGTCCTTTAGACTCTTTGCAGTGCCTCATTATGTTTCATTCCCACTGTAAGCATGTTATTTAGAGCCTCAAAACTTCACTTCTTGACTATTGCAGTTGCTTATTAATTGGTCTTTCTACCTTTAAATCTATCCTATACAACACTTTCACGTCAATCTTTCTAAAACAACATTTTATATGGGACACTCCTCTACTCAAGGGGGAATGTTCCATGAACTAGTGGATAAAGTAAAAACCACTCCAGCATTTACAGCCAGTACTTATTTAGTGCTTACTATGGGTCAGACACACACACACACATAATTTCCCAACACTATGAGGTAAGCAGCATTATAATCCCCTTTTACTGGTGAGAAAGCTCAAGATAAGACAGTGAGAAAGTGGTAGAACTATGTCTTGAAGTTTCCACTCTTATCAGATATTTCTACTTCCAGTTCCCTGAACACAGCACATGCATCCCTGCCTTGGTGTCTTTGTTCATTCCATATTTTCTGTCAAAATGGTAATTTCTTCACTTTATTTAACAAAATTCTGTCAATCCTTTGAGACCATGTTCAAGCTTTCTGTGACTGTTCCAGCCCAGACTACTTCTTATTTCTTCATAGTCCTCCTTCATTCATAGTCCCATAGTTCTTGTCCTTATCACCCATTTGGCACTTACTGCAGGGTACCTATGTTGTTATTTATTTGTATATCTATTTTTTTATTCATTCTGTTACCTTAATTAGATTAGAGTCCACTTGAGGGCCAAAACCATGTCATATACCTTGTTTGACTTACCCTGTACCTAGCACAGTGCCTGAGAATAGTAGATGCTGAATAAATTTTTACTAATAATAGTAATTCATTTGTTTATTAATCAATATTTACTAAACATCAAATATATGTCATTCTAGGTTCTGAGGAAATAAAGATATAAAGATAATTAAAACGTTGTCTCCTCCCTGCCCCCAGAGTCTCACAGACTGGAGGGAAGAAAGACTTGTAAATGAAATATTACAGTGATATGATGAGTGCTGTATGTATGAAGCACTATGGTAGTACAGGAGAAGTGTTAATCTCTGACTAGGGAGATCTCATAAGCTTTCATCTGGTTGTTACATTAAGTCCAGTCTTGAAACAGAAGTTCATCAGGTACACAAGAGATTTCTAGTAGGGAGAAACAGCATATACAAAAATGTTGGGGAAAAAATCATTGTACACTTGAATTGCAAATAGTTGAGAGTGGTTGGAGAGTAGGGTGTGTAGATGGAGGTAGGAAGATGAACCTAGAAATGTAAGTAAGGGCCACAGCATCAAGGGCTTTATATGCTGGACAAAAGAAGTATGGTTTTTATTTTTTATTGAAACACTAAAATTTCTCCATTCAGTTTGGCAGCTGGAAGGCCCATTGTGACCCTAGCAAAAGAAATTTCAGTGGAGAACCCTAAGCCCAGCTTACTCTGGGCCCTTGGTTCTTCTGGAGGCTAATGTTAAGTGTCATTTTTCAAGTCTTAATTCCCTACAGAAAGCTAGTTGGCAATTTTCTTTATCAGTTATGGTAGCCACACCTGCAAATTTGGAATTTCCTAAAAGTTTCATACACCTTCACGCCTACAGGTTTTACTCAAGCTTTTCCAGTACATTAGCTTCCACTTTCTGCCCCACGGTCAGACCCTGCTCCTGCTTCTAGACTCAGCTTAGATGTGGTCTCCTCTGGGCAGCTTTCAATGACATAGACCTTGGTGGCCTGACACCATTCTGCAT
Organism: Balaenoptera ricei; assembly: GCF_028023285.1. NCBI lineage: Eukaryota > Metazoa > Chordata > Mammalia > Artiodactyla > Balaenopteridae > Balaenoptera > Balaenoptera ricei. The sequence goes on from NC_082660.1 coordinate 76,252,420, forward strand.
AGGAGGTTATTCATAATGAGCTCTCAATAAGCTTTTATTAAATTGAATTTACCAGAGCAAAAGCTTCGTTAAAGAAATAGAATATATCAATTAGTAAAAGATTCTTTAATGAAAACAGTGTTTACTCAATTTTAGTCATTTAATTATCACCTGTAGGATATCTGCCATCTTCACATACCACCTATGTTACTTACTTAATATTCATGAAAATTGACTCGCTTTATCCAAATTGCCAACAAATATATTAACAAGTGCTCAACAACACTAGTCATGAGAAATACAAACTAAGACCACATTGCACTCATGAATAGATCTACCAAAATGGCTAAAATGTCAAAGACATGGCATGAAGTATGGTGATAAGGAGCAACTGGAATTCTGGGACACTGATGGTGGAGACCACTTTGGGCAAATGCCTGCTTAGCTGAAGGCATGCATCTTTTGACTCACCAATTCTATTCTTAGAATTTATCCTACACAAATATAGGCATGTTCATCAAAAGAACCAATTGAGAGTATTCACAGAAGTACTATCTGTAATACACAAATATTAAAAACAGCCCAAATGTTTTACCAACAGTAGAAATGCATAAGTGAGTTATGATGATACTTACATAATGGAATTTTATACAGCAATGGAAATGAACAAACTACAACTACTTGCAACAACATGATGGTTTTCTTAAAAATAATGTTTAGAAAAGGAGACAGATACATAAAGGCACATGCTGTAGGATTCCATTTATATAAAGTTCAGATAGAAGCAAAACAATCTATGATATTAAAAGTGTGGGTAGGATAACTCCTGGGGAGTTATTACATTGATAGAGACATGAAGGGCTTTCTGGGATTCTGGTACTATTTTGTTTCCTGATCTGGGTTCTGGGTACCAGGATGTATTTACTTTGTGAAAATCTAATGATCTATGGTTTTTGCATCTTTTCTGAGTATACCATATACTCCAATAAAAAGTCTCCATCTGAAAAAAAAAAAAAAGGAATTTCAGTGGAGTTACAATGTGGAAGCCAAATCCAAGGAGGCTGAAGAGTGGACAAACAATGAGAGAGAAGCAGTGGTGAATTTAAAGTACTATTTCTACACAATGGCTATAGAGAAAGTAAGACATATGACAGAGAGAATAGAGGATGGGGGGGGAATTCTCTGGGGAAACTTGAGGGAGGGGATATGTGATGGACTTTGGGTTCTAAAAAAATGGGAGAGGATAATATACAAAGCACAAGCAAAGGAATTATTTAGACTGGAACAGGAAGAGAGAACAGGAAGATGGAAAACAGGGGGAAATGAGTATGGATGTAGATAAGTCTATAAGTATGGAATGATTTACTTAGAGATTATAGCCTAATGGCTTATGAAGGAGGTGAGATATTTTGCTGAGACTGGAGACATGGGAGTTTGTAGGTGACTTGAAAGGAGGGATAGATAGAAGGAAGAGTCTTATGGATGGATGTCAGATAGTAGATGAGATGGTGGATGGTGCTGTCTGGGCTGAAGGATGAAGGAAGGAAAGATCAAAGGAGTCTGGTAACCTGATAGAAAAGCTATGGGGATTCAAAAGACTAGAGATATTCATAAGGTGGAATATGAGTGTCACAGAGGGAAGGAAAGGAGAGAACAGAAAGGTTAGAGGTTATTATACTCATAGAGTGGGATAATAAATTTTAAAATTTCAGGAGTCAAGCGTTCCTAGGCAAAGATGAGTCCATGGTTTGATAAGCAGATGTGGCGGTAATAAGGAGAGCTAGGAAATAAAGAACTGTGAAATCTCAGTAGATGCTGGATAACCTTCAAAATATATCTCAAATCAGACCATTTCTCACCAATTTCACCACAACCACTTAGTCCAAGCTACCATCAGCACTAGCCTCTTAGTTGATCTCTTGGATTCCTCTTATGCCCACTCCCTATCCCCCACTCTTGTCAGCTCCTCACACATTGGCCAGAGTACAAATTAGATGGGCTCATGCTCCCTCCCTCCTTTTCTCAAAGCCCAATATTCTACTGCCTTCCCATTACACTTACTTGCCTATAAGTCTTACATGATCTGACCCCCCACCTTTTCAACCTTACCACCTAGCACTTTTCCTGTCCTGGTTGTGCTTCAACTGTACTGGGCTCCTTGCTGTTCTAAGAGCACAGTATGCATGCCTTAGGGGCCTTAGGGCCTTTGGACTTGTTCCCTCTGCCTATAATACAACCTCACAACCATCTCTGCAGATCTCCGCATGACTCCTCCTCTTACTTCATTCAAGTTTATGCTAAAATCTCCCCACAGAGAAGGCTTTCCTTAACTATCCTACTTAAAATGATAAGCTTCTTTCTTTCTACCTCAATACCCTACATTAGTTTTCTCATAACATATCACTCACTGAGATATTTTATATTTATTTGCTTGTTCATTCCCCCTACTCCACCCTCCATCTGGAATTTATGCTTTTTGGGGGTAATGACCTTGTCTGTCTTGTCCCCTGTTTGTAACACTGAGAATAATTCCTGGCACAAAGTAGGACTCAAGACAAGCATTAGAATGCTTGCTCAAGGCAGAGCTCTGTTCTAAGTGCTGGAGCTACCGAGATGAATAAGATGTGGTCCTTACTATAAGCAGCAGCAAGGAACCAAGAGGAGCACAGACTTGAGTACACTGCCTGGAGAGTGGCAGAAAATGAAGTAGATGTTAAGATAGCAACTAAAGACTAAGCCATGGCTACTGATTTATAATGGTCATCAAGGAAACAGATTGGGGTGCCTGGTGTTATGCTAGTGTTTCACAAGCCTTTAGTCTTTATTCCCACTGCTTCCCACCCTTCCCTCAAAGGAAAAAAAAAAGAAAAAAAAAACATGGTGCAGAGGAAGACATCCTTCCCAACCTTGATCTCTTGAAATTCATCTGTTACTCTCAGGCATCTATAAATCTGTAAATCGCAAAAGATTGCATATTTTCATTTCAACACACTAAAGCACTTTCTAGTATACTTTTGAAAATTAGGGTAAATTGGTATATAACATTATACAAGTTTCAGGTGTACACTACAGTATTATAATTCAACATCTGTATACACCACACAGTGATCACCAACCCCCCCAAAGGTCTAGTTACCTTCCATCATAATACAATTGACCCCTTTCACACATTTCACTCATCTTCCACCCCTTTTCCTTCTGGTAACCACCAGTCTGTTCTCTGTATCTATGAGTTTATTTTTGTTTTGTTTTGCTTTGTTTACTCATTTTGTTTTTTTAGATTATTCACATATGAATGAAATCATATAGTATTTATCTTTCTCCATCTGACTTATTTCACTTAACATAATATCCTCAAATCCATCTACATTGTTGCAAATGGCAAGATTTCATTCTTTTTTTATGACAGTGATATTCCATTGTGTATATATATATATATATATATATATATATATATATATATATACCAATCTTCTTTATCCATTCATTCATCAGTGGACACAGATTTTCCATATCTTGGTTATTATTGTAAATAATGCTACAATGAACATAGAGGTGCATATATCTTTTTGAATTAGTGTTTTTGTATTCTTCAGATAAATATCTAGAAGTGGAATAGCTGGGTCATATGGTAGTTCTATTCTTAATTTTTTGACGAACCTCCATACTGTTTTTTGTTTTTGTTTTAGTTTTTCTTTTAACATCTTTATTGGAGTATAATTGCTTTACAATGGTGTGTTAGTTTCTGCTTTATAACAAAGTGAATCAGTTATACATATACATATGTTCCCATATGTCTTCCCTCTTGCATCTCCCTCCCTCCCACCCTCCATACTGTTTTTCATAGTGGATGCACCTATTTACCTTCCCAAAAATGGTGCACAAAGGTTCCATTTCTCCACATCCTCTCCAACATTTGTTATTCCTTGTCTTTCTGATAATAGCCGTTCTAACAGGTGTGAGGCGATATCTCATGGTTTTGGTTTGCATTTCCCTGATAATTAGTGATGTTAAATATCTTTTCATGTGCCTATTAGCCATCTGTATGTCTTCTTCAGAAAAATATCTATTCAGCTCCTCTGCCCAGTTTTTAATTGGATTGTTGTTTTTTTGCTGTTGAGTTGTATGACTTCTTTATATATTTTGGATACTAACCCCTTTTCAGATATATGATTTGTAAATATTTTCTCCCACACAGTAGGTTGTGCTTTCATTTTGATGATGGTTTTCTTTGCTGTGCAGAAGCTTTTTAGTTTGATGTAGTCCCACTTTTTTATTTTTGCTTTTGTTTCCCTTGCCTTTAGAGCCAGATCCACAAAAACATCACTAAGACCAATGTCAATGAGGTTACCACCTATGTTTTCTTCTAGGAATTTTATGGTTTCAGGTCTTACATTCAAGTCTTTAATCCATTTTGAGTTAATTTTTGTGTATGGTGTTAAGATAGTGGTCAAATTTCATTCTTTTGCGTGTGGCTGTCCAATTTTCTCAACATCATTTACTGAAGAAACTGTTCTAGTATAATTTATTCTTATTTTTGTTGTGTGTGCTAGAGATATCTTTATGTATGTCCATACTTATCTGCACCATGGTGTGAGTGAGGGAGAATGGAGGTAAAGTTAAAGGAGAAAATTTGATTCCCATAGGAAACAGTTAAGTTGCAGCTGAAGCCACTTTTAAGCAAAACTGTGGAACAGTGCTTAATGTAAAGCATCCCCTATCTAATTGGTGTAGTTCCCAAACTCTTACTCAAGCCGCACTTCTCATTGGTTCCATGATCTCATGCACTTGACTAAATGAGTGACAGGCTTTATTGTTCGAGTTTCCTGGGTTAGCTTACTGTGAATCTGGATAATTGCAATAAGACTACATGAGCTACCTGTTTTCTGTTTTCCCTCTAACAAAGGTAGTGAAACCAGAATGGCAAGTACATTAAAAACAACCCAAACACTAAATGTATCACTCACTTCCTTTTTGTGATCTTAAACGTATGAAATGGCAAATATTTAAATTAAATCTACACAATACAATCTCAGTTATAAGGCCTTTATCAAGAAGAAGCAAATCATGCCTTTTCATTAATCTTACTTTCCCAGACCTTTCAGGAAACTCTACATTAGCCTCACCTTGTCTTCAAATAAATGTTCATTTTTTACCCCCTTGGTAAACATGTTAATTTATATTAATTTATAATCACCTGTACAAACCTTTATATTTGTAAACATTCCAAAGATTGTCCTGCAGACCTATGTTGTATGTTATGAATTCCATTGAGGTTTCCTGATTGACAGTGCCTTTTATTATTATATTTTTAGTATGTACCTCATGGTTCTTAATCGAGAGTCTATCAAAAAGTGGTTGCTTAATATATATCCATCTCTGGCCTCACCCCCTGTCCCCAAGACTCATATATCCAACTACCTATGAAAACTCTGCTTGGAGGCAACTCAAACTTAGTATGGACAAATAGAACTTTCAATTCTCCCCATCTCAAACTGGCTCCTCCTCCAGTACTTCCTGAGTCAATAAATGTCACTACCATTTACTAAACTGCTAAAGTTAAAAAATCTAGGAGTCGTTTTTGACACTTCTGTTTTTTTCACATCCTTAATCTAATCCAATCCATCAACAAGATGCGTCAGTTTTACATTCAAAATTTATCCAAAATCAAGACACTTTTGACCATCTCCACTACTATATCCCTAGTCTAAGCCACTATCAACTCTTGCCTAGACTTGCTTACATACTTTCAGTAGCCCTTCACGGGTCTCTTTGCTTCTATTCTTGACCCCCTACATTCTATCCACTACACAGAAATTAGATCAATATTTTAAAAACACACACCATGTCATGCCACTCTCCTTCTTTAAATACTCTAATGGCTTCCATTGCACTGAGAATAAACTCCAAACTCGTCTACCATGGCTTACAAAATTTTACATTATTTAAGCTCTCTAACATATTTCCCATCAGCCCCCGCCACTCAATCTTCTCCAACCCCCATGGCATTCGTACTGTTCCAAGAACACAAAAACTCATTCTCTGATTTAAATCCTTTCTACTTGCTTTCCTTTATGTTGTGCAAACTCTCCCCTCAGACTTTTGCATGGCTTGATAACTTTCTTCTATCAGGTTTCTGCTCAATTATCACCTCTTCAGAAAGACCTTTCCTGACCACCCTTTTTGTTTCTTTGTTTTTACTTTTCCCCCTAGATTTATTGAGGTATGATTGACAAATTAAAATTGTGTATACTTTAGGTGTAAAATGTGATATTTTGATATACACTGTGTATTCATGTATACACTGAAAAATGATTACCACAATCAACTTAATTAACATATCCATCACCTCACATAGTTACTTTTTTGGGATGTGAGAAAGTTTAAGATCTACTCTCTTAGCAAATTTTAAGTATACAATACAGTATTATTAAGGATAGTCAGCATGCTGTACATTAGCTCTCCAAACTTATTCATCCTGCATAATTGAAAGATCGTACTATGACTAACATTTCCCTCACCTCCAGCCCTTGGCAACCACCATTCTAATCTCTGTATTTATGAGTTTTAAACAGCCAATGGAAAGCAAGTTGCATACAGTTGCATGTTTACAGATGTTTCTCACTGGGTTTGTAAACTAATGTAGTGTTAGGTTCCACATTTATGTATCTTTTCAGCCTAGTAACTTCATTTTCTCTCTCACTAGAGAGAAATCTGGAGAGAGAGGGACAGAGAGAGAGAGAGAGAGAGAGAGTGACTAAGAGAGACACAGAGACATGTTGACAGAGTGGGACAGTCAAAGAGACAACAAAAGTGATAGGAGAGAGAGATGGATTGGAAAGGTTCATGCAGACTTTACACGTAAACTCTCAAGAAAATGGATAAACTTCGTAATGTAAAGGCTACTGAGAGAGAAAAAATGAGGGGCATGGGGAAGATTCCTGAGGAGCAATTGGCTGTTTTATATTCCATTGCATCCGCCACACTGAGTCTTAGATATGAAGCAGAAACAACACATAATTTTTCACCCAAACTGCAGTAATATCAGAGTCACTTAATAGCTTTATAACCTTCAGTAACTTTACTTGGTCTTCTTAAGTTTTAGTTTCTTTATCTGTAAAATAAGGATATTCCCATCGACCTGGTATAGTAACATTTCTTAGTTCAATAATACTTGTTCAATAAATGGTAGCTGGTATCACCATCATTACCATCATCAACACGAAGTTACCTGGAATGCCCCCTAAACTGACCCCTATGACAGTTATCTTGTCCTTAAAACCACAATTCTTTTCCAACAAGGAGTAAAAACTAGATCGGATGAGTTATCCTGGGACAATCTCGTGTAGCACAACTGTCAAGTATTGTTCATTTGTTCCCTAAGAAATATTTTCTCCTTACATTTGTTAGATGTTGTAATTCATATTTGTGAGTGAGCAAGTGTTCATGTGTGTGTATGTGTGTGTGTGTGTTGGTTTTGTGAGCTATTTAATCAAGAGCCTCTAAAGGTCATCATTATTACTGTATTTACTGAGGTGATGATATTATTTTACTTTGCAGAGCAGTTGTCTGTTTTGCAGATTCATTTATTCAGAATATGGACCCTCCTTACTTCATAATTAAGCAACTAAGTGGGCTTTCAATTCCTGATATCCCATTATTTAACCTAGCCATTTATGAAAAGGGAAAAAAGAGAAAACTGGAAATAAAACCACAGAAAACAAATGAGGCAAATACTTGCAAATCATGGAATGTTAAGAGTCTAAAGGAAATATAATGATAATCTAAACCATCTAGTTATAGAGGAGAAAAATTGAAGTCCATATAAAAATAAAAAGTAAATTTTTAAAATCAAACCAGGCTTCAAATCCAGGGTTTCTGATGTATAATATAATGATCTTCCTTCTACCTAGCATCCCTGCTTAAAGATATGAAACTCAGCAGTAACAAGAGTTCTGCAAAGGGACTATTCATTGAGAGCACTTAGGTCCACTTCAGGTTGCAGAACAAATGAGTAGAGGAGAACACCATGGGAAAACTGATGGGAAAATAAGAGTGGAGATGGGGTGCGTTCATACCCTGCATTGTTAGCAACTGGCTTCTTTAGTTTGAGGATAGGGTAGGAGCAGCAGCCTTACTGTATGATCGCTCCCAGAACTTAAGTTCTGGAGTGTAATTTGTAACATGAACAAATGAACTTCCAATGCAAATTAAAAAATTCTATCAACCTTGATTTTATTTTCTTAATTTTTATCACAGTTTCAGTTTTTGGTGTGTGTCGCCTGAAGTTGGAAAATATGTACCAAATATGGATTGAAAAGAATCTTCCCCTTTCATTCTCACTGGGCTAAAAAATAGTACTTTGTGTGTGAGCATGTGTGTGTATGTATGTGTGTATAGCAGTAGTAGTAGAATTCGTAAACAAATTACAATCCTTAACATAGTCTGAAGATAGCTTCTTTTGAGCTTAAATGATCATCTTAAAGATTTTATTTAGAGGTATTAAAACATAAAATTTTGCAGAAAACTCAGCTTTTGCTTGCTTGTTTGCTTTTCCTTCCTTTCCCACAGAATGAGTTCTGATGGTTTACTAGATGACTGATGAATTGCGATGATATCCAAGTTATGACTGCTTTGTAAGAAAAAAAGTAGAAAATGTAAGAGAAATTCTGTGGATGAGCTGGGGAGGGAACTGCCCTTTCAATGTATTATAGTTTTGCTAGTCATGGCATGATGGCATTATAGGGAGACAGTGGGTATGTAGAGGAATTTATGTTCACTTACTCTGAGACAAAATAGGTGTTTTTTTCAGAAATTTATCTTTATATAACATAAGTCAGGCTTCACCCTATCACTTTTGTGGTTGAAGTGCAGACAGGTTGCCATGAAATAATTGGACCTCTTAAATTCTTGATGGATCTCTAGTTTACTGTAAAAAGTAGGCTTTTTCCAAGCCACAGTTTTTAGTTATTTATAATTATGTTTATTGCTGTGGTAACATACCATACTGGCCTACATAAAATTGCTTTATTTGATGTAATTTGTCCCAAGTCCCTGTATTCCTAAAAAAGAACCACTTAAAAAGCAAACTATAGGGACTCCCATCATGGCGCAGTGGTTAAGAATCTGCCTGCCAATGCAGGGGACACGGGTTCGATCCCTGGTCCGAGAAAGTCCCACATGTCATTGAGCAACTAAGCCGGTGCGCCACAACTACTGAGCCTGTGCTCTAGAGGACACAAGCCAAAACTACTGAGCCCGCACGCCACAACTACTGAAGCTCACATGCCTAGAGCCCATTCTCTGCAGCAAGAGAAGCCACCACAATGAGAAGCCCAAGCACCGCAACAAACAGTAGTCCCAACAGGCTGCAATCAGTGAAAGTCTGCTCAGAGAAATGAAGACCCAATGCAGCCAAAAGTAAACTAATTAATTAATTAATTATTTTTAAAAAAAGTGACTACTTGAGAAGGTAAGCAAAATTGATAAACCATTAGCCAGACTCATCAAGAAAAAAAGGGAGAATACTCAAATCAACAGAATTAGAAACGAAAAGGGAGAAGGAACAACTGACACTGCAGAAATACAAAGGATCATGACAGATTACTACAAGCAACTAAATGCCAATAAAATGGACAACCTGGAAGAAACGGACAAATTCCTAGAAATGCACAACCTTCCGAGACTGAACCAGGAAGAAATAGAAAATATAAACAGAACAATCACAAGCACTGAAATTGAAACTGTGGTCAAAAGTCTTCCAACAAACAAGAGCCAAAGACCAGAGGGCTTCACAGGCGAATTCTATCAAACATTTAGAGAAGAGTTAACATCTATTCTTCTCAAACTCTTACAAAATATAGCAGAGGGAGGAACACTCCCAAACTCATTCTATGAGGCCACCATCAACCTGATACAAAAAACCAGACAAAGAAGTTACAAAAAAAAGAAAACTACAGGCCAATATCACTGATGAACATAGATGCAAAAATCCTCAACAAAAAATACTAGCAAATAGAATCCATCAGCACATTTAAAGGATCATACACCATGATCAAGTGGGGCTTATCCCAGGAATGCAAGGATTCTTCAATATATGCAAATCAAACAATGTGATACACCAGATTAACAAATTGAAGGATAAAAACCATATGATCATCTCAATAGATGCAGAAAAACCTTTTGAAACAATTCCACTCTCATTTATGATAAAAACTCTCCAGAAAGTAGGCACAGAGGGAACTTACCTAAACATAATAAAGGCCACATATTACAAACCCACAGCCAACATCATTCTCAATGGTGAAAAACTGAAACCATTTCCACTAAGATCAGGAACAAGACAAGGTTGCCCACTCTCACCACTATTATTCAACATAACTTTGGAAGTTTTAGCCACAGCAATCAGAGAAGAAAAATAAATAAAAGGAATCCAAATCAGAAAAGAAGAAGTAAAGCTGTCACTGTTTGCAGATGACATGATACTATACACAGAGAATCCTAAAGATGCTACCAGAAAACTACTAGAGCTAATCAATGAATTTGATAAAGTAACAGGATACAAAATTAATGCACAGAAATCTCTTGCATTCCTATACACTAATGATGAAAAATCTAAAAGTGAAATTAAGAAAACACTCCCATTTACCACTGCAACAAAAAGAATAAAATATCTAGGAATAAACCTACCTAAGGAGACAAAAGACCTGTATGCAGAAAATTATAGGACACTGATGAAAGAAATTAAAGATGATACAAATAGATGGAGAGATACATCATGTTCTAGGATTGGAAGAATCAACATTGTGAAAATGACTATACTACCCAAAGCAATCTACAGATTCAGTGCAATCCCTATCAAACTATCACTGGCATTTTTCACAGAACTAGAACAAAAAATTTCACAATTTGTATGGAAACACAAAAGAATCCGAATTGCCAAAGCAATCGTGAGAAAGAAAAACAGAGCTGGAGGAATCAAGCTCCCTGACTTCAAACTATACTACAAAGCTACAGTAATCAAGACAGTATGGTACTGGCACAAAAACAGAAATATAGATCAATAGAACAGGATAGAAAGCCCAGACATAAACCCATACACATATGGTCACCTTACCTTTGATAAAGGAGGTGAGAATATATAATAGAGAAAAGACAGCCTCTGCAATAAGTAGTGCTGGGAAAACTGGACAGCTACATGTAAAAGAATTAAGTTAGAACACTCCCTAACACCATACACAAAAATAAACTCAGAATAGATTAAAGTTCTAAATGTAAGGCCAGACACTATAAAACTCTTAGAGGAAAACATAGGCTGAACACTCTATGACATAATTCACAGCAAGATCCTTTTTGACCCATCTCCTAGAGAAATGGACATAAAAACAAAAATACACAAATGGAACCTAATGAAACAAAAGCTTTTGCACAGCAAAGGAAACCATAAAGAAAACAAAAAGACAACCCTCAGAATGGGAGAAAATATTTGCGAGTGAAGCAACCAATAAGGGATCAATTTCCAAAATATTCAAATATCTCATGCAGCTCAATATCAAAAAAAAACAAACAACCAAATCCAAAAATGAGCAGAAGATCTAAACAGACATTTCTCCCAAGAAGACATACAGGTGGCCAAAAAGCAGATGGAAAGATGGGCAACATCACTAATTATTAGAGAAATGAAAATCAAACCTACAATAAAGTATCAACTTACCCCAGTCAGAATGGCCATCACCAAAAATCTACAAACAATAAATGCTGGAGAGGGTGTGGAGAAAAGGGAACCATCCTACACTGTTGGTAGGAATTTAAATTGATACAGCCACTCTGGAGAACAGTATGGAGGTTCCTTAAAACACTAAAAATAGGGCTTCCCTAGTGGTGCAGTGGTTGAGAATCTGCCTGCCAATGGAGGGGACACAGGTTCGAGCCCTGGTCTGGGAAGATCCCACATGCCATGGAGCGACTAGGTCCGTGAGCCACAATTGCTGAGCCTGCACGTCTGGAGCCTGTGCTCCGCAACAAGAGAGGCTGCGACAGTGAGAGGCCCGCGCACCGCGATGAAGAGTGGACCCCGCTTGCTGCAAGTAGAGAAAGCCCTCACACAGAAACAAAGACCCAACACAGCCATAAAAAAAAAAAAAAAAAAAAAAACCTCAGGAAAAAAAACCAAAACACTAAAAATAGAACTACCATATGATCCAGCAATTCCACTCCTGGGCATATATCCAAAGAAAACCATAATTTGAAAAGATACATGCACCCCAATGTTCATTGCAGCACTATTTACAACAGCCAGGACATGGAAGCAACCTAACTGCCCATCGACAGATGAATGGATAAAGAAGTTGTGGCACATACATACAATGGAATATTACTCACCCATAAAAAGAAACGAAATTGAGTTATTTGTAGTGAGGTGGATGGACCTAGAGTCTGTCATATAGAGTGAAATAACTCAGAAAGAGAAAAACAAATACCGTATGCTAACACATATATATGGAATCTAAAAAAAAAATGGTTGTGAAGAACCTAGGGGCAGGACAGGAATAAAGACACAGAGGAGGAGAATGGACTTGAGGACATGGGGAGGGGGAAGGGTAAGTTGGGACGAAGTGAGAGAGTGGCATGGACACATATACACTACCAAATGTAAAATAGATAGCTAGTGGGAAGCAGCCACATAGCACAGGGAGATCAGTTTGGTGCTTTGTGACCACCTAGAGTGGTGGGATAAGGAGGATGGGAGGGAGATGCAAGAGGGAAGAGATATGGGGATATATTTATATGTATAGCTGATTCACTTTGTTATACAGCAGAAACTAACACATCATTGTAAAGCAAGTATACTCTAATAAAAATTAATAACAAAAAAGAATGAAATAATGCCATTTCAGCAACATGGATGAACATAGAGATTGTCATACTCATTGAAGTAAGTCAGACAGAGAAAGACAAATATCATATGATATTGCCTCCAAGTGGAATCTTTAAAAAAGTCTACAAATGAACTTACCAAAAAACAGAAATAAAGTTATAGATATAAAAAACAAACTTATGGTAACCTGGGGGTAAGAGGGGGAGGGATAAATTGGAAGACTGAGATTGACACATACACACTACTGTATATAAAAGAGGTAACTAATAAGGACCTACTGTATAGCACAGGGAACTCTACTCAATACTCTGTAATGGCCTATATGGGAAAAGAATCTAAAAATGAGTGAGGATATGTATATGTTTCACTGATTCACTTTGCTGTACACCTGAAACTAACACAACATTTTAAATCAACTCCAATAAAAATTAAAAAAAAATAACACATAAGCTATCTGAGGGAAGTTTTCCAAAAGGAAAAGAAAAGGTTATGAATTCTAACATAAAAGTTATACACATCATAATTCCGTCCAGTTTCACCTCAGCTTTACTGAACAACCAACCAATGGACCTCCACATGCAGAGCTTCCTGTCTAGACGTCATTAGGAAATGAGATGCAGTGGAGAAAACAAGGACATTAAGGGTGTGTCTGCATCATGCATTGTGAAATAATTAATTACTGCTGCTTCTGTGATCATGAGAATTCCAGGTGACTTCTTTTTTTTTAAATTTATTTATTTTTGGCTGTGTTGGGTCTTCATTTCTGTGCGAGGGCTTTCTCTAGTTGCGGCAAGCGGGGACCACTCTTCATCGAGGTGCGCGGGCCTCTCACTATCGTGGCCTCTTTTGTTGCGGAGCACAGGCTCCAGACGCGCAGGCTCAGTAGTTGTTGCTCACGGGCCTAGTTGCTCCGCGGCATGAGGGATCTTCCCAGACCAGGGCGCGAACTCGTGTCCCCTGCCTTAGCAGGCAGATTCTCAACCACTGTGCCACCAGTGAAGCCCCTTCCAGGTGACATTTCTGCCAGCCCATTAAAGCTCATACTGTGACATTAAAAATAGCTGAGCTATTACATCTTCTCCAATATAATTTTCCCCCATCTCTTTCCAAAACACCAAAAAGTGAACTACAAAAGGCCCTAATAGATTTTCACACAACTTTGGAGTCTCTAAGTCTCTAAGATGCTCCCTCACTCACCATGGGGTTCATATTGAAATATAAACTGGTCCAATTGCCAAAGATACTCCATGATGGTAATGCCTGAAAAATGTTGAGTGCAGGTAACAACTGGAAACATAGGGAATGTGTCACAATTTTAACACTTGAGTGTAAACCCAGATATAGGAGTCAGAAAGCATCAAACCAATTAATTCATCTGCTGCCTCATTTTCTGTGTTTAGTTGCTTAATTTCAGGGCTTAAATCTTGTATGATCTTACTTTGTTTTAGATGGAGTCTCTGTTTTGTAGATATAGAAAAAACTACTGATTGAACCTGTGCTAACTCTTTCAAAATTCTTTGCCCCCGAAAAGAGAAATGACAGAGATCACAGAAGATGATATGAAAAGATGAATTGAGTGCTTACCATATTCCAGGTTTTTGTGTTATGCATAACCTTGACACTCTATGTCTCATTTAATCTTCAAAACAATTATATAAGGTAGATAATGTAATTATCTGCATTTTACAGGTAAAGAAACCAAGGGTAAGCAAGATTAAATTGACTGTCCAAAGCCACACAGCTTTAAGTGGCAGAGCTAGAATTCAAACCAAGATCTATCTGAGACTTGGGACAATACACTGAAAAAGTAGATCTCATAAAAAAGAATAATTCGATTAAAATTAGTGCTTGTATATGGTGCTACTATAAATGAACCCCAAAGAAGTCGTCTTCATAGCATAATAGTCATACTAAGTTGTTAAATTATAAAGTAATGCAAAACCTAATCCAGACTACCCACTCAGATTTTAGGTATTGCTGGCAGTCATGCGCCAGCTCTTCAGAGCATGATATACTGAAGTTATATCTCACTTCAGAAACTTCCTTCCTCCTCTTTTAAGTACCCAACTTTGATTTTTATAGAGACTGCATTGTAACACTTTGCCTATTCTATATGTTCCCGTTCCCTTTTAAAATAAAATCTGTCTATGAAATGATTAAGGACCAAAACAATTCCTAAATTCTTACACTAAAGTGTCGAAATCAACAACAATGTGCATTAAAGTTAAGGCCCTATTGATACTTCTTTTTAAAGTGTTATTTAAAATAATCTGTTTATATTTCTGTTACCGATTTTAATGATTAACTTGAACTAAGTTCTCCTTTGATTTCCTTAGAATCACTAATATTTATCAGAAAACAATGACCATGTTTGTTAATTTGTATGCACAGCTTGCTTTGTAATTTTTAAATTTCTTACATATTTTATAGCAGAACACTTCTTATACTTAAGGTACAATGTAATATTTATGTTCATAAATGACTACCCAGCACAATAGATGTTAAAATGGTAATCTGTGTACAGAATATTGCTAACAATACTTTCCAGTCATCACTCTGTCTTTTATCTTGAACAGTATACATCCTAACTAATAAAAAAAGACAAAATTCTCTGAACAAAGTTTATCCAAGTATGAAGGGTTTTAGACCTGATTAATATAGTGACTCTGGGTCATCAATTGAAGGCTAAATTATCATTATCATCATCATTGCATAGGATGGTTCCAGGAAACTTCTTGAAGAATAGTGCTTAATCAGTGCAGACAAGTTCTTCAAACACCCTCTCAATGATGACATGAAGGATGCCATGAGTGGAGCCATAAGCAATCTGACGCAATGGCACAGACAAGCTAGGTTTCATTTTCTCTACCTACTGTGATACAAGACCTGAGCTGAATTTTGTCTTTTACAAAAAATTGTATCATGAAATCTCTATATTCTACTGCAGGCAATGCCATTGAAACCATTTTTATATTTTCATTTTCTTTTTTTTATTCTTATTTATGTATTTATTTATTTATTTAACATCTTTATTGGAGTATAATTGCTTTACAATGGTGTGTTAGTTTCTGCTGTATAACAAAGTGAATCAGCTATATGTATACATATATCCCCATATCCCCTCCCTCTTGCATCTCCCTCCCACCCTCCCTATCCCACCCTCTAGGTGGTCACAAAGCAATGAGCTGATCTCCCTGTGCTATGTGGCTGCTTCCCACTAGCTATCTATTTTACATTTGGTAGTGTATATATGTCAATGCTACTCTTTCACTTTGTCCCACCTTACCCTTCCCTCTCCCCATGTCCTCAAGTCCATTCTCTACGTCTGTGTCTTTATTCCTGTCCTGCCCCTAGGTTCTTCAGATCTTCGGATCTTCCCGGATCAGGGCTTGAACCCATGTCACCTGCATTGGCAGGCGGATTCTTAAACACTGTGCCGCCAGGGAAGTCCTGATTCTATCTTTTTAATAAGTCTTCAATTTATCAATTTCTTTTCATACTCACCTTAAATCAAATTACCATTATTTCTTACATGAACTACTGCAACAATCTCTTAAAAGGTAGCCTTTCTTACAGTTTTGCTCCTCCCCAAATTCATTTTCCACAGAGTAGCTAAACGGAAACACTCAGTTAATAAACTCAAAAAGCATTTTACCATATAATAACCTATAGACCAGTTCATATTTATTCACCAAGTTTCATCTTTATTTTCTTCTTTTACTTTGATTTTGGATAAGTACAATTTTCATGCTTACAGAAAATCCCATACTTCACTTATCCTGGTACTTATCACATTATATCATAATTATCGATTTACTAGTCTGCATACCCCCATAGATTGTGAGCTCCTGGAAGGCAGGGGCCAGGTCTGTTTCATATACCTGTCACCTAGCCAGTACTTGACACATAGTAAGTACTTAATAATTATTTGCCCTGTTAATAAAAGAAGGAAGAAAGGGATGAAGAAAAGAAGGGAAGGAGGGAGGATGAAGGAAGGAAGGAAAGAAAGAGAAAGAAAGAAGGAAAGAAAGAAAGAAAGGAAGAAAGAAAGAAAGAAAGAAAGAAAGGAAGGAAGGAAGGAAGGAAGGAAGGAAGGAAGAAAGAAAGAAAGGGTTAAATCCATCCATCCAATTATTCCAGTTTTACTGGAGGCTGAGAGACAAAGTAGTGGAGTCTTTAAAAGGCATGGATGTTGTTCAGAGTGTGCACTTTATTGCAATCAATCAATTGAGGAAATGGGGGAATTGGCAATGCCTTCAAAAGAGGCTTTTGTTTTTTGTTTTTTAACATCTTTATTGGAGTATAATTGCTTTACAATGGTGTGTTAGTTTCTGCTTTATAACAAAGTGAATCACCTATACATATATATATATACCCATATCTCTTCCGTCTTGTGTCTCCTTCCCTCCCACCCTCCCTATCCCACCCCCCTAGGTGGTCACAAAGCACAGAGCTGATATCCCTGTGCTATGCGGCAGTTTCCCATTAGCTATCTATTTTACATTTGGTAGTGTATATATGTCCATGCCATGCTCTCACTTTGTCCCAGCTTACCCTTCCCCCTCCCCGTATCCTCAAGTCCATTCTCAAATAGGTCTGTGTCTTTATTCCCGTCTTGCCCCTAGGTTCTTCATGACCTTTTTTTTGCTTTGTTTTGTTTTGTTTTTTAGATTCCATATATATGTGTCAGCATAAGATATTTCCTTTTCTCATTCTGATTAATTCACTCTGTATGACAGAGTCTAGGTTCATCCACCTCACTACAAATAACTCAGTTTCGTTTCTTTTTATGGGTGAGTAATATTCCATTGTACATATGTGCCACATCTACCCTACCCATTCATGTGTTGATAGACACTTAGGTTGCTTCCATGTCCTGGCTATTGTAAATAGAGCTGCAATGAACATTGTGATACATGACCCTTCTTGAATTATGGTTTCCTCAGGGTATATGCCCAGTAATGAGATTGCTGGGTCGTATGGTAATTCTATTTTTAGTTTTTTAAGGAACCTCCATACTGTTAGCCATAGTGGCTTTATCAATTTACATTCCCACCAACAGTGCAAGAGTGTTCCCTTTTATCCACACCCTCTCCAGCATTTATTGTTTGTAGATTTTTTGATGATGGCCATTCTGACCAGTGTGAGATGATATCTCATTGTAGATTTGATTTACATTTCTCTAATGATTAATGATGTTGAGCATTCTTTCATGTGTTTGTTGGCCATCTGTATACCTTCTTTGGAGAAATGTCTATTTAGGTCTTCTGCCCATTTTTGGATTGGGTTGTTTGTTTGTTTGATACTGAGCTGCATGTGTTGCTTGTAAATTTTGGAGAATAATCCTTTGTCAGTTGCTTCATTTGCAAATATTTTCTCCCATTCTGAGGGTTGTCTTTTCATCTTCTTTATGGTTTCCTGTCCTATGCAAAAGCTTTTAAGTTTCATTAGGTCCCATTTGTTTATTTTTGTTTTTATTTCCATTTCTCTAGGAGGTGGGTCAAAAAGGATCTTGCTGTGATTTATGTCATAGAGTGTTCTGCCTATGCTTTCCTCTAAGAGTTTATACTTTCTGGCCTTACATTTAGGTCTTAATCCATTTTGAGTTTATTTTTGTGTATGGTTTTAGGGAGTGTTCTAATTTCATACTTTTATATGCACCTGTCCAGTTTTCCGAGCACCACTTATGAAGAGGCTGTCTTTTCTCCACTGTATATTCTTGCCCCCTTTATCAAAGATAAGGTGACCATATGTGCATGGGTTTATCTCTGGGCTTTCTATCCTGTCCTATTGATCTATATTTCTGTATTTCTGCCAGTAGCATACTGTCTTGACTACAGTAGCTTTGTACTATAGTCTGAAGTCAGGGGGCCTGATTCCTCCAGCTCCGTTTTTCTTTCTCAAGATTGCTTTGGCTATTCGGGGTCTTTTGTGTTTCCATACAAATTGTGAAATTTTTTGTTCTAGTTCTGTGAAAAATGCCAGTGGTAGTTTGATAGGGATTGCATCGAATCTGTAGGTTTCTTTGGGTAATAGAGTCATTTTCACAAAGTTGATTCTTCCAATCCAGGAACATGGTATATCTCTCCATCTATTTGTATCATCTTTAATTTCTTTCATCAGTGTCCTATAATTTTCTGCATACAGGTCTTTTGTCTCCTTAGGTAGGTTTATTCCTAGATATTTTATTCTTTTTGTTGCAATGGTAAACGGGAGTGTTTTCTTAATTTCACTTTCAGATTTTTCATCAGTAGTGTATAGGAATGCAAGAGATTTCTGTGCATTAATTTTGTATCCTGTTACTTTATCAAATTCATTGATTAGCTCTAGTAGTTTTCTGGTAGCATCTTTAGGATTCTCTATGTATAGTATCATGTCATCTGCAAACAGTGACAGCTTTACTTCTTCTTTTCTGATTTGGATTCCTTTTATTTATTTTTCTTCTCTGATTGCTGTGGCTAAAACTTCCAAAGTTATGTTGAATAATAGTGGTGAGAGTGGGCAACCTTGTCTTGTTCCTGATCTTAGTGGAAATGGTTTCAGTTTTTCACGTTTTAGGACGATGTTGGCTGAGGGTTTTTCATATATGGCCTTTATTATGTTGAGGAAAGTTGCCTCTATTCCTACATTCTGGAGGGTTTTTATCATAAATGGCGGTTGAATTTTGTTGAAAGCTTTCTCTGCATCTATTGAGATGATCATATGGTTTTTCTCCTTCAATTTGTTAATATGGTGTATCACGTTGATTAATTTGCATATATTGAAGAATCCTTGCATTCCTGGAATAAACCCCACTTGATCATGGTGTATGATCCTTTTAATGTGCTGTTGGATTCTGTTTGCTAGTATTTTGTTGAGGAGTTTTGCATCTATGTTCCTCAGTGATATTGGCCTGTAGCTTTCTTTCTTTGTGACATCTTTGTCTGGTTTTGGTATCAGGGTGATGGTGGCCTCGTAGAATGAGTTTGGGAGTGTTCCTCCCTCTGCTATATTTCAGAAGAGTTTGAGAAGGATAGGTTTTAGCTCTTCTCTAAATGTTTGATAGAATTCTCCTGTGAAGTCATCTGGTCCTGGGCTTTTGTTTGTTGGAAGATTTTAATCACAGTTTCAATTTTAGTGCTTGTGATTGGTTTCTTCATATTTTCTATTTCTTCCTGGTTCAGTCTCGGCAGGTTGTGCATTTCTAAGAATTTGCCCATTTCTTCCAGGTTGTCCATTTTATTGTCATAGAGTTGCTTGTAGTAATCTCTCATGATCCTTTGTATTTCTGCAGTGGCAGTTGTTACTTCGCCTTTTTCATTTCTAATTCTATTGATTTGAGTCTTCTCCCTTTTTTTCTTGATGAGTCTGGCTAATGGTTTATCAATTTTGTTTATCTTCTCAAAGAACCAGCTTTTAGTTTTATTGATCTTTGCTATCGTTTCCTTCATTTCTTTTTCATTTATTTCTGATCTGATCTTTATGATTTCTTTCCTTCTGCTAACTTTGGGGTTTTTGTATTCTTCTTTCTCTAATTGCTCTGGGTGTAATGTTAGGTTGTTTATTTGAGATGTTTCTTGTTTCTTAAGGTAGGATTGTATTGCTATAAACTTCGCTCTTTGAACTGCTTTTGCTGCATCCCATAGGTTTCGGGTCATCGTGTTTTCATTGTCATTTGTTTCTAGGTATTTTTTGATTTCCTCTTTGATTTCTTCAGTGACTTCTTGGTTATTAAGTAGTGTATTGTTTAGCCTCCATGTGTTTGTATTTTTTACAGATTTTTTCCTGTAATTGATATCTAATCTCATAGCATTGTGGTCAGAAAAGATACTTGATATGATTTCAATTTTCTTAAATTTACCAAGGCTTGATTTGTGACCCAAGATATGATCTATCCTGGAGAATGTTCCATGAACACTTAAGAAGAAAGTGTAATCTGCTGTTTTTGGGTGGAATGTCCTATAAGTATCAATTAAGTCCATCTTGTTTAATGTATCCTTTAAAGCTTGTGTTTCCTTATTTATTTTCATTTTGGATGATCTGTCCATTGGTTAAAGTTGGTTGTTAAACTTCCCTACTATGATCGTGTTACTGTTGATTTCCCTATTATGGCTGTCAGCATTTGCCTTATGTATTGAGGTGCTCCTATGTTGGGTGCATAAATAATTACAATTGTTATATCTTCTTTTTGGACTGATCCCTTGATGACTATGTAGCGTCCTTCTTTGTCTATTGTAACAGTCTTTGCTTTAAAGTATGTTTTGTCTGATATGAGAATTGCTACTCCAGCCTTCTTTTGATTTTCATTTGCATGGAATATCTTTTTCCATCCCCTCTCTTTCAGTCTGTATGAGTCCCTAGGTCTGAAGTGGGTCTCTTGTAGACAGCATATATATGGGTCTTGTTTTCATGTCCATTCAGCCAGTCTATGTCTTTCGGTTGGAGCATTTAATCCATTTACATTTAAGGTAATTATCTATATGTATGTTCCTATTTCAATTTTCTTAATTGTTTTGGGTTTGTAATTGTAGGTCTTTTCCTTCTCTTGTGTTTCTTGCCTAGAGAAGTTCCTTTAGCATTTGTTGTAAAGCTGGTTTCGTGCTGCTGAATTCTCTTAGCTTTTGCTTGTCTTTAAAGGTTTTAATTTCTCCGTCAAATCAGAATGAGATCCATGCTGGGTAGAGTAATCTTGGTTGTAGGTTTTTCCCCTTCATCACTTTAAATATGTCCTGCCACTCCCTTCTGGCTTGCAGAGTTTCTGCTGAAGGATTAGCTGTTAACCTTATGGGGATTCCTTTGTATGTTATTTGTTGTTTTTCCCTTGCTGCTTTTAATATTTTTTCTTTGTATTTAATTTTTGATAGTTTGATTAATATGTGTCTTGGTGTGTTTCTCCTTGGATTTATCCTGTATGGGACTCTCTGTGCTTCCTGGACTTGAATAACTATTTCCTTTCCCATATTAGGGAAATTTTCAACTATAATCTCTTCAAATATTTTCTCAGTCCCTTTCTTTTTCTCTTCTTCTTCTGGCACCCGTATAATTCGTATGTTGGTGCATTTAATGTTGTCCCAGAGGTGTCTGAGACTGTCCTAAATTCTTTTCAATTTTTTTTTCTTTATTCTGCTCTGCAGTAGTTATTTCCACTATTTTATCTTCCAGGTCACTTATCCATTCTACGCCTCAGTTATTCTGCTATTGATCTGTTCTACAGAATTTTTAATTTAATTTATTGTGTTGTTCATCATTGTTTGTTTGCTCTTTTGTTCTTCTAGGTCCTTGTTAAACGTTTCTTTTATTTTCTCCATTCTATTTCCAAGATTTTGGTTCATCTTTAGTATCATTGTTCTGAATTGTTTCTCAGGTAGACTGCCTATTTCCTCTTCATTTGTTTGGTCTGGTGGGTTTTTACCTTGCTCCTTCATCTGCTGTGTGTTTCTCTGTCTTCTCATTTTGCTTACCTTACTGTGTTTGGGGTCTCCTTTTCACAGGAGGCAGGTTCATAGTTCCTGTTTTTTTTTTTTTTTTGGTGTCTGCCCCCAGTGACTAAGGTTGGTTCAGTTGGTTGTGTAGGCTTCCTGGTGGAGGGGACTAGTGCCTGTGTTCTGGTGGATTAGGCTGGATCTTGTCTTTCTGGTGGGCAGGTCCACGTCTGGTGGTGTGTTTTGTGGTGTCTGTGGCCTTATTATGATTTTAGGCATCCTCTCTGCTAATGGTTGGGGCTGTATTCCTGTCTTGCTCTTTGTTTGGCATAGGGTGTCCAGCACTGTAGCTTGCTGATCATTGAGTGGAGCTGGGTCTTGGCGTTGAGATGGAAATCACTGGGAGATTTTTGCCGTTTGATATTATGTGGAGCTGGGGGGTCTCTTGTGGACCAATGTCCTGAACTTTGCTCCCCCACCTCAGAGGCTCAGTCCTGACACCTGGCTGGAGCACCAAGAGCCTGTCATACACACAACTCAGAATAAAAGGGAGAAAAAAGATAAAGAAAGAAAGAAAGAAGATAAAATAAAATAAAATAAAGTTATTAAAATAAAAAATAAAAAATAATTATTAAAAAATTTTAAAAAGTAATAAAAAAAGAAAGAAAGAAAGAAAGAATGAAGAGAGCAACCAAACCAAAAAACAGATCCACCATTGATAACAAGCACTAAAAACTATACTAAAAAACAAACAAACAAAAAAAAAAAACGGACACACAGTACCCTAGGACAAATGGTAAAATTAAAGCTATACAAACAAAATCACACACAGAAGCATACACATACATGCTCACAAAAAGTGAAAAAGGGGGAAAAAAAAGTATATCGTTGCTCCCAAAGTCCACCTCCTCAATTTGGGATGATTCATTGTCTATTCAGGTATTCCACAGATGCAGCGTACATCAAGTTAATTGTGGAGATTTAATCTGCTGCTCCTGAGGCTGCTGGGAGACATTTCCCTTTCTCTTCTTTGTTCGCACAGTTCCTGGGGTTCAGCTTTGGATTTGGCTTTGCCTCTGCATGTAGGTCGCCTGAGGGTGTCTGTTCTTCGCTCAGACAGGATGGGGTTAAAGGAGCAGCTGATATGGGGGCTCTGGCTCACTCAGGCCGGGGGGAGGGAGGGGTACGGAATGCGGGGTAAGCCTGCAGCGGCAGAGCCCGGTGTGACATTGCAACAGCCTGAGGCACGCTGTGTATTCTCCTGGGGAAGTTGTCCCTGGATCACGGGATGCTGGCAGTGGCGGACTGCACAGCTCCCAGGAGGGAAGCTGTGGAGAGTGACATGTGCTTGCACACAGGCTTCTTGGTGGCTGCAGCAGCAGCCTTAGCGTCTCATGCCCGTCTCTGGGTTCACGCTGATAGCCGCGGCTCGTGCCCATCTGTGGAGCTCCTTTAAGCAGTGCTCTTAATCCCCTCTCCTTGCGCACCAGCAAACAAAGAGGCAAGAAAAAGTCTCTTGCCTCTTTGGCAACTCTAGACTTTTTCCCGGACTCCTTCCCTGCTAGCTGTGGTGCACTAGCCCCTTCAGGGTGTGTTCACGCAGCCAACCCCAGTCCTGTCCCTGGGATCTGAACTCCGAAGGTGGAGACTCAGCTCCCAGCCCCCACCCGTCCCGACGGGTGAGCAGACAAGCCTCTCGCGCTGGTGAGTGCTGGTCGGCTCCGGCCCTCTGTGTGAGAATCTCTCCACTTTGCCCTCTGCACCCCTGTTACTGCACTCTCCTCTGTGGCTCTAAAGCTTCCCCCCTCCGCCACCCGCAGTCTCTGCCCGCGAAGGGGCTTCCGAGTGTGTGGAAACCTTTCCTCCTTCACAGATCCCTCCCACAGGTGCAGGTCTCATCCCTATTCTTTTGTTTCTGGTTTTTCTTTTTTCTTTTGCCCTACCCAGGTACGTGGGGAGTTTCTTGCCTTTTGGGAGGTCTGAGGTCTTCTGCCAGCATTCAGTAGGTGTTCTGTAGGAGTTGTTCCATATGTAGATGTATTTCTGATGTATTTGTGGGGAGGAAGGTGATCTCCACGTCTTACTTTTCTGCTCTCTTGAAGCTCCTCTCCAAAAGAGGCTTTTCATGATACATTTAAGAGTGGGATGAGACATGCGTAGGTATTCTGGAGAAAACATTTTTGACTGAGGACACTGGTTTTATTTATTGTTTTTGCTTTTGCTGTGTTTTGTTCTTAATTCCAAGTCAAGATAATAGCTGCAAGATCATAGTATATTGCAAGCCAAGATGTGCCATAAGAGCTGTATCATGATAGTCATCCTTTTGATCTGGAGTGATGAGTGTGTCTGCTCTTTGTCTCCCTCCAGCAAGCGATAGAGAGTCCTGGCTGGGTTCCTAACTTTCCTAATCCAGGGTGTCATTAAGTTGATTGGTTTTGAAGTCTATTGAATGATTCATGTGGGCTATGATGGCCTATATTTGTAGTTTGTTCTATCACTTTACATGGCTATTCTGTGATTGGCACTTCTTGTACTTTTACATTTATGCAAATTATATGTTTAAAGTATGTTTCCTAAGCAAGGACCCCTGATTTTTGTAGTAAACATGGTGAAAGATCACATCCTAGAGCCTGACAAAGCCTATAATATGTCATGATATCCTTTAGGGGCAGGTCAGAGACAAAGTGGGGATGAGAGAGGAAGAGAATGACGGCTTAACTCTTTCATTTCCAGAAAGCAAATAAGACAGAGTTGCTTGTTTATCTTATTTAGGGAAAGGGAATTTAGAATTATGTAGCTTTGCTACAATAAGGATGGCTTTGTTTCTCTTCTTTTTGTTACTCCTGGCCACACCACATTCTTTGGAAGGAACATCTGAAAATAATCAACTTGGAGCCTCAAGTTGGCTTTGTGCTCCAACAAAATAAGCGTTGAAGTGAGGACTTCTTACAAAACCACATAGAAAGTATTCACCAGGTGCTAGAAAATGGCAGATTCTACCTGTCCATAAAAATAATTCAAGCAGAGAAGACCAATCAATATGAATAAATAAATTCAAAAAATGAAGACAATAGGAACTTGGCATCTGGATTAGTCTGACAATACAGATTCCCTGCCTTTTTTTAACATCAAGAAACAAAACTAGAAAGTCTCTTTCTTAAATTTTTACTTGAAAAAATTTCCCATTCCTTTTCTGACTACAAATCTTGATTTATTTAAACACCATTTTCAAGCTCAAAAATACATAAACCGTAGAACAACATTCACAGTTAAAGTTTTGGTTCAACTGAAAAGCTCAACTATTTAACCAGCAAGTCTTTTGTCTTGCAAAATCTGTTTCAATTATTTTTTTCCAAAGTGCGGTTAATCTGACGGGAGGGACTGAGAAGAGGAAAGAATGTTTAATGAGGAAAGTGAAAGAGAAAGACAGAGACTGAGAGAGAGAGAGAGAGAGAGAGAGAGAGAGAGAGAAAGAGAGAGAGAGAGGGAGAGAGAGAGTGGAGAGAGGAGAGAGGAGAGAAAGTGAGTTAGTTTGCCAGGGAAGCTGGGTTTCCCTTCACTTTTTCATAGCAATACTTTCTACTTACTCCTTTTCATCAAAATCTGTCACCATTTAAAGCAACAATTACAAAGCTAGAAAGTTTCTTTTTATTTAAAATAACTGGTTTAGTTTTTTTCAACGTAACACAAATAATGTATGAACATATTCTTATTGTAGAAAATTTAAACACTACAGACGTATATGCTGTAAAAAGTGGTAGGTCCATTAGACATGCCCACCCCATCCGAATCCACTCCCCAGTAGTAGCTATTGCTAACAGTTTGATGTTTATCTTTCCTATCCCTTTTAGAAAACATTTTTAAATCTTAAAAAGTATTATACTTCCAAAAAGCAAGGACCATGTTTACGTGTCTTTTTATTTTTACCCAGAACTTCATACACTGCAATCCCATTGTAAAGCTTTTGGTTTCATTTTGCAGAGGAATTTTACATAAGACATGTTTATCTTAGTTTCTCAGGCAACGAAGTACCAAGAGGACCTCCACAGAAGGCTGTTTCAATTATTAAACCATTTCACTTGGACCCAAAAGAACAGTGGGCTATTATAGGCTTCAACATACTTATTCTGAATTAAGTGGGCACAACACATATTTTTCATTGATACCAGAAATATATTTTCCTCAGTAAATCTACTCAGGCAGAGTGTAGAAGAGCAAATACCTAATGAGTTTAATCAATTCACTACTAATGTTGGTTCTCAAATTAAATGTTTTAAACCCTCAATTGCTGAGCTGTTGGTGTGAGGAATTTACAAAACCGCCTCAAGTCTCTTCTTTACTGTTGCTGGATCGATAGGTTATATATTAATAATAGTGAATTTTCCTGAAGAGTCAATTAATAAACATGTATTTATTAGGCATGTGCTATATGCTTGTTCATGAGCTAAGCATTGTGCGGGATGCAAAGGGGTCAGTTATTCACATTCTCTTTGTCCTCAGTGAGTCTAGCTGGTAAGATAAAGCACAAATACATAAAAAAAGCTGAAAACAAACTGTGTGGTATTGAGTATCAATGCAAAATAGGTACCTGGAGATGGCCTTACAGAGGCAGTGGCACATGGGCTAAGGCTTAAAATTAGGTAGGTAGAACTTAATTAGCTTATTAGAAATGTTAAAAGCAAGGTTCCTGGAATCCAACTACCTGGATTGCACACCCTGGTTTCAAAACTTGCTGGTCATGTGATCTTGGAAAGGTACTTATTAATCTTTTTGCTTCAGTTACCTGATCAGTAAAATAAAGATGTTAATAATACTACTTACCTCATAAGATTGTGGTGAGTATAAATTGAGATAATACCTGTAAAACACTTAGTACTAGGTATATAGTACATAATTGATAACTCTTAGCTATTTCTATATAGATTATCACTGTGATGAAAGAAATACTGAATTACCCAATCTCTGTGTAGCATAGCATTATACAGTGACATTCTTTCATTCTTTTTAAAGCTCTCATTTAATATACTTATTAATTAATCTTAAATTGTACCTTTTACTTTTCACTCTGTACTCCTCTGTATAATTTGGATTTTTTACATTCAGTTCTTTTTTATACAGCTTTATTAGGATATAATTTACATACCATACATTTGCTCATTTTAAGTGTATGATTTAATGAGTTTTGTTACATTTACAGAGTTGTGAAATCATCACCACAATCGAACTCTAGAACATTTCCATCACCCCTAAAAGAAACATCATACTCATTTGCTATAGCAAACTGTTATATTTCATGTGCATGTTTCGTTGTTTTTAATTTTTAAAAAATCAAGAGAGAAAAAATATAATAAAAGAGAAACTGATGGTAAACCTAGGAGTCAATTAATAAACTATGACTGCTTCTTTCCAAAACGATGCCACCACGCAAAATTATACTTTTAAAACTTGGCTCACTGTGTCAGATTACAATATTTCAGTAGTAAGTTTGCCTCCATTTCTAAAAAACACTTCTAGAGCTTAAAATTACCCCTTTATGTAGTTTAAAAATACTCCCGGGGAAGTTGTTCTAAAATATTTTCAGTCAGTTGGCCCATTTAATGGGGCAAAAGAACCACCCACTCCATTTGCTCCTGCTTTTCTCCAGAAAACCTAACCAAATCTCCACAGAATTAGGAAAAGCCCTACTTTTGATGAGATGCAATGAGGTAATGTCTGCATTTTTATTAAAAACAGAAATTCTGAATGTATAACATTAACTGAAGAATAGGAATTGTTATATTATTTTTATTAATGGTATAAGATAGCCTATGGGCCACTTGGAGGACCCATATGGACCATGAATTGCAAACCAAAGTTCTGTGTCAAAGTGATCTCAGAAGTGTGACATACTGGGAATGATCACATAGGCATAGAGTCAGGCAAACCTAGGCTTGAATTCTGAGCCATTCAGTAACTGCAAGACCTTAGGCAAATCACTTAACCTTTCTCAGCCTGTTTCCCTTTCTTAAAATAAAGGAGTAATACCTACCTTGTTGGGTTATTGTGAGCATTAAGTGAGAACATGCATGGAAAGAACATAGCATTTAGCAGAAAACAAATATTACTTTCTTTCCTCTGCCTCCTTTATTTTCTTCCCTCCTTCCTTTATCCCTCTGTCTTTCTCTTCCTTGTTCCTTCCTTCTTTCCTTTCTTTTTTCTTTTGTCATGGCATTTGTTTTCTTTCTAATGGCTCTGAGGAAATTGTATAAAATGTCCCTTTTAAAAGATCAACACCCAGTGAATCCATTTCTGTACACAAAAAGTCACAAGAATGTGATCATAACATTCAAGCTGTCTCATTTCATATCCAAAACTTTTCTCATCGTCTTCTGCCACTACCTTTTTTCCCCTTAAGTATAGCTGAGCTTTGATGATTCAAATCAAGTTTCATGTAAAAACAGGTTCTTAAAAGTTGTATCATTACATATATTCTTGGGTTTTCCAACCACTCCCTCTCAATTCCTGCTTATTTTATGTTAAATTATATTTTGATGATTGGTTTTTGGAAGGTGCCCTGTACAATGCATTATTTGCAGAAGTATACCTGATTTGATATTTGAATACTCGACAGTTCTCTGAGGTAAGAGTTGTGAACCTGGAAAATCTCTATTTTATATGCACGTGATGGCAGCAAAATGTTAATGGAAAAATCTTTGCTTAGGAGTTTCTCACACTTCACTGTGTTGTAGTAAATATGACTTAGCATGAACTCACACTGTTACTGGAACTGTGCCTACAGAAACTGCCCTGGTAATGTGTTTGCATGGCACATAATTCAGTACATGTTGTAACTTGTTCCTAACTATTATACATACCAGTTTGAACAATGTGCAATATCCAAGCATAAAATTAAGACCTATGTTTTTCATTATGTCTTTTGAATTTCCCTGATTTTAAGAGTAGTGTGACCCTCAAATCATGAAACAATAAAAATCAACATAAAACATAAAAGTCAAAGGTGCCTGGGAAATACTAGATAAAATGAACAGGTGAGACTTGTTAGTTAATTTCACCACTACTTGGTTACCTGGGAAGTCAGATCCACTTCTAGTCAAGCCATAGCAAAGAGAGCGTTCTTATCAAAAAGTTAATGCCCTGCCCTGAGATATGAGCTCTGGCACTTAGGAAGAGCCCTCACTTGTTCAGACCACTCTAACTTATTGAAGGGTAGCTATAGAGAACGAGCAGCACAAACTAACAACATCTCCTGGAAACTAAAGTTCCAGAATTGGAGGTAGGCACAGCTGAAATGTAAGGACCAAGTGGAGGGAGAGAGTAATAAACAGAGAGGTAGAAGGTAAGGGGAAAATCTTGAGGGCATTTGACCATTTGAAAGACTTGGATTTTTACTTTGAATATTATGTCATTTGAGAGTTGTGAGAAGGGGAATGACATGATCTGATTCCTGTTTTAAAGAAATTATTCTGGCTTGTTTGTTGAGAATACACTATAGTGGGGACAAGGGCAGAAGAAGGAAATCAGTTTGTAAGGTGTTGTGATATTACAGGCAAGAGATTATGGTAGCTTGGATCAGAAGAAGTGGTGACAATTTGTCATATTCTAGACATATTTTTAAAAGGATGGAGGGTAGTGGAATAATAAAGACCTTATATTACAAGCCCCTAAAAGCTCAATACCAATATAGTTAACAGGACTTATACCACCACAACTCATAATCACAATAAATGTTTATGGGAATTAGGAACATAAAGGCATATTTCTGTTTTGAAACCACTGTCCTATCAACTCTCCCACCCTCCCCTGATTAGTTTCTTAGATGATAATATACTCAAGCTGGTTTTACATGACTTCTCAGATCAATTGTACTATGGGTCAATCATTACTCAGCCAATTGGCTTACAATTAATCAGTCCTATCCTGTCTTAATGATCGAATAAGGCCTGATTTGAGTAGTAATTTCATAGAATTTTCAAGCTCAAAGGTGCTTTGGAGATCATCTAGTTTAGAGATTCCCAACCTTTTTGAGTATAGAGACCCTTTTTAACATTGCAAAATGTGGTGGCTCTCCCAAGATAATGGTAGCACTTTTAGTAGCTGTTGATTGAGAAAATACATAATAACAAAAAGTTACAATGGATTCAATACCGGTTTTGAGTGAATGTGTATTTTATTAATCTCAACAGCATTTACATACACATATTGCAATACCTGTTATTTATGTACCATACAAACAATGTTCAATGGACATATGAATTCATGTACTCCTCCCCCACTCCTACCTCAAAGAATCCTTGGTTCACAGGTTCAAATCACTAAAATTCAATTTTTACTTTCTACATTCCATGGCCAATTTTGCAGGTGGAAAAAATTACATTTAAATGGGCTGAGTGATTTGAGGGTGTTAGTTAGCATCAGTACTGGGACAGGAGAGCAGAGCTGTAGGGAAAAGGACAAAGTTTTATACTTGCTAGGAGAACCTAACTTGAAGCACAGCTCTCAAGCTAGTCCCCTATTCTCTTCGAGCCTCAGTTTCTTTATCCATAAAGAAAAGACAAACCTTAGAGAATTGTGCTGAGCGTTAAAAGAGATAATGCACATGTCTTTTCATTGAAATGTGCTATACAATAGAAATATTTTACCATTACTAGAACCGGACTCCCAGTTGAGACACTATGAATTATTTCTATCAGTTTTATAACAACACCTGGCCATGTCATTGTGATGATT
Organism: Balaenoptera ricei; assembly: GCF_028023285.1. Taxonomy (NCBI): domain Eukaryota; kingdom Metazoa; phylum Chordata; class Mammalia; order Artiodactyla; family Balaenopteridae; genus Balaenoptera; species Balaenoptera ricei. The sequence goes on from NC_082660.1 coordinate 76,283,404, forward strand.
CTGATGCTGAAATCAAATGAAACGCATGACATCAATTTGTTCAACACTAGATAACAGCTCAAACCACCATTCAAAATGAAGAAGACTGAATGAGTGGACATGATGTGGACATTATCTCAGTTAATGACCAATATTTATATTTCCTTGTTTTCTCTGCTTTGCTGTGTCTGTTTCTGAATTCAAGAAGACTCAGCTGGATTCATTCCAGGGTCACAAGGATGGTTCAACATATGCAAATCAATCAATATGATGCACCACATCAACAAAAGAAGAGAGAAAAACTGCATGATCATCTCAATAGATGTAGAAAAACATTGGATAAAATTCAACATCCATTCATGATAAAAACTCTTAATCAAAGTGGGTATAGAGGGAACACAATTCAACATAACAAAAGCTATTTATGATAAACCCACAGCCAACATAATATTCAATGGTAAAAAGCTGAAAGCCTTCCTGCTAAAATCTGGAACAAGATAAGGATGCACACTCTCACTACTTCTATCCAACACAGTATTGGAAGTCCTAGCCACAGCAACAAGACAAGAAAAAGACAAAAATGTATCCAAATTGGAAGGGAAGAGGTAAAATTGTCATTATATGCAGATGATATGATACTATATATAGAAAACCCTAAATACTACACACAAAAACTCCTAGGACTGATAAACAAATTCAGCAAGGTAGCAGGATACAAGATTAACATACAGAAATCAGCTGCATTTCTTTACACTAACAATGAAATATCAGAAAAGGAAAGTAAAAAACAATACGTTTTAAAATCACATCAAAAAATACTTAGGAATAAACCAGATCAAGGAGGTGAAAGACTTATATGCTGAGAACTATAGAACATTAATAAAGTAAGTTGAAGATGATTTGAAGAAATGGAAAGATAGTCCATGCTCTTGGATTGGAAGAATTAATATTGTTAAAATGACCATACTTTTCAAAGCAATCTACAGATTAAATGTGATCCCTATCAAGTTACCCATGACATTTTTCACAGAACTAGAACAAATATCTTAAAATTTATATGGAACCATAAAAGACCCAGAATTGCCAAAGCAACCCTGAGGAAACAGAACAAAGCAGGAGGCATAACCCTCCCAGACTTCAGACAAAGCTACAGTAATCAAAACAGCATGGTACTGGCATAAAAATAGACATATGGATCAACGGAACAGAATAGAGAGCCCAGAAATAAACCCACACACCTGTAGTCAATTAATCTTCAACAAAGGAGGCAAGAATATACAATGGAGAAAAGACAGTCTCTTTGGCAAGTGGTGTTGGGAAAGCTGGACAGCCACATGTAAATCAATGAAGTTAGAACACACCCTCACACCACACACAAAAATAAACTCAAAATGGCTTAAAGACTTAAATATAAGACATGACAACATAAAACTCCTAGAAGAGAACATAGGCAAAACATTCTCTTACATAAATCATACCAATGTTCTCTTAGGTCAGTCTCCCAAGGCAACAGAAATAAAAGCAAAAATAAACAAATGGGACCTAATCAAACTTATAAGTTTTTACACAGCAAAGGAAACCATAAAAAAAACCAAAAAGACAACCTATGGAATGGGAGACAATATTTGCAAATGATGCAACTGACAAGGGCTTAATTTCCAAAACATGCAAACAGCTCATACAGCTCAATAGCAAAAAGAAACAAACAACCCAGTCAAACAATGAGCAGAAGACATAAACAGACATTTCTCCAAAGAAGACATACAGATGGCCAATAGGCACATGAAAAGATGTTCAACATCGCTAATTATTAGAGAAATGCAAATAAAAACTACACACTGCTCAGAATGGCCATCATTAAAAAGTCTACAAATAGGACTTCCCCGGTGGTCCAGTGGTTAAGACTCCATGCTTCCACTGCATGGGGCATGGGTTCAATCCCTGGTCGGGGAACTAGGATCCCACAGGCCACGAGGCATGGCCAAAAAAAAATGTCTACAAATAACAAATGCTGGAGGGGTGTGGAGAAAAGGGAACCCTCCTACACTATTGGTGGGAATGTAAATTGGTGTAGCCACTATGGAGAACAGTATGGAGGTTCCTCAAAAAACTAAAAACAGTGTTGCCATACGATCCAGCAATCCCACTCGTGGGCATATATCCAGAGAAAACTATAATTTGAAAAGGTACATGCACGCTTATGTTCATTGCAGCACTATTTACAATAGCCAAGGCATGGAAGCAACCTAAATGTTCATCAACAGATGAATATATATATATATATATATATATATATATATATATACGATGGAATACTACTCAGCCATAAAAAGGAATGAAATAATGCCATTTGCAGCAACATGGATGGACCTAGAGATTATCATACTAACTGAATTAAGTCAAAAGGGGAAAGACAAATACCAAATGATATCACTTGTATATGAAATATAAAATATGACACAAATGAACTTATCTATGAAACAGAAACAGACTCACAGACATAGAGAACAGACTTGTGATTGCCAAGGTTGGAGGGGTTAGGGGAGAGATGGATTCGGAGTTTGGGATTAGCAGATGCAAACTATTATACATAGAATGGATAAGCAACAAGTTCCTATGGTATAGCACAGGGAACTATATTCAATATCCTGTAATAAATCATAATGAAGAAGAATATGAAAAAGAATTTATATATATATATATATATATATATATATATATAACTGAATCGCTTTGTTGTACACCAGAAACTAACACAACACTGTAAATCAACTATACTTCAATAAAAATAAATTAAAAATAAAAAAGAAGACTCAATGGTGTTTCTCTCATAATCGGAATTCTTCTTCTTGGGTGTTTCTGGTACTATTTCTGTTACAAAGTGGTCAATAAATTATATGGACTTTAGAATCAAAGATAGTGGTTAAATGGAACTTTCTGAAACTCAGTATTGGGGGCATATAAATTTAGGTTAGAAGAAACTTCGAGCTGGTTATTTGCCTGTGATGATCACGTGTTATGTCAGTAGCCATTGCTATTAGTTAGCATATATGAGCCAAATCACCTTTGCTTTTTTCTAAAGTGAATTTAAAACAATATTCCCATAATTAAGAGCAAATAATATGAAATCTAGACATTTTGTTTTAGTCATACTCTCAAATCAAGCATTTCATGTTTTCCAGGCAATTACACTAGACTATGCAAACAGATTTTAAATATATGGATATGAAATCTAATGACATCCTGGTAAGTGTGCATCCTGGAAATATATAAAGTGGGAAATAACGTCCAAATTGTGTTAAGTAAGTCCCTAGGTATGTGTACAGCCTGTGATGCACACACATATGAATGACTTTGTAACAGATGAATTAAGTCATTAGATGCCATCATACCATGCAAAAGGTATTTCTCTAGACTATGGATAAGAAGTCTGAAGCTTGAGAGGGAGCAGGTGGGGAGCAGTTTGGAGAACATGGTGAGTGAGTACAGGGATGGACTTCCTAAAGAAGTTATATAACACAACTTTTTTGTTGCTCATAGTTTGACTGCTGGTGCAACTTCCTTCCTAGTTGAGGATGAGGACTATGCAGGTTCTTTTCAGATTTTAGCTAAATTGAAGGTTATTGAGTGTGAAGAACCAAATTCCTTGGAATATGTGTTCCTAAGAGACAGGAACCTTGCCTCAGACATGCCTCAACATTAACAAGCAATCAATCCTTTGATGTCCACCCCATATTTCTGACACAACTAGATATTTGAAAATGAGAAGAGTCTTTGGGCTACTGTGGAGAGAGAGAGATAGAGAGAATATTTATAGCAATTTCCCCTCAAAATTATTCACAACAACAATGGATAGTTCTAATGTGATGTGCTTTTTGATCTCTCTGTACTTCCTGATACTTATTGCAAAGTGTCCATACTATATGGTATTGAAGATGTCATTGATAGAATGTCATTTCTTTAGTTTAAAGTTTATTATCTTTAATATAGAAATTCCCTGGGATGAGGTAGCATTCTAAATTGTCAATTGTCATTTACACTTTGGTATTTTAGGCACTGGAGCTTGGGGGGATATTGCTATCTAGAAGAAAAAATAAAAAGTTATCAAAGATAGAGGTCTTCCTTCACAACTTTACTCTGCAATATGTTGCAATTTGGAATATTTCTTCTTCCCCTGCTGCCATAGACCTGTAATTAAATATCCATCTCATAAGGCTATCATGGGACTAAGTGAGATAATGCATGTAAAGCACCAAGCGCAGTGCTTGGCAAAGAGTAAATTCTCAGTAAACGTTAGCTATAAAAACCCCTTAGCCATTTACCGACCAATAGCAACTGGGAATCAGCGGACTGTGCCTAATGGAGCTGAGAGAAAGGGAAAAATAATATCCTATGCATTCATAGGGTATTTTCCCCAAAGACCTTTACAACACTTTCTGTTTAATTAGTGTGGCATCAACATGAGGTAAGTAAGAGGAATTTTACTTTTAAGCTACTAAAAGTAACTAGGCAATTTATTTAAGGTTACAGAATAAATCACTGGCAAAGTCTGAAGACCCTCAGGTCTTGTAACTCTTATTCCAATGTCCTGTTATCCATGCTAAATGGCTTCACTGAGGCCCAAATTCTGGAGGTATATGGACTTCTATATGGGGTCAATTTTATGAAAGTAAACCGGGCCTTATGATACAATCAGGCAAATGGTTTTATTCACTGAAAGTATAAAACTGAGAGCAGCAATAAAGATAATGGTTTAACAGTCAAATCTAAGGAACAGAATTTTAAAAGGCAAAAATAAAAATAACACATTAACACTTTATCTAGAATTTGATGCAATCAAATGCTGAGGTGGGGGGTGCTGTGTAGGAAAGGAAAATGGGTGTCAGTGTTTGTTTACCTATGACTGTCAATAGAAATGAATTATTTTCTAGAAACAGTTATTTTATTTTTTCAAACATTTTTATGCTTAAACAATTTGTAGACTGATTTAGCAGAGTGGTCTCAGAAACATGATTTCCTATTTCCCACCCACAATTTTTTTTTTACCATTGACTAATTGGCCTACGATCACACTACAGTAATGTCAGGTGATCTCAGGATTGGAAAGGTCATGAAGACCAGCCACAATGTGGAGATGGGGCTTTTCAGAACTATATGTTAACTTTGAAAAGTTTGTTCTCTCATTTTTAGTTCGAGGAACATACAGCATTAGAGTGGAAATTTTTAGTAATGTTTTCCAAAGGTCAACTGTTCTTAACAAAGCCTCTAGTGTTCAGGTATGGACCTTGCACAGACCAGCTGTTACTAGGGTTGGAATTATAGCATCAAATCAGGTAGTTGAGTAATGGTCCAAGACACATGCCAAGTACTATTTCTGCAAAAAGCGTATTTACTAAACAAAGGGTCACTCCTTGAACTAGAGTCCTTCCTATGCAAGGAAACCCAATAAATTATCAATATATTGGATCATATATTTTGCCATTTCTCCAAAGTACCTACACATTGAGATCTACTTTCATCTCAGTGTTTACCAACTGATGCATATCCCAAACATATTCAAAATAAGTTATAAAGTGTTACATTTTTAAACTTCAGTTTATCAGTGTCATCTTTCTCTAACGCACCTTTTTTTGAGATAACAAAATTCTAGTCAAGAGTAGATAAAATGACTAAAGGATTTCTGTGTTTTGTTTTTACCTACTCAGTGAATCAACAGCATCACTTAAAAATAAGTATATGGGTTATACATACAAAGAGATACTGTACATACATATATCTCAAAAGAGGAGGCACAAACTTCTGTTGCAAATCAAACACCAATCCTAGGTTTCTGCTATTTTCAACTGGATGTTACCCAGATGCTTAGATAAAGAAACTGTTTTGACAAAATGCTTAAAATCTGATATTTTGGTGAAAGGCTAGTTCAAGGGGAAAAAAACCCCTTTCAATTAGTGACATTATTTTCCATATGCCTATTGCATAGTCAGATCACTCTGCCACTACTTTCTGTTTTCAAGACGAGTTTAAGGCAACATCATAATAAAACAGTATTATTCCATCAAGTTCCAGCTTTCCAAATACAATAAAGCTATATATTATTTTATACTCCTCAAATTCAAAGTATGCATTGATTCATATGGAGGTTGGAATGAAATTTATTTATGAAGAAAGGATTTGCTTGGGAAAATAGAGGAACAAAATATAAATGTTCAAATTCATTTTGATGATTTTCAAGAAATCATCTGCTTACTTACAACTTAAAATACTTGCCTCTCCCTCACCTACTTCTGCAGCACTTTATAGTTATTTCAACCATCACTTTTATTTTGTTATCTTATGAACACTGTTCTCATAAATGTCTCCCTAGTAGATTATAAGCTCCTTGTCAACAGGGAATGGCACCTTACTTTTTTTATTATTTTATATTTTTAGTTAAAATGTACTGTTTACAATGTGCCAGGCATGGTTCTAAATGTTTTTACATTTATCATCTCATTTTTACGTTTCACAAAAATCTATCCAGTAGATATCATCAAGAGCTCTATTTTTGAGACAGGGAAATTGAAGCTTGAAAAAGTTAAATGAAGAGCTTGTTTAAAGCCTCAGCAGTCTGACACGAGTGCCTTAGCGGGCTTTGTAGCCACTCTTAATTGTTTGGGTCCCACTTGGGAGGCAAGGGTGAACCAGAAGAAAGGACCACCGATTAGATCTAAATAAGAGCCACCCAAGAGTACCATATGGGTCTTCTGTAGCCAGAAAGTAGCTTACCCCCATTTAACAGGTATTTAGTCATCTTAATTCACTTGCAAACCCCTCAGGTAGAGGTAACAGGAAGAGTAAGTCATTTGGGTGGTCAGACCAAGCCTTAGGATTAAAGTGCTTCAGAAGGCCAATAGAAACGCCAGGGGAGGGGGAAAGGATAGCTAACTATTTCCACTAGCCCCTGAATGTGGGAGATAATAGGGACAACTTTACCATAATTTCTAATCTCAAGCTTGCAAATAGACAGGTTTTCAACAAAGTAACTAGGAAGAGGTTCTCCAGTATCCAGTTTTATTTTTAAAATCTTATATTTTATAATGTATTTATATCTTGGAATGTGTGTTATCTTGAATTAGTTCATTTAGCTTAATTGAATGAATAAATGAGAACATTTTATAATTAGTACAAATATTTTATATGTAAATGAGTGCTTTTAAAATGCTTGAATATTTTGTGCTCTTAATTGGCATAATTAAGATTGCAAGGGGAGAAATTTTCTTTGTTAATTTCCTTAGTATATTTTTTCTCTTATACTGTAACTAAAGACCATTGTAAAAGATCATAGATTCTATTTTTGTGGTGTTTTCTCTTTATATTTCTTGTGCAATCTTGTCAAGTATCTGATTTAGCTTAGTTCACTAAATAAGACCAAATATTCAATTGTTCTACCTTATTTTTCCCATCCAGATGAATAAATCATTTTTAAAATGAAAACATTTTTCTGCTTTAGAAACTTTTAGCTTCACAGTAGATGAAGAGATTCATGTCTTGATTTTTACAATGTACAATTTCATACTTTTCATGATAAAATGTCATTTAGGGAGAAGATAATATTTCTCTTTGATCATGATTCTTTACTCTTTTCACAATTTACAATGTAAATGAACATTTTTATATACATTTGTTTATTTTTAATTATCATGAAAGCGCAGCATATAGAAAGTGAACAGAAAATAAAGACTAGTTTCTACTTATCTCTACTTTATTCACATAAATGATTAAACAAGGAAGTGCTGGAAACCGACTGTTTAGGTTTAATTCTGAGCACCACTAGTTATGAGCTGTGTAACTTTGGACAAATTATTCTCTCGGTGCCTCAATTTCCTCAATAGACTGACAATAATAGTACCTAATCTCATAAAACTGATGTGAGAATTAGCCAAAGTATGCATGTAGAATAGTGCCTGACACACAGTAAGCACTTGCTAAATGTTAGCTGTTATCATTTTACTCTGGTGGACATATGCACATTGTGGTGGTGGATAGACACTGGGAAAAATGAAAATAATTAGTAATAAACTTTGACCTCAGAACCAAAGGTCAGGTGACTGCTAAGTTTTTCAGTCTTTTTCTCCCCACCTTTTATTGGGAATCAAAACTTTGGTTATTGATTTAAAATTGAATTACTTAACCAAAGTGAAGTTTTCATAGTGGTTAATGGAGAGATATCTGAATTATACAGCTTAATTTTATTGTTTCCATTTTTAGTTTAAGAGAAATATTTTTTTCAGAGTAGACATTGCTGACCACAAGTCCACTATCACTCTCTCTCTTTAAGAAACTATCACTAGAAAGCACTTATCCCAGTAATTATATAATTGCATTAGTGAGTTTTTTTGTAGCAAGGCTCTTCATAACTTTCCATAATTACATGTATTTATTATTATATAATCATCTTTTAGAAACAATATTGATAGAATATGGCCTTTGATATCTTTCACATAAGAAATGCAATGCATGAACTTATTCATAGCTACATGAATCTTGGCAAGTCACTTTACTTCTCTGGACCTCAGTTTCTCCATTTGTAAAATGTGGAAATTTAAACTAGACTAGACTCTATTTTTTCAACTTATAAACTTCTAAAATTTAATCCGTACATTGACTAATACATATTTGAGAGCCTAGTGCATGCAAAGCATTGGTCTGGCTGCTATAGATATATTTTTTCCACGATTTCCTGTCAATATTTTATTTACAACAGTGGGAATCAGGCTTTTTTAGAAAATCTCAGTTTAAAATCCATCATTAACACTTTATCAAAACATTTTCTGAGATTTAACCAAAAAACTCTACTCTTTCCCCCTCCCCACCAGGCATTCAACACAAGTTTAAATTTATACAAAGAGAAAAATTTACCAATTCCTATCAGACTACGTTATTTTCTGAGACCATGCTGTTCTTTTGAAATATTCTAGGGAGGATAATTGACCATTTTTCAAGTTGTGCTATTTTGTTCCTATTTTGAAGAACCAAACAGTTCATTCTGTTTTCTATCGTTTACCAATTGTTGCCAAAGACTGAATTTTTTGTTTCTGCAGACACTTCGACCATCAATTTCTAATCGTTAATGGCGCCCTCAAATCAGATAGCAGAAGGGTTAATTAGAGGGCACTGCTCCTCTGTTGCTTCATCAATTAACTGCTGGCTTACCCTTCCCCTACCCTCGCCAAACCCGTGCTTGTGAGAAAGATGAGGTGGAAGGAGAGAGGGAGGAAAGGAGAGAAGAGGGAGAAAGAGAAAGCTTATCATTCAAATCTCGGTGCCAAAGTGCTTGCAGTTTCTTCGTGTGTGTCTGTGTGTGTGTGCCTGTGTCTGTGTGTCTGTGTGTGTTTGTGTGTGTGTTCACAGTAGTACATAAATCTGAAGTGACACCAGCCTTTCCCTAGTGGTTGCTGGAGGAAGGGGTTAGACATGGTATTTAGTTAACAAATTAGGAATAGGTTTGCCTTCATACCCACATCTAGAATACCAAAGGATTTAAGTAAGCCAAAACTGTGTGGAAATTTTACATACCTAGAATTATATTGCAAAAAAGAAAAAAGAATTATATTGCAATGCTGTATTTTATATAAACTGAATAAAGCAATGGCCCTTAAACTATCCTTTGCCTCACTACCCATTCTCAGAACAGATACACCTTCTGATGCTTTATAAAACATGGTGGTAAATAGAGCCCTATTCATTTGATGTTTCAAGAAAAATTAGAACAATTCAAGCTCTCAAAAAAGGTAATATATTGATCAGAGCCTATCAGATCCAGAAGGGACCTTAGAGATAATCTATTCCAATCTGTCATTTTATAGACGGAGACCAACAGAAATTCACCCAGCTGATTAGTGGCAATGCCAGGACTTTAACCCAGAATTCATGGCTCCCATTTAATGCTCTTCAGACCACAATTTGCTGTCTCATAGCTATTCAATTTTGAGATTTGAAGTTTCTCTCCAAATTTATTTTCCTGGATTTTTTTCAATTCCCCTTCCTGTGTCCATCTTTATGAAAGCCACACAAAGAGTTATTTGACATTAACTCCTAAGTGCTCACTATGTCAATGGAGTTTTCAGATTTTAAATTAGATAATGTCAGTACAGTTTGACCGTGTAGGGGAATGTCTCTGTGTAACTATGGTAGAAGATGTTATTATAATAATTTGCGGAGAGGCAGCAACTTGATTACTTGTTCATGTTATTAAACTCTTCATCAAAGTTCTCATAATGAAAAAAATGCACTTGTCTGATTTATAGGTAAGACTGATTCCAACTAAATTCATTCTACTCTAACAACTCCTCCAAACAACCCCTCCAAAACACAAGCTGTATCTTTTTTTTTTTTTCAAACTTGTCTCAGCTTTTAGCATTGTCTTAAAATTACTTGAGGAATGTAAAGGCCAAAATAACTGCACACACCCATAATATAAATGCAAAGTTATGAACTAAAATGTAAAATAACTCATATAAAAACTTGGGTCTCCTACTAAAGTGTCCTCACAATAACCACAGGCCCTTCCCAGATGGTCCCACTTTATGGCAAAAGGAATTCCATTGATAGCATCTAATTCCCTCCCTGGAGATTTCAAACAGTTTGGAACAAGATTTTCTAATGGTAAGTAAATGAAGTAGCTGGTGTTTTATTACTGCACAAGGAGGTGTTTTGTGAGAAGATGCTTGGAGGATAAAGGATTATCTTGTGACAATAGAGCCATTCATGCAGCTTTCACTCCAGGCACTCAGAGTTACAGAAACTCTGTGGCAGAAAGATTCAAGCTTTAGGGGTGAAATTACTCAGGCTAAGGCTGGGCCTCAAGCTGATGCTGACATTTAATGAATATCATTCATATAAAAATATAGTACATGCTTTTTATCAGGGAGATAGTAAATGGAACAATATTTTATTTTCCAATAAAAACATCTATAGATACTTCAATAGATACGTCCTATAGAATGAATCATATTTAAAGATTGAATGCATTTGTGTCAGATGCTTCCCCTGTTCTCTCTCATCTCTGCCTCTTCCCTAAAGCCATTCTGAAGGCCCTCGACAATCAACATGGCTGAAAATGTTAATGATTAGGTGACCTAGACAAGTGAGAGAGGCTATCTTATCAGTCACTTGAAAATTTGTTTGATGGAATACTAGACAATGGCATCAAGAACATTAAAAATGATCTGGTTAGTATCTTGTCTAATAAATCAGCTTCTCTGATTTAACCAACTTTTCTCACACTCCGGCTCTTGTTTATTCCACATACTGAATTGGATTGGGGGACCCTGTGAAGGAATACATGTTCCATGAATGCTGGTTCCCTCTCTTGAAACACTTTATCTGTATTCTGTATTTACAGGCATCTTGAAACACTTTATCTGTATTCTGTATTTACAGGCATTTTGTTGCAATTGCATTTTCATCTCAAGGTTTAAAAAAATACAATACCCAACTGAGCTCTGTCACAAGAAGAAAAGAGTAGGAGGGCTTTTGCGTTAGTAGAGACTGAAAATATGTGGAGAACACCCAAGCAATAATGAATTCTAGGTTTCAAAATCATTTCTTACAGTCCTTTGTACACACTGCTTGCTCCCTGCATCTGAAACACCCAACTCATTTCATTACTCCTGGGTTTACATCTAAACTTAGATGTCCCTTCCTTTAAAATGCCTTTCCTGACCTCTCAAGACTAGGTTAAATTCTCCCCTTGCATGAGTCAACAGCACCCCATAATTAAACCCATCATAACATTTACCACACTGCATTGTAACTGTTGAGTTTTTCTTACCAGGATGTTCTCAAAACCTAGAACAGGGAATCATACAGAGGTGGTTGATTCCAGAATATGTTGGCTGCATAAATGAACAGATGAATGACTGGATGGAGTGTGCCCAGACCTTTGAGAAGGCTTATCCCATTATCTTGTACTCTCTTTTTTCTCTCAGTAAAAATCAATGGATAATCATTTCAATAATGTGCTCCAATTCATTTTCATTTGCAAAACAACTTGGTGAACAAAAACTTGTGAAGTGTTAACAATTTTTCAAATCATCTTGCTTGTTTCTGTGTAGTGTTTTCTGTACTCACCATGTCTTGTAGAATTAACCCAAACTCAGTGGTTTAGAAGATTTGGGTGTCAAAACTGGCTGCTTAGTTTAACTATGTAATGAAAAATATTTTGCAGAGGCTTAAGGGTGACATCTAAGTCTAACTGTTGAAATCAGTTCTTCTACTTAATGGTAAAAATCTGAACAAGGAGGTGTTTTGTGAGAAGATGCTTGGAGGATAAAGGATTACCTTGTGACAATAGAGCCATTCATGCAGGTGGAGATAAAAAAGCATTTTATTTCTTACAGGCAAGCATATTTGAAGTAGTGCAACTGATGATAAAGATGAGATGTAATTTTAAGTGATCTGACTTTTGAATAAATCAATTACCTTTCTAATTATCATCTGTGCTGAGAAGGTGGATTTCTAGTAGTCTTTTTCAAAAATTTTTGATGACTCACGGATGTACTAGAGACTAGAGAATGCTGCAATTTGTAAATATGAGCAACGCAAGTGTGTACAAATTCAAAACCGGTTTAGTTGGGTGTGTCTGACATTCATGAAAACTTAGTTTTACTCACATACTGAGCAATGAAATTAAGATCTTTAGTCCAAATATCTTGTGGTGGGAACTGATACTGGGAATTGGGTTCTAGTAAAGTATCTTCATTGTAAATAAAAAGCTTTTTCTTTTACCAATAATAATTTAAATTTCACTATAAGAAGAAAACTGTGGATGTGACTTCTTATGAAATACCCCAGGATTTATAAAACCTTTACCTCGTCATCTAATCCAAAAATAATATGCAAAATCCACTATAATATTTTAGAGAATTCATGATTTTCTACTTATGACACTGCTAAATCAGAACACCAAAGGGGAATTTGGTCAGGGGACTATAAATCAAATCATTAAGCTAAAATTTGTATTTTAACACCCAAATCCAATTGCACAGATTCAAAACCCTAATTTATAAATAATATGCAATATGTCACAGAAATAAAATAGCACAATGAGCCAAAATTTAAAAACTTTTGATACATAATATATTGGAATAGTCTAAAATTCTCCTGTAAGATTTAATTAGAGGCATTAAATTGTTATAAGGAAATATAAATCCTTTCAGAGAATTCAGAGGTCTTCATGAAGGAGATTAAAATAATGATTTCTAAAACCTTGTAATTTGTATTTAATTTTAGGCTTTATATGCCGCAAGAATAATATGTGGAGAAACCCCAGGAAACAGTGAATAAATGCACTAGTAAATTATATGTATACACACCTATATCTATATGTATCTATCTACCTATGGAGAGAGAGAAAGAGGGGAAGGGAGTCTTGAAGCAATACAGTTCTTTCAAATTTGACTGTTCCTGACATAATATATATATACATACACACTACAAAAGCATCTTGACATTTCTAATAAGCCAGACATGAAAAATGTAATGCTGTGGTCTTTATTCTTCAATACTAAGCAGGGCCGTGTTGACCCACAAAAATGTCAATCTTGTGATGAACCATTGTGAAGTGTTTTCATGTGTGGGGTTTCCTCATTTTTTTGGTGACATTCCTAGGGTCAGTTTAGGGTTCATAATAGGTGTTTTGTTCCCTGAATCAGCATCTGTATTTGGAATATTTCTAGTTTGACCTTGAGTAGAAGGGAATACTTTGGGCTTAATTAATTTATCTGTCTATGTAAATATCAGAAAAGCCTTGTGGATCATGGATGGCTTCATAGAAAAGGCTATAATATTTTACATTTCTCTTAATTGTCACTAATACTAAGCACCATCTAAAAGCAACTGACAGAAGCATTAGTATAAGTGACTATTGCTCAAAATCTGGTTGTAATCTGAAAAAAATTTTGCAGTCTAGAAACTTCCAGAATAGATCCCTCTGTTTTCTTCTGGTAGGCCAAATGAAACTTTTTGAAGAAATGAATAAACAGATAAATGAATGAGTAGAATGGAGGAAGAAACACTGGTTCCCTCAAGAGAGATGTATGTTGGGGCAGCTGTTAGATTTCTGTTGGGAGGTCTTGTCACATATTTCGTCTGAGTATTAAGAGTGCACAATAAATATCTATGAAGTTCAAGAGGACTATGAGATGTGTATAGAAATTAACATGAAATTCTACTTTAAAAAATTCCACCCACCTGAGTATTTCCCCCAAGTAATACTTCAGGAACTGGTAGAAAGAGACCTGGTTTTTATGTGTGAAGCTATAAAATACCATGTAGATATTGCATGGCACAATAAAAGTAATTATCAGTAATAACAAGAACAATGCAATGGCAGAGCCAGCTCCAACTCAGTCGAAACCAACCCTAACCAGCTGGGGACGTTCAAGAGAATGATCTTTGTTACAAAAGGTTTATTTCAGTGTTATTTCTACTGCTACATAATTCCTGCTATGATTAGGGGAACCTCCCAGTTCCTCTGAATTTTCGCTCTGGTAACAGCCAATTGCAATTCAGCTCCAAACTCCCTTGTTTTTGTTAATCCTTTATAATAGTAAATTTTTTAGGCATCAGGATAAAGGGATAGAAAGATTATTGCCAATTAAAAGAAAAAATAAAGGCTGAAAAACTTAAGACATCCAATTCAAACATTGTAAAATATGTTTCTACAGTAGGATATTTGTTGTGTAACCTTTATATTCAGTCATCAGCATAGTAACTCACACCATATATATCCAGAAACTTAGATGTTGCAAAACTTCCAATGGTCTGTGTAGTATGAGAGCCCTAAAAATAGTCCAGGCAGTATGGAAAAAACATTTCTAGAAGTTGGAAGGACACTCCTTTATAAAATCTTACTTGATTTTACCCTTACTCATTTGCTTAGGTGTTTAAAATTCACAGCTCTGGACTGAGGGGTATAGGTGGAAATCAATAGTTATATTCAGATAAGTCACAAATTCTTGCAGTGGTGTTTGTATTGCTGAGTACTCATAACCACTCCCACATATCATTACAAAAAAGATTTGTAATTGAGTGAGGAGTTAGTTTCATGTTTTCTGTGCTTACTATTTGGAACACTACAGCTTTGAGATTCAGATTCTCACTGAATGAAAGGATGGTTTTGAAGTTCTTTAGAATTGCTCTTAGGTTTTGGGAGATGACAGTGAAATAATTGGTGGATCTGGGGCAAAAGTTGATTCATTAAGAAAAATCCAATCAGTCAAATAGACATGTTAGTGCTTATTAACAAAACACATTGATCTATTGGCTAAATTTTAAAATGTCTCTTCTATACTTAAAACAGAGGCACAACTTCGTATTTCTAAATGCAATATAATTTTGCTGGTAAGATTCCAGGAACCCAGACTATAGATTCACTTTCATTTTTTCACTCACATTCATTTGTTCTTTACAAAAGTATTTTTTTTTAGACTGATAAAACATAAGTATATTTAAAAGGCTTAATGTGTGCTTTCTGTCCATACAAAATATCTTGTTACACACACACAAATGTAAAGACAATCAAAATTGTATTCACCTGATTAAAAACAGCCAGTGTACATTACATTACATCCTGATCAATTAACCAGCCACATCAACGTTTACTTCCAGAACTTCTCTATTATCATAGACTAAAAAACGATAGAACAAAGGCCAATTCAAACATGCTGCAAAAATGAATTAATGTTATATTAGAAGGCCATAGTCACTTTGAAAGGTTCCTCTTCTCTTAAAACCAATTTCACTCACATTTACTTAAAAATGGCTGTCTGCTTAGCAGGTAACAGTAACAGAGGGTAATGACTTAAGACTCTTGGGGAGGAAATTGTGGGCCTGATTCATATTCCTTTTCCAGTTCTCAAACCAATTCTCAACAACGTCAGGGTGAGGCCACAGCCTGACAGTTCACGGAAGAGGGCTGATCTAGGATTCGCTGTGGGCCTGCAGATAAACCTTGTACAGGCTGTGAGTGTATCACGACCTCACTTCTTCTCTCCCTCTTTTGTCCTCCAGGCGTCCCGCGAAGGTGAGCCTGAGGCTGTGCCGGGAGGACGGCGCCCAGGTGTGAGCAAGGCAGGCGCAATTAGCGTCTCCCGGCTCCGCGCCTCCACCCGGCGGCCCTCATTCCCCGCACTCCTCCGGCGGCGGGCGGGGCGGCCGCCAAGGAAGACGTCAGAATGGGCGACACGTCACGACAGGCTGTCGTCAGGGTCTCGAGAGGGAGGGGAGCCAGGCTCGCTCGGGCAGCACAGGCCCCCGTCAGGAGTGGGGTTCGGGGTGTGACGGGGAGAAACCCAGCTCTGTCTCGTCCAGGGAACCCAGGCAGCCTCAGCCAGCCCGTGGCGCCGGGTCCCCGACGCGGCCCAGCGTCCCCGACCCTCGGCCGGGCCCGGGCCCTGGCGCCCCCGCGCCCCCGCCTCCTCTGGTCGCAGAGGCCGAGGCGTTACCTCGGGTCCGGTCGGGCAGCAGCCGATGACGCTTACCTCCTCTGCGCCCGAGACCCGGAGGCCTGAGACCCCGAGGCCCGAGGCCCGCTGCCGCCGCCATCGCCTCAGCCGTGGGGCCCGAAGGCCTCGCCCCTCCCCTCCCCCCAAAGTATTTACTGACCGTCTACTGTATGCAAAGCCTGTGGTGAATGTTGTGATTCTCTATCCTCACAGTTTATATGCTAGTAGGGGAGGTAAAACTTGTTCAAACACAATCACAATACAGGCAGTATGAGATAACTGCCAGAAAATGGTAGTAACAAAGGCCACAAAGTGAGAGATGATTTTTGTCTAAATTCAGTCAGACAGGCTTTAGAGATGTTTGATTTAGGTCTTAAAGAGTGAACAGGATTTCAACAGAAGAAGAGGAAAGACCAAGACTTTCCTGAGGGAGGAATGGTATGAACAGAGTTACCAAGTTAGAAAAGTATTAGGAATGACCCATGAAAAGGTAAGTGGAGCAGTTTGGCTGGAGCATTGAGCATGTATGAGAGTAGAGACATGTCTGAAAAATATGTTGGGGCTATATAAGAAAAGAACCTTTGTAGTGGACATTTATTGTATAGGGATGTCCAACATGTTTTACCTCTTTTAGAAATTCTGTGGCAGAATTAATTTTCCTCTAATATGGGTAGTCTTGATAGATATTTAAG
Organism: Balaenoptera ricei; assembly: GCF_028023285.1. Taxonomy (NCBI): domain Eukaryota; kingdom Metazoa; phylum Chordata; class Mammalia; order Artiodactyla; family Balaenopteridae; genus Balaenoptera; species Balaenoptera ricei. The sequence continues at coordinate 76,300,565 of NC_082660.1, forward strand.
TCAAAGTGTCCTACCCTTCCTAGCTAAGGAGTGGACATGTAAACCAAGCTAGGTCCATTTAATGTTCTCCTGGAGGCTGGGTTTTAAGCAGAGTAAAATAATGAGAGAAAAACAGTTGATTGGTTCGTCCATTTTCTTCTTCTACTTGAAATTCTGGATCTTTCCTAGTTTATGTTACTCCTAAGTCTGACCCTCTTCAGTTGGTCCTTCAATTCTGTGAGCTACCCTCTCTCTTTCCAATAAGTATTTGATTTTTTCTTTCGTTTTTTTCTCCTCAGCTAATTTTGTTGCTTACACCAAAGAACCCGATAAAACCTTGAAGGCAAACCAGTTTGACACTGAGGGAAACCTTGAAGGCAAAGTTAAGGAGGGGGAATTATCTAACCAAACTGGCGCATTGGAAACAGTATTCTGGAAACACTATGTTGGATGGTTTGGGAGAGAGACTGAGGTGAAGGATACCAGTTAGGAGGCTGTTTAAGTAGTTTTAGAACTAGCCACTGAGGACCTGGACTAAGGTGGTAGCAGTGATAATGAGAAGTAAGAGATATGTATGAGAGACATTATTAATAAGAAAGAACAGGTTTTGGATACTGATTTGACATTAGCTTTGCAGGAGACAGAAAAGTCAAAGATCACGCTGAGATTTCAAAACTGAAGGACAGTATGATGAATCAGAAGTATGTGAGAGACTGAGGAGAAACAACTAGAGAAATACAGTGAGAATCAGGGTGTTGCAATATCATGTGAACCAGTGGAGGAGAGATTGACAAGTTGTAGGGGATGATCAACAGTGTCAGAGGCTATGGAAGAAAAGGTTCTAGAAATAAGAAAAGTTCTCATTATTCTCAATTTAGCTGAAATCTCAGAAGAACAAGAAGAGTTTTCATTATTGACTGGGAGAAAAAGCCATTGGATGTAGCATTATTTGTGACCCTCCAGAGCAGTGGTTCTTAACCCTTTTTTGTTCCATGGATCCTTTGGCAGTCTGGTAAGGCCTAGAGATCCCTTCTCAGAGTAATGTATTTAAATGCATACAATAAAATATGTAGGCTTTTAAAAGAAGTCAATTATATAGAAATGTAGTTATCAAAATATTTTAAAATTTGGTGATATAGTAACATATGTCTAATTTATCAATGGACTGAATAACAAGACAATGCACTTAAAATACAGGCAATTTAAAATTAGGTTTTATTTTCGAAAGACATATCAGTGTGAAGGTTGTTGTTTCTTAGCTTGAATAAAAACACTAAACTTTGGAGTGGTCTTTGGCTCACTTCCTTCTGTGTGTTGATCAATTGTCAGTTATAGATAGGGAATATCAGAAGGTGACTTATACACTTGGCTCACCAATGTGAGAACATGTGACTTCAGTGTTTGGGGGCTGAATGACCAGTAGGAGCAGAATTGTCCAATAGTTGGCTATCTATGTGGACAAAGCATCTGTAGACAGGAAGACTGCAATCATGTACAATCTAATAGCTACCCTAATTCCAAAGTAGTGATGAGTATAAATGGCATTTTAAGATATATTCAATGAGAGTTATGTTATATGAAAATATCTGTGGCTCATGTTGGTGACAGACTCACAGGTACTACTAATCCTACTGTGATTTTCTACCTATATTCATAATAGAGGCACATGTCAATTTTCAGTTAGAGGTTAGTGAAAATCAAAATTTAATTTTTTCTGACGCAAGTTCTGAGAACCCTGAATTCTTGTGGGTGAATATCATCTTAGGAGCCCCTGCTTAGAATGCAGTTTCAGTTACAAGAAAGAAGTGGAAGTAAAATGAAGTGGGATGGTAGCCAAATTGCAAAACGGTAAGTGTAGATTATTGAGAAGTTTAATTATGGGACAGAAGAAGAGAAATAGAGCTCAAGGAAGTCAGCAGATCAAGACAAGAATGTATTTGTTTGCCTGTTTTAATTTGAGGGTAAGGAAACCAAAGCATGCATGTGGGTTAAGAGAAAGGAAGGGGTAGAAAAGATGAAACAAAAGATCACAGACAGAGAGAAGGCAATTGATGGAGCAAGGCTTCAGAGATGTTGAGATGAAATGCGATCAAGGGCATAAGTGAAAAAGCCTGGAAAGTATAAACACCACTTCCTCTGATATAAAGAATAGAACATGGTCTTCTGTAGATTTGGAAGAATGAAACATTTATTTCTCTGCAATTTCCTTTGCATAAAAGTTGTCTCAATTTATGAGATGTTTCCTAAGATCAGCTTTAGAAAAAGTTGTGTATAACTGATTATTTCATAGTATACTAGCACCTTAGAATATTATTTTTTCTATGACAATGACTTTTAAAAATCTCTACTACTTCACTATAAACAAATATCATACTTTTCCTTAACCACACAATTATGATTCCCACAATACCCCAATACCGCAAGACTTCTCTTCTACCCAGGTCCTACTTACTTTCCAAGTAATGCATTCTCTCTTGTAGCTATTCTTTCCTCTTGATATCTTTCTGTTTCCCGTCTACATAAAAGTTTGCTCCAGTGAGCTTTCCTTGATTTCTAAGTGTTATTTTTCTATTTTTCTATTAATCCAGCCTCTTTGATTATTCTCTTAGATTAATTTTCAAACCACATAATAGAGTAACAACATAATCTATTAACATCTTGTACAATCCCTAAGGTAGATGTTTTTATAATGGGAATTGGCCATCTTGAAAAAGAATTGAAATCTTGGAAAACTTGGATTCAATTTGGCTTTTTCTGATGAGCCTTCTCTGGAAAATTACTGCGGTGCCTCTGCTCAATGGCCAGACATGAACTGGATTTACATCATTGATGATTAAATGTTTGAGGGGGGGAAATAGAACCTACTGTCTTGTCATTTGTTCCATTTGCCTATGTTTGATCTCACTGTGCAGCATGAGGAGTAGTTGCTGGAACATTATTATTGCTGGGATAGTCACTATTTATTAAAAATAAATACAATATTGATATTCCCTTACTAAACGGGTAGAATATATAGAGTTTTGTTTCCCTGAAATCTTTCTAAGAATTCCCATTGCTCTGATAATACACTTCAATTTTTTTATACCCAAGATACTGCCTAATAAGAGATAATCTGTTTAAGGAACTGGAATAAATGTTTTGTTGGATTTGTGTAATGTGTGTTATTATTTGAGCAGGCTGACTCCTAGAGGGCAGCAGTCTTGAATGACACATAGCACTTAAATATTTCAGTAGTAGGTCAATTGACTCAGTAAAGGGGTTATTTTCCATTCTCTCAAAGTTTGTGATCACCCATCTGCTTCTCATTGTGTTTAGGGTCATCTTAACCCTTCAGAGACAATATTATCATCATCAACATATGTTTATTGCACCTGTACCTGGTGCAGATTACTGTATTAGGCAATGTGGGGTTACAGACGACAAATTAAGAATGGCCCTTGCTCTTGAATAACTTATAGCCCACAGAATCCTGAAATGACACGTGCCTTAGCCAGTTGGTTTTGGCCTCCCATTTCCCTCCCACGTTCTGGAACATCTCATTGCTGCCCTTCCTACTCCAGGCCAGAGCCAAGAATTCACATAAGTAAGAGGGTGTTATAAATGTTGATTTTGCAATCAACAAAATTTTCTGTCAAAGGCACCCACCATTACTTATTTTTTAGGTCTATGACCAACACATACTGGGCCAGCCCTGGCTTTTCTAGTAAAACTTATATCCTGGGCATCAACCAGGTATCAGTCACAAACATAACATTCTTCATTTATTACTTTAACTTCAAATTGAGAGGCCCAACCCAGTGTCAGTTTTAGTCCAATAAACAATGTGCTTAGGATTTACTGGCTTAAGTTTAACAAAGGATGAGGCATAATTTCATAATTAAAGTGGCATCTAAATGGTGACTTCAGTACATGAGAATGTTCCTTGTCATCTCCATCTGTGTTTAACTGTATGCCCATGTGTGCATAAGAACACCAAGACTAAAATGACATTTTGATTATGTTAATTTTTTGGTACCCTTTTGACTGAACTAGCTTAAAGTGATAAACTACATTAAAATGGCCCTTCTGTATATGCTCCCTTTAGATCAAAAAGAAGATAATATATTATTATTTCTCCCTTTCCCCCTCACTTATTAAATCCAATTCAACAGCAGTTGCACTAAAGGAATTGTGATATAGTTCTATTTAACACTGTTTGCTTTGTTTAAACTCAATTTTGTGTTCCATTAAGCAGAGACAGGACTGTATATTTCAGTGTTGTCATAGGATTTTATCATACTGGTTGATACAAATATTTTTTTTCCATAGAGAACAGTTACTTATATGTAAATGGTTAATTTCTAAGAATGTATCCCATTTGAACTCGGTATGCCTACCTCTTCAAAGTCCTAGGCAGGTAAGATTTACCTTTCAGATTTGACACATATAAAACATATTATTCACCAAGGGGATTATTTTCTGATCTTAAACTATAGCTATTTTAAACTCCAGATTAGCTACTTTCATACACTAGTATCAGTGTAAATGTTAAGAGTCCAGGCTCTTACTGCTTGAGGCACGGCAGGCCAATAAATCGAGACACGAGTTGTTGGGGCAAGGAAAAGTGACTTTATTCAGAAAGCCAGCAGACCGAGAAGATGGTGGACTAGTGTCCCAAAGAACCATTTTACCCGAGTTAGAACTCAGGCTTATTTTATATTAAAAAGGGAGGGGGTGTGGTTGGTTGCTGCAAACTTCTTGGTGCTGGAATACTTTGTTCTAGCAGCTGTCCACAGAGGTCCAGTCACAATGTTCCTATAAACCTCCAAGACAAATGTTATTCTCTGTTCTTCAACTTTTTATCTCTATATGAATGGAATAGTGTTATACCTTTAAAGGTCAGAGACTTGAGAAAGGGCTATCCTATATATTTCAGGCTATAGACAATATTCTTAACCTGTAGTGAAAGCAGTCGAATACAAAAGTTAAAGAAAAATAAACAGATCCAATATGGAGTCAAATTTGTTCTTCCCTATTACATAAATTCCATTTATCCTGTATCCTACTAGTATCTGAGGTTCTTGTTTAAAACAGGAACATAAAAATCAATTTTCTTAAACCCTTTCAGGGTATTGTTTTCCACTAATAACAACCATAGATATCTATAAGTGAGATAATAGATATAAAGCACCTAGCAAAGAAACTGGTACACAATAGGTGCTCAAAAATATCCATCCCCTCCCTCCCATTCTTTAATGAAGGGCCATTGCCCCCTTTAAACCATGATTATCTATATACATACATTAAATTAAATACATGCATTTAAGGTGCTATATTAAATGGAATGACTTATCAAAATGAGTCCAAGTAAAAACATGTTTTTTTTCTAAATCATTCTCTCCCTCCTCTTTTCAAATATATTTTCGTACTAATAATGTGATGATAGTATAGAATGGGAATGTGCTTCCTGGGTGACAGCCATATTAAAACAACAGCATGACATTTGGCTATTTTGCTCCTGCTTAAAATTCACAGGGCTAGGAATGTAAATTCTTACTATTGTTATTCTTAATATTTTAAGTCATTTTATATATTGAGGTCTTGAAATTTTCAGTCATACCACCTAACAGTAATTGTATAGTGTCTGCTCTGAGCTCCACATGACAGCATTTAGGTTAATTCTTATTCCCTCTGCATTATATTTCCAACGTGAGCTTTCAGAGAATAAACAGATAATAATCTGAAATAAATGAGGCTTTACTACTTTAAACACAATAGTCAGCTTTGCAAGTTAGAAAAAAATTAGAACCTTCAATTCTGATAGAATTCTCACATAAAACTTTATACATTTTCTAGTAACAGGAGGAATTGTACACTTAATTCACTCCATTGCATATTACAATTCAGGGCAATTTCAAGAATTAGTCTGAAACTAGGGGTTTCAGGTAAAGCAGTTAGAGGAACACAAGACAAAAAAACCCCTGTATTCTAATTAAATCATTATGGTGGTTTCTGTAATGGTGAATTAAAATAAATTATATGCAACACCTCCAAATTCATGATGCTTTCCATATGGGCTCGGTGGATTATTTACAAAAGTGTCTTGAGAACAGAGATTTCATTTTGCAAATAGTCCAAAATGCTTAGGAAGAAAAGATGGCATTCTCCCAAGTTTTGTAAATTTGAATGTTTCACTTTGCCAGTGTAAAAAGTCTTAAGGTCCCAAGGGTACTGACAAATTATGTCCTAATGGCTCTATTTATTATGTGGAAAATGCTTTAGTGATTTTTCACAAATCAAGATAGACTATAGAATCTTGATTTTTTTCGACTGTTTAAACTTGCTTGCTTAAAAAAAAACCCAAATTCAGTGAAGCACTGGTTTTTGGCAGAGGATTAACTAGTTCATTTTAATAAACTTGTGTAAATGTATTCCTTCATTTTTTTTCCTCTCGAGTATAATATTTGTAGACAGGCAAGAATCAACTTATAATAGTTTCCATAAGTGTACCTTATTGAGACGTGGATGGGATTTTGACAGACTATGATCGTTTTAAAAGTTTAAATGTTTAAAACATGTTTAAAACTTTGTTTTTTAAAACTTCAGTAAATAGTTTTGACATGATTAACATTCTACTACTTCCATGGAGACACATTAGTTTAGTTCTCCCTAGGGGGGACAAAAACAGTTCAACATTTAAATGCTGAAAAACGCTGGAAGAAAATAATGAGCTATTTCATGTCTCTTCATCTCCCTCCTAGCCTAGACTAGCTCAAACTCCCCAGGACCATATGTGTTTAATTTTAGAAATGCATTGGGAAATCCAGTTTCCAAGAATGTGAATAAAAAAGAAATGGAAAGAATGAGATTACTTGTAACTTATGACTCCATTATAATATATCTCAGCCAAAAATATTTTCAGAAGCACAATCACCAAATGGTAATAGCCATTGCTATTATCATATTATCACACAAATTTAATGCATTATGAATCCCAAAGGAGTTTCTTTTTTATGTGGTGTATTTCCATGGAAAATTCACAAGTTTTAAACTGGTTATTCCTGAGGATAACAATAAACGGAAGTTACATTTTTGTTCTCCATTTCACATGAAAAAAAAAAGTAGCTTGATTATTTTTCAGTGGTCACGCTAAACTGCAAATGCTTGTGACTCATACGTATTATTTCTTCTATTCAGAGCATGCTAATGATTTGAATGTACACTTTCCAACATGCCACAAAGGCCCTTTTCAGAGTTACCTTAGCAATATTCTAAGAGCTCTTTTCTGTATAAAAATAGTCAGGAATTTACATTTAGATCCATATTTTATCTAAAAGTATTTTCATGACATTTTCAGGTTCAAAATGGCACTGAAGTCAGAGAAAAGAGACTTGATATACTACCTTTTTGTAGCCCAAGTAATAAATGTTGATGTTTTAACCAGTTAATTTAGTATTTTAACCTTAAGGCTTAAAATCTTAAAACTTTGGACATTTGTTCAAGTTGTGACTCATCCAATTTTCCCCCCATTTTGTAGTGTTAATAAATTTAAGGGTAAAACTATTTTGTTAGAAAGTCACTAAGTCACTAGCACCACCTACTGTTAGTATTTGGAATTATTTTGAAATACTTAGTATTGTTTTTCTACAAGTATTTTTAAGAAAAACCCCAGTTGTACAATGATTGCAATAGATTTGGAATTTTAAATGATTGGAAGAGATTTGGAGTTTTTACTAAACATCATAGAAAAATTTAAATAAACGTGGAACTTAAGGGTGAGAGTCTGGGTGGGTCAAAAACTATAAGAAAACATTTATTTGGACGTAAATAAATCACTAATAAAAATGTAATTATCTCCAGGGATCCAAAGGGAAAGAAAAAATCATATTATCTAAAACCATGTGAATGAATGTAATTTTCTGAAATGGTTTTGAGATTCTGGGATTTCATGGGCCAGTAAAATCTATGCCCCTCCCCCCAAATTATAGTGAACAACCAAAGGTTGCCAGCTTTTAATTTTGCTTATTAAGATAATTACAATTATAATTCACTTTTATTGTAATCTCACATGCATGAAAATGACACAATTTTAGAATAAAAGACAGCCTATTAAATAATGTAATATGATTAGCATTATGAAAAACTCAATATATTGTCCTTATTTTTCTCATTTTTCTGGACTGGCACTGGTCAAATAACAAACTGTTATTTGGGAGGAACCATTACACAGTATCCCAGACAAATATAAAATAATAAAATTGCAAGAAGAAAGGGTTAGGCTATGGTATTTTAGAGGTATTGTAAGGCAGCTTTCACCCTGTGGGGTTGGGAGGGAGTGATTAGTTTTCTTTCTTGATATTTCCCCCCGTCACTTAGCTAGTTTGGCATCAAATGAGATCCAGAGTTACATAAAGAAAATAAATAGAAAGCCATCAACAAAGCGAAAAGATAACCTACTGAATGGGAGAAAACATTTGCAAATTATGTATCTGATAAGGGGTTAATCTCCAAAAAATATAAAGAATTCATACAACTCAATGGCAAAAAAACAATCTGATTAAAAAATGGGCAGAGGGGGCTTCCCTGGTGGCGCAGTGGTTGAGAATCTGCCTGCCAATGCAGGGGACACGGGTTCGAGCCCTGGTCTGGGAAGATCCCACATGCCGCGGAGCGACTAGGCCCGTGAGCCACAATTGCTGAGCCTGCACGTCTGGAGCCTGTGCTCCGCAACAAGAGAGGCCAATAGTGAAAGGCCCGTGCACCGCGATGAAGAGTGGCCCCCACTTGCCACAACTAGAGAAAGCCCTCGCACAGAAACGAAGACCCAACACAGCCATAAATAAATAAATAAAAATAAAATTAAAAAAAAAATGGGCAGAGGATCTAAATAGACATTTTTTCCAAAAAAGACATACAGATGGCCAACAGGTACATGAAAAGATGCTCAACATCACTAATCATCAGGGAAATGCAAATCAAAACCACAATGAGACAGGGTGAGAGAGTGGCATGGGCATATATACACTACCAAATGTAAAATAAATAGCTAGTGGGAAGCAGCCGCATAGCACATGGAGATCAGCTCGGTGCTTTGTGACCACCTAGAGGGGTGGGATAGGGAGGGTGGGAGGGAGATGCAAGAGGGAAGAGATATGGGAACATATGTATATGTATAACTGATTCACTTTGTTATAAAGCAGAAACTAACACACCATTGTAAAGCAGTTATACTCCAATAAAGATGTTTAAAAAAAAAAACCACAATGAGATATTACCTCACACCTGTTAAGGTGGCTATTATCAAACAGACAATAAATAACAAGTGTTGACAAGGATGTGGAACCCTCGTGCACTGTTGGTGGGAATGTAAATTGGTGCAGCCACTATGGAAAACTGTATGAATGTTTGAACTACCATTGATCCAGCAATTCCACTTCTAGGTATTTATCCAAAGGAAATGAAAACACTAATTTGAAGAAATATATTTATCCCCATATTCATTGCAGCATTATTTACAATAGCCAAGATATGAAAACAATGTGTGTCCATCAACGAATGAATGGATAAAGAAAATGTGAGATATACATATTATCCACCCCCCCCAAAAAAAGAATGAAATCTTACTATTTGTGACAACATAGATGGATCTTGAGGACATTGTGCTAAGTGAAATAAGTCAGACAGGAAAAGACAAATACTTTGTGATCTCACATGTGGAATCTAAAACAAAAACAAAAACAAAAAAAGCAAAAACAAAAAAAAAAAGCTCGTAGATACAGAAAACATATTGGTGATTTTCAGAAGTAGGGGGTGGGGTTAGCCAAATGACTGAAGGGAGTCAAAAGGTACGAATTTCCAGTTATAAAATAAATAAGTCATGGGAATGTAGTGTACAACATGGTGACTGTAGTTAATAATACTGTATTGCACATTTGAAAGTTGCTAAGGGAATAGATCTTAAAAGTTCTCATCACGAGAAAAAAATTTGTAACTATGTATGGTGACTGATGTTAACTAGATTTGTTGTGGTGATCATTTCACAATATATACTAATATTGAATCATAATGTTGTATACCTAAAACTAATATAATGTATACCAATTACACCTCAATTAAACAAGAGTGAAAGTATATTAATAAAGTGATTTATTGGAAAAATATTGAGTGTTCTAGCAGCAGTTAAAATATATATTCAATGATATAAAAATGTTCTGAACTAAACAAGTTCTTTGCTTTTTATTGACACAACTAAAATTTCTGTCAAAGGAAATGAGCATTTGCATGTGGTTCAATTGTGTGCCCTAACTGGATTTTCAGTAAATTTTTTGTCATCACAGTTATCATATTTTGATCAGGTTGTCTTATGTTATAAATTAAATCTGTGGTTCTTTTTAGTGGCCTAGAAAAATTCCATAGTATTCCAAAATATAATGTAGTGTTACATAGAGTTCTGATGAGACTCAAAGACTCCTTTAGTTCATCCATCTGCCTCTTGGCTACCTTGAAAAAGGATAGAATGCTCCCTGCCTAGAAGATGAGATTTAAAAGAATAAATGGGAGAGGAGATAAAAACATGTTTCTTTTCCCCTGTGAGCCAAGCAGTAAAAGAAGTTTTGGATTTTTTTTTTTTTTTTTTTGCCAATAAAGACTTCTAATTAGCAAAACGTGTAAGAACTTGATTAGGGGATTGCTCATCTTAAATGAGCATGAGATAAGTAAAATTGTGGTCAAAGAAAATGATAGTGGGACCATGTTATAGTTAGGCTGCTTGGTGTGACTTGAAAAATACTGACAAAATGTTTCTCATCCCTTAACTCTCTCCCTTCCTAGTGACTTCTTGAGGTACCTAAAATTCAACCATTAGTAAATCATTCCTCTTAATTAATTAAAATGTCCAGAGAGTCCTCTTTTCAAATACTAGTTTTATATACTGCTCCTGAGTATCTGGTAACACGAAATAGTTTTGCCAGTTGTGAAGATATGACGTTCTAAATAGTAGGTTCTAATGCAGCATGTGGAGTTGGGGGACTCGAAAAGGAGGAAACAACCAGAAAATGAGACGAGGAAGAAATACAATTACATTTATGACTACTTTACAGTTTTGTCTAGGGATAGCTCTTGGTGCTAGGTAAACTTGTTAATGGATTATTTAAATTAGACAGAATGCTTGGGGCAGTGACTGGAAAAAACTAATTTTGTCTTCACATTGTTTTACCTTGTGTCAGGTCTTTGCCAATCTATTTGACGTGAAATTTGCTGATTAGAGGAAAGGCTTTTCTAGTTTATGTAAGTTAACAGTGATTTGAAAAGGAGGCCATTTAACATTATTGAAAATACTTTGCAACTGGCAGAGAAATCACTGCTTGGCTTTCAAAGTGCTTAGTAGACAATTTTGGATCCAAGCCATACACTACCTTTTCAGAGAATGCTTCAGGGCAGAACCAGGATCTGTAGGATTAGAAATAGCAAATAGCTTTCATTGGGAAATCCAGAACGGCATCTGTCAGATCTGACTAGTGCTACAAGACACGAAATGTCAACTTTCATTCCAGCTGAGATAGCCTTCTCACCAGTGACTTTTAGAATACCACGTGGCTCTTAAGCAGAAGGCATTCATTTGAGTCTTTGGTGGCAAAAGAGGTCTTTCTTTCACATTTCCCTACTAACCTTCTCCTTCCACTCTTCACGATCTTCCATTTTGCACTTAAGTTTCTGAGGAGAGGTGATTTAAGAGGTATAACTTTAGAGCAGTGATTCCTAAACATCTGGCTGTTTCAGAATCATCCAGGGAGTTTGTTTACCGTTTTAAAACCATTTTAAGCGCATAATTTAGTAGCATTAAATACATTCACATTGTTGTGAAAGCATCACCACAATTCATTTCCAGAGCTTTTCTCATCTCCCTAGACTGGAAACTCTGTACCCGTTAAACAATAACTCCACATTTCCTTCTCCTCCCAGCCCCTGGAAACCACCATTTTACTCTCTGTCTCTAAATTTGACTACTCTAAGTACTTCATGTAAGTGAAATCATACTTCATTTGTCCTTATGTAACTGGTTTATTTCATTTAGAATAATGTTTTTAAGATTCATCCATGATGTAGCATATGTCAGAATTCCCTACCTTCTCAAGGCTGAATAATATTCCCTTATATGTATATACAACATTTTGTTTATCCATGCAGCCATTAGTTGACATTTGCAGCTGTGCCTGCTGCTTCCTGTGGCTTTTCCTATCCTGAGATTTGAGTTAGGTTACACAGAGACCAATCTCTCAGGCAGCCCACAGACAGGTTAGAAAGTTTCAAAAGTTGGTCAACTCTGTACTCTCCAGTTCTGGGAAAGGGATTTGGAACCATTTCCAGGGAGGGAGTGGACAAACGCAAGTAAAAATGTTACAAAATTTCTTACCATTTTGAATGTGGCTTTTTCTTGATTGGACATTCACTTGGTTACTCTAAATCTTTGAATGATTTTTAGAGCTCCTATAAAGTTATTTTAGTCAGTATCTAGTTGTGTTTTTAAAAAATATTTCTATAGGAGAATGAGGGCCTGGAACTGCCTAGTCTCACATCTTGCTTATGTCACTCTAAACTCTAACTCAGGTAGTTTTTTTTAAGATGAGTATTCTGATTAAGAAGGACTGGGGTAAGACCTGGAAATATACATTTTCACAATTTCCTGCAGTTTCTGGTATATAGCCAGATTAGGACTCCTCTGTCTTGGAGTACAGACATTTATTAGAATAGTAGAGGCAGTACAAGGCCCAATGGCAGCCCTTGGCCTAACTGAGATTCGTGGCCACAGGTCCCAATCTGGGGACATTATGAAGAGGAGAGCATTTAAGCAAGTATGCACAGTATAATCCTTTTTAAAAATTAATTTTTAATGGAGTATAGTTGCTTTACAATGTTGTATTAGTTTCTTCTGTACAGCAAAGTGAATCAGTTATACATATACATATAGCCATTCTTTTTTACATTTCCTTCCCATTCCCATTTAGGTCACCACAGAGCACTGAGTAGAGTTCCATGTGCTATACAGTAGGATCTCATTAGTTATCTATTCTATATATTACAGATGTAGGAAACAAATTTATGGTTACCAAGAGGGGAATGAGGGTGGGATGAATTGGGAGATTGGGATTGACACAGTACACCCTTTTAAAATGTTATCCCACAATTTGTGAGAGTCTCTTGGGTCTATATCCTCAATAGAAGAAACTGAATCTATGTATGATTCATAGGGCTATTTTTTGAAGACTATGTGTCAACTGAGTTGCTGCTCTGCCTCAGACTGATGTGTTGAAAAGCAGTTCTGAGAGGAAAAGCTTCTGTCTGGCAGTTTAAAACCAAACAAAAACACCCTAGTAAAGAACAAAATTCTAGCTGGAGGAGCTCTGGAGCAGTTGTGGTGATGTTAACGCTCTTAAAATACATTGGCCAGGAGAAACACAATTGGTAGAGGAGGTGGCAGCTGCCCCAGAACTCTGGAGAATAAGGGAATGGCAGTCCTAGTAGCATACAGTGGACCAACAATTGTGGGTCATAAGTCAGGCAGAAGCAATGGCTTTGGCTAAGCCAGCCCTTTTCTTCAGATGTGTTAAAACAGATCTTAATCTTTGCAGTTGCATGAGGGCAGTGACTTCTGTGAAGGAATGGGTATTGGGATGAAACTCCCTTTATGCAGAACAGGGTTGATAGGCACTGCGTCCTTCCAGTGAGGCCTGGATTTTGTTACAAGAACAAGTAGGAATTGAACTGTATTTTAAAAGCAGGGAACATGTCTTGAGACAAAGGTGACAATGTTAAACATTATGAATGGGAACAACTCCTAACAAACATCCTCAAGATTAGCTTCGGTATTATTAGCTGATTACTCTCGTGTGTGTGTTTGTGTGTGTGTGTGTGTGTGTAAAGATTATTCAGAATCTTTTCAGTGCTAAATATGCATTAGCAGCTGTGCATGTCATGTGCAAGCCCTCTTGTTGGTTGGTGACTTTGTTTGCCCTGCTCACTGCACAAAGTCATGGAAATGGAAATTGCTTACTATGGTAACCCTAATTCTATTAGGGTTAAGTCATTTGCATGAGAAGCATAAGACTGGAACATATCATGAAGTACCTGTGGCGTCTCTTTCTCTGGAGATTTTTGAAGAAAGAAGAAATAATTGCTTTAGCTTTGTGGAATAATTCTGCTATAATCCTGGCTAGAGATAGAAAGGTGAACTAGATGCCCTCTCAAAGCTTTTTTAACCTTAAAGGCTTATTTGATGTGCTTGGCACAATTGCTCATATAGTCAATTGCATGGCTCTACATAAATTGGAAATCTATCTTTACTCCTCTGCAAGTACTGACCATTTTGCTCACCACAGAGTATTTTAGACCTTGAGAGAGGTCAGGATTAACCTCCCCAAACTACCATGTTGTGTGCAGTTCAGGCTTTGGCAACACTTGTTATGTATCTGGATCTGTGAGCAAGGTTTCTCTGCCATTTCCAACATTTGTGCAGAGATTTGCCAAAGCAATAACATATCATGAGGCAGGGGCCCCCTTTGGCAGAAAGTCAAAAGTCACTTTATTACAATTTATTTTTTATTTATTTTTTATTTTTAATTGATGTATAGTTCATGTACAATATTATATTAGTTTCAGGTGTACATCATAGTGATTCAGTATTTTTATAGATTATACTACATTGTAAATTACTAGGAGATAATGGCTATAATTCCCTATGCTATACAATATAAACTTGTTGCTTATCTATTTTATAGATAGCAGTTTGTATCTCTTAATCCCATACCACTAATTTGTCCCTCCTCCCTTCCCTTTCCCCTTTGGTAACCAGAAGTTTGTTCTCTATATTTGTGAGTATGTTTCTGTTTTGCATATGTATGTATATTCATTTGTATTATTTTTTAGATTACACATATAAGGGATATAACACAGTATTTGTTTTTTTCTGTCTGACTTATTTTGCTAAGCATAATATTCTCCAGGTCCATCCACATTGTGCAAATGGCAATATTTCATTCTTATTTATGGCTGAGTAATATTCCATTGTATATATATATACCACATCTTTTTTTAAAAATTTAACATCTTTATTGGAGCATAATTGCTTTACAATGTTGTGTTAGTTTCTGCTGTATAATAAAGTGAATCAGCTATATGGATGACTGTATTAAGAAGATGTGGTATGCAGCTGCTTCCCAACTAGCAGCTGCATACCACATCTTAATACAGTCATCCACTGATGGGCACTTGGGTTGCTTTCATGTCTTCGCTATTGTATATAGTGAACATTATACTATTGCTATGTTCATAGTACATGAACATTGGGGTGCATGTATCTTTTTGAATTACTGTTTTAATTTTTTCCAGATATATACCCAGGAGTGGACTTGCTGGATCATATGGTAGTTCAATTTTTATATTTTTTTGAGGAATCTCCATACTGTTGTACACAATGACTGCACCAATTTACATTTCCACCAACAGTGTACAAGGGTTCTCTTTTCTCCACATCTTCTTCACATTTGTTATATGTAGGCTTTTGATGATAGCCACTCTGAGAGGTGTGAAGTGATATCTCACTTTTGAGGTTTTGATTTGCATTTCTCTAATCATTAGAGATGTTGAGTGCCTTTTTGTGTGCCTGTTAGCCATCTGCATGTCTTCTTTGGAAAAAAAGTCTATTCAGGTCTTCTGCCCATGTTTTTGATTGGGTTGTTGGTTTTTATGATATTCAGTTGTATGAGCTCTTTGTATATTTTGGATATTAACCTCTTATTGGTCACATCTTTTGCAAATATTTTCTCCCATTCAGTAGGTTGTCTTTTCGTTTTGTTGATGGTTTCTTTGCTGTGCAAATGCTTTGAAGCTTAATTAGGTCCCATTTGTTTAATTTGCTTTTATTTATTTTGCCTTAGGAGACATCTCCAAAAAGTATTTCCACTATTTATGCCAAAGAGGGTTCTGCATATATTCTCTTCTAGATGTTTTATGCTTTCAGGTCTTACATATAGGTCTTTAAACCATTTTTAGTTTATTTTTGTATATGGTGGGAGGGAATGTTCTAATCTCATTGCTTGTGTAGCTGTCCAGTTTTTCCAGCACCACTTGTAGAAGAGACTGTCTTTTCTCCGTTGTATATTCTTGCCTCCTTTGTCATAGATTAATTGACCATAAGTGTTTGAATTTATTTCTGGGCTCTCTATTCTGTTCCATTGATCTATGTGTCTGTTTTTGTGCCAGTACCATGCTGTTTTGATTACTATAGCTTTGTAATATAGTCTGAAGTCTGGGAGGGTTATACCTCCAGCTTTGTTCTTTTTCCTCAGGATTGCTTTGGCAATTTGGGATCTTTTGTTGTTCCATATGAATTTTAGGATTATTTGTTCTAGTTACGTGAAAAAATGTCATGGGAGTTTTGAAAGGGATTGCATTAAATCTATAGATTGCTTTGAAGAGTATGGCCACTTTAACAATATTAATTCTTCCAATCAAAGAGCATGGGATATCTTTCCATTTTTGTATCATCTTCAATTTCCTTCATCAGTGTTTTATAGTATTCAGAGTACAGGTCTTTCACCTCCTTGGTTAAGTTTATTCCAAGGTATTTTTTAATGCAATTTTAAATGGGATTTTTTTCACTTTCTTGTATTTCATTATTAGCATATAGAAATGCAATAGATTTCTGCATATTAATCTTATATCCTGCAACCTCGCTGAATTCATTTATTAGTTCTAATAGTTTTTGGATGGGGACTTTAGGGTTTTCTATATAAAAGTATCATGTCATCTGTGAATAGTGACAGCTTTACCTCTTCCCTTCTAATTATTTCTTTCTCTTGTCTGATTGATGTGGTTAGGAGTTCCAGTACTATGTTAAGTGGAAAGAGTGGGCATCCTTGTCTTGTTCCTGAATTTAGCAGGAAGGTTTTCAGGTTTTCACTGTTGAGTATGATATTGGCTGTGGGTTTGTCATAAATGGCCCTTATGTCAAGATATGTTCACTCTATACCCATTTTGAGAGAGTTTTTTAAACCATGGATGGATGTTGAATTTTGTCAAATGCTTTTTCTCCATCTATTGATTGTGTGATTTTTATCCTTCTTTTATATTAACGTGGTGTATCACATTTACTGATTTGCAAATATTGAACCATCTTGTGATCCTGGAATAAATCCAACTTGATTGTGGTGTATGATCCTTTTTATATATTGTTGGGTTTGGTTTGCTATTATTTTGTTGAGGATTTTTGCATCTATATTCATCAAAGTTATTGGACTGTCATTTTCTTTTTTCATATTGTCTTTGGTTTTTGTATCAGAGTGATGGTGGCCTCATAGTATGATTTTTGGAGGGTTCCCTCCTCTTAAATCTTTTGGAATAATTTGAGGATAGGTATTAGTTCTCCTTTATATGTTTGGTAGAATTCCCCTGTGAAGCCATCTGGTCCTGGACTTTTGTTTGCTGGGAGTTTTTTTTTTTTTTTTTATTACAAATTGAATTTCACTTATAGTGATCAGTCTATTTAAATTGTCTGTTTTTACTTGATTTAGACTTGGCAGGTTGTATGCTTCTAGAAATTTTTTCATTTCTTCTAGGTTGTCCAATTTGTTGGCCATACAACTGTTCATACTATTCTCTTATGATTTTTTGTGTCTCTGTGGTATTGTTATTTCTCCTCGTTCATCTTTTATTTTGTTTATTTGGGTCCTCTCTTCCTTTTGGTGTGCCCAGCTAAATTTTATTAATTTTGTTTTATCTTTTCAAAAAAAACAGCCCTTATTTTCATTGATCATTTCTATTGTTTATTATTACTATTTTATTTATTTACTCTCTGATCTTTCTAATTTCCTTCTTTCTGTTGATTTCAGATTTTGTTTGTTTTTCTAATTATATTAGTTGTTAGGGTAGGTTGTTCATTTGAGATTTTTCTGGCTTCTTGAGGAAGGTCTGTATCACTATAAACTTCCGTCTTAGAACTGTTTTTCTTCATCCCATAGATTTTGGGAAATTGTGGTTCCATTTTTATTTGTTTTGAGATATTTTCTTGTTTCCTCTTTTTTTTTTTAAACATCTTTATTGAAGTATAATTGCTTTACAATGGTGTGTTAGTTTCTGCTTTATAACAAAGTGAATCAGTTATACATATACATATGTTCCCATATCTCTTCCCTCTTGCAACTCCCTCCCTCCCACCCTCCCTATCCCACTCCTCTAGGTGGTCACAAAGCACCGAGCTGATCTCCCTGTGCTATGCGGCTGCTTCCCACTAGCTATCTATTTTATATTTGGTAGTGTATATATGTCCATGACGCTCTCTCACCCTGTCACATCTCACCCCTCCCCCTCCCCATATCCTCAAGTCCATTCTCTAGTAGGTCTGTGTCTTTATTCCCGTCTTGCCACTAGGTTCTTCATGACCATTATTTTTTCCTTAGAGTCCATATATATGTGTTAGCATACTGTATTTGCTTTTCTCTTTCTGACTTACTTCACGCTGTATGACACACTCTAACTCCATTCACCACATTACAAATACCTCCATTTCATTTCTTTTTATGGCTGAGTAATATTCCATTGTATATATGTGCCACACCTTCTTTATCCATTCATCCGATGATGGACACTTAGGTTGCTTCCATGTCCTGGCTATTGTAAATAGAGCTGCAATGAACATTTTGGTACATGACTCTTTTTGAACTATGGTTTTCTCAGGGTATATGCCCAGTAGTGGGATTGCTGGGTCGTATGGTACTTCTATTTTTAGTTTTTTAAGGAACCTCCATACTGTTCTCCATAGTGGCTGTATCAATTTACATTCCCACCAACAGTGCAAGAGTGTTCCCTTTTCTCCACACCCTCTCCAGCATTTATTGTTTCTAGATTTTTTGATGATGGCCATTCTGACCGGTGTGAGATGATATCTCATTGTAGTTTTGATTTGCATTTCTCTAATGATTAATGATGTTGAGCATTCTTTCATGTGTCTGTTGGCAACCTGTATATCTTCTTTGGAGAAATGTCTATTTAGGTCTTCTGCCCATTTTTGGATTGGGTTGTTTGTTTTTTTGTTATTGAGCTGCATGAGCTGCTTGTAAATCTTGGAGATTAATCCTTTGTCAGTTGCTTCATTTGCAAATATTTTCTCCCATTCTGAGGGTTGTCTTTTGGTCTTGTTTATGGTTTCCTTTGCTGTGCAAAAGCTTTTAAGTTTCATTAGGTCCCATTTGTTTATTTGTGTTTTTATTTCCATTTCTCTAGGAGCTGGGTCAAAAAGGATCTTGCTGTGATTTATGTCATAGAGTGTCCTACCTATGTTTTCCTCTAAGAGTTTGATAGTGTCTGGCCTTACACTTAGGTCTTTAATCCATTTTGAGTTTATTTTTGTGTATGGTGTTAGAGAGTGTTCTAATTTCATACTTTTACATGTACCTGTCCAGTTTTCCCAGCACCACTTATTGAAGAGGCTGTCTTTTCTGCACAGTATATGCTTGCCTCCTTTATCAAAGATAAGGTGACCATATGTGCGTGGGTTTATCTCTGGGCTTTCTATTCTGTCCTATTGATCTATATTTCTTTTTTTGTGCCAGTACCAAACTGTCTTGATTACTGTAGCTTTGTAATATAGTCTGAAGTCAGGGAGCCTGATTCCTCCAGCTCCCTTCTTTGTTCTCAAGATTGCTTTAGCTATTCGGGGTCTTTTGTGTTTCCATACAAATTGTGAAATTTTTTGTTCTAGTTCTGTGAAAAATGCCAGTGGTTGTTTGATAGGGATAGCATTGAATCTGTAGATTGCTTTGGGTAGTAGAGTCATTTTCACAATGTTGATTTTTCCAATCCAAGAACATGGTATATCTCTCCATCTATTTGTATCATCTTTAATTTCTTTCATCGGTGTCCTATAATTTTTTGAATACAGGTCTTTTGTCTCCTTAGGTAGGTTTTTTCCTAGATATTTTATTCTTTCTGTTGCAGTGGTAAATGGGAGTGTTTTCTTAATTTCACTTTCAGATTTTTCATCAGTAGTGTATAGGAATGCCAGAGATTTCTGTGCATTAATTTTGTATCCTGCTACTTTACCAAATTCATTGACTAGCTCTAGTAGTTTTCTCGTAGCATCTTTAGGATTCTCTGTGTATAGTATCATGTCATCTGCAAACAGTGACAGCTTTACTTCTTCTTTTCTGATATGGATTCCTTTTATTTCTTTTTCTTCTCTGATTGCTGTGGCTAAAACTTCCAAAACTATGTTGAACAAGAGTGATGAGAGTGGGCAACTTTGTCTTGTTCCTGATCTTAGTGGAAATGGTTTCAGTTTTTCACCATTGAGGACAATGTTGGCTGTGGGTTTGTCATATATGGCCTTTATTATGTTGAGGAAAGTTCCCTCTATGCCTACTTTCTGCAGGGCTTTTATCATAAATGGGTGTTGAATTTTGTTGAAAGCTTTCTCTGCATCTATTGAGATGATCATATGGTTTTTCTCCTTCAATTTGTAAATATGATGTATCACGTTGATTGATTTGCGTATATTGAAGAATCCTTGCATTCCTGGAATAAACCCCACTTGATCATGATGTATAATCCTTTTAATGTGTTGTTGGATTCTGTTTGCTAGTATTTTGTTGAGGATTTTTGCATCTATGTTCATCAGTGATATTGGCCTGTAGTTTTCTTTCTTTGTGACATCTTTGTCTGGTTTTGGTATCAGGGTGATGGTGGCCTCGTAGAATGAGTTGGGGAGTGTTCCTCCCTCTGCAATATTTTGGAAGAGTTTGAGAGAGATAGGTGTTAACTCTTCTCTAAATGTTTGATAGAATTCGCCTGTGAAGCCACCTGGCCCTGGGCTTTTGTTTGTTGGAAGATTTTTAATCACAGTTTCAATTTCAGTGCTTGTGATTGGTCTGTTCATATTTTCTATTTCTTTCTGGTTCAGTCTCGGCAGTTTGTGCATTTCTAAGAATCTGTCCATTTCTTCCAGGTTGTCCATTTTATTGGCATAGAGTTGCTTGTAGTCATCTCTCATGATCGTTTGTATTTCTGCAGTGTCAGTGGTTACTTCTCCTTTTTCATTTCTAATTCTATTGATTTGAGTCTTGTCCCTTCTTCTCTTGATGAGTCTGGCTAATGGTTTATCAATTTTGTTTATCTTCTCAAAGAACCAGCTTTTAGTTTCATTGATTTTTGCTATTGTTTCTTTCATTTCTTTTTCATTTATTTCTGATCTGATCTTTATGATTTCTTTCCTTCTGCTAGCTTTGGGGTTTTTTTGTTCTTCTTTCTCTAATTGCTTTAGGTGCAAGGTTAGGTTTTTTATTCGAGATGTTTCCTGTTTCTTGAGGTAGGCTTGTATTGCTATAAACTTCCCTCTTAGCACTGCTTTTGCTGCATCCCATAGGTTTTGGGTCGTCGTGTTTCCATTGTCATTTGTTTCTAGGTATTTTTTGATTTCCCCTTTGATTTCTTCAGTGATCACTTCGTTATTAAGTAGTGTATTGTGTAGCCTCCATGTGTTTGTATTTTTTACAGATCTTTTCCTGTAATTGATATCTACTCTCATAGTGTTGTGGTCGGAAAAGATACTTGATAAGATTTCAATTTTCTTTAATTTACCAAGGCTTGATTTGTGACCCAAGATATGATCTCTCCTGAAGAATGTTCCATGAGCACTTGAGAAAAATATGTATTCTGTTGTTTTTCGATGGAATGTCCTATAAATATCAATTGTCCATCTTGTTTAATGTATCATTTAAAGCTTGTGTTTCCTTATTTATTTTCATTTTGGATGATCTGTCCATTGGTGAAAGTGGGGTGTTAAAGTCCCCTACTATGATTGTGTTACTGTCAATTTCCCCTTTATGGCTGTTAGTATTTGCCTTATGTATTGAGGTGCTCCTATGTTGGGTGCATAAATATTTACAATTGTTATACCTTCCTCTTGGATCGATCCTTTGATCATTATATAGTGTCCTTCTTTGTCTCTTGTAATAGTCTTTATTTTAAAGTCTATTTTGTCTGATATGAGAATTGCTACTCCAGCTTTCTTTTGATTTCCATTTGCATGGAATATCTTTTTCCATCCCCTCACTTTCAGTCTGTATGTGTCTCTAGGTCTGAAGTGGGTCTCTTGTAGACAGCATATATATGGGTCTTGCTTTTGTATCCTTTCAGCCAGTCTGTGTCTTTTGGTGGGAGCATTTAATCCATTTACATTTAAGGTAATTATCGATATGTATGTTCCTATTCCCATTTTCTTAAATATTTTGGGTTTGTTATTGTAGATGTTTTCCTTCTCTTGTGTTTCTTCCCTAGAGAAGTTCCTTTAGCATTTGTTGTAAAGCTGATTTGGTTGTGCTGAACTCTCTCAGCTTTTGCTTGTCTGTAAAGGTTTTAATTTCTCCATCAAATCTGAATGAGATCCTTGCTGGGTAGAGTAACCTTGGTTGTAGGTTTTTCTCCTTCATCACTTTAAGTATATCCTGCCACTCCCTTCTGGCTTGCAGAGTTTCTGCTGAAAGGTCAGATGTTAACCTTATGGGGATTCCCTTGTGTGTTATTTGTTGTTTTTCCCTTGCTGCTTTTAATAGGTTTTCTTTATATTTAATTTTTGATAGTTTGATTAATGTGTGTCTTGGCGTGTTTCTCCTTGGATTTATCTGGTATAGGACTCTCAGTGCTTCCAGGACTTGATTAACTATTTCCTTTCCATATTAGGGAAGTTGTCAACTATAATCTCTTCAAATATTTTCTCAGTCCCTTTCTTTTTCTCTTCTTCTTCTGGGACCTCTATAATTCGAATGCTGGTGCATTTAATGTTGTCCCAGAGGTCTCTGAGAGTGTCCTCAGTTCTTTTCATTCTTTTTTCTTTATTCTGCTCTGCAGTAGTTATTTCCACTATTTTACCTTCCAGGTCACTTATCCGTTCTTCTGCCTCAGTTATTCTGCTATTGATCCCGTCTAGAATATTTTTAATTTCATTTATTGTGTTTTTCATCATTGCTTGGTTCCTCTTTAGTTCTTCTACGTCCTTGTTAAATGTTTCTTGCATTTTGTCTATTCCATTTCCAAGATTTTGGATCATCTTTACTATCATTATTCTGAATTCTTTTTCAGGTAGACTACCTATTTCCTCTTCATTTGTTAGGTCTGTTGTGTTTTGACCCTGCTCCTTCACCTTTTGTGTGTTTTTTGTCTTCTCATTTTGCTTATCTTACTCTGCATGTAGGTCGCCTGAGGGCGTCTGTTCCCTGCCCAGACAGAACTGGGTTAAAAGAGCAGCTGCTTCGGGGGCTCTGGCTCACTCAGGCCAGGGGGAGGGAGAGTTACGGATCTGGGGCGAGCCTGTGGTGGCAGAGGCCGGCATGACGTTGCACCAGCCTGAGGCGCGCCGTGCGTTCTCCCGGGGAAGTTGTCCCTGGATCACGGGACCCTGGCAGTGGTGGGCTGCACAGACTCCCGGGAAGGGCGGTGTGGAGAGTGACCTGTGCTCACACACAGGCTTCTTGGTGGCGGCAGTAGCAGCCTTAGCGTCTCATGCCCGTCTCTCGGGTCTGCGCTGATAGCCGTGGCTCACGCCCGTCTCTGGAGTTCGTTTAGGCAGCGCTCTGAATTCCCTCTCCTTGCGCGCCACGAAACAAAGAGGCAAGAAAAAGTCTCTTGCCTCTTTGGCAGCTGCAGACTTTTTCCCGGACTCCCTCCCGGCCAGCTGTGGTGAGCTAATCCTTTCAGTCTGTGTTCACGCCGCCAACCCCAGTCCTCTCCCTGCGATCCGACGGAAGCCCAAGCCTCAGCTCCCAGCCCCCGCCCGCCCCTGCGGGTGAGCAGACAAGCCTCTCGGGCTGGTGAGTGCTGCTCGGCGCCGAGCCTCTGTGCGGGAATCTCTCCACTTTTCCCTCGCGCCCCTGTTGCTGTGGGATCTGCGCTGATAGCCGCGGCTCGCACCCGTCTCTGGAGCTCGTTTAGGCGGCGCTCTGAATCCCCTCTCCTTGCGCACCGTGAAACAAAGAGGCAAGAAAAAGTCTCTTGCCTCTTTGGCAGCTGCAGACTTTTTCCGGACTCCCTCCCAGCTAGCTGTGGTGCACTAACCCCTTCAGGCTGTGTTCCTGTCGCCAACCCCAGTCCTCTCCCTGCTATCCTACAGAAGCCCGAGCCTCAGCTCCCAGCCCCCGCCCACCCCGGCAGGTGAGCAGACAAGCCTCTCGGGCTGCTGAGTGCTGGTCAGCACCGATCCTCTCTGCGGGAATCTCTCCGCTTTGCCCTCCGCACCCCTGTGGCTGCGTTCTCCTCCGTGGCTCCGAAGCTCCCCCCTCCGCCCCCCGCAGTCTCCACCTGCGAAGGGGCTTCCTAGTGTGTGGAAACCTTTCCTCCTTCACAGCTCCCTCCCACTGGTGCAGGTCCCATCCCTATTCTTTTGTCTCGGTTATTTCTTTTTTCTTTTGCCCTACCCAAGTACGTGGAGATTTTCTTGCCTTTTGGGAGGTCTGACGTCTTCTGCCAGCGTTCAGTGGGTGTTCTGTAGGAGCAGTTCCACGTGTAGATGTATTTCTACCGTATCTGTGGGAAGGAAGGTGATCTCTGCATCTTACTCTTCCGCCATCTTGCCCAGACTCCCTAATTTCCTCTTTGATCTCATCATTGATCCATTGGCTTTTTAGTGGCACATTGTTTCATTTCCACATGTTTGTTCTTTTCCCAGTTTTCTTTCTGTAGTTGATTTCTAGTTTTATGAAGTTGTGGAGATAGAAATCTGGAGATAGAATAGATAGAGCCTGTGCAGGGTGTGAAGTGAGACTTCCTCTCTGCTCAGTCACTGTCACAGCCCTGTCAGGGACAGGTTCTCATCCCAAGTTGCTGGAGTGGAAGCCCTGAGGGTCAGGCTTGAACTGGCTCTGTTCCCTTTATGTGTGTGTTTTTCCTTCCCCCCACCATGCACTGGACCTTTGTCCCAAAAAGTAGAGTGCTGAAGCAAGTGGGGCTTGTGTGCCTACAGAGGTCAGATGCTCTGCCTGTGCTTGTGTCTACGGCTCCACTTAGACAGCCCACAATTGCATATCTTCCCCAGTCATGGCTGCCCCAGATCTAGTGCCACACTGTGATGTGGAATTTGCAGGGCTGGGGTGTTTGCTGGGCTTGGGCTAAGGAGTGCAGTGAAGCAGTCGTGAGAAACTTGGCAGCAGCTAGGGCAGACCTCTCCGCCCTGCCTGGGGGCAAGCCAGCACCCGTGCACTCCTCACGAGTGGAGTCCAGGCTTCTTTAGCCTTTTTATTTTTTCTAGCAGTTCTTCAAGCCAACAAGGGAGTTTGTGTCCTCCGTGTAGGACCCCAGAACTGGAACAGCCAGTCTGTGGCTTGACCAGCTCACTTCCCAGGGCAAGAGTCTACCCATGTGATCTCCCTTTTCCTCTTAGTCCCCTCCCAGCAGCAGAGGCCCTGACTCAATTGTTTCTTCCCATCCTACCCAATTACGCGTGTATTTTTCTTACAGCCTTGGTTTTATAGGAGTCCTTCTGATAGTTTCCAGTTAGTTTTCCATGAAAGTTTTTCCACATGTAGCTGTAGTTTCGGTGTGTCTTTTGGAGGGAGGTGAGCTCCACATCCTCTTACTCCACCATCTTGATTTCCGAATCCAAAAGTCATTTTTTAAACTATAAGAACTGAAACTTTTTCAACACCATCTTCCACCTCCACCTCTTCCCACCCCTAAGCCAGTGTACCTTTGATTGTTAGGTGTTTGTGTCGGTTTAGCCAATGGTTACAAACAAAGCCTGGGCTGAACAGAGGAGGAAACAGGCTTTGAACAAAGAGTACTTTAGTAGAGCAAAAGCTGTGGTAGGTTAAACCCACCTTAAACCACTGTAGAACAACTAAGGAGCCCAAGGAGGAATGGGTTTGGGGGAGAGCATGGAATTAGAGTATCCCTATATACGTAAGGCAGGGTAGGTATGGCTTTCTTCAGACAATCAGATAAATGAGCAAATGAATGAATGAATGAATGAATAAGAAGTTTCAAAAGGTTCTTGACACATGATAATGCCTTTTCATCAATATACAACACTACTGAATACAGTAGCTCCTTGCTTCACTTGTTTGCCTTACACAAAACAACAGGAGTAGACAAGAGCTCTTGCCTTACAAATCTCTCAGATGACGAGATGTAATTGTTGGTATAATTGAAGGGGATTATTCTGAACTAATCATTTTTCTTTGGCAAAGTTGATGGCAAAATTCAAAATAGGTTTCTAAAGTTTGAAATGAAGTCACAGTGCTACTTAATTCCTACTGGGGATCCCATCCTGTAGAGGAGCAACACCTAGTGTTGGAATTTAACTATTGTCCTTATTCACTTTATATTTTTTTAACTCTCTTCTTTTTCTTTACAATTTCTTGAAGATATATTCTTGCTTTCATTTTAGTGGGGGGAAGAAGAAAATGGATTTGGAAGTGCTTTGAGCTCTCAGGAAATGTGCTTAATAAGAATGAAGCATTATTATATTTTTCATTACCTTATTTTTATATGTTAGAGCATTTTGCTTGTGAATTGAATAAGTCTTGGAGGAAGACAGTTATCATTTAAGTATAGATCTCCTTCATATTTTTGATGTTATCAGAATTTATTTCATTTTTATTTTGGGGGTTTTCCCCAGCTTTATTGAGGAATAATTGACAAATACAATTTTACATGTTTAAAATGTACAATAAGATGTTTTGATATACATATATATTGTGGAATGATTACCAAGATCAAGATTATTAACACATTCATCACCTCACATAGTTAACTTTTTCTTTTTTTTGGTGAGTACACTTAAGATCTACTTTCAGCAACTTTCAAGTATATGATACTGTACTATTATCTATAGACATCATGCTGTACGTTAGCTCCTCAGAACTTATTCCTCCTATAACTGAAAGTTTTTACCCTTTAACTTACACGTCTCCAGGTCCCTCTCTCCGCAGTCCCAGCAACCACTACTACATTCTCTGTTTCTTTCTTGTTTGAAAATTAATTAATTAATTAATTTTTGGCTGCGTTAGGTCTTCGTTGCAGCACACGGGCTTTCTCTAGTTGTGGCGAGCGGAGGCTACTCTTCGTTGCGGTGCGGTGTGTAGGCTTCTCATTGTGGTGGCTTCTCTTGTTGGGGACCATGGGCTCTAGGTGTGCAGGCTTCAGTAGTTGTGGCACGTGGGCTCAGTAGTTGTGGCTCATGGGCTCTAGAGCACAGGCTCAGGAGTTGTGGCACATGGGCTTAGTTGCTCCGTGGCATGTGGGATCTTCCCGGACCAGGGATCAAACACATGTCCCCTGCATCGGCAGACAGATTCTTAATGACTGTACCACCAGGGAAGTCCCTATTCTCTGTTTCTATGAAATCAACTTTGTGCCCAGATTCCACATATAGGTGACAGCACACTGTGTTTGTCTTTCTGTGTCTGCTTATTTCACTTAGCATAATGTCCTCCAGGTTCATCCATGTTGTTGCATATGGCAGGATTTCCATCTTTTTATGGCTACATAGTATTCCATTATAGTTTTATATATATATATATATATATATATATATATATATATATATATATATATCTACACACACACATCACACTTTCTTTCGCCATTCATCAGTTGATGGCCATTTAGATTGTTTCTGTATCTTGGTTACTGTGAATATTGCTGCAATGAACATTGGAATGCAGATATCTCTTTGAGATACTGATTTCATTTCCTTTGGATATATATCCAGAAGTGGGATTGTTGGATCATATGGTCATTCTATTTTTAATTTTTTAGGAACATTCATATTATTTTCCATAATGACTATACCAATTTACGTTCTCACCAACAGTATATAAGGGTTCTCTTTTCTCCACATCGTCACTAACATTTTTTTATCTCTCTTGCCTTTTTGTTTTCGTTTTGGCCATGCCAGGCGGCTTGCAGGATCTCAGTTCCCTGACCAGGGATTGAACCTGGGCCCTTGGCAGTGAAAGTGCCAAATTGTAACCACTAGACCACCAGGGAACTTGTCTTTTGATAATAACTATTCGAACAGGTATGCAATGATATCTCAGTATGGTTTTGGTTTAGAGTTTCTAATGATTAGTGATGTTGAGTACCTTCTTATTTACCTATTGACCACTAGTATGTCTTCAGAAAAATATCTATTCAGGTCCTTGCCCATTTTTAATTAGATTATTTGCTTTTTTTTGCTATTGAGTTGTATGATTTCTTTATATATTTTTGATATTAACCACTTATTAGACACAGAGTTTGCAAATATTTTCTCTCATTTTTTAGGTTACATTTTCTATTTATTGATAGTTTCCTTTTCTGTGCAGAAGCTCTTTAGTTTGATTTAGTCCCACTTGTTTATTTTAGTTTTTGTTGCCCGTGTTTTTGGAGTTTTATTCAAGAAATCCTTGCCAAGACCAATATGAAGGAGCTTCTTCTCTATGTTTCCTTCTAGGAGTTTTATGGTTTCAGGTCTTACAGTTAAGTCTTTAATGCATTTTGAGTTGATTTTTGTGAGTGGTGTAAGTTAGGGGTTCAGTTGCATTCTTTTGTAGGTGAAAATCCAATTTTCCCAACAACATTTATTGAAGAGATTATCCTTTCCCCATTGCATGTTCTTGGTGCCTTTGTCAAATATTAATTGACCATATATGCATTGGTTTGTTTCTGGGCTCTATTCTTTTCCAGTGGTCTGTGTGCTTGTTTTTTAGCCTATATCATTCTGTTTTGATTACTATAGCTTTGTAATATAGTTTGCAATCAGGAAGTGTAATGCCTCCAGCTCTGTTCATCTTTCTCAAGATTGCTTTGGTTGTTTGAGATCTTTTGTGGTTCTATACAAATTTTAGGATAGTTTTTCTATTTCTGTGAAAATGCCACTGGAGTTTTGATAGGAATTGCATTGAATTTGTAGATTGCTTTGGATAGTACGGATTTTAAAAATTAGTTCATTCTATCAAAAACGTAGGCTATCTTTCCATTTATTTGTGTCTTTTTCAAATTCTTTCATCAATCTGTTAACGTTTTTAGTGTACAGGTCTTTCACCTTCTTGTCTAAATTTATTTCTAATTATTTTATTGTTTTTGATGTTATTGCAAATGGGATTGCTTTCTTAATTCAATTTGAGATAGTCCATTATTAGAGTATAGAAGCACACTGTTTTTTTTTTTTAACATCTTTATTGGAGTATAATTGCTTTACAATGGTGTGTTAGTTTCTGTTTTATAACAAAGTTAATCAGTTCGCCAACAAACACATGAAAGAATGCTCAACAACATTAATCATTAGAGAAATGCAAATCAAAACTACAATGAGATATCATCTCACACCAGTCAGAATGGCCATCATCAAAAAATCTAGAAACAATAAATGCTGGAGAGGGTGTGGAGAAAAGGGAACACTCTTGCACTTTTTCTGGGAATGTAAATTGATACAGCCACTATGGAGAACAGTATGGAGGTTCCTTAAAAAACTACAAATATGACAGAACTACCATACGACCCAGCAATCCCACTACTGGGCATATACCCTGAGAAAACCATAATTCAAAAAGAGTCATGTACCAAAATGTTCATTGCAGCTCTATTTACAATAGCCAGGACATGGAAGCAACCTAAGTGTCCATCGACAGATGAATGGATAAAGAAGATGTGGCACATATATACAATGGAGTATTACTCAGCCATAAAAGGAAACGAAATTGAGATATTTGTAGTGAGGTGGATGGAGTTAGAGTGTGTCATACAGAGTGAAGTAAGTCAGAAAGAGAAAAACAAATACAGTATGCTAACACATACATATGGAATCTAAGGGGAAAAAAAAGGTCATGAAGAACCTAGTGGCAAGACGGGAATAAAGACACAGACCTACTAGAGAATGGACTTGAGGATATGGGGAGGGGGTGGGGTAAGATGTGACAGGGGGAGAGAGTGGCATGGACATATATACACTACCAAATGTAAAATAGATAGCTATTGGGAAACAGCTGCATAGCACAGGGAGATCAGCTCGGTGCTTTGTGACCACCTAGAGGGGTGGGATAGGGAGGGTGGGAGGGAGGGAGATGCAAGAGGGAAGAGATAAGGGAACAGATGTATATGTATAACTGATTCACTTTGTTATAAAGCAGAAACTAACACACCACTGTAAAGCAATTATACTCCAATAAAGATGTTTAAAAAACATCTACAAACAATAAATGCTGGAGAGGGTGTGGAGAAAAGGGGACCCTCTTGCACTGTTTGTGGGAATGTAAATTGGTACAGCCACTATGGAGAACAGTATGGAGGTTCCTTAGAAAACTAAAAATAGAACTACCATACGACCCAGCAATCCCACTACTGGGCATATACCCTGAGAAAACCATAATTTAAAAAAAGTCATGTACCACAATGTTCATTGCAGCTCTATTTACAATAGCCAGGACATGGAAGCAAACTAAGTGCCCATCAACAGATGAATGGATAAAGAAGGTGTGGCACATATGTACAATGGAATATTACTCAGCCATAAAGAGAAACGAAATTGAGTTATTTGTAGTGAGGTGGATGGACCTAGAGTCTGTCATTCAGAGTGAAGTAAGTCAGAAAGAGAAAAACAAATACTGTAAGCACACTGGTTTTTGTATGTTGAATTTGTATCCAGCAACTTTTCTGATTCATTCATTATTTTGGTAGAGTCTCACAATTTTCTGTACATAAGATCATGTCATCTGCACACATTTATTACTATTATGGAATTGTTGTCTGTGTCTACCTGTAGATCTGTTAATAATTGTTTGATATATTTGAGTTCTTCTATATTGGATGTGTAAAATTTTACATTGGTATATCCTCTTGATCAATTGACCCATTTATCATTATATGATGATCTCTTTGTCTCGTGTTACAGCTTTGGAGGTAAAGTCTATTTTGTCTGATATAAGTATAGCCACCTCTGCTCTTCTTTGGTTTCCATTTTCATAGAATATCTTTTTCCAACCCTTTACTTTGAGTATGTGTGTGTCCTTAAAGCTTGTGTGAGTCTCTCCTAGGCAGCATATACTTGGGTCTTATTTTTCAGCTACTCTACATCATTTAACTGGAGAATTTAAACCACTTACATTTAGAGTAATTACTGACATTTTGTTAATTTCTCTCTTATTGTTTTGTAGTTCCTTTGTTTCTTTCTTCCTCTCTTGCTATCTTTCTTTTTGAATTGATGTGGGTTTATTTTTTGTTTGTTTGTTTGTTTTTTGGTAGTGGTATGCTTTGATTCTTTTCTCATGATCATTTAGGTATATATTATGTTTTTGCTTTGTGATTACCTTAAGGCTTTCATAATACATCTTATAATTTTAACAATCCTTTTAAAACAACCATTTAACTTAAATTGTATACAAAAGCTCTACACTTCTACTTGTTTCCCCTGATGTTTTATGTTATTGATGCCACAATTTACATCTTTTTATGTTGTGTATCTAATAACAAAATATTGGAGTTATAGTTATTTTTAACACTTTTGTCCTTAAATCTATATCATAGAGTTCCAAGTGATTTACACACCACCAATGCAGTATTGGATTATTTTGAATTTGACTATATGCTTACCTTTACCAGTGAATTTTATACTTTCATACTTTCATATGTTTCCATGTTACTAATAAACATCCTTGTTTTTTTTTCAACTTAAATAACTCACTTTAACATTTCTTGTAAGACAGATCTAAGGATGATAATTTTCCTAAGCTTTTGTTTGTCTGGGGAAGTCTTTTCCCTTACTTCATTTCTGAGGGACAACTTTGCTTCATAAAGTATTCTGGGTTCATAGTTTTTTTTTTTCTTTGAGCACTTTGAATATATCATTCCATTCTCTCCTGCCCTACAAGGTTTCTGCTGAGAAATCTGCCTATAATCTTATTAGGACTGCCTTGTACATGATAAGTCTTTTTTCTCTTGCTGCTTTCAGAATTCTGCCTTTGGTTTTTGAGTGTGATTATACTGTATCTTGTTAAATATCTTTTTGAGTTGAATCTGTTTGGGGATCTTTGAGCTTCTTGTACCTGGATGGTACAAGATTTCCCCAGATTTGAGAGCTTTTCAGCCATTATTTCTTTAAATAAGTTTTCTGTCCTTTTCTCTTCTCACTCTTCTCCTTCTGATACTCCCATAATGTGAGTTTCCTTTCAGTAGATAGTGTCCCATAATTCGTGCAGACTTTCTTCACTCTTATATTTTTATTTATTTTCTCCTCTTATTGGATAATATCAAGAGATCTGTCTTCAAGTTTGCATATTCTTTCTTCTGCTTGGTTGACCCTATTATTGAAGCTATTTCATTTTCATTTTGTTCATTTTATTCTTCAGCTCCAGAATGTCTGTTTGGTTCATTTTTATGATTCCTATCACTTAGTTGAACTTCTCATTTTATTTTTGCATTGCTTTCCTGAGTTAATTGAGTTGTCTATGTTCTCTTGACTCTTGCTGAGCTTCTTTAAAATAATTATTTTGGATTATTTTTCAGTTAACTATCACATTTCCATTTCTTTGGGGTCAGTTTGGGAAATTATTATGTCTCTAGTGGTGTTAATGTTTTCTTGCTTTTCCATGTTTCTAATGGCTTTACATTGATGTCTGTACATTTGAGGGAGCAATCACCTCTTCCAGCCTTTTCAAATTGGCTTCAGCGGGCAAAGACTTTTACCTGAATGTGGCTGAAGGACACTGACTGGGTTATGCACAGTCTCTAGTTCCTGGGGGGGGGGCACAGTGGCATGGTCTCTGTGCAATTCCATCACCTGAGGTCAACGTTGGCAAAGACTGCAGAGATCCTGAAGGTGGCAGTGGTAGTTAAGGCTATTGGGGTCCTCAGAGGCAAAGACTGCTGGGGTTCTCTTGTTCTCTTTTTGGCTTATGGGAGGAAGTTCTAGTTGCGGAGATCTCTCTTGGCACCAGATTTTGTGTGCTTGCACTCTGAGTGGCATCAGAACTGGGATCCTGGAATTAATCACACATAGAACTACCACAGCCCCTGGGTCCTGGGGCACAGGTGTACTTGCTATGGCAATGGTAAATAGTTTTCTGAGGTGCAGGCATGTAGAGATGTCCCATAGAACTGGGTCTCAGCTCTCTGGGTCTTGAAACAGTGACTTGGTCCTGGGGGATGGGGATGCAGCAGTGGCAGAGACTCTAGGATGACAGGGTGCAGCAGTGGCTTGGGTCCAGGGGACAAGGTGCAGTAGCATCACACCCTGGGGAAGGTGGGTCAAAGTCAGACCCTGGCCCCAGGGAGATAGTTGTAGAATAGCAGCAGCTTGGTTCTGGCGTTGGCAGATCAAAGCTGTGACTTAGAATCCCAGGAGCAAGGCCCAGAGCTGCTATAGTGCATCCCAGTGATGGTAGGTCAAAGCCATGGTTTAGAACACATGGGTAAGTTGCAGAACAGCAGCAGCTGGGCCTGATGATGGCCCATTAAAGCCACATGTTGGGAACACCCAGAGGATGGGGTGCAAAGCAGCAGCAGTGTGGATGGGGCCATAGCCCTGACTTACTACCTGGAGTCAGGGTGCAGAGCAGCAGCAGTGCAACTCTGATTATGGTGGGTCAAAGCCACAACTTAGGACCTGGAGGCAGAGTACAGAGCAGCAGCAGCTCTTGTCCTATAGATTCAAGGCACTACAGTGCCCTGATCCTGGAGGGCTGGGCACAGCAGTGATTGGGACACTTGGGAGCAGGTCCCACTGCAACAATGGCTCCAGCCCCAAGGAGGAGACACAACAGTGGGGACTCTAGGCAGCTCCATCAACTTGGTTTAGTATTGGTGAAGATGTTTGGAGTCCTTAGTAGCAAAAGCTTCAAACATCCATGGTGTGAGGCTTCTTGGGGTTCTCCTGCTCTTCTTTACCGATGGGGTGAAATCCTTCCAAGGGGGGGCCCTCCTGGTGCCAAACTTCTCTGGACTGGTGGCTGTGGTGACACAGGTAAAATTCTTCCTATGTTTTTCTATGTAGCCACCTTCAGTTTTTGAGCTCCTCAGAGTTTCTACTGATTCTTCATAGTAGTCCAGAGTTTCTAGGGCTATTTTTGTCAGTTTTAATTTTATTTATTGTTTATATAGTTTTTTGTGTGAGAGACAAGTGTTGTGACTTCCTAGCCCTCCATCTTGCAGATGTCATCTCCCTATTTTTATTTAAAATTTTATTATATTTTAATTTTTTACCTTATTTTATTCTTTCTTATTTTATTTTATTTATCAAGTCACTTAACCTCTCTAAGGCACAATTCCTAACCAGGAAAATAAGAACAATTGTACTTACCCCAAAAGCATTACTTTAAAGATAAATCATGTAAATTAATACTATATCATGGAATTAAATTTTTTTCTTATTTATATTTGGATATATTTAGAGACCTTATTATACAATTTGCAAACTGTTGTTTGTCCCTGTTAGGCAATTCTTCAAATATATTTGAATCAATTCTTTGCTTCTCTAATTGTACAGCAATATTCTCTGTATATGTTTCTTCAGCTGGAAAATGGGAATGATTTAATTAGACTGCCTCACAGGGCACAGTGAGATAGGCACCCCAAATTTATCCCTACAATTGTTAGAAATGAAGTCCAATGCTTCTTGCTCCCCCTCTGGTGCTCCCTTGGAATGGTAAGAAAGGCATAGAGTAAGGGCACAATGCCTAATCCAGAAAATAAGAACAATTGCACTTACCTCAAAAGCATTATTTTGAGGATTGTATGAAATAAAGCTTGTAAAGTGCTTGATACATGCTTAATCAATGTTAGTTATCATTATTCAAAGGCACCACTCCATGCTGAAAAGCCCTTTCTTCTTCCTGAGATCAATGCCTCTCCTTTGCTTCAAAACTCTAGTCAAAACCTTTCATCTAGAGACAAGGAGAATAGCTCTCAAAGCAATTGGTACACCGACCTATCCTACTGAGCAAAGGAAGTGTCCATTTTTTAAAAAGGCCATGTGTAAGGAAATGAGGGTAGAGAGAATTTGTCCATTTCTTGGACCAAGATGGTAGAGGTCTTCAGTGAATATTTTTCAACTGACCAACTAAATATATTTTTTAAAGTGGGGAAAGGAGCCAAGGGTTTGACAAATGTGGTCCTTTGTGGAAAAGATATGCAAATCCTATAGAAAAACATTAATCAATTTCTTAGTAAAAGCTGGAGCCTGAAATGGGTAGTGGATTTGAGCAGTTAATTTATTTATTTAAAAATATCATTGCTATTACATTATTATATGTATAATCCATGCTCATTATTGAAAATATAGAAAACACACATAAGCAGGAAAAAATCCTCAATCATTATTTAAATAAGAGATTACCCTTCTCAAAAATTTGGTATATGGATTTCCAGATGTTCTCAGGTGTGTATGTGTGTGTGTGCATGTGTGTATATGCTACATAAATGAATAAATAAATTTTTAACAAAAATAGGATATTATTCATTGTTCTTTGTGGTTTTTCACTTATATCTATCTTGAGTATCGTCCATGATAAAAGTTCTAAGCATCTTAAAAGCTTATTTTTATAAAGTTACTTTTTTCATGCAATGTTTCAGGCTGGAGGAATCCTTTAATAATGCCTGCTGGAAACTTCATTTTTGTGTCAGCTGCAATATCTGCAATCAGCCAATTTTGCTACTTAACTAGGGGGATACTACAGAACTGATTTTGGTCAAATGAGAAATCTAAGTATTGAGGAGGTATGAGCTTCCCAAGTGTAAGTGGTCTTCTTTCTGCTGCCCTCAGCAGTCCTGCAATATTTTTCAAAAGTAAGCATAAAAAAATAGAATTTGCTTCATCCCTTCAGGGGGTAATGACTCAGTTAAGAAACATCTCTCTCAGCAGTAGTTATGTTGGAGGTGCTCATAATAATTTTCTGTTCTGTAATAAAACTTCACTTAGAAATAGCTGGAAGGATTTCCACTTCCGTGGGAATGGGGATGGGGAGAAGGCAGAACCTTTGAAATGATAGAACTACTGAATGACACCCATGTAACTGCCAAAGAGGACATAGGCTCTTATGGAGGACTTACTAACTACCTATACTGACATTTCTTGGGATTCTGGGCCTGCTGGCTGTGATTCCCCAAGGCTTTGCTAGAGAAACATTCACCAAATCCTGGACTGTCAGTCTTCATATGAGATACTGCATATGTCTTCCCATTCAAAAGAATTCTAGAGAAGACCTGAGGCTTCTGGAATCTGTTTTTAATGTCCACAATCTTAAGTTTGTGGAGCTTTCATGGCTGTTAAACTTCAAAGAGTCTAAATATGTATGATTGCTTCATATCATTTTTGAAGATGCTTCATGTTCTGCCAAATCAGAAAAAAAGTCCCTACTTCTTCCCTGCGGTATGGTGCTGTGCTATTGAAAACAGAGAAAGCCTGAAGAACTCTCCAGTGGCAGGCCTTCATTTTGTGATTTTTGGGTGATTTTTAAATTTGAGGTTCCTAATTTCCATGCCAAAAAGAAAAGTATTCTTTTTCTTCTGTTAGTTTCCCTAAAATCTACAAAATGTTCACACTGCTCTTTTGAGGCCCCTGTACCTCACTATTTTTACATATAGTTTCCCTTTTTCTTCATGAACACTAGAGTGTTAGAGACTCCACAAAGGATTAAGCTGAATATTAGGCCATCTATAACTTATTGAAAATTTTCTCTTATTTCAACTCTTAGACACACCTACCTTTCCTCATCAGTAGTAAGAAAAGGAAGTGGAAAAATAAACCATCATTTTCTGGGTGGTTATTAAACATCAGACACTGTACTGGACAATTTGCATATGCTATCCAGATGTCAGCTGATATTATCCTGTGCTTTGAAATTTCCATAATTTTGGCACAAGTCCTCTAATATACATTGTGAGGTCTACTGCTCTCCCTGTAATTTCTGTGAATCCTCAGGGAATTATGGTCTCATAATCACACTCTGTTTTTGAGTTCCTGCTTCCACTAATCTCTCTATTGCATAGTTTTTCTGTCTAACATCCAGCTAGTTATGGAACTCTGTTCCTATCCCTTGATTTCCTCCCAAATTTCTCGTAGAAGCATTGTGTAGCAAAGAGCACACTTGACTTGAAATTTGGAATCAAAGAGAGATT
Organism: Balaenoptera ricei; assembly: GCF_028023285.1. Classification (NCBI taxonomy): domain Eukaryota; kingdom Metazoa; phylum Chordata; class Mammalia; order Artiodactyla; family Balaenopteridae; genus Balaenoptera; species Balaenoptera ricei. The sequence continues at coordinate 76,337,651 of NC_082660.1, forward strand.
TTCCACTGATGCAAAATGAGCAACTTGGAACTTAATTTTAGACATGCCTCTTTTTGCAAGTCTTTTGGCCATACTGCTATGAGGAATTTCTCACCAGTCATGATATTCCACAGGTTCCAGCATGCTTCAATATTGCTCAGCCCTCTCTCCCTCAAGGCTCCCCTTATATCTCCCTGCTACTCTGTTTGCCAAGCTCCTCCAGAGCCACTCTCCCCGAACTTAATTCTCTTATTTTGTTACATAAAACAATGGTTCTCTATCTATTTACTCATTGTATTAGTATGCTACTGCTGCCATAACAAAATACCACAGCTTGGATGGCTTAGACAAGAGAAACTTATTTTCTCACAGTTCTGGATGCTGGAAGTCCAAGATCAAGGTGCCAACAGGGTTGGTCTCCCTCCTTGGCTTGCAGATGTCACCTTTTCTTTGTGTCTTTACATGGTCTTTTCTCTGTGATCACATTCTCCTGGTATCTCTTCTTCCTCTTATAAGGACACTAGTCCTGTTGTATTAAGGCCCACCCTTATGACCTCATTTACCTTAGTTATCTCCTTAAACGCCCTGCCCCTAATACAGTCTCATTGGAAGTTAGAGCTTCAACATGAATTTTGTGGGACACAATTCAGTCCATAACACTCATCTTAAGACCTATCATTTTGCATCCAAAGACAAATTAACATAATATGAAAAACATAAGTCCACACATGCTGGGGGCTCACTCTTCAGAAGAACCTACAGATTAGTAGATGCTTTGAGATTTCATTCTCTCCATTCACCTCTCCTCTCCTCCTTCTCCTCCTCCCCCTCTCCCTCCTCTTCCTTATTCTCCTTCTTCTTCTTCTTCCTCTTCCTCTTCCCCTTCCTCTCCTTCTCTTCTCCTTCTCCATCTTCTCTCTCTCTTTCTCTCTCTCTCCCTCTCTCTCCCCAGCCTAGAAATGGATGATGTAGTAGACTAAATAATGGGCACCCCTAAATACCAGGTTCTAATCCCAGGAACTTGTGAATGTTACCTTACTTAGAAAAATATACTTTGCAGATGTGATTAACTTTATGATTTCGATATGGGGAAATTATCCTGGATTATCTAGGTGGGCCCTAAATGTAATTATATGTATCCTCATAAAAAGAAGGCAGAGTGAGATTTGACACACATAGAGGAAAAGGTGATATGAAGATGGAGCAGAGAGAGATTTGAAGATTGAAGTGATATGGCCACAAGCCAAAGAAAACCAGCAATTATCAAAAACTGAAAGAGGCAAGAGACTGATTCTAATCTAGAGCTTACAGGAGGTGTGAGGCCCTGCTGACACCTTGATTTTAGCCCACTGATACTGATTTTGTACTTCTGATCTCTAGAGCTGTGAGAGAATAAATGTATATTGTTTTAAGCCATCTAGTTTTTGGTCATTTGTTACAGCAGTCACAGGAAACTAATACAGATGGGAAGAGAATAAAGCGCAATTTTCTTATTGATGGAAATTTATGCCACCACCAACTCCACTCCCTGACCACGCACACCTTAGGAGGCAAGAGAAACTATATTTAGGGTGGGGTTTAAATAATTTTTTCACCTTGATACACATACATTATTTTATTCATTTTTATAACAATCTTTTGAGGTAAGAATTATGATCCCTCTTTTATTGATAAGGAAATGAGACTTGGAGATTTTATGTAATTTGTCAGAAGGCACACCATTAATAAGTAGTAAAACTAGGATTTAAACTTAGAGGAAGAAAGTTCCAGGTATTAATTTGTAAGGATATATGAAGGTAGCACTATCAAGTAGAGACTGAAGTAGGAACTAAAGTTTAAAGGAAACTCGGCCCTTTATTTAATGGTTTGATTAGATGATTGTAGACATTGCCACTGATACAGAAGACAAAATAGTAGTCAATCTTCCAAACTGAAAACTTTCGTCAGTTTATACATTATATCAAATATAAGCTTTAAGAATTACTTAGAAATTAGATTCTCATGGAAACACGCACAGGAATGAAAGAATTTAATTCCACACAGTGATTATGACACAGTCTTGGAACTCAAGCAGTGCATATTCTAGTGTAAGGTGGTGGGGTGTGGAATTAGCATAAGGATAACTTACTGTGATGCAATGTAGCTTATAGGATATAATGTTATAGTCCGTATGATAGATTTGGATCACTCCTTTCTGTCCCTCAGGATTCATCTCTGGATATCTTCTGTGGATATAGGTAGGGGTAGGGGTAGGGTTAGAATTATAAGTATGTTCTCTCCTAATATATTTAATGTACATCATATCTGACACATTAAAATGAATCTTCTTCCCCCAAGCCACATATGCATTATATGACAAATTTAAATATTGTAAACATATTATATGTGAACTATTAATTTTGACTTTATTATACTAAGAGATCTCTGTCCTACTCCCTGCTCTGTAATTGACTGTGAAGGACACCAGGATCAAACTTCTACCCTCAAATCGCTCATTTTCTTCACAGACTACAGAAAAATATCAGGGACAATCCCATTTCACGTCATCATAAAAGGTGAAATGAGGGGTGGGATTCTTAAAGGGGTTCTTGGAGGAAGTTGAATTTGAACTGAATCTCGAATAATAATGTGAACAAGTGAAGAAGGGGGAAGATATTTTCAAAGGGAATAGTCTGAGAAAAGGCGTGTATATGAGGTATTGCTGGGAAAACATAATCTTCCCTGTGTTTAGAAATAGAAGAGAAGAATGGATTAGGGATGAACTCTGAAGAGGAATGTAGGTTTTAGTAAGGGTGACCAATTTAGAGATCAGTTTAGCTTCATTTCCTTTTTGATAGTGTCACTAGACAGATAGATGATAGTAATGTTATAGATTTAAAAAGTCTGGATTTCAGCAAGATATTTGTTAAGGTCCTGGGATAACCTGATCTGGGTAACAGCATTACCCGGAGGTTAATAACTGGAAGACTTTTACCAACGAGTGGTGATTAATGGATCTATGTTAAACTTAGAGGGAAGTCTCTAGTAGTGTCACACTACTAAAAGACATGCAGATCGGATTTGTAGGTTATACAAGATGTAGAAATAAAGCTGAAATCCAGAATGAAAGAATCAGGATCCATAAAGCTCTCTACAGGTAAAAGTTTAATGAGATTAAGTAAAGCATGCTGTATTTTCCTTCATTCATAAATGTTTTCAAACATTTATCTTGTGTACCTACTATATATGAAGCATTAGAATAGGTGGTGGGGATACAAAGATAAAGAAGACATAATTCCTTAAGGAACTCAAAGTCTCACTGGAGGAGGCAGATATATCAATTTTGTCAGTACAGTGTGATAAGTACTATGATAGAGGTAAGCACAGAGTGCTATGGGAAGACAGAGAAAGGGCATTTAAACAAGAAAAGTATTCAAGAGGATGTGATGTTTGAATTGAATTGTAAAGAAGTTAACAAGAATCTGAAGAAACAAGGATAATATTTTAGGTAGAGTAAGCAAATGGCTTTGAAGCAGTAAGACATATTTCAGGAAGGTCTGAATATGTAAGGTCTGACTCTAAGTAATGTTACTGAAGAGTGATACAGAAATGAAATTGGACCTTGAGCTCACTGAAATTGAGATCAGGATGTATCTACTTGGTGTTACCAGCAACTAGCATAGATCTTGGCTTGGATGCAGAGCAGCCCATTAACGTGGAGCACATGTCTTTTTTTTTTTTTTTTTAATTGGAGTATACTTGTTTTACAGTGTTATGTTAGTTTCTACTGTACAGTGAATATGTCTTCTCAATGTTGCCCTCTAATGGTTCTGGTTCTCAGCTAGGTAGTCTTACACAGACTTATTGGTCTCCTGCCAAGGTTACATCGTGGGGTTGGATAGTTGCAAAGTTCTTAGGGCTTGGTGACTCTAAAAAATGGGGCATTCTCCATTGTATCCGACAGTCTGGATTCCCTCTCTTTCCCTTCACGCTCAAGCTTCATGAAATGATAACTGTCTATACTCACAATCTTGACTCCTCTAACCTCTGTAACTAGCTGGTTGTGGTCATTTGTTTTTCCTCCATAGCAGTGTACCTTGAACGACTCTTTTCTGCTGGCTCTCAAACCTTGAAGTCCAATGTCCCAATTCCACTAGAACCCTGCTCTGTTAGGGAAATGATAAATGATCTCAAATTAAGGCTTAAGTTGGATATTAGGTCTTCATATCCATGTTAGCAAGCATGTTTTATCAGGGACCAACACTGTTTCAACCCACAGGTCTCTTAGATCTGTGATCCCCAAATCTTGTCTCCTAGTTGGCTATTAGTGTATAACCTGACCTGTGTTCCAATAGTAGCATTGGGGCTCCTGATACTAGAATGCAACAAAAAGGATAGTAACATCTAAAGAGAACCAGAAAACTTGTATTTGACATAAGACATAATCACGGTCAGATTTCATATATACACCCATTATTATCAATATCTTTTCTTTCAATAGCAATTATGGGCAAACCTATATATGTCATTTCCCCCATCTCTGTAAGATTCAGCAACACCATTTCAATAAATCTGTCTACTCCCACTGGATATGATTAATCACAATGTCATCTTGACCTTTCATAAAACCACAGAATGTGAGACCCTGTAATGAACTTGTAGATCACCTAGTTCCACTACTTTGTTTTACAGTATGTAGAAACTGAGGCCAGAAAGAGGAATTGGCTTGTACAGGGCTACACAGCTATTACAGCTATTACAATAAGACCTAGAATCACAGTCTCCTGACTCCAAGTCTTGATATTCTTCTACGTTGCCACACTGCTATGGATTATCATCTGAAAACAATTCCCAATGGGATGAATATTTAGCTTCCCATTTTCATTGACTTTTCCCTCCTATGATCCTCTAAGGAAATTATCTAGCATATTATAGCTGTGTTAGGTTTGATAATATATAAAGTTACATTTGTCTCATTCAGCCGTATAGCCAGCTGAAATCGCTGTAGCAAAAAAAAAAAAAAAGCTCAATCTTTATTGGCCATTTTCATTTGCAATGCTTCTGTTGATCCCACTGCCCTAGGATGAAGTCATGAATCACTCTAGAAAATCCGCATGCTTATTGCCCAGTGATTACTCAGTGTTATCTAAAAGAAGGGACACTGGGAAAATCAAAACCAACATGTAGATACTGATTTCTGATAGCAAGCCACTGACCAGCAAAATATTACTAAATAAATCAAAAAGTTGTTCAAGACCAGATATTTCCAGGAGATGGCAGTATAAGGCAGGTCTGGATTCAAAGGGAATTGAAAATTGTAGAAAAGGGTGGGGGGGAAAGCAACTTTTCATTTCATAGGAGTGGTTTTAAGACGGGATCATGCCACCAACTAAAACCTGTATACAAACAACAGGCACTGATGCGACAAGTTCATGTAGGTCACCAGTGTGAGATTTACAGGCAATGGCCACAGAGCATTTCAAAGAAAATGTCAAGATTAAATACACCCTGAAAACTTTTTTCTAAATACTTCTAAGAAGTCAACACTGTGTGTGGTTAATAGTGAGATAACTTACATTTTCAAAGTAAGACTCTAATCATATCATGTGTGGGAAGACTTGCACAGAGTTTATGATATTTACTTTTTATTGATTGTCTGACATGTGTCAGGCACTATGTGCTGGTACTTATATACACAAATTATTGCAACTAACCTTCATCCTCTGAAGTAACTACCATTATCCAAATTTTATAGATTAGAACTTTATAGTTTAGAGAGCTTAATAGTTTGCCTAACAGAAAATATTTACACGTGAGATACAAAAATCCCATCTAACATTTTGTTATTTTTCTTTATAATTTTTGACCTCTTCCTTTGGTACTTTTGTCCTTAATTCTTGATTACTTGAAAGTATGTTTACTTAAGAACGTGTAACAGAGACAGCATAGGTTTTTGCAGCATTGCCAAGAGAAAGATATCCTCTTCATTCTCAGATGAAAGGAAAAACAATCCTGAGCTACCCAACTTGCCAATTAACAATGGCATTTTTTTCCTGAGTTTCAATTATTTGTGGTTTACCTTTCTCTGACCTGGGCTCCTGACTTTTCAAACTGATTGGAGATCTGATTGACAGATGTAAAAAAGCAAATGCAAATTACGTGTATAAATATACTGGGTTTGCTTTTTTTCAACACACAGTTGGTTGTAAATACAGTATTTTTCATATTAACCTGAGCCAAAAAATTTGCTCTATTTACTGAACTGAAGTCTGGGCTCCTCCTTACCTTCTGTAGATCCTGGTGAGCAGGATCACTGCATTCAACTGTTTTTGCATATAGAAAGCTGAACCTATATCTCTTTCATTTAATTTGCCTTTTATTTTCTTTTTCCTGCTTCTATCGTTTGAAGTGCAAAAGAAAATTATGTCAGGCCTTACCAGAAATCCTTTGGCTGCCCAGAGACCTCAACGGGTAGCATTATTTTCTGAGAATTATCACAGTGTAAGGTCTGGCGCTTAGCCTTTCAAGGGCAAATGTTCAATTCTGTCTGTATTCTAAAGCTGATTAGTCTCCAAAGAGCTGACTTACACTCACCAACTTCACTGAAGACTGGCATCTAAACCAGAGCATTAGCTCACTATTTTATAATGATAGTTATAATTGTCAAAGGGATCATAATCACTCATTCTCTGATCAGCCCATTCTCTCTCAGTAGCTTAAATGGGAAGTCAAAACATAATCAGAAGCTTGCTTGTGGATCACAGATATAGAACAAGAGGAGTGAGCTGCATGATTTGACTAGTCAATAACATCAATCCCTGGCTCTTCTGCTTCCTAGATATGGGTCTTTGGATGACCTACTTAACTTCTCATTACCTCAATTCCCTCCACTGTAAAATGGGAATAACAATAATGTTTACTACTTCATGGGATTGCTGTTAGGATTAAATTAATTAATAAATGCAAAGTGCTTAGAACAATATCTGGCACATATTAAATTCTCAAAAATGTTAGCTATTATTTTTATTATTTAATATGCCATTTGCACAACAGAAATACCCTGAATTCACTGGACCTCTCTTACTAGTCATTTATGGACTCCTTCTGGTGCATCTCTTTACCTTATCCACTTCCCTGGATTTAACTAGTATCTTTGTGTGAATGATGCCCAAATCTATATCTGCATCCCTGTTAGCTCTTCTGAGTTTCACACATATATTCAGTAGCCAACTGGGCACCATCAACTAGACTGGTGCTTCCCCAATTTTTTAATGGCATGGCACACATAGAAAATGGAAATAATTATAACACATTGGAGTTAATGCATGGGTAGTGCACAGCCTCAGGTTTGTAACCTGACCAGCTGGGGACTCTAGCTGCCCCTGGAAAAACCCAGCCATGCTGAGGGCTGAGGAGACCCATGGTCCCATATATTGTAGCCCATTTCGGTCAGACAAAGTTCTGACCTAGATGTCTCACCAAGCACCTCACACTCGACTTGTCCTACATGAAGTGATTATCCCTTCCTTAAAGCCAGATTCTCTACCCATTATAACCTATCTATCCAGATATTAAAGACAGAAACTGGAACATTTTCTAGATTTCTCCCTTTTCCCAATTTCTAATATTTAGTCATTAAATTCTGCTAATTTTTCTGGTCTCTGCCACTCTTCTCCATCCACCATGGCCCTGTTTAACCCCTGATCAGCACTGTTGTAATAGCTTCCTAAGCTATTGTCCTGCCCTGCTCCACCCTACCTTCCATCCTTCACAGAATTGCCATGGTGATCTAAAACACAAATCTCACCTTATTCCTCTGCTTAAAATCCTTCAATGACTGCCCATAGTTTAGAACTGTGGTTCTAAAACTTTTCTTCTGAAGTGCCATGCAAGAAAGATGACCTCTCACAAAACCCCTGAAATTCAGGAAGGTTGGAGGGTGGTGACAAGGACTACAAGTTTGAAAATTCTTTGAAGTCTTGTATTTTATCCTAAACTTGTTCACTGGCAATTTTGAATTGTAAATGATAATATATGTTTATTTTAATATAGAAATATTGTTTCAAATTACATACCATCAAGTTAAAATTGATGCCTCGTAAGTTTGTCCTCTGCTTTGGCATACTTGTTAACACATCTAGGAAAACCTCAGTGTGAGAAATTGGCAAAGGGTAAAGTCCAAGCTGGTCTCCGGGCCCTTCATGATCTGGCCTCTGCTTGTCTCCATCCTCCCTTTTTTTGCTCCAGTAGCACTGACTCAGGTGTACTTCTATGCCCACATCATGCTATTTCTGAACTCTCTGCCAAGAAACCCTCCATCTACTCCTATTCCCACCTCTTCTGTTCAATCACCTGAATTATTCTAACTCTACCTTTAAGATCCAGTGCATGTGTCTCATCTGTCATATCCTTCAAGACTCCTCCCCTGCATGTCCCAGGCTGGATTAGGTACTTTTCCTCTGTACTCCCCCAGTGCTGTGGGTTTATATTGGTCATAACATTTAACCCATTGATATTCTCTCTTTCTCTCTCTTTTAACTTTTTTGCACTCCCTACTAAAATATAAGCTCCTCAAGAACAGATTCTGTGCATAAATCACCTTCTAGGTGCTCAATAAAAATTTTAAAAATGTAACTGAATTATGAATAATTTAAACTTCCATTGTGGACCAATTCTCTCTTTGACGAATCCTTTCCTTAGATATGGTAATATCATCACTTTATAACCAAGACTAACTTTAAGACACAGTCACATCTCTCTGCTCCATTAGGTATTTATTTCATACTGTACCTCTTGGGGAAAAAAACCTGAATTATTTGGAGACATTTATGTAGTCTACAAATATCATCCCCTTTCTGTCATATACTGATTATTTTTTAAAAATCAAAACCACTTATTCGATGGTCTGGGAAGAAATAGAAAAAAAAATAGAAATATCACAAACAACTATGAGAAATACTAAATAAAGATGCATCAGACAATGGCAGAGGAGAAAAGTAAAACTAGAAATTTAGGATTATCAGACTAAAACTAGTTATATCAGTGAAGGGGCTCATTTCTTATATACTAGATATCTTGCATTGGTGATCTATCTTGTTTGAATATCATTTCAGAAAGAGATAAATGTCAAACTGTAAGGAGATTTCTATATAAACAATAGATTTTTGTAATGTATTTGTTCACGTGTTATTTTGTTAAGACTGAATTCGTCTAAGCTCCATATATAAATAAAGAATGATGATGGTGATGATATTTATACATTACAATATCTAGAGCTGTCTGTTTCTTTGTCATTTTAAACTTCTCTCCTGTATTTCTGTTTTATCTCACCTTTTAGATGTTTGACATTTTTGTGCTATAGCACGGCTTAAAACCATAGGATCTCCAGTTTTTTATACCTTTGAAAACTAATATTACTCAAATGTAATTTATATAAAAGTTACTTTGAAAACAAATCTTCATTGTGGTCTACAATGGAATATTAGTCTGCTAATTTTAGGCTATTTCAAGCTAGAATTTTATCCAGAGAGGCAGGATTTTTTTCCATTGGTAGTGGCGTGTTGCAGAATGCCATTAAATTTGTTCTCCTGCCCCAGTAGGCAATAATTGGCAGAAATGGTCCCAGCTCAGCAGTGCTCCTCAGTTTCCAAGGTATGTTACAAGCCACATTTTCAAAGCTGGCTGGGTAAGAAGATTGTTGGCACATTTTTTGAATTGTAAACGCAAATCTGTGCACCTTGTAATTAACATACTCCTGAAACAATAAATTATCTCTGAGATGTGAAAGTGGAAACATTAAGTAAATCAGAGTTATTTTTATTTGTGAAAGCATTTAGAGAGTATTTTGAGGGTCACATTTCAAAGAAAGGCCATGTAATTGCAAATACTTTTATTGTTTGCAAACCTAGTCCATACTTACCTTACTTCATTATATAGACCTGTTCATGTTTTCAAATGGCACAGATTAACATAACGCCTTTCCAAATTTCCTTAGAGAATGCATAATGAGTATCCATGGCCATTCTGCAGGAACTCCAGACCATCATTTTCTCCCAAGATACTCTGAATTCTCTGTAAAGGATGAGGGGTGGGTGGGTGGTGTATCACATGCTCTACAAAGTAGAACTTTTGACCACTCAGTGGCAGCTGCTATTAGCTTCTATATTAAGAATATGTTCAGGTGCAATTTACATAGCAAAACATTGGGGCTTAAGCAAACAATGGCTTATTTTTTCACATAAAAACAAGTCTAGAGGTACGTCATTGCTAGTGTTGATTTAGTTGTTCAACAATGCCATCTGGACCCAAGGAAGTTCTATTTTTTTCTGACCTGCTCTTCTTAATATGCTGATTTTCTTTTTTTTTTTTTTTTTGGCTGTGTTGGGTCTTTGTTTCTGTGCGACGGCTTTCTCTAGTTGCGGCAAGTGGAGGCCACTCTTCATCGCGGTGCACGGGCCTCTCACTATCGTGGCCTCTCTTGTTGCAGAGCACAGGCTCCAGACGCACAGGCTCAGTAGTTGTGGTTCACGGGCCTAGTTGCTCCGCGGCATGTGGGATCTTCCCAGACCAGGGCTCAAACCCGTGTCCTCTGCATTAGCAGGCAGATTCTCAACCACTGCGCCACCAGGGAAGCCCACTATGTTGATTTTCATCTTCATGTCTGTTGTCCTACTGTCATAAGATGGCTGCTGAAGCTCCAGACATCATGTTTACATTGAAGGCAGAGAGAAGGAGGAAGAGTAAAGGGTCAGTGTCAGTAGACTTCTGCTTAATGTCGCACTAACAGAACCGAGACATATTGTTACTCTTATCTGCAAATGAGTATAGGAAATTGAGTTTTCGGCTTTCTAGCTTCTATAATGGGAAGCAGCAAGGGAGAGATGGATTGGGAGTAGCTAATTAATAAGATGTTTCCCTTTTTAGGCCTGCTGTGGTAATGTTTCTTGTAACCACCAATGACAGTGCTAATAGTTTCATCAAATAGATTGCTGCCCACTAATGTTTGCACTGAAAGTAGTTTCTTCACCCTGGGACTGAGGAGAAGTCCAAGTCACTGGTCCAGAGGATATTTAGAGTGACAGCCCATCATGGTCTTCTAAGCCAGCACTCCCTCTGATCTTACTTCAGTTCCTTGGGTCAACTTAGTATTTTTTTTTTATTTTTATTTATTTATGGCTGTGTTGGGTCTTCGTTTCCGCGCGAGGGCTCTCTCCAGTTGTGGCAAGCAGGGGCCACTCTTCATCACGGTGTGCGGGCCTCTCACCATCGCGGCCTCTCCTGCTGCGGAGCACAGGCTCCAGACGCACAGGCTCAGCAATTGTGGCTCACGGGCTCAGCTGCTCCGTGGCACGTGGGATCCTCCCAGACCAGGGCTCGAACCCATGTTCCCTGCCTTGGCAGGCAGATTCCCAACCACTGCGCCACCAGGGAAGCCCCGGTATTTTTTAATTGAAGTATAGTTGATTTACAAAATTGTGATAGTTTCAGGTGTACAGCATAGTGATTCAGTATTTTTGCAGATTATATACTCCATTATAGGTTATTACAAGATAATGCATATAATTGCCTGTGCTAGAGCATATCCTTGTTGCTTATCTATTTTATATATATTTTATATATAGTAGTTTGTATCTGTTAATCCTATACCCCTAATTTGTCCCTTCCCCCTTGTTGGCTGTGGGTTTGTCATAAATGACCTTTATTATATTGAGATATGTTCCCTCTCTTCCCTTGTTTCTTACCCTGCTTTCTTTTTTCATGTTTAGGTATCAGTATGCTCTGACTTCTTAATTATGCTCTTTTGTGTAATTCCTACAGGTTTTTCCCTTGTGGTTACCATGATGCTTATATAAAATATCTTAAAATTGTAACACTTTATTTTAAGCTGATAGAAACTTAACTTCAATGCCTAAGCTTTATACTTTTACTTCTCTACAATATCACATTTTAGGTTATTGTTGTTACAGTTTACATATGTTTTATATTGTGTAACTAGTAACAGATTATTGTAGTTATGGTTATTTTCACTATATTTTTTAACATTTAAACTGGAGTTGTAAGTGAATATTGCACCACTGTACCAAATGACAGAATCTAATTGTGACTATGTATTTACCATTACCGGTGAGCATTGCCCTACCTTTTTATGTTTTTATGATGTTAATTAGTGTCTTTTTACTTCCACTCAAAGAACTACTGTTAGCATTTCTTGTAAGGCAGATCTAGTGGTAATGAACTCCCTCAGCTTTTGTTTGTTTGGGAAAGTCTTTATCCTTCCTTCAGTTCTGATGGACAGCTTTGCTGGGTATAGTATTGTTGTCATTTTTCTTTTTTTTTTTTTGAATTTTTGAACTTTATTTTATTTATTTTCTTATACAGTAGATTCTTATTAGTTATCAATTTTATACATATTAGTGTATATATGTCAATCCCAATCTCCCAATTCATCACACCACCACGACCACCCACCACCACTTTCTCACCTTGGTGTCCATATGTTTGTTCTCTACATCTGTGTCTCAATTTCTGCCCTGCAAACTGGCTCATCAGTACCAGTTTTCTAGGTTGCACATATATGCATTAATATACGATATTTGTTTTTCTCTTTCTGACTTATTTCACTCTGTATGACAGTCTCTAGATCCATCCACGTCTCTACAAATGACCCAATTTCGTTCTTTTTTATGGCTGAGTAATATTCCATTGTATATATGTATCATATCTTCTTTATCCATTCCTTTATTGATGGACATTTAGGTTTCTTCCATGACCTGGCTATTATAAATATTTCTGCAATAAACATTGGGGTGCATGTGTATTTTTGAATTATGGTTTTCTCTGGGTATATGCCCAGTAGTGGGATTGCTGGGTCATATGGTAATTCTATTTTTAGATTTTAAGGAACCTCCATACTGTTCTCCATAGTGGCTGTATCAATTTACATTCTGACCAACAGTGCAAGAGGGTTCCCTTTTCTCCACACTCTCTCCATCATTTGTTGTTTGTAGATTTTCCGATGATGTCCATTCTAACTGGTGTGAGGTGATACCTCATTGTAGTTTTGATTTGCATTTCTTTAATAATTAGTGATGTTGAGCAGTTTTCATGTGCTTCTTGGCCATTTGTATGTCTTCTTTGGAGAAACGTCTCTTTAGGTGTTCTGCCCATTTTTTGATTGGGTTGTTGGTTTTTTTAATATTGAGCTGCATGAACTATTTATATATTTTGGAGATTAATCCTATGTCCATTGATTGGTTTGCAAATATTTTCTCCCATTCTGAGAGTTGTCTTTTCATCTTGTTGGTAGTTTCCCTTGCTTTGCAAAAGCTTTTAAGTTTCATTAGGTCCCATTTGTTTATTTTTGTTTTTATTTCCATTTCTCTAGGAGGTGGATCAAATATCTTGTTGTGATTTATGTCAAAGAGTGTTCTTCCTATGTTTTCCTCTAAGAGTTTTATAGTGTCTGGTCTTACATTTACGTCTCTAATCCATTTTGAGTTTATTTTTGTGTATGGTGTTAGGGAGTGTTCTAATTTCATTGTTTTACATGTAGTTGTCCAGTTTTCCCAGCACCACTTGTTGAAGAGACTGTCTTTTCTCCATTGTATATCCTTGCCTCCTTTGTCATAGATTGGTTGACCATAGGTGCGTGGGTTTATCTCTGGGCTTTCTATCCTGTTCCAATGATCTATATCTCTGTTTTTGGGCCAGTACCACATTGTCTTTGATTACTTGATTACTTTGTAGTATAGTCTGAAGTCAGGGAGTCTGATTCCTCCAGCTACGTATTTTTTCCCTCAAGACTGCTTTGGCTATTTGGGGTCTTTTGTGTCTCCATACAAATTTTAAGATTTTTTGTTCTAGTTCTGTAAAAAAATGCCCTTGGTAATTTCATAGGGATTGCATTGAATCTGTAGATTGTTTTGGGTAGTATAGTCATTTTCACAATATTGATTCTTCCAGTCAAAGAATAGGGTATATCTCTCCATCTGTTGGTATCATCTTTAATTTCTTTCATCAGTGTCTTATAGTTTTCTGCATACAGGTCTTTTGTCTCCCTAGGTAGGTTTATTCCTAGGTATTTTATTCTTTTTGTTGCAGTGGTAAATGGGAATGTTTCCTTAATTTCTCTTTCAGAGTTTTCATCATTAGTGTATAGGAATGCAAGAGATTTCTGTGCATTAATTTTGTATCCTGCAACTTTACCAAATTCATTGATTAGCTCTAGTAGTTTTCTGGTGGCATGTTTAGGATTCTCTATGTATAGTATCATGTCATCTTCAAACAGTGACAGTTTTACTTCTTCTTTTCCAACTTGTATTTCTTTTATTTCTTTTTCTTCTCTGATTGCCGTGGCTATGACTTCCAAAACTATGTTGAATAATAGTGGCAAGAGTGGACATCCTTGTCTTGTTCCTGATCTTAGAGGAAATGCTTTCAGTTTTTCACCAATGAGAAGGAAGTTTGCTGTGGGTTTGTCGTAAATGGCCTTTATTATGTTGATGTAGGTTCCCTCTATGCCCACTTTCTTGGGAGTTTTTATCATAAACGGGTGTTGAATTTTGTTGAAACTTTTTCTGCATCTATTGAGATGATCATATGGCTTTTCTTCTTCAATTTGTTAATACGGTGTATCACATTGATTGACTTTCATATGTTGAAGAATCCTTGCATCTCTGGAATAAATCTCACTTGATCATGGTGTATGATCCTTTTAATGTGTTGTTGGATTCTGTTTGCTAGTATTTTGTTGAGGATTTTTGCATCTATATTCATCAGTGATATTGGTCTGTAATTTTCTTTTTTTGTAGTATCTTTGTCTGGTTTTGGTATCAGGGTGATGGTGGTCTCATAGAATGAGTTTGGGAGTGTTCCTTCCTCCACAATTTTTTGGAAGAGTTTGAGAAGAATAGGTGTTAGCTCTTCTCTGAATGTTTGATAGAATTCACCCGTGAAGCCATCTGGTCCTGGACTGCTGTTTGTTGGAAGATTTTTAATCACAGTTTCAATTTCATTACTTGTGATTGGTCTGTTCATATTTTCTGTTTCTTCCTGCTTTAGTCTTGGAAGGTTATACCTTTCTAAGAGTTTGTCCATTTCTTCCAGGTTGTCCATTTTATTGGCATAGAGTTGCTTGTAGTAGTCTCTTATGATGCTTTGTATTTCTGTCGTGTCTATTGTAACTTCTCCTTTTTCATTTCTAATTTTATTGATTTGAGTCCTCTCCCTCTTTTTCTTGATGAGTCTGGCTAATGGTGTATCAACTTTGTTTTCTTCTCAAAGAACCAGCTTTTAGTATTATTGATCTTTGCTATTGTTTTCTTAGTTTCTATTTCATTTATTTCTGCTCTGTTCTTTATGATTTCTTTCCTTCTGCTAACTTTGTGGTTTTTTTGTTCCTCTTTCTCTAGTTCCTTTAGGTGTAACATTAGATTGTTTATTTGAGATTTTTCTTGTTTCTTGAGGTAGGATTGTATTGCTATAAACTTCCCTCTTAGAACTTCTTTAGCTGCCTACCATAGGTTTTGGATCATTGTGTTTTCATTGTCGTTTGTCTCTAGGTAATTTTTGATTTCCTTTTTGATTTCTTCAGTGATCTCTTGGCTATTTAGTAACATATTGTTTAGCCTCCATGTGTTTGTATTTTTTTACGATTTTTTCCCTGTAATTGATTTCTAATCTCATAACGTGGTGGTCAGAAAAGATGCTTGATATGATTTCAATTTCCTTAAATTTACTGAGGCTTGATTTGTGACCCAAGATGTGATCTATCCTGGAGAGTGTTCTGTGCGCACTTGAGAAGAAAGTGTAATCTGCTGTTTTTGTATGGAATGTCCTATAAATGTCAAATCTATCTGCTCTATTGTGTCATTTAAAGCTTGTGTTTCCTTATTAAATTTCTGTTTGGATGATCTGTCCATTGGTGTAAGTGAGGTGTTAAAGTCCCCCACTATTATTGTGTTACTCTTGATTTCCTCTATTACAGCTGTTAGCAGTTGCCTTATGTATTGCGGTGCGCCTATGTTGGGTGCCTATATATTTATAATTGTTATATCTTCTTGGCTTGATCCCTTGATGATTATGTATTCTCCTTCCTTGTCTCTTGTAACAGTCTTTATTTTAAAGTCTATTTTATCTGATACGAGTATAGCTACTCCAGCTTTCTTTTGATTTCCATTTGCATGGAATATCTTTTTCCATCCCCTCACTTTCAGTCTGTATGTGTCCCTAGGTCTGAAGTGGGTCTCTTGTAGACAGCATATATATGGGTCTTGTTTTTGTATCCATTCAGCGAGCCTGTTTCTTTTAGTTGGAGTATTTAATCCATTCACGTTTAAGGTAATTATAAATATGTATGTTCCTACTACCATTTTCTTAATTATAATGGGTTTGTTTTTGTATGTCCTTTTCTTCTCTTGTGTTTTCCACTTAGAGAAGTTCGTTTAGCATTTGTCATAGAACTGGTCTGGTGGTGCTGTATTCTCTTCGCTTTTGCTTGTCTGTAAAGCTTTTGATTTCTCTGTCAAATCTGAATGAGATCCTTGCTGGGTAGAGTAATCTTGGTTGCAGTTTCTTCCTTTTCATCATTTTAAATATGTCATGTCACTCCCTTCTGGCTTGTAGAGTTTCTGCTGAGAAATCAGTTGTTAACTTTATGGGAGTTCCCTTGTATATTTTTTTGTCATTTTTCCCTTGCTGCTTTCAATAATTTTTCTTTGTCTTTAATTTTTGCCAATTTGATTACTATGTGTCTCAGTGTGTTTCTCCTTGGGTTTATCCTGCCTGAGACTCTCTCCACTTCTTGGACATGGGTGGCTATTTCCTTTCTCATATTGGGGAAGTTTTCGACTATAATCTCTTCAAATATTTTCTCATGTCATTTCTCTCTCTCTTCTCCTTCTGGGACCCCTATAATGTGAATGTTGTTGTGTTTAATGTTGTCCCAGAGGTCTAATAGGCTGTCTTCATTTCTTTTCATTCTTTTTTCTTTATTATGTTCCATGGCAGTGAATTCCACCATTCTGTCTCCCAGGTCACTTATCCGTTCTTCTGCCTCAGGTATTCTGCTATTGATTCCTTCTAGTGTAGTTTTCATTTCAGTTTTTGTATTGTTCATCTCTGTTTGTTTGTTCTTTAATTCTTCTAGGTCTTTGATAATCATTTCTTGCATCTTCTTGATCTTTGCCCCCATTCTTTTTCCAAGGCCTGGATCATCTTCACTACCATTATTCTGAATTTTTTTTTTTGGAAGGTTGCCTATCTCCACTTCATTTAGTTGTTTTTCTGGGATTTTATCTTGTTCCTTCATCTGGTACATAGCCCTCTGCCTTTTCCTCTTGTCTATCTTTCTGTGAATGTGGTTTTTGTTCCACAGGCTGCAAGATTGTAGTTCTTCTTGCTTCTGCTGTCTGTCCTCTGGTGCATGAGGCTATCTAAGAGGCTTGTGCAAGTTTCCTGATGGGAGGGACTGGTGGTGCGTAGAGCTGGTTGTTGCTCTGGTGGGCAGAGCTCAGTAAAACTTTAATCTGCTTGTCTGCTGATGGGTGGGGCTGAATTCCCTCCCTGTTGGTTGTTTGGCCTGAGGTGACCCAACACTGGAGCCTACCTGGGCTCTTTGGTGGGGCTAATGGAAGACTCTGGGAGGGCTCACGCCAAGGAGTACTTCCCAGAACTTCTGCTGCCAGTGTCCTTGTCCCCACAGTGAGCCACAGCCACCCCCTGCCACTGGAGAGACCCTCCAACACCAGCAGGTAGGTTTGGTTCAGTCTCCTATGGTGTCACCGCTCCTTCCCCTGCGTCCCAATGTGCACAATACTTTGTGTGTGCCCTCCAAGAGTGGAGTCTCCATTTCCCTCAGTCCTGTCGAAGTCCTGCAATCAAATCCTGCTAGCCTTCAAAGTCTTGTTCTCTAGGAATTCTTCCTCCCTTTGCCGGACCCCCAGGTTGCGAAGCCTTACGTGGGGCTCAGAGCCTTCACTCCAGTGGGTGGACTTCTGTGGTGTAACTGTTCTCCGGTTTGTGAGTCACCCACCCAGCAGTTATGGGATGTGATTTTATTGTGATTGCGCCCCTCCTACTGTCTCATTTTGGCTTCTCCATTGTCTTTCTTTGGACGTGGGATATCATTTATGGTGAGTTCCGGTGTCTTCCTGTCAATGATTGTTCAGCAGTTAGTTGTGATTCCTGTGCTCTTGCAAGAGGGAGTGAGAGAATTTCCTTCTACTCTGGCGTCTTCTCTCGTCATTTTTTTTTTTCTTTCAGTATTCTGAATGTACCATCTCACTCTCTCCTGGTCTGAAATATTTTTATTGAAAAATCTGCTGATAATCTCATGGAGGTTCTCATATATGTAACTTCTCTCTCTTCTCTTGCTGCTTTTAAAATTCCTTCTTTCTCTTTGACTTTTGACAATTTAATTATCAATATAATGTCTCTCAATATAAGCCCTATTCATGTTCAAACTATTTGGGGTCCTTTGGACCTCATGGATCTGGATGTGCTTTTCTCTTCCCATGTACGAGAAGTTTTCAGCCATTATTGCTTTAAATCTACTTTCTGTCTCTTTCTCTTTCTCTTTCTCTTCTCCTTCTGGAATTCCCATAAGTCCTGTAGGCTTTCATCACTCTTTTTCATTCTTTTTTCTTTTTGCTCCTCTGAGTGGATAATTTCTAATATGCTATCTTCCAAGAGAATGATTCTTTCTTCTGCATGGTCAAGTCTGCTTTTGAAATTTGCTACTGAATTCTTCAGTTCAGTTATTGTATTTTTCAACTCTAAGATTTCTGTTCGGATTTGTTGCAGTTGTTGTTGTTGTTAATGGTTTCTATAGCTTTGCCAAACTTCTCGTTTTTTTCTTGCATTGTTTTCCTAATTCTGTTTAGTTGTCTGTCTGAGTCTTCTTGTAGTTCATTAAACTTCCTTAAGAGGATTATTCTGAATTCTTTATCTGATAGTCCATAGATCTCCATTTCTTTACATTATTAGAGTTTTATTAGTTGCCTTTGGTTGTGTCATACTTACCTAGTTTTTCATTATCCTTGATTCCTTATGTTGGTATCTTCCCATTTGAGCAATTGGGCTCCTCTTCTGGATTTTACAGGTTTTACTTTGGCAGAGACACATCATTACCCATCAGCTCAGTTTGGATTTCTGGGTGTGTCTGCTGATAATGGCGTTGGACAGGTGGGGCCTGATATTTATTTTCTATTTTGGGGTCAGACAACTCTTCAAGCTCTAAGGATGGGGATGGAGAGGTGTGCCACTGGCTGCAAACAGTTGGATAGGACTGCTGGCATGCTTCCCTAACCAAGTGAAGCTGTAGGATGGGCTCTGTAGTTGTCTGGATTCTCTTGGTCAGACTTCCTAGATGGATGGGGTATTACATTCAGCAGTAGATGGGATTATGAATTAGTTTTCCTGCTCTGGCCAGGCAGCAGGACAGGAATGAGGGCCTATACAGCTCATTGTTTGGTGACCCAAATAAGCAAGAGTGCACTGAATTCCCTGGTCAGGGGAAGCCACCGGTTTTGTTCTGCAGACAGGGAAAACCATAGGCTGTGCCCTTTTGTTCAAGTACCACTGTAGGTAGGACAGTTGGATGGGCTACACAGCTTCATGCATGCTCTGGCTGGGTTCCCTGGTCCAACAGTCTGGAGGCTGTATTCAGCAATGAGTGGGACTATGAATTAGGTTCCCTGCCTAAGTGCAGTGGGAGAAGCAACTCTGTGTTTGTAAAGCTTGGTAAGGCTCTTTTTTGGTTTTAACTCAAGCTGACCTATGCCCCAAGTTCCCTGGCCAAATAGGCCCATTGGATTTGCTCTGTAAACTATCAACTCTGCCTGCCCTTCTCCCAGCTCAACCACCACTGGGCCATACAGCTTTCAGGTGTTCTTGCCAACCCTTCTTGTCAGATGGAACCAAGAGACAAAGCAGGTGGGGCTGTTTCTCAGCTTCTTTGCCTGGGCAGTAAGGGAAGGGGGCTGCTCCAGGCAACTCTCAATTTCCCAAACAGAGTCTCTGGTTGGGAGGGGCTAGGAAGTACCCTCAGCCATGGCTATAAATTAATCCTCCTGCCTACTCATAGCAGGGGAACTCTGCATGCCCAGTACTGGTTTTGCTCTGAGGGCAATCAGTTCTGCCTACCTGCTTGCCTCTCAGCTCGAGCTTTACTGAGCTGTACAGCTTCCATGTATTTCCACTATCTCCTTGATCACATGTGGCTTGGAGTCACTCTCCATAGCAGATGTGGCTGTGACTCAGCTCCTTGGCTGCGTGTGGGCAAACCAGGCTCCAGGGCTGGCAAAACTCCTTATTTAAGGATCTGAATCAGTCAGATCTGCACCCCACCAAGTTCCCTGGTGAGAGTGCACCACCAACTTGGTTCTGCAGATGAGCAAAGCCACCCACTGATTTGGATTACCACTTGGGCACTGCAGGTATGAAAGTGGTCTGCAAAGATCTGTGCACTGGTTAGTGCAAGCCCGTCCCCCTTCTCCATCACCATCAGATTCCTAGTGTTTGAGCCCCACAGATTCCCTTGCAATCCTTATGAGGCAAGATCCGAGTAGGGACTCCACAAAGTGACCCACAATGCTCAGGGATGGGGTCTGGTTGTTTTCCCCTGGATTCTCTTTTCCCACCGGAGGAATCAGAGACTCAGGCGAGACCTCTCCATGTGGTGCTACACTGGCCTGGGGGAGGGGCAGTGCAGTAAATGTGTAGCCACTTCTTTTATCCTTCTAATGTCGTCTGTCTTGGTCTCTGGTGCACGGGGCCCTTCAGCCTCACCTCTGTGCTCTAGAATTCGCTCAATGGTGTCCTGTTCTTGAATCCTTGTTAGTTGTTCTTGAGAGGGGAAGCAAAGTCAGGAATGACCTATGCCACCATCTTGGTGACCTCACTCACCTTAAGTTAGTATGTCTTACTCTGTGAATTCATGTGGAGTCCAAATTATTTCTATTTTCGTGATCCATCATCTTTAGGATGCTCTCCTCCTCCACACAGTCCAAAATGACCCACCCTACATCTGTATTCCATCTAGTACCTGCTTGAAGGAGTAAAAAAGGAGGGCAAGTGATATCTTTTCTCTTTAAATGCATAACCTGAAATTTGTGTGCATTGCTTCTGGTCATATCTTATCAGTCAGAACAGAGTCACATGGCAATAACTAATTGGAAATAAAACTAGGAAATGTAGTTTTATTCTGGGTATTCATGTGTCCAGATAAAAAATTATAGGTTCTATTACTGTAGAAAAAGGGGAGAGTAGATATTGGGGGACTACCAGCAGTCCCTGCTAGACTAATTTCCAGCTGTGGATGATGGCTGCCGTTCACTCTTACTTCTTAGGCACAGGGCTTCAGTGAAAAAGTTGCAAAACCATGACGATTATGTGCTTTGATCTCAGCTAGGCTTTTGCTGCTGATTACCAATCCCTTTAAATATCTTTAGTAACTCTCTTGTGGTCTTCTCCATTTTAAGAGTTCCAAGCTTTCTTCAAAGTACTCAACCCCACCCTAGCCTTCTTATTCTTTTATTGACTCTTTATTTTTTTAATTAAAGATTTCCAATATGAAAGTTCTCTCAACTTTCTTTCTATCCAACTTAAAAATGACTTTGCATCCCTCTGTTTTGTTCTGTCTTTAATAAAGTATACCTCCCTTTGCCAAAGCCACACCTCTACTCATGTCCTGATTTCATCCCTACCTGCATTCTCTACACTTTGTTCCATCAAGAAGTTACTGATTCTCAAATTTGATCTTCAATCTCTATTTCTCTTCTGCTTGCAAATGTTCTCAGGTTTCTCCCTATCTCAAAACACATTTCCTGGACCCAGTAATTCTTTCAAAGCACCATCACCCTCTTTTCTTTTCTTTTGTCAATTTTTGAAAACACATTTCTTGTAATCAATTTCCCTGAACACATTCTGTGTTTGTCATCTCCTTGCCCATCACCCCCACATTCACGTGTGGAAATCCTACTCATTCCTCAAAGCCCATCTCAAGTACTACCTTCCTTATCTCTGCAACTAAATACAAATTATTTCTCTTCTGACCTACTGCCCCTATGACCAAGACAGCTACTATCATTAAGAGTTTTCTATCTGGCAGGGGCTTCATTTTCATATTTAATTTCATCTTTACAACTATGCTGTGAGGCAACTATTATTCCCTCAATAAAATAAATTTTATTCATGCCACAAAAGTAAAACAATGTGTAAAATATAAGCAACCATAATCCATCACTTAGAGAAAAATCACTATAATATATTGCTGCTTGATTTTGTTTTTAGAAATACAGTATGATTTATTTCTTTTTAATTACAAAAATAATATATGATCATTGTAATATGTATAAAAATATAAATATAAAAAATAACCACTATTCTTTCCCCAACTCCTCTCCATATGCACTCCACTGACATAACCAATGTCTTCAGTCTGGTATGTGCTTTTCCATACCTTTCTCTTACAAACATGGGATCATACTATACACATTACTCTTTAAAATTGCATTTTCACTTAATAAAATATCTTGTACATCCATCCAGGTCAAGATATAGAGATATAATGCATTCTTTTTACTAGAATCACAAAAATCTGTAGTTTGGATACACCACAATGTATTCCTCTATTGGGTGGTCATTCAGATCACTTCCAATTTTTGTACAATTAAAAGTCAGACTGCCTATAATATCCTGATATATGCATACTTATGTAGTGGTACTTTTTCCCTCTACTACCAATAACAAGTCAGTAATTTTTAGGTTGAGTTCCAATCAGAACTTGAATGTGACTTCCCTTGGGATTGAACTAAATAAGTTTTAAAATTCATATGGAAGAATGTCTGGGAATAACCAAAGTTTCCTTATCTGTTAACTGAGGATAATAAGGATAAATCATATTCTGACCTCATAGGAAAATTAAATATTATAATAATGCAATCACAGTTACTGATCACTTGCTTTCTGACTATAATAAAGTATATGAAACAGCCCCTTCCTCTTAAGAGCTTTCAGGAAATTCATTTTATTTCTTACCTCATCTTGGTTCTTTGCCTGCTTTATCTTCATATCCTTGTCCACCTCGGACTAAAATATACCTATTTTAGAAGAATGATACTAGTAAGAAAATGAAAGTTTACAGAAGATTTTTACCTAAAAAGATAGTAGGGCTCTGAATGCAAGAAGAAATAGGATTAATTTATTTGGAATTGAGAGAAAAAGATATAGAAAACATTATATTCAATAAATTTCTGTTGAATTACATTAATTTGGAATAATAAACCTAGTCAAATGGCAAATTAAGTGCCTACATAATACACAATTGATCTAAATATTTTTTTAAAAATTTATTGACATATGGTCACCATATGATCAACTTTTTTTGTATAATATGGCCTGAAAAAAATTTTCTGTATTTCTGAACTTATTCAAGCCCTGAAGAATCTCACTTCACAATAATATTGATATGGTATATTCTGTCTGGGTTGCATGAAATCATGTATTTTTTTACACCAAAAATGTGTCCAAATTAAAGATACAATTGACACATTTTTACAGAAGGCATACATGGCATAAAACGAAGCATTCTTCAATAACCTTTTCTTCCAGAGTAATCAAATACATAAATTTCCTCATGCATGTCATGACATGATTAAAGTTTCTACTTTGAAATCAAAAGAAGGATGAATCCACTAGAAATACCTACAGTTTCATGTATTTACACTAGAGGTTATTTGCGGTAGTCTTACTTAATAGCTATCTTGTAAAGTATGAGAGTTATCTCTTGATCTGTTCAAACTGATACACACATCTGAATATCAATTACAGTGATGGTTCCTAAGGAGACAGCCTTTCCAAAGCTAACTGTCAAATAAAGAATGAACCCTTTTACGCATTTTGGTATGGATTTAAATAGACATATAAAGTGTAGTTTCATGCTTGTGTGAGCTGTGGAATGAACATATGTCCCTGCCATTCTCTCGCTACTTAAAATAGTACCCTGTCTTTTGAAAGGACACAGCACAGCAGTATATAAAATTGAAAATGAAATCCTTAACTTATCTTTTTTTAAGCTGGCTCTTAGTAGGCTACCCTGGGGAGTCTCAGAGATATGGATTCCTAATGCTGAAAATAGAGATGATTCATCCTGAGAAGCTTAACTCTCACTGGTATGTTATTTGTGTGCTGCCAAGTCATTCATTGAGGAAGCCAAAATGTTGCACTTTTCAGGATTACTCTCATTTTCAGGGCTGGAAATGGAGAGGCCTAATTTTTCTTGGTTAACATAGGATCTTTTTATTCCCTGCTACAATGACATAGTAAGGAAAAAATGAATTACTTTTGATCCCCTGGGGTGTGCCAACATTGAAGTTTATAAATCCTTGCCATCAAACTGCATGAGGCTAATGGGTACACTCTAAACCCTGGAGGTACTTATGCCAGTGTCTCTCCAGTCCACACTGCTAGAATCTAGAATGATTTCTAGGCCTCCAAACCTATCCAAAACCATTAGAACCCTGAACGATTTGAGACTTGGAGATCTACTCTAAGAAAGCCCTTTAGAAACCAGTCAGACGTCATGAATAAATGCCAAAATATCTGATCAAATTTTTTCCAGAGACTTGAAACCTCAGCACTCTCATCTTACAATGAACTACATGATCTTTATGATCCCTTCCAGTGTTAAAGACATCATAACTATATGACCTGACACTTATAATAACTATATTATTCTATAATAATTATATAACCCACTCAAAATTTCTAAACATAGGGATATCAAAACACAAGGCCTTCTTTGAGACAATTACTAAGCTTTCCAGGAGACTTTCTTCATCACATCATGCCGGCCTCTGCTAGAATTCTTCACCAGCCATAATGACAAACAGCCTAAATGAATATATTGATTTAATCATCAAAGCATACATATATATATGTACATATATATATATATATAGAGACACTACAAATTAATTGAATCTTAGCAACTAAAAATAAAGCTCTGAACAATCATATCATCATCTGTATTTCTTACTTGAAAACAATCATCCTAAAAGGTTTAACCTCTCTCATCTACTTGACTAGATATAGAATTTCTAGACAGCTCTTTTTATATATTTCTCAGGCCTTTGAATTACAAAAGATTTGAAAAGGAAAGCCCTTACAGAGGAGAGAGATAAGATTTCTTTTTTTTTTAATTTATTTTTTTAATGCTATTCTTGTCTGCTTACATTCTTTTTTTACGTATGTATGTATGTATGTATGTATGTATGGCTGTGTTGGGTCTTCGTTTCTGTGTGCGGGCTTTCTCTAGTTGTGGCAAGCAGGGGCCACTCTTCATCGCGGTGCGCGGGCCTCTCACTATCGTGGCCTCTCGTTGCCGAGCACAGGCTCCAGACGCGCAGGCTCAGTAATTGTGGCTCACGGGCCGAGTTGCTCCGCGGCATGTGGAATCTTCCCAGACCAGGGCTCGAACCCGCGTCCCCTGCATTGGCAGGCAGATTCTCAACCACTGTGCCACCAGGGAAGCCCAAGATTTCTTATGTAAGTATAATATGACTCCTTTAGTGTTTTTGATACTGAGGTGCAGAAAAGTCTTTAATTACCTTCATTAACAATATGTTGATGACACTGCACTAAACCTTGATTAAAAAACAGTTAACATAACACATTTGTTTGGTGATCATGTAGAAGTAATAACTTCTTTCATAATACATCCATTATAGTAGCATAAACCACTAGTGAATTATTATATTAGTTAATGGGAGCTTAAATAAATTAGAATTTATTTATTGTGGTATAATCTTGCCTATGAATCTGGAATAATTTTATGCCATAGTTGATTACTTCTATGGAGTAGAATATCATTGTCATTATGAAACAGATGTGCATATGACTGCCTTAATACCTTTGGTCAGCATTGTTCTTATTAAGAGGATTTGTGTAATATACTGTTTGGGAGCTAATCCTAAACACAAAAGAAAAGACAAGATCATTTAATGTACATAAGAAAATGTACACATAAATACACAGATATTACTCTGGGTTTTTTTCTTCACCTTGTCACTATGTTAGTTTTCTATTGCTCCTGCAACAAATTGCCACAAACAATGACTTAAACCAAGACAACCTAATCATCTTACAGTTCTGTAGATCTGTCTGACATGGGTCTCAATGCTAAGATCAAGGTATTGGCAGGGTTGCCTTCCCATCTGGAAACTCTAGAAATGACTCCATGTCCTTGCCTTTTACAGCTTATAAAGGCCACTGCATTCCTACACTGGTGGCCCCTTCCTCTATCTTCTAAGTAAAAAATAATAATTGAGCACTTCTCACATCCTTACATTACTCTGACCTCTCTGCTGCCACCCCCTTTGACTTTTAAGGACGTTTGTGATTACAATGGACCTGCCCAGATAGTCCAGAATAATCTCCCTATTTTAAAGTCAACTGGGGGGAGACCTTCAAGATGGTGGAGAAGTAAGCCGTGGAGATCATCTTCCTCCCCACAAAAACATCAGAAATACATCTACATGTGGAACAACTCCGACAGAACACCTACTGAACGCTGGCAGAAGACCTCAGTCCTCCCAAAAGGCAAGAAACTCCCCACATACCTGGGTAGGGCAAAAGAAAAAAGAAAAAACAGAGACAAAAGAATAGGGACGGGACCTGCACCAGTGGGAGGGAGCTGTGAAGGAGGAAAGGTTTCCACACACTAGGAAACCCCTTCGTGGGTGGAGACTGCGGGTGGTGGAGGGGGGAGCTTCAGAGCCATGGAGGAGAGCTCAGCAACGGAGATGCAGAGGGCAAAGCGGAGAGATTCCTGCACAGAAGATCAGTGCTGACGAGCAGTCACAAGCCTGAGAGGATTGTTTGCTCACCCGCCGGGTGGTTGGGGGCTGGGAGCTGAGGATACGGCTTTGGAGGTCAGATCCCAGGGAGAGGACTGGGGTTGGCTGCGTGAACACAGGCTGAAGGGGGCTAGTGAGCTACACTTAGCTGGGAGGGAGTCCGGGAAAAAGACTGGACCTGCCTAAGAGGCAAGAGACCATTGTTTCAGGGTGTGCGAAGAGAGGGGATTCAGAGCACCACCTAAACGATCTCCAGAGATGGGCGTGAGCCGTGGCTATCAGCGTGGACACCAGAGATGGGCATGAGACGCAAAGGCTGCTGATGCAACCACCAAGAAGCAGGTGTGAAAGCACAGGCCACTCTCCACATCTCCCCTCCCAGGAGTCTGTGCAGCCCACCACTGCCAGGGTCCTGTGATCCAGGGACAACTTCCCCAGGAGAACACATGGCACCTCAGGCTGGTGCAATATCATGCTAGCCTCTGCCGCCACAGGCTGACCCCGCATTCCGTACCCCTCCCTCCGCCAGGACTGAGTGAGCCAGAGCCCCCTAATCAGCTGCTACATTAACCCCGTCCTGTCTGAGTAAAGAACAGACGCCCTCAGGCGACCTATATGCAGACGCTGGGCCAAATCCAAAGCTGAAGCCTAGGAGCTGTGTGAACAAAGAAGAGAAAGGGAAATTTCTCCCAGCAGCCACAGGAGCAGCAGATTAAATCTCCACAATCAACTTGATGTACCCTGCATCTGTGGAATACCTGAATAGACAACGAATCATCCCAGATTGAGGGGGTGGACTTCAGGAGCAACTGTAGACTTAGGGTTTGCTTTCTGCAAATACTTGGCTTCTGGTTTTATGTTTATCATAGTTTAGAATTTAGAGTTTATTATCATCGGTAGATTTGTTTATTGATTTGGTTGCTCTCTTCCTTTTTTTAAATATACAGACATATATATATATATTTTTTTCCTTTTACTCTTTTTGGGAGTGTGTAAGTGTATGCTTTCTTGTGTGAGTTTGTCTGTATAGCTTTGCTTTTACCATTTGTCCTAGGGTTCTGTCTGTACTTTTTTTTTTAATTAATTAATTATTTATTTATTTATTTATTTTTGGCTGTGTTGGGTCTTCGCTTCTGTGCGAGGGCTTTCTCCAGTTGCGGTGAGCGGGGCCCACGCTTCATCGTGGTGCGCGGGCCTCTCTTGTTGCGGAGCACAGGCTCCAGATGTGCAGGCTCAGCAGCTGTGGCTCACGGGCCCAGTCGCTCTGCGGCATGTGGGATCCTCCCAGACCAGGGCTTGAACCCGTGTCCCCTGCATCGGCAGGCAGACTCCCAACCACTGCGCCACCAAGGAAGCCCTGTACTTTTTTTTTTTTTAGTATAGTTTTTAGCACTTGTTATCATTGGCTTATTTGTTCTTTGGTTTGGTTGCTCTCTTCTTTTTTTTATTACTTTTTAATATTTTTATTTTAAATAATTTAAAAACTATTTTTATTTTAATAACTTTATTTTATTTTTTTCTTTCGTTCTTTCTTTTTTTCTCCCTTTTCTTTTGAGTCATGTGGCTGAAAAGGTCTTGGTGCTACGGCCGCATGTCAGGGCTATGCCTCTGAGGTGGGAGAGCCGAGTACAGAACACTGGTCCACCAAAGACCTCCCACTTCCATGTAATATCTAATGGCCAAAGCTCTCCCAGAGATCTCCATCTCAACACTAAGACCCAGCTCCAGTCAACGACCAGCAAGCTACAGTGATACATACCCTATGTCAAACAACTAGCAAGACAGGAAAACAACACCAACCATTAGCAGAGAGGCTGCTTAAAATAGTAATAAGGTCACAGACCCCCCCCAAAACACACCACCAGACATGGTCCTATGACCAGAAAGACAAGATCCAGCCTCAACCACTAGAACACAGGTACCAGTTCCCTCCACCTGGAAGCCTACACAACACACTAAAACCAACTGTAGCCACTGGGGGCAGACACCAAAAAAAAAGGGAATTATGAACAAGCAGCCTGAGAACAGGAGACCCCAAACACAGTAAATTAAGCAAAATGAGAAGACAGAAAAACACAGAGCAGATGAAGGAGCAAGGCAAAAACAAATCAGACCAAACAAATGAAGATGAAATAGGCAGTCTACCTGAAAAAGAATTCAGAGTAAGCATGGTAAAGATAATCCAAAATCTTGGAAATACAATGGAGAAAATACAAGAAACGTTTAACAAGGACCTAGAAGAACTAAAGAGCAAACAAACAATGATGAACAACACAATAAATGAAATTAAAAGTTCTCTAGAAGGAATCAATAGCAGAAAAACTGAGGCAGAAGAACGGATAAGTGACCTGGAAGATAAAACAGTGGAAATAACTACTGCAGAGCAGAAAAAAGAAAAAAGAATGAAAACAATTGAGGACAGTATCAGAGACCTATGGTACAACACTAAATGCACCAACATGAGAATTATAGAGGTCCCAGAAGAAGAAGAGGAAAAGAAAGGGACTGAGAAAATATTTGAAGAGATTATAGTTGAAAACTTCCCTAATATGGGAAAGGAAATAGTTAAGTCCAGGAAGCACAGAGAGTCCCATACAGGATAAATCCAAGGAGAACACGCCAAGACACATATTAATCAAACTATCCAAAATTAAATACAAAGAAAAAATATTAAAAGCAGCAAGGGAAAAACAAAAAATAACATACAAGGGAATCCCCATAAAGCTAACACCTGATCTTTCAGCAGAAATTCTGCAAGCCAGAAGGGAGTGGCAGGACATATTTAAAGTGATGAAAGGGAAAAACCTACAACCAAGATTACTCTATCCAGCAAGGATCTCATTCAGATTCAATGGAGAAATTA
This sequence comes from Balaenoptera ricei, assembly GCF_028023285.1. Lineage (NCBI taxonomy): Eukaryota > Metazoa > Chordata > Mammalia > Artiodactyla > Balaenopteridae > Balaenoptera > Balaenoptera ricei. The sequence continues at coordinate 76,367,327 of NC_082660.1, forward strand.
AAAGCTTCACAGACAAGCAAAAGCTAAGAGAATTCAGCAGCACGAAACCAGCTTTACAACAAATGCTAAAGGAACTTCTCTAGGCAAGAAACACAAGAGAAGGAAAAGACCTACAATAACAAACCCAAAGCATTTAAGAAAATGGTAATAGCGACATACATATCGATAATTACCTTGAATGTAAATGGATTAAATGCTCCAACCAAAAGACATAGATTGGCTGAATGGACAAAAAAACAAGACCCGTATATATGCTGTCTACAAGAGACCCACTTCAGACCTAGGGACACATACAGACTGAAAGTGAGGGGATAGAAAAAGATATTCCATGCAAATGGAAATCAAAAGAAAGCTGGAGTAGCAATTCTCATATTAGACAAAATAGACTTTAAAACAAAGACTATTACAAGAGACAAAGAAGGACACTATATAATGATCAAGGGATCGATCCAAGAGGAAGGTATAACAATTGTAAATATTTATGCACCCAACATAGGAGCACCTCAATACATAAGGCAAATACTAACAGCCATAAAAGGGGAAATTGACAGTAACACAATCATAGTAGGGGACTTTAGCACCCCAATTTCACCAATGGACAGATCATCCAAAATGAAAATAAATAAGGAAACACAAGCTTTAAATGATACATTAAACAAGATGGACTTAATTGATATTTATAGGACATTCCACCCCAAAACAACAGAATACACATTTTTCTCAAGTGCTCATGGAACATTCTCCAGGATAGATCATATCTTGGGTCACAAATCAAGCCTTGGTAAATTTAAGAAAATTGAAATCGTATCAAGTATCTTTTCCGATCACAACCTTATGAGACTAGATATCAATTACAGAAAAGATCTGTAAAAAATACAAACACATGGGCTAAACAATACACTACTTAATAACGAAGTGATCACTGAATAAATCAAAGAGGAAATCAAAAAATACCTAGAAACAAATGACAATGGAGACATGACGACCCAAAACCTATGGGATGGAGGAAAAGCAGTTCTAAGAGGGAAGTTTATAGCAATACAATCCTACCTTAAGAAACAGGAAACATCTCAAATAAACAACCTAACCTTGCACCTAAAGCAATTAGAGAAAGAAGAACAAAAAAACCTCAAAGTTGGCAGAAGGAAAGAAATCATAAAGATCAGATCAGAAATATATGAAAAATAAATGAAGGAAACGACAGCAAAGATCAATAAAGCTAAAAGCTGGTTCTTTGAGAAGATAAACAAAATTGATAAACCATTACCCAGACTCATCAAGAAAAAAAGGGAGAAGACTCAAACCAATAGAATTAAAAATGAAAAAGGAGAAGTAACAATTGATACTACAGAAATACAAAGGATCATGAGAGATTACTACAAGCAACTCTATGCCAATAAAATGGACAACCTGGAAGAAATGGACAAATTCTTAGAAATGCACAACCTCACGAGACTAAACCAGGAAGAAATAGAAAATATGAACAGAACAACCACAAGCACTGAAATTGAAACTGTGATTAAAAATCTTCCAACAAACAAAAGCCCAGGACCAGATGGATTCACAGGCGAATTCTATCAAACATTTAGAGAAGAGCTAACACCTATCCTTCTCAAACTCTTCCAAAATATAGCAGAGGGTGGAACACTCCCAAACTCATTCTATGAGCCCACCATCACCCTGATACCAAAACCAGACAAAGATATCAAAGAAAGAAAACTACAGGCCAATATCACTGATGATCATAGATGCAAAATTCTCAACAAAATATTAGCAAACAGAATCTAACAACACATTAAAAGGATCACACACCGTGATCAAGTGGGGTTTATTCCAGGAATGCAAGTATTCTTCAATATAAGCAAATAAACCAATGTGATACACCATATTAACAAATTGAAGGAGAAAACCCATATGATCATCTCAACCGATGCAGAAAAACTTTTGACAAAATTCAACACCCATTTATGATAAAAACCCACCAGAAAGTAGACATAGAGGGAACTTTCCTCAATATAATAAAGGCCATATATGAAAAACCCACAGCCAACATTGTCCTCAATGGTGAAACTGAAACCATTTCCACGAAGATCAGGAACAAGACAAGGTTGCCCACTCTCACCACTATTATTCAACATAGTTTTGGAACTTTTAGCCACAGCAATCAGAGAAGAAAAAGAAATAAAAGGAATCCAAATCAGAAAAGAAGTAAAGCTGTCACTGTTTGCAGATGACATGATAGTACATAAAGAGAATCCTAAAGATGCTTCCAGAAAACTACTAGAGCAAATCAATGAATTTGATAAAGTAGCAGGACACAAAATTAATGCACAGAAATCCCTTATATTCCTATACACTAATGATGAAAAATCTGAAAGAGAAATTAAGGAAACACTTCCATTTACCATTGCCACAAAGAGAATAAAAAACCTAGGAATAAACCTACCTAAGGAGACAAAAGACCTGTATGCAGAAAACTGTAAGACACTGATGAAAGATATCAAAAATGATACAAACAGATGGAGAGATATACCATGTTCTTGGATTTGAAAAATCAACCTTGTGTAAATGACTCTACTACCCAAAGCAATCTACAGATTCAATGCAATCCCTATCAAACTACCAATGGCATTTTTCACAGAAATAGAACAAAAAATTTCACAATTTGTATGGAAACACCAAAGACCCCGAATAGCCAAAGCAATCTTGAGAACGAAAACTGGAGCTGGAGGAATCAGGCTCCCTGACTTCAGACTAAACTACAAAGCTACAGTAATCAAGATAGTATGGTAGTGGCACAAAAACAGAAATATGGATCAATGGAACAGGATAGAAAGCCCAGAGATAAACCCACGCACATATGGTCACCTTATCTTTGATAAAGGGGGCAAGAATATACAGTGGAGAAAAGACAGCCTCTTCAATAAGTGGTGCTGGGAAATCTGGACAGCTACATGTAACAGAATGTAATCAGATCACTTCCTAACACCACACACAAAAATAAACTCAAAATGGATTAAAGACCTAAATGTAAGGCCAGACACTATAAAACTCTTAGAGGAAAACTTAGCCAGAACACTCCATGACATACATCAGAGCAAGATCCTTTTTGACCCACCTCTTAGAGAAATGGAAATAAAAACAAAAATAAACAACTGGAACCTAATGAAACTTAAAAGTTTTGCACAGCAAAGGAATCCATAAACAAGACAAAAAGACAACCCTCAGAATGGGAGACAATATTTTCAAATGAAGCAACTGACAAAGATTAATCTCCAAGATTTACAAGCAGCTCATGCAGCTCAATATCAAAAAAACATACAACCCAATCTAAAGATGAGAAGAAGACCTAAAAACACCTTTCTCCAAAGAAGATATACAGATTGCCAACAAACACATGAAAGGATGCTCAACATCACTAATAATTAGAGAAATTCAAATCAAAACTACAATGAGGTATCACCTTACACTGGTCAAAATGGCGATCATCAAAAAATCTACAAACAATAAATGCTGGAGAGGGTGTGGAGAAAAGGGAACGTTCCTGCACTGTTGGTTGGAATGTAATTTGATACAGCCACTCTGGAGAATAGTATGGAGCTTCCTTGAAAGACTAAAAATAAAACTACCATACGACCCAGCAATCCCACTACTGGGCATATACCCTGAGAAAACCTTAATTCAAAAAGAGTCAGGTACCACAATGTTCATTGCAGCACTATTTACAATAGCCAGGACATGGAAGCAACCTAAGTGTCCATCGACAAATGAATCGATAAACATGTTGCACATATATACAGTGGAATATTACTCAGCCATAAATAGAAGCATAATTGAGTTATTTGTAGTGAGGTGGACGGACCTAGAGTCTGTTATACAGAGTGAAGTAAGTCAGAAAGAGAAAAACAAATACTGTATGCTAACACATATATATGGAATGTAAAAAAAAAAAAAAAGTTCTGAGGAACCTAAGGGCAGGACAGGAATAAAGATGCAGACATAGAGGATGAACTTGAGGACACAGGAAGGGGGAAGTGTAAGCTGGGCCGAAGTGAGAGAGTGGCATGTATGTATATACACTACCAAATGTAAAATCAATAGGTAGTGGGAAGTAGCCACATAGTACAGGGAGATCAGCTCAGTGCTTTGTGACCACCTTGAGGGATGGTATAGGGAGGTTGGGAGGGAGACTGAAGAGGGATGAGATATGGGGATATATGTATATGTATGTCTGATTCACTTTGTTATAAAGCAGAAACTATTACACCACTGTAGAGCAATTATACTCCAATAAAGATGTTAAAATTAAATAAATAAAGTCAACTGATTAGCAACCTTAATTCCATGTACAACCTTAATTCCTTTTTACCATGTAGCATAATATATTCACAGGTTTGGGGGATTAGGATGTAGGCATCTTTGAGAGCATCATCTACCTACAAGTCACTTTTCTTTGAAAGTTAATTTGCATTTTCTTTTTTGTTTTTAAATGTATTTTATTTATTTATTTTTGGCTGTGTTGGGTCTTTTTTGTTGCACGTGGGCTTTCTCTAGTTGCGGTGAGCGGGGGCTAGTCTTCGTTGTGGTGCGGGTGCTTCTCATTGCAGTGGTTTCTCTTGTTGCAGAGCACAGGCTCTAGGCGTGCGGGCTTCAGTAGTTGTGGCACGTGGGCTCAGTAGTTGTGGCACGCGGGCTCTATAGCTCAGGCTCAGTAATTGTGGCGCATGGGCTTAGTTGCTCTGCAGCATGTGGGATCTTCCCAGGCCAGGGCTTGAACCCATGTCCCCTGCATTGGCAGGCGGATTCTTAACCACTGCGCCACCAAGGAAGTCCCTAATTTGCATTTTCAACATAAATTATACGCATAATAATTACTAAAGGCTTATAATAAAAAAAAAAACTCCTGCCCACTCCTGCAGAACTCGAATTCTTAGTCTTTAGAGGCAAGAATTTTCTACTATTTTAGTTGTTTTTTGTGGGTTGTAACTTCATATTTCTAGATAATATACTACTTAAAGTTTTCACTTTGACAACTGTTGATTTCTGAATATGGTAGATGAAATTTAGCTCTCTTCCAACACACAGACACACACAAACACACTTATCTTGCCCTCATCTTCACAATATAGCTAGTTCATATTTCAAAAAAAACAGTAGCCAGTGTTTACATTATTATGACTATGTAAGCATTATCTGTGGAGACAGGTAATGTACTATGATTATGTTTCCTATCTTTTATAATCCCCCTCTAGAGAAAGTAATTGTCCAATATTTTTTGTTGTTCTTAATCTGTGTATCTATTGTTAATTATTTCTTCATGATCTGTCAGGTCTGTTACATATTAATATAATTTTCCAAGTGGTCAAATACATTAGGCAATACACCACTTCCAGTTTTCCTGGGGAACCTCTCTTCTAGAGGTCGTTGTCCTCCTGCTCAATCTGGACTGGCTGCTCTCTATATTCCCTGCTTAGCCATCAACCCGGGACTTCTTTTTGGCATTATGTTAGAAATTCTTTTACTTTTTTGGTTATGTTAGATCCCATGTTTCCTGGGCCTCATGTCATCCTCTTTCCTGATGTTTTTCTTTTTCTAAAAGTGAGGTATAATTTATTTTGCAATAAAATGCATATGTCTTAGATGTACAGTTTGATGAGTGTTGACAAATATACACACATATTTACTTACCTTTTAAATCAAGGTATAGAACATTTTGTTCACCCCCAGAATGTTCCTATATACCCTTTTCAAGTAAATTCCCTCCATGCCAGAGACAACTATTATTGTGAGTTCTATCACTATAGATTTGTTTTGCTTGTTCTAGAACTCTATATAAATGGAGTCATATAATATTATGTGTGGCTTCTTTTGCTCAACATGTTTTGAGATTCATCCATGCCATCAGTCATCCTTTTTATTCTTAAGAAGTATTCCATTGTATGACTACAGAATATTTGTTTATCTATCCTCCTGTTGATGTACGTTTGGACTGATTCCAGGCTGAGGCATTATAGATAAAACTGCCAAGAACAGTCTTGTACAAGTATTTTGTGGACAGGAGATTGACATTGATACAATATGGTTAACTAGGAACAGTACTCAAATTTCATTAGTTTTTACATACACTCATTTGTGTATGTGTGTATGTGTGTGTGTGTGTGTAGTTCTATGCAATTTTATCCCATGTATATATTTGTACAGCCAAAATCATAATCAGAACTTTTACATTGTGATTTTAATTTGTGCCTCTCTGCTAACTGATGATATTGAGAATATTTTCATATTCTTATTGGTCATTTAGAAATTTGTGAATTTTCTAAGTCTTTTACCCATTTTTAATTTATGGTGTTTTTTTCTTGTTGATTTGTATGAATATTTATTCTGATTTTGAATTCTTTATAAGATTTTATGTATTGCGAGTGTTTTCCTCCACTCACTGTTTGCCTCTTCAACTCTCATACGACTGTCTTTTAATTAACAGAAGTTCTTAATTTTAATGAAATCTAATTTCTTTTATGATTAATTTTATTTTTCAAGTTTAACAAGTTTTTGCCTGACTCAAGGGCATGACAACATTTCCCCATGGTTTCATCTAATTTTTTTTTTTTAGTTGTCACAGTTAGATCTATGATCCATTTTGAATTAATTATTTTTTCTGGTGTGAGATAGGATGTCAAGGCTCACTTTTTCCCTGTGGGTATGCAATTGATTCCTCAACATTTATTGAAAAGGTCATCCTTTATTCTGTTGAATTGCAGTAGAGATTTGTCATAAATCAGGACACTACATATGTGTAGATCTATTTTTGGATTCTCTTTTCTGTACAATTGGTTTATATTTGCTTCAATATCATATTCTCTTAATTTTTAATATTTTATAATAAACATGTTCTTCTTCAAGATTTCTTGGCAATTATATATCCTCTGCAGTTCTATATAAGTTTTAGGATTAGCTTGTCAATTTCCTATTAAATGTCCAACTTATAAATATAACTTGTTATATGTTAGCCTCATGGTAATCACAAAGCAAAAACCTATAGTAAATGTAAAAAATATAAGGAGAAAGGAATCTAAGCATACCACTATAGAAAGTCATCAAATCACAAATGGAGAGACAAGAGAAGAAGAAAGGGACAGAGAAATTACACAACAGCCAGAAAACAATGAACAAAATGGCAATAAGTACATACCTATCAATAATTACTTTAAATGTAAAATGGAATAAATTCACCAACCTAAGGGTATACAGAGGCTGAATGGATGAACAAAACAAGATCCATCTATGTGTTGCTTACAAGAGACTCACTTCAGACATAAGAACACATACAGACTGTAAGTTAAGGGATGGAAAATTATATGCTCTCAAAATGGAAATCAAGAGAAATCTGAGGTAGTGATACTTATATCAGACAAAATGACTTTAAAACAAAGAATGTAATAAAAGGCAAAGAAGGTCATTACAGAATGATAAAAGGGTTAAACCAATAAGAGGATATAACATTTGTAAATATTTATGCATGCAACATAGGATAACCTAAATATATAAAGCAAATATTAACAGACATAAAGAGAGCTATAAACACCAATACAGCAATAATAGAAGACTTTAATACTCCACTTTTATCAATGGATAGATCATCCAGACAGAAAATCAATAAGGAAACATTGGCTTTAAATAGCATGTTAGACCAAATGAATTTAATAATTACACACAGAACAGTTGATCCAAAAGCAACAGAATACACATTCTTCTCAAGTGCACATAGAACCTTCTCTAGGATATATGTTAGGACACAAAACAAGTCTTAACACATTTGAGCAGATTGAAATCCTATCAAGCATCATTTCTAATCACAATAGTATGAAACTAGAAATAAATTACAAGAAGAAAACTGGAAAATTCATAAATATGTGGAGATTAAACAACATGGCACAACCAATAAGTCAATGAAAAACATCAAAAGAGAATTAAAAAATACCTAGAGACAAATAAAAATAGAAATACAACATAACAATACTTATGGGATGCAGCAAAGGCAGTTATAAGAGGGAAGTTCATAGTAGTAAATACCTCCATCAAGAAACATGAAAAGTATAAAATAACAACCTAACTTTACAACTCGAGGAATTAGAAAAAGAACAGACAAAATGCAAAATTAGTAGAAGGAAGGAAATAAAGATCACAGCAAAAATAAATAAAATAGAGACTAAAAAGACAATAGAAAAGACAATAAAGCCAAGACCTGGTTCTTTGAAAAGATAAACAAAATCAAGAACAATTTTGCTAGATTCATAAAGAAAAATAGAGCGAGAACTCAAATAAAATCAGAAATAAAAGACAAGTTACAAGTGATACCAAAGAAATCCAAAGGATCATAAGTGACAACTACAATTATATGCCAACAAATTGGGCAACACAGAGGAAATGAATAAATTCATATTAATGTACAATCTTTAATGATCAAATTATGAAAAAATAGAAAATCTGAACAGATCAATTACTAGTAACAGATTGAGTCAGTAATCAAAAACTTCCTAACAAACAAAAGTCTAAGACCAGACAGCTTCACTGGTGAATTCTACCAAACATTCACAGATTAATACCAATCACCAATCCTTCTCAAAATCTTCCAAAAACAAACAAACAAACAAACAAGAAACCAGAAGAGGAGGAAACACTTTCATACTCATTTTACAAGGCCAGCATTACTCTGATACCCAAACCAGACAAGGACACCACTAAAAAATGAAATTACAGACCAATATCCCCAATGAACATAGATACAAAAAAACCTCAACAAACTATTAGTGACCAAATTCAACAGTACATTAAAATGATCATAAATGATGATGAAGTGGGATTTATCTCAGGTATGCAAGGATGGTTCAACATCCACAAATCAATAAATGTGCTACCCCACATGAGCAAAATGAAGGATTAAAAATCACATGATTATATCAATAGATGCAGAAAAAAGCATCTGATAAAATCCAGCATCCACTTATGTAAAAACTCTCAACAAAGTGGGTATAGAGAGAACATACCTCAAAATAATAAAGGCCATATACGACAAGTCCACAGCTAATACAATACTCAGTGGTGAAAAGCTGAAAACTTTAACTCTAACATCAAGAAGAAGACAAGGATGCCCACTCTTGCCACTTTTATTCAACATAGTATTGGAAGTCCTAGCCAGAGCAATTAGGCAAGAAAAAAAAAAGACATCCAAATTGGAAAGGAAGAAGTAAAACTGTCACTATTTACAGATGACATGTGTGAAAACCCTAAAGACTGAACCAAAAACACTGTTGGAATTAATAAATGAATTAAGGAACATAACAGGATTCAAAATCAACATACAGAAATTTGTGGCATTTCTATACACTAATAAGAAACTATCAGAAAGAGAAATTAAGAAAACAATCCCACATCCAATTGCATCAAAAAGAATAAAATACCTAAGAAAAAATTTAACCAAAGAGGTGAAAGACCTGCACACAAAAAACTATAAGACATTGATGAAAGAAATTGAAGAAGACACAAATAAATGGAAAGATATTCTGTGTTCATAGTTTGGAAGGATTAATATTATTAATATGTCCTTACTACTCAAAGCAGTCTGCAGATTCAACACAATACCTATCAAGATTCTGACGGCATTTTTCACAGAAATAAGACAAACAATACTAAAATCTGTATGGAACCACAAAAGACCCAGAATACCTGAAACCATGTTGAGGAAGAAGGACAAAGCTGGATGCATCATGCTCCATGATTTCAAACTATATCACAAAGCTATAGTAATCAAGACAGTACGGTACTGGCATTAAAAAATGCACATACATCAATGGAACCAAATTAAGAGCCCAGAAATAAATACATGTACATATGGACAATTGATCTACAACAATGTAGCAAAGAACTTACAATAGAGAAAGGGGAGTCTCGTTAATAAAGGTGCTGGGCAAACTGGACAGCCACATGCAAAAGAAAAAAAAATAGACTACTAACATACACCACACACAAAAATTTACTCAAAATGGAGTAAAGACTTGAATGTAAGACCTGAAACCATAAAATTCCTAAAAGAAAATATAGGCAGTAACCTCACTGACGTTGGTCTTAGCAATGTTTTTGTGGATCTGACTCCAAAGATAAGGGAAACAAAAGCAAAAATAAACAAATGGGACTACATCAAGCTAAAAAACTTCTGCACAGTGAAGAAAGCCATCAGTAAAATGAAAAGGCAACCTAATGAATGGGAGAATGTATTTATAAATTGTATGTGTGATAAGGGATTGGTACCCAAAATATATAAAGAACACATAACTCAATAGGCAAAAAACAATCTGTTTTAAAAATTGGCAGAGGATCTGTATAGATATTTTTCAAAAGAACACAGACAAATTGACTTATTTCACTAGCATAATATACCCTAGGTCCAACTAAGTTGCTGCAAATGGCAGAATTTCATTCTTTTTTATGGCTGAGTAACATTCCCCTGTATATATATATCGCATCTTCTTCATCCATTCTTCTCTTGATGAACACTTGGAATTCTTCCATATTTTGGCTATTGTACATAGTGCTGCTGTGAACATTGGGGTGCAGGTATATTTTATTTATGAAAGTATAGTTGATTTACAATATTGTGTCAGTTTCAGGTGTACAGCAAAGTGATTCCGTTATTTTTTTCAGATTATATTCCATTGTAGGTTATTACGAGATACTGAATCTAATTCCCTGTGCTATATAGCAAATCCTTGTTGCTTATCTATTTTATGTATAGTAGTTTGTATCTGTTAATCCCATACTCCTAACTTATCCTCCCTCCCTTACTCTCCCCTTTGGTAACCATTAGTTTGTTTTCTATGTCTGTAAATCTGTTTCTGTTTTGCATGTATCTTTTCAAAATAACGTTTTCATTTTTTCCCCAGATATATACCCAGGAGTAGAATTGCTGGATCATATGGTAGTTCTATTTTTAGTTTTTTGAGAAACCTCCATATTGTTTTCCATAGTGACTGCACCAATTTACATTCCCAACAATGGTGCACAAATGTTCCATTTCTCCACATCTTCTCCAACATTGTTATATGTAGACACTTTGTTGACAGTCATTCTGACAGCAGTAAGGTGATACCTCGTTGTTGTTTTGATTTTCATTTCACTAATAATTAGGTTAAACAGTTACCTATTATGGTCTCGAATTGGTGTTCTTATGTGGGAGCTTCCCTATGTAGACTGAATACGTCCAGTGCCTTTGTTGGGAGGGCTGGTTTTGATGTGGATACCAGTCACTTCTTTCCTCAAGGTGTGCTGTGAGTTATCACCTTAGTAGGGGGTGTGACTGGAGATAGAATGGCTAGAGGTGGTGTCGGGTGTGAGGCAGGACTTCCTCTCTGCCCAGTGGCCCTTACTGCCTTGTTGGGGACAAGGTCCAATCCCAAGTTGCTGGAGCAGAAGCCCTGAGGGTTGGGCCTGAGCTGACTCTGTTCCCTTTAAGTGTAGTTTTTCCTCTCCCCACACTGGGACCCTTGCCCTAGAGGATGGGAGTGCTGAAGCAAGTGGGGTCCGTGTGCAGAGTTCCAATTTGCTGCCTGTGCAGGAGCCCATGGCTCCACTCTGATGCAGACTCAAATGCAAGTCCCCTTTGTCACTCACAGCCAAACACTGCCCCTAGCCTCTGCAGCACCCCACCTTGTTGTAGTATCACTCTGCAGGGCTGGTGGGGCCTGCATGGACTCTCGGCATGTATTAGGAGGTGAGCTGTGGTGGAGTGGTCACTATCTTTGATCTGAGCTTGCTTCTGGGTGATGCTTGAGTAATAGCCAACAGTGGCCATGCTGTCCGACCTGGGCTCCACTCTGGGACTGGATCACCTTTGCACCCCATGTTTAAGTCTTTTCCACGGTTGTGGCTGCCCCAGATCTAGTGCCATGCTGTGGCATGGAATGAGAGGGGCCAGAGTGTTCGCTCAGCTCAGGCTGGGGTGTGGCTATGTGGTGGTAGGAAAAGTGGCAGTCTCTAGTGCAGACCTCTCCCCACGCTGCCTCGGGGGCAAGTCCTGTTGTCTCTCACAGCTGATCATTCAATGCAGCCTCCACCATTCCTGCCCTGTTGTGGAACAAATCCTCAGGGCAGATGGGACCCACATGTGGTCTTTCTGAGTGTATTAAGAGGTGAGCTGTGGTGGAATAGCTGCTGTCAGATTTCTGGGGTGCTGCTTGAGTAAGTAAGTGCCAACAATGGCCATGGCCACCTCACCTAGGTTTCTGCTCCGGGACTGGGTTGCCAATGCATCCCACGGTTGTCTTTTCTCCAGTTGTGGCCACCTCAGATCCAGTGCCGCACTGTAGCATAGAGTGAGTGGGACCAGAGCATTTTTAAAAATTTTTTTAATTCAAATATATTTGATTTACAGTGTTGTGTTAATTTCTGCTGTACAGCAAAGTGATTCAGTTATGCATATATATACAATTCTTTTTCATATTCTTTTCCATTATGGTTTATCACAGGATATTGAATATAGTTCCCTGTGCTATACAGCAGGACATTATTGTTTATCTATTCTATATATAATAGTTTACATCTGCTAACCCCAAACCCCCAGTTCAACCGCCACACACACATACTTCCCCTATGACAACCACAAGTCTATGAGTCTGCTTCTGTTTCGTAGATAAGTTCATTTGTGTCATATTTTAGATTCCACATATAAGTGATATCGTATGGTATTTGTCTTTCTTTTTCTGACTTACTTCACTTAGTAAGATAATCTCTAGGCCCATCCATGTTCCTGCAAATGGCATTACTTCCTTCTTTTTAATGGCTGAGTAAGATTCCATTGTTTATATGTACCACATCTTTATCTATTCATCTGTCAATGAACACTTAGTTTGATTCCATGTCTTGGCTATTGTGAATAGTGCTGCTGTGAACATAGGGGTGCATTTATCTTTTCAAATTATAGTTTTGTCTGGATATATGCCCAAGAGTGGGATTGCCAGATCATATGGCAACGCTATTTTTAGGTTTTTGAGGAACCTCCATTCTGTTTTCCTTAGTGGCTGCACCAATTTACATCCCCACAAACAGTGTAGGAGTGTTCCCTTTTCTCCCTCTTCAGCATCTGTTATTTGTAGACTTTTTAATGATGGGCATTTTGACTGGTGTGAGGTGGTACCTTGTAGTTTTGATTTGCATTTCTCTAATAATTAGTGATGTTGAACATCTTTTCACGTGCCTATTGCCTATCTGTATGTCTTCTTTGAAGAAATGTCTATTTAGGTCTTCTGCCCATTTTTCGACTGGGTTGTTTGTTTTTTTGTTATTGAGTTGTATGAACTGTTTGTGTATTTTGGAAATTAAGCCCTTGTTGGTTGCATCATTTGCAAATATTTTCTCCCATTCCATAGGTTGTCTTTTTGTTTTGTTTATGGTTTCCTTTGCTGTACACAAGTTTGTAAGTTTGATTAGGTCCCATTTGTTTATTTTTGTTTTTATTTCTATTGCCTTGGGAGACTGACCTAAGAAAACATTGGTACGATTGATGTCAGAGAATGTTTTGTCTATGTTCTCTTCTAGGAGCTTTATGGTGTCATGTCTTATATTTAAGTCTTTAAGCCATTTTGAGTTTATTTTTGTGTGTGGTGTGAGGGTGTGTTCTAACTTCATTGACTTACATGCGGTTGTCCAACTTTCCCAACACCACTTGCCAAAGAGACTGTCTTTTCTCCATTGTATGCTCTTGCATCCTTTATTTATAGATTAATTGAACATAGTGTGTGGGTTTATTTTGGGACCAGAGCATTTGTTCATCTTGCGCTGGGGCACATGGCAAGGCTGTCACGGGAACCTGGCAGCCTCTAGAACAGCCCCTCTCTGCCCTGCCTCGGGGGCTAGCCAGCATGTATAATCCTTACAGTGAAGCCCAGGCTTCCCACAGCCCTTCTATTTGTCCCAGCAGACCTCCGACCAGGCAAGAGGGTTTTTCTCCTCCATGTTGGACCCCAGGATTGGGGTGCCCATTATTTGACTTGAACTGCTCACTCCACAGAGCAGGTATGTGCCCATGTAATCTCACTTTTAATCAGAGTCCTTTCCCAGGGTGAAGGTCCTGACCTGATTACATTTCTTTCCTTCCTGTATGATTACATGTGTATCTTTCTTACAACCTTGGTTGTATAGGAATCCTTCTGCCAGTTTCCAGTTAGTTTTCAATGAGAATTATTCCATATGTAGATGTATTTTTGATGTGTTCATGCGGGAAGGTGAAATCCTTGTCTTCTTACTCTGCCATTTTGATCCCTCCTCCTCCTTTGATTTTTCAGATGACCCATTGATTATTCAAGAGCATGTTGTTTTATCTCCATGTTTTTGTGTTTTTTTCCCATTTCATTCTTGTGATTGATTTGTAGCTTCATACCTTTGTGGTTGGAGAAGATGCTTGATATGATTTCAAGCTTCTTGATTTCTTCTACCTCATCCAATCTGCTGTTGAACCCTCTAGTGTATTTTTCAGTTCAGTTATAATTTCTGCTTGGCATTTTCTTATATTTTCTATCTCTTTTTGAAGTTCTTACTGTGTTCGTCCACTCTACTCCTGAGTTTGGTAAACATTTTTGTGATCATTACTTTAAATTCTTTATCAGGTAGATTGCTTATCTTCACTTTGTTTAGTTCTTTTTCTGATGTTTTGTCTTGTTCTTTCATTTGGAACATATTTTTTTGTCTCCTCATTTTGCCTAATTCTCTGTTTCCATGTATTAGGTAAATCAGCTATCTCTCACAGTCTTAAAGGGGTGGCCTCACATAAGAGATGTCCTGTGGGGCTCAGAAGTGCAATCCCACCAAGCCACCAAAGCCAGCACTCAAGGGTGTCCCCTATGTGGACTGCATGTACCCTCCTGTTGTGATGGGGCTGTGACTGCTGCTGCGTGAGGCTATGGCACACTGTTGCTTGGGGTTGGCCACCAGAACAGCTGCACAGCCTGGCCATGATGGCTGTTGGGTTCTGGTGTGTGGCTGTGGGCTCTGGCTGTTGCAGCTGCTGAGCTCTGGTGGCTGGGGCTGGACCCCAAAGTAGCTGTGGGGCTTGGATGTCATTGCTGCTGGGTACTGTTGTGCAGGGTTTTTACCTGGCCAGCTGTGAGGCCCGGCCAAGGCACAGTTTAGATGAAGATTTTCAAAATGGCACCTACCAGTGCAGGTATTAGCAAGGTTGCCTGAGATCACAAAAATGACTCCTGCCAGTGTCTCAGTCCCCAGGGAGCATCACAACTGGTTTCTGCCTCTCTGGCAGACATTTCAAGATTAGTAAGTGTGTACCCTTCACCTATAGTCCATGCACCTTTCAATCTGGTGTTTTGTGCTGGATTTGGGTCAAGTGAGTTTGTGTTCAAGCCCTTTAAGAGTGGTTTTCTGTTCCCTGTAGTTCTATAGTTTTCCCCATTGGCTTTCAAAGCCAGGTGTTTTAGGGGCTCATCTCTCCTGTGCAAGGTCTAAGGTTTGGGGAGCCTGATGTATAGCTCAAATTCCTCAGTTTTCAGGGAAAACAATCATACCTTTGTGATTCTTCACAATTGTGTATTGCCACAGCTGGGGTGTGGTTTTTCCTTGGCATGACTGTATCTCTGTTTCTCCTACATGTCTTGATGCTATCCTTTTTACACCTTGTGGTGGAGACTCTGTTCATCCTGTTTTCAGGCTCCTTTCAGATGGAATTATTCCACATGTAGTTGGAGATTTTTGTGTGTGTGTGTCCATGGGAAAAGGTGAGTTCAGGATCTTCTTATGCTGACATTTTGAATCCTCCTGATTAGCACCTTTCATCAATCAGCTATTAATTTTATTAAGGGAATGCATCTTTTTTCCTCTAGCTACTTTTAAGATTTTTTTCTTTTTGATACTTTTTTTTAAACATCTTTATTGGAGTATAATTGCTTTACAATGGTGTGTTTGTTAGTTTCTGCTTTATAACAAAGTGAATCAGTTATACATATACATATGTCCCCATATCTCTTCCCTCTTGCGTCTCCCTCCCTCCCACCCTCCCTATCCCACCCCTCTAGGTGGTCACAAAGCACCGAGCTGATCTCCCTGTGCTATGCGGCTTTTTCTCACTAGCTATCTATTTTACGTTTGGTAGTGTATATATGTCCATGCCACTCTCTCACTTTGTCCCAGCTTACCCTTCCCCCTCCCCATATCCTCAAGTCCATTCTCTAGTAGGTCTGTGTCTTTATTCCTGTCTTGCCCCTAAGTTCTTCATGACCTTTTTTTTTTCTTCGATTCCATATATATGTGTTAGCATACAGTATTTGTTTTTCTCTTTCTGACTTACTTCACTCTGTATGACAGTCTCTAGGTCCATCCACCTCACAACAAATAACTCAATTTCGTTTCTTTTTATGGCTGAGTAATATTCCATTGTATATATGTGCCACCGGTTTAACTATATTGTGCCTAGGTAATGTCTTTCTTTGGGGTTTTCTGAGTTCCTAGAAGCTGTTAGATAATGTGTTTCATGAGTTTTGGAAAGATTCTTGGCAATAATATCTTTAAATATTTTTTCTGTTACATTTTCTTTTATCCTCTCTTTCTTGTATATTAAAATTTGTGTGTCTCACTTTCGGTTCTGAAGAACCTAGGGGCAGGACAGGAATAAAGACGCAGACGTAGAGAATGGTCTTCTTTCATTCTTCTTTTCTTTCCATTTTTTATCTCTGTTTCAGTTTGGGTATTTTTTATTAGCTTGTCTTTATAGCTTACTAATCACTTTTTCTATTGTGTCCTGTCTGCTGTTAGTCCAGTCCAATGAATTCTTAATTTCAGATTTGTATTTTTCAGTTCTAGAATGTCAATTTAATTTTTCAAAAGGTATCATATAACCAGCACTTTTGTTTTGTTTTACTGAGATATAATTAACAGATTATATTAGCTTCAGGCATACAACATAATGATTCAATATTTGTATATATTGCAAAATGGCCACCACAGTAAGTACATCCATCACCATACAAAGTTACAAATTGTTTTTCTTATTAGAACTTTTAAGATCTACTCTCTTAGTAACTTTCAAATATACAATACAGTGTTATTAACCATAGTCACCATGCTGTACATTACATCCACATGACTATTTTATAGCTGAAAGTTTTTACATTTTACTCACTCTCCACCTCTGCCTCTGGCAACCACCAATTTCTTCTCTGTTCTCTGTATTCATGAGCTTGTTGTTGTTGTTGCTGCTTCAGATTATACATATAAGTGAGATCAGATAGTATTTGTCTTTTCTCTGTCTGACATTTCATTTAGCATAATGCTCTCAAGGCCCCTCCAAGTTGTTGCAAATGGCAAGGTTGCCTTTTTTTATGGCTGAATCATTCATATATATGAATCATATATATATATTACATTTTCTTTATCAACTCATCCATCAGTGGATACTTAGTTTGCTTTCATATCTTGGCTATTATAAATAATGCCACAATGAACATGGGATTGCATATACCTTTTTGTTAGTATTTTAATTTTCTTTGGAGATACCCAGAAGTGGAATTGCTGGATCATATGGTAGTTCTATTTTTAGTTTTTTGAGAAACCTCCATACTGTTTTCCATAGTGGTTGCACCAATTTGCATTCCTACCAACAGTGCACAAATATTTCCTTTTCTCCACATCCTCACCAGCATTTGTCATCTCTTGTCTTTTTGATAATAGCCATTCTAACAGGTGTGAGGTGATATCTCATTGTGGTTGTGTACCAGTTGGCCATTTGTATGTCTTCTTTAGAACATTATTTTTTAATAGCTTCCAATTCTCTGATGAATTTTTCCATATTTTCATCCATTTTGTCCATCTTTTAATCTATTTTCTTAAGTCTGTTAATTATAAATTTTACAGTCCTCGTCAGCTAACTCCAACATTCAGATGATCTGTGATCATGTTATTGTTTATTTTTTCCCATGATTATAAGCCAAATAATCCTGCCTCTGTCTACTAGTGTTTTATTGTATGTCAAACATTGTATATAAAATGATGATATCACTCATCAGAGGTGATTCTCTCTTTCCTTGGAAGATAGGGTAAGAAGCTAATTACATAAATAAAATAAGAAATTGATATAAGTTGGGTTTGTGCTATAGTTTTAGTAAGATTGAGTTCATCTCTGGTTTATTCCTGTTCCTTAGGAGTTCCCTTGCTTTTTTTTTTTTTTTTTTTTTTTTGGCGGCTTTTAGAAAATTTACTAACATTGATCGATCTACTCCTGAGGGTCAATCCCTGCTGGGACAACATTGTATCAGCCAGTATGCCACTGATATTAGGGGGAAACTCCAAAAGTTACAATTAAGAGAAGGTATAGTTCAGTGGTAGAGCATTTGACTGGAAAAGTTACAATTAGGCCCACAAACCCCTATGCCCCAACTCCTAGAGGTGGCCTTTGGGGGTATTTAATAATTGAGATCAAGAAGAAGAGGAAGGAGAACCCAATGTGAAAACAGGCAGGCCAGGACTCATGCTAAACTGATGGCCATACCTGTCATCCATGCCTTGCCACCTCAGGGCAACCCAAGGGGACCAAGGAAGTTTAACCATCCATTTGGAGTTAAAATGGAGTTGCCCTTGTGTTTTGATGGAAAGTCTGTCAAGTCTCTGTCTCCTCAACCCAAAAAGAGTGACAGAGATTCTCTTTTGCCCATTGGAGGTTTTGAGTTTAGTTCTTTAGTCTCCTGTATCATACAGCTTCAAAATCTGTCAGATATCTTGAAGGGGAGATTGGCTATGTGTTTGTAGTAAACAACTCCCAAAAAGGACTTTATCTCTTAAGTATCAGTAGATATCAGGAACTTTTTCTCTGCCCATTTAGAAGCGTCAAGCCCATGCCCCAAGCCAACCAAATTTGCAGGGAACTCAGCAATTTCCTGAGGGGAAAACAAGCTTCCAGTTTCCAATTCACATGCCAATATTGCACAAGCACTATAAGATCTTCTAGTTTCTCTTTGTCCAATAAATTCCCTTTACCATGGCCAAGCTCAACCCTCATCCCACACCCAGAAGTGGCTGGTGATCATCAACTCTCTTAGGAAGAGCTCTTCCCTCTCTAGAATTTCTTATCCTTGCTGCTCACATTCCTCCTCCATGTCTTATTACTATGCAAATAATATTTTATTAAAATAAATGATTTACACAGAATCCCATCACTCCAACAGGTTACAATGTTCGTTCTTTCAGAGCACATTCCAGGCATTGTCAATATGTTAACATAGAATTCTGATTGTAATTATTTTAGCCTTTGAAAAAGTTTTATTTAAATAACTATGGCTCATATGACAAGGGTCCACTTTTTACTAAACTCACATCCTGTGCTCATTTCTTCACCTAAACCTATGGTGTTGCTACATCTCAGAATTCAAAGGAGACAGGATAAAAAGGAAAGGCTGATCCTGGTGTTTCAGTGGGTGGGGACCCCAGCCCGCAACCGCGGACTGGTACCAGTCTGCGGCCTGTTAGGAACCAGACTGCACAGCAGGAGGTGAGCGGTGGGCGAGCAAGCAAAGCTTCATCTGCTCCTCCCCATCATTCCCCATCACTCGCATTATTGCCTGAACCATCTCCCCCACACCCCAGTCCGTGGAAAATTTGTCTTCCACGAAACCAGTCCCTGGTGCCAAAAAGATTGGTGACTGCTGGAATATATCCTCTAGTGGGTTCCTAGAGAAGACACAATGAGAGATAGTTTTTTGAATCATTGAATGTCTGAAAATATCTTTTTAAAATACCTTCATATTTGATTGAGTCCATTTATAAAATTCCAGGTTGAAAAACATTTTCATTCTGATTATTATTATTATAGTTATTGCTCTATTGTCTTCTTTCTTTCAGTTTTGCTACTGAAAACTCTGATACTAAATTGATTATAAATTTTTTGTATGCAGCTTATTTTGGGGGTAAGGTTAGTGAGCATAGAGGAGAAATTTTAGAATCATTACTGGGGTTTGGCTTTCATCAGCATCTGGGCCTGTTTGGGGTTAGACATCCTATTTCAAGCAAACAAGCCAGGCAGGAATATGTGGCAGTTGATGTAGGAAGCTTTGGTAAAACACAATCTTTCTATCTTCCAGGTCATTTCCATATACTATCTGCCTCAGTCTGGACTGAGAGTTCCTCTTTGATGCAAAAAGCACTTATAAATTTCTATCCTCTAAAATCTGTTGGTGCTTGTTTTATGACTTAGTATATGATCTATCCTGAAGAATGTTTCATGTGCACTTGAAAAGAATGCGTATTCTGCTGCTCTTACATGTAATGTCCCATAGATATTTATTAAGTCCAGTGGGTCTATTGTGTCGCTTAAGACTACTGTTGCCTTACTGATTTTTCTGTCTGGATGATCTCTTCATTGATGTCAGTGGGGTGTGAAAGTCTCCTACTATTATTGTGTTATTGTCAGTTTCTCCCTTTATGTCTGTTAGTATTTGCTTTATATATTTAGGTGCTTCTGTATTGGGTGCATATATGTTATCAAGTTAATATCCCCTTCTTGTATTGATCTCTTTATCATTATATTAAGTCCTTCTTTGTCTTTTGTTACAGCCTTTGTTTTAAAGTCTATTTTGTGTGATAGGAGTATTACTACTGCTGCCTTATTTTTGTTTCAGTTTGTATGAAATATCTTTTTCCATCCCTTCACCCATGACATTTTGCACAGAACTAGAACAAATAATCCTGAAATTTACGTAGAACTGCAGAAGACCTTGAATTGCAAAAGCAATCTTAAAAAAATGAAGAAAGCTGCAGTTATCATGCTCCCTGACTTCAGACTTTACTGCAAAGCTACAGTAATCAAAAGAGTATGGTACTGGCATAAAAACAGACACATAGATTAGTAGAGCAGAATAGAGAGCCTAGAAATAAACCCACACACTATATTCGATTAATCTATAAACAAAGGATGCAAGAATATACACTGGAGAAAAGACAGTCTCTTCAACAAGTGGTGCTAGGAAAACTGGACAGCCACATGTAAAACAATGAGATTAGAATATTTCCTCATACCATATACAAGAATAAACTCAAAATGGTTTAAAGACCTAAATATAAGAACATAAACCATAAAAACTCCTGGAAGAGAACATGGGCAGGACCCTTTGACAAATCATAGCAATACTTCTGGGGATCAGTCTCCTAAGCCAAAAGAAACAAAAGCAAAAATAAACAAATGGGACCTAATTAAACTTTAAAGGTTTTGCATAGCAAAGGAAACCATCAACAAAACAAAAAGTCAACCTATGGAACGGGAGAAAATATTTGCAAATCATGTGACCAACAAGGGGTTAATATCCAAAATATACAAACAGCACATACAACTCAATATCAAAAAAAGAAACAACCTAATCAAAAAATGGGCAGAAGACCTGAATAGTCATTTTGTCCAAAGAAGCCATATAGATGGCTAACAGGCACATGAAAAGATGCTCAACATTGCTAATTACTACAGAAATGTAAATCAAAGCAACAATGAAATATCACCTCACTCCTGTCAGAATTGCTATCATCAAACAGTCTACAAATAACAAATGTTGGTGAGGATGTGGAGAAAGGGAACCCTTATTCACTGTTGGTGGGAATGTAAATTGGTGCAGCCACTGTGGAAAACAGTATGGAGGTTGCTAAAAAATCTAAAAATTAAACTAACATATGATCCAGAGATTTCATACTCCTGAGTATGTATATATGCAGAATTAAAACACTAATTCAAAAAAATACATACACCCCAATGTTTATAGCAGCACTATTTGCAATAGCCAAGATATTGAAGCAACACAAGTGCCCATCAACAGACAAATGGATTAAGAAGATGTGGTATGTATGTACACACACACGCACACATACACATGATAGAATATTACTCAGCTATAAAAAAGAATGAAATTCTGCCATTTGCAGCAATGTGGATGGACCTAGAGAATATTATGTTAAGTGAAATACGTCAGACAGAGAAAGACAAATACTTTATGATATCACTTATATGTGGAATCTAAAAAGTAACATAAGTGAATGTATATGCAAAACAGAAACAGACTCACAGATATAGAAAACAAACTTGTGTTTCCCAAAAGAGAAAGGGAAGGAGGGAACAAATTAGGAGTATGGGATTAACAGATACAAACTACTATGTATAAAATAGACAAGCAAGAAATATGTACTGTATAGCATAGAGAATTAGAGCCATTATCTTGTAATAAGCAATAATGGAGTATAGTAGGCAAACATAGTGAATCACTATGTTGTAGACCTGAAACTAACATAATATTATAAATCAACTATACTGCAATAAAAAAGGAAAAGGACACACTAATAATACTGAAGAAAAATCAATATACCAGAGTCAGAAATATGCCCTGGCTGTTAAGGTTCAAGAGTACTCTTTCAAATAAGTGAAACATGTCTATAGGTCAGGCTGCCCCCCTTAAAGCTATCTTTTGTCTGTTTAAATATAGATTAGGGCAGTGTTTCTCAAACTGTGTTACAGGAGTTCCTACATCAGAGTTATGAGATTATTTTGTAAAAGTTCAGATTCCTGGGCCATGTCCCAAATGTATTTATTCAGAATATCTTAATATTTTCATAGGAATCTGTATTTAACATGCCCTCCCAGGTGGTTCTTATGCACATTATGATCTGAGACACACAAGCTTAGGGGAAAATGTTCCTTCTTACTTTATGTGCGACCCTGACAAGGCTCTCATACCCTTTGAGGCTATTTCCTCACCTGAAAATTGAAAATAACATCTATATTGCATGGTTATACAAAGAACTAAGTGAGGTAAGTATTTAGGAAATTGCTAGCACATAGTAGGTACTCAATCTACATTAATTTTTTTCTCCTTCCTGATCCACCTCAGCAATTTATTACATTGACTATTTCTTCCTAAACCCAATTCATTCCAACTCAAAAATCAAAATATGTTGTGAATACTTCAAGGCAACTAAAAATATTTCTGATGAAAAGTATCACCCCCTTTCTTCACTGCCCCCAAATCCAAGAGCATTGAAATTTCAAAAAGAAAAAAAAAAAGTTAGGAGAAATCTTTTCCACAAATATCCTGATACATTTTCCTGGGTCTTCAAATCTCTAAATAAATCAAACATGATACTTTTATGGACAAAGTAAATAATGCATACAATATTTCTAGGTTCCTGTACTGAGTGACTTCATTTATAAAAAATGCTATAAAATATACAAATTTATGTATATGTTCCTATGTTTCTCCCACTCTCCTGAAAAGCATTTATGGTTTTTATTTCAATATTTCTGGAAATTTTATATCTACATTAAGGCCTCATTTCAGAAAATATTAAGCACCCCATTTAGCCACTTGTTAGTTTTCACAGCAAACAATGGGTTATTCATTTAGCACTTCTGAATTGTAGATGTTTCCAGCAGTTAATTAGAGTAGGGAGGCCTGAGCCAAGGGAATTGGATTAGCTAATGAAGAGGTCTTTGTCTCCTCTGGTATTGATAATGGTCCTTGGAGTCTCCAAGAAAATTACTCAGTAGCACTGGTTAGATAGTAATGTTGGCAATTACCTACAGGGCTTTACATGCTCACCATCGAATGGTGGGGATGTTCAGCTGGGTGAGGTTAAGCAGTAACTGTAGAAGCAAAAGCACTCTATTCCATTGGCAATCCCTTGAGACTCTTAATGCCAGTCTCTAGCTAATGATAATGTTTTTGTAGAGCTCTGCTTTTTTAAAAAAATGGCTACAAGATTTATTTTTAAATGAGAAATAAGAAACAGAAGATAAACATCAAATCATCTCATAAATATAAAAACAAAGCCTTGGTTATATTTGGAAAGCACTCATACTTGAAGCAAAGGAAAAAGCATTTTAAAATCTGTGTAAATAGGTGTGTTTTTATTTTATTTATTTATACACACACAGAGACTATTGAATGAGTGGAAATTAATCAAAAATGTCAAAATATTAACAGTGGCCATTTCAGGTAATATCATTACAGAGAAGTATTTCATACTAGTAAAGAGTCAAGGTAAAAGAGCTGAAAATACCCCCTTTGAAGGGCAGCCCCTTTAGCTTATTTGATGGAACTCTAGCTCGTTCCTAAAAGCTGAACTACCTAAACTTCTCCATACATAAGCCTATGAAAAGCTATCAAAACCCTCCCAAGATGGAGTCAGGAATGACTATTCCTGTGACCATGACACTAGAGTTGGAATTGTGGGGGGAGGAAGAGGTATAAAAAATTAGGAGGGAGAGAAATCAAAACGAAAGGGAATTCGCAGATATCCATATGCAGTGACTTTGAATGAACTGAAAGACAACCCCCAATATTAATGTTTTGTACCTTTCTCTGAACTCCAAGTCTATTTGATCTGCTAATGAGCAGGACTATCTTCTAGATGTCCCAAAACATAAGGAAAGGGTTATACTCATTTCAGTTATGGATAGAACCCACATACTCCCTCTTCACTGTGAGTCTATAACCTGAAACCTGGTAAATGAGTATCACTAATAGATTTTAGGACCAACAAGACCAAGAAAAAATTCACCTAATCAAGTCCAAACAATGTCCAGTTCTTGCATTGATCATATGCTCATAGAATATTTTGGTTTGGTTTGGTTTGTGCTATCAGAATTGGGTAACTAAACTGTACCAGCAATAATAGTACTATTTATTTTTGTCACTCATATGGCACTTCATCAGCAACAGAAAATGAATTACTCTTGACTGTCATTAGGGGCCCTGGCTGAGCCTAAATGATAATGTCTGGGCTCACTGATGCACTGATCATCTTTTTGCATGTGGAAAGAGCCTAGGAAAGGGAGGTCTGCTTGAAGGACTTGCTGAGTGGATGGAAGAGGAGAAGAACATGGAGGGGAATGCCTGACATTTATTCTCCAGCCTGGATTCATATACTATGTTTAAGCCCTAGAGAGAGTGGAGATCTAGCATCAAGGTGAAAGAAGTTTTTTGAGATATAGGGCTTAAGCAGAGCTACCTCGGTGATTAGGCAATAATGTGCAACTCAAATTGTAGAGAGAGGAATATTCCCAATTCTGAGCAGAACATAGCATGGCCCTGATTCACTTAGGACTGAAGGAAGTGTAATGTTGTTTTAGCACCTTGAGGACTGCAGCTTCTGTCTGCTGTGTTCTACCAAGCATTTGCCTCGAATTTAGTAGGTCTAAGCCTGACATTACAAGTGAGGAAACAGGACTGAGGAGCCTGACACTAGATAGGGCTGGAGGAGCATAAAATGGAACAGAAGCTGAGGAGCCTGACCCATGACCACACCCTAGGAGGTGCCAGGCCCATTCACTGGAGAGAAAAGATCCACATGACTTTATCTTGGCCAGGCATTGACCTCTGCATTTCCAGAACACTGCCTATAACGGGACTAGGAATCCTCCGGGTGGTTGCTTTTATGAGGAAGAGTTTCTACGTGGCTTTCAGGACTCCATGCCTCCAATGGCAGATGGTTCATTAGAGCCCTACAAGGTCAAATGTACTTATGTTTCAGTAGCTGTACTCAATTCTGTTGCAATATTCTGATATACATCGGGATTCCTCAGAGAAGAAAACATTTAAATTAAATTAAATTAAATTAAAATACCCCCCAAATATCCTAAATTACAAAAGGAAAAGAAGAAATTACTAAGAGTAAAGAAAGAAATCATTGTCATAATGACACAAAATTTGTTCTGCTAAATTAAAGTCCTTAGACTAAAATTCAAAGTTTATTATAAGATTCCATAATAAATGAAAGGGAGCATAATTGATTTTATGTCTATAGTCCAAACCAGATATAATAAATTATCTACAATTCAATCTTCAGCTCTAATTGTCAATCTCACTAAATGACACACTATATATTTGCCATAGGACTCAACAATTTCAACTATAATAAGAGTTACCAAATTAGAGACCAGACTTTTGAAGGAGGGTATAATTATTCCAATGTTTTTTTTCCTTTGGCAAGTCCCATTTGACCTATATTAAGATAAAGTTGAATGGAGCCTGATTATGATTTATAATACTTCTTATCACAGTGTTACCTATAAAATTCCAATTCCAAACATTATTGAAAATACAAATTCTATTTGGTAGGCTGTTGAAAAATACTCTGTTATGATAGATTTGGCTAACATGTTCTATTCAGTGCCGCTTTTTAAATTTTTTTTAAAGGTTTTTCTTTTCCTTTTTTAAAATTTTTATTATTTTTTTAACATCTTTATTGGAGTATAATTGCTTTACAATGGTGTGTTTGTTAGTTTCTGCTTTATAACAAAGTGAATCAGTTATACATATACATATGTCTCCATATCTCTTCCCTCTTGGATCTCCCTCCCTCCCACCCTCCCTATCCCACCCCTCTAGGTGGTCACAAAGCACCGAGCTGATCTCCCTGTGCTATGCAGCTGCTTCCCACTACCTATTTTAAGTTTGGTAGTGTATATATGTCCATGCCACTCTCTCACTTTGTCCCAGCTTACCCTTCCCCCTCCCCGTATCCTCAAGTCCATTCTCTAGTAGGTCTGTGTCTTTATTCCCATCTTGCAGTGCCTCCTTCAACAGCTTTCCAGCCTCAATTTCCATTCCTCTTCAAAGGAACACAGTACAGCCTTACTTCGTGCTCCATGATACCTGAAAGGTCCAGCCCTCACACATAGATGATGCATACAAGCCCTCAATCATATCCAGTTGCCTCCCAGAATCCAGGTATGAAATTTCATTAATAACATTCTATGTAGACATACAAATACTCATTAAAGAGCTTTGTAATAACATTTCTTGGGCTTAAATGGATTTTTGAGCTGGATATATTCCCATTTACAAATTTCATTACTTGTGTGTCTCCTCATTATAAATGGGGCCTGCCTCACCAACAAGCCCTAGAGGCTGTGCTATGCAACAAGCACTTCCTTTAATGTCACCAGGCCACTCTTTTCTAGATAAAGCCTTAGCCACACTTACTCATGCTTCCCGGAACCTCTGGACTATATCAGCTCTTAGACATACTTTAATAAAACAATTGCTCGCTGCATATTAGGCCTTATTGGACATGAAGCTCATTGGTCCTAAACCAGTAACACTTTGGATGCAGTTGTCCATCATGCCTTGAGTCATGATGGCAGTGCCCCACCAGCTTGACACAGCCACAGAAACCTCCTGGCTAAAATAAAAATGACATATTTAGGGTAAAGCCAGATCTGAGCCATCTGGCATTTTTGTTTGTGGGAGAAAATGATTTCTTCTTGTCTTCAGTGCCTTGACCAAGACTATGATGCTAGAGGAGATCACCCTTCTCCTGGAGCCATCAGCCACTTGCAGGGGTGGGACATGTTGGGGAATAAGAAAAGGAGTTTGTAAATTTAAATATGGTAGAGTCACTATCACAAGTGATAGAGTCCACTGGAGACAGCTGTTTTCTATCCCTTCATGGGGACATCCCTGACCAAGTATGGAACCAAGGGTCAGCTCAATTAGCTGAACTACAAGCTATTGTTTTAGTACCAGAAAATGCTTTGGGTATCCATGGTCCTTGTCCACACCTTTTATTGACTCCTGAGCTGTGCTAATGGGTTAGTCTCCTAGAAAAACAGCATTATAAAATGTATTGTCTCTTCCTAATACACAGTGAAAAATGATTCATATTTCAAACTACCTTCTGACAAAATGCAAAATGCTAGGCTCTTGAATAAAGGACTCAATAAAATTTCCACAGTTTCAATCTTGTCCCATCCCATTAAAAATGAGGCTAGATTGAAAGCAAAGGTGAATACTATTAAACATGATCCTCTAATAATAAATTCTAAAGGGGTTTGAGCTTTATTTTTGATAACACATTAATTCTATATTACCCATGAATAACAAAACTAAAATTAAAACTCCACCAGGATTAAAGTTTTACTATCCCTCTCTACCCCAAAGGCCACCCCCCAGCAATATAACTTGTACAATCTGCCAATTAGGTCTGGGCTCCTTTGGGGGTGTCAAGACCCCCTGCACCTCCATAGTGACTCTTCATAGAACAATATAAGTTCCTTAAAATTTTTTATTTAAATTGTGATAAAATGGAACATGAAATTTACCATCTTAACCATTTTAAGTGTATAGTTCAGTAGTGTTACGTATATTGTTATAAAACAAGTCTCCATACCTTTTTCACCTTGCAAAACTGAAACTCTACACACATTAAAAAACAACTCCCCCTTTCCCCCTCTCCCAGACCCTAGAAATCACCAGGGGCCTTCTGTTTATGTTCAATCTCTATGAATTTGACTACTTTATCCCATATAAGTGGACTCATATTGTATTTGTCTTTTTGTGACTAGATTATTTCACATAGCATAATGTTCTCATGATTCATCCTTCTTGTATATGTGACAAGATTTCCTTCTTTTGTAAGGCTGAATCATATCCCATTGCATATATATAATACATTTTCTTTATATATTCATCTGTCAGTAGACATTTGGGTTGCTTCCACCTCTTGGCTATTGTGAATAATGCTACAATGAACATGGGTATGCAAATATCTTGTTGAGATCCTGCTTTCAATTATTTTGGTTAAATACCCATACATGGGATTGCTGGATCGTATGGTAGTTCTAGTTTTAATTTTTTGAGGAATGTTTGTACTGTTTTCATAGCAGATGCACCATTTTATATACCATTAACAGTGCATGAGGGTTCCAATTTCTCCACATTCTTGCCAACACTTGTTATTTTCTGTTTGTTTGTTTGTCAGTCTTTGATAGTGGCTATCCTAATAAGGCAATATCTCACTGTGGTTTTGATTTGCATATCTCTAATGGTTAGTGATGTTGAACATCTTTTCATATGCTTGTTGTTGGCCATTTGTATATCTTCTTTGTAGCCCATATTTTAATGAGGTTATTTTTTTGTTGTTGAGTCACATGAGTTCTTTTTATATTCTAGATATTAACCCCTTATCAGATATATGATTTGCAAATATGTTCTCCCATTTCATAGTTTGCCTTTTCATTCTGTTGTTTCCTTTGATAAGCAGCTTTTAAGTTTGATGTAGTTCCATTTGTCTATTTTTTGTTGTTGCTGTTGCCTATGCTTTTGGTGTCATATCCAAGAAATCATTTCTAAATTCAATGTCATAAAGTTTTTCTCCTATGTTTTCTTGTAAGAGTTTTATACTTTTAGGCCTTATGTTTAGGTCTTTAAGCCATTTTGAATTAATTTTTGCATATGATATAAGGTAAGTGTACAACTTCTTTCTTTCAGATGTAGATATCTAGTTTTCCCAACACCATTTGTTGGGAGCCCATTGTATATTGGCACCCTTGTGAAAGACCATTTGACCATATATATGAGGATTAATTTCTGGGCTCTTTATTTTGCTTCATTGGTATATATGTCTGATTTTATGCCAATATGACACTGTTTTGATTACTGTAGCTTTATAGTGAGTTTTGAAATCAAGAATTGTGAGTCCTCAAACTTTCTTCTTCAAGATTGTTTTGGCTGTCTGGAATCCTTTGAGATTCCATATGAATTGTAGAATTTTTTTCTATTTCTACAGAAAATGACATTGAGATTTAATAGGAATTGCATTGAATCTATAGATTGCTTTCAGTAGTATGAGGGTTAATTTTATGTGTCAACCTGACTGGGCCATAGGGTGCCCAGATATTTTGTCAAACATTATTCTGGGTATATTTGTGAGGGTATTTGTGGATGAAATTAATATTTTGAACTGTTTGAGTAGAGTAGGTTGCCCCTTCTAATATGGGTGGGACTCACCCAGTCAGTTGAAGACTTGAATAGAACAAAAAGGCTGAGAAAGGGGGAACTCCTCCTGCCTGACTCCCTTTGATCTGGGACAGAATTTTTTTTCCTGCCTTCAGACTAAAACTAAAACACTGGCTCTTGGGAAAGTGACCACGATGGTAGAGTAGGAAGATCCTGAACTCACCTCTTCCCACAAGCACACCAAAATTGCAACTATTTGCAGAGCAATTATCCATGACAGTGACCTGAAGACTAGAAGAAAAGATCTTCTTCAGCTAAAGATAAAGAAGGAACCACGATGAGACAAGTAGGAGAGGTGGAAACATAATATGGTCAAGACCAATACCCCTGGGTAGGCGACCCACAGTTGCAAATGCTGAGGTTCTCCTAAAGAGTGAGGAGTCTGAGCCTCACATCGAGCTCCCCAGCCTGGGGGTCCTGCACTGGGAAGACAAACCCCCAGATATTCGGCATTGAAGGCCAATGGGGCTTACTTTCAGGACAGACAGAGGGCTGTGGGAAAGAGACTCCACTCTTTTTTTTTAAAATAGATCTTTATTGGAGTATAATTGCTTCACAATACTCTGTCTCTTGTACACCAAAGTGAATCAGTCATATGCATACAAATGTCTCCATATCCCCTCCGTCTTGAGCCTCCCTCCCATCCTCCTTATCCCACCACTCCAGGTCATCGCAAAGCACCGAGCTGATCTCCCTGTGCTATGTTGCTACTTCCCACTAGCTAACTGTTTTACATTCGGTAGTGTATATATGTTGATGTTACTCTCACTTTGCCCCAGCTTCCCCCTCCCACCCTGTGCCCTCAAGTCCATTCTCTATGTCTACATCTTTATTCCTGCCCTGCAACTACGTTCATCAAGACCTTTTTTTTTTTTTAGGTTCCATATATATGTGTTATGATATGGTATTTGTTTTTCTCTTTCTGACTTACTTCACTCTGTATGACAGACTCCATCCACCTCACTACAAATAACTCAATTTCATTCCTTTTTATGGTTGAGTAATATTCCATTGCATATATGTGCCACATCGTCTTTATCCATTCCTCTGTTGATGGACATTTAGGTTGCTTCCATGTCCTGGCTATTGTAAATAATGCTGCAGTGAACATTTTGGTACATGACTCTTTTTGAATTATGGTTTTCTCAGGGTATATGCCCAGTAGTAGGATTGCTGGGTCATATGGTAGTTCTATTTTTTGTTTCTTAAGGAACCTCCACACTGTTTTCCATAGTGGTTGCATCAATTTACATTCCCACCAACAGTGCAGGCGGGTTCCCTTTCACCACACCCTTGCCAGCATTTATTGTTTCTAGATTTTTTGGTAATAGCCATTCTGATTTGTGTGAGGTGATACCTCACTGTAATTTTGATTTGCATTTCTCTAATAATTAGTGATGTTGAGCATCTTTTCATGTGCCTCTTGACCATCTGTATGTCTTCTTTGGTGAAATGTCTATTTAGGTCTTCTGCCCATTTTTAATTGGATTGTTTGTTTTTCTGATATTGAGCTCCATGAGCTGTTTGTATATTTTCGAGACTAATCTTTTGTCTGTTGTTTCATTTGCAAATATTTTCTCCCATTCTGAGGGTTGTCTTTTTGTCTTGTTTATGGTTTCCTTTGCTATTCAAAAGCTTTTAAGTTTAATTAAGTCCCATTTGTTTATTTTTGCTTTCATTTCTGTTATTCTAGGAGGTGGGTCAAAAAGGATCTTCCTGTGGTTTATGTCAAAGAGTGTTTCTCTTATGTTTTCCTCTAAGAGTTTCATAGTGTCTGCTCTTACATTTAGGTCTTTAATCCATTTTGAGTTTATTTTTGTGTATGGTGTTAGGAAGTGTTGTAATTTCATTCTTTTACATGTAGCTGCCCAGTTTTCCCAGCACCATGTATTGAATAGGATATCTTTTCTGCATTGTATGTTCTTGCCTTCTTTGTCATAAACTAGGTGACCATATGTGCATGGGTTTATCTCTGGGCATTCTATCCTGTACCATTGATCTATATTTCTGTTTTTGTTCCAGTACCATACCATCTTGATTACTGTAGCTTTGTGGTATAGTTTGAAGTTGGGGAGCCTGATTCCGCCAACTCTGTTTTTCTTTCTCAAGATTGCTTTGGTTTTTCAGGGTCTTTTGTGTTTCCATACGAATTGTAAAATTTTTTGTTCTAATTCTGTGAAGAATGCCATTGGTAGTTTGATAGGGATTACATTGACTCTGTAGATTGCTTTGGGTAGTGTAGTCATTTTCACAATGTTGATTCTTCCAATCCAAATATATTTCTCCATCTGTTATGTCATCTTTGATTTCTATCATCAGTGTTTTATAGCTTTCTGAGTGCAAGTCTTTCCCCTACTTAGGCAGGTTTATTCCTAGGTATTTTATTCTTTTTGTTGTGATGGTAAATGGGATTTTTTCCTTAATTTCTCTTTTTGAGTTTTCAATGTTGGTGTATAGGAATGCCAGTGATTTCTGTGCATTAATTTTGTATCTTGCAACCTTACCAAATTCATTGATTAGTTCTACTAGTTGGTGAGAGTGGACATCCTTGTGTTATTCCTGATCTTAGTGGAAATGCTTTCATTTTTTCATCATTGAGAATGATGCTTGCTGTGGGTTTGTCCTATATGAGCTCTATTATGTTGAGGTAGGTTCCCTCTATGCCCATTTTCTGGAGAGTTTTTACCACAAATGGGTGTTGAATTTTGTCAAAAACTTTTTCTGCATCTATTGAGATGATCATGTGGTTTTTATTCGTTAATTTGTTAATTTGGTGTATCACATTGACTGATTTGCATATATTGAAGAATCCTTGCATCTCTGGGATAAATCCCACTTGATCGTAGTGTATGATCCATTTAATGTGTTGTTGGATTCTGTTTGCTAGTATTTTGTTGAGGATTTTTGCATCTATGTTCATTAGTGATATTGGTCTATAATTTTCTTTCTTTGTGATATCTTTTTCTGGTTTTGGTATTTGGGTGATGGTAGCTTCGTAGAATGAATTTGGGAGTGCTTCTCCCTCTGCAATATTTTGGAAGAGTTTGAGAAGGATAGGTGTTAGCTCTTCTCTCAACGTTTGATAGAATTCGCCTGTGAAGCCATCTGGTCCTGGACTTTTGTTTGTTGGAAGATTTTTAATTACAGTTTCAATTTCACTACTTGTGATAAGTCTGTTTATATTCTCTAATTCTTCCTGGTTCAGTCTTGGAAAATTGTACCTTTCCAAGAATTTGTCCATTTCTTTGTGGTTGTGCATTTTATTGACATATAGTTGTTTGCAGTAGTCTTTTAATGTCTTTGTATTTCTGCAGTGTCAGTTGTGATTTCTCCTTTTTCATTTCTTATTTTATTGATTTGCTTCCTCTCCCTTTTTTTCTTGATGAGTCTGGCTAAGTGTTTATCAATTTTGTTTATCTTCTCAAAGAACCAAATTTTAGTTTTATTGATCTTTGCTATTGTTTTCTTCTTTTCTATTTCATTTATTTCTGCTCTGATCTTTATGATTTCTTTCCTTCTACTGACTTTGGCGTTTCTTTGTTCTTCTTTCTGTAGTTGTTTTAAGTAGAGGGTTAGATTGTTTATTTGAGATTTTTCTTGTTTCTTGAGGTGAGATTGAATTGCTATAAACTTCCCTCTTAGAACTGCTTTTGCTGCATCCCATAGGTTTTGCATTGTCATGTTTTCGTTTTCATTTGTTTCTATGTATTTTTTTATTTCTTCTTTGATTTCTTCAGTGATCTCTTGGTTATTTAGTAGTGCACTGTTTAGCCTCCATGTATTTGTGTTTTTTACAGTTTTTTTCCTGTAATTGGTTTCCAGTCTCATAGTGCTGTGGTCAGAAAAGATGCTTGATATGATTTCAATTTTCTTAAATTTTCTGAGGCTTGATTTGTGACCCAAGATGTGATCTATCCTGGAGAATATTCCATGTGCACTTGAGAAGAAAGTGTATTCTGCCACTTTTGGGCGGAATGTTCTATAAATATCAATTAAATCTATCTGGTCTATTGTGCCATTTAAAGCTTGTGTTTCCTTATGTATTTTCTGTTTGGGTGATCTGTCCTTTGGTGTAAGTGGGATGTTAAAGTCCCCTACTATTATTGTGTTAATGTCGACTACTCATTTCATGGTTGTTAGCATTTGCCTTATGCATTGAGGTGCTCTGTGTTGGGTGCATAAACATTTATAATTGTTATATCTTCTTCTTGGATTGATCCCTTGATCATTATGTAGTGTCCCTCCTTATCTCTTGTAACAGTCTTTATTTTAACGTCTATTTTTTCTGATATGGATATTGCTACTCCAGCTTTCTTTGGATTTCCATTTGCATGGAATATCTTTTTCCATCCCTTCACTTTCAGCCTGTATGTGTCCCTAGCTCTGAAGTGAGTCTCTTGTAGATAGCATATATATAGGTCTTGTTTTTGTATCCATTCAGCCAGTCTGTGTCTTTTGGTTGAGGCATTTAATCCATTTACATTCAAGGTTATTATCAATATGTATGTTCCTATTACCATTTTCTTAATTGTTTTGGGTTCGTTTTTGTGGGTCTTTTTCTTCTCTTGTGTTTCCCACCTAGAGAAGTTTCTTTAGCATTTGTTGTAAAGCTGATTTGGTGGTGCTGAATTCTCTTAGCTTTTGCTTGTCCGAACAGCTTTTGATTTCTCTGTCAAATCTGAATGAGTTCACAGCTGGGTAATCTTGGTTGTAGGTTTTTGTCTTTCACCACTTTAGGGATATCCTACCACTCCCTTCTGGCCTTCAGAGTTTCTGCTGAAAAATCAGCTGAATACCTTATGGGGATTCCTTTGTATGTCATTTTTTGTTTTTCCCGTGCTGCTTTTAATGTTTTTTCTTTGAATTTAAGTTTTGTTATTTTGGTTAATATGTGTCTTTATGTGTTTTTCCTACGGTTTATCCTGTATGGAACTCTCTGTGCTTCCTGGACTTGGGTGAATATTTCCTTTCCCATATTTGGGAAGTTTTCGACTATAAACTCTTCAAATATTTTCTCAGACCCTTCTTTTTCTCTTCTTCTTCTCAGAAGCCTATAATTTGAATATTGGTGCATTTAGTGTTGTCCCAGAAGTCTCTGAGATTGTCTTCAATTCTTTTCATACTTTTTTCTTTATTCTGTTCCTCGGCAGTTATTTCCACCATTTTGTCTTCCAGTTCACTTATTCGTTCTTCTGCCTCACTTATTCTATTATTGATTCCTTCTAATGTATTTTTCACTTCACTTATTGTGTTGTTCACCTCTGTCTTTTTTTAAACATCTTTATTGGAGTATAATTTATTTACAATGGTGTGTTAGTTTCTGCTTTACAACAAAGCGAATCAGTTATACATATACATATGTCCCCATAGCTCTTCCCTCTTGCATCTCCCTCCCTATCACCCTCCTTATCCCATCACTCTAGGTGGTCAGAAAGCACCGAGCTGATCTCCCTTGCTATGCGGCTGCTTCCCACTAGCTATCGATTTTACGTTTGGTAGTGTATATAAGTCCATGCCACTCTCTCACTTTGTCCCAGCGTACCCTTCCCCCTCCCCATATCCTCAAGTCCATTCTCTAGTAGGTTTGCATCCTTATTCCTGTCTTGCCCCTAGGTTCTTCATGACCACTTTTTTTTTTTCAGATTCCATACATAGGTGTTAGCATACGATATTTGTTTTTCTCTTTCTGACTTACTTCACTCTGTATGACAGACTCTAGGTCTATCCACCTCACTACAAATAACTCAATTTCGTTTCTTTTTAAGGCTGAGTAATATTCCACTGTATACATGTGCCACACCTTCTTTATCCATTCATTTGTTGATGGACACTTGGGTCACTTCCATGTCCTGGCAGTTGTAAATAGAGCTGCAATGAACATTTTGGTACATGACTCTTTGAATTATGGTTTTCTCAGAGTAAATGCTCAGTAGTGGGATTGCTGGGTCGTATGGTAGTTCTATTTTCAGATTTTCAAGGAACGTCCATACTGTTCTCCATAGTGGCTGTATCAATTTACATTCCCACCAGCAGTGCAAGAGGGTTCCCTTTTCTCCACAGCCTCTCCAGCATTTATTGTTTGTAGATGTTATGCTGATGGCCATTCTGACCAGTGTGAGATGATATCTCATTGTAGTTTTGATTTGCATTACTCTAATTATTAATGATGTTGACCATTCTTTCATGAGTCTGTTGGCAATCTGTATATCTTCTTTGGATAAATGTCTATTTAGGTCTTCTGCCCATTTTTGGATTGGGTTGTTTGTCTTTTTGTTATTGAGCTGCATGAGCTGCTTGTAACTTTTGGAGATTAATCCTTTGTCATTATCTTCATTTGCAAATATTTTATCCCATTCCGATGGTTGTCTTTTCGTCTTGTTTACGGTTTCCTTTGCTGTGCAAAAGCTTTTAAGTTTCATTAGGTCCCACTTGATTTTTTTGTTTTTATTTCCATTTCTACAGGAGGTGGGTCAAAAAGGATCATGCTGTGATTCATGTCATAGAGTGTTCTGCCTATGTTTTCCTCTAAGAGTTTGATGGGGTCTGGCCTTACATTTAGGTCTTTAATCCAGTTAGAGTTTATTTTTGTGTATGGCGTTAGAGAGTGTTCTAATTTCATACTTTTACATGTACCTGTCCAGTTTTCCCAGCACCACTTACTGAAGAGGCTGTTTTTTCTCCACTGTATATGCTTGCATCCTTTATCAAAGATAAGGTGACCACATGTGCGTGGGTTTATCTCTGGGCTTTCTATCCTGTTCCGTTGATCTATGTTTCTGTTTTTGTGCCAGTACCATACTGTCTTGATTACTGTAGCTTTGTAGTATAGTCTGAAGTCAGGGAGCCTGATTCCTCCAGCTCCAGTTTTCGTTCTCAAGATTGCTTTGGCTATTTGGGGTCTTTGGTGTTTCCATACAAATTGTGAAATTTTTTGTTCTAGTTCTGTGAAAAATGCCATTGGTAGTTTGATAGGGATTGCCTTGAATCTGTAGATTGCTTTGGGTAGTAGAGTCATTTTCACAATGTTGATTCTTCCAATCCAAGAACATGGTATATTTCTCCATCTATTTGTATCATCTTTAATTTCTTTCATCAGTGTCTTATAATTTTCTGCATACAGGTCTTTTGTCTCCTTAGGTAGGTTTATTCCTAGATATCTTATTCTTTTTGTTGCAATGGTAAATGCGATTGTTTTCTTAATTTCAGTTTCAGATTTTTCATCATTATTGTATAGGAATGCCAGAGATTTCTGTGCATTAATTTTGTATCCTGCTACTTTACCAAATTCATTGATTAGCTCTAGTATTTTTCTGGTAGCATCTTTAGGATTCTCTATGTATAGTATCATGTCATCTGCAAACAGTGACAGCTTTACCTCTTCTTTTCCGATTTGGATTCCTTTTATTTCCTTTCCTTCCCTGTTTGCTGTGACTAAAACTTCCAAAACTATGTTGAATAAAGTGGTGAGAGTGGGCAACCTTGCATTGTTCCTGATCTTAGTGGAAATGGTTTCATTTTTTCACCATTGAGGACGATGTTGGCTGTAGGTTTGTCATATATGGCCTTTAATATGTTGAGGAAAGTTCCCTCTATGCCTACTTTCTGCCTGGCTTTTATCATAAATGGGTGTTGAATTTTGTCAAAAGCTTTTTCTGCATCTATTGAGATGATCATATGGTTCTTCTCCTTCAATTCGTTAATATGGTGTATCACGTTGATTGATTTGCGTATATTGAAGAATCCTTGCATTCCTGGAATAAACCCCACTTGATCATGGTGTATGATCCTTTTAATGTGCTGTTGGATTCTGTTTGCTAGTGTTTTTTTGAGGATTTTTGTGTCCATGATCATCAGTGATATTGGCCTGTAGTTTTCTTTCTTTGTGACATCTTTGTCTGGTTTTGGTATCAGGGTGATGGTGGCCTCGTAGAATGAGTTGGGCAGTGTTCCTCCCTCTGCGATATTTTGGAAGAGTTTGAGAAGGATAGGTGTTAGCTCTTCTCTAAATGTTTGATAGAAATCGCCTGTGAAGCCATCTGGTCCTGGGCTATTGTTTGTTGGAAGATTTTTAATCACAGTTTCAATTTCATTGCTTGTGATTGGTCTCTTCATATTTTCTATTTCTTCCTGGTTCAGTCTCGGCAGGTTGTGCATTTCTAAGAATTTGTCCATTTCTTCCAGGTTGTCCATTTTATTGGCATAGAGTTGCTTGTAGTAATCTCTCATGACCGTTTGTATTTCTGCAGTGTCAGTTGTTACTTCTCCTTTTTCATTTCTAATTCCATTGATTGGAGTCTTCTCCCTTTTTTTCTTGATGAGTCTGGTTAATGGTTTATCAATTTTTTTTATCTTCTCAAAGAAGCAGCTTTTAGTTTTATTGATCTTTGCTATCATTTCCTTCATTTCTTTTTCATTTAATTCTGATATGATCTTTAGGATTTCTTTCCTTCTGCTAACTTTGTTTTTTGTTTTTGTTGTTCTTCTTTCTCTAATTGCTTTAGGTGTAAAGTTAGGTTTTTTATTCGACATGTTTTTTGTTTTTTAAGGTAGGCTTGTATTGTTATAAACTTCCCTCTTAGAACTGCTTTTGCTGCATCCCATAAGTTTTTGGTAATCGTTTTTTCATTGTCATTTGTTTCTAGGTATTTTTTAATTTCCCCTTTGATTTCTTTAGTGATCTCTTGGTTAATAAGTAGTGTATTGTTTAGCCTGCATGTGTTTGCTTTTTTCACAGTTTTTTTTTTCCTGTAATTGATATCTAGTCTCAGAGCGTTGTGGTCGGAAAAGATACTTGATACGATTTCAATTTTCTTAAGTTTACCAAGGCTTGATTTGTGATGCAACATATGATCTCTCCTGGAGAATGTTCCATGAGCACTCGAGAAGAATGTGTATTCTGTTGTTTTTTAATGGAATGTCCTATATATATCAATTAAATCTATCTTGTTTAATGTATCATTTCAAGCTTGTGTTTCCTTATTTATTTCCTTTTTGATGATCTATCCATTGGTGAAAGTGGGGTGTTAAAGTCCCCTACTATGATTGTGTTACTGTCAATTTCCCCTTTTATGGCTGTTTGTATTTGCCTTATGTATTGAGGTGCTCCTATGTTGGGTGCATAAATATTTACAATTGTTATATCTTCTTCTTGGCTTGATCCCTTGATCATTATGTAGTGTCCTTCTTTGTGTCTTGTAATAGTCTTTCTTTTAAAGTCCATTTTTTCTGATATGAGAATTGCTACTCCAGCTTTCTTTTGATTTCCATTTGCATGGAATATCTTTTTCCATCCCCTCACTTTCAGTCTGTATGTGTCCTTAGGTCTGAAGTGGGTCTCTTGTAGACAGCATATATACGGGTCTTGTTTTTGTATCCATTCAGCCAATCTATGTCTTTTGGTTGGAGCATTTAATCCATTTACATTGAAGGTAATTTTCGATATGTATGTCGCTATTACCATTTTCTTAATTGTTTTGGGTTTATTATTGTTGGTCTTTTCCTTCTCTTGTGTTTCCTGCCTAGAGAAGTTCCTTTAGCCTTTGTTGTAAAGCTGGTTTCATGGTGCTGAATTCTCTTAGTTTTTGCTTGTCTGTAAACGTTTTAATTTCTCTGTCAAATCTGAATGAGATCCTTGCTGGGTAGAGTAGTCTTGGTTGTAGGTTTTTCTCCTTCATCACTTTAAATATGTCCTGCCACTCCCTTCTGGCTTGCAGTGTTTCTGCTGAAAGTTCAGCTGTTAACCTTATGGGGATTCCCTTCTGTGTTATTTGTTGTTTTTCCCTTGCTGCTTTTAATATGTTTTCTTTGTATTTAATTTTTGATAGTTTGATTAATATGTGTCTTGGTGTGTTTCTCCTTTGATTTATCCTGTATGGGACTCTCTGTGCTTCTTGGACTTGATTAACTATTTCCTTTCCCATATAAGGGAAGTTTTCAACTATAATCTCTTCAAATATTTTCTCAGTTCCTTTCTTTTTCTCTTCTTCTTCTGGGACCCATATAATTCGAATGTTGTTGCATTTAATGTTGTCTCAGAGGTCTCTGAGACTGTCCTCAATTCTTTTCATTCTTTTTTCTCTTTTCTGCTCTGCAGTAGTTATTTCCACTCTTTTATCTTTCAGGTCACTTGTCCGTTCTTCTGCCTCAGGTATTCTGCTTTTGATCCCTTCGAGAAAAATTTTAATTTCATTTATTGTGTTGTTCATCACTGTTTGTTTGTTCTTTAGTTCTTCTAGGTCCTTGTTAAATGTTTCTTGTATTTCCTCCATTCTTTTTCCAAGATTTTGGATCATCTTTACTATCATTATTCTGAATTCTTTTTCAGGTAGACTGCCTATTTCCTCTTCATTTGTTAGGTCTGGTGTGTTTTTGCCTTGTTCCTTCATCTGCTGTGTGTTTCTCTGTCTTCTCATTTTGTTTAACTTACTGGGTTTAGGGTCTCTTTTTCGCAGGCTGCAGGTTCGTCTTTCCCATTGTTTTGATGTCTTTCGCTAAGGTTGGTTCAGTGAGTTGTGTAGGCTTCCTGGTGGAAGGCACTAGTGCCTGTGTTCTGGTGGGTGAGGTTGGATCTTGTCCTTCTGGTGGGCAGGTCCACGTCAGGTGGTGTGTTTGGGGGTGTCTGTGGCCTTATTATGGTTTTAGGCAGCCTCTGTGCTAATGGATGGGGTTGTGTTCCTGTCTTGCTAGTTTTTTGGCATAGTGTGTCCAGCACTGTGGCATGCTTGTCATTGAGTGGAGCTGGGTCTTGGCGTTGAGATGGAGATCCCTGGGGGATTTTCGCAGTTTGATATTACATGGATCTGGGAGGTCTCTTGTGGACCAGTGTCCTGCACTTGGCTCTCCCACTACAGTGGCACAACCCTGATGCCTAGCTGGAGCACCAAGAGCCTGTCCTCCACTCGGCTCAGAATAAAAGGGAGGAAAGAAAGAAAGAAAGATGAAGATAAAATAAAATAAATTAAAATAAAGTTATTAAAATAAAAAATAATTATTAAGAAAAAAAATTTTTAACAAAAAAAACCAAAACAACAAAAATAAAAGCAGAGACAACCCTAGGACAAATGGTAAAAGCAAAGCTATACAGACAAAATCACACACAGAAGCATACACATACACACTCAGAAAAAGAGAAAAAGGTAAAAATATATATATATCATTGCTTCCAAAATCCACCTCCTCAATTTGGGATAACTGTTGTCTCTTCAGGTATTCCACAGATAAAGGCTACATGAAGTTGATTGTGGACATTTAATCCGCTGCTACTGAGGCTGCTGGGAGAGATCTCCCTTTCTCTTTTTTGTTTGCACAGCTCCCAGGGTTCAGCTTTGGATTTGCACCCACCTCTTCGTGTAGGTCGCCTGAGGGCGTTTGGTCTTCGCTCAGACCCGACAGGGTTAAAGGAGCAGCTGATTCGGGGGCTCTGGCTTGCTCAGGCCGGGGGGGAGGGAGGGGTATGGAGTGCGGGGTGAGCCGGCGGCAGCAGAGGCCAGCGTGACGTTACACCAGCCTGAGGCATGCCGTGCGTTCTCCCGGGGAAGTTGTCCCTGGATCACGAGACCCTGGCAGTGGCGGGCTGCACAGGCTCCCAGGAGGGGAGGTGTGGATAGTGACCTGTGCTTGCACACAGGCTTCTTTGTGGTGGCAGCAACAGCCTTAGCATTTCGTGCCTGTCTTTGTGCTCTGCACTGGTAGCCACGGCTCGCGCCTGTCTCTGGAGCTCTTTTAAATGGCACTCTTAATCCCCTCTCCTCCCGCACCAGGAAACAAAGAGGCAAGAGAAAGTCTCTTCGCTGTTCAGCAGCTCCAGACTTTTTCCCGGACTCCTTTCCGGTTAGCTGTGGTGCACTAGCCCCTTCAGGCTGTGTTCATGCAGCCAACCCCAGTCCTCTCCCTGGGATCTGACCTCCGAAGTCCGAGCTTCAGCTCCCAGCCCCCACCCGTCCTGGCAGGTGAGCAGACAAGCCTCTCGGGCTGCTGAGTGCTGGTCCTCTGTGCGGGAATCTCTCCACTTTGCCCTCCGCACCCCTGTTGCTGCACTCTCCTCCATGGCTCTGAAGCTTCCCCCCTCCGCCTTCCACAGTCTCTGCCCATGAAGGGGCTTCCGAGTGTGTGGAAACCTTTCCTCCTTCACAGATCCCTCCCACTGGTGCAGGTCCCATCCCTATTTTTTTGTTTCTGGTTTTTCTTTTTTCTTTTGCCCTACCCAGGTACATGGCGAGTTTCTTGC
The DNA here is from genome assembly GCF_028023285.1 of Balaenoptera ricei. Classification (NCBI taxonomy): domain Eukaryota; kingdom Metazoa; phylum Chordata; class Mammalia; order Artiodactyla; family Balaenopteridae; genus Balaenoptera; species Balaenoptera ricei. Next base: position 76,409,372 of record NC_082660.1, read on the forward strand.
CTTTTGGGAGGTCTGAGGTCTTCTGCCGGCGTTCAGTAGTTGTTCTGTAGGAGCTGTTCCACATGTAGATGTATTTCTGATGTATTTGTGGGGAGGAAGGTGATCTCCACATCTTACTCTTCTGCCATCTTGAAGCCTTCCCCCATCTCTGTTTTTTTTTCTTAGTTCTTCTAGATCTTTGTTAAACATTTCTTGTATTTTCTCAATCTGTGCCTTCATACTATTTCCAAGATTCTGGATCATCTTTACTATCATTACTCTGAATTTTTTTTCAGGTAGATTGCCTATTTCTTCTTCATTTATTTGGTCTCATAGATTTTTCCTTGTTCCTTCATCTGTGACATAATTTTTTGCTCTCTCATTTTTTTTTTTTAATGAGTGGGATTGTGTTCCTGTCTTACAGGTTGTTTGGCCTGAGGCTTCCAACACTGGAGTTTGTATGCTATTGGGTAGAGCTGGGTCTTGGTGCTGAGATGAGGACCTCCATGAGACCTCAATTCAATGAATATTCCCTGGGGTCTGAGGTTCTCTGTTAATCCAGTGGTTTGGACTCTGACCTCCCATTGTAGGAGCTTCGGCCTGACCCCCACTTCATGAACCAAGATCTGCAAGCCACGTGGGGTGGAAAAAAAAAGAGAGAACAATAAGAAAGTAAAAAATAAAATTAGACTAGGAAACTAACAGATATGTTAGAAAGAATATAAAAATAAAAATATAGATGAATGAACAACTGGAAGGTACAACAGTACCACAATAGTAAAAATGAGGAGGAGGGAAAAGAAAAAAAATTGGGGAAAAGGACTTGGCTATGGAGAGCAGGGCCTAAGCAAGGGCAAGATTTGGGCAGTGGGCAGGGCCTATTCTTAGGACCCATAAGTCTGGAAAAGGTCCTGGGGGCTGTAGGGGGTGGTGCTTAGGCTCAATGGAACAGAAGGTGCCCAGGCGTGCCCCCTACCCCCAGTCTCAGGGGACGGGGGACCTCACCTGGGAGCCCAGCAGGCTTCCTGGGCTAGAGTGGGCGGGGAAAATGCCCTCTGCTCCTCTCCCGCTCCTCCTTCAGTCCAGTGGACCCCTCCTGCCTGCCTGCCTCTCCTGTTCTCCCCTCAGCCTCCATCCTATGCCCCCAGGACCAATGTGGCCGGGGGGTGAGGGGGGCCTTGGAGGGCAGGGGGCCGGCTTGGGAGCTCAGCAGGTTCCCCGGGCCCGAGTGGGAGGGGCAATCACCCTCTGCTCTTCTCCCACTCCTCCCAGAGGGCCTCTCCCGCCTGCTTCTCCTGATCTCCCTGGCCTCAGGGGTGCCGATCCAGTCTGGCCTCCACTTCTGCTCCCTTCTTAGTCCCCCCATGTCTTACTGGTTCACTTGGGGGTTCCTCCCTTCTCCTTGGTTGTCAGCGTCCCCCACCAGTGGCTGGCAGGCACCTTAGTTGTGGGGAGATGCTAACCCAGCGTCTTCCCACACCACCATCTTTCGAGACTCCACTCTTAAAGGGTGCACACAAAATCTCACACACTCTGAGATCCAGGGCAGAAACAGTAATTTGAAAGGAGCCTGGATCAGACCCACTTGCTGATTTTGGAGAGCCTCCTGGAGAGGCAGGAAGCAATTGAAACTCACCCTGGTGACATAGATGCTGGCAACAGCCATTTGGGAGCTCATCCCACCACAAGGACACTGGTGCTGGCAAGCACAATTTTGGAATTCTCCCTCTAGCTTATTAGTGCCAGGACCCTGCCCCACCCACCAACCAATCAGCACCAGTCCTGGGACACCCAGGCCAGATAGCTAGCTGGGTGGGGACATGGCCCCACCCATAAGTAGGCCATCTGCTTTTTAACCCCCGAGGCCCCAGCCACCCTAGAACCTGGCCCCAACCCACCAGAGGGCCCAGGACTTGGCCCCACTCACCAATGGGAAAACAGTAACCCCAGTGCCTGGTTTCACCCACCAGGGGGTGGGCATCAGCTCCGGGATCACCTGTGCCCCAATCCTGCCCACTTGCACTTGTAGGCTGGCACCAACACAGGGACTCCCAAGGCCCTGCAACCAGAGACTCCGTGATACAACTCCACCTACCAGTGGGCTGGCAGTAGCCCCAAGAGTCCCTGGACCGTGGCACTGTCTGCCAGCAGGCCTACACTAGTTCTGGAAACTCCAGGCCCCAAAGTCAGAGACACCCCAGGACCTGGCTCCACTCACCAGTGGGCTGGCACTACCCCTGGGACCCAGCCCAACCACCAGTGGACCCCACCATCAGCAGCCTGATACTAGCTCCAGACATCCCAGCCTTACAGCCAGCCATCCCTGGACACAGCTCCACCCACAAATGGGCCAGCACTAGCCCCAGAACCCCCAGGGGCTAATTGACCAATGACATCATTGAAGTCCCTATCCCTACCTTTCCCTTTTGCCCAAGAACTGGGCAATATGATAAGAATGCCCACACTCCCTCTGGCTCTTGGTACTGACAGAATCTGGGTTTTCCACCCTGGCCCCACTCCTAACCACAGTAAAAACCCAAAGACATCAACTCCCCTCCTTACTCTTGTTTCACTCCACATTGAATCTGAGCCCTTCTCTTTGGGGGATCTTTTTGCTGTTTACTATGTGAATAATAACTTTATTTCCCATCTATAGGTTCCTATGTGTCATTCATCCTGACACACATAATTCTTGCATGTGGGCTGCCCAGAATCCAGCAGTGGATGCCAGGCACCCAAATATAATTGACAAAATCAGACTGCCTGTGTGGTGATAAGGGCTCCTTATAGTCTTCTAAGAGAGTGGACTCACATCTCTGATTCTTCAGAGTTGACCATCCTTAACGCAAAACAACCTTTCTCTAATATTGATCATGTCTCAAACTTAACATTTTTGTATAATTTTTATAGACTAATTACTTACGGATGAGGATGGGAAATAGTGAAATGAATGGAGGAAGAAGAATTCTGTTCTGATACACCAAGAAGACCATCCTTTGAAACTCGTGGGAGACAGTCTGCTAGCCTTTCTTCCCAGAGGCGATATCCTCCTAATATCATCATGTAGTGTAGGGATCATGATCTATATTTATATGGGGACTTTCATAATGTTTTAGCCTCCTGTGAGTTTGGCAGGGGATGAACAGAGGGATTATCACCTCAAGAGCCTTCCTCCTAGGGCGCAAGAGTGGGTGGGTATGAAATCTACATTTGTGAGTGACATTTATTCGCAGAGGAAGTGGTAATGCCTGAGCCGAGTTGATGACAATGAAGACTGAAAACATGAGTTGAGTGCTAGAGACACTGTAAAAGAATCTTCTTAAAGTGTGTACTGACTGAATTTGGGGTTTAAAGAAGGGTCAAAGATGACACAGAGGTGTTAAAGCTTACAAGCCCAGGAAGAAGTCAGAAGGATAATCAGGCTTTGTCTACAGGGAAAATGAATTCATTTTTGGACTTGCTGAATGTGAAGTATCTAAGGAACATCCAAACAGAGATGCTCAGCAGGTAGTTGGAAATGCTGTACAGGGCCTGAAAGCACAATCTGTGGTTATGAAATGTCAGTCCACATGATAGGTGTCCATAATCTCACCATGAGGGACTTGCTTTCTACTATGCCAATTCTTAAAGCAGATCCTAGATAGGACATGGTTGCTTAATTAATGCTCCGAGGAAGAAAATGATGAGGGCGAATATTTACTCTCCTGAACAAAAAAGATTTATTCTCTAAATTAACATCGAACGTATTTCTCATGCAGAACTGCAGAGAACCAGCTACTACATTTCCATGATTATCTGGGGGCGCTGTAGTAAGTTAAATGCCACAATGTGATCTCCTAGCTAATGCTGAAATTATTTCTTAGGTTTGGTTTGCACAAGGTATAATTTCTTAGGTTTGAAGTTGTTTTGAGAGACATTGCTGTCTCTCATTGGTCAAAGGTAGTTGCTGGGACCAGGAGAAATAACACTATCAAATGTTGTAATTTTTTCCTATGAATTTCATCTTGCAGTGTTTTACACAAGTCCTGAACCAAAAAAAAAGGGGGGGGGAGACTTAATAATGAAAATATTCTCAGCCACATGGCAATAGTCTTTTGACTGAAGCACATTTGCTACTACATAGCTAAATTCATCCTTTGAAATTTTAATTTCCTGTGAATGACACTGAACTCCTCCCCAAGATTAGAGAGGGCTGGCTGTAGCCAGTGCACACGTCAGTGTGCATGCAACTTTCAAACCTCCCCTTTTTCATTGCTTTCTGAGTAGCCTGGCTATTCTCTCCCAAGACAGAGAAAAATGATTCCCTGGAAATGGAACTTCCTCATCTCTATGCGGCCAAGAGCTCATATTCATTTTCTCAGCCTCTCATAGCTTCAGAAAAGATAGTTATTGCTAGCATAGACTATTCTTGGAGCCAGAAATGCTATGGTTAGTGCACTTCATCAACCAAATCACAGTTGTTCTGCCTTCCCATAAGTGATATGCAGCCATCTTTACCTCCTATTAGATCACTTCAGGAAAAAGAGTTTGTTATAACTAAATTGTTTCATACAACTTCATACAATTGTTTAGATTCTAGACAAGAATCTTTACTTGTCTAGAGCTTTGGCTTGTAACGAGTCTTTCTCTTCCAGTATGGTGATGCACAACACACCTGGAGCCCCAGCCAATACAACAAATCATCCAGGTTTTCATTTCTCTCTCTATGTAAGATTGCACCAAAAAAGATTTTTAAACATTGAAAATTACACTCTCTCACTTACTTTCGTCTTGTCTTTCTTCCTAAGGATTTAAATAAAACTCATCCCACACAATTTGGAGGAAACAGGAAACAGCTTAATGTAGCTTCTGTATTCTTGCATTATATGTTGGTGAATATATATGCTTAAATATATTCAGTAGGCATGCACACTCAAAACTTTACAGGTACTCAAACTTAAAAATGGAATAGATACTCTTTGTCTCTTTTGAGACACACAACCTTGCACCCACAAATTAGAGATGGTGTTAATTCAGGTCTATGTAATGTAGTAAGAAGAGTTCTCAATGGGGAATTTCCAAGTTAATGTCTCTTCCCACCCAGTGGGATCAACTCCTTCTTACTGGAATGTCACTAAAATGTGAAAAGATGGGAGAGAAACAGATTGATAATATAATCACTAAATCCTGAGACCTTAACTTTCTCAAAACATGTAACACAACAACTACAGCAACAAAAAAACTGTTTCTCAAAGATATTTGGAGAAATGCCTAATTCCAAGGCTAGGATAGGGTAGACACAAGATAAACCTGGAACATCTTGTTATACCAAAAATATAATGATATTTTTATTTTATTGGGAGTATGTCATAAGGATGCTTGAAAAGGCTTCCACTGGCCAAATCTGAGACAATATGAGCATCAAAATAATTAAGTAAACCATTAATAAAAATAAAAATTCATGAGTCTACACTGATAAAAATAGATAAATATATAAATTAAAATGGGATAAGGGCTCTTTCTTAAACTAGAATTCTGAGGGTTAGCTGGTAAATGTAAGAGGGGGTACTGCAGTTGAAAAGTCATTTTACATCAATCATAGTAAAGTTTGGATTATGCAAGAATCATCAATGGAGGCTGGATCTTGAGAGAAATTACGATGAGGAGTAGGATATTTGCATGATCTTAAAGTGACTCCTCACAGACTGCTTACTAGTTGCAAAGGAGAAAAAAAAAAAAAACCCAGCAATTATACCAGGGAGAAATCAGGCAACACCTTACTTAACTCGATGAGCAAAGGTCAAAGAAAGGCTATGGAACCGTTCCAGATTAAAGAAGCCTAACAAGATATGACAACTGTATGTGATACCACATGCTAGACTAGATCCTCAGTTGGAGGAGAGCAATGCTATAAAAGATACTTTTGGGTCAATTGACAACATTGGAATATGAAAGATACATTAGATAGAAGTATGTACTTATATTTTTAGAACCATGATGAATATAACTTACCCCTGAAGAGTTTTTAAAATATTGTGAAATTATCTATATGTATATCAATATCTATCTATTCTCTCTCTCTCTCTCTCTTTTTATTGAGAGAGAACACAAATACAAAGCAAAAGGGGTAAAATATTAACAATAGATACATCTGAGTAAAGAGTGTCCAGGCGTTCTTTGTTTTATTCTTTGCTTACCTTTAAGTATGAATTCCCAAATAAAAATGATTAAGAATTGGTTCCTAATACGAAAATCCAGTATGCAAATAGAATTTCCCCTTCCATCTTGATGGTTGGTTTGCCAATAAGGTATAGATGGTAGAGGCCAATCGAGTCTGTAGTGGCTTGGAACTGTGGCCTAAGGTTAAGTCCAAGATGACTTCATTCCCAAAGTTGCAAAGGCTTGGTAAGTTTCAGAAGGCCTTGGAAGGAGACTGGAGAAGACTAAAGAATGTGGATGGATTTTATAATATTGTTGGAAAACTCACTTATTGTTATTAGTGACAAGACATTGCTTAGAAATTGTTGTACTATATGACTTTTTTATTAACTTACATAAATTGTTTATATGTGTATGTATATGTATGTATACATACACAAATATGAATAGCTAATCATAAATGTGTCTGTAATGTCAGGTATATGCATCTGGTAGTGCCTGACAACCTAAAAAATGAAGTGTAAAACTGAAATTCCTGATAACGTCCTAGATGGAAGCAAAACTGAGAGAAAAATTTTGTAATTGCACGTTCAAATTGTGTTATTCTCTTCACAAAAATTAGCAATGATATGCCACTGTGTATTCATGTGGCATCTATTTCAGTTGCATGTGAAGCCCAGTAATTTTCACCTTTATGTTGAGGGGGCTACTCTTGCTGCTGCTAGTACTATTAATAGTAATAATAATAATCCACCAGTTGATGATTTTCAGCCATAAATTCAGGTGTGTAAAAAGTATGCCCTCTTTTGTTTGCTACAGCTCATTTTTATGACTCTGAGCTCTCCTTCTTATTAGCTAAATAAATAAATAAAATGAACCTAGTCGTTACCCAGCTCTTTCGATTTAAGTGTGGTCAGTTAAAGATTCTGTCCCTCCTCCTTATCCAATTTTCCTTGAGATATTATAAGTTCTAGAGGTGGTAGAACTTACATATCATGTGGGGGAGAGTGTCTGGTTCTCTGTGGATGTCTCTGCAATGCTGGCTTCCATTGAGAAGTTTAAGGGGTTAGTCCTCTTTAGTTTCTCTTGCTGGCAGGCCCTTTACTCTGCATCCTTCTCTTCCCAACTGTGAGGCTTCTTAAAGTTCAATGGCATCCTCTTGGGTCTCATGTATACCTTGTGTATATGTGTTGGATGGAAAGGACATATGAACTCTCAATTTCTCTGTCTCTGCTTGCTGGAGGAAAAAGGACTTTGTCCTGACAAAGTTGATTTGTATATTGAGACCTGCAAAATGGAGGCTACCCCAGTGGCCTGGCCCACATCACAAATATAAATCCTAGTCAGCCTACACTATGGGAAACACTTGTCAAGGAACATACACCAATCACAATCATCTAATTCAGTTTTAACTAGCTTACCCTAGATATTAGGACCTGCTAGCCTTATAAGGAAATCCCCAGCCCCATAGCCAATCATGCCCTGTTTCCAAGTTTCCTCTCCTGTTGTTCTGTAAAATTGCTCTTACCCCCAATCCATCAGGAACAGTGCTCCACTGTTTGTGAGGCACTGTACTCCTCCAATCCATGGACTGTTTTCCCTTGAATAAAGGATATCAAACTCGTTACTAAATTGTTTTGCTTTTGTCATTTGGTAGTCTTTAGGCCCATCTACGTAGATACTTCACAATCACCATTACTCTAATGATCCAAAGCCACACTAGACCTGAGACCTCTCTACAAGACTTGCAGTCCCCCTGGGTTACATCTTGTGAAGAAATACACAAGTCTTCTCTGATCTGAGTCCTCTGCTCCCCTAAATGTATTTTGGTTTTCTTTTTACTCCACTACCTCCACCAACACCCCCAGCCAGGTTTCAACACAGAAGGGGAACATAGGGCAGATAACCTATTGTCCAGACGAAAGATTAACTTGTTAATCATTAATTTGTTAATCTCCTGTTATGGACTGAATGTTTGTGTCCCCACCCCCAATTCATCTGTTGAAGCCCTAACCCTTAATGTAATTTTATTTGGAGATAGGGCTTTTATGGAGACAGTTAAGATTAAATGAAGGCATGATGCTGAGGCCCTGATCCAATAGAATGATTGTCCCTATAAGAAGAGATACCAGGGAGCTCACTCTCTCCCCTCCCTTGCAATTAGAGAAAAGACCATGTGAGAACAGCACAGCTGTCTACAAATCAGGAAGAGAGTCCTCACTAGAAATCAAACATTACTGGAAACTTCATTTTAGACTTTCCAATTTCTAGAACTGTGAGAAAAGGAATTTCTATTGTTTAAGCCACACAGTCTGTGGTAATTTATTACAGCAGCCCAATTCTCTCTTTGCTCCTTGCCAGTTGGCTTTGGTTCATTTTGAGTGAGAAAGCTAGTTCTAACTTCATCATGTAGGCTTTCTTAATCTATGTTAATACTATATGCTAGTGTATCTCCAACTTGAGCATGCATAGGAATCACTTGGAGGGCTTCTTAAAACACAGTGCTGGGTCTCACCACAGTTTCTGATTCAGTAGGTCTGGGTTGGGGCCCAAGGTTTTGTACTTCTAACAAGCCCCCAGGTGATGCTGATACTGCTGGTCCAGGGACCACACTGTGAGAACCATAGCTATATAATTTAGTATATTATTGTATAAACACATACTTTAGAATAAACTTTTACAGCAGTCCTTTAGGCTGCAAAAGCCCTAGGTTCTTGATTCAAAATCAATCTTTTGAGACTAAAACAAACAAAATAAATCTCTTCCTTCTCAGACAGCTTAGCTTTTGCAATTCAAAAGTGCCTTGACTTTCAAAGCTATTATCTCTTCTAAGAGTTAAAAAAAAAATCTATTTAGAAACTGAGATGACTTTTTCTCTTCGGGTTCCTTTGTGTTCTCATTCTTTTAGGTGAAAAATGTCTCCAGATGCTTTGAAAACCAACAATTCAGTAGGCGGAGGCTCTCATAGAAGCAGAAAAATGCAAGAAAGCAAAATCTTAGTTATCTCAGAATTTGATCCTGCCACAAAAAAAAAAAAACAAACTACCATTTATTTAATGCTTATGCCAGGCACTATACTGGTAATGACTTCTGTTTTCTTGTTTAATTCTCACAATGAATGTCTTCAAAATATGTGACATATTTGTTAATGTTGTTGTAGTTGTTGTTTCCACTTACAGTTGAGCAAAATGATGCTTAGAGAAGTTAAGGTACTTGCCCAAGTTTTCACAACTGGTAAGTGGCAGAGCTGAGATTCTAAGAGCTGTTTACAGCTCTTAACCACTGCTATCCAGCTTCCATCCTTTCTAATATAACATTTTTAAAGCAAATTCATTATGACTTAAAAAGGAAATAACTACACTTATTCAAACTTACCATGTCTTTTTCTCCTGTCCGACACATTTAGAATGGATATTAGGAATAATGCCCCAGTCAGGAGATCTATTAGCCTCTTGTTAGAAGTGGTAACAACTTCATGCCTTTGGTCACTCAAAGTGGACCATATAGAGCACTGGACTATGTGTCACTTGAAAAAACTTCATATGAGTAGGGAATTGAAAGTTTTAAAATTTTTAATAGAATAGCTTGAAATCTGGTCCTCAGGGTTTTGAATCAAGTTGCTCATTTGTTTAGTCACTGCCCAGTATTTCTTCCAAGGGGAACAAATATTTGCTTCAGTCTGACCCATTATCCATGGGAGATTCACACTAGAAAATGTGGTTATCTGAACCCCACTCAGATGCCAATATTATGTAGCTGTGTATCTTCCTCATTCTCCTTGATGAACACTATGCAAACAACACAGCTATCTGGCAGTGGGGATAGAAACAGTGTAAAAATGAGATGTGCGTGTGTAAATAAAATACTGATGAATGAAGCTCTGAGAGCTGAGATAAAAGTGAAGCAGAACAGAAAGGTAAATAATTCTGATACTTGTGTTAGTGCTGAAATTATGTTCCTCACTTTGTTTTTTTTTTGTTTGTTTGCTTTTTTTTCTGCTGACAACAGTGCAGGTGACAAAAAATACTTTCAGTTTTGCTGCCGACATAGTATTGAAGTATAAGAAGTTTCCATTTTGCTGCTGAGAAAGCAAACTGCCTTCAAAGGAAAGGGAAAGATACAATTATATTGACCTATTTATGGTATAATACGTAGTTTATGCACGAACTAGGGTAAGGTGGTCTGGAAAACAACTGAATGGAAATGCAATTAGTGAAATGTGGGTAATGTGAACTTTATTCCATTCTTTTGTTGAATTTTCTCTCCTTTTACATTGATTTTGATCTCTAAGTTGAGTGTAAAGATGGGAGAAGAAAATGCTTGAACCTCTGGTTACTAACCTTCTTTAATATGTAGAATAGCCAACAGTTAAAGTCAATTGAGTTTTTTTTTAACCACATATAAAACACCATTAACTTCTCATAACTACGCTATGAAATAGATACCATCATTGTCTCCATTTTTACATATGAAGACATGGGCATAGAGAAATTGAGTGACTTGCCTAAGGTCACACAGCCAGTAGTGGTGAAACTAGGATTCAAGGAGACCATTTGATTTCAGAGCCTGTGCTTTTTGTTAGTATCAATTTTCTCCCCAACTTTACTGAGATATAATTGAAAAGTTTTAATTATATATATTTAATGAGTACAACTTGATGATTTGATATATGAATACATTGTGAAATAACACCATGGTCAAGCTAATTAACATATCCATCACCTTACACAGTTACTATTTACTACTCTGTGTGTGTGTGATGAAAACCTTTGAGATCTGCCCTCTTGGAAAATTTCAAATATACAAAACAGTACTGTTAACTATAGTCACAATGTTGTACGTTAGATTTCTAGAATTTATTTATTTTGCATAACTGAAACATTGAACCCCTTGACCAATATTTCCCCATTCCCTCCACCTCCCAGCCCCTGGCAACCACCATTCTATTCTCTGCTTCTATGAGTTGGACTATTTTAGATTCCACATATAAGAGATATTGCAATATTTGTCTTTCTGCATCTGGCTTATTTCATTAAGCATAGTGTCCCCCAGGTTCATCTATGTTGTCACAAATGTCAGCAATTTTTTCTTTTTTAAGGCTGAACAATATTCCATTATATATATTTGTCTATCCATCCACTGATAGATAATTAGATTGTTTCCATATGCTGGCTATTATGAATAGTGCAGCAATAAAGATAGGAGAACAGATATATCTTTGAGAGAACACTGATTTAGACAATCACCCATGGATGACAGAGCTTTTGTGGAAGTCAAGGAATCTAGCAGAGAAGTTAAAACACACCATAGGCATGAAAAAATCAGAGATAGGGTGCATTGGAGAGGGTAAGAGAAACAGTTAAACTATTTATATTACCTCTCCCCCAAGGCAATACAGCTCAGTGCCAAGAGAGCCATTCTCAGCCTATGATTTCTCCTGTAGGAAAATGTGAGAGCATGTGAATGGGTGCCTGGCTTCCCCAGCTGTATGGAGTCCTGTCAAAGAAGTCCATTCCTCTCATGCCCCATCCAAAATACTAAGTTATGGACTGCATGACTGGGGGTATTGAGTGGTTGGGAGAAGAGCAGTCAGGGTTCAGAATGCAACATTTCAAAGGGACACTGATTCTTACTGAACACATCATGGACTCCATTGGGAGTCCTCCCATGAGCGACTTAGGGATGCCTCACTTGTGGATCCTGCCAACTGGCCCATTGACACCAACAGAGTTACATGTGTCTCACCCACACACTTTACAACCATGGCAAGCTCCCTGTGCATGGTCCCACAGCAGTGAGAGTGAGCTTTTGTAGATGGGCAGTGAGTACATGCAGAAATTCAGCCCAAATCTGTGAGCCTGGGGGAGACCACAAACTTGAGCATTTAGCACCATCCTCAGTACAGCTAAAAGGAGGCTGTGAGCACTTCAGCTGGCTTTGCAGGATCGAAAGGACACATACAAGCTTAAGAATTCTGCTGTAAGAGGGAGCAAAGTGTGTGGAGCAAATGTATAAATAGAAAAGGTCTAAGAAAGCCCGAGAATCCCTAGCAGAGATGAAAAAAGGTATTTCTCTCTTGAATTCAGTCAGTAAAGACTGGAGGAGGTGACTGCTACTTCAAATGCAAAGACAGCAGGGCAAGAATTCAAGGAAGATTTAAAAAATCAAGTAAACATGATACCACCAAAAGAATACAATAATTTGCTATTAACCAAAACCAAGGATATAGAGATTTATGATTTACTCAATGAAAAAATTAAAATAGCTCTTCTAAGCAAGCTCAATGAGCTACAAGAAATAGAGAAAGGCAATTCAAAAAATCAGAATAACTATACGTGAAGAAAATAAGAAGTTTCAGAAAGAGATATAAATCATTAAACAAATGAAATTCTGGAGATAAAGAATACAATGAATGATATGAAAAATACAATAGCAAGCATCAACATTGAGAATGGATCAAGCTGAAGAAAGAATCTATGAAGTAGAAGACAGGATCTTTGAAATTACCCAGAAGAGAACAAAGAGAAAAGAATGAAAAAGAGTGAAGAAAGTCTATGTGAATTATGGGATATCATAAAAAGAAACAATCTTCAAATTAATTGATTCTCAGAAGGAGAAGAGAGAGAGGGTGAAGAAGGCAGAAAGTTTATTTAAAGAAATAATGTCTGAGAACTTCCCAAATCTGGGGAGCGATTTGGACATTCAAGTTCATGAAGGTAGCAAGTCATGCCAAAATTTTAATCCAAAATTATCTGACACATTCTATTAAAACTGCTTAAAATCAAAGATAAAGAGAGAATTTTAAAAGAAGAAAAAGAAAAAAAGATGAATCACATACAAGGGGACACTGATGAGACTATGAGCAGATTTATCAACAGAAAACTTGTGGGCCAGGAGAAAGTGGGATGATATATTGAAAGTGCTGAAAGAAAAAAAAGTGTCAGCCAAGAATACTATACTGAGCAAAGTTGTCCATCAGAGAGGAAAGGCAAGATACTTTCCCAGACAAAGAAAAGCTGAGGGAGTTCACCTCACTTGACCTACATTGCAAAAAAGTTGAAAGGAATTATTCAAGTTGAAACAAAGGTTTTCTGTTTATTAACATGAAGACATATTAAAATATATAACACTGGTAAAAGTAAGTATATAGACATATCCAGAATACATTAATACTAGAATATAGTGGTGTGTTAACCACTTAATATGACTACAGAGGTTAAAGAACTGAAGCATTAAAAATTAACTATAGGCTTCCCTGGTGGTGCAGTGACTAAGAATCCGCCTGTCAATGCAGGGGACATGGGTTCGAGCCCTGGTCCGGGAAGATTCCACATGCCACAGAGCAACTTATCCCGTGTGCCACAACTACTGAAGCCCACGTGCCCCAGAGCCCATGCTCCGCAACAAGAGAAGCCACTGCAATGAGAAACCTGCACACTGCAACAAAGAGTAGAGCCCACTCACTGCAAGTAAAAAAGCCTTTGTGCAACAATGAAGACCCAACACACCAAAAGTAAATAAATTTTTAAAATTAACTATAGCCACAATAATTTGTTAATGAATATACAATATACAAAGAGGTATACTGAGATATCAAAAACATAAAAAGGAGAGGGAGCAAAATGGTAAAGATTTTATATGTGATAGAAGTAAAGTTGTAATCCATGTAAAATAGACTGTTATCCCGATAAGATGCTTTATGTAAGCCACATGGTAAACAAAGAGCAAAAACTTATGGTAGATACCCAAAAGATGAAGAGAAGAGAATTAAAGCATACCACTATGGAAAATCATCATTCACAGAGGAAGCCAGCAAGAGAGGAAGAAAAGACAAGGAAACAACAAAACAGCCAGAAAACAATTAATAAGACAGCATTAGTAACTCCTTTCCTATCAATAATTACTCCAAATGAGATAGATTAAATTCTCCAATCAAAAGGCACAGTGACTAAATAGGTAAAAAACAAAAACAAAAAAAACCAGGACCCAACTATATGCTGAATATAAGAGACTTCAGCATTAAGGACACATAAAAGCTCAAAGTGAAGAGATGGAAAAGTTATTTCATGCAAATGGAAACCAAAAGAAAGCAGGAGTAGCTACAATTATACCAGACAAAATAAACTTTAAGCCAAAAATGGCAATAAGAGACAAAGAAGATCATTATATAATGATAAAGAGGTCAATTCATCAAGAGGATATGACAATTGTAAGTATATGTACCCCAAACAGTAGAGCAGCTAAGTATATTAAGCAAATACTAAGAGATTTGAAGGGAGAAATAGATAACAGTACAAGAATAATAGGAGACATCAATACCAACTTTCAACAATGAATAGATCATCCAGACAGAAAATCAGTTAGGGAACATTGGACTTGAATTATACTTTACCAAATGGATCTAACAGACATACACGGAATATTTGATCCAACAGCAGCAGAATACACATTCACCTCAAGTGCACACAGAGCATTATCCAGGACAGATCATATATTAGGTCACAAAACAAGTCTTAACAAATTGAAGAATATTTAAATCATATCAAATATCTTTTCTAACCACAATGGTAGGAAACTAGAAATCAATAATAGGTGGAAAGCTAGTAAATTCACAAATATGTGGAAATTTAAGTACACACTCCTGAACAACCAGTGGGTCAAAGAAGTCAAAAAGCAAATAAAAATTATATTGAAACAAATGAAAATTAATAACACAACGTATTAAAACTTATGGAATGCAGCAAAAGCAGTTCTAAGAGGGATGTTAATAGTGATGAATGCCTACATTAAAGAAAGAGAAAGGTCTCAAAAAAACAACATAACTTTACACTTCAAGAAACTAGAAAAAAAAGAACAAACTAAACCCAAATTTAGCAGTAGAAAGTAAATAATGAAGATTAGAGCAGAACAAAATGAAATAGAGACCAGAAAGCATTAGAAAAGACAAATGAAACTAAAAGTTGATTGTTGAAAAGATCAATAAAATTGACAAACATTTAGCTAGGCTAATTAAGAAACAAAGAGAGAAGACTCAAGTAAATAAAATCAGAATGAAGAATGAGACATTACAACTGATACTCTGGAAACATAAAAGATCATAAGACACTTCTATGAACAATTATACACCAACATATTGGATGACTTAGAAGAAATGTACAAATCCCTAGAAACATACAACTTACCAAGAGTTAACCATGAAGAAATAGAAAATCTGAACAGATCAGTAACAAGTGAGGAGATTGAATCAGTTATCAAAACTCCCACCACAGAAAAGCCTAGGACAAGATGGTTTCACTGGTGAATTCTAACAAACATATAATGAAGAATTCTTTAATTAATGTCAATACTTCTTAAACTCTTCCACAAAATAAAAGAGGAGGGAGTACTCCCAAACTCATTTTACAAGGCAAGTATTACCCTGATACCAAAGCCATATAAGGACACTACAAGAAAAGAAAACAACAGGTCAATACCCCTGATGAATATAGAAGCAAAAATTCTCAACATAACACTAGCAAACTGAATTGAACAGGACAATAAAAGGATCATAGGGCATGGCCAAGTGGGATTTATCTCTGAGATGCAAGGATGGTTCAACATATGCAAATCAATAAATGTGTTATACCATATTAATAGAATGAAACAATCAAAAATATGATTACTTCAATAGATGGGGGAAAAGCATTTAACAAAATACAAAATCTTTTCATGATAAAAACTCTCAACAAATTGAATGTGGAAGGAACCTAACTCAATAAAATAAAGGCCATATATAACAAAGGCACAGATAACATCATACTCAGTGGTCGAAAATAGAAAGCTTTTCCTCTAAGATCAGGAACAAGACAAGGGTGCCCACTCTCACCACTCCTATTTAATAGTACTGGAACTCCTAGCCTGAAGTATCTTTTTAAAGTCTTGGTTGTTGTTTCAACGCAAATATAAATTCTATTAATTTGTTTCTATTCAAAAAGCACGCACTATACTAGGGACTCTTAGAAAGCAGGAAAAACTAGGTGAAGATAAAATCATATTGAGAATAGTTTTTACTTGTTTTAATTCCCAAATTTATGATATAACGGGAAAACGTAGGTAGAGAAATATGTGAACAAAGTACACATATTTATCAGTGTTAGTTAAATACTTATAGTAAGGTTAACTCTTCCCCTTGACTAAAAGCACAAAACTATTTAAAAAGTCAGAAAGCAGGGGAAGGCAATTCAAGGAGCCTTTGTAACATAATTAAAGGGTAGTAATGAGACAAACATAATTTTTGTTTATAAATCTCTAGAGTGTAAGATACCCAATTTCTGTTTTGTTTTTGTTTTTTTTTCAAAGGCATCCAAAGTTGACCAGAAATACAGAACTGGCAAGAATCAGATCACCTGAATGACTTCCTCCTCTTTAATTCCTTCCTCCAATTAAAGTTCCTTCCTCCCACTGGACAAAATGAAGTCATTCACCTCAAATATGTTTCTTAAGTTTTTTGGTTTATTTTGTTTCTTTTTTATTGAAGTATAGTTGATTTACAATATTATGTTAGGTTCAGGTGTACAGCATAGTGATTCAGTATTTTTTGCAGACTATACTCCATCATAACTTATTACAAGATAATGGCTCTAATTTCCTATGATATACAGTATATCCTTGTTGCTTATCTATTTTATACATAGTAGTTTTATCTGTTAATCCTATACCCCTAATTTGTCCCTCCCCCTTTCCTCTCCCCTTTGGTAACCACGAGTTTGTTTTCTATATCTGTGTGTCTGTTTCTGTTTTGTATATACATTCATTTGTATTATATTTTAGATTCCACATATAAGTGATATCGTACAGTATTTGTCTTTCTATGTCTGACTTATTTCACTAAGCATCATAATCTCTAGGTCCATGCACATTACTGCAAACGGCAGAATTTCAGAATTTTTTATGGCTGAGTATTATTCCATTATATATATCACATCTTCTTTATCTATTTGTTTGTTGACAAACACTTGGTTGAGTTGTATCCAATTTGGGTGAATAAACATGTTTTCCGCATTTGGGGGGAAATTGGAACTTTCTTGGGGAAATTGGAATTATCCTTTCTTCTGGGAGGGGGATTCCTTTGTTGAATATTTTTAGTCAGACAGATGTAAGGCAAATGTCTTCTCATTTTTCTTGAGGAACCCTGGACTATGAAATGAAACCAAATCCAGACACTCAGATGGCTATTCTATTTAGTATTGTAAATTGGTTTTATTTTTAGGAGACTGTTCTCCTTGGAGAGTTTATATTTTCTTTTCTAAATATATATTTAGCTAGGACTTCATATTTGAGTTATTTTTTTCCTTAGGAAGTGGGATATCTTTTTTCCCACTTATTTTTTTCCTTAGGAAGTGGGATATCTTTTCCCCATTTATTTGCTAATAAGAAATAGAAATACCAGACCTGATCCTGGCATAAGGAGTGTGAAAGATCTATTTTTTTCACCTGATGTTGAAGAAAATTTTGTAAAGGCATTGGGTTGTTTGGTGTTGCACAGTCAGATCTAACCTGTCTGTATCTTGCACATAGTATTATTTAAGAATTGACTCTTTTTATAGATTTGCTTGGATCAAGAGGGGAGGACCATTGAAGAAAATGTATATTACCACTCTCAATCATCCTGTGGAAGGAGATGAGATAGACCTTGGACTGTAAAGACGACTCCATCCTTTGCTGTAGTTAGGGAAATTTGGGCTTCAAGACCTAGGAGAGAGGACTGGTCAAAAGGAACTCTTGTTAGTGAAAGGGCACATGACAGCTGACAAAGAGCTAGAAAACAGATGGCCGACTGCAGGCCTTCTGTGAAAGGGTTTATTGATATTTGACATTCAGTTTTATGTTTTCTTTTTCTATATAGTATTATCCTTCTGTTACCTCCAAGTTTCTAGTAACCTTTAGTTAAAGCTAAAGCCTTGTATTTGTTGGAAATTAAGGGATGGTCTACATTTGAGGTGAAAAAAATCAGCTTGAGCAGCATCTTAGTGAACAAGTGTTTATCAATAAATAAACCTGAAGCAGCCACCTGAAGCAATATATGATAAGTAACTATTGACAGATTTATGTGGTGAGAGCATCTGAAATCTACTCTCTTAGCAAATTTCCAGTATTCAATACAGTATTAACTATAATCATCATGCTGTACATTAAGTATCTAGATTTATTCAGCCTACATAAATGTAACTTTTGTTACCTTTGACCAACATCTTCCCATTTCCCCTACTTCTCTACCCTTGTTAGCTAGCTTCACTGTAGTAATTATTTCACTATGTATATCAAATAATTATATTGTACACCTTACATATATACAATTTTAATTTTTAAAAAAGATAAATATTTGGAATTTGTAGACAGAATCTCATAAAAGATGAAGAATTCTTGCATCTAAGAGTCCGATGTTTGCTAAAAGATATAGCAACATCCCAAAGGTTGGAAAGTTTAGAGGCATTCTGCTAACATGTTATTTATTCAATGTATGACATGGACTTCTGTTCAAAACTTGAGGTGGGAAAATAAGTCAAACAGACATATCTTCTCCCTTTAACTCAGATTAAATTCACTTTTCATATACCCAAGAGTAATGTAGCTTACCTTTAACTCCTCTGGTAATGACCTATTTTATCCACTGAAGGTTTTCAATAATGTTCTACTTTTGAAAAGTATATGCAGAGATGGGACTTCAAGAATGGTGGCATGAGAAGCTTGGGGAAAACTATATCCTGGAGAGATGTATCTTAAATCAGTCAAAATTAGTAAAGACAATCATTTATAATCTCTGAAGAATGACCAAAGACTTACTACAAATTAAGGAGCACAAAATCAACAAAATCTATGGAACACTGCAGGAAGAGTTGGAGGCAGTGGCATTTGAGCTAAGGACTTCACCTGTCCCTCCACAGTTCTACCTTGTAGAAGAGCTATTTAAGAGAGCTTGGCAACAGAATAGAAATTCCTACCTCCCCCAGATTCCTGGGATGTAAGAAATATTCGGGGTAGTTTTCACAACAGGTGAACAATAGGAGATTCCATTTTCCACAGCTCTGTGGTATAGAAGGTCAACATCCAGCAGGTGGTGGCATCCACACAGTGCCTATCCTCCCACCTTCAACTTCCAGCACGTAGGGAGGATCCCAGTGGGACACCTGGTGAAGAATGAGTCCCCCCTTCCCACATAGTTTTGTGTCATAAGAGAGCTGCTACAGTGGGCATGTCAGGTGAGTGGCAGCTGCTATCTCCCCCAGACTTTTCAGAGCTAGTTCAACCAAGTCACTAAACAAGTAAGCAAACAGCCAAGTCAACACCAACAACCCTTGTGGGAGGGATCAGTATACAGAATCAATACAATATATTATCTAAAAGGTTCAGTTTTCAACAAAAAATTATTAGATATGCAAAGAAGTAGGAAAGGTTCATCTAAACATACACAAAAGCACTCAATATTAGCTGCCTGGTTCCAGACTGAACCAGGAAGAAATAGAAGATATTAACAGACCAATTACCAGTACTGAAATTAAATCAGTAATTTAAAAATTCCCAACAAACAAAAGTCTAGGACCAGATGGCTTCACAGGTGTATTGTACTAAACATTTAGAGAAGAGTTAATACTTATCCTTCTGAAATTATTCAAAAAATTGCAGAGGAAGGAACACTTCTATACTCATTCTATGAGACCACCATCACCCTGATATCAAAACCAGAAAAAGATATCACAGTCCAATATCACCGATGAACACAGATGCAAAAATCCTCAACAAAATACTAGCAAACTGAATCCAGCAATGCAGTAAAAGGATCATACACCATGATCAAGTGGGATTTATCCCAGGGATGCATAGATTTTTCAATATCTGCAAATGAATTAATGTGATACACCACATTAACAAATTGAAGAATAAAACCCATATGCTCATCTCAGTAGATGCAGAAAAAGCTTTTGATAAAATCCATTTTATCAAAACATCCATTTATGATAAAAAAAAACTCTCCAAAAAGTGGGCATAGAGGGGATACACCTCAACACAATAAAGGCCATATATGACAAACCCACAGCTAACATCATACTCAATGGTGAAAAACTGAAAGCATTTCCTCTCAGATCAAGAACAAGGCAAGGATGACCACTCTCACTACTTTTATTCAACATAGTTTTGGAAGTCCTAACCACAGCAATCAGATAATAAAAAGAAATTTAAAAATCCAAATTGTAAAAGAAGAAGTAAAACTGTCACTGTTTGCAGAGGACATGATACTATACATAGAAAATCCTAAAGACACTACCAGAAAACTACTAGACCTCACCTACGAATTCAGTAAAGTTGCAGGATTCAAAATTAATATAGAGAAGTCTGTTGCATTTCTACAAAATAGGAGAAAGAGAAATTAAGGGAACAATTCCATTTACCATCACATCAAAAAAGAATAAAGGAACTAGGAAAAACCTACCTAAGGAGGCAAAAGACACTGATGAAAGAAATTGAAGATGACACAAACAGATGGAAAGATATGCCATGTTTTTGGATTGAAAGAATCAGTATTGTTACAATGACCGTACTACCCAAGGACACATATAGATTCAATGCAATCCCTATCAAATTACCAATGGCATTTTTCACAGAACTAGAACAAAAAATTTTTACATTTATATGGAAACACAAAAGACCCTGAATAACCAAAGCAATCTTGAGAAAGAAAAACGGTGCTGGAGGAATCAGGCTCCATGACTTCAGACTAAACTACAAAGCTACCGTTATCAAGACCGTATGGTACTGGCACATAAATAGAAATACAGATCAACGGAACAGAATAGAGAGTCTAAAAATAAAGCCACGTGCTTATGGTCAATTAATCTACAACAGAGGAGGCAAGAATATACAATGGAGAAAAGACAATCTCTTCAACAAGTGGTGCTGGGAAAACTGGACAGCTACATGTAAAGGAATGAAATTAGAACATTCTCTAATACCATATACAAAAATAAACCCAAAATGGATTAAAGACCTAAAGCTAAGACCAGAAACCATAAAACTCCTAGAGGAAAACATAGGTAGAACACTCTTTGACATAAGTTGCAGCAATATATTTTTTGGATCCATCTCCTAGAGTCATAGAAATAAAAACAAAAATAAGCAAATGGGACATAATTAAACCTAAAAGCTATTACACAGAAAAGGAAACCATAAACAAAATAAAAAGACAACCTACAGAATGGGAGAAAATATTTGCCAATGATGTGACTGACAAAGGATTATTTTAAAATACACAAACAGCTCATACGGTTCAATATCAAAAAAAACAAACAACCCAACTGAAAAATGGGCATGACTTAGACATTTCTCCAAAGAAGACATATACATGGTCAACAGGCATATGAAAAGATGCTCAACATTACTAATTATTAGAGAAATGCAAATCAAAACCACAATGAGGTACCACCTCACCCCAGCCAGAATGGCCACCATCAGAAAATCTACAAACAATAATGCTGGAGAGGGTGTGGAGAAAAACTGACTCTCCTAAACTGTTGGTGGGAATGTAAATTGGTGCAGCCACTATGGAGAATGGTATGGAAGTTTCTTTAAAAATCTAAAAATAGAATTACCATATAATCCTGCAACCCTATTCCTGGGCATATATCTGGAGAAAACCATAATTTGGAAAGATACACAAACCCCAATGTTCATAGCAGCACTATTCACAATAGCCAAGACATGGAAAAAACCTAAATGTCCACTGACATATGAATGGATAAAAAAGATGTGGTACATATATACAATGGAATACTACTCAGCCGTAAAAAAGAATGAAATAACGCCATTTGCAGCAACATGGATGGACCTAGGGATTATCATGCTAAGTAAAGTAAGTCAGACAGAGAATAACAAATATCGCATGATATCACTTATATGTGGAATCTAAAAAAATGATACAAATGAACTTATTTGCAAAACAGAAATATACTCATAGATATAGAAAACAAACTTATGATTATCTAAGGGGAAGTGGGGGAGGGATAAATTAGGAGTTTGGGATTAACAGATACACACTACTATATATAAAATAGATAACCAACAAGGACCTACTGTGCAGCACAGGGAACTCTACTCAATATCCTGTGATAACTATAATTGAAAAGAATCTAAAAAAGAATATATATATATATATATATATATATATATATATATATTCACAATAGCCAAGACATGGAAAAAACCTAATGTCCATATATATATATATATTCTTTTTCACTTTGCTGTGCACCTGAAACTAACACAACATTGTAAATCAAATATATTTCAATAAAAAATAAAAACAGTAGGAAAAAAAGAAAGGAAACCAGGCTTAAATAATTAAAAGAAAGTATGATGACAATGATAGAGAATATCAGATAGAGAATATCATTTAAAAATTATAAAAAAGAATGAAATGGAAATTTGAAATTGAACATAAAATAATCAAAATGAAAAATTCACTAAAGGGCCTTGAGAGTAGACTTGAGCTGGCAAAAGAATCAGTAGCCTTGAAGATAGATCAATAGAGATTATGAAATCTGAAGAACAGAGAGTAAAAGGAATGAAAAATGAACGGAGACACAGAGATATGTGGGATACCATTAAGTACCTATATTTTTTTAAAGAAATAATGGTGGAAAACTTCCTAAATTGATGAAAACATTATTCTACATATCTTAAAACTTTTATGAACGGAAGTAGGATAAATTCAAGAAGATTTTCAACCAGAGACACAGTCATGAAATTTTTGAAAACAAAGACAAAGTAAAAATCTTGAAAAGAACAAGAGGAAAATGACTCATTTCACACAAGGGACCTCCAATAAGATTAACAGCTGACTCCTTAACAGAAACAATGGAGACCAGAAAGAGTAGGACATATTTAAAGTGCAAAGACACAAGACATATAGACAACATAAAGTAAAATGGTAGAAATGAATCCAACCATATCAATAATAACCTTAAATGTGGATGGATTAAGCATTCCAAATAAAAGGCATTGATTTTCAAGGATAAAAAAAACCAAGATCCTACTATATGTTGTCTATAGGAAACACACTGTATATTCAAAGACATAAATAGATTGAAAGCAAAAAGATAGAAAAGTATATACCACGAAAACAGCAACCATAAGAGAGCTGATGTGGCTATAATAATATCAAACCAAATAGATGTTAAAGCAACAGCTGTTACTATCATAAACATATGCATGTAATAATAGAGCTCCAAAATGCATGAAACAAAAACTGACAGAATTGAAGAGAGAAATGGATACATCAACAATAATACTTGGGACTCCAGCACACATTGTATTAGTTTCCTAAAGCTGCTGTAACAAAATACCACAAACCTGGTGTCTTAGAACAAAGAAAATGTATTCTCTCACAGTTTTAGAGACTAGAAATTAGAAATCAAGGTGTTGATAGGTTTGGTTCCTTCTGGAGGCTTTGAGAGAGAATCTCTTCCTTGCCTCTCTCCTCGCTTCTGGTGATTGCCAGCAATCCTTGACATTCTTTGGCTTGTAGAAGCATCTGTGCAATTCTGCCTCCATCTTCACATGATCTTCTCCTCTGTGTGCCTGTGTCTCTTTGTCCAAATGTCTGTCTTATAAGGACATCAGTCATATTGGCTTTAGAACCCACACTAATCCAGTATGATGTCATCTTAACTTGATTATATTTACAAAGATGTTATTTCCAAATAAAGTCATATTCACAGGTTTTGGATGGATACGAATTTTGGAGGAACAGTCTCCAACTCAGTACACCTATTTTCAATAATGGATAGAAAAGCTAAGCAGAAGATCAACAAGGATATAGAAGACTTAAGCAACACTACTAACAAACTTGACCTAACATATTTATAGAACACTCCACCCAACAACAGCAGAATACACATCTTTTCTGAAGTACCCATGGAACATTCTCCAGGATAGACCATATTCTGGGCCATAAAATTTAAAAGTATTGAATTCAAAAAGTATGTTCTCTGACTACAAATAAATCAAATTAGAAATCAATAATAGATGGAAATTTGGGGAGTTGAAAAATAAGTGAAAAGTAACCAACAGACTCCTAAATAATCAATTGGTCAAGGAAGAAATCACAAGGTAAATTAGAAAATACTTTAGCATTAATGAAAACAAAATACAATATACTAAACCTATATGATACAGCTGAAGGAGAGCTTAGAGGAAAATATATGGCTGCAATTGCCTGAATGAAAGAAGAAATATCTCAAATCATCTTCCACTTTAGTAAACTATAAAAAGGAGAACTAAATCCAAAGCAAGCATAAGAAAGGAAGATATAAAGATTAGAGGGGAAATAAAAGAAATAGGAATTAGAAAAACAATAGATAAACATCAACAAATGCAAAACTTGTTTTTTTTAAAGAGATCACAATTATTGATGAGCCAATAGCTAGGCTGGCTAGGAAATAAAGAGAAGAATCAAATGACTAATATTAGGAATGAAAGGGAGGACACCACTATTGACCTTACAGAAATAAAGTGGTTTAAAAGGGAATATGTCAGCAATAAGAGAAGAATGTCCACTCTTGTCACTTCTATTCCACATTGTACTAGGCAAGAAAAAATATAGATTGGGAAGGAAAAAATAAAACTATCTCTTTTCACAGACTACATTATCTTGTACATAGATAATCCTATGTCATCCACTGAAAAATCTACAATACAATAATATTATAATAATATAACTAAGAACTAATTCAGAAAGTTTGCAGGATACAAGATCGATATACAAAAATCAATTGTATTTTCATATACTTGCAATAAACAGTCTAAAAATGAAATTAAGGAAACACACAATAACATCAAAAAGAGTAAGATACTTAGGAATACATTTAGCAAAAGAAGTACACAATTTGCACAATGAAAACTAGAAAGTATAGTCAAAAAATTAAAGTGGATCTAAATAAATTGAACATATCCCATGTTCATGAGTCAATAGACTTAATATTTTTATGATCATACTCTCCAAATTCATCGACAGAGTCAGTGCAAACCCAATCAGAACCTAGCTGGCTTCTTTGTAGGAATTGGCAAGCTGATCTTAAAATTTATACAGATACTAAAGAATATGCTAGAATAGGCAAAGGAATCTTGTAAAAGATGAACAAAGTTGGAGGACTCATGCTTGCTGATTTCAAAACTTACTACAAAGAAACAATCACCAAGAAATTGTGGTATTGGAACAAGAATATACGTATAGACCAATGGAATATAACCAAGAGTCCAGAAATCAACCCACATATCAATTGTCAATTGATTTTCAACAAAGGTGTCAAGACTATACAATAGGGAAATAATATACATTTCAAAGAATCATGCTAGGAAAAGTGAATATCCATGTGCAAAATACTTAAGTTGGACCCCTATGTCACTCCATAGGCAAACATAATAACTCAAAATAGATTATAAAACTAAATAGAAAAGTTAAAACTAAAACAACATTAGAAGAAAACATAGGAGTGCATCTTCATGACCTCAGGTTAAGCAAATGTTTCTTATATAGGACACCAAAAGCACAAGTTAATAAAGAAAAAATAGATTAATTGGACTTCATAAAAATTATAAATTTTTATACTGCAAATGATACTACTAAGAACACGAAAACAACGCACAGAATGGGAGAACATATTTATAAATAATATATCTGATATGGGACTTTTATCTGGAATATATAAAGAATTCTTACAACTCAGTAATTAAAAGATAACCCAATTTTAAAATGAACAAAGGTCTAAAAAGACATTTCTCCAAAGATACAAGGAAAACCAATCACAAATAAAAAGATGCTCAACATCATTAGTCACAAGGGAAATAAACATCACAATGAGATAACACTTTACATCAACTAGAAGACTTACAATAATAGGTGTTAGAGAGGATGAGAAGAAACTGCAACACTCATACAATGCTGATGGGAATGTAAAATGGTACAGCTGCTTTGGAAAACAGTTTAGCAGTTACTCAAATGTTAAACATAGAGTTCACATATGACCGAGAAATTCCACACTTAGGTATATATCCAGGAGAAATAAAACACAAATCCACACACAGACTGGCATGTAAATGTTCATTGCAGTTTTTTTCATAATAGGCAAAAGGTGAAAAGAACCTAAATGCCCATCAACTAATGAATGGATAAACGAAATATCGTATGTCCATACAAAGGAATATTTTTCAGCCATAAAAACAAATGAAGCACTGATACATTCTACAAAAGGAACAAATGATGAAAACATCACACTAGATTAAAATAACCAGTCACAGAGGCCAGATATTATATGATACCATTCATTAAATATGTAGAATAGACAAATCTATAAGAGACTGTAATGGTTGTCAAGGACTTGGGGAGGAGAGGGGGAGTGACTGCTGATGGCTGTGAGGTTTTTGGAGCGTGATGAAAAGTGTAAAATCAGTTGTGGTGATGGTTAGTTACACAACACTGTAGATACACTGAAAGTCATTGAATTGAGCACTTTACATGGGTGAATTTTATGGCATATGAATTATATCTCAATAAAGCTGTTAAGAAAAGAAGAAGTTATAACAAAAATGTATATGCAGGATGGACCTTCAAGATGGTAGAGGAGTGAGACATGAAGATTAACTTCTTCACCACAAACACATCAAAAATACACCTACATGTGGAACACCTCCTACAGAACACCTACTGCATGCTGGCAGAAGAACTCAGACTTCCCAAAAGACAAGAAACTCCCCACGTACCTGGGGTCTTGGTGCTCGGGCCAGTGGTTGGGCCTGAGACTCTGAGGAGGGAGAGTCGAGTTCAGGATACTGGACCACCAGAGACCTCCCGGCCCTACATAATATCAATCAGTGAGAGCTCTCCCAGAGATCTCCGTCTCAACACTAAGACCCAGATCCATGCAACGACCAGCAAGCTCCAGTGCTGGACACCCCATGCCAAACAACTAGCAAAAAAGGAACACAAACTTCACCCATTAACAGAGAGGCTGCCTAAAATCATAAGTTCACAGAAACCCCAAAACACACCACCGGACACAGTCCGGCCCACCAGAAAGACAAGATCCAGCCATATCCACCAGAACACAGGTACCAGTCCCCTCCACCAGGAAGCCTACACAACCCACTGAACCAACCTTACCCACTGGGGGAAGACACCAAAAACAACAGGAACTATGAACATGCAGCCAGCAAAAAGGAGACCCCAAAAACAGTAAGTTAAGAAAATGAGAAGACAGAGAAATACACAGCAGATTAAGGAGCAATGTACAAACCCACCAGACCAAACAAATGAAGAGGAAATAAGCAGTCTACCTGAAAAACAATTCAGAGTAATGAGAGTAAAGATAACCCAGAATCTTGGAAATGGAATGGAGGAAATACAAGAAACGTTTAATAAGGACCTAGAAGAACTAAAGAGCAAACAAACAGTGATGAACAACACAATAAATGACATTAAAATTCTCTAGAAGGAATCAATAGCAGAATAAATGAGGCAGAAGAACGGATAAGTGACCTGAAAGATAAAAGAGTGGAAATAAATACTGCAGAGAAGAATAAAGAAAAAAGAGTGAAAAGAATTGAGGACAGTCTCAGAGACCTCTGGGACAATATTAAACACACCAACATTCGAATTATAGGGGTCCCAGAAGAAGAAGAGAAAAAGAAAGGGACTGAGAAAATATTTCAGAGATTATAGTTGAGAACTTCCTTAATATGGGAAAGGAAATAGTCAATCAAGTCCAGGAAGTGCAAAAGAGTCCCATACAGGATAAACCCAAGGAGAAACACACTAAGACACATATTGATCAAACTATCAAAAATTAAATACAAAGAAAAAATATTGAAAGCAGCAAGGAAAAAGCAACAAATAACATACAAGGGAATCCCCATAAGGTTAACAGCTGATCATTCATCAGAAGCTCTGCAAGACAGAAGACAGTGGCAGGACATATTTAAAGTGATGAAAGGGAAAAACTTACAACCAAGATTACTCTACCCAGCAAGGATCTCATTCAGATTCAACAGAGAAATTAAAACGTTTAAAAACAAGCAAAAGCTAAGAGAATTCAGCACCACCAAACCAGCTTTACAACAAATGCTAAAGGAACTTCTCTAAGCAGGAAACACAAAAGAAGGAAAAGACCTACAATAACAAACCCAAAACAATTAAGAAAATGGTAATAGGAACATACATATCAATAATTACCTTAAATGCTAATGGATTAAATGCCCCAGGCAAAAGACACAGACTGGCTGAATGGATACAAAAAAAGACCCCTGTATATGCTGTCTACAAGAGACCATTTCAGACCTAGGGACACATACAGACTGAAAGTGAGAGGATGGGAAAAGGTATACCATGCAAAGGGAAATCAAAAGAAAGTTGGAGTAGCAATTCTCATATTAGACAAAATAGACTTTAAAATAAAGACTATTACAAGAGACAAAGAAGGACACTACATAATGATCAAGGGATCAATCCAAGAAGAAGATATAACAATAGTAAATATATATGCACTCAACATAGGAGCACCTCAATACATAAGACAAATTCTAACAGCTATAAAAGGGGAAATCAACAGTAATACAATCATACTAGAGGACATTAACACCCCACTTTCACCAATGAACAGATCAACCAAAATGAAAATAAATAAGGAAACACAAGCTTCAAATGACACATTAAACAAGATGGACTTAATTGATATTTACAAGATATTCCATCAAAAAACAACAGAGTACACTTTCTTCTCAAGTGCTCATGGAACATTCTCCAGGATACATCATATCTTGGGTCACAAATCAAGCCTTGGTAAACTTAAGAAAATTGAAATCATATCAAGTATCTTTTCCAACCACAATGCTATGAGACTAGATATCAATTACAGGAAAAAAAACTGTAAGAAATACAAACACATGGAGGCTAAACAATACGCTACTAAATAACCAAGAGATTACTGAAGAAATCAAAGAGGAAATCAAAAATTACCTAGAAACAAATGACAATGAAAACACGATGACACAAAACCTATGGGATGCAGCAAAAGCAGTTCTAAGAGGGAAGTTTATAGCAATACAATCCTACCTCAAGAAAAAAGAAACATCACAAATAAACAACCTAACCTTACACCTAAAGCAATTAGAGAAAGAAGAACAAAGAAACCCCAAAGTTAGCAGAAGGAAAGAAATCATAAAAATCAAATCAGAAATAAATGAAAAAGAAATGAGGGAAATGATAGCAAAGATCAATAAAACTAAAAGCTGGTTCTTTTAGAATATGAACAAAATTGATAAACCATTAACCAGACTCATCAAGAAAAAAAGGGAGAAGACTCATATCAATAGAATTAGAAATGAAAAAGGAGAAGTAACCACGGACACTGCAGAAATACAAAGGATCATGAGAGATTACTACAAGCAACTATATGCCAATAAAATGGACAACCTGGAAGAAATGGACAACTTCTTAGAAAGGCACAACCTTCTGACACTGAACCAGGAAGAAATAGAAAATATAAACAGACCAGTCACAAGCAGTGAAATTGAGACTGTGATTAAAAATCTTCCAACAAACAAAAGCCCAGGACCGGATGGTTTCACAGGCGAATTCTATCAAACATTTAGAGAAGAGCTAACACCTATCATTCTCAAACTCTTCCAAAATATAGCAGAGGGAGGAACACGCCCAAACTCATTCCACGAGACCATCATCACCCTGATACCAAAACCAATGATGTCACAAAGAAAGAAAACTACAGGCCAATATCACTGATGAACATAGATGCAAAAATCCTTAACAAAATACTAGCAAACAGAATCCAACAGCACATTAAAAGTATCGTACACCATGATCAAATGGAGTTTATCCCAGGAATGCAAGGATTCTTCAATATATGCAAATCAATCAATGTGATACACCATATTAAGAAACTGAAGGATAAAAACCATATGATCATCTCATTAGATGCAGAAAAAGCTTTTGATAAAATTCAACACCCATTTATGGTAAAAACTCTCCAGAATGTAGGCATAGAGTGTACGTACCTCAACATAATAAAGGCCATGTATGACAAACCCACAGCCAACATCGTCCTCAATGGTGAAAACCTGAAACCATTTGCACTAAGATCAGGAACAAGACAAGGTTGCCCACTCCCTCTATTATTCAACATAGTTTTGGAAGTTTTAGCCACAGCAATCAGAGAAGAAAAAGAAGTGAAAGGAATCCAAATCAGAAAAGAAAAAGCAAAACCGTCACTATTTGCACATGACATGATAGTATACATAGAGAATAGTAAAGACTCTCCCAGAAAACTACTAGAGCTAATCAGTGAATTTGGTAAAGTAGCAGGATACAAAATTAATGCACAGAAATCTCTTGCATTCCTACACACTAACGACAAAAAATCTAAGAGAAATTAAGGAAACACTCCCATTTACCACTGCAACAAAATGAATAAAATACCTAGGAATAACCTACCTAAGGAGACAAAAGACCTGTATGCAGACAACTATAAGACACTGATGAAAGACATTAAAGATGACACAAACAGATGGAGAGATAAACCATGTTCTTGGATTGGAAGAATCAACATTGTGAAAATGACTCTACTACCCAAAGCCATCTACAGATTCAGTGCAATCCCTATCAAACTACAAATGTCATTTTTCACAGAACTAGAAGAAAAAATTTCACAATTTTTTTTTTTTTAAGAAAGGGAGACTTACTTGTTATCAAATGTGTAATAGGACATTTTTCCATCCTGCAAGCACTTGGGATGTGCATGTTACTTCGAGAGTAGGAGGAGTTTGTGCTCCCTGCCAGGAGCAAATCAGTCTTTCTGTTTTTTGTTTGTTTGTCTGTTTTTATTTACTTATGGCTGTGTTGGGTCTTCATTTCTGTGCGAAGGCTTTCTCTAGTTGTGGCAAGCGGGGGCCACTCTTCATCGCGGTGCGCAGGCCTCTCACTATCGTGGCCTCTTTTGTTGTGGAGCACAGGCTCCAGACGCGCAGGCTCAGTAGTTGTGGCTCACGGGCCTAGTTGCTCCGTGGCATGTGGGATCTTCCCAGCCCAGGGCTCGAACTCATGTCCCCTGCATTGGCAGGCAGATTCTCAACCACTGCACCACCAGGGAAGCCCAAAATTTCACAATTTGTATGGTAACACAAAAGACCCCGAATCGCCGAAGCAACCTTGAGAAAGAAAATCAGAGTTGGAGGAATCAGGCCCCTGACTTCAGACTATACTACAGAGCTACAGTAATCAAGACAGTATGGTACTGGCCCCCAAACAGAAATATAGATCAATGGAACAGGATAGAAAGCTCGGAGATAAGCCCACTCACCTATGGTCAGCTAATGTATGACAAAGGAGGCAAGGATATACAATGGAGAAAAGACAGCCTCTTCAATAAGTGGTGCTGGGAAAACTGGACAGCTACATGTAAAAGAATGAAATTAGAACACTTCCTAACACCATACACAAAAATAAACTCAAAATGGATTAAAGACCTAAATATAAGACCAGACACTATAAAACTCTTAGAGGAAAACATAGGCAGAACACTCTTTGACATAAACCACAGCAAGGTCCTTTTTGACTCACCTCCTAGAGAAATGGAAATAAAAACAAAAACAAACAAATGGGACCTAATGAAACTTAAAAGCTTTTGCAGAGCAAAGGAAACCATAAACAAGACCAAAAGACAACCCTCAGAATGGGAGAAAATATTTGCAAATGAAGCAACTGACAAAGGATTAATCTCCAAAATATACAAGCAGTTTATGCAGCTCAATATCAAAAACAAAAAACAAAAAAAACCCTAATATAAAAATGGGCAGAAGACCTAAATAGACATTTCTCCAAAGAGGATATACAGATTGCCGAAAAAACACATGAAAGGATGCTCAACATCACTAATCATTAGAGTATTGCAAATCAAAACTGCAATGAGGTATCCCCTCACACCAGTCAGAATGGCCATCATCAAATATCTACAAACAGTAAATGTTGGAGAGGGTGTGGAGAAAAGGGTACCCTCTTGCACTGTTGGTGGGAATGTAAAGTGATACAGCCACTATGGAGAACAGTATGGAGGTTCCTTAAAAAACTAAAAATAGACCCAGCGAAATGATAGCATTTTGGAAAATGCTTTATGTGAAGAGACTTTTCGTGAGGGAGAGTCATTTATGGATCTGAAAGCATCAGCTGGACGATGATTGATGGTTGAAATGCTCCCCAGAGATGGAGGCGCTGGCAGATTGCATTGTTGTGCTCTCCACATAACCTGCTGGCACAGGTGTGTGAGCTCACTGGAGGCGAGCAATTGTGGCACCATCCCACCACAGTGCTGAAGCTGAAGAGCTCCAGCGAATGCAGCACTCCCCCAGTCCCTGGCTGGGGCTGGCAAGTATAAGCAGTCTTATCCCTCTCTCAGCCTAAAGCCAACTCACCACTCCCATTCTCCTTGACTGGGGTTGGAGAGCAAGAGCAGTCTCAGCAGTCTCCCACTCCAGACCTAAAGCTGATGCACGTGCACAGACAAGGCACTCTCCTGCTGCATTGCTGAAGCCCAGAGGCACACACAGTCTAGTCATTTTCCTGCTGCCTTCCTGAAACAAGAGAACAAGCCTCATTCCTACCCTCTCCAGCTGCCTACCTAAAGACAGTGGGGGTATGCAGCCCACACAGAGGGCATCCCTTGATTGTCTGTCACTGGTGGCCAGGGGGCTATCATTCCAGAGCTCCACAGGACTGTAACAAATGAAAGTCAGTTCTTGGCAGGCC
Source organism: Balaenoptera ricei (assembly GCF_028023285.1). Classification (NCBI taxonomy): domain Eukaryota; kingdom Metazoa; phylum Chordata; class Mammalia; order Artiodactyla; family Balaenopteridae; genus Balaenoptera; species Balaenoptera ricei. The sequence goes on from NC_082660.1 coordinate 76,442,328, forward strand.
AACCCCAGCCCAACCAGGGTATTGCACAAACAGCAGACTGAAATACAGCCCCTGTCTTCTAGTGAAAAAGGCCTATTTACCTATCCGGGAGCTGCACCTTCGGGGACAGGCTTCAGGTTTCCCACACATCTAGAGGCTAAAGGGGCAAGCAAGGAGACACCATCCTTGCACACCCCCTTGGCCTCACTTCAGCTCAACAAAACTCCCCAGAAATGGCTTTTACACTCATTCATAGCCCCAGTGTTTTGCAACTATCACCCAGGGGACACCTCCAGATCTCCTGGTCTGGAGGCCAACAGGGATACAATTGAGACCCCACAGGGCTATATATATCTGTGTACTTTAAAAACTGCTGCCTGAATATCTGGCATCCAATCAGCCTGAAACTAAGTGCTAAATGAGATTCCTCCTCTTGGAACACTGTTCTTGGCACATCCTCAACAACAGGGGCATATCAAGAATAAATCAGGCAGGCTTCAGAGTGACATCAGCATTATAGTGGCATGAGAGTCTCCCTTTGTTTCTCTCCTTCAATCTACAACCAGTAAAACATCTATAACTCAACAAAGGTGCCTCAGTCCAACACACCAGGGCACTGAAGAATTCCACTCATCTGTTCATCTAAAGGCAGGTGGACTGGAACACAAAGAGGAGACAGAACCAGGGGAACAGAGGAGGTGGTGCCAGCAATCCTGGACCCTCAGCCATGGTGGTTGAGCCCACAGCCCCAGAGAACCCTGTAGCATCAGGGGAGGTAGTGCACATGACTCTGGCTTCCTGGCTGTAGCAGAGCCTGTGGCCACAGGGGACCAGACAGCAGCAGGGTCTGCAATCTTGTCCCTCCAGCCACAGAGGTACTCATAACTCCGGCCAGCACCACCCCCACCACTGCCTGCCATAGTGGCACCTACGAACCTGACAACCTTGGTTGCAGAAGAGACACTGTGACCTGGCTCCTCCCCCGCTCCCTACTCTTGCAGCAGTAGAGCTGGGAGACCCCAGATGTGGTCCCACCATTCTGATGCCCCAAGCAGTGATGACAGCAACACCAGCAACAGAAAGGCACCAACCCCAGAGGCACAAGCAGTGACATCAAGGGCATAAGGCAACACCTCTAATAGAGGAGGTGGAGGGTGGAAAGTGCCCATTCTCAAATAACCAGAGGCTGCTCAAGTAAGAGAATCCAAAACTTGTGCTATAGTGCCACCTACTGGAAAACAAAAGAAAAATCTCTAATTACGAATCTGTTCAATTGTTAGAATGAAATTTAAAAAAAAAAAGAAAAGAAAAAAAAGCTTTCCCTAAAGAAGAAAGGTGTTTGCTACTTCAAATGCACTGGCAGACGAACAACCCATCAAGTACCATGAAAAACCATGGTAACGTGGTATCACAAAAAGAAAATGACAGTTCTCCAGAAACCAAACTGAAAGTCACAGAATATTGTAATCTAAATGATAGAGAATTCAAAATAGCTGTTATGAAGAAGCTCAATAAACTACAAGAAAATTCAGAAATGCAGTTCAAAGAACTCAGGAATAAAAATAATGAACTGAAGGAATACTTTATCAAAGAGATTGAAACTCTAAAAAAGAACCAAAGAGAAATTCTGGAGCTGAAGATCTCAACAAATGAGATGAAGAAGGCATTAGAAAGCACTGGAAATAGAGCAGACCAAATGGAAGAGAGAATTATTGAGCTCAAAGATAGAAATCTAAACATGATACATGTAGAAGAGGAAAGAGGAATAAGATATCTTAAAAATGAGGAAATTCTATGAGAGCTATCTGACTCTTTTAGGAAGGACAACATTAGGGTAATTGGTATCATAGAAGGAGAAGAGAGGGAGAAGGGAGCAGAGAGCTTATTTAAAGAAATAATAGCTGAAATATTTACAATAGCCAGGACACGGAAGCAACCTAAATGTCCTTCAACAGAGGAATGGATAAGAAGGTGTGGTACATATATACAATGGAATATTACTCAGCCATAAAAAGGAACGAAATTGGGTCATTTGTAGAGACGTGGATGGACCTAGGGATTGTCATACAGAGTGAAGTTAGTCAGAAAGAGAAAAACAAATGTCATATATTAACGTATATATGTGGAATCTAGAAAAATGGTATAGATGATCTTGCAAAGCAGAAATAGAGACACAGATGTAGAGAACAAACGTATAGATACCAAGGGAGAAAGGGAGGTGGGATAAACTGGGAGATTGGCATTGACATATATTCACTATTGATACTATGTATAACATAGATAACTAATGAGAACCTACTGTATAGCACAGGGAACTCTACTCAATGCTCTGTGGTGACCTAAATGGGAAGGAATTCAGAAAAGAGGGGATATATGTATATGTATAGCTTATTCACTTTGCTGTAGAGTAGAAACTAACACAATATTGTAAAGCAACTATACTCCAATAAAAAATTTTAAAAAAGAAATAATAGCTGAGAACTTCCCAAGCCTGGGGAAGAAACTGAATATACAAGTCCATGAAGCTAAGAAAACACCTAGTTACATCAATGCAAAAAGGCCTTCTGCAAGACACATATTAAAACATTGTAAAATGTCAATGACATACAGAGTGAAGTAAGTCAGAAAGAGAAAAATAAATACAGTATGCTAACACATATATATGGAATCTAAAAAAAAAAAAATGGTCTTGAAGAACCTAGGGGCAAGACGGGAATAAAGACTCAGACCGACTAGAGAATGGACTTGAGGATACAGGGAGGGGGAAGGGTAAGCTGGGAAAAAGTGAGAGAGTGGCATGGACATATATACACTGCCAAATGTAAAGTAGATAGTTAGTGGGAAGCAGCCACATAGCACAGGGAGATCAGCTCGGTGCTTTGTGACCACCTAGAGGGGTGGGATAGGGAGGGTGGGAGGGAGGGAGATACAAGAGGGAAGAGATATGGGGATATATGTATATGTATAACTGATTCACTTTGTTATAAAGCAGAAACTAACACACCATTGTAAAGCAATTATACTCCAATAAAGATGTTAAAAAAAAGCCAATGACAAAGAAAGAATTTTAAAGGCAGCCAGGGAGAAAAATAATGGTAACCTACAAAGGAACCCCTACTAGGCTATTAACAGATTTCTCAGCAGAAATTCTATCCAGCAAAGTTATCATTCAGATATGAAAGACAAATAAAGGATTTTACAGACAAACAAAAGCTGAGGGAGTTCATCAAAACTAGACCTACTTCACAGTAAATCTTGAAAGGAGCTCTTTTACCTGAATCAAAAGGCAAAATTACACAAAACTTTGAGTAAGATTACAAATAGACAGAAATAGATAGAAAGAATCAGAAAATTGCAATTCTATATCAGAATACGTTCTTAAACAATTATAGCATAAAGGTTAAAGAGAAAAAAAGCAGTAAAAATAACTATAGCTACTTCAATTTGGTAAGAAACTCACAATCAAAGAAGAAAGGACCGAACTCGTATAGGAAATTAAGATAAGTCCTTTTCCTATCAACAGGAAAAGGACTATTTTATTTATGAGACATTTTATACAAACCTCATGGGAACCACATAACATAAATCTAAAGCAGAGACAAAAAACATAAAAAAAGAGTAAACTGAGAAAAACATCATAGAAAACCACCAAACTAAAATGGCAGAAAGAAACGCAAGTAAAAAGGAATAATGAAGATATAGAGCAAACAGAAAACAAAAGATAAAATGGCAGAACTAAGTCCTCATTTATCACCCTAAATGTAAATGGATTGAATTCACCAATTAAAAAACACAGAGTGGCTGGATGGATTAAAAAAACAGGACCTAACTATATGCTACCTCCAGGAAACTCATCTCAGCTCTAAAGACAAAACACTGGCTCAAAGTGAAGGATTAGAAAATGATACTCCAAGAAAATGGCAGCGAAAATAAAGTCAGTATAGCCATACTCATATCAGACGAAATAGATTTCAAACCAAAAAGGTAACAAGAGACAAAGATGGACATTATATAATGATAAAGGGGACAATTCATCGAGAAGACATTACAGTTATTAATACATATGCATCTAACATAGGAGCACAAACATACATAAAGCAATTAATAACAGACCTAAAGAGGGAAATCGAAAGCAACACAATAATGGTAGGAGATTTTAACACCCCAATTACATCAAAGGATAGATCATCTAGATAGAAAGTCAACAAGGAAACAGCAGCTTTCAATGTAACATTAAACTAGATGGACTTTGATAGGTTTATACAAAACATTCCATCCAAATGCAGCAGAATACACATTCTTCTCGAGTGCACATGGAATGTTCTCAAGGATAGACCATCTGTTGGGACACAAAACAAGTCTCGAATTTAAGAAGATTGACATTATATCAAGTATCTCTTCTGATCACAATAGTATGAAACTAGAAATTAACTACAAGAAGAAAGGTAGAAAAAAATCACAAATATGTGGAAACTAAACAACATGCTCCTGAACAACGATTGGGTCAATGGAGAAATCAAGAGAGAAATTTAAAAATACCTGAAGACAAATAAAAATGAAGTATAACATACCAAAATCTATGGGTTGCAGCAAAAGTGATACTAAAAGGGAAGTTTATAGAAATCCAGGTCTACCTCAAGAAATAAGAAAAATCTCAAGTAAACAACCTAGCCTTACACCTAACAGAACTAGTAAAAGAAGAAAAAATGAGGCCCAAAATCAGGAAAAGGAAAGAAATTATAATAAAGAACAGAGCAGAAGTAAGTGAAATAGAGAGCTAAAAGCAACAGAAAAGATCAATGAAAGTAAGAGCTGCTTCTTTGAAAGGATAAACAAAATTGTCAAACTTTTAGCTAGACTCAGAAAGAAAAGAGAGAAGTTGCTCATAGAAACAAAAGAGGAGAAATAACAATGGATACCATGGAAACACAAAGGATTATAAGAGAATATTATGAACAGTTATATGCCAACAAATTGGACAACCTAGAAAAACTGGAAAATTTTAGAATCATACAACCTTGCAAGACTGAATTATGAAGAAATAGAAAATCTGAATAGAACAATCACTAGCAAAGAGATTAGGATGGTTCAATATTCACAAATCAATCAATGTGATACACCACATTAACAAAATGAAAGATAAAAATCATATGATCACCTCAATAGACACAGAAAAAACATTTTACAAGATTCAATACTCATTTATGATAAAAAATACTCTCAACAAAATGAATATAGAAGGAACATGTCTCAACATAATAAAGGCCATATATGCCAAACCCACAGCTAACATATAAAATGGTGAAAAACTGAAAGCTATCCATCTAAGATCAGGAACAAAACAAGGATGACCACTCTTACCACTTTTATTCAACATAGGATTGGAAGTCTTAGCCAGAGCAATTAGGCAAGAAAAAGTAATAAAAGGAATCCAAATTGGAAAGAAAGAAGTAAAACTGTCACTATTTGCAGATGACATGATTTTATATAGGAAAAACTTTAAAGATTTCATCAAAAAACTATTAGAAAAATTTAAAAATACAGTAAAGCTTTAGGGTAAAAAATCAATATACAAAAATCTATTGCAGTTCTATACACTAAAAACAAACAAACAGAAAGAGAAATTAAGAAAACAATCCAAAAATAAATCTTCTAAAAAAAAAAAAGAAAACAATCCCATTTATAATCACAACAAAAAGAAAATAATACTTGGAAATAAATTTAACCAAGGAGGTGAAAGACTTGTACTCTGAAAACTCTATGACACTGATGAAAGAAATTGAAGAAGCACAAAGAAATGGAAAGATATTCTGTGCTCATTGATTGGAAGAATTAGCATTGTTAAAATGTCCATATTACCTAAAGGAATCTACAGATTCAATGCAGTCAATCCCTATCAAAATCCCAATGATATTTTTCAGAGAAATAGAACAGAGGATCCTAAAATTTATATTGAACCACAAAAGACCCTGAATAGCTAAAGCAATTCTGAGAAAAAGAACAAAGCTGGAGGTATCACGCTCCCTGATTTCAAATTATATTACAAAGTTATAGTAATCAAAAAAGTATGGTATTGGCAGGAAAACAAATACACAGATCAGCAGAATAGAATAGAGAGCCCAGAAATAAAACCACACATATATGAACAATTAATTTATGACAAAGGAGCAATGAACATACAGTGGAGAAAGGATAGTCTTTTCAATAAGTGATGTTGGGACAACTGGACAGCCACATGCAAAATGGCTGAAACTAGAGGACTATCTCACACCATATACAAAAATCAACTCAAAATAGATAAATACTTGAATGTAAGACCTGAAACCATAAAACTCCTAGAAGAAAACAAAGGCAGTATTCTCTTTGACATTGGTCTTGGCAGTATCTTCCTGGACTGTCTCTTCAAGCAAGAGGAACAAGAGCAAAAATAAACAAGAGGGATTACATCAAACTAAAAAGCTTCTGTACAGCAAAGGAAACCATCCACAAAATGAAAAGACAACCTACCCTATGGGAGAAGATATTTGCAAATTATATGTCCAATATTGGTTAATATCCAAAGTACACAAAGAACTCATACAACTCAACATCAAAGAAATGAACAACTTGATTTAAAAATGGGCAGAGGACCTGAATAGACATTTTTTTCCAAAGAAGATGTACAGATGGCCAATAGACACATGAAAAGATGCTCAACTTCACTATTCATCAAGGAAATGCAATTCAAAACCATAATGAGATATCATTTCACACATGTTAGAATGTCTATTCTCAAAAAGACAATAAATAACAAATTTTGGAGAGGATGTGGAGAAAAGGGAACCATAGTGCACTGTTGGTGAAACTGTAAGTTGGTGCAGCCATTATGGAAAACAGTATGGAGATTCCTCAAAAAATTAAGAATAGAATTACAACATGATCCAGCAATTCCACTTCTGGGTATGTATGCAAAGAAAATGAAAACACTAACTCCAAAGGTATGTGCACCCCTATGTTCATTGCATCATTATTTACAATAGCCATAATAACTATGTGAGATGATGACTGTGTTAATTAACTTCATTGTGGGAATCCTTTTGCAATTTATACATATATCATCACATTGTACACTTTAAATATACTACAAATTTATTTGTCATTTATACCTCAGTAAAGCTGAAAAAATGTATACAAGGATGGGCCCTGTTGTTTTGAGTAGGAAGAAGATATTATTGACTCTCTGTGAACGGGTTTGTATCTCAGCTATTTTTTTCGATTAGTGACGTTGTGCTTGAATAGAAGGATAAGTTTGTTATCACATTCATCATCCCATTGATCAGTAAGATCAATCCCATCTCCCTCAGCCCTGTCTGCTCCCAAAGTTGCTTTCAGTCAAAGAGTATGATTTTTCCAGAGAGGATAACTATCAAAGGTATCAAAATAGCTGTGTTCCTGTGCTAGAACTTTCAAATAAGTCCACATGGTCCATATGGACAGGCTGGTATTTATCCATCTTTATCTCAATAGAAAGGCACTTAGGGAATGTGCAATCAATGAGAGGTCAAAATAAAACACAAGGGAGGACAAAAAATATGGTGTAAGGTGAATGAATTATCAGGGTGTCCTACAAAGGTCACCAAAGCCATCATGTATTGTATGAAAAACAGGAATGCTTTCAGTGATCTGGGGCGATATTGGAGGTCAACAGAGAGTATTTCCCTCTATTCTTAGCTGTGCTACACCCAGTCTCTCAGATGCTACTCAATGCCACTTTCCAGGATACGAGGTCCTTTGTTTGGAAAAATTCTGGAATTATAGACCTAACAGGAAAATGTTATTACAGCAGAACCAGAGGGAAAAAAGGCAACCACTGGCTTTTATGTTTTAATATAGACTTTTGAAACTCAGGGCAGGTACAAATAGTTTGAAATAAAAAGGTTTGAGGTTTTATAAGCCTAGAACTAAGGGCATAGGATTTTATGTCGTACACAATAATTTCAGAAGACTGCAATGATAAGTTAGAGCCATTTTGTCCTATTTTAGAGGAGTTAAGGAGTCCCTTGACTGGCAGAAGAGGTGATTCAGAGAGGGGAAGAAGGGAGTTAGAAACTGGTAGGTCTCTGAGAAGAAGCCCTCTGTCCTGAACCCTGGTCCAAGTCCCAAGGAATAGGGATAATAAGATGTCCACATAGGTTTGGGTGATTTAAGCCCCATGCCATTTTCCAAGGGAGAATTCCCTCAGGCATGACATGGGAGGCATAGAGCTGAACTAACTACCTAGCCCATCTTGGCACAGATGAGATAATGGAGTGGAAGAGTTATCCTGCACCTAACACGATACAGAAGCAGTAGAGTGGAAATGGCCTGTGATGTATTTTGTCAGAGAGCCTGTAGAGAGTCTCACAGCCTGGTCTGTACCCTACTGTGACACAGAAGCAGAAAGCAAATCCTGGCACATTCCAAAGGGCTGCAGAAGTTACCTGAGGGAAAGCCAGACCAAAAGAGATGTTGTCATAAGAAGCAAGGGAAAGAGCAGCATGACCGGTGAGGATTGACAACCAAGGATGAGAGAAAATAATATACGTCTCAGTGGATGGAGCATAGATAGGTGATAATAATCCAAGCCATATTTCCTCCCACTCTGCCTCGGCCTGCCAAGATTTAGAAATGATTTTGGGTAAAGGGGTGGAAAAATGATGCCTGTATTGATACGTAACTTGTTGATTTTACTCAGTCCAGGTTTGCAAGGCCAGAAATTCAGTAGTGATTCTGCCTTGAAGATAACTAGGATCTTGGGGAATAGCTGATATTCCCCAAATTCACAAAAATACCCCAAATCTGAGATATAAAACAGAATACCAATTTAAGAATTTACTTTTAAAATATAACTGTTTCATGGGCTGGAATACTTAGATTCAGTCAGTGCATTCTCTTCTCTATTGGAAAGTTTACATGGGATGGTAATCGGATTATAATCAGATGGTGATTAAATAAACCTGGGGAGTGAGCTGGATGGTTTTCATGGCTACTGTCATCCAGCTGGGAGAGTAATGCACCCATCGTCACAGGAGGGGTCAGCCTGTTGAGCAAACATTGATGTCAGTTCGCCAGGACTTTTTCTCCCGCATTGTGCCTCTATAATAATCTTTCCCAATAATGCTATTTCAAAATTGACCACTCCCCTTCTATCATCAGAATCTTTAGGCTAGTCAATACCATTGATTAGGCTGCAATGTACTACTCACTTCTACCTTTTGGCCTGAAAGACACTCCTTCTTTTGTGATTTTTGCATATAACTGAGCTCATCCAGTGTGTGTTGCCTTTATTAGTGTAATTTACAATTGTGAAGGGGACTCACTGATACTTCTAAGACCACTTGCATTGTAGTATGTATGGTAGTTTATACCTAAGAATATATACATTTAAAATATCTAACATATATTTCAACATATGTATAGACCTTAACATACTACATAGCTTTTGATTCAGGAGTCTTTCTCTAACAATTTATATAAAGGTAATAACAGGATGGATAGAAAGATTTACTTAAGAAGATGTTCAGCACAGAGTTGTCTTTGTTAATGAAAATATACTAAATGTACAACAATGAGAAGGTTAAATGATTTATGGTACTTTCATATAATGGAGTACTATATACCTTAAAAGTAATAATGTAATCCTATATTTATTGACATGAGAAAATGTTCAAAATTTTGCATTAAGTGAATAATTCAAGTTTAAATCAGAATATGAAGTTGGATCTTACTTTTATTAAAAGGTTTACATGTGAGTTGAAAAAACCCAGAAGGCTATGCATCAAAATGTAAATAGTGGTTATCTCTGGGTTTAGGATCATGTGTCTTTCTTATTTTTTGTCTTTCTGCTTTCTTTTTTTTTTTTTTTTTTTTTTTTTTTTTTTTTTTTAAGATTTTTAGAAATTTCATGTAATGTCTGAAACATTTATATTAACATATTTCCATACAAATAACCCAATGAAAGTTTAGTATTAGTTGTTTTGTTTGTTTTTTTATACTGCAGGTTCTTATTAGGCATCAGTTTTATACACATCAGTGTATACATGTCAATCCCAATCGCCCAATTCAGCACACCACCATCCCCACCCCACCGCAGTTTTCCCCCCTTGGTGTCCATATGTCCATTCTCTACATCTGTGTCTCAACTTCTGCCCTGCAAACTGGCTCATCTGTACCATTTTTCTAGGTTCCGCATACATGCATTAATATACGATATTTGTTTTTCTCTTTCTGACTTACTTCACTCTGTATGACAGTCTCTAGATCCATCCACGTCTCAACAAATGACTCAATTTCGTTCCTTTTTATGGCTGAGTAATATTCCATTGTATATATGTACCACATCTTCTTTACCCATTCGTCTGTTGATGGGCATTTAGGTTGCTTCCATGACCTGGCTATTGTAAATAGTGCTGCAATGAACATTCGGGTGCATGTGTCTTTTTGAATTACAGTTTTCTCTGGGTATATGCCCAGTAGTGGGATTGCTGGGTCATATGGTAATTCTATTTTTAGTTTTTTAAGGAACCTCCATATTGTTCTCCATAGTGGCTGTATCAATTTACATTCCCACCAACAGTGCAAGAGGGTTCCCTTTTCACCACACCCTCTCCAGCATTTGTTGTTTGTAGATTTTCTGATGATGCCCATTCTAACAGGAGTGAGGTGATACCTCATTGTAGTTTTGATTTGCATTTCTCTAATAATTAGTGATGTTGAGCATCTTTTCATGTGCTTCGTGGCCATCTGTATGTCTTCTTTGGAGAAATGTCTATTTAGGTCTTCTGCCCATTTTTGGATTGGGGTGTTTGTTTCTTTGATATTGAGCTGAATGAGCTGTTTATATATTTTGGAGATTAATCCTTTGTCCGTTGATTCATTTGCAAATATTTTCTCCCATTCTGAGGGTTGTCTTTTCGTCTTGTTTATGGTTTCCTTTGCTGTGCAAAAGCTTTGAAGTTTCATTAGGTCCCACTTGTTTATTTTTGTTTTTATTTCCATTACTCTAGGAGGTGGATCAAAAAAGATCTTGCTGTGATTTATGTCAAAGAGTGTTCTTCCTATGTTTTCCTCTAAGAGTTTTATAGTGTCCAGTCTTATATTTAGGTCTCTAATCCATTTTGAGTTTATTTTTGTGTATGGTGTTAGGGAGTATTCTAATTTCATTCTTTTACATGTAGCTGTCCAGTTTTCCCAGCACCACTTATTGAAGAGACTGTCTTTTCTCCATTGTATATCTTTGCCTCCTTTGTCATAGATTAGTTGACCATAGGTGCGTGGGTTAATGTCTGGGCTTTCTATCTTGTTCCATTGATCTATGTTTCTGTTTTTGTGCCAGTACCATATTGTCTTGATTACTGTAGCTTTGTAGTATAGTCTGAAGTCAGGGAGTCTGATTCCTCCAGCTCCATTTTTTTGCCTCAAGACTGCTTTGCCTATTCGGGGTCTTTTGTGTCTCCATACAAATTTTAAGATGATTTGTTCTAGCTCAGTAAAAAATGCCATTGGTAATTTGATAGGGATTGCATTGAATCTGTAGATTGCTTTGGGTAGTATACTCATTTTCACAATGTTGATTCTTCCAATCCAAGAACATGGTATATCTCTCCATCTGTTGGTATCATCTTTAATTTCTTTCATCAGTGTCTTATAGTTTTCTGCATACAGGTCTTTTGTCTCCCTAGGTAGGTTTATTCCTAGGTATTTTATTCTTTTTGTTGCAATGGTAAATGAGAGTGTTTCCATAATTTCTCTTTCAGATTTTTCATCATTAGTGTATAGGAATGCAAGAGATTTCTGTGCATTAATTTTGTATCCTGCAACTTTACCATATTCATTAATTAGCTCTAGCAGTTTTCTGGTGGCAGTTTTAGGATTCTCTATGTATAGTATCATGTCATCCGCAAACAGTGACAGTTTTACTTCTTCTTTTCCAATTTGTATTCCTTTTATTTCTTTTTCTTCTCTGATTGCCGTGGCTAGGACTTCCAAAACTATGTTGAATAATAGTGGTGAGAGTGGACATCCTTGTCTCGTTCCTGATCTTAGAGGAAATGCTTTCAGTTTTTCACCATTGAGAATGATGTTTGCTGTGGGTTTGTCATATATGGCCTTTATTATGTTGAGGTAGGTTCCCTCTATGCCCACTTTCTGGAGAGTTTTTATCAGAAATGGGTGTTGAATTTTGTCAAAAGCTTTTTCTGCATCTATTGAGATGATCATATGGTTTTTATTCTTCAATTTGTTAATATGGTGTATCACATTGATTGATTTGCGTATATTGAAGAATCCTTGCATCCCTGGGATAAATCCCACTTGATCGTGGTGTATGATCCTTTTAATGTGTTGTTGGATTCTGTTTGCTAGTATTTTGTTGAGGATTTTTGCATCTATATTCATCAGTGATATTGGTCTGTAATTTTCTTTTTTTGTAGTGTCTTTGTCTGGTTTTGGTATCAGGGTGATGGTGGCCTCATAGAATGAGTTTGGGAGTGTTCCTTCCTCTGCAATTTTTTGGAAGAGTTTGAGAAGGATGGGTGTTAGCTCTTCTCTAAATGTTTGATAGAATTCACCTGTGAAGCCATCTGGTCCTGGACTTTTGTTTGTTGGAAGATTTTTAATCACAGTTTCAATTTCATTACTTGTGATTGGTCTGTTCATATTTTCTATTTCTTCCTGGTTCAGTCTTGGAAGGTTATACCTTTCTAAGAATTTGTCCATTTCTTCCAGGTTGTCCATTTTATTGGCATAAAGTTGCTTGTAGTAGTCTCTTAGGATGCTTTGTATTTCTGCAGTGTCTGTTGTAACTTCTCCTTTTTCATTTCTGATTTTATTGATTTGAGTCCTCTCCCTCTTTTTCTTGATGAGTCTGGCTAATGGCTTATCAATTTTGTTTATCTTCTCAAAGAACCAACTTTTAGTTTTATTGATCTTTGCTATTGTTTTCTTTGTTTCTATTTCATTTATTTCTGCTCTGATCTTTATGATTTCTTTCCTTCTGCTAACTTTGGGTTTTGTTTGTTCTTCTTTCTCTAGTTTCTTTAAGTGTAAGGTTAGATTGTTTACTTGAGCTTTTTCTTGTTTCTTTAGGTAGGCTTGTATAGCTATAAACTTCCCTCTTAGAACTGCTTTTGCTGCATCCCATAGGTTTTGGGTCGTCGTGTTTTCATTGTCATTTGTCTCTAGGTATTTTTTGATTTCCTCTTTGATTTCTTCAGTGATCTCTTGGTTATTTAGTAACGTATTGTTTAGCCTCCATGTGTTTGTCCTTTTTACGTTTTTTTCCCTGTAATTCATTTCTAATCTCAGAGCGTTGTGGTCAGAAAAGATGCTTGATATGATTTCAATTTTCTTAAATTTACTGAGGCTTGATTTGTGACCCAAGATGTGATCTATCTTGGAGAATGTTCTGTGCGCACTTGAGAAGAACGTGTAATCTGCTGTTTTTGGATGGAATGTCCGATATATATCAATTAAATCTATCTGGTCTATTGTGTCATTTAAAGCTTCTGTTTCCTTATTTATTTTCATTTTGGATGATCTGTCCATTGGTGTAAGTGAGGTGTTAAAGTCCCCCACTATTATTGTGTTACTGTCGATTTCCTCTTTTATAGCTGTTAGCAGTTGCCTTATGTATTGAGGTGCTCCTATGTTGGGTGCATATATATTTATAATTGTTATATCTTCTTCTTGGATTGATCCCTGGATCATTATGTAGTGTCCTTCCTTGTCTCTTGTAACATTCTTTATTTTAAAGTCTATTTTATCTGATATGAGTATAGCTACTCCAGCTTTCTTTTGATTTCCATTTGCATGGAATATTTTTTTCCATCCCCTCACTTTCAGTCTGTATGTGTCCCTAGGTCTAAAGTGGGTCTCTTGTAGACAGCATATATATGGGTCTTGTTTTTGTATCCATTCAGCCAGTCTATGTCTTTTGGTTGGGGCATTTAATCCATTCACGTTTAAGGTAATAATCGATATGTATGTTCCTATGACCATTTTCTTAATTGTTTTGGGTTTGTTTTTGTAGGTCCTTTTCTTCTCTTGTGTTTCCCACTTAGAGAAGTTCCTTTAGCATTTGTTGTAGAGCTGGTTTGGTGGTGCTGAATTCTCTTAGCTTTTGCTTGTCTGTAAAGCTTTTGATTTCTCCATCAAATCTAAATGAGATCCTTGCCGGGTAGAGTAATCTTGGTTGTAGGTTCTTCCCTTTCATCACTTTAAGTATATCCTGCCACTCCCTTCTGGCTTGCAGAGTTTCTGCTGAGAAATCAGCTGTTAACCTTATGGGAGTTCCCTTGTATGTTATTTGTCGTTTTTCCCTTGCTGCTTTCAATAATTTTTCTTTGTCTTTAATTTTTGCCACTTTGATTACTATGTGTCTCGGCGTGTTTCTCCTTGGGTTTATCCTGTATGGGACTCTCTGCGCTTCCTGGACTTGGGTGGCTATTTCCTTTCCCATGTTAGGGAAGTTTTCGACTATAATCTCTTCAAATATTTTCTCTGGTCCTTTCTCTCTCTCTTCTCCTTCTGGGACCCCTATAATGCGAATGTTGTTGCGTTTAATGTTGTCCCAGAGGTCTCTTAGGCTGTCTTCATTTCTTTTCATTCTTTTTTCTTTAGTCTGTTCTGCAGCAGTGAATTCCATCATTCTGTCTTCCAGGTCACTTATCCGTTCTTCTGCCTCAGTTATTCTGCTATTGATTCCTTCTAGTGTAGTTTTCATTTCAGTTATTGTATTGGTCATCTCTGTTTGTTTGTTCTTTAATTCTTCTAGGTCTTTGTTAATCATTTCTTGCATCTTCTCAATCTTTGCCTCCATTCTTATTCCGAGGTCCTGGATCATCTTCACTATCATTATTCTGAATTCTTTTTCTGGAAGGTTGCCTATCTCCACTTCATTTAGTTGTTTTTCTGGGGTTTTATCTTGTTCCTTCATCTGGGACATAGCCCTCTGCCTTTTCATCTTCTCTATCTTTCTGTAACTGTGGTTTTTGGTCCACAGGCTGCAGGATTATAGTTTTTCTTGCTTCTGTTGTCTGCCCTCTGGTGGTTGAGGCTATCTAAGAGGCTTGATGGGAGGCTCTGGTGGTGGGTAGAGCTGACTGTTGCTGTGGCGGTCAGAGCTCAGTAAAACCTTAATCCACTTGACTGTTGATGGGTGGGGCTGGGTTCCCTCCCTGTTGCTGTGGCGGTCAGAGCTCAGTAAAACCTTAATCCACTTGACTGTTGATGGTTGGGGCTGGGTTCCCTCCCTGTTGGCTGTTTTGCCTGAGGCAACCCAACACTGGAGCCTACCCGTGCTCTTTGGTGGGGTTAATGGCAGACTCTGGGAGGGCTCACGCCAAGGAGAACTTCCCAGAACCTCTGCTGCCAGTGTCCTTATCCCCACGGTGAAACAGAGCCACCACTCGCCTCTGCAGGAGACCCCCCAACACCAGCAGGTAGGTCTGGTTCAGTCTCCCCCAGGCTCACTGCTCCTTCCCCTGGGTCCTGATGCACACATTACTTTGTGTGTGCCCTCCAAGAGTGGGATCTCTGTTTCCCCCAGTCCTGTCAAAGTCCTGCAATCCAATTCCCACTAGCCTTCAAAGTCTGATTCTCTAGGAATTCCTCCTCCCGTTGCCTGACCCCCAGGTTGGGAAGCCTGACGTGGGGCTCAGAACCTTTACTCCAGTGGGTGGACTTCTGTAGTATAAGTGTTCGCCAGTCTGTGAGTCACCCACCCAGCAGTTATGGGGTTTGATTTTACTCTGATTGCGCCCCTCCTACCGTCTCACTGTGGCTTCTCCTCTGTCCTTGGACGTGGGGTATCCTCCTTGGTGAAGTCCAGGGTCTTCCTGTCAATGATTGTCCAGCAGCCAGTTGTGATTCTGGTGCTCTCGCAAGAGGGAGTGACAGCACGTCCTTCTACTCCGCCATCTTGGTTAATCTCTCTCAGGGATACAATTGAGACCCCACAGGGCTATATATATCTGTGTACTTTAAAAACTGCTGCCTGAATATCTGGCATCCAATCAGCCTGAAACTAAGTGCTAAATGAGATTCCTCCTCTTGGAACACTGTTCTTGGCACATCCTCAACAACAGGGGCATATCAAGAATAAATCAGGCAGGCTTCAGAGTGACATCAGCATTATAGTGGCATGAGAGTCTCCCTTTGTTTCTCTCCTTCAATCTACAACCAGTAAAACATCTATAACTCAACAAAGGTGCCTCAGTCCAACACACCAGGGCACTGAAGAATTCCACTCATCTGTTCATCTAAAGGCAGGTGGACTGGAACACAAAGAGGAGACAGAACCAGGGGAACAGAGGAGGTGGTGCCAGCAATCCTGGACCCTCAGCCATGGTGGTTGAGCCCACAGCCCCAGAGAACCCTGTAGCATCAGGGGAGGTAGTGCACATGACTCTGGCTTCCTGGCTGTAGCAGAGCCTGTGGCCACAGGGGACCAGACAGCAGCAGGGTCTGCAATCTTGTCCCTCCAGCCACAGAGGTACTCATAACTCCGGCCAGCACCACCCCCACCACTGCCTGCCATAGTGGCACCTACGAACCTGACAACCTTGGTTGCAGAAGAGACACTGTGACCTGGCTCCTCCCCCGCTCCCTACTCTTGCAGCAGTAGAGCTGGGAGACCCCAGATGTGGTCCCACCATTCTGATGCCCCAAGCAGTGATGACAGCAACACCAGCAACAGAAAGGCACCAACCCCAGAGGCACAAGCAGTGACATCAAGGGCATAAGGCAACACCTCTAATAGAGGAGGTGGAGGGTGGAAAGTGCCCATTCTCAAATAACCAGAGGCTGCTCAAGTAAGAGAATCCAAAACTTGTGCTATAGTGCCACCTACTGGAAAACAAAAGAAAAATCTCTAATTAGGAATCTGTTCAATTGTTAGAATGAAATTTAAAAAAAAAAAGAAAAGAAAAAAAAGCTTTCCCTAAAGAAGAAAGGTGTTTGCTACTTCAAATGCACTGGCAGACGAACAACCCATCAAGTACCATGAAAAACCATGGTAACGTGGTATCACAAAAAGAAAATGACAGTTCTCCAGAAACCAAACTGAAAGTCACAGAATATTGTAATCTAAATGATAGAGAATTCAAAATAGCTGTTATGAAGAAGCTCAATAAACTACAAGAAAATTCAGAAATGCAGTTCAAAGAACTCAGGAATAAAAATAATGAACTGAAGGAATACTTTATCAAAGAGATTGAAACTCTAAAAAAGAACCAAAGAGAAATTCTGGAGCTGAAGATCTCAACAAATGAGATGAAGAAGGCATTAGAAAGCACTGGAAATAGAGCAGACCAAATGGAAGAGAGAATTATTGAGCTCAAAGATAGAAATCTAAACATGATACATGTAGAAGAGGAAAGAGGAATAAGATATCTTAAAAATGAGGAAATTCTATGAGAGCTATCTGACTCTTTTAGGAAGGACAACATTAGGGTAATTGGTATCATAGAAGGAGAAGAGAGGGAGAAGGGAGCAGAGAGCTTATTTAAAGAAATAATAGCTGAAATATTTACAATAGCCAGGACACGGAAGCAACCTAAATGTCCTTCAACAGAGGAATGGATAAGAAGGTGTGGTACATATATACAATGGAATATTACTCAGCCATAAAAAGGAACGAAATTGGGTCATTTGTAGAGACGTGGATGGACCTAGGGATTGTCATACAGAGTGAAGTTAGTCAGAAAGAGAAAAACAAATGTCATATATTAACGTATATATGTGGAATCTAGAAAAATGGTATAGATGATCTTGCAAAGCAGAAATAGAGACACAGATGTAGAGAACAAACGTATAGATACCAAGGGAGAAAGGGAGGTGGGATAAACTGGGAGATTGGCATTGACATATATTCACTATTGATACTATGTATAACATAGATAACTAATGAGAACCTACTGTATAGCACAGGGAACTCTACTCAATGCTCTGTGGTGACCTAAATGGGAAGGAATTCAGAAAAGAGGGGATATATGTATATGTATAGCTTATTCACTTTGCTGTAGAGTAGAAACTAACACAATATTGTAAAGCAACTATACTCCAATAAAAAATTTTAAAAAAGAAATAATAGCTGAGAACTTCCCAAGCCTGGGGAAGAAACTGAATATACAAGTCCATGAAGCTAAGAAAACACCTAGTTACATCAATGCAAAAAGGCCTTCTGCAAGACACATATTAAAACATTGTAAAATGTCAATGACATACAGAGTGAAGTAAGTCAGAAAGAGAAAAATAAATACAGTATGCTAACACATATATATGGAATCTAAAAAAAAAAAAATGGTCTTGAAGAACCTAGGGGCAAGACGGGAATAAAGACTCAGACCGACTAGAGAATGGACTTGAGGATACAGGGAGGGGGAAGGGTAAGCTGGGAAAAAGTGAGAGAGTGGCATGGACATATATACACTGCCAAATGTAAAGTAGATAGTTAGTGGGAAGCAGCCACATAGCACAGGGAGATCAGCTCGGTGCTTTGTGACCACCTAGAGGGGTGGGATAGGGAGGGTGGGAGGGAGGGAGATACAAGAGGGAAGAGATATGGGGATATATGTATATGTATAACTGATTCACTTTGTTATAAAGCAGAAACTAACACACCATTGTAAAGCAATTATACTCCAATAAAGATGTTAAAAAAAAGCCAATGACAAAGAAAGAATTTTAAAGGCAGCCAGGGAGAAAAATAATGGTAACCTACAAAGGAACCCCTACTAGGCTATTAACAGATTTCTCAGCAGAAATTCTATCCAGCAAAGTTATCATTCAGATATGAAAGACAAATAAAGGATTTTACAGACAAACAAAAGCTGAAGGAGTTCATCAAAACTAGACCTACTTCACAGTAAATCTTGAAAGGAGCTCTTTTACCTGAATCAAAAGGCAAAATTACACAAAACTTTGAGTAAGATTACAAATAGACAGAAATAGATAGAAAGAATCAGAAAATTGCAATTCTATATCAGAATACGTTCTTAAACAATTATAGCATAAAGGTTAAAGAGAAAAAAAGCAGTAAAAATAACTATAGCTACTTCAATTTGGTAAGAAACTCACAATCAAAGAAGAAAGGACCGAACTCGTATAGGAAATTAAGATAAGTCCTTTTCCTATCAACAGGAAAAGGACTATTTTATTTATGAGACATTTTATACAAACCTCATGGGAACCACATAACATAAATCTAAAGCAGAGACAAAAAACATAAAAAAAGAGTAAACTGAGAAAAACATCATAGAAAACCACCAAACTAAAATGGCAGAAAGAAACGCAAGTAAAAAGGAATAATGAAGATATAGAGCAAACAGAAAACAAAAGATAAAATGGCAGAACTAAGTCCTCATTTATCACCCTAAATGTAAATGGATTGAATTCACCAATTAAAAAACACAGAGTGGCTGGATGGATTAAAAAAACAGGACCTAACTATATGCTACCTCCAGGAAACTCATCTCAGCTCTAAAGACAAAACACTGGCTCAAAGTGAAGGATTAGAAAATGATACTCCAAGAAAATGGCAGCGAAAATAAAGTCAGTATAGCCATACTCATATCAGACGAAATAGATTTCAAACCAAAAAGGTAACAAGAGACAAAGATGGACATTATATAATGATAAAGGGGACAATTCATCGAGAAGACATTACAGTTATTAATACATATGCATCTAACATAGGAGCACAAACATACATAAAGCAATTAATAACAGACCTAAAGAGGGAAATCGAAAGCAACACAATAATGGTAGGAGATTTTAACACCCCAATTACATCAAAGGATAGATCATCTAGATAGAAAGTCAACAAGGAAACAGCAGCTTTCAATGTAACATTAAACTAGATGGACTTTGATAGGTTTATACAAAACATTCCATCCAAATGCAGCAGAATACACATTCTTCTCGAGTGCACATGGAATGTTCTCAAGGATAGACCATCTGTTGGGACACAAAACAAGTCTCAAATTTAAGAAGATTGACATTATATCAAGTATCTCTTCTGATCACAATAGTATGAAACTAGAAATTAACTACAAGAAGAAAGGTAGAAAAAAATCACAAATATGTGGAAACTAAACAACATGCTCCTGAACAACGATTGGGTCAATGGAGAAATCAAGAGAGAAATTTAAAAATACCTGAAGACAAATAAAAATGAAGTATAACATACCAAAATCTATGGGTTGCAGCAAAAGTGATACTAAAAGGGAAGTTTATAGAAATCCAGGTCTACCTCAAGAAATAAGAAAAATCTCAAGTAAACAACCTAGCCTTACACCTAACAGAACTAGTAAAAGAAGAAAAAATGAGGCCCAAAATCAGGAAAAGGAAAGAAATTATAATAAAGAACAGAGCAGAAGTAAGTGAAATAGAGAGCTAAAAGCAACAGAAAAGATCAATGAAAGTAAGAGCTGCTTCTTTGAAAGGATAAACAAAATTGTCAAACTTTTAGCTAGACTCAGAAAGAAAAGAGAGAAGTTGCTCATAGAAACAAAAGAGGAGAAATAACAATGGATACCATGGAAACACAAAGGATTATAAGAGAATATTATGAACAGTTATATGCCAACAAATTGGACAACCTAGAAAAACTGGAAAATTTTAGAATCATACAACCTTGCAAGACTGAATTATGAAGAAATAGAAAATCTGAATAGAACAATCACTAGCAAAGAGATTAGGATGGTTCAATATTCACAAATCAATCAATGTGATACACCACATTAACAAAATGAAAGATAAAAATCATATGATCACCTCAATAGACACAGAAAAAACATTTTACAAGATTCAATACTCATTTATGATAAAAAATACTCTCAACAAAATGAATATAGAAGGAACATGTCTCAACATAATAAAGGCCATATATGCCAAACCCACAGCTAACATATAAAATGGTGAAAAACTGAAAGCTATCCATCTAAGATCAGGAACAAAACAAGGATGACCACTCTTACCACTTTTATTCAACATAGGATTGGAAGTCTTAGCCAGAGCAATTAGGCAAGAAAAAGTAATAAAAGGAATCCAAATTGGAAAGAAAGAAGTAAAACTGTCACTATTTGCAGATGACATGATTTTATATAGGAAAAACTTTAAAGATTTCATCAAAAAACTATTAGAAAAATTTAAAAATACAGTAAAGCTTTAGGGTAAAAAATCAATATACAAAAATCTATTGCAGTTCTATACACTAAAAACAAACAAACAGAAAGAGAAATTAAGAAAACAATCCAAAAATAAATCTTCTAAAAAAAAAAAAGAAAACAATCCCATTTATAATCACAACAAAAAGAAAATAATACTTGGAAATAAATTTAACCAAGGAGGTGAAAGACTTGTACTCTGAAAACTCTATGACACTGATGAAAGAAATTGAAGAAGCACAAAGAAATGGAAAGATATTCTGTGCTCATTGATTGGAAGAATTAGCATTGTTAAAATGTCCATATTACCTAAAGGAATCTACAGATTCAATGCAGTCAATCCCTATCAAAATCCCAATGATATTTTTCAGAGAAATAGAACAGAGGATCCTAAAATTTATATTGAACCACAAAAGACCCTGAATAGCTAAAGCAATTCTGAGAAAAAGAACAAAGCTGGAGGTATCACGCTCCCTGATTTCAAATTATATTACAAAGTTATAGTAATCAAAAAAGTATGGTATTGGCAGGAAAACAAATACACAGATCAGCAGAATAGAATAGAGAGCCCAGAAATAAAACCACACATATATGAACAATTAATTTATGACAAAGGAGCAATGAACATACAGTGGAGAAAGGATAGTCTTTTCAATAAGTGATGTTGGGACAACTGGACAGCCACATGCAAAATGGCTGAAACTAGAGGACTATCTCACACCATATACAAAAATCAACTCAAAATAGATAAATACTTGAATGTAAGACCTGAAACCATAAAACTCCTAGAAGAAAACAAAGGCAGTATTCTCTTTGACATTGGTCTTGGCAGTATCTTCCTGGACTGTCTCTTCAAGCAAGAGGAACAAGAGCAAAAATAAACAAGAGGGATTACATCAAACTAAAAAGCTTCTGTACAGCAAAGGAAACCATCCACAAAATGAAAAGACAACCTACCCTATGGGAGAAGATATTTGCAAATTATATGTCCAATATTGGTTAATATCCAAAGTACACAAAGAACTCATACAACTCAACATCAAAGAAATGAACAACTTGATTTAAAAATGGGCAGAGGACCTGAATAGACATTTTTTTCCAAAGAAGATGTACAGATGGCCAATAGACACATGAAAAGATGCTCAACTTCACTATTCATCAAGGAAATGCAATTCAAAACCATAATGAGATATCATTTCACACATGTTAGAATGTCTATTCTCAAAAAGACAATAAATAACAAATTTTGGAGAGGATGTGGAGAAAAGGGAACCATAGTGCACTGTTGGTGAAACTGTAAGTTGGTGCAGCCATTATGGAAAACAGTATGGAGATTCCTCAAAAAATTAAGAATAGAATTACAACATGATCCAGCAATTCCACTTCTGGGTATGTATGCAAAGAAAATGAAAACACTAACTCCAAAGGTATGTGCACCCCTATGTTCATTGCATCATTATTTACAATAGCCATAATAACTATGTGAGATGATGACTGTGTTAATTAACTTCATTGTGGGAATCCTTTTGCAATTTATACATATATCATCACATTGTACACTTTAAATATACTACAAATTTATTTGTCATTTATACCTCAGTAAAGCTGAAAAAATGTATACAAGGATGGGCCCTGTTGTTTTGAGTAGGAAGAAGATATTATTGACTCTCTGTGAACGGGTTTGTATCTCAGCTATTTTTTTCGATTAGTGACGTTGTGCTTGAATAGAAGGATAAGTTTGTTATCACATTCATCATCCCATTGATCAGTAAGATCAATCCCATCTCCCTCAGCCCTGTCTGCTCCCAAAGTTGCTTTCAGTCAAAGAGTATGATTTTTCCAGAGAGGATAACTATCAAAGGTATCAAAATAGCTGTGTTCCTGTGCTAGAACTTTCAAATAAGTCCACATGGTCCATATGGACAGGCTGGTATTTATCCATCTTTATCTCAATAGAAAGGCACTTAGGGAATGTGCAATCAATGAGAGGTCAAAATAAAACACAAGGGAGGACAAAAAATATGGTGTAAGGTGAATGAATTATCAGGGTGTCCTACAAAGGTCACCAAAGCCATCATGTATTGTATGAAAAACAGGAATGCTTTCAGTGATCTGGGGCGATATTGGAGGTCAACAGAGAGTATTTCCCTCTATTCTTAGCTGTGCTACACCCAGTCTCTCAGATGCTACTCAATGCCACTTTCCAGGATACGAGGTCCTTTGTTTGGAAAAATTCTGGAATTATAGACCTAACAGGAAAATGTTATTACAGCAGAACCAGAGGGAAAAAAGGCAACCACTGGCTTTTATGTTTTAATATAGACTTTTGAAACTCAGGGCAGGTACAAATAGTTTGAAATAAAAAGGTTTGAGGTTTTATAAGCCTAGAACTAAGGGCATAGGATTTTATGTCGTACACAATAATTTCAGAAGACTGCAATGATAAGTTAGAGCCATTTTGTCCTATTTTAGAGGAGTTAAGGAGTCCCTTGACTGGCAGAAGAGGTGATTCAGAGAGGGGAAGAAGGGAGTTAGAAACTGGTAGGTCTCTGAGAAGAAGCCCTCTGTCCTGAACCCTGGTCCAAGTCCCAAGGAATAGGGATAATAAGATGTCCACATAGGTTTGGGTGATTTAAGCCCCATGCCATTTTCCAAGGGAGAATTCCCTCAGGCATGACATGGGAGGCATAGAGCTGAACTAACTACCTAGCCCATCTTGGCACAGATGAGATAATGGAGTGGAAGAGTTATCCTGCACCTAACACGATACAGAAGCAGTAGAGTGGAAATGGCCTGTGATGTATTTTGTCAGAGAGCCTGTAGAGAGTCTCACAGCCTGGTCTGTACCCTACTGTGACACAGAAGCAGAAAGCAAATCCTGGCACATTCCAAAGGGCTGCAGAAGTTACCTGAGGGAAAGCCAGACCAAAAGAGATGTTGTCATAAGAAGCAAGGGAAAGAGCAGCATGACCGGTGAGGATTGACAACCAAGGATGAGAGAAAATAATATACGTCTCAGTGGATGGAGCATAGATAGGTGATAATAATCCAAGCCATATTTCCTCCCACTCTGCCTCGGCCTGCCAAGATTTAGAAATGATTTTGGGTAAAGGGGTGGAAAAATGATGCCTGTATTGATACGTAACTTGTTGATTTTACTCAGTCCAGGTTTGCAAGGCCAGAAATTCAGTAGTGATTCTGCCTTGAAGATAACTAGGATCTTGGGGAATAGCTGATATTCCCCAAATTCACAAAAATACCCCAAATCTGAGATATAAAACAGAATACCAATTTAAGAATTTACTTTTAAAATATAACTGTTTCATGGGCTGGAATACTTAGATTCAGTCAGTGCATTCTCTTCTCTATTGGAAAGTTTACATGGGATGGTAATCGGATTATAATCAGATGGTGATTAAATAAACCTGGGGAGTGAGCTGGATGGTTTTCATGGCTACTGTCATCCAGCTGGGAGAGTAATGCACCCATCGTCACAGGAGGGGTCAGCCTGTTGAGCAAACATTGATGTCAGTTCGCCAGGACTTTTTCTCCCGCATTGTGCCTCTATAATAATCTTTCCCAATAATGCTATTTCAAAATTGACCACTCCCCTTCTATCATCAGAATCTTTAGGCTAGTCAATACCATTGATTAGGCTGCAATGTACTACTCACTTCTACCTTTTGGCCTGAAAGACACTCCTTCTTTTGTGATTTTTGCATATAACTGAGCTCATCCAGTGTGTGTTGCCTTTATTAGTGTAATTTACAATTGTGAAGGGGACTCACTGATACTTCTAAGACCACTTGCATTGTAGTATGTATGGTAGTTTATACCTAAGAATATATACATTTAAAATATCTAACATATATTTCAACATATGTATAGACCTTAACATACTACATAGCTTTTGATTCAGGAGTCTTTCTCTAACAATTTATATAAAGGTAATAACAGGATGGATAGAAAGATTTACTTAAGAAGATGTTCAGCACAGAGTTGTCTTTGTTAATGAAAATATACTAAATGTACAACAATGAGAAGGTTAAATGATTTATGGTACTTTCATATAATGGAGTACTATATACCTTAAAAGTAATAATGTAATCCTATATTTATTGACATGAGAAAATGTTCAAAATTTTGCATTAAGTGAATAATTCAAGTTTAAATCAGAATATGAAGTTGGATCTTACTTTTATTAAAAGGTTTACATGTGAGTTGAAAAAACCCAGAAGGCTATGCATCAAAATGTAAATAGTGGTTATCTCTGGGTTTAGGATCATGTGTCTTTCTTATTTTTTGTCTTTCTGCTTTCTTGAAATTTATAGCTTTCAATAGTGAAAATTCAGTTCTTATGATACAATCAAAAATTTTAGAATACTCAGATGCATTAAAATTTATATTAATAAACAAAAACACTTCTAAATTATTTTCACACAATAGAGTCTTCAATTGCATGGTGCCACAAACCTTCAACTTTAATATTTCTTCCATTAATATCTCTAAACCTTCTCCTGAACATGCTTTCTCCATCAGTTACATGAGCTAAGCCAGCTGAAATCAAAATGGGGAAGTGGATTTAGTTTAACCTCTAGCAACATTTTTCCTATGCCCTTTTCCTTCCCTTCAAGATTCCGAGGTCTTCTATTGTGTTGTATTTCTTCTGTAAAAGAGAAGTATGATGATCATGATAATGTTGATGAATGCAACAATAATTACAATAACAATCAAAGCAAAATTACAATTAGTGCTGACAATGTATTAAGCACTTTAGCTACATAGTTGTTTTTGGACCCATACAATTCTTTCAGGTAGGTCTTATCATTGTTATTTTATAGTTGAAAAAACTGAGTTTCAAAACTTTACCCGAGGTACTACACAGATGGTAAGTAGCAGAAACATGATTCAAATCTAGTTTTGTGAGAAGCGAAATTCCATGATGATAAATTTTTTTCTATATTGCCTGTATTGAACTATCATGATTCAATAAAAAGCAGACATCCTAAGGCCTTTGCAAGGAGATCACCCCTCCCCCAGATCACCTCTCTACTTAGAGCTGCCTACATCTTTCTTTACTTCAATCACCATAGGAGAGCTAGGTTCCTAGGTCATCTCTCAACCATTTGCCTCTTGCCTCCATCCTGCTCTCTACATCTCCTAGTTTGTACCAGTCTTATACCACTTCCCAAACTGAATCCATTCACCGTATCTTCTGGCAACTCACAAGCTATCATTTAAATTTTTAAAGTAAAAATATTTTTGCCCTCAAAATTTTACTTCTCGCTTTTTATTGTGGTAAAATATACGTAACATAAAAGATACCATTTTAATCATTTTATTGGTATAATTCAGTGGCACTAAGTGCATTCATACTGTTGTATAACCATCACCATTATCCGTCTCCATAACTTTTTCATCTTCCCAACTAAAATTCTGTACCATTAAACAGTAAGTCCCCTTTCACCCTTCCCTAGCCCCTGGTAACCTGTAATCTACGTTGTGTCTGTGTGAATTTGATTATTCTAAATACCCCATATGACTGGACACATACAATATTTGACCGTGTTTAGCTTATTTCACCTATAATGTTTTCAAGATTTATCCTTATTATAACAGCTATAGGAATTTCCTTCCATTTTATATATATACCACACGTTGTTTATCCATTCATCTGTGACATACATTTTGGCTATTGTGACTAATGCTGCTATGAACTATGGTATACAAATGTCTTCTCTTTTTTGTTTTCAAATCTTTTGGCTATATACCTAGAAGTGGAAGTGCTGAATCGTATGCTAGTCCTAAATTTAACTTTTTTAAGGAAACCCTGTACTGTTTTCAACAATGGCTGAACCATTTTTACATTCCCCTAGCAATGCACAGTGTTCCAGCTTTTACACATCCTTAAAAACACTTATTATCTTCTGGCTTTTGTTTTTGTAGTAGTCATCCTAATGCATGTGAAGTGGTATCTCAATACGGTTTTGATTTGTATTTCTCTAATAATTAGTGATATTGAACATCTTTTCATGTGCTTATTGGCTATTTGTATATCTTCTTTAGAAAAATGTCTATTAAAGTATTCTATCCATTTTTATTTATTTATGTATTTATTTTTAACTTTTTATTTTATATTGGATTATAGCCGATTAACAATGTTGTGATAGTTTCATGTGCACAGCAAAGCGACTCAGACATACAAATACATGTATCCATTTTTAAATAGGTTATTTGATTTTTTGTTGTTGAGTTGTAGGCATTATTTATATATTTTGGACATTAATCCCTTATCAGATATAAGATTTGCAAATATTTTCTCCACTTCTGTGGGTTGCCCTCTCACTTTCTTGATAGTGTCCTTTGATGCACAAAAGTTTTAATTTTGATGAAGTCAATTTAATTTTTCTTTTGTTATCTGTGCTTTTTATATATTCAAGAAACAATTGCCAAATCCAATGTCATGAAGATTTTCCCCTATGTTTTCTTCTGAGTTTTATAGCAATAACGTTTAGGTGTTCCATCAATTTTGAGTTAATTTTTATATATGCTATAAGGTAAGTGTCCAAACTCATTCTTTTGCATTCAGATATCAGTTTTCCCAGAACAATTTGTTGAAAACATTATTCTTTCCTTTATTGAATGATATTGGCACCCTTGTTGAAAAGTATTTAAATATATACACAAAGGTTTAGTTTTTGATCTTTATTCTATTCCTTTTATCTATTTGTCTGTCGTTATGCCGGTACCATACTATTTTGATTAATGTAATTTTGTAATAAGTCCTGAAATCAGGAAGTGTGAGTCTTCCAACTTTGTTCTTCTTTTCCAAGATTGTTTTGGCTTCAAAGTCAAGAGTCCCTTGAAATTTCATATGAATTTTAGGATGTATTTTCTTATTTCTGAAAAAAAAAACTGTTGGGATTTTGGTAGGGATTGCATTGAATCTCTGGATTGTTTTGGGTAGCATTGTCATCCCAACAATACTAAGTCTTCCGATCCATGAATACAAGATGTCTTTTCACTTATTTGTCTCTTCTTTATTTTCTTTTGGCAACATTTCATAGTTTTCAGTACACAAGTCTTTCACCTTTTATTAATCAGAGTTTTCCAGAGAAACAGAACCAACTGGATGTAGATGGATAGATAGACAGATGGATGGATAGATAGATAGATAGATTTAATATAAGAAATTGGCTCATGCAGTTATGGAGGATAGAGAGTCCAAAATCTGTAACATGGGTTGGCAAGGTGGAAATCCAGGAGAACCAGTAGTGTAGTTCCAGTCCCAAGGCCAGCAGGTGAAAGAAAGCCACGGATGCAGAAGTCTGAAGGCAGTCTAAGGGAAAATTCTCTCATACTTAAGGAGGCTGTTTTTGTTTTTGTTTTTGTTTTTTTTAATTCAGACATTCAACTGATTGAATGGGGCCCACCCACGTTATGGATGGCAATCTGCTTACTCAAAGTTTACCGATTTTAATGTTAATCTCATCCAAAAAAACAATCTCCAAGTTGACACATAAAATTAACCATCATACATTCCCTTGTTAAATATTATTCCTAAGTATTACATTCTTTTATTGGTATTGTAAATGGAATTATTTTCTAATTTCATTTTTGGATTATTCATTGTTAGCTCATAGAAATGCAACTGATTTTTGTTTGCTGATTTTGTATCCTGAAACTTTGCTGAATTCATTTCCTAGCTCTAACAGTTTTGTGTGTGTGTGTGTGTAATCTCTAGAGTTTGCTACTAATAACATATCATCTGTGAATGGAGATCATTTTACTTCTACCTTTCCAATTAATATGCTCTTTTCTTAATCTTGCCTAATTGCTCTGGCTAGATCTTCCAATACTACGTTGAATACAAGTGGCAGAAGCATGCATCCTTGTCTTG
Source organism: Balaenoptera ricei (assembly GCF_028023285.1). Classification (NCBI taxonomy): domain Eukaryota; kingdom Metazoa; phylum Chordata; class Mammalia; order Artiodactyla; family Balaenopteridae; genus Balaenoptera; species Balaenoptera ricei. The sequence continues at coordinate 76,471,392 of NC_082660.1, forward strand.
TTTATGATCATGTGGGATAAGCTTTAAGTCTTTTGCCACAAGTATAATGTTAGTTGTGAGTCTTTTATATATGACCTTTATTATATTGAGGAAGTTATATTATTCCAGTCCTAATTTGTTGAATGTTTTTATCATGAAAAGATGTAGAATTTCATCAAGTCCTTTTTTGCATCAATTGAGATAATCACGTGTTTTTTTTTTTCCCTTCATTCTGTTAATGTGTTGTATTACATTGATTTTCATATGATGAGTCATGCTAGCATTACAGGAATAAATCTCACTTGATAATCATGTATAATCATATATATATATATGTTGTATAACTTGATTTGCTAGTATTTTTGAGGATTTTTACATTGATATTCATAAGGGATATTGTTCTATAGCTTTCTTTTCTTGTAGTGTCTTGGTCTGGCTTTCGTAACAGGATAATACTGGTCTCATAGAATGAGTTGGGAAGTGTTCCCACTTCTTCAATATTTTGAAAGAGTTTGAGAACGATTGGTGTTAATTCTTTACATTTTTGGTAGAGTTCACTTCTGAAGCCATCTGGTCCAGGGCTTTCCTTAGTTAGGTGGTTTGCTGATTTTAATATCCTTACTATTTATAAGAAGTCTATTCAGATTTTTTGCTTATCATGATTCAGTTTTGGTAAGTTGTGTGTTTCTAGAATTTTGTCCATTTCATAAATCTTATTCAATTCATTAGTGTACAATTGTTTTAGTATTCTCTTATAATCCTTTTTATTTCTGTAAAATTGATAGTTATATCCCCATTTTCATTTCTGATTTTAGTAATTTATTTCTCTCATTTTTTTCTTAATCAATCTAGCTAAAGGTTTGCCAATTTTGTTGATGTTTTTGAAGAAAAGTGTTCTATATATCTCGATTAGGTCCAATTGGTTTATGGTGTTCAAATCCTATACTTCCCTATTGATTTTTTGTTGTTGAATTTCTTTGATTTTTATATTCATATCTTTCATAAAATTTTGGAAGTTTTCAGCCATTATTTCCTCAAGTGATCTCTTTTCCTATTTCTCTCTCTTCTCCTTTTGAAACCATAATGCGTATGTTTGTCTGTTTAATGTTATCCCATTAGTCCCTTAGGCTCAGTTCACTTTCTTCATTATTTTCTGTTCTTCAGACTCTCAATTTTCAAATATGTTATCTTTGACTTTACTGATTCTTTCTTTTGCCTCCTCAAGTGTGGTGCTGAACCCCTTTAAGTAAAATTTTCAACTCCATTATTGCAGTTTTAGTTCCAGAATTTCTGTTTGGTTCCTTTTTATAATTACTATCTCTTTGATATCCTAATTTTGTTCATGTATCATTTTCCTGATTAACTTTATTTTTCTCTATGTTTTCCTTTAGCTCTTTGAGCACATTTAAAACAGATTTCTAATGTCTGTATACTGCTTCTTCAGGGATGGTTTCTGATATTTTATTTTCTTTTTTTGAATGGACCATGTTTTCCTGTTTCTTTGTATGCCTTGTGATTTTTGTTGTTGTTGAAAATTGGACATTTGGAAAAAGTCACATCTCTCATTCTTTACAGCCAGGTTCTCTGCCAAGGCAATCCTTCACTAATTAGCTGGGTGTGTTATAAACCTTGCAATCAGCTTGACGTTAAAGCTTAAGTTCTTCTCAGTTCTTTTCTAAGTGTGCATCTGACCTGGGCTTGTGTGTGGCTTTTTTACTTCCCACATGTACATGGCTGCTTTTCAGTGTCTTAATCTCCCAAAGAGTCTCACCCAAGCTTCTCCTCAGGGCTTTACTTGTTCCATTGTAGGTCTCTACCCATATTCAATTACCTCAGTTGTCTGTGGGTCTGTAGTCCCCCTGTATCTATCCCAACAGTGCCTGCTGCTTCTCCAGCTTGAGATCCAAGTAAGATGAAATAGAGACCAATCCTTCATGCAGCCACAGGACTGGTTAGAAGTTTGTGTATAAGGTCTGAAATGCTCCCTTCAGACAAGAAATGGAATTTGGAACTGAGATGTCTCCTCCTCCAGACTAAGACTGTGCCATGCTGGGGGGGTGGGGAGGGACTGTGCAAAAATTCTACAAATTTTCCTACCATTTTGAGTGTGGCTTTTTCTTCAGTGGGTGTTCACTTGGTTGCTATTGCTCTTTGACTGTTTTCCAAGGCTTATATAAGTTTATTTTAGTTAGTCTCTTATTTTTTTTTAATGTTTCCATGAGAGAAAAATGGCTTAGAGCTTCCAAGTCTGCCATTTTGCTGATGTTGCTCCTCCCAATATATTTTTAATTTCCTTTTTAAAAAATTCCTTTCCCTTTCTTTTTCTAACTGAAACCTAGATGTCCAATGAGGATACTACTTTCCCTGCAGTTCTTTCAAGTGGTGAAAGTTTTCAGTTTCACATCCTATATAACCTAGAGACTGGAATTGAAATAGACATCTTCTTCGCTCCATGTTGCTACTTCAGAACAATTTCTCCTCTCTATTCCTTCATATCCCAAGATCCTATGAAACGTATGCCAACTGCCATGCCATTTGCTACACTTTCTTGTTATTGTTAACTACTAAAATGTTGTTCACTTTGCCTCATTCATTTCAATCTTTAGCATCTGATCGTCTTACCCTCTCTCTATCATGAATACTGTTAGCAATACTTATGATTACAACATCTATTTAGATAACCGATACAAAACACTTGCTTTTCAATACCACTGTATTCTCAGCTTTGAAGATTTCTTCCTCTATTCCACTTCATCCTTTCATTACCATGGTTATACTCCACTCATCACCAATCATTGCATTGCCTCCAAAATCTTGAATTCAAGCATCCTACTTTAACCCATTTATTCCTCTCTTTCTATCTTAATTACTCAAGTACATTTAGATCACTAATTCTTCAACCTCATCAAGTCCTCTTGTCTATGTACCTTACCATTCTTTCATTACCCATCACTCCCCATGTCTATTCATCCCTACTCACCCAGCTTACTTACATTCACTGCCATCTCTATAGTCTCTCCTTTGTAAACATTCTTAACTCCCATGTAGCACCTGGGTAAAATAGGAAATATCTCATTCAGACTACCCATAAATCATATACTGAGATTGCTCATACTGTATCAGAGCAACTGGTTTTATCTCAGACAATTAACGTTATTAATTAGGGCTTTTTATGTTGTCTTTTGTTGCCTTGAAGCTTGGTTTATAAAGATCATATATGAACTCATCTAAGATACAGGACTTTAAAAAAGGGAGGAAGCCTTAAATTTCCTTTTTGGAGGAAGAGGAAAAGAAAGGGGCAGGAATGTCAAGGCAACATAGCAAATGATTTAGAAGCCTTTCTCCCCTAACAAAGCCTATTGGTGTAATGAGAGCGCAAAGGGACTTTAAAAAAAAAAGAAAGAAAGAAAGAAAGAAGAAAAACCTTGCTCAGTTTTGTGAATGCATTTCTGTTATCTGCAAAAGTGAGGAAGTTTGGCTTCTGTTTCCTTTACTTTGATTCCTTCAGTTATTATTGCCTCATTATACAGTCATTTGTACAATGTTTTGGCAGACATTTACTGTTGCATAAATTAAAGTCATGGAATTTCGTTTTGCCTACAGGTCTTTATGAAAATACTAGCAACATTTTTATTTGAATGTCAAAGTTTGTCAACCATTAAACTGATTGATTTTTCATTATACAATTCAATAGAAGAGGCAATCTTCAGTCTGTATGTAACATTACTCTGAGAAAAAGACTCATTGTTGAAAAATCCTTCCTGCTTATACTTTAAAAATGATATTCCTTTCACAGGACAGCCTCATGTTTTAAAGCTATCTTTATACATGAATTGCTCCATTAATATGCTTGGTACAGGAATAGCATGGTAATTCACCTTACTGCAAAGAAAGAGCTTTTCTATTTTGTAGTAGCAACACTAGCCTTTTAATTGAATTTTACTTTAATTTCTCTCAGAAAGAGCCTATTGCTCATGCAATGTAGATTGTGACCCTCAAGAAAATGATCAAATTAACTGTCTTGGAAAGATAAGAACATTTTTTGCAGGACAAACAGGTCTCAGCTGCTGTGTTGTATTTCCTACACAAATCCTTTAAAATGCATCATGAACTTCTTTTGTAGGCACACCTGTCGTGGAAATAGTCTAGGCTAAATTGTAGGTTTATTTACCCTTTGGCTATGCCTCTAAAAATGTCAGCAAAGATGCCAATCCGTGCCAACTACTGTTGGAGCAGCTGTTGGTTGGTTAGGAATGGGAAAGCAACCTTTATATTGGCTTATTTATTTGGAAAAAACAATGAAAGATGTAAATTTCCACAGTCACATCCTTGCTTCATTAAGGCAGATGTGTGTTTGTTGTTTGTATGTCATATAATTCCAAAACAATACTAGAATGAAAACTGTACATTGTTTAAAAACCTCATCACAAATGTCAAAATGACAGAACTGTCCAGCAGTAGGAAGCTAAATGAGGTGGTAAAAATCTCCTTTCTCTAAATATTCGAGGTACATAACTTCTAAGAAGACAAAGAATCGGTCGATGAAGAACAAAAAATACCTCTATTGAAAAGGGAACACTGAAGGAAAAGTTAAGAGTTTAGCTTGTAGAATCAATATCATAAAGTGAGAAATCAGGAAGGGATGAAAGTGAGAATTGATGCTCATACCTTGCTAGGTTAGTAGCCTTGAACGTCTAAAAATGGTGGTGAAGAGAGTTCAGAGAAACATTGAATTACTTGTAGATCTTGAAAAATCTATCAAGCTAATAGACATGGTACACTTTCAGATATTGTGGGTTGAAGTTCAATGGCAAACTCTAGAGTTAAGATCATGTCACATGCACTGAAGGGAATTTTCTGAAATGACTGTGATAAAAAGTGGAAAGTCTGGGCTTAAGATGCTCTTGCATGCTTTCAAAGAACACTGGGCTTGCTTACAAATGACAAAGACACAGTTTGGATCATTAAAATAAGATCAACAGTCACACAATTAAGAATATGAAAAGAAGGATTGTGATAAAAATTACTATAATTTCAGTTATCTGTCATGTAGAATAAGCCAAATTGCAAAACGGTAAGTGGTATTTATTTTGAGTTATGGCCACCTCTCTGCTTCTTCAGGTTTACTCTGTGACAAATTGCTCCCAAGATCTATAATTAGACGCTAGTAAGTATTAATAATGATTTATTTAAGGGACTTCCCTGGAGGTCCAGTGGTTAAGACTTTGCTTTCCAGTGCAGGGGGTGCAGGGTTCGATCCCTGGTTGGAGAGCTAAGATCCCACAGGCCTCACAGCCAAAAAACCAAAAAAACATAAAACAGAAGCAATATTGTAACAAATTCAATAAAAGATTTTATAAATGGTCCAAACCAAAAAAAATCTTAAAAAAAAATTATTATTTATTTAAAAAGAAAATATAATTTTAAAGTGTATTAAATGTATTTTAGGATAAAGATAAATACATATTTACCATATAGTAATTTTAAACTTAGTAAAGCAAGTAATGCACCTGTGAAAAATCAGTGGGAGGAGGAGACAAGACAGTGGAGTAGAAGGACTTGAGCTCACCTCCTTTCATGAAAACATCAAAATCACAACTAACTGCTGAACAACCATCAACAAAAGAAGTTTGGAACCTACCAAAAAAGATATTCTACATCAAAAGACAAAGAAAAAGCCACAACAAGGCAGTAGGAGGGACACTTTTGTGATAAAATCAAATCCTATACCCACTGGGTGGGCGACCCCCAAACTGGAAAATAAATATATCACAGAGGTTTTCCCACAGAAGTGAGAATACTGAACCCCACATCAGGCTCCCCAGCCTGATGGTCTGGCATTGGGAGGAGCATCAGAACTTTTGGCTTTGAAGGCCAGTGGGACTTGAGTGCAGGAGCTCCACAGGACTGGTGGAAACAGAGACTCCACTCTTGGAGGGTGCACACCAGGTTTCATGTGTACTGGGACCCAGGGCAAAGCAGAGGCTTCATAGGAGCCTGGGTCAGACCTACCTGCAGATCTTAGAGGGTCTCCTGGGGAAGCAGGGATCAGATATGGCTCACTCTGGGGGCAAAGACACGGGTGGCAGAGACCCCAGGGAATATTCATTGGTGCGAGCGCTCCCAGAGGTCGCCATTTTGGCACCAAGACTTGGCCCCACCCAACAGCCTGCAGGCTCCACTGCTGTGATGCCTCCGAAATGAAAAAGGAGAAGTAACAACTGACACTGCAGAAATACAAAGGATCATGAGACATTACTACAAGCAACTATATGCCAATAAAGTGGACGACCTAGAAGAAATGGACAAATTCTTAGAAAGGTACAATGTTCCAAGAATGAACCAGGAAGAAACAGAAAATATGAACAGACCAATCACAAGTACTGAAATTGAAACTGTGATTTAAAAACTTCCAACAAACAAAAGTTCAGCACCAGATGACCTCACAGGTGAATTCTATCAAACATTTAGAGAAGAGCTAACACCTATCCTTCTGAAACTGTTCCAAAAAACTGCAGAGGAAGGAGCACTCCCAAAGTCATTCTATGAGGCCACCATCACCCTGATACCAAAACCAGATGAAGATATCACAAAAAAAGAAAATCACAGGCCAATACCACTGATGAACATAGATGCAAGAATCCTCAACAAAATACTAGCAAACTGAATCCAACAATACTTTAAAAGGATCATACACCATGATCAAGTGGGATTTATCCCAGGGATGCAAGGATTCTTCAATATACACAAACCAATCAATGTGATACACCACATTAACAAACTGAAGAATAAAAATCATATGATTATCTCATTAGATGCAGAAAAAGCTTTTGATAAAATTCAACACCCATTTATGATAAAAACTCTCCAGAAAGTGGGCATAGAGGGAACACACCTCAACATAATAAAGACCATATATGACAAACCCACAGCTAACATCATACTCAATGCTGAAAAGCTGAAAACATTTAATCTAAGATCAGGGACAAGACAAGGGTGCCCACTCTCATCACTTTTATTCAACATCGTTTTGGAAGTCCTATCCATGGCAATCAGAGAAGAAAAAGAAATAAAGAGAATCTAAATTGGAAAAGAAGAAGCAAAACCGTCACTACTTGCAGATGACATGATATTATACATAGAAAATCCTAAAGATGCTACTGTAAAACTACTAGAGCTCATCAATGAATTCAGTAAAGTTGCAGGATACAAAATTAATACACAGAAATCTCCTGCATTTCTATACATTAACAATGAGAGATCAGAAAGAGAAATTAAGGAAACAATCCCATCTACCATCGCATCAAAAAGAATAAAAGACCTAGGAAAAAACCTACCTGAGGAGGCAAAAGACCTGTACTCTGAAAACTATAAGATGCTGATGAAAGAAATTGAAGATGACACAAACAGATAGAATGATATACCATGTTCTTGGATTGGAAGAATCAATATTGTCAAAATGAATATACTACCCAAGGCAATCTACAGATTCAGTGCAATCCCTATCAAATTACCAATGGCATTTTTCACAGAACTAGAACAAAAAATTTTAGACTTTGTATGGAAACACAAAAGACCCCGAGTAGCCAAAGCAATCCTGAGAAAGCAAAATGGTGCTGGAGGAAGCAGGCTCCCTGTCTTCAGATTATACTACAAAGCTACAGTAATCAAAACAGTATGTTACTGGCACAAAAACAGAAATATAGATTAATGGAACAGGATACAATGTCCAGAAATAAATTCACAAACCTATGGTCAATTAATCTATGACAAAGGAGGCAAGAGTATACAATGGAGGAAAGACAGTCTCTTCAATAAATGGTGATGGGAGAACAGGACAGCTACATGTAAAAGAATGAAATTAGAACATTCTCTAACACCATACACAAAAATAAACGCAAAATGGATTAAAGACTTAAATGTAAGACCAGATACTGTAAAACTCTTAGAGGAAAACATAGGCAGAACACTCTGATATATATCACAGCAATATCTTTTTGGATTCACCTCCTAGAGTAATGAAAATAAAAACAAAAATAAATAAATGGGACCTAATTAAACTTAAAAGCTTTTGCACAGCAAAGGAAACCATAAACAAAATGAAAAGACAACCCACAGAATGGGAGAAAATATTTGCCAATGAAGCGACCAACAAGGGATTAATCTCCAAAATATAAAAACAGCTCACGCAGCTCAATAAAAAAAAACCAAAAAAACCCAATCAAAAAATGAGCAGAAGATCTAAATAGACATTTCTCCAAAGAAGACATGTGGATGGCCAACAGGCACATGAAAAGATGACCAACGTTGCTAATTATTAGAGAAATGCAAATCAAAACTACAATGAGGTGTTACCTCACAAAGGTCGGAATGGCCATCATCAAAAAGTCTACAAACAATATATGCTGGAGAGGGTGTTGAGAAAAGGGAACCTTCCTACATTGTTGGTGGGAATGGAAATTGATGCAGCCACTATGGAGAACAATATGGAGGTTCTTTAAAAAACTAAAAATACAACTACCATATGATCCAGCAATCCCATTCCTGGGCATATATCTGGAGAAAACCATAATTTGAAAGGATACATGCACCCCAGTATTCATTGCAGCACTATTTACAAAAGCCAAGACATGGAAGCAACCTAAATGTCAAACGACAGAGGAATTGATAAAGAAGATGTGGTACATGTATGCAATGGAATATTACTCAGCCATAAAAAAGAATGAAATAATGCCATTTTCAGCAATATGGATGGACCTAGAGATTAGCATACTAAGTGAAGTAAGTCAGACAGAGAAAGAGAAACAGTGTATGATATCCCTTATATGTGGAATCTAAAAACATGATAAAGATGAACTTATTTATAAAACAGAAACAGACTCACAGACTTAGAGAAGGAACTTATGGTTACCAGAGGGGAAGGGTGGGGGGGAGGGATAGACTGGATGTTTGGAATTGACATGTATGCACTACTATATTTAAAATAGATAACCAACGAGGACCTACTGTATAGCACAGGGAACGCTGCTCAATATTCAGTAATAACCTAAATGGGAAAAGAATTTGAAAAAGAATAGATACATGTATATGTATAACTGAATCACTTTGCTGTCCACCTGAAACTAACACAACATTGTTAATCAACTATGCTCCAATATAAAATAAAATTTTTAAAAAGACAAATATATTTATCACTTATATGTGGAATCTAAAAAAATGATACCAATGAACTTATTTACAAAGCAGAAAGACACTCACAGACTTCAAAAACAAACTTATGGTTACCAAAGGGTAAATGTGCGGGGGAGGGATAAATTAGGGGTTTGGGATTAACATATAAACACTGCTATATATAAAGTGGATAATCAACAAGGACCTACTGTATAGCACAGGGAACTCTACTCAATATGCTGTAATAACCTACATGGGAAAAGAGTCTGAAAAAGGATGGATATATGTATATATAAAATTGAATCACTTTGCTATACACCTGAAACTAACACAACATTGTAAATCAACTATACTCCAATATAAAATAAAAAGTTTATTCAGAAAAAAAGAATCAGTGGGACAAACAGGTCCCTTCTCCATTAAAGAAAAGACTATGAGAGCAACATAACAAATTACACAAAAGAGAGTATGACATCCAGGCAATGATGTATCAAACATGGACATAAATTGCTATAAGTATGGATGACTGAATTTCCAAGTTCCTTTTTTGGGTAATATTCAGATTTATGGCATTCTGAATCATTTCCTATTAAGATAAGAAGAAACTTGTATTTTTCAGGAATATTAAGTACTTATCCAAAAATATAAAAGATATTCAAAATAATGTTTGTAAAAATAACATACAAAATGCATACTAGAATATTATTTACATTATCTACAAAGCTCAAACTAATTTGAAAAATTCATAGAAAAGTAGACATTTCAGACTTTTCCTAATAGAAAACTGTTCACAACAAAAATGGAATTGATTTGTTTGTACCCCAAATCTACCTCCTACCCTTCCAGCCTCACCAATAAGCAGCTTGTTACATTGAAATTTCCATTACATTTTATGATTAAATATCATTACATTGTAAGATTATCACTAAATTTGCAGGAGAACGCAGAAAGAAATGTATAACATAAAATTTCTTCTTTAAAATATATCTGATAAAATCCAACAAAACTGCTTTGGGAAAAATCTACATACAGACATGTTGCACTCAGGTAAGAAGCAGTTTTGACATAGATGAGAAATAAAATATATTACAATTTTAGCTGAAATAAGATACTGATTTTGAGACCTAGTCAATTGACCTAAGATCTATGTTTTCATGAACTCTGATTACTAAAGATAATTATATTCTGATATGCAAGGAGTTGTTTTATAGAGGTGGCAACCTGGAAGCCCATGAGCTACCTCCAGCCCAGAGATGGGTTGTGTTTGGCCCAGACAGTGCTTTGTTTTTTTAAACTGAATTAGTTGCCAACAGTTAATCAGGAGATTTTGTATTAAAATTTAGACTTCTAACTACTCTTGCAAATTCAGAGGATTTATCAACTGTTGCCCTGCCTCCTTGCATGGGAAAAACTATATTGCCACAAGTGGCAGTCATTGAATAGATGATACTTAATTTAGAAAGAGTCTGTGCTCTCCAACTGTCCATAGTGCACACCAGACCCTCTTTATTCATTTAGGTCATCAGCCTGGCCCCTATAAGTTTTGTGACCTCTGTTTAAGAGAACCAGTTCTGGTTTGTTTGTAGCTTTACTATATCTCACTGCCATAAAGACTACAGTTGGCTTTGAGTTAAATGCATTTTGATGTTTGAGTAACTCATTTTATTTTGCCAATACAATAAGTGGTGGCACATTATAACTCTGTGGGAGTGGCAATGGCAAGCTGGACATAAATTATGCACCCTAGCCATTTCCACACATTATCATGCGATAATAAATTGTCACTTTCTTTTGTGTAACACAACACTGCTATGAAATAGGCACTTGCCCCTATTTTCCAATTGAAGAAACTGAGGCCACAGGTCAATTACATAACTTGCTAGTACATGGTGGATCTAGGATTCTAAGTCAGATCTGTCTGACTCCATGGTCCCCTGTGCTTAATCAATACATTATTATAAAGTAGTCTAGTGGGTTGTAGGGCACTATACAGTAGAGTCAATTTCACTTTTATCCTATTCTTTGGCAACATGAGACTCCTAAAGTAGGAGGGGACTGTTATGTGGAATATAGACACATGACTATTATGTCCTGCAAAATACAAATACATCAAGAAAAGTTTTGGAATTTAGTTAAAGGAATATTAGCAGAACCTGACTAGGCTCAAAATAAACAGGAAGCTGCTAACAATAAACTTTCCTTGGAAGCGGCCAATGTCTTTCTTGATAATTTTTTGTCACAGTAAAATTATTTTAATTATGATCTCAATATTCATAAAAAGTATAAATATTTTTAAGATTTTTTGTCAGACCAGAAAAGGATCATTCCCACTTTCCTTTTCTCACACATGCAAGACTCCATAACTCCTTTAAAGTCTTCATAGAAACAAAGGCTTTTTATCTCAATTCAGATTAACAATATTAATATAATTGTACTGGGAAGTTAGATGGAAGGTAGATATGGGGATGGTACAAGTGAGCTTATAGCCTCATCTAGAATAAGAGAAAGTCAACAAAACGAAACACAATGTAGAGGTAAAAGCATATAATTTAAACCATGGAGGTAAATTCTAAAGAACTTAAAAGTATTGTGGCATCTGGGGAGCAAGAGTAGAAGTGGGAGGGGCCTATCTGGAAGCTCTTAATTTTCATTATAGCCTTTCCTATACTATTTGGTGATATAACTTTGTGCTTGTGTTACTTATTAAAAATACTAAAATGTTCTCAGCTGCAGAGGCAGAAATGACACTTCATCTTAGTTACTTCGAGAGAGATGAATAACCTTCAAAAATCAGCGTAAAAAATTTCAGCCTTGATATGCTGTTTAGTGACATTGTTTATTACATGTGTTTTAAAATAATTCTATATATTTCTGATAAACTTGTGGTAAACATGCTAGCAAAAGGGTGCTTCTGGCAAGGCCTGACATATTTTGAGCATTCTCAGCAGTGATGAGAGAAAGAAGCAGTATATGCTTGCAAAAGCAATATTCTACAAAGATAATTTCCCAGGAACTAGGGGGATAAGCACTTATAGGATAGTTATAATAGTATTTGATAAGTGCTAAGAAATAAAAAGAGTAGTAATATAGTCACTTCAAATTACTCATGGGAACAGACAAAATATTACATGAATAAATAGAAATTTGGTAAATATATAAATAGATAAATAAGAAAACCAATAGAGAAATAAGCGTAATGCAATTGAGCAATTCCTAAAGATTATGCTTTAAAATACAGGTTGTACACCTAATAACATATTTTCCCTTTCTTTTATTCATTTTAAAAGGAGAAAGGCCTTAAATTTCAAAGCTAAAACTGGGAAAGTCTAAGAAGAATACATAGGGGAAAATATTCATGGCATTGGATTTGACAATGAGTTTCTTGACTATGACACCAAAAGCATGGGCAGAAAGAAAAAAATAAATTTGACTTCGTCAATATTGAACCGCAAAATAGAAGAAAATGTTTGCAAATCATACACCTGATAAGGGATTAATACCCAGAACATAACAAAAATCTTACACCTCAACAACAACAAACAAACAATTGAACTTAAAAATGGACAAAAGGCTTGAATAGACATATCTCCAAAGAAGATACACAAATGGCCAATAAGCACATGAAGAAATGCAAATCAAAACCACAGAGAGATAACACTTCAAACCCGCAAAGGACAGACGGTTTACGTCCCACCCCCACCCCCACCCCCCGAATTTCAAATTCATATGTTGAAATGTTAACTGCCAATGTGATGGTATTTGGAGGTGGGTCCTTTGGGAGGTGATTAGGTCATGAAGTGGAACACTCATAAATGGGATTAGTGTCCTTATAAAAGAGGCCTGCCTCTCTTTTAAAAGAGTTCTCTCACATTTCCACCAAGTGAGGTTACAGTGAAAAGACAGCCATCTATGAACGAGGAAGTGGGCTCTCACCAGACACTGAATGTGTAGGCGTCTTGATCTAGGACTTTCAACCCTTAGAACTATGAGAAATAAATTTCTGTTGTTATAAGCCACACAATTTATAGTACTTTATTTTTTCCAGCTTTATTGAGACATACTTGACATATAACATTAAGTTTAAGGTGTACAATGGGATGATGTAATACAAGCATATTTTGTGAAATGATTACCACAGTAGGGTTAGTTAACACTTTCATCACTTCATATAATTACCATTTTATTTTTTGTGGTGAGAACATTTAAGGTCTACTCTCTTAGCAACTTTCCAGTATATGATACAATCTCCTTAACTATAGTCACCATGCTGTACATCTGCGAAATTAATTATCTTATAACTGCAAGTTTGTACCATTTGAATAACATCTCCCCATTTAATTTTTTGAGGAACTTCCACACTGTTTTCCATAGTGACTGCACCAATTTACATTACCCCCAAAAGTGCACAAGAATTCCTTTTTCTTCACATCCTGGCTAACACTTGTTATCTCTTTTTGATGATAGCCATTCTGACAGGTGTGAGGTGATATCTCATTGTGTTTTTTAAAATTATTTTTTATTGGAGTATAGTTGATTTAAAATGTTCTGTTAGTTTCTGCTGTACAGAAAAGTGAATCAGTTATACATATACATACATTCACTCTTTTTTAGATTCTATGCCCATATAGGTCATTACAGTGTATTGAGTAGGGTTCTCTGTGCTATACAGTAGATTCTTATTAGTTATCTATTTTATATATAGTAGTGTGTATATGTCAATCTCAATCTCCCAATTTATCCCTCACACCCCCCTTTCGTCCTTGATAACCATAAGTTTGTTTTCTACATCTGTGATTCTATTTATGTTTTGTAATATGTTCATTTGTACCATTTTTTTAGATTCCACATATAAGCAATATCACATGATATTTGTCTCATTGTGTTTTTCTTGTTTTTAATAGATCTTTATTGGAGTATAATTGCTTCACAATACTGTGTTAATTTCTGTTGTACAACAAAGTGAATCAGCCATATGCATACATATATCCCCATATCCCCCCGCTCTGGAGCTTCCCTCCCACCCTCCCTATACCACCCCTCTAGGTGGTCACAAAGCACCGGGCTGAGCTCCTTGTGCTATGCTGCTGCTTCCCACTAGCTATCTATTTTACATTTGGTAGTGTATATATGTTGATGCTACTCTCACTCCACCACAGCTTCCCCCTCCCCCACCGTGTCCTCAAGTCCATTCTCTATGTCTGCATTGTTATTCCTGCCCTGCCACTAAGTTCATTAGTGCCATAACAAATACCATATGCTAACACATATATATGGAATCTAAAGAAAAAAGAATGGAGAAAAGGCAGTCTCTTCAATAAATGGTGCTGGGAAAACTGGATAGCTACATGTAAAAGAATGAAATTAGAATATTCCTTAACACCATACACAAAAATAAACTCAAAATGGATTAAAGACCTAAATGTAAGACCGGACACTATAAAACTCTTAGAGGAAAACATAGGAAGAACACTCTTTGACATGAATCACAGCAAGATCTTTTTGGACCCACCTCCTAGAGTAATGGAAATAAAAACAAAAATAAACAAATGGGACCTAATGAAACGTAAAAGCTTTTGCACAGCAAAGGAAACTATAATCAAGACGAAAAGACAACCCTCAGAATGGGAGAAAACATTTGCAAATGAATCAACGGACAAAGGGTTAATCTCCAAAATATACAAACAGCTCATGCAGCTCAATATTAAAAAAAAAACAAACAACCCAATCCAAAAATGGGCAGAAGACCTAAATAGACATTTCTCCAAAGAAGACATACAGTTGGCCAAGAGGCACATGAAAAGCTGCTCAGCATCACTAATTATTAGAGAAATGCAAATCAAAACTACAATGAGGTATCACCTCACACTGGTTAGAATGGGCATCATCAGAAAATCTACAAACAACAAATGCTGGAGAGGGTGTGGAGAAAAGGGAACCCTCTTGCACTGTTAGTGGGAATGTAAATTGATAGAGCCACTATGGAGAGCAGTATGGAAGTTCCTTAAAAAACTAAAAATAGAATTACCATATGACCCAGCAATCCCACTATTGGGCATATACCCAGAGAAAACCATAATTCAAAAAGACGCATGCACCCCAATGTTCACTGCAGCACTATTTACAATAGCCAGATCATGGAAGCAACCTAAATGCCCATTGACAGATGAATGGATAAAGAAGATGTGGTACATATATACAATGGAATATTACTCAGCCATAAAAAGGAACGAAATTGGGTCATTTGTAGAGACGTGGATGGACCTAGAAACTGTCATACGTTATGAAGTAAGTCAGAAAGAGAAAAACAAATATCTTATATTAACGCATATATGTGGAATCTAGAAAAATGATACAGATTAACTGGTTTGCGGGGCAAAAATAGAGACACAGATGTAGAGAACAAACATATGGACACCAAGGGGGGAAAGTAGAGGGGATGTTGGTGGGATGAATTGGGAGATTGGGATTGACATATATATACTAATATGTATAAAATAGATAACTAATAAGAACTTGCTGTATAAAAATAAATAAATAAATAAAAAATTTAAAACGTGGTACTCATTGTGGTTTTGATTTTCATTTCCCTGATTAGTGATGTTGAGAACCTTTTCATGTACTTCTTGGCCATTTAGATGTCTTGTTTGGAAAAATGACCATTCAGGTCCTTCGCTCATTTTTAAATCAGATTGTACCTTTGCTATTGAGTTGTATGAGTTCCCTTTATATTTTGGATATTAAGCCCTTATCAGACAGTTGGTTTGAAAATATTTTCTCCCATTCAACAGTTTGCCTTTTCATTTTGTTAATTGTTTCTTTTGCTGGGAAGAGCTTTTTAGTTTGATGTAGTCCCACCTGTTTATTTTTGCGTTTGTTGCTGGTGCTTTTGGTCAATAGCCAGAAAATCATTGTCAAGACCAATGTCAAAGAGTCTGTTTTCTTCTAGAAATTTTATGGTTTCAGGTCTCATGTTTACATCTTTATTCCATTTTGAGTTAACTTTTATGAGTGGTATAAAATAGAATTTCAGTTTCATTCTTTCACATGTGATTATCTAGTTTTCTTTTTGAAGAGACTTTTTCTTTTGAAGAGACTATCTTTTCCCCATTGAGTATTCTTGCCTTTTTTGCCAATATTAGATGATTGTATATGCGAGGATTTATTTCTGGGCACCCCATTATGTTCCATTAGTCTATGTGTCTGTTTTTATGCCAGCATCATACTGTTTTGATTGCTATAGCTTTCTAATATGGTTTGCAATCAGGAGGTGTGATGCCTCCAGCTTTGTTCTTCTTCTTCAAGTTTGCTTTGATTATCTGGGGTCATTTGTGATTCCATACATATTTTAGGATTTTTTCTATTTCTGTGAAAAATACCTTTGGAATTTTGATAGGTATTACATTGATGGCTCTGGGTAGTATAGATATTTTAACAACATTAACTGTTCTGACACATGAACATGGGATAATTTTCTATTTATTTTTGTCTTCTTCAATTTCTCTCATCAAAATATTATACTTTTCGCTGAACATATCTTTCACTTTCTTGGTTAAATTTATTCCTAAGTATTTTATTGGTTTTGATGCTATTATAAATGGGATTGTTCTTTTTATTTCTTTTTCAGACATTTTGTTGTTAGTGTATAGAAATGCGACTGATTTCTGTATGTTAATTTTGAGTTCAGCAGTTTGAATTTGTTGATTAGTTCTAACAGTTTTCTTAGTGGGAGCTTTATATATATTTATCTTCAGACAGAGCAATTTTACTTCTTACTTTCCAACTTTGACATCTTTTCTTTCTTTTTCATGCCTAATTTCTCTGACTAGGACTTCCAGTACTATGTTGGATAGGAGTGGTTAAAGTTGGCACCCTTATCTTATTCCCAATTTTAGAAGAAAAACTTTCAACATATCACTGTGGAGTATGTTAACTATGGACTTGTTATATATAGCCTTTATAATTTTAAGGTACTTTCTCTCTATACCCACTTTGTTGAGAGTTTTTATCATGAAAGAATGTTGTATTTTGCCAATTTCTCTTTCTGCATCTACTGAGATGATCATATGATTTTAATCTTTCATTATATTAATGTGGTGTATCACATTTATTGATTTGCATATGTTGCATCCTTGCATACCAAGGATAAATCTCAGTAACCATTGTGTATAATTACTTTAATGTGATTTGATTGGTTTGCTAATATTTGGTTGAGAATTTTTGCATCTTTATTCATCAAGCATGTAGTGTCCTTATCTGACTTTGGTATCATGGTAATGCTGGCCTTAAAAATGAATTTGGGAGTGTTCTCTCATCTTTGAATTTTGGAAGAGTTTAAGAGGAATTTGCACTAATTATTATTTAAATGTTTGGTAGAATTTACCAGTGAAACCATCTGGTCTAGGGCTTTACTTTGTTGGGTGGTTTTTGATTATTGATTCAATTTCCTTGCTCATTATTGGTCTGTTCAGATTTGCTATTTCTTTATGATTCAGCTTGGTAGATTATATATTTCTAGAATTTATCCATTTTTTCTAAGTTATCCAATTTATTGGCATATAATTGTTCATAGTAGTCTCTTATAAACCTTTTTATTTCTGTGCTATCTGTTGTAATGTCTCCTCGTTCATTTCTGATTTTATTTATTTGAGTGTTCTTTTTTTCCCTTAGTCTAGCTAAAAGGTTTTACAATGTTATTTATCTTTAGAAAAAAAAAACCCAGCTCTTAGTTTCACTGATCTTCTCTACAGTTTTTCTAGCCTCTATTTCATTTATTTATGCTTTGATATTTGTTGTTTCCTTTGTTCTGCTAACTTTGGGTTTTATTTGTCCTTTTTCTAGTTCCTTGAGTGGTAGAGTTAGGTTGTTTATTTGAGAGCTTCCTTTTTCCTCAATGTAGGTATTTCTTGCTATAAACTTCCCTCTGAGAACTGTTTTTGTTGTATCCCATAAGTTTTGGTATGTTGTGTTGCCATTTTCATTTGTTTCAAGATGTTTTTCAATTTCCCTTTTGATTTCTCCTTTGGCCCATTAGTTGTTCAAGATTGTGTTGTTTAATTTTCATATATTTGTGAATTTTCCAGTTTTTCTCCTATTATCAATTTCTAGTTTCATACCATTGTGGTCAGAAAGGTTTTTGGTATGATTTCAATCTTCCTAAATTTGTTAAGACTTGTTTTGTTACCTAATATATGATATATCTTGGAGAATGTTCCATGTGTACTTGAGAAGAATGTGTGTTCGGATGCTGGTGCATGGAAAGTTCTGTGTATGTCTGTTAAGTCCATTTGGTCTAAGTATAGCTCAACTCCAGTTTTTCCTAATTGATTTTCTGTCTTGATGATCTATCCATTGTTGAAAGTGAGGTATTGAAGTACCCTACTATTACTGCATTGTTGTCTATTTCTCCCTTTATATTTCTTAGTATTTCCTTAATATGTTTAGGTGCTGTTTTTGTGGGTGTATATATATTTACAATTGTTCTATCCTCTTGATGAATTGATTCTTTAATCATTATATAATGACCTCCTTTGTCACTTGTTACAGTTTTTGAGGTAAATCTATTGTGTCTTATGTAAGTATTGTTACCCTTTCTTTCTTTTGGTTTCCACTGCATGATATATATATATTTCTATCACTTCACTTTGAGCCTATGTGTATCCTTAAAGCTGAAGTGAGCCTCTTATAGGCAGCATATAGTTAGGTCTGGTTTTTCTATCCACTCAGCCACTCTATGCATTTTAATTGGAAGATTGAATCCATTTACATTTGCAGTAGTTATTGATAGGTGGGAAGTTACTAATGCCATTTTGTTAATTGTTTTCTGACTGTTTTGTTGTTCCCTTATTCTCTTCTTCCTCTCTTGCTGTCTTTTTTTTAAAATAAATTTATTTATTTATTTATTTATTTTTGGCTGCTTTGGTTCTTCATTGCTGTGCATGGCTTTCTCTAGTTGCGGCGAGCGGGGGCTATTCTTCGTTGGGGTGCTTGGGCTCCTCATTGCAGTGGCTTCTCTTGTTGCAGGGCTTGGGCTTTCGGAGCACGGGCTTCACTAGTTGTGGCCTATGGGCTCTAGAGTGCAGGCTCAGTAGTTGTGGCACACGGGCTTAGTTGCTCCACAGCATGTGGGATCTTCCCGGACCAGGGCTCGAACCTGTGTCCCCTGCATTGGCAGGAGGATTCTTAACCACTACGCCACCAGGGAAGCCCTCTTGATGTCTTCTTTTGTGAATGTGTTTTTCATAATGGTAATCTTTGATTCCCTTCTCTTTATCTTTTGTGTATCTACTGTAGGTTTTTGCTTTGTGGTTACCATGAGGCTCACATAAAGCATCTTTTAGATATAACAGTCTAATTTTTCCTGATAACAACTTAATTTTGGGAATTCTGGTGGCCCCATGGTTAGGACTCCATGCTTCCACTGTAGGGGACCTGGGTTCGGTCTCTGGTTGGGGAACTAAGATCCTGTAAGTTGCGTGGCGCGGCCAAGAAAAAAAATTTCAGTTGCATACAAAAAATCTATCCTTCTCCTCCCCCCTTTTATGTTTCTGATGTTACAGTCTATACTTTTTGTATATTGTATCCATTAACTAATTATTGTAGCTATAGTTATTTTTAAATACTTCATGTCTTTGGAGTCAGTTACTGGAAATTTATTGTGTTTCTTTGGTGGTGTCATATTTTCTTGATTTTTCATGTTCTTTGAAGTCTTACTTTGCTATCTTCTCATTTGAAGTAGCAATCACCTCCTCCAGTCTTTAGTGACTGACTTCAAGAGAGAAATACCTTTCATCAGCTCTGCTAGGGATTCTCGGGCTTTCTCAGACCTTCTCTGGATAGGCCTTCTCCACACTCTTTGCTCCCCCTTGTGGCAGAATTATTAAGCTGTGTGCCTTCTCTTGATCCTGCAAAGCCAGGCCTAGCACTTACAGCCTCTCTTTTACCCTCCCAAGGTTGGTGTTAAATGCTCAAGTTTGTGATCTCTCTCTGTCCCCCAGATTTGGGTCTGCTCTCTGCATGTGTAGTATTTGCCATCTATAACAACTCACTCTTATTTCCATCAAGAGTGCACACAGGGGTCTGGCCATGGGTTGCAGGGTGTGAGGGAGTGAGGCTCACAGGGTCTTGGGATTGCCTGTAGACCAGGTGGGGGGATTTGTGGTGATGTATCCCCAGTGGCTCTTGGGAGGCTCCCAGTGGAGTCTGTGATGTGGTTAGTAGGATCTGTATCCCTTTGATATGTTTCATTCAGAGCCCTGGCTTCTGTTCTCCCAGCTTTTCACTGCCCCCAAGTCATGCAGCTCATGACTCAGTACTCTGGAAGGGCAAGAGAGAGATGGGCCTCTTTGGCAACAGCCCACACAGCTGGAGTAGCCAGGTGCTCATTCCCATGCTCCTACTTACCCCTGTGGGAGAAATTACGAGCCAAGAAGGGCTGTCTTTCAGTGAGCTGTGCCACTTTGGGGAAGAGGTGATGCAAGTAAAGTCAAAATATTCCTTTTACCCTCTCCAATGTGTCAAAGTATCAAATCTTGGATTTTTTTTTACTCCTGTGGTGTGCTAGAACTTCTCCACTGGACTCTTAGATTTTCACAAAGACTCTCTCATCTGTGGGTTATTGTCTAAATCAGTGTTCTCCAGAGGCTCCTAGACCATGGCTAAGAGGAGCTGGAGCTGGTTCGTGGACCACTTTAGGTCCACAACTGGCACCAAGTTCTGCATACCTATTACCTAATTCACGGGTAAGCAAGAATCCTTTCAGGCTCCTTGTGTATGGTACTAGATCCCACAGCTCCCTCAAAGGCACTTTTGTTCATGGGTGGATGCCAAATGTTGTTGTTGAGGGGGGATACTTGCAAGGGACATCTTGTCCAGCCATCTTGCCTATGTCACACCTATGGTATTTGGTTATAGCAGCCTGATTGGACTAAGACAATACCCATTTGGATAGGTATTATTTAAGAAAAAAGGAAAATAACCAGTGTTGATGAAGATGTGGGGAAATTAGAGCGCTTGTGCATTGCTGTTGAAAACGTAAAATTGTACAGCCACTGTGATAAACAGTTTTGTGTCTTCCAAAAAAGGTAAACATAGAATTACCATATGGCCCATCAATTCCACTTCTAGGTATAAATCCAAAGAGTTGAAAGCAGAGACTCAGACACATGTACACCCATGTTCCTAGCAGCATTGTTCACAATAGACAAAAGGCTGAAACAACAAAATGTCCATCAACAGAAGAATGGATAAATAAAATGTGGTATATATATATATATATATATATATATATATATATATATATATAATGAAATATTATTCAGCGTTGAAATGGAAGGATGTTCTCACATATGGTACAACATGGATGAACATTTAAAACATTATGCTAAGTGAAACAAGCCAGACACAAAAAGACAATTATTTTATGATTCCACTTATAGGAGTTACATAGAATGGGCAAATTCATAGAGACATAAAGTAGAAGAGAGGTTATCAGAGGATGGGGGAAAGGAAGTGAGGACTTATTGTTTAATGGGTACAGAGTTTCAATAAGAGGTGATGAAAAAGTTCTGGAAATGGATAGTAGTGATGGTTGTATAATATTGTGAATGTACTTAGTGCCGCTGAATTATACACTAAAAATGGTTAAAATGGTATATATTGTATATATTTTTACCACGGTAAAAAAAGAAAAATTATAAAAAGGGAAAATAAATTATTTTTTAAATTATGTTTCTTCTTTTCTCTTTAGCAATCATTGATCTTTGGCCTTGATGCTATGTGGTACAAAAGCTAAAATATTTAAAATGCTGATTCTGGGAATTCCCTGGTGGTCCAGTGGTTAGGACTTTGTGCTTCCACTGCAGGGGCACGGGTTCGATCCCTGATTGGGGAACTAAGATCCTGCATTCTGCACAGTATGGTCAAAAAATAACAATAATAATAAAATGCTGATTCATAAGTGAATCTATTTCATTGTACCTTGGAATCTGTGGATATAGTTCCACTGCTGAGCTGAAAATGGAAAATGGAAGTATACTGTAAAAAAGCAAACAGATAACAATTCTGAAACTGCTGTAGATGTATACTGTGATTGAACAAATAAGTAAATGAATGATGAATAGTGAGAGTTAGGTTTCTCACTGTTGAAAAGGGGGTTTAAAAGCAAGCAAGGGTAGAAGCCTAGAGTGATCCATGTGTTACTGGATTAGAATTGGAAATCTTAGTATGAGCTCATGCTTTGCTTAATAGATACATATGGATGCATATAGACATATTTATAGATATGTATACATAACTGGGCTAGTATATACACATATATTTTCTTGCTCTGATAGCTGAGAGTGCCTAGAAGAAATGACACCCCAGTGAACACATTTAGTGTTCAGAAATTGATAACTAATATCATTCTTTGATAAAAAGAATCAGAGCTCTTTGAAAAAATGACTGATTCTTAGGCTGGAGTAGGGAATATATAAGATGAGCCTGGAGCATTTTTGTAATGCCATAAAATAAGGAAATGGTCAATACACACACACACACACACACACACACACACACACACACTGTCACAATGATGAGAGGTGTATCAAAGGGACAATGGGGCCAACTTAAAGAGTTCCCAACCGCCCAAGCTGGAAAAATATGAACAATAAAAGAAAGTAGTATTGGATTATAAACCCAAACTACAAAATAAATATCTATGACTCCTCACTGATATAAATAAATGATTGAATAAGTAAATAAGTGAAGAATAGACAAATCTCTTTTGTATAAAAATTCTAAATGACCTGCGTACTGCCTTTGAGGAGATGAAGCATAACTCTTCATTCCTTAAGGAGGTTGTGACTTGCTTCCAAAAAGTAGAGTATTAAAAAAGGGAGCGGTGAGAAAGTAACTTTACAGTGGAGAAATCTGGCAAACACTACCTTGGCCAGATTATCAAGGTTAACATCATCACTAATAAGTGATAGATAAGCTTATACCTCTGATATGATGTGGTGAGAATGGCACTTCACCTCTGTGATCATCCGCCCCAAAACCATAAACCCAGTCTAACCATGAGGAAAACATCAGACAAACACACCATGTTGTAAGGAGTCCCATACTAAAGCAGAGACCACATGTGCTTATTCAGTCCCAGTTAAGGTATTGGCTGACAGTCAGCATTAACCATCAGACATGAGAGTAAACAAGCCTTGCAATGATTCCAGTCTCCAGACTTCTAGTATTTCAGCTGAAGTTCTAGGAACTGTGGAGCAGAAACAAACCATCTCCTCTGTATGCTGTATGCACTGATACGTAGAATCCATGAGCATAATAAGCTGCACAAAGTTTGGGGATAATTTGCTATGTAGTCATAGAAACCGAAACAATCATAAAATGGCATTTTTTTCTAACAGCCTTATTGAGATATAATATTGGGTTGGCCAAGAAGTTCATTGTGTTTTTCAGTAAACCCGAACGAACTTTTTGGCCAACCCAATATACAGCATTAAAATTTGTCCCAATATTTTCTTTAAATTTTTAATAATTTTTACCTACAACACATTTAGATCTATGATCCATTTAAAGTTAATTTTTTGTATGATGTGAGGTAAAGGTAGAAGTTTAAAAAAATTTTTTTGGATGTGGATATCCAGAATCATTTGCTGAAAAAATTATCTTTTCCTCATTTAATTGCCTTTCAACCTTTGAAAAAAATCAATTGACCATGAAGTTAAGGGTTTATTTCTGGACTCTATTTTGTTCCATTAATCTCTATATTTATCTTTAGGCCAGTGCCACACTTCTTCATTACAGTAGGTTTATAGTAAGTTGAAGTTGGATAGCTTAAGCCCTCCAACTCTTTTTCTTTCCTAAATTGCTTGGCTATTCTGGGTCTTAGTACATTGTGTTCCCATATAAATTTTTGGATCAGGCCATCAGTTTCTTTAAAAAAAAAAAAGTCTGCTGGGATTTTTGTAGGAATTGTGTTGAATATATAGATCAATGTGAGGAATTTAAGTCTTTAAGTTTTCTTTGCAGTATTTTGTAGTTTTCAGTGTATATAAGTCATATACTTCTTTTGTTAGTTATTTCTATTTTATTCTTTTTGATGTTATAAGGAATAAAAATGTATTTTTAATTTCATTTTCAGAATGTTCATTGTTTATGTATAGAAACACAATTGAATTTCGTATCTTGTATCCTATGATCATTCTGTATATGCTTATTAATTCTAATGTTTTTGTAGACTACATATAAGATCATGCCATCTATAAATAGAGTTTTCATTTCTTTTCAAATTTAGATGTCTGTTACTTAATTTTCTGCCCTTATTGCTCTGGCTAGAACATCCAGTAAATATTGAATAGAAGTGGTGAGAACATACATCCTTGCCTTGTTCCTGATCTTAAGGGGGAAGCATTCAGTCTTTCATCATTAAGTATAATGCTAACCATAGGGTAAATTACTGTAGTTCCTCGGTATATGAGGAGTCATTTATCTCTTGCTCCTTTCAAGATTTTCAGTTTTTGGCTCTCAAAAGTTTGACTATGATGTGGCTACATGTGGATCCCTTTGCGTTTATCCTACTTGGGACTGAGCTTCATTGACCCTCCAATTAATGTTTTTCACCAAACTTTGATAGTTTTTGAGTATTATGTCTTCGAATATTTTTTCTTTTTAAAAATTAATTTATTAATTTATTATTTATTTTTGGTTGCATTGGGTCTTTGTTGCTGCGCACGGGCTTTCTCTAGTTGAGGCGAGCGGGGGCCACTCTTCATTGCGGTGCGCGGGCTTCTCATTGTGGTGGCCTCTCTTGTTGCGCAGCACGGACTCCAGGCGTGCGGGCTTCAGTAGTTGTGGCTCACGGGCTCCAGAGTGCAGGCTCAGCAGTTGTGGTGCACTGGCCTAGTTGCTCTGCAGCATGTGGGATCCTCCCAGACCAGGGCTCGAACCTGTGTCCCCTGCACTGGCAGGCGGACTCTCAACCACTGCGCCACCAGGGAAGTCCTCAAATATTTTTTCTGCTCTTCTCTCTCTCCTCTTCTTAGATTCCTATTACGTGTAAGTTGGTATGTTTGAAGTTGTCCCACAGGTCACTAAGGTTCTGTTCATTTTTCTTCAATCTTTTTTTCTCTCTGTTTTTTAGACTGGATGACTCTTTTCTCTGCCATTTCAAATATAATGTTGAATATAGTAAATTTTTCATATCAATTATTCTAATTTCAACTGTACTTTATATTTGGTTCTTTCTAAAGTTTCTTTTTTATTTTTATTTTTTTAAATTTATTTATGTATTCATTTATTTAATTTTTGGCTGCATTGGATCTTCGCTGCTGCACGTGGGTTTTCTCCAGCTGCTGAGAGCAGGGGCTACTCCTCATTGTGGTGCACAGGCCTCTCACTGTGGCAGCCTCTCCACAACTAGGCACGCAGGCCTCAGCAGTCACGGCACACGGACTTCAGCAGTTGTGGCTCACGGGCTCTACAGTGCAGGCTCAGCTGTTGTGGTGCATGGGTGCAGCCACTCCATGGCATGTGGGATCCTCCCAGACCAGGCTTCGAACCCACATCCCCTGAGTCGGCAGGTGGATTCTTAATCACTGCACCACCAGGGAAGCCCTAAAGTTTTTTTAAAAAATTGAGATTGATCTTAAAAAAAAAAACAAGAAACAAAAAACAAACCTTTTTAACAATTGGTCATTCACTAAGTTACAAGTTACATTTTATTTTATTTATTTAATTATTTACTTTTTATTTATTTATTGGGCATGCCATGTGGCTTGTGGGATCTTAGTTCCCTGACCAGGGATCAAACCCATGCCCCTTGCAGTGGAAGCACGGAGTCCTAACCACTGGACCATCAGGGAATTCCCTAAGACTTGCTCTTTTTTGTATCTTTGTCATTATATTTTCCCTTAATTCATAAACAGTGCTGCCTTTAATTCTTTGAACATATTTATCAACTGCTTTGAAGTCCTTGCCTGCTAAATCCAACACCTGTGCCCACTCAGGCAGTTCCTACTGACTACTTTTTTCCTGAGTTTGGGTCACTCTTTCCTGTTTCATGTCTTGTCATTTTAGTTTTGAAAACTGGACATTTTATATAATATATTGTAGGAGCTCTGGATTCTTGCTTTTCCCCTGAGGGTGTTACTCATTTTGTTTGTTTCATTTATTTGTAGCCTTCCTGGGCTTAATCTGTGGAATCTGTCTCCCCCTACTTTCTGGTCTCTATGGCTCTGCTTTTTTTTTTTTTTTTTTTTAAATTCTGTTTTTCCTTTTGAGTTTGGCTTCCTAGGAGTCACATCTCTGTTTTCATATTTTAATGGTCAGTTAACAATTGGTTAGAAGTTGTACTCAAACAACTTGAGTCAGTAAGGCATCCACCCACTGCTGATGGATTTGCGTGTGGTTTTAAGTGTGTGTACAAATTCAGGCCATTTCCAATTACTCCCCAGCTATTAATTTTCACCAGGTCCTCTCAGGTCTCCCTCTGCATTCATTCAGCCTCCTGGAAAGCCATGGATAGTTCCTCTATGCCTCTCTCATAACCAGAATTTTCCTGTTAAATCTCAGCTTGTTGGCTAGTCTGCCACTGACTCCAACCAGGGCTTCCCCGAGAGGTTAGCATTGTTCCTGGCTTTCCTTGCTCATTTTCTACCGAATTTGCTACTTTTACTGACAATGCCATTGGACACAGGTTGTTTCTTTTTTTCTTTCTTTCAAGTCCATGTTTTATTTTTTATAATTGATTAATACCTTTTGATTCAATAATTCTACTTAAAGATTGTATCTTGAGTTTACAAAAATGATCTTATACAGGAGTAGTTGTCACAACATATGCCAGTAAAAATAAATAATTGCTATCCCATTATCAACAGGGAATTATTTTAATCAATTACAGAGAACTATGACTTTGCTAAAAATGAGGGTGTAGATTTGTTGTCATGGAAAGTTGTCTGTGATATGTGAACTGCAAAAATTTATATATATAAACAGAAAAAAAATTATAAAACACTATGTTTAACACCCATTTTTGTTTTAAAATTTAAATGAAGTGGACATGTGTTTGACTAGTCATACACATATGCACAGAAAAATTTCTCGAAGTGTACAACAAAACACTTAACATTATTTTTCTCCTGATAGATGGTATTGGCATATTTAAAATGTTTTTTATCATTGTATATTATTTGTTTATTTTTAATTGTTGTGAATATATAACATAAAATTTACCATCTTATCCATTTTTAAGTGTTCACTTCAGTAGTGTTATGTATCTTCACATTGTTGTGCAACCAAATACAGAACTCTTTTCATCTTACAAAACTGAAACTACACCCATTAAACAACGGCTACCTATTCCTCCTTCACCCCCATCCCCTGGCAACTACCATTCTATTTTCTGTTTCTATGAATGTGACTACTCTGCATACTTGGTATACGTGGAATTGAACATAGGTTTTTCATCGTCTATTCTAAACCAAGTTAGCCCCTTCTACCAGTGAAGCCGTTGATTTTTCACTGCCAGCTCCACTGCAGTAGAACAAGCTCACCTACTGATATGGAGGTAGGATGGGAGCAGTCCCAGAAAAGAATACCATAGACTCTCATTGTTCGTACCTGAAATTCAGTTTTTCATGAATAAATGTTTCTTGATTGTTTTACTTGCTTCTGTTCAAGTGCCAGAGCTCCGAAATGGTGATTGGTTTTTTTAACAATATTGTTGAACCTTACAGTTGTTTTGTGGCAGAGGATTTTTGTTGTTTTCATCACTACATCATAGCCAGAAGCCCTCATGTTTCTTTTTAAAAATAACATGTGGTTTTGAATTTTCATTAGTTCTTATGGCTTCTACCTAATTAGTCTGGACTAGTATGAACTAGTCTGAACTAGTAAGATACAGTTATTTAGTGCATCAAATACTTGTTGAGCACCAACAATGGGCTTGACTAGGTTTACAGCCTTAATTACAAGCCCAAACACAATAACTTCTCCCAGTATTACAATTCAATGTGTCTTAATAAAATAGAGCCATGGTTCTGGACCTTTAGTGTGCATAAGAATCACCCAGGGGACCTGCTAAAAATATAGATTCCTGGCCAACAAGAATTTATTTGTAGATTCTGATTCAGCAGGTTTAGGGTAGAACCCAGGAAACTATATTTTTAACAAGATTCCCAAATAATTCTGGTGAAATTGGTCCAAGGACTGTACTGGATAAATACTAATTAAAAACGAAGGCTCTTATCTGAAGAAAAATGAGCATGTATTCTGCCTATACTTTTACATCCAGGTAACTGAGATTGAAGTATTTTACTTTGGTTTTTGTTACACTCATATCATATCATATGTGCCCTTATCACATCATCAGTTTGAGCGTATTGCTGGTAGTGTATTGTGTTATCTACAGTTTTGTCTGCTCAACATGACTTTCTCCTACCCCATTCCTCCTTTTTCTTTTTTGTTGGGATGACTCCTCTGACTGACCACAGGAGTGGTTGGCCAAAATGTTCCCTTTGCCAAAATGTTTAATTCAGGAATGGGCAAGTGATCTTAGCCAGTCACTGAGGGAAATTTCTAGAATTTTTGCTGGAACTTGAGTAAGAAATTCTATCTCTGCAATTAAGAGATATAAAGATGGTGGAAACCTATACTTGTTACTACCATGGGAGAAGATTTTCCAAAAGATAGCACACACACAGAGGAAATCAAAGAGGGAAAGTGAGAACCACCCTTTGAGTGTCCGGAAGCAAATATGCCTGAAGCTCTGGACTTTCGGTTTGTACAAAACAGTAGATTTCTCTCTTGTTTAGTTTGAGGGACTTCCCTGGTGGTGCTCCCAAGGCAGGGGGCCCTGGTCAGGGAACTAGATCCTGCATGCCACAACTAAAAGAGCCTGCATGGTGCAACAAAGACCTGGCACAGCCAAATAAATAAATGAATATTTTTTTTTAAAAAAAAGAAAGCTACTTATAAAAAATATATAAAACTAGTTTGAGTTGAGTTATCCTTCACTTGAAACTGAAATTGTCAAAACAAACCTTGCCATTGAGTAGCATTTCTCCACTTATGCCATCAGTCCCCATCTTCTGGTCACACACAGACACACATACATAGCCATTCCCCCTTTGTCAGCAGTTCTGGGAATAGCTTCCATATTAAAAAGACATACCGATATTTTGTTTCTCAGATCTTAACACAGACTTATCAAGATATAATTTTAATTAAAAATAAGCACTACCAAGTAATGTCCATAGATGATATATGAAAGATTTTAACTCCCCAGTTTAGCTCAAACTACTCTTTTTTTTAACATCTTTATTGGAGTATAATTGCTTTACAATGGTGTGTTGTTTCTGCTGTATAACAAAGTGAATCAGCTATATATATATATATATATATATATATATACATATATACCCATATCTCCTCCCTCTTGCGTCTCCCTCCCAACCTCCCTATCCCACCCCTCTAGGTGGTCACAAAGCACCGAAATGATCTACCTGTGCTATGTGGCTGCTTCCCACTAGCTATTTACAATTGGTAGTGTATATATGTCCATGCCACTCTCTCATTTCGTCCCAGCTTACCCTTCCCACTCCCTGTGTCCTCAAGTCCATTCTCTACATCTGCATCTTTATTCCTGTCCTACCCCTAGGTTCTTCAGAACCATTTTTTTTTTCTTTTTAGATTCCATATATATGTGTTAGCATACAGTATTTGCTTTTCTCTTTATGACTTACTTCACTCTGTATGACAGACTTTAGGTCCATCCACCTCACTACAAATAACTCAATTTCATTTATTTTTATGGCTGAGTAATATTCCATTGTATATATATATGCCACATCTTCTTTATCCGTTCATCTGTCGATGGACACTTAGGTTGCTTCCATGTCCTGGCTATTGTAAATAGAGCTGCAATGAACATTTTGGTACATGACACTCTTTGAATTATGGTTTTCTCAGGGTATATGCCCAGTAGTGGGATTGCTGGGTCGTATGGTAGTTCTATTTTTAGTTTTTTAAGGAACCTCCATACTGTTCTCCATAGTGGCTGTATCAATTTACATTCCCACCAACAGTGTAGGAGGGGTCTCTTTTCTCCACACCCTCTCCAGCATTTACTGTTTGTAGATTTTTTGATGATGGCCATTCTGACTGGTGTGAGGTGATACCTCATTGTAGTTTTGATTTGCATTTATCAAATAATTAGTGATTTTGAGCATCTTTTCATGTGGTTTTTGACCATCCATATCGCTTCTTTGGAGAAATGTCTATTTAGGCCTTCTGCCCATTTTTGGATTGGGTTGTTTGTTTTTTTGATAGTGAGCTGCATGAGCTGCATGTATATTTTGGACATTAATCCTTTGTCAGTTGCTTCATTTGCAAATATTTTCTCCCATTCTGAAGTCTGTCTTTTGGTCTTGTTTATGGTTTCCTTTGCTGTGCAAAAGCTTTTAAGTTTCATTAGGTCCCATTTGCTTATTTTTGTTTTTATTTCCATTTCTCCAGGAGGTGGGTCAAAAAGGATCTTGCTGTGATTTATGTCAGACAGTGTTCCGCCTATGTTTTCCTCTAAGAGTTTGATAGTGTCTGGCCTTACATTTAGGTCTTTAATCCATTTTGAGTTTATTTTTGTGTATGGTGTTAGGAAGTGTTCTAATTTCATTCTTTTCCATGTAGCTGTCCAGTTTTCCCAGCACCACTTATTGAAGAGGCTATCTTTTCTCCATTGTATATTCTTGCCTCCTTTATCAAAAATAAGGTGACCATATGTGTGTGGGTTTATCTCTGGGCTTTCTATCCTGTTCCATTGATCTATATTTCTGTTTTTGTGCCAGTACCATACTGTCTTGATGACTGTAGCTTTGTAGTATAGTCTGAAGTCCAGGAGCCTGATTCCTCCAGCTCCATTTTTCTTTCTCAAGATTGCTTTGGCTATTCGGGGTCTTTTGTGTTTCCATACAAATTGTGAAATATTTTCTACAGTGCTATTGGTAATTTCATAGGGATTGCATTGAATGTGTAGATTGCTTTGGGTAGTATAGTCATTTTGAAAATATTGATTCTTCCAGTCCATGAACATGGGATATATTTCCATCTGTTTGTGCCATCTTTGAGTTCTTTCATCAGTATCTTACAATTTTCTGA